>NW_028274813.1:44621428-45988214 GCF_037043125.1 Eumetopias jubatus | reverse complement strand
TAATTAGTTCATAACATAAGAGAAAGCTAAGAGCTTGAGTTTTTTAAAAAGTTAATGAGAAGACATTGAAGTCACTGGGAACAGGCTTTTCTAAAATATGTTTCCTTCAGCTTTACTTAATATATTTTCTAAAAAATTAAGCTAGGGGCGCCTGGGTAGCTTAGTCGGTTAAGCTTCCGACTCTTGATTTCAGCTCAGGTCATGATATCAGGGTGGTGAGATTGAGCCCTGTGTGGAGCCCTGCATTGGGCTCCATGCTCAGCAGGGAGTCCGCTTAAGATTCTCTCTCTCTCTCTCTGTCCCCTCCTTAAGTAAATAAATAAATAAATAAATAAATCTTAAAAACCCAAAAAAAAACCAAAACTAATTAAGCTAGATTTAGCCCATAGCAACCTTGGCTTTTTTTTGCTTTTTTTTTTCTTCCTTTTTTTTAAACAGAGGGGAACATTTGATTAATTACTATTCATCAAAAAATATTATTTGATGGGGAAAAACCCATTAGATATATAAAGACAGATAACATTAAATAGTTAATCAGGAACAAAGAATTGCATGATGTAGTACAGATAGCTAAGAAAAAATTCTTCATTTTGAAATACATTTTTATGCAATGTCATATGGTCTAGTTAAAATCACTGTCATGGTACCTTTTGGTGCAAAAATGGAAGTCATATAGTGTATCATGTAATGTCTTCACTTTGGCTGACTCACTGTCTTGGCATTGTTTTTGCTGCAGATATATATAGAGATGGTTCATGTCATACTTTAAAAAAATGTCTTTGGACAATAGAACAGAAAGAACACAGTTCAGGAGACTTCTGAATTATAGATTTTTTGAAATAGAATTTATTTAAAGGCATATTCTGTGAGCAATGCAAATAACTTAAACAGGAAAAATATTAAATTAGAATTTGATGGGGGTGGGGAGGGTGTATATGTTTAGGTGATTAACAATTAGCTGATTACCAGTCAGAAATCCCCAATTAACAATTAACTGATTACCAGTCAGAAATCCCCAAGATACTACTTTTATGAGAAAGAAAGCTCTTTTTTGTTTTACTTAGAAGACTCGATGAATCAAATGATTGCCATTTTAAAAAATTGAATACCATTCTTATTTGGAAACCAATTAATTGTGGGGCCTAACCAAGATCAGGAAGTTAATAATAAAGTTAATTAAGACAAATGGCTGGGGTGCCTGGGTGGCTCGGTCAGTTAAGCGTCTGCCTTTGGCTGAGGTCATGATCCCAGGGTCCTAAGATCGAGTCCCTCATTGGGCTCCCTGCTTAGCGGGGAGCCTGCTTCTCCCTCTCCCTCTGCTTGCCTCTTCCCCTGCTTGTGCTCTCTCTCTGTCAAATAAATAAATAAAATCTTAAAAAAAAAAAAGACAAATGGCTCACTTACCCAATTCAGTCAACATCCCTTGCTTGGGAAACCAAATGGCCTTGGGTCCAAGGAGGATCTCCTTTTTTTTTTTTTTTAAGATTTTATTTATTTGCCAGAGAGAGACACAGCCAGAGAGGGAACACAAGCAGGGGGAGTGGGAGAGGGAGAAGCAGTCTTCCCACTGAGCAGGGAGCCCGATGCGGGGCTCGATCCCAGGACCCTGGGATCATGACCTGAGCCGAAGGCAGATGCTTAATGACTGAGCCACCCAGGCGCCCCAGGAGGATCTCCCAATGCTATGCGGAAAGCATCTCTGATGAAACGGCGTTTCCAGAAACATTAATACAGTATTTTCTGTAATTGATCATACAGGAGCCTAGCTGTGATGCAAATGAAAGGCACTTACTCTCTGTTAGTGAGAGCCACACGGGCTTCCCTGGGACACCTTGACAAAGGACAAAGACATACTTCTTTCTCACTGGGTGAAGAGAATGAATTGTTTCCTTCTGAATGAGTCTGTGCCGGCTGAATGCAGAAAGCCGTCACGTACCAGGATAAGTTCTGGCCTTTGGCTTCCTGCTTCTTCCAAGTGATTTTCCACCACTTAATGTACCTAAGTGGCATTTGGAGAGGCTGCTCCGTCCTTCCTCCCGGAGAGACAGCTCCTCCAGTGAGTCACGCCCACACATGCAATGTCTCTGCTAAGCACAGCCAGGATTACGTTGCACCAGCATCCCACGTGGCCTACAGCTTCAGCAGCCTCCTCCGCTTTCTCAGAGTGCCACGGCCTAGTGCCACAGCCCTGAGGGGCCAGGGCATGTGTCTGAGAATCCTACAGAGCAGGAGGGAAAAGCGGGTAACGGACGCCCATTTCAAAACAAGAGCAGCAGGTGTGTGTATTTTGCTGAGGCTGAGGGTATAACGTGGGTAGAAGTGTGCGGGCTGTGGGGTGGGGTAGACCGGTGGAGATAGTAAATGGGTCTAGGATTTGGAGTCCCTGCAACAGTAGTTCAGGCCTTAGGTATTGCTTTTTAAATCATCGTGAGTAATTTCTTTTCCGTTCTCCCAAGAGAGCTCAAGTATGATCACGAAATTTTCTAATTCTTAGAAGATTATGAACCTAGGGCTCAACCACTGTTGGATTTTATTTACCAGAACGCAATTAGATGATTGGATACATTATTGATGACTTTGCCGGTAACTGTGCCTCCTGTGGGATTATTACTTTTGAAATGCTAGAACTTCCAAGATTACTATTGATGTATGTTAAAAATTACTCTGAAAAATTATTCTAATTTTTAAAATTTTAACTTAAATAATTTTAAAATTATTTTAAGATTTTATTTATTTATTTGAGAGAGAGTGAGAGCACGGGGAGGGACAGAGGGGGAGAGAGAGAGAGAGAAGCAGGCTCCCCACTGAGCACAGGGCCTCACACAGGGCTCAATCCCAGGACCCCGAGATCATGACCTGAGCCGAAATCAAGAGCCAGGTGCTCAACCGACAGAGCCACCCAGGCGCCCCAAGACTTATTTTTGTTAAAACAATAAAGAAGACTTTATTCAGGACTCTTGAGTAAGAGCATTGCAGTAGGGGAGAGAGATGGTGCTCAACTCCAAATATAATAATGACAGCTGGAGATTAATAGCCAGCTAACAGAGAGAAGGGGTCAGTGGATGGAAAATTACCAAGAGGAGACATCAAAGATGGGGGAACTTGCCAAACCACCTTAACAGGATTCTTGCCAAAGGCAGGACAAAGACATACATATCAAAGTTGGGGGATGAGGAACTTGATCCCAGCAAGGATGAAGGCCAAGGCTGAGGCCTAGTTGAGAAAAGGTCTCAGGAGCCTGACTGAAGCTTGGTCAAGGAGAATCTTTGTCATATGTACTAAATCTGGTTGTCCACTGTGGAAAGGGGAGTTGGGTGGGGCACCTGGGTGGCTCAGTGGATTAAACATCTGCCTTCGGCTTGGGTCATGATCCCAGGGTCCTGGGATCAAGCCCCACACTGGGCTCCCTGCTCAGTGGGGAGTCTGCTTCTCCCTCTCCCTCTGCTCATGCTCTGTCTCTCTCTCTTGCTTGCTCACTCTCTCTCAAATAAATAAAATCTTAAAAAAAAAAAAAGAAAGAAAGGGGAGTGGGGACTCTGGTACCATTAATCAGAGAGGGGGCAAAGTCCTTCTCAGACTTGTGGTTGGGAAGCAGTTCACGCAGGGTTGCTCTGTAAGGGCCCAGGGTGTTTCTTCTGAGGGTGGCCACAAATGCGGCCAGGGGCCGGCAGTGCCGGCAGTTGGGCCAGCCTGAGCTTACAGCCCTTCTGCTCACTGTGGCCTACCCCACCTAGTCCAGCCAACCAAACTGCTGTTCAACTAGACCCAATGATCATATTTTTGTGGATGGTGTAAGAAAATAATGTAGTTTCTTTTGCATGAGGCTGTCCAGTAGCTGGACCACTTTCTCACACCATACACAAAAATAAACTCAAAATGGATTGAAGACCTAAATGTGAGACCTGAAACCGTAAAACTCCTAGAAGAAAACACAGGCAGTAATTTCTTGGCATTGGCCATAGACACATATTTCTAGGTATGTCTCCTCAAGCAAGGGAAACAAAAGCAAAATCAAACTATTGGAATTACACCAAAATAAAAAGCTCTCACACAGCAAAGGAAACCATCAACAAAAAGGTAGTGTACTGAATGGGAGAAGGTATTTGCAAATGATATATCCAATAAGGGGTTAATGTCTAAAATATATAATGAAGTTGTATAACTCAACACCAAAAAAACAAATAATCTGATGATAAATGGGCAGAGGACCTGACTAGATATTTTTCAGAGAAAGACATACAGATGGCCAACAGACACATGAAAAGATACTTAACATCACTAATCACCAGGGAAATGCAAATCAAAACCACAGTGAGATATCACCTTACAGCCGTCAGAATGGCTAGTATCAAAAAGACAAGAAATAACAAATGTTGGCGAGGACATGGAGAAAAGGGAACCCTTGTGCACTCACTGTTGGTGGGAATGTGAACTGGTGCAGCCACTGTGGAAGGCAGTATGAAGGTTTCTCAAAAAATTAAAAATAAAATCACCGTATGATCCACTAATTCCATTCCAGGGTATTTGCCCTCTAAAAAACAAAAACACTAATTCGAAAAGATATATGCACCCATATGTTCATTGTAGTGTTATTTACAATAGCCAAGATACGGAAGCAACCTTTGTCCATTGATAGATGGAAAAAGATGTGGTATATGTGTATATGTATACACACACACACATATATATAATGGAGTAATACTCAAACAAAAAGAATGAGATCTTGCCATTTGCAATAAGATGGATGGACCTAGAAGTTATAATGCTAAGTGAAATAAGTCCGAGAAAGACAAATACCATATGATTTCACTCATATGTGGAACTTAAGAAACAAAACAAAGATAAAGACCAAAAAACCAGACTCTTAAAACTGGTGGTTACCAGAGGGGAGATGGGTGCAATAGATAATGGGGTCAAGATGAGCACTGAGTACTGTGTAGAAGTGTTGTTGCTTTTGTTTGTTTGTTTTTAGATTTTGTTTTTTTAAGTAAACTCTCCACCCAAAATGGGGCTCAAACTTACATCCCCATGATCAAAAGTCTCATGCTCTACTACCTGAGCCATCCAGCTGCCCCAGTGTGTAGAAGTATTGAATGATTATATTGTACACCTGAAACTAATACAACACTGTATGTTAGTTATACTTCAACAACAACAACAACAACAACAACAACAACAACAAAAACTAGATTCGGGGAGACTGCGAAGTCCTTATTGTTGCATGTCCCGGAGTCAAAATGGAAGAATCAGATCACCCTTTATTAGTATTATGTATTTTTTTAGTATTAAATATCTTTTAAAAATTGGAAATATATTTTAGATTATAAACTTGAGCTTGTGTGGTAATCACCTCAAAAGCTTGTTCAATTTTATGTATGGTAAGCATAAAATTTATCATTTTAACTTAAACTTTTTTTTTCATTTTAACTCTTTTTAAGTATACATACAATTCAGTGGCGTGAAAGTACATTCACATTCACCGCTATCCATTTCCAGAACTTCTCTATCATCCCCAAATGAAACTTTATACCCTTTAAATACCAACTCCCAATTGCCCTCTCCCCTTAGACCCCGGCAACTATTGTTCTACCTTCTGTCTCTATGAATTTGACTACTCTAGGCATCTCATAGAGGTGGAATCATACAACATTTGTCCTTTTGTGACAGGCTTATTTCACTTAGCATAATGTCTTTAAGATTCATCCATGTTATAGCATGTGTCAAAATTTCCTTCCTTTTATGGCCGAGTGATATTCCATTGTATGTATATACCATATTTTGTTTATACATTCATCTGTCAAAGGACATTTGAGTTGCTTCCAGCTTTTGGCTTTTGTGAATAATGCTGCTATGAACATGGATGTAAAAATATGTTTGAGTCCCTGCTTTCAGTTCTTTTGGGTATATACTAGAAGTGGAGTTGCTGGATCATTTGGTAATTATATTTTTAATTTCTTGAGGAACCATCATACTGTTTTCCACATTTACATTTTACATTTCCACCCACAATGCAGAAGAGTTCCATTTTCTCTATATCCTCATCAACCTTTCTTTCTTTCTTTCTTTCTTTCTTTCTTTCTTTCTTTCTTTCTTTCTTTCTTTCTTTCTTTCTTTCGTTCTTTCTTTCTCTCTCTCTCTCTCTCTCCCCCCTCCCTCCCTCCCCCCCTTCCTTCCTTCCTTCCTTCCATAGTAGCATCCTGATGGGTGTGAAGTGATATCTCATTGTGGTTTTGATTTGCATTTCCCTGATGATTAATGATGTTAAGCATCTTTTCATGTGATTATATATATCATTTGTATATTTCCTTTGGAGAAATGCCTGCTCTAGTCCTTTGCCTATTTTTAAATTGAGTTGTTTGTTTTTTTTATGTTGTTGAGTGTAGGAATTCTTTATATATTCTGGATATTAATCTCTTACCAGATATATGATTTGCAAATATTTTCTCCCATTCTATAGGTTGCCTTTTCACTCTGTTGATAGTATCCTTTGATACATTAAAGTTTTAAATTTTGATGAAGTACAATTTATTTGTTGTTGTCTGTGTTTTGGTGTCATTCCAAATATCATGAAGCTTTTTCCCTGTGTTTTTTTCCTAAGAGTTTTATAGTTTTGGGTCTCACATTTAGGTCTTTGATGCATTTTGAGTTAATTTTTGTCTGTGGTATAAGGTATGGGAGCAGTTTCATTCTTTTGCATATGGATATTCCGTTTTCCTAGCACCGTTTGTTCAAGGCTGTCTTTCCCCCATTGAATAGTCTTGGCATCCTTGTTATCATTCAGTTTTATCTTACATTGAAAAGAGGAAACTGTTAGAATTACATTACTTTTAGATGTGCATTTCACTTTTAAAAATAGGTTTTCAAAATCTGTGCATCCACCACAGTTTTTCACCAGCCCTTTGCTAAAAGTCAATGGGGGTAGTGACTTTACCTCTATTAGGGGTGACAAGGCCTGGCCCTATGAAGGATTCTGCCAGTCTGATGGTGCTTATATGGTTTGAGGAAACCAGACCTCTCCAAAGTTTCTTCATTGGGTATCCTATAGATTGAGGTTTAACAAACCTCTAGAATGCTAGTACACATGGGAGGAATAAAAAAACACTAGTCATTTACACGTCACTGGGAATTCATTTACATTACATTCCTTACAGTTGATTAACTGAGAAGAAGGGAATTTTTTTTATTTTTTATTGTTATGTTAATCACCATACATTACATCATTAGTTTTTGATGTAGTGTTCCATGATTCATTGTTTGTGCATAACACCCAGTGCTCCACGCAGCACGTGCCCTCTTTAATACCCATCACCAGGCTAACCCATCCCCCCAACCCCCTCCCCTCTAGAACCCTCAGTTTGTTTTTAAGAGTCCATCGTCTCTCATGGTTTGTCTCCCCCTCCGATTTACTCCCCTTCATTCTTCCCCTCCTGCTATCTTCTTCTTCTTTTTTTTTTTAACATATATTGCATTATTTGTTTCAGAAGTACTGATCTGTGATTCAACAGTCTTGCACAATTCCCAGCGCTCACCATAGCACATACCCTCCCCAATGTCTGTCACCCAGCCACCCCATCCCTCCCACCCCCCACCACTCCAGCAACCCTCAGTTTGTTTCCCGAGGTTAAAAATTCCTCATATCAGCGAGGTCATATGATACATGTCTTTCTCTGATTGACTTATTTCACTCAGCATAACACCCTCCAGTTCCATCCACGTTGTTGCAAATGGCAAGATCTCATTCCTTTTGATGGCTGCATAATAGTCCATTGTGTATATATACCATATCTTCTTTATCCATTCATCTGTTGATGGACATCTTGGCTCTTTCCACAGTTGAGCTATTGTGGACATTGCTGCTATAAACATTGGGGTGCACGTACCCCTTCGGATCCCTACATTTGTATCTTTGGGGTAAATACCCAGTAGTGCAATTGCTGGATCGTATGGTAGCTCTATTTTCAACTGTTTGAGGCACCTCCATACTGTTTTCCAGAGTGGATGCACCAGCCTGCTTTCCCACCAACAGTGTAGGAGGGTTCCCCTTTCTCCGCATCCCCGCCAACATCTGTCGTTTCCTGACTTGTTGATTCTAGCCATTCTGACGGGTGTGAGGTGGTATCTCATTGAGGTTTTGATTTGGATTTCCCTGATGCCAAGCGATGTTGAGCACTTTTTCATGTGTCTGTTGGCCATTTGGATGTCTGAGAAGAAGGGAATTTTAACTTCAACTTTATTGGAGGATTGGAGAGAAGTAGAGCAAAAGGGGAAAGGAAAAACACTGCTTTAAGGAAAAGACCACATTCCAAACAGAGCAGGCCTGGGTTTGGTGCTACTATGGACTGCATGAGGCATTGAGCAGAAGAGAAAACTGTAGCCCAGAAGGGGAAGTAGGAGAATCTAAAGATAAATTTTGCCTACTTCACAGCTGGGTCAGGGATAGGCTCTGGAAGTGAGCATGAGTAATCCATAGATGTGCGTGTGCATGACCCAGACCCATCTCTTTCATGTTCATTTTAAAGCAATAGCATATGTTTCTCCAGACCTGGCCATATTTCTTTTAGTTATTTTCTGTCCAATCCTTCTTTGAGGGAAAAAAATGACAAGACTATAGTGCTGAAAAACACCTAACAGAGGATTTTCTTTCTGTGACCCTCACCTTTACCTCCAACACACACACACACACACACACACACACACACACACACACACACACACACACACTTCTCTTTAGGATTTGTCGTGATTTTGTAATTACTGTAATTTGAGTTGATTATGCATATTTAAATAGCAGATACATTTAAAATGTACACTATACCATGAAGCTGGGATACCTCTGGCGAGTACTGGATATTTTTAATAGTTAAATTGATACATTTCAAGAATTAGGATGTTTTTAAAATTATTAAAGACTGACATTCTGTCCCATAAGCTTCTGTGTCTAGTCAAAATCTTCTCTACCCAGCAGAGAAAAGCAGTTTTAAAACTTGGTTCAGTTATCTCTGAAGCACCTTTTATTCACAAAGGAAAAGATGTATCCAGATCACATTCAAAGTTTGTACATCATTAATACCTTAGTAATCTCATTAATGTGGCCGCAGAAGACTTGACCATTGCTGGATGTACTCAGAAAAAGTACGACTGAGGCCAAACCCATCCTTTCTTAGTTCCCCACTAAGGGTTTTCCCTCTTCTGTTACAGAACTGCTTCTCTGTCCCTTCTTGGTCTGTTCTTACTGTTATAAGAGAGTTGACTTGTGACGCTAGAGTATAAGATACCACATACCATTCTAGCCAATGCTTTTTCTCTAACAAATCACACTTGACTATGTTTCAGAAGTTAATGAGAGGGACACCTGGGTAGCTCAGTCGTTAAGTGTCTGCCTTTGGCTCAGGTCATGATCCTGGGATCCTGGGATCGAGCCCCGCATCGAGCCCCGCATCGGGCTCCCTGCTCGGCAGGAAGCCTGCTTCTCCCTCTCCCACTCCCCCTGCTTGTGTTCCCTCTCTCGCTGTGTCTCTCTCTGTCAAATAAGTAAAATCTTAAAAAAAAAAAAGTTAATGAGAGAGGCTGTCTTGTGCTTTCATGAGGAAGCTGGAGTTTCCACTTTTGATTATCTTTTAGCCAGCATCTCCTTTTTTTTTTTTAACTTATGTTGTCCAACTTCAGGACCTCAAATCTCATGACTAATTTCCCTTACTCTTAGATAACCTGTATGACCATCCCCTTAACATGCTGCTTAAAAAAATGTATACAAGAAACAAAAAATATGCTTTAACACAGTCGTGGTTGTCTCGCTTGATTAGCTCATATAGTTCCCTTATTTACATTTTGATGTAAATTGATGTACATTTACACTTACATTTTTCCCTGTTTGGAATTATTACTATTATTTGAGGTAATCTCTGACTAAAATAATACAATAGCTAATAAGTTTTTGAGTAGGGTAGAATGAAATAGAAAGCAGCTTTAACTTTGGGATAAGATATTTCTGACATTTTTCTTTTAAAGATTCCAGTTTGGTAGCATGGGAATATGGGTATGTCCAAACTCATAAGATTGCATACATTAAATATGTGCAGTTTTTCAGTATCAATTATGTCTCAAGGTTGTTTATTTAAAAAATAACTTTGGGGGTGCCTGGGTGGCGCAGTTGTTTAAGTGTCTGACTCTTAGTTTCTGCTCAGGTCATGATCTCAGGGTTGTGAGAGCAAGCCCTGCACTGGGCTCCATGCTCAGCAGGGAGTCTGCTTAAGACTCTCTCTGCATCTCCCTCTGCCCCTCCCCCATACTCTCTCTCTCTCTCTCTCTCAAATAAATAAATCTTTAAAAATAATAATACCTTTTTTCTGTCAAGTAAATACAGGCTTAGTCTTGCTTAAAAAAAAGATTCTAATAAATGGAAAGAAATACCACATTCATGGATTGGAAGACTCAATATTGTCAAAATGTTAGTTTTCCCCGAAGTAGTATAGAGATTGAATACAATCTCAATCTTAATTCCAGCAGGCTTTTTAAATGTAGAAACTGACAAGATGTTTCTAAACTCCATATAGAACTGCAAAGGATCTAGACTTACCAAAACAGTTTTTAAGAAGAATAAAGGTAGAGGATGTAAGTTATCTGACTCAAGATTTACAGTACAAAGCTGCAATAGTCAAAACTGTGGTAATGTCAGAAGAGAGAAAAGTGTGGTATAAGGATAGATATAGATCCTCACTTACTGGGCAATTGATTTTTGTCAAAGGAGCAAGGTAATTCAGTGAGGAAACAATAATGTTTTCAACAAATGGTGCAGGAATAACTGGATAACCACATTTAAAAAAATGAACTTCAACCAATATCCCACATCATATATAAAACTTCATTTAAGATAGAGCCTGGACCTAAATGTAAAAGTTAAAATCATAAAGCTTTAGAAAGAGAATATAAGAGAATACATTCATGGAATAGGGATAGGCAACTATTTTTTAGATAGGATTCAGAAAGCAATAAGCACAAAAGAAAAATTTATAAATTGTATTTCTTCAAAATTAAATATTTTTATCAAAAACACTATTAAGAAAATAATCAGTAGCCTGAAAGGAGTGGCAAAATGTATATATAATAAAGGATTTGTATCCTGAATATATATTATATACTTGTGTGTGTGTGTATATATATGCATACACACACACATACATGCACATACACACACATACACACACATACATGCACATACACACATATATATAAAGAACTGCATAATTCAGTAATAAAAACAATCCACTTTTGGTGTGCCAGGGTGGCTTGGTCGGTTAAGCATCCAACTCTTGATTTTGGCTCAGGTCATGATTTTGGGTCCTGAGATCCAGCCCCATGGCAGGCTCTGCTCTGGGTGTGGAGCCTGCTCAAGAGTCTCTCTCTCCCTCTCCCTCTGACCCTCCTCTGCTCACACGAGTGTGCATGCTCTCTCTCTCAAATTAAAAAACAACAATAACGCACAATCCACTTTTTAAAAGATGGACAGAAACCTTAAATCAGTGCTTCACAAAGGAAAATATATGAATGGTCAGTAAGCACACGAGAAGATGGTCAACATCATTAGTCATCAGAGAAATGCAAATTAAAACCACAATGAGCTAGTGCTCGTACCCAGTAGAAAGACCGACAACAGCAAATGCTGGTGAGGCTGTAAGCAACTCTTATACATTACAGTGGAAATATAAAATAGTACATCCACTGTGGAAAAAGGTTTAGCAGTTTTACCTACCTTTTGACTTAGAAATTCCACTCCTAGGAAAAATGAACCACATGTTCATAAAAAGGCTTGTACAAAAATGTTCACAGTGGCTGTATTTGTAATAGCTCCAGAATGGGAACTTCCCAAATGTGGATCAATAAAAGACTGGATAGACAAATTGTGTTGTATTCATACAGGGAATGAACCAGTGATACATTTAACAACATGGGATAGATCGCAAATATATGCTGAGCAAAAGCCAGATACAAGAGGACATTCTGTGTGATTCCATTTACAGAAATTCTAGAAGAGGCAAAAATAAGGTGGAAAAAATAAAAAACAAAAGCAGTGGTTGCCTCTGGGGGCGGGATTTGACTGGGGAGGATGTGGAGGCACTTTCTGGGAGATGGAAATGTTCTGAATTATAAGAGAAGTACGGATTACATGCAGGTATCCATTTGTTAAGTGGTACAGCTGAGATTTGTGCATTTCAGTATATGTTTATTTTTACCTCAAGAAGGGGCAAAAAATAACGAGTGAGAAGTAGGTTGAGGTAAAGATGCAGGAATGGCAGGATATTGGTAATTGTTAAAATTGTGTGATGGGTACATGGGTATTCTATCTCATTTACTTTTATCTATGTTTGAATGTTTTATTATAAAAGTTTTAAAAAGTGTTTATGAAATATAAAAAGTTAAGTGGATGGATGGTTAATAGATTGTTCTTGTTGCTGTATTTTTCTTGGGTAAGATTCAGTTGTCCAGTGGTTTAAGATCACGAACTTTAGAACCACTTGTTGGCTGCATGGCTTTGACAAAATCCCTTGGTTTCTCCATAGTCCAGCTAGCTCCCTTTGTGAGGCTTCAGTGAGATGAGATATGTGTAAAGTGCTTTGCCAAGTTCTTGCTCAACAAATGTTGGTTATTACCACTCGTGGAGGGAAGATGTGGCAGAGATCATGTTAAAAAGTATATTCTTATTTAGTTTGTTTTCTGTTTAATTTGAGCGGCACTGTGCCCACTGTTTGGGGAACGGACACAGTGGGGTCACACGGGAAGGTGCGCCTGAGAAGAAATCACATGAGGGTCCCTGCCCTTACAGCGAGCCCTTCGGCTTCAGGTTTAACTTGACCATCACCACCTAAACTTTATCTCCATGACACCGTCTTCAAATCCCTCACATAAAACATGTAAAACAGCAACACAGACAATCCTGAGATCTTTTTTTCTTGTTTGTTTGTTTTTTGAATTTGTACTTACTGTTTTCTTTCTAAAGAGCACCTGTGTCTGGGATGCTTCGCTTGTGCTAGTATTTAAATTGGCTCTGTTATCTAACTTCAAAACAGCTAGTGGTAGGGAGAGAAGACTAAGATTTTTGGAGCTAAAAATAGCAAAATAAATAATCTCCAGCTGGCAAATCAAGAAGCAAGCATGTAACCATATTCAGTCTCAGGCCTGGAGTACTGAGTTTCTTCCCTTCGTGACTGTCCTGTCGCCTCCATGTTTTCACATTGTTAAAGGCTAGTCCCTTTCTTTGTGGCTGCAGTTCTTTCCCTCATTTATTCAAAGAATACATCAGAGGCACTGGGAGGTAGGGATGGGCATTGCCCTCTTAGTTCTAGAGCTGGGACACACTAGCTTGTGGGGACACAGGGGGTTGTCCGGGAAGGCCTCCCCAAGAGGTCTTGAGCGGGGGCCCTGTCAGATGGGAAGGGCCCCGCTGGTCTCTTTTTCTTGCTTTACATAGTGTTGGTTATAGTGTTAGGTTTTCGGTGTCATTTTTCCTTAGAGGACCTAAATGGAATTTGCCAGAAAGAGCTGGCTTTGAAAACTTAATTGTGGCGATCATGTTTCCAAATCCCTTACAGAGATCTCTCTGAACACCACAATATATTTTGTTTTAGAAAAGCAAATTTAGGCACATCTGCTCAGGGTCAAAGTTCTCTGCACACCCCTTACCGTGTTGCCGAGATTCCCACGCTTCAGCAGCCTTGCTGGGTGGGGTGGTTTCTCTCCTTTCCTTCAGACCATCCCTGAGGACGTGCTCACATGCTCATGTCTGTTTCTGGCCCTTTCCCCTCTCTCCTCAAATGTAAGGAGCATCTTTTAAAATGGGAATTGGCCTTCCCATGGGTCTTCTGTGACATCTCGTTTTTGGAAGCTTCAACGTGTTCTTCTCCTTTATCTTGTACTTCAGTAAAACTTTTTTGAGGTTTCTCATCTTTGTTCCTCTGCTGCTTCTTAATAATATGAGAATTTATGCTAATTAAGGTGTTAGCTGACGCTTCACATGTGCATGTTATTTTCTGGTTTCTTCAGGATGATTTTCCGTAGTTTATCTCCCTCATATTCTGGTTTCCCCGTCTGTACTTCTGAAACAGTTGGCTTAATTTTGCTTCACTTGAGTAATTCAAAGACATACTAAATTACCTCACAGGATCTCTCTGAGTATTTTAATCAGTTTCTTTTTAAAGAAAAAAAAATCCCCCTTTTAGGGATAATACTTAGGAATTAAATATTTAAACATTTTTAGGGATTAAATGTTTTCACAAAACATTTGAGCACCCGCTGTTTCCTCCTGTTAGGACTGAGATTTTCTCACTGACCTGGATGGAGCCTTGTTTCCAACCCTCCTGCTGTCCTGCCCATCTCCTGCACTTTCCTCCATATCCTTCGAGGCCTGCCGGCTGGGGTCCCCCTAGTCAGGCGGTTCCCAGGGTTGCTCTGACCCCCAGTGCTCTGTGACTCGTGAGCACTTATCACATCCATCAGCCCCTTGGCAGTTAGTCATAAACGGCCGTGTGGCATGTACCAAACTTCTTGCGTACTTGTGCTGCCTGTCATGGTTATAAAGTCTTTTCGTCGCTGGGCCCTGAATCACTTAATATGTTGTTCTCCTCAGTGCTCAGAATATGGGATTTATTAAAAATAAAGTAGAGGCTCCTTGCCTCTACTGCTCCCTCTTCAGCTTCAGCAAACTACTTTGGTTTTCAGCTCTCCAGAGCGTTTCTTCCCTTTCTCAGAAGACTAGTCAGCCATGCAGCTTTACCTGCCTCACTGAGGAGTACATCTGAATGAGTAGATCTCCTGGAAGAAAATGAGCTGACTGGCCTCCAGTGATCTGTGACCTTGTATTTGGAGATGGAACTCAATTAATTATGTGCCAAACAGCTATTATACACATCTTCCCTCCCCCACGCACTTTTAAAAAAATAGTTGCCTAACAGATTGCAAAAGATTATATATCCCGGGCTTTTATGGAACACAGCTTCTTAGTGTAATTTCTTTCTTTCTTTCTTTCTTTTAAGATTTTATTTATTTACTTGAGACAGAGAGAGAGGGAGAGTGAGAGGGAGAAACAGACTCCCTGTTGAGTGGAGAGCCCCACACCAGGCTCGATCCCAGGTCCCTGAGATCATGGCCTGAGCTGAAGGCAGACACTTAACCGACTGAGCCACCCAGGAGCCCCTTAGTGTAATTTCCTAGAATAAAATCAAGGGCAAGGTTTATAATCAAATCTCATAGGTTTAGAAGTCATTTTTGTTTAGAGATCAACATGGTTTGATCTCAGGCAGTTCTTGGGACTAGAGGAAACATTGTTAATTCGTGTTGTTTGCCTTAAAAAAAAAAAACCACAAAAACTGGAAGGCCGCATTCCACAGATTTGTCTTAACCAGTGATGATTAAAGAAAACGTCTGTCCACTTCCCTCTTTAAAGATCTTCATAGGAAGAATTCTGGGCATGTGGAGAGTCAAGTAGACAGTGTAGACCTCCATCTACAGAGCAGCAGGGCCTGGACAGGGGCGTCACAGGGAACTTAGTTCCAGCTTCCCGCTAAGACTAAGTAGAACGTCTTTACTCTTCATTATGTGGTTGCTTTCAACAAAATTTATGAGAAAGCAAAAGGAAGTTTCTAAAATACTGCCAGATGGCAAGTACGTGGATCAATGAAATGAGGCTAAAAACCCAATCAAAAAAGAAAGATAACACATTTAGGACAAGACAGGCCTCTTTTGAGAATACCTGAAACTGAAGCATTTGCAAAACTTGTGTGAAGACATAGGCTGTTTATACAAAATTATTTCTTGAGTTGGAGATTCAGAAATAAAACTCAAACCTGAGTGACAAAGATGACCTCAAAACAGTCTCCGATTTTCTGCCTATTCTGTGCTCTCGTTAGCTAAGTTTCATTCCTATTGAGGCTATTTGTGAAAAGCTGGCTTCCTTTTCCCCATCTTTGGTACAGATTAACTGGTACTGTCCCCCCCAAAACAAACGGTGGCTTTTCAAAATGTCCTCTTATAGGAAAACATATATATAGGTCTTGCTTAGTCCATGATACTGTGTTTTTTCCATTCTCGCTGAAGCTGCCCTGAATTAGCTTTACTCATTTTTTCGAAAGAGCCTTTTTTTTTAAATTATTATGTTAATCACCATACATTACATCATTAGTTTTTGATGTAGTGTTCCATGATTCATAGTTTGCGTATAACACCCAGTGCTCCATTCAGTACGTGCCCTCTTTAGTACCCATCACCAGGCTAACCCATCCCCCCACCCCCCTCCCCTCTAGAACCCTCAGTTTGTTTTTCAGAGTCCATCATCTCTCATGGTTTGTCTCCCCTTCCGATTTCCCCCTCTTCATTCTTCCCCTCCTGCTATCTTCTTCTTCTTCTTCTTTTTTTTACATTTAATGTATTATTTGTTTCAGAGGTACAGGTCTGTGATTCAAAAGTCTTACACAATTCACAGCACTCACCATAGTCAAAAGAGCCTTCTAACAGTTTTACCTACCTGTAATCACTCTTTACTCTGGTACTTTCTGTATGAACCAGGGACATTTTCAAAACAAACAAATCAAAATAGACTCCAGGCATTTTCAAGATTGTCCTGCTACATAGCAGCGGTTTTTATCAACATTGCCCGTCCTGTTGATTTCATGCTCATACATTTATGAGGCACTTTCAAAAAATCATGAAAGCCTAATTTCTTGAGAATCACATCTTGTTCAGAATTCCTCTCTCATAAGGTCAGCCTCTGTAGAAGGTGCGTTCTCAAGTACAGGAACGCCTTTTATATGAATTCAGGCCGCAAGAGAAGATGTCAAGTAAGTTCCTTGGCTCCTCTGCTCTGACTTGGTTTAGTAATATTTGAGTTGACATCTTCACACCTGCTTGAGTAACAATGCTGTCATTTGTATACTGACCAGAGCCTTGAGCTTAAAGTTGACTTTCTAGTTGAGCTGATGGATCTGTTCTCTTTTTATCCAGTCCCTCCTAAGTAACCCCACACATTTACAGAATAATGCTGTGGCCTGTGAGCATGAAACAGAGCAGAGCCAGCTGGACCACAAGGGGACTGAACCCCTGACCCTGGGCTCATTAGCTCCATTCTGAAACTAGGGCAGCCAAACAGTCAGCCAATTAGTGATTCACTGGGCAGCAGGGGCCAGACCCTTGTGCTGATCTAGTCCAGACCTAGGAAAGTATGTCAGAAGCAGAGCGGCAGCCCCCCTTTACCCCCCATACTCCCTATACCCATGAGGCCACAGTGATTCTTAGCGTCACACTGAACTTTAGAATCACCAACAATCTGCCTTTTAAAAATGCAGCTTTTACTCTCCAGTAGAAGAGGAAAATATTTGCCACTTCCTTTTTTTTTTTTTTTTAGTGTTTCAGAAATCTTGTACATTTTTTCAACTTTAATCATACTGTGTGTTCTGCAGCTAAATTTTTGGTTCAGCATTGGGTTGGGATTCATCCATGTTTGTGTATCGGAATTTATTCATTGCTATTTTGATTCCATTTTATAACTAATTCAGTCTACTCTGATGGACAATTTGACTATTGCATTTTTTTGTTATTGTAAGTAGTTTTGCTGTGCATATTCTTGTGCATGTCTCCTGGTATGCACATGCAAGAGTTTCTGCAGAGTATATACATACCTAGGAGTGGAAGTGCAGGGTTGTAGGATAGATCTCTATTTTTACCAGCTGATGTCAAAGTGCTTCTGAAATGCTCAGTTCCAATTTGTACTCCCACCGACAATAAGTATCCTGGTGGTTGGTTCCCCGTCCTAGCCAATACCAGCTCTTGTCAGACTTTGAAAATTGTACTGATATGGTATGTGTGAGACTGCATTTTAATTGTATTTAAAATTTGTGTTTTTTTCCCCATTTTCTAGAATACTAGTGAAATTGAACAGTTTTTGTAGATTGATTGGCCACTCAGTTTTCCTCTTTCAGGAAGTACCCATTCTAAAGTTTTGTCCATTCTTCTTTTGGCTCGACCACTGAGGAGGTGGGTATGTTTCTATTCTAGATGCCAATCCTGTCCGTTATGTGTTGCAAATATCTTCTCCCAATCTGAGTTGCCTTTTTATGCTTTATATCTATAGTTCTCATTTTAATATAATTAATTTGTACTTCTTCTGCCTTGTTAATAACACAAAATATTTCCTCATCATCACATCAGTATGCTCTCTTCTGTTTTACAGTTTTTCTTTTCACATTCAAGTCTGAAATTTGTGTGGAATTGATTTGGACTACTACACATATGTATGAGGTAGTGATCCGAATTCCTTTGTTTCATAAAGATAATCACCAGCACCATTCACTGGGAAGTCCTCCTGTTTCGTGCTGATCTGCAAGGCTGGCTCTCAGAAATTGAGTTTCCGTATGTGTGCATGTCTGTTTCTGCAGTCTCTGTTTGGACTCTTGTTACTTGACTTACACCGGTGCCAAAACTACACTTCGAGTACAGTGCAACATGACTTCTTGCCATCTGGTGAGGTTAGTCCCCTCACCTGTTGGTCTTTAGGAGTGTTTTGGTATTCTTGGCCCTTTGCTCTCCTGGAATAGAAGAAATGTGTTTTCCAAATGTTCCTTCAAAGAGTTAACTGAATTTATAATTAGGCAAGGAAGATAGAAACAAAGTTTAGATCTTCTGATCAGTAAACCTGAGAGTAAATGTGTTTACCTGAATTTTGTTTGGTCATAAAAATAAAACTCACAAAATACAGATTTGAGATGAGAATTTGTGCTCATAAAAAGTGTTTTCTTTATTGTGCAGTGTCTACAAACCATATTAATACAGGTATGTTAAACTTGTTAGTTGGTTGTGCTGTTTTTATCACAAATTTAATTAACATTGGACTTGGACCACTTCCCTGAGCAGTAATACACATAATGCCTGGCCATGAGACTCTAATTAGATTTTGTGAAATAAAGGGTCTCAAATTATTTTAAGTGCTTATAATTTTTAATAATATGCAGGCCCATGCACAAATATCAAAAGGGAAACTCAACTAGGAGCGTATGTGTGCTGGTAACTGTTTACTAAGGCAATAGAGAATTTTAATGTACACATTCAGCCTGGGAAACTTTGTATTGTTTATTAAATAAAGCAGAGAAAGCAAGAGAGGAATCAACACAGTGGAAATAAGGTCACCAGATAAGGCTTTTTTTGCTACCCTGTTTCCTGTTCTGGGTGGCTCTGCAATCCACTCTGAGAATTTCATTCCTTTTACCCAGATTGAAAATTTCCCATTTCCTGTCACTCTCTACCACCTCCCCCATTCTTGAGTTGCCAAACCAAAGCAGTTCAGACAAAGACACAGTTAATTTGTTGAAGAGCGTGGAGCTTTCAGTAAACAACTTCTTCCTGGATATTGCTGTGTAGAGATGACTGGACCCTTATCAGCAGATTAAGAACTGACCAATTTATCGTACCATGTCTCCTGGCTCTTCCTTGCCTTCTTCACAACGGCAGAGCTATAAAAAAGAGGGAATGACTACAGTAGCCGCAAAAACGGTTTTTGGGGGGTGGCGGGATTTTTTGAATCAGTCTACATATTTGGAATAAAGCAGAGCACAGGCAGCAGCTGTGTAGGGTTTGTATGTAGGAAAGGCTTCAGTAAGTATCAGTGATGTTTCTGGCACAAAGGGCTGAATTCCGAAAGCCCTGTTCTCTTATGAATTGTCGAAGTGGTAAAGATGTTGCCATGTTTTAAGTGATTGGTCTAAAACCAGCAGCAGACCTTGTCAAACTTAATTATAGGGATAGAAACAGTTATGAAAGGAATAGGATAGGAATGTGTCTTAGAAGATCAAAAAGAAGTTTTGTGTTAAAAAAAAAAAAACCTCACATTTCACTGAGAAACTACTATATGCAATGTAGGTGAGTGTTGGGTACTTTAAACATTTCTTTAACTCTGTGTGGTATTTTTTCCAGATAAATTAAGGTCAGAAACCCAGGTTGGTCTGATCCCACTACATCACTAACTAGTAACTAATTAAAACACCTTCATGAGACTTTTTTTGCTGAAGTATATTTGACCCACAACGTTAGTTTCAGGTGTACAACATAGTGCTTTGGCAAGTCTCTACATCGTGCCATGCTCACCACCGGTGTGGCTGCCATCGGTCACCATACACCGCTACTAAGTACCAGTGACTGTATTCCGTATGCGGCACCCTTTATCCCCGTGATTCATCCCGTAACGGGAAGCCTGTACCTCCCACGCCCCTTCCTCCATTATGCCCATCCCTCCACCCCCCTCCCCTCTGGCAACCATTGGTTGGTTCTCTGTATTTATGGGTCTGTTTCTGCTTGCTTGTTTATTCGTTGCCTTTGGTTTTTTAGAGTCCACATGGAAGTGAAATCATATGGTATTTGTCATTCTCAGTCTGATTTACTTCACTAAGCATAATACTCTCTAGGTCTATCCATGCTGTTGCAAATGGTAAGATGTCATCCTTTTTCATGGCTCAGTGATACTCCAGTGTGTGTGTGTGTGTGTGTGTGTGTGTGTGTGTGTGTGTGTGTACACACACACATCTTCTTTATCCCTTCATCTGTCGATGGACACTGGTTGCTTCCGTATCTTGGCTGTTGTAAATGCTGCTGCAGTAAACATAGGGTGCATATATCTTTTAGAATTAGTGTTTTTCTTTTCTTTTAAGATTTTATTTACTTATTTGACAGAGAGAGAAACAGCGAGAGAGAGGGAACACAAGCAGGGGGAGTGGGAAAGGGAGAAGCAGGCTTCCTGCCAAACAGGGAGCCCGATGCAGGGCTTGATCCCAGGACCCTGGGATCATGACCCGAGCCGAAGGCAGACGCTTTAACGACTGAGCCACCCAGGAGCCCCGTGTTATTTTCTTTGGGTAAATACCCAGTAGTGGATTTACTGGATCCTACGGGATTTCTATTATTAAATTTTTGAGGACCTTCCAGTTTGCTTTCCCACCAACAGTGCATGAGAGGATTCGTTTTTCTCCAGATCCTCACCAACACTTGTCTTTTTTTTCTTTTTTAAGATTTTATTTGACAGAGAGAGTGCACATGCACAAGTAGGCAGAGCAGTAGGCAGAGGGAGAGGGAGAAGCAAGGAACCCAATGCGGGGCTCCATCCCGGGACTCCAGGATCATGACCTGAGCCGAAGGCAGACGCTTAACCGACTGAGCCACCCAGGCGTCCGTTTGTCATCTTGAGCCTAACCATTCTGACAGGTGTGAGATGATACCTCATTGTGGTTTTGATTTGCAGACTTTTAACATAAAAAAGGAACAAAAACTATGGTATACAGAATGCAAAGAGTATAATCTGCCACACTGTTGTTTTTTGACTTGTGTAAGAGCAGAGGGTCAGGTCAAGAACTGCAAGCGGCTTTTCTTCTACAAAGTTTGTGTCTCTAGGGGATGGATATGTTAACTAGATGGCAGAAATCCTTTCAGAATATATACATAAATCACCACGATGTACACTTTAATTCTTTTTAAGATTATTTGAGTGTGAGCAAGCATGAGCAGGAGGGGTAAAGGGAGGAGTGAGAATCTCAAGCAGACTCTGCGCTGAGTGTGGAGCCCACCACAGGGCTGGATCTCGCGACCCTAAGATCACGACCTGAGCAGAAACCAAGAGTCGGATGTTGAACCAACTGTGCCACCCCAGGCATCCTATACTTTAAATATCTTACAATTTTGTCAGGTATACCTTGGTAAAGCTGAAAAAGAAAATAAGTTCATGTATCTAGGTCCCTGCCCTTTGAAGTTCAAGGTTGTGGTAAAAAATAATTTGTATCAAGTTGAAATTACTGATTAACTACATCATCAGCAGGTCTCTAACTTGCTGATTTAAGAGAAATAGAGTTGGAAGAGAACTTGGTTGGTCTCCTGTTCCCAGTGCCTTCATGTTCACATGAAACTGAGTCACAAAGCAGAAACCTGAAACTGTCTCTGGAGGCTCTGGCCATGTTGTCTCTGTAGACAGACTACCAATGGGGTTCCTCAAGATTCGTGAAGGGTTTGTTTTTAACACTATTGGGTAGGGAGAGGGAATTTTGGTTTTACTTCTAGCTCTACCTTGGCACTAATTAATTATAGCTTTGTTACTTTGAACAGGTCACTTGACATCTGTGAGTCTAGAAAATGAAGATGGAGTGTGTGAATCTTTAGAAGAGATCATGTACATGAACACTCAGCATGCCTCTTAATGCATGAGCCGGTGTGCAAAAACCATGTCTGTTTCCTCCATATTAAACTATGCTGAGGTTGTAAAAATTCTAAGTTGTAATAATTCCTTGATTTCTAAAATAGCCATATTCAATGAACAAATGTGTTAACTGATCCTAGGTAGAAACCATGAGGCTCAGACCTAGTCCTTGAGGCAGTAATAAATGATTATAGGCAATAATCATAAGGATGATTGCTCTTAAGTTCCAAAAAGGACCAAATTCAGTAGCTGTTTACAGGAATAAGAAAATTTGGGGCTGTGAGGAAACTTGGAAGTATTCATGGAAGAAAGAACCCTTGAGCTCTTTTAAAATTTCTAGAACGCCAGAAAGGTGGGATTTGGGACAGGTAGGAGACTGGAAGTAAGTCTGCGGAATGACATGGTGGCGGGCGAGTGCAAACTGTGCCTGGAGAATGTGGGTCGCCCAGTTTGGGAGATAAGGAGGAGAATGCAGGCTGGGATCCTGACCACAGAAGACCTCTTAGCTCCTGCCTGGGGACTTTGCCTGTTATGCTGTAGTCAACCAGGGTCATCAGAGCTGACATACAGCCAGGGCTGTGCTGGGGCTGAATTAATGTTGAAATCGCTAGGATGGAAAGTGGGGCAAAACTCCCAAGAAATCAGCAGAGTGGCTATGAGACTCTATGGGACTCAGGTATGCTTTCGTCTAAATATATTTCAGGGCTGGGGCTCCTGGGTGGTTCAATTGGTTAAGCATCTGCCTTCAGCTCAGGTCATGATCTCAGGGTCCTGGGATGGAGCCCCAAGTCAGGCTCCCTGCTCAGCGGGGAGTCTGCTTTGCCCTCTCCTTCTCCCTCTGCCCTTACCCCACTCATGCACACTCTCAAATAAATAAATATATATATATATGTGTTAGGGCTTTTACTGAGTGACTATACAAGTTGGTGACCTGTATTTAAGGTGAGGAAAGGGAATATATTATTTAAATTTTTTTTTTTTTTTTTTTAGTGGAAGGAGCCCTTATATTTTAAAGTGAGGTTTGTTAGGACCTGACCTTAGAGTACAAAGAAAAGCCATGGAGAATGTGATCCGAGCTTTGCTTTTAGAGGCTGTGGCATTGTGGCAGGCACAGGACAAGGACCTGAATTCAGGTGTCAGTGATAACAATGACAAAAGTTTGCCTGAGGGAAAAATGAGCAAGACTTGGACTGATTAAATGCCAGAGCTAAAGGAGAAAGTCCAGGACTGATGTTTTGCGGTGGAATGAGGATGTAATAGCACTGACAACAGGGAGTAAATTCATACATGTGAGTTGTGGTTTTTTAGACCAGGAGTCAGTTTGCAGTTCAAACAAATTTGGCCCGTCAACAATGTCTGTTCAACTGTCATATTTCTGTTTATATTTCTAATATTTAAATATTATGCAGTTCATTTTTAAGTAGCAGAAAAAGTGACGGGGGGTGGAAGAATCTATTCTAGAGATTAAGTATCACTACCTGGTGATACTCTGGAATACCAGCAAGCTGTCCTCATAAGGCAAGGTGTAGGCAAAAGTTCATCAGATAATTAGTATGTAAACAGTAAAGACAAGAAGTACAAAAAGAAACAAATAAAAGATTTTGCTTTTATTTAAAATAAAATGCATTTATACAGTCTTTAAACCATGGATTATTGGACAATACTGGTAATCCACCCCTCCCGGCACCCTTTTGGGTTGTGTGAGCTAGGAATTTTCTGACTAGCACCAACGCGGACTGTAACAGCGCAGTGGACAAGAACATGGCCAGTCCAGGCATTAGAGTTAAGGACATTGTGGCAAATCATGACTATAATGCATTCTTAATTTAGCAGGTATGAAAACCACATTAATTATATTTTTAAAAGCATTTAATTAAGGCAAAGATGCTACATCTAAGCCATTTGCTAGTTGTGAGTAGTTTTTTAAAAAAACTGTACAATTTTATAAAATTTGTGTTTGTACATTAGTTACACAAAATGCATACTTCATAGACCTTTACTTCATATTGTAATGCAAAAGTTGCATATTTTAGGCAGACAGTGAATATGCTGGTGAATACTAAAAGTGTTGTAATACAACAGGGTGTAAAAATAAAAACACAAGACAATATACATACATGCTTATTCAAGGACAAAAACAAACCAAGCCTAACGGACTGATAGCATTTTCCTTCAAGGTCAATATCAGGCATCTTTTGCAGGCCTGATTTATTTGGGGGTGGGAGTCGGGGGATGGAGAATCAATGGCTATCAGAAGTAGGTATTTTTAAAACACAAGATCAAATTAAACATACATTAAAACACATGCATTAAACATGATAAATAGACTTCATATAGTTTAAGCCCTGGATCGCTTTAAAGTAGATGGCTTGAGTTTCTTGGTTTGGCTAGCTTAAATTAAATCAGTGATTTTTTGCTCCTGACTTGCCCACTACTTTAGTTTTCAATTCATGGCCCTAAGGAATGTGTGCCATATTCAAGTCCATATATTGTATCATGATAGCAGATTAATAGTCGTGCTTGTTAGTGCACTTATTAACTGGTCTGGTAAGGCAAAAAAGTTTTCATGATAAAATGATAAATTTCAAGCTTACTTTATTAAGCAGCATATAACAAACAACAGCTTTCAAAGTTAAATATTGTTATGGCCATGGAGTTTCATTACACAGTATCTCTATTCACACCCAACCACTGGTAAGTTTGTAGAACATCTCTTCATCTAAACTCTCATTTTGGTCTTTTGCACGTGTTGAGAGAAATATGTAGCCACCGATGAATTCATGAACCACTTTGCAATCTACTTCAGTACAAATGAAGGACAATCGTACTTCATCTGCAAACTCTACCGTGACCTGGAACAAAGACCAAGAACCGTCAGTCCCAGGAAAACTCCGTATGGTTGGGTACAAGCGAAGCTAATGTTCTATTTAAAGTCTGCCCTCTCACAAAGTACTTGTTGATCCTCAATTTTTTTTTTTTAAATCCTAAACTTAATAATGCCTTCAATTCCAAAAGAATGAAGTTTATTAGCCCCTCCACCACTCCTTTTTAGTTTTCATGTTCTGAAAAGACTGAATGCACGGGGTTTAGGTCATTATGTTCCCAATGGTCTCTGGTGATTCAATTAATGAGGTCTCTCTTCAAGGCCTGGGAGAAAACCTACTTCCTGTATTTAATATTTGCTCTAGATATTTAACCTTTAGGTATCATGTGTGAATACAGTAGCCCTCCCTTATCCATGGGGACTATATTTTTAGACCCCCAGTGGATGCCTGAAACTGTGGATAGTACTGAACCCTATATATACTATGCTTTTTTCCCTTTACATACATACCTATGATAAAGTTTATCAATTAGATACTGTAAGAGATTAACAATAAAACAGAATTATACTATAATCAAAGTAATGTGAATATGGTCTCTCAACATATCTTATTGTACTGCACTCACCCTTGTGATAATGGGAAATGATAAAATGCCCACGTGATGGGAGGAGGGTGAAGGACACAGCTGACACTGTGATGTAGTGTTAGGCTACTAAATGGACCTTCTAACAATACGTCAGAAGGAAGATGGGTCCTCTGCTTCTGGACCGTGGTTACCACAGGTAAGGAGGGATACTACTGTATTTCAGAAATATGAGATTCTATGCAGTAAGAGAAACTGATATAACGAACCTAATGATCCTAAAACCCATGGCTTATCAGTAAAACATTGCTTATTTTAAATGCCATTCCTTGTACTCCAAGGCTAGGGCCAGCATGCTCTGTAGTAGTAGCTGTGCCAGGTTTGAGAGCCCTGAGCATCTGAGTTTGAATCCTGACCCTGTGACCAAGTGTGTGGTCATGGCGATCATGGCTGTCAGGCCTCTGAGTGCCCTCCTTTGTAAAGTAGGGCCAATCCAACCACCCCAGCAGGCTGTGGTGAGCTGAGGAATAGGGTATGAATGTAGCAACATCTAGCATCAGCACTGGCGCAGGGAAGGCCCTCAATAAACAGTAGCTGCTACCGTGACTGACAGGGATGTACCATTTCCAGAAAACCAGCTTCTAAGCAGATCCTTATGTTCTTAGAATTCTAATAACTGGGCTAGTTATGAAGTGGACAAGTTTAAGTGGGAAATGAATAACCAACCAGGTTTTATACTTTAAGAGGTGATGATACAAATAATCTACAGAATTTATCGGCCTTTTTATTCTTAATTCACTAATTCTTAGCAGAAGGGCTCTACACGCACTCAAGTTAACACTGAGCTTACCATTTTTATTTCCCAGTTTACGTTCCATTGTTTCATGTTACTGAAACGCCATGTTTTAATTGCGTCTCCTGTGCTGGCATCCATCCTAATCAGTCTGTTGTATGCGATCCCAATAAGTTCTTCTTTTTTTCCTCCCTGGAACCTATAGTATTAAAAACATACAAAATGTTTAAAAACATGTTGGTGGGAGTGGAAGGACATGCTGCTCTGGTTTTCTTTTAAGATGTGCACTTTAACTCTAAAAAAAAAAAAATGATACTTTCACATAAGTAAAAATAGAAATCATTTTGAATTTTTAATGTAAAAATTACAAGTACAGAAAATAGGTTTCAATGTTCTTTACATTTTACTGTAAAATTGCTCAGTAGATCTCAGTAGGTACTTTAAATGTTTAATTGAAGTAGATTAAGTAAAAAGGAACAGATTAAGATTTATACACAAGTGTTTAGGAGAACCACTGACCTTGCAATAAAGTGTGTGATGCCAAATTCTGGTAACGACTGCCAAGCTTGAATAAACCTCATCTTGGCTTCAATTAGACTCATCTGAGCTACATTCTGATGGGCCTCCAAGATTCTTGCTGTTATCTAAACATGATTAAACACCACCTTTACCATCAGACAATATTCTTTTATGGGAGGATCAAGACAAAAAGTAAAAAATTGAATTATGTGCCCCACCCCACGATCACGTATTGTAAGAGTTGGAATTAGGACATTTCTACAGCTACATTTGGGAATTTTAGTAAAATGATGAGTCTTCAAAATAAACCTTGATATATTTCTTCATTAATGTCAGTCCCCATATATCCAGAAATAAAAAGCACAATTAGGAGTACATAACTACCACACTGGAGATACATTCCAAGTATACGCACATATGTCGCTGCTTTTATAAAAGGGCGTGTTCTAATCCTTTACATGATATGAGTTTTAAATTTAGCACCAAGACACAATTATCAGAGTGAGTACCTGGAATATAAATTTCTAGCAGGAATATTAGCACCTTTAAAGTACTTGAAACCACCATAATAATTTAAAATTTTTTTCTAAAGGAATCATTAGAAAAGTTAACTTTTAATTTAAATTATACTCCCTTTGGGATGATTACTCCCACAAAGAATGGAAGGAAATTAATCTGTAAGAGGGGATTGTGGCTAGGGCTTTCAATATTTTATGTATTTTTCTTTTTTTTTTTTTTGGTAAATACGGAGAACTTACCAAATCTCTTATATAGCCTGGCTGTAGATGGCAATGCGAAGAAAGAAAAAGGAAGCAGAAAGAAAAAAAAGGCAATCAGAAAAATGGCAATGAAGCAAAGAAAAAGTTGCGGTAACCTGCAAACCAAAATTCCAGCCAAAAACCATGCAAAAAAAATTACTTTAGGTGGAAACCAAGCAAAGTAAATGCAAGCATGAAAATGAAAACAAGGAAGCAGCGATTACTTTCCATTTAGGATACTGAGAAAACACTTCCACATTATTTTAGATTGTTAAGTGTTACTAAAATTATGGGTAGAAAATTTGTAGGGAAAAATAAAGAGCAAATACCCTTTTCCCTGCTCATTTACCAGTTCTTACTGGTTAGGGTAGGACTAATGATTTTAGTAGCAAAATCAAAATTAATATTCAAAAACCTTTAATGTTTTGAGATTGAGTCCGATAATATGACCCATGCACCGCTTTTCAGAAATAAGCTGAAGGTATAAAGTAAGTGCAGTGACCATACTGTTTCTTTATTTACAAAAGAAAAGCAAACCCCTCAGTTACCATCTGTTTTTTGCATCCTTTTTCCTAGAAGGGAAAATGAAGAGTTGCTATACACTACACTAGGAATGGAGGATGTACACATATTAGTCTATTTCGATTTGTAATGACGGTAAAACAGAGAACAACTTTCTTCTTTAAAATGTAAAAATACATTAAGATATATATAGCAAATTTAAATAATATGTAGTTTTGGGGATTTAAAGTAGATTAAATATAACAGAATCTCTACTGATGGGCCCTGGTAGGAATGAAAGAGCCCATGGCCCGCATCTCTTCCTACTGAACTCCTGAATGCCACTGTATTAGCTTAACAATGACTAAACACCTGACATACAATAGCAACTAGACTTCTGCCTGTCAGCCCTTCCTAGGTCTCTACTTTCTGGGAACAACTTATAAATCTAGTCAGAGAAGGGAGAATTAGGAAAGATTATGCATTTGATAAGATGCCAACATGGAAGACAAGGCTGGAAGAATCCTTAACCATGGACCACACATATACTGGCATCCTGCCAGTTAAAGAGTCAAATATTCACTGGTTTTGTCCACAAGAGAATTTTCACTTGACAATCTAGCTGAGAAATCAGGGATAGAAAACGATCTTTTTTTAAAAATGAAAACTATCATTTGAAAGGCTTCTGAGAAAACAACTCAGTACCTCTGAAAACTAAACCAACATTTGGCAGTCTTCACAGTTACATTTTAAGATCTCTTTTTCCTGATACCTGATAGTGAAATGATAAGCTTGCTAAGATTTGAAATTCTTCCTTGCCTTTTGAAGGCAAATGAATCCACTTTCAGAAACAAGTTTTTTTTAACAAGTAATTTTCAAATGAAATATTTAAGAATTAAAAAAATGAAATTAGTACTTGATTCACTTTCCCTTTTTAACTTACAATCTACATTCCACAAAGCTCCCCAGGGCAGCATTTCCTCCATTCCTCACTACTCCCACATCATACGACTGTGGGATAAACAATTTCCATGTAGCTTACACAACCTCTGAAACTTAAAAACAAATACTTGGTGATTAAAACTTATGAATATCTATTTTTAGCTAAGTGATTTCAGACCCATATGATAAACATTATATTTAAAGTTAAGAATTAATAAGCATTCTGGGTATTTCATTGGGCCTTTTCAGTAATGTTTTAAAATTATTCTTTAACAGAGATAAAAATGAAACTACATAGATATGAAATATTTATTTGAAAGGTCTTCTTCACCCCCCACCTCAGACTGAAGCCTTTGCCTTTTATGGCATGATGTTTGGTGTAGCAAATACTGGGGGCTATCCCAAGTGAAATTCCCCTGCAAAGAACCTTTTATGTTGTACCGAAGAACCATTTTCCTAAATAGCAATCCTTTTATGGTATTAATTTCCAGGAAAGGAATTCTAAACAGAGTTAACAAAAGCAGTGAATTTCAATGAAAATTTACCAAACTCTGTCACATCATATAAATCTTGGTTTAGGTTCTTTACTGTTAAGAAAAGACAATGTTGAACTACAGACTATTTCCACCCTTACAAAGTTTATTTCCAAAGCTGGAAAAGTCAATTTCGACAGCAAGAGGAGTTGTTACAGATTTTGTTGGGAAACGCTGGCTGTGCTTTATACCCACACTTCATTATATAAGGAATAAAACCGAAAGCATCCACACCATATTCAATTCCCTGAAAGAACACCCCATTCACAGGGTGGTTTCCTTAGGTTGTTGCGAGTAAATATGCTTCCAACTATCTTACCTCCTTATCTGTGCTATTAAAATGAGAAACTTTTTTTTAAATGACCAACTGATATCTGCAGCCTATTTTATACTCTGGCCACCGGATATGAAATTAAGATTTAAAGTTTTGTTTAAGCAGGGAAACTAAATTTAAAGTATGTACATAAAATCATAAAACCAGAAGAAAATAGATGAAGTAAAATGAATCAAATACCTGCTTGTTCTTGTACTTTTTTAGATAGCGAGGGGACACCAAACATTCAGGATTTATATCAGTTGTGATCTGCTCTGGTATTAACTGAGGATCTGGGTTTAAATGCTGCATCTTCAGAAAGGAAAGAATATTTTGAACTTCTAAGTTATACGAACTGTCTGCCATGGTCTTGCCTTTGGAGGCTAATCTGCAGGCTGCCATCCAGTGTGCATATTGCTTTTCCTGTTGAAAAGAAATACTAAAATATGAAATGTATCACACGATGGGTCCTTTGAGTATAAAACATAAGGATGACTGGTCTACTCACACTAAGGAATCAAAGAAAAATTGAGGTTTTTATTTTTAATTGGAAAACTTACATTGTCACAACGAAGCCAGATTTCATTCATGCCTTCTGCAACTGGAATCAGGAGTTTAATGTTAAATTTTTGCCCTGAAATGTTTACATCTGGGGTAACTTCACATCCTATAATAAAGAAAGTATTAAAATGGTGAAATTTACTTTTAAGAAATCCCAAGCCAATACAGGCAGCCCTCATTTTATGGTATCTTAACGTGCTGAATTTTGCTGTTTTGGAATCTATTAATTGGGAAGAAGTTTTTCTGCCCAATAACTTTGAAGCGGAGCAAAGAGTCACATCTAATACAGTTTGTGGCCTTCATAAAACTTGCCTGAAAAGAGAAGGAAGGGTACTATTAATAAGGATATTACCCCAAAACACCATCCCACATTGTTTTTTAAGATTTGTTTATTTGAGAGAGAGAGAGCCCGACACAACCCTGAGATCATGACCCAAGCTGAAACCAAGAGTTGGATGCTCAACCGACTGAGCCGCCCAGGTGCCCCGATATTGTTTTAATATCATTCAGTTCCTTGAACCTTAAATTATTTGGGGTTTTTACGTTTCTAAATGTATAGGGGTGTTAAAGCATCTTTCTGTAATTCAATTCTAACTTAAAAAAAAAAAGTCATCAAAACACATTAAGTAGTCTCTCTACCCAACATGGGGCTGGAACTCATGACCCCATGCTCTACCAACCAGGTGCCCCAAGAATAAATGACTTTTATGATGCCTTTAAAAAAAGAAAAGGCGTTGTGTGTGTGGGATTCCTAGTTTGAGCTGGGGTCCTATATGGGAGTCTCCTCAGGGCCCTCCTATGCCTCCATGGAAGGAAGAAGCCTAATGGCACAAGGGGAGGGGAGAGGAGGAAAAACACAGGCTTTCCTGATCCAACTGGATGCTCCTACACATATGCCTCTTTCCAAAATTCCAGAGTGCTGGAGCACTTAAATATTCACACTTAGAAATACTTCAATTCAGAGAGTGAGCATCTGCACAAAAATGGTTTCTTTAAAACCGTAATTCCTTCATAGATATGACTCAATTCATAAGTTAACTTTATGCACGATATTTTAGGAGCACATCTACTACAGAAGGTAATGTACACTTACATACTGGGGAAGTCAGCATGAAAATAACTGATATTCAGAACTTTACTGTCAAGTTTTCAGCAATACATAGATTTATGGGCTACAAAATCCATGTAATCGACTCGATTAAGCATTAGCTAGTAGCTTTAGATGGACTGAACATATACTCAGTTAGATGGTGGGATAATGGCTGTCTTAAACAAGTAGTACCTGGTGTAATATAGTGGAGTGGAGCTCTGCCATCTGATTTAGGTTCCACATCTTTCTCTGTCACTTAAACCCGGTGTAATATAGTGGAGTGGAACTCTGCCATCTGATTTAGGTTCCACATCTTTCTCTGTCACTTCATAATTATTGCCAATTTATTTAACATCTCTCCCCAAATTTCCCGACCTTAAACTCTACCTCACTGGAATGCTATAAGGACAAAAAGATAATGTACATGTCAAGCTCTTTAAAGGGTATTCCAATTGTCACCCTCAGTACGTCTCAGGACCATCAAGTAGGCTTGTAAACTGTTAGCAGGGCCTGTGGTCGCCTTGCTCTTTGCACTCGAGCAAATTTCTCTGCACAGAGAGTATAAGAAACAAGATAATAAACCTCTATATATCCACCAAATAAAAAGGACAAATTTTAAAACTGAAGTATATTAAAAGAAACAGAACATTTTAGATAAATGGAAGGTCTTCTCTCCAGAAGCAACTCCTATCATGAATTTGGTGGACTTTCTCCCCCTTGCTTTCTTTTAAAAAATATTAGCTACAGCATTTAACTCTTTCTGTGCAAATATTACAAACTATCAGTAAGTTGTGCGGCAATGCATTTAATCTGCAAAGTTAAAACAAAGAGATGTTTGGGGGCGCCTGGCTGGCTTAGTCGTTAAGCATCTGCCTTCAGCTCAGGTCATGATCCCAGGTTCCTGGGACCGAGCCCCACATTGGGCTCCCTGCTCCGCGGGAAGCCTGCTTCTCCCTTTCCCACTCTCCCTGCTCGTGTTCCCTCTCTCGCTGTGTCTCTCTGTCAAATAAAATCTTAAAAAAAACACACACAAAAAAAGAGATGTTTGAAGATATGTGATCTTCTACAGACTTCATTAATCATTCAAGTGGATTTAAAGTATATAATTCCGTAATAATTAGACCTCTTTTAAAAATAAAATACTGGGGCACCTGGCTGACTCAATTGGAGGAACGTGTGACTCTTGATCTAGGGGTTTTGAGTTTGAGCTCCATGTTGGGTGCAAAGATTGTTTAAATAAATAAACTTAAAAAAAAAAAAGTGGGTGCCTGGGTGGCTCAGTTGGTTAAGCGACTGCCTTCGGCTCAGGTCATGATCCTGGAGTCCCGGGATTGAGTCCTGCGTCGGGCTCCCTGCCCAGCGGGGAGTCTGCTTCTCCCTCTGACCCTCCCCCCGCTCATCTCTCTGTCTCTCATTCTCTCTCTAATAAATAAAATCTTTAAAAAAATAAAAATTAAAAAAAAAAGTAAAGTAAAATACCAAAAAAACTAAAAAGCCCAGAGAGGCAAAGTGACTGGTAACTCAGGTGCCAGTGTAGGTGCAGAGGCACTTAACGAGGCCACATCTCAGCCACATTCACTCCATGCCACCTTGGCTGCCTACTTCAATGGCAACATGCCACACTTCACTATAACCCAATTATGCTTCCTCTGAAATGTTACAATGCAAACAGCCCATTCTAATCACAATCTTCAATCCGCTCTTCAAACTATCTGAGGGACCCTTTGCTGCAACCCCTCAACTTTCTCCCCATCAGCAACATGTTTTCACCTCTTCCTTTTCCTGAGTTCAGCCTGCACACCATTCACCAGCTATCAAGCTCCAATTCCCTAGACTCACTGTCTTTCCATTATACACATTTACCAAAACCTTAACCAGGGCTCAATCCAACCACCTATCTTTTACTTGCTTACATTAGGCTGCTGAACACTCAAAGGGGGGAGGGGGGGGAAATCACAAAACCAAGCAGATAGGTTTCACTAGAAATTCATGGACTCCCAACTTCAACCTGGCCCTCAACACTTGTAGTATTTGTGTTTTCAGACATTCTCAACAATGTTTATTTCAAATCTACTCAGGCCTCCGATGCCACTCACTCTCAGTGGACAACTTCATCTCTTTTTTCCAAGAAAGCCATCAGAAGTGAGTCACAGAACTTCCTGCCACCATGGATGTTAAAGCTAGCTGCCCTCAACTTCCACACAGTGGAAGAGGCACCTCTCAAGGCTCTCCTACACAAGTGGGCTGAGTTTTCTGCCATCCCAGGAGGCTTGATCCATTAAAGAGATCTTCTTCCTCTCCCAAATACTAGATTTCTTTCTTCCTTTCTATTTCTAGTGTGATGTTTCCATCAGCATTTAACTTCCTTGAGTTTCTCCCATCTTAAACCACAAAGTGCCTTTCTCCTCCACCTTATACCTCTCTCTGCTATTATTGCCCTCTTTCTCCTTCCTTGTCACAGATAAGGTTCATCAAAAAGCTATCTTTGTTTCCGATTTACTTCTCCGTGACTGTACTTTGGCTCCCATACTCAAAAGGCCACTGAAATCTGCTGAATCTGTTCTTCATCAAGGCCACTAACCACCTCCAATGAGGTGAAATGCTATGGAGGTTTAACAATCTTTATCTTACTTTTCTGTAGCATTTGATGCTATTGATTATTGTCCTTTTGGAAACAACTTTTACCTTAGCCCCCACCATACCTCATTTCCATGGTCTTCATAAGCATTTGATGTTTCCCTTGCAAGCTCCTCTTCCTCTAATCTGCCCTGGACCTCAAACATGGGTGTTCTGCAGGGTTCTCTTCTTAGGCCTTTTCATATTACAGACAACTGTTCTAAGGCTGCATTTACCTTTAATCCTAAAACTGCTACCATCAGTATCTGCAGTGCCGATCTCCCAGTGATCCAATGGCCTACAATGGCCTACAGCGTATATTCAATAGATATCCCCCAGGTACCTCGACTTTAAAATGACCCAAAATTAAACTCATCATCTTTCTCCCCAAACTCAGGTCTTGTACATTCTCAACCCTATTCACCCAACTGCACAAGCCAGAATAAGTCACTCCCCATTGGCCTCTCCCAAGTCAATCACCCAGGCGGCTGACTGGGCTTCCTGAGGGTCCTCTGAATTGGCGCCCTCTTCCCCATCCATATTGATCACCTTAATCTGGATCACAGTCACCGCTCTAAATTACTCCTCTATACCGTAGCCAATATAAATAGGATGGATCCTTTCATTTTCATGTTAATAATCTTTCAATGGCACGTCACTGCTGCCAGTTTAAAAAACAATCTCACCATTTTTATCCTCTTAATTCCTGCCAATTTCTTCTGCTATTATCACTCATCTTAGTAGGAATCAGACTCAACAGCCACTACGAAGTATTCATCCTCCCCCTTGGACTCTACATTCCAGCAGCACAGACTCCCTGTGGTTGCTGATGCTTTTCTCCACACCGGTCTCTGCCTGGACAGCTTTTACCAACTCACCTTCCTTCCATGGACCTCGAATTAGACCTTGGATCTAACTCTGGCATTATTTCCCCCACAAAGTCTACCTTAATTCTCTCCATTGTCACTGAACACTGATGTAGCAAGCACCCTTACCCCTTCGCTCTTCCTTAGATCTGTTACTTACTTTTTAAAGCACTATTGTCCAAATTCTAACTATTTATCTCCCCAATATGCTCTAAACCCCTCAAGGGGTGGGACTGTCATCTGTTCTTTCTCATGTGTCTAGTATCTAGCACAGTTTATGGCACAGGAATTCACTCAGTATTTGCTTAACTGAATTTTTTACACCTTGCATTTTAGATGTCCAAAGGCCTTGGGAGAGCATCTAGTCTAAAACTCTCATTTCTTAGAGGAAGTTATTGAGAGCCAAAGAGACTATTTTTCTAAAATCACAGGGCTTAATAGCAGAACAGAATCTATGCCATTTGATTTTTAGACTGGTGGTATCTTTGTTAGTGTGATGTGCTGGAAAAGTGCTCTTTTGGGAGGACCCAGAAGAGGTGGCACATCGTAAGCCATTCTCCATACCAGGACTTGACTTCTCAGTCACAAAGGGAGAATGTTAAGGATGGGGGCGCCTGGGTGGTTCAGTCGGTTGGGCATCTGCTTTCAGCTCGGGTCATGATCCCAGGGTCCTGGAATCAAGCCCCGCACTGGGCACCCTGCTTAGCGGGAAGCCTGCTTCTCCCTCTCTCTCTGCCTACTTGTGTTCTTTCTCTGTCAAATAAATAAATAAAATCTTAAAAAAAAAAAAGGTTAAGGATGGAATAGGGGGGACAGAGAAGACAGATCTAGTCTATATATCAAGAGTGGGTATTCTGGGCTGGTCCTGGGCAACCTAGAAGAGAAGCAAGAACAAAGCTGCAATGGATTCTAAGAGTAACAAATAATGAGAGACCCATGATTTAAACCCATGATTCTTACAAGAGAAAGGCAGTGAGCCTAATTAACTTTTAGGAAAATTACAGAATTCTAACACATGGGCACATCAATCTTCTACCCAGGACAGGGATTTCCTATTTTTTAAAACAACAATTCACAGGATTACTGGGCAGAACACAGATTTGGACATTTTGTTGAAATATAGTAAAAATATCTTAATGTACTATGTAGAAAGGAAAATTAAGACTATAGATCAAGGAAAGCACCTCTGTATTTTAAGCAGTAAATGAAACTGTTTTGGGAATCGTTTTTGTGAATGAGTCAGGGGCCCCCTTCTTGGGTACTTTTGTTCAAATATGGATATTTTTAGTTAGAAAGCCATATTGCTTTACATATAATCATAAATGTACATGCAAAATGTAAAAGGGTTAATGGGCTGGGCCAATAGGAATTAACTCCCCGAACACCACCCTCACAACTGGTCTGCCAAAGGCAAGTGCTACCACCAAGAGGCTAGGAAACCAGGAATTCAAGTCTCAATATGAATGCATCTGATTGGAATCAAAACCTCACTGGAAACAAGTCCAGAAAATGTATTTTAGTTTTCTGGCCTTTGTTGTAAAGAGTATGGAATGGTGAGATGCCAATCTACTGCATCCTGCATCAAGCACACTGGTGCCAAGGGTGTGGTGAGTGCAGTTCTCACTGCAAGTGAGCCAGGTGCTTTTAGTAAATATGCCCACAAGTGAAGGGCTCATCAACAATCTGCAAGACCCTGTAAAAAAATCACAGCAGGAAGGAGAAGATTTCCTCTAGCTGCAGAAGAACCAGACCAACCTGGACAGGAAATTCTCCTTCTACCTGAACCACTGCATCAATCAGATAAAAGAGGTGAAGGAGCAGTATGAAGAACCAAAGAAGTCACCCAAATGGCAAATGAAATGGGGTGGGGGGAGAAGGCCAAAGCCAGTAGTAGCTCTGAGCCCCCAGCCCCATCAGCCCAGGCCACAGGAAGCACACTTACCACAAGGGAGTGGAAATGTGTCCAATGACATGTGCCTCAAATACCAGCCCCTAGGGACAGCTCTAGATTTGAAGAGACAAGAGGAAGCCAATGAGATTCAGGTTGTCAGCTAGGAGGAGCCTCAGAGGAGTACCCTGGGGCTACCCCAGAGGCCAGACCAAGAGCTGAGTGTTGAACAAAAATGTGCAGGAAGAGTTACTGGGGAAGAGAAAGAACTTGGTCAAACCCCACAAGTGCCTGCTACCCCACTGCTGAGCCAAAAAAGAGGCTGGGGAACCTGAGAGGGATCAGCTTGTCATCAGTGAAAGTCAGAAAGAGGAGCAGGATGCTGATAAAGGAGAAGCCAGCAAAAACAGAGGAGAGAACTACAACACAGATGAGAATGAAGAAAACCTGAATATCCCAATGCTGAAGATGAGAAAAGAGGTACCACAAATTTACCTGACAAGAAGAAAAGTGGTATCACTTCAAATGAGGACTGCACAAGGAGATTACAACAAAATATCCGTGTGAAATTGAATATTCAAAACTGTGACAAAAACATACCAAAAAAAAGAAGAATCCAGACCTAAAACAGTACCCAAAGGAGTAATGAATCTGCTGAAAAACTACCCCCCCCCCCACCAGCAAAGTGAAAGATTTTTGACTATTAGCCAAGAGAAATTTCTCCATCAACACTGGTCATTCCAAGGCTTTCCTTACCTCTTAGGTTCATCTGATGAACTGGTGTGCCGCTGGATTCTTCTTTGCTCTTATAGCAAGAAATAGATGTATCTTTAAAGGTGCACCAGTATTGCTTGTAACCTTTTAGAGTCAGCTTTTTTGGCCTACGTGTCAAATAGAATTAACAGAAAAACAACTTTTTAAATAACTTTATCAACAGTATTAGCAGCAAAGTTTCACATCATTAAAAGTCTAAGGCCAAGTTGTACATATATTGAACTGAGTCCTTGGGCCAGTGTTTTCTTTTCAATGTTGCTATTATTGGATTTGCCTCTTCTTGACCAATCTACTCAGGAATATCTCACAAAGAATGAATGGGCAGAGGAGAAAGATAGGAGGGGGCCAGGCTTTGAGTATTTCTGTCAGTGGCAGCCATCTCTATCACTAGGTCACATGGAAAGGACAAGAAAAGAAAGGTGAAGTAAATGTCACCAATGGGAAAGCTCCTAGGTCCTAAAATCACCAGCAGGTTCTTGGGTGTGTACAGGGCTGCCTTTGGGGCCTCTCTGGACAGGCAGGTGCACCTAGCACAACTAAAGTGAGGGGAGTGTTTAGCATAACTAAAGTGAGGGGAGTGTTTATCTCTTTCAGGGGTGTATCTGAATGCTGCTTCAACTTGCCAACCCAATGGCAAACACAAAAAAAACAGAGCAGTCATGATGGAGAGTGGATAAGGAAAGGTGTGTAATGGGCGGAGAAAGGGGGTAGGGAGCTGCATCTGAAATCATGCCCCTACCTCAGAAATGATCCATATGGGAAGCTGTTCTAGGTTTAGCTACAGTAAATGGTTTATTCCATAATAGCTTTACATCTTATACTCCACATCACCTCCTCTCCTCTTTACCTCTCGGCTTTAACACCTAGCTCTCAACTGGATTATGCCTAGATTGACAAAAGTCTAGATAAGATACACTGGAATCTTACTATAAAATGTTCCATGAACAAATGAATAAAATGCAATAGAATCTGGGGCTCTGAACAAGGAAATAACCACTGGCAATGCCACTGTACGTCTCAGAGTCTACGAAATGCAATCTAGGCAACAGTCTTTGTTTTTCCCCTTTAAGAAAAATGTTTATCAGAAAAAAACAAGTTCTTGAGTACTGCAGTTTTAATTTGGTAAAGATGGTTATTTTCTCTCATAATTTAGTGTTTCTCTAACTGGTAAATGCTTTTACAGATGCATTTGCTAAACTTACAATAAAAAAATTTCAATAATGTGAATGAGACTATGAAATTGATAGTTATCATTCATTAATATGTGGAATCCCTCCCCTTTTTGTACTTACTTAAAAACTTTAATATAGTCAGCAAGTTCAGGAATAGAAGTGATGTCACCCTAGGGAAAGAATTAAATCATTTTCTCCTGATTTTTCTTGAAATTTGAAACTCTAATGTTTAGTATCTGATATCAAGTATCAGCTTATTCGATAAGCAAAATTACATAAAATACAGATTATGAAGGTTTTAAATGTATAATCATATGGTCATAAGTTACAAAGTCATTTTCAAATGGCATAAAAAGCTAATAAAAGATGCTATCAAAATGGCAATTCATATAACCTTTAAGAACATATTATTGATTCTAATTCACCTAAAACTGTTTATATCTGGGCATATGAAAATTCTGCAAAATCATAACAGCCCTGAAAGTAAGTGCTTCTTCTGTAATAACTAATTCCTAAGCTTTAAAACCAAACTTAGTATTTAAAATTTTTCCTGAGATCTATTCTCTTCTTTTTGTAATATTTCAAATGTGCAGCTCACTAAATGGATTTTGCCGTGACTTGAGACTACCTTTCACTCTGCAGAACTGTTTTCCCACTGCTTGTGAGAGAATGGGCACGTATCACAAGATCTATCTTTACTGTATTTGAAGCACTGGAGACTAGAACAATACTAATTTCTGAAAAGTCAACACCTGTATTCTCTAAAACACGAAATATTTCTCCATAGTCACCCAATATTTATGAAAACCTAAATCCACAAAAAGATAAGCATCAATTCAATCTAATACTAGTAGGAATTAGATTCACCCTACCAAAATTGTTGATGTTTTCCCCCCTTCCAAAGTGATCTCCAGGTCTGAAAGGGCAGCATCAACTTCATCCACTTCTTTGTCACTGTTGTTCAAATGATTCTCTGATGTCATGATTGACAACTTATTGATGTGATACTGAAAACAGAAATATTTTCTTTAAATGACTGTTCTAACTTTAAAACTTTAAAATGAGATTACTGCATCTATACTGAATGCTTTTCATCACCTAACTTGAGAAGATGAAGCTAAGAACTAGAATGACAGGAAAGTAAACGGCACCTGAAATCAGTGTCCTAAATATCCTAATATTTATCCAAAAGAAGCAGGTTTTTGGACATATAAAAATGAATTTAGTTTGGGAAGCCCTAGAATTCAGAGTTAACATGTCCTCCACTAAGCTCCACATGAGATTTTTTTTTTTTTACTGGTTTTCTGCCCCACCCCCTCCACCGCCGCCACTGCAGTATTCCCTGTGTCTAGAACAGATCCTGAAACCAATGAATACTGAATGAATTAACATAATATGCATAAGGTCTTTTGTAAAAATGGATTAACATTGATTACCTTATATTACTGCTATTACCCAGCAGAGGAAAATTTGTCAGTTATAAGTATAAGGCCGAAAGCTAAAGCTCCACTCTCCACCACCCCCCCGCCCCACCTCAATTCAATGCTGAAAACATAATCAGAGGAAGATGTTTATATTCTCAGTTACATAAGAATGATAAGATTGATTACATTTATTGTGAATATATACAATCATATATATGTGTGTGTGTGTGTGTACACGGTGAGTAGTTAGAACAAATACTAACAATCTATTAGATTTTGATGCTAAACCTTACAGAGGTTTCATACAAAGGTAAGCAGAACTTTTAAAATCACTTCATCAGTTACCTTTCAAAGCATTAAATAGCACTCCAAATTTCTCAAGTATCCAATACAGCCTATTCATGGGGAACACTGAACTAATCTGAGGCCAACTGTCAGTGTTCCTATATTTTAAGATTTAGTGAACTGGTAATGAACAGTCTCTCGCTGTACCTTCAGTTATGCTAAAATGAGATTCTTAGTGATAGAAACTTCCATGTTCACAAATCATGGACAATGAGATAGGTTGAAGCCCTTAGTCGCCTCAAATGTTAGAGTAACGTTAAGAATCATGAAGAGAGTTGGTTAAAAATACAGATTCTTAGGTTCATCCCCAGAGATTTTGATTCAGCGAATCTGGTGTCCAGCCCAGAATCTGCATTTTTATTAAGTGAGTCAGGTGATTGTGATGCAAAAAGTCCTTAGAAGTTATCTCGGAAAAACCCTGGCTAAGAATGGGACTGGTCTTAAAATCCAGCTTTGCTTTCAGAGGGTGCATGGGATATCTATTAAATGTTACAATACAGACTTGGATGTAATTGCTTTAAAAACAGTGTTATTACCTTTTTATTTTTTATCCTCACCTTCTTTTAATTGTTTCTTTTTACTACTGTAGATTTATGTTACAAAAGGAAACAGAAGCCCCAAGGAGAAAATAATTCAGTGTAGGCTATGCTGGAGATAAAAATACCAGGCATTTCCTTGCCATCTTTTCAAACTTTCCCCCTTATGGTACTGGATGGGTTCTAGAGCCTTTGGGTCAGTCTCTGGGAAGGCTTCTAAAAACTCAGGAGATTTTTAGTTCAGAATTCTCTCATTAAATCTAGATTCTAAAATGGTTCAGGAGAGCTATGTTTTGGGACATTCAGTTTCCAGACATTAAAATTCATGGTTTCTGATGCATTTTCTACTGCTCTAAAATGGAGTATCTACAATACACGGGGTGGGGGAAAGCTACAAAATAATCCCATTTCTGTGAAAATACAACTGTGTGTACATTTGACCCTTGGACAACATGGGGGCTAGGGGCGCTAACTCTCCCAAAACTTTACTCATAGCCTGCTCTTGACTAGAAACCTTACTAATAACATAAACAGTCAATTAACAGATATTTTGTATGTGTGTTACATACTCATTCTGACAATAAAGCTAGAGAAAAGAAAATGTTAGGAAAATCATAAAGAAAATACACTTAATGTACTATATTTATTGGAGAAAGCCTGCATTATTTAAGTGGACCCAACCCCTTGTTGTTAGAGGGTCAACTATATTCTCATTCAACAAATTTTTCTGGGCGCCTGGGTGGCTCAGTCGTTAAGCATCTGTCTTCAGCTCAAGTCATGATCCCAGGGTCCTGGGATCGAGTCCCACATCGGGCTCCCTGCGCAGCGGGAAGCCTGCTTCTCCCTCTCCCACACTCCCTGCTGGTGTTCCCTCTCTCGCTGTCTCTCTCTCTGTTAAAAAATAAATAAAAAATCTTTAAAAAAAATTTTTTTTCTGAGCACCTATGTGCCAGGCACATTTGTATCTGTTGGGCTTTTTTTAAGTGCATTATTTTTATAATAAAAGATTAAAAAAATACTATATAATAAAAATCTGTGAGTTTTCCCTCAAATATATTTTATATGTATTATTATTCTGTCATTGGCAAAACCTTCACTACAAAATTATAAACCCATATTCTAAGAAAGAAAGATACAGGTAGAAAGCCATAAACCAAGTGAGGTACTCTGAATAAGATTACTCCAGAATTTAATTCAAGAAATTCTTCAGATAGTCTGAATTATCCAGAAACACAATAGAAGACTCTTAACTAGTTGATTAAGCAAGTCTCTAAACTAGCTCATCTGTCATCAAATATTTTCCTTGTCTAAGCTTTGTTTCGATCCCTTTCTTTCATCATGTAAACTGAGAAGAAATGAGCTTTTCTTCCATTACAAAGGACAATTTTTTGAGTCTTAACCAGAAAACTTTCCTGGATGTATAAAAGCATTTAGAAGTTTGAGAGCATTTTTATTTTGTTCTAAAGAGAAGAAAGTAAAATCATTTTTACAGTGAAAGCTTTTTTTTTTCCTTTTTTCTTCTTTAAAAGATTGTATTTACTTGAGAGACAGAGCACAAGTGGGGGAATGGAGGGGCAGAGGGAGAAGCAGGCTCCCTGTCTCCCCACTGAGCAGGGAGCCCAATGAGGCCCAATCCCAGGACCCGGAGATCATGATCTGAGCCAAAGGCAGCTGCTTAACCGGCTGAGCCACAGCAGTGAAAGCTTTTCACAACTAAACGTCAACTCTGCTTCCTGTACTTAAAGCTCATATGCAAGAACCACTTTTGAGATAACACTGGTTTAATCTTAGGAAAACATTAGCTACCTACTTCTTAAGGATTATCATTCTAAAAACTTGTTTAGTTTCATTAAACTATTAAAATTTTTTCACCTTTAAAACATATTTTTGCTATAGCCATTTATAAAATATTATCACCCCCGCTACTTAGGAAATTATGCAATTAATAAGCTTCATTTTAGAAATCTGATTTGCAATACATATATTATTTCTAAGGGAAAATTGGGTAGTTTTAAGCTAATATATATTTGGGGATGGGAGGATATTTTTCTCCTATAGGATACCGAAAAATATTAAGTATACCACTAAACTCTTAGATAAGACAAAAAATTAAATTCATGTACTTATTTTGTCTTCTAAGTGTATTCAATTTCTACAAAGCAAAAAGTAAACACTATCAAAACACTATTACAGTTTTCTAATTCAGTATTTAAAAATAATCCGGTATGCTTTTCCCATGAAAAGTCCCATTTACCAATACAATACTCTTTACTACCTGCAAGGCTGCAAACATCATCATTTCTTCTTCTGTGCACTCAATTTCTTCTAGGAGAATAGCCCATTTGGCCTGTTCATAAAGCTGATTGATTCTGATTGCATCATACTGCAGCAAAAGAGACACAATCCTTTTGTAATATATTACTTTTAACATAAAAAAGTTTGAAAACTGAATATTCACTTTCAAAGCTTGACAAAAAAGTTTTGAAATACATTTTTTTCCCTGGGATTTTTATTCAGTATCAAATACTCAATAATAAAGATACCTATAGGGTTAGGTATATGTATATATACCCACCTCTAATTTTTGCATTAAAAATGACATTAAAAAAACCAAAATGTTATTATTCAGTATTAGAAGTAAGATTCTGTATGCTATTTTACAGGGAAATAATCATTAGATATTACAGAGCTCTTAACAAAATGAACTTGAAAGATGACATTTAAAATAAGGTGAAAGTGACTGCTTTTCAGTATTGTTATTGCAACCTGTCACACTAAAATGTTACAATCAGAGAGTAAATTATTTCAGGGAACATCTTGCCCACTATGGAAAAGCATACTTAAACAAGTGTCCGGTCCCTGGAAACAGTAATTATTTTAAGAATCTGAAATAGAGAGTACATATATATACTTGTAGTAAAGATTTACTTATACGTTACTGAATTATCCATTTAGTTATGTTAATAAAAATTAACAGTAATGTCTTAACAATACTATTTTAGAATGTTAACAAAACAAGCAACTCCCCTTCCCCAGCAAATGTAACTATGTTCCCAAAACAGATTTGGTTTTACCTAAAATGAGACATGATGTGGCCTGAAAGGGGTTAAGATTTTTTGGGGGGTAGTTCTAAATTATACATTTTACTGTTACAAAAAGAATTACTTAAGCACATAATAAAAAATGGTAAGTATATACATTAAAATCTACACTATAATCTAGACATGAAAAGGATGAGAAATAGTCAAGAGAGGTTTTCCCCCCAAGGATGATAAATAAGGAAGCAAAAGATCCAAATCTCTGTGCCATGTGTTTTCTAGGGAAAAATACTCTAGATTTCATAGCAAATTTAATTCTTCTCAGAAAAGCAAAGTATTTCAGTAGCACAGATGATGTAGTCATTTGATAGTAAAAACATTACAATATTTGCCTATTAAATAGGAAGAAATGTAGACTTAAAGAATTTTTCTTTGAAGCAACATCTTTTGCCTTATAATTAGAAATCTGAAAGTCATTGAAAAGGTACTATTTCATAAAACTCTTCTTTTACCAAAAATACAGCTAAAGAGAGGTGTAAAAAAAAATCCCTAAAACTAACTTTACCAATTCTATAGTACAAAGCTAGTGCATTTAAAATACAAATCAATCAAAAATTCAATTATTTTAACAAAAAAGAAAAAGGCTGAATTATGCTTCCAACCTGCTAACACAATAGACTTATTTCAAATACAGATCCTTTTGTCTAAAGCTTGGGTTTTTAATATTATTCAGACTTGCTATATATAAATGATTCCTTAACCCACCAACTGCAAAAAAACAAACGTCCAAATGAAAAAAACAAAAAGGAAAAAAAGAAGAGATCCCTCTAAACCCTCGGTACCTTTGGATTCAAATCAAAAAAGCTGTAATACTTGAATCGAAGAAGCAAGGCCTCATTTTCCTTCACATCTTGTTCCATGAGAGATCGTGAGGAATCAAGCCACCTGGACAAATTAACAAGAGCAGTGGAACAACGCAAGACAAAATTAATAAAATGTTTCTACCTCTAGCTGGAGAAATTCTTCAATGTATCTATATTTTATTTTTTTTAAAGACTTATTTATTTATTTGAGAGAGAGCATGTACACAAGCAGGGGGAGGGGCAGAGGACAAGGGAGAGAGACTCTCAAGCAGAATCTGCACTGAGCACGGAGCCCAATGTGGGACTCGATTCCATGACCCAAGAGATCCTGACCCAAGCCACAATCACAAGTCGGATGCTTAACCAACTGAACCACACCCAGGTACCCCTCAACATACCTCTATTTTATAACTTACCCTTGGTTGATTTTTGCTTTGTCAAGAAGAGCCTGAGGCTTGAACATTTTCGCCAAAATTTCTGGTGATGTGATTGGCTGACTGACAGCAAGTATACCAGGGTTGCCTTCTGACAAAGCACTGTCACCGAACCAAGCAGAAGTCGGTGACAAGGGGCTTCCATCATGAGCATCGTAAGTGGGGGTCATTGTTTTACTATAAAGTCCTGGGCTTGAATATATACTTCCTAATAAATGACATGAAAAATAGGTAGTAAATATGAATTAAGTACAGAATCTTAGTTTTCAATAATACATGCTATATAAAGGAAACTGTGAAACAAAGCTTTGTTCTGGAAGGAAAGCTTAGTACATTATTTTACCTGTCTTGAAAACATGTAACATTAACTCTACCTGTGTAACATAAGAACATATAATAACAAGGTCAAAAAATATAAGTTGGCAGAAATATGGGGGAAAAAAATCAGTTCAAGGGAATTAGAAAAGTTAAGGATATAGCTGAAGCAGACAGACCAAGTTTTTTTTGTTTTGTTTTTTTTTAAGATTTTATTTATTTGACAGAGAGAGACACAGTGGGAGAGGGAACACAAGCAGGGCAAGTGGGAGAGGGAGAAGCAGGCTTCCCGCCGAGCAGGGAGCCCGATGTGGGGCTCGATCCCAGGACCCCGGGATCATGACCTGAGCTGAAGGCAGACGCTTAAGACTGAGCCACCCAGGTGCCCCCAAGTTTTTGTTTTTAATTGTGGCAAGGCTCACCTTTCAGAGGGCCAATGTAAAGAACATCAGTGCCTATAGGAAAGGAAAGAAAGGAATTCAGAAGGTAAAGGAAAGGTAACAATAGAAGACAGAAACAAAAGAATGAAAAGGAAAGGAAATGGAAAAAAAGAAAAAACAGACTTTTCCTAATGTGAACCATAAACTGAAGAAAATATTTCAAGTGAATTTAAGAGTAAAGAATCTTAGAAACTGTAACCTAAATTTTTTTTGTCCAATTCAAAAGAATAAAGTGCTCTAGTCAAATGTCCAGTGACAAACATAATCCACATTTATCACCCTTTGAAATTCATACCTTATTTTAAGATAGCTCAATGTAACTGAATAAATGCACATAAATTAAGAGAATAATTTTATGTTAATGTTTTCTCAGTGAATAGGTAAACTGGTTCCAACAGATTTACAAATAAAGTATTAAATGGGTAGATAACATTTTGCTAACAAAGATATATCTTATAATTAAGTCCCTAAAGGCAGGGATATTTTATTTTCCAATTCCCCAGTGTTCAATAGGGCTAACCATATAGTAGAGGCTATCTAAATAAAAACTTGTTGACTTAGTCAACTGACAATATATCCTCCATCATTTAAACTATAAAAATCAAGGAGACTGGATTAAATTAAGACTTAAAAGTTCAGAATAATGTTAAGTAAAAGCACCTCCCCTAGAAGTCCTAACTTAATTATATATTGTCTTCGTAATTTTTAAAAAGAAAATGTGTAAATGGGTATCACACTGTTAATGGATTATGGAAAGAGAATGGCTGTTTCCCTTACCTAATATAGGAATATACTTAGCAATTTCCTTTCCACTCTAACAACCCCTCCCCACCACCTCACTCAATGCAATGATAGAAACAATTACCTATGAAAAGTGGTGATCATGCTAGAGATTTTTGTAGTTGTCATGATCTAGTCTAGGAAGAGAACACAAAGAAAAAAAAAATCTTGCTAGCCACAGAGTATCTGATTTGATGTCCCTAGTATGTATTCTTCCAATGTTAATAATTAAAACAATTTGCAGTATCTAAACACTAAACATTGTTAAATAAGCAACAAAGAAAGCGGTCAATTCTCCTTTCTCAGCTTTAAAGAACACTGGGATAGTCAGTGATATCCTTAAATGCTAGAACTTTAAAATTATTAAGGGCATTTTGTGAAAGGGTTACTTGGGCACCCCATACTAATTAAAAGGGCTAAAAACATTATTGCAGCTCAGGCGGGCAAAGAATAATCCTGCTATATATGTAAAGAAGGGATAGAAAAACATTATCTTCTAGGCAAAATCTTCTCATTGTGTATTTCAAAGATCTAGCAAATAAATCTTTTACTAGGAATGTCAGAATATTGAAAATTCATTCCTAGTATGATGGACTATAATTACTATTTAGAATTAAATAGAGTTAGAATTGGCAATTTTCTTTTTTTTTTAAGACTTTATTTATTTATTTGAGAGAGAGAATGAGAGATAGAGAGCACGAGAGGGAAGAGGGTCAGAGGGAGAAGCAGACTCCCTGCTGAGCAGGGAGCCCGATGCGGGACTCGATCCTGGGAGTCCAGGATCATGACCTGAGCCAAAGGCAGTCGCCCAAACAACTGAGCCACCCAGGCGCCCAGAATTGGCAATTTTCTTTATGAGGTTTCTAAAACAAAATATACTCCCCTACAATAAACAACATTTAATAAAATCAGCCCTCTCAAATTCCTCTACTTTGTATATTTTTTTTAATTCTTTATTCTATTTTTTTTAAGATTTTATTTATTTGACAGAGAGAGACACAGCGAGAGAGGGAACACAAGCAGGGGGAGTGGGAGAGGGAGAAGCAGGCTTCCCACCGAGCAGGGAGCCCGATGCGGGGCTCGATCCCAGAACCCTGGGATCATGACCTGAGCCGAAGGCAGACGCTTAACGACTGAGCCACCCAGGCGCCCCTCTACGCTTCATTTTTGATCACTTCATTGTTTCTATTCTTATTTTGTTAGGCACTCCACAGTAATAACTTAATTAGTGTTTCCAACAATCCTATTATTCTCATCTTAGAGGAGCAAACTGAAGGACAGAGAGGTTAAGTAAGTTGTCCAGTGTCAAAAGCTATTACGTTTCAGAGCCAAGCTATAAATCAGTGAGTCTAACTGAAGCTATACACACCACCTCCTGGGTACCATAACTTATTTAAGCCATTCCCAATTGGTGTGCATTTATTTGTTTAGAATTTTGTTGACTTCACTACTGCTGCTGCAAACCTACCTTCCAACAAATGCCTTCCAACAGGTATGTTTGTACTTATTTCCCAATTCTAGCAACATTGCTGGGACAGAGGGTATGTGCATTTTACACTCCTTCTAAGTCTCAGTTCAGTGACAATCCCAACTACCTTATATTCCTGATTGCCCAATTTAAAACATATTTGAAGTATAAAGTTATTATAGGGTAAGATGAAGTAACATATTTAGTCAACAACAGAACAGAAGCTTGCTCAACTATACAGAACAGTAACAAAAATTATAAGGAGGAGAGAAAAATTCAACAAGCACTACAGTCTTGGGCCACCTACTACAAATATTAAAAACCTCATGTAACTTTAGAATCTGCCTGATAACTTGGTTACTATAAATTACATTCTTACATATTCTTTTTTAAAAGAGTGATAAAGTATTTAATCCATTTTAGAAAATTTCCCACCAAAATGTCAATCTCATACCATACTTAGTAAACAAATTTCAGGTGAATTAAATTTGAATTAAAAATAACAAATGTTGGTATTACAAATGAGTTAAAATATATAAATATGAAATAATTATATAAAAGTAGAAAAAGAAATATAGAAGAACTTTTCTAGTATTTGTGAAGATTTTCTTTACCAAGAATGAAAGCCCAGAACGATAAAGTAAATAACAAATTTGACTACATAAAAATGTAAAACTTTAGTACAGTAAAAAAGAAAAAAATTAAAAACAAAATGCCAATACAGGGAAAATATCTAACTTATCAGAATATTAGGTTATCACTAAAACACTGGAACTTTTTATTTTTTTAAAGATTTATTTATCTGACAGAGAGAGACACCGAGGGCAGGAACACAAGCAGGGGGAGTGGGAGAGGGAGAAGCAGGCTTCCCACTGAGCAGGAAGTGAGCAGGGAGCCTGATGTGGGGCTCCATCCCAGGACCCTGGGATCATGACCAGAGCCGAAGGCAGAGGCTTAACAACTGAGCTACCCAGGCGCCCCAGGCTGAAACTTTTTAAAAGCTTAATTCACAAACTCAATTCCCCAACCTATAAATATACCGTTTGGAATGGTTTTGTCTTCCAAATTCCTGGAACACTACTTTCTACAACTTTCATTTAGCATTTATATATTACCTCCTTAAATACAGTAACAGTTTTTCAGTTAGCCTTAAAAGCTTTTTTTTTTTTTTTTAAGATTTTATTTATTTTTTGACAGAGATAGTGAGAGAGGGAACACAAGCAGGAGGAGTGGGAGAGGGAGAAGCGGGAGAAGCAGGGGGAGTGGGAGAGGGAGAAGCAGGCTTCCGATCATGACCTGAGCCAAATAGCCTAAAAACTTCTTAAGAGTTAAGGATTTTCTTATTTTTTGGTATCCCCGAAGTTCAATCAGTACATGAGTAGGGGCATAAAGGTTACAAGTTATGTGACGTCAGACGTTCCTAACCTTAACTGTGCCATTTCTTCAACCTTAAAATGAGTAATAACATAATCTGCAATGGGTTGTAGTGAGAATTAAGTGAGTTTCCACAAGTAAAATACATTAAATTTAATTTCCATGAGTATAATGTGTAAAATGGGCATATAGTAAGCACTAAATTGTTTCCATTATCATCATCACCCCACAATTTAAAAAACCAAGAATGAACTGAATTAGTTAAATTAGTTTACTTACTGACTGAGGGACCTACTTCCTAAGAAATGGATTTATAAATGCCATTTATAAATGGCTGATAGACACATGGGAAACTGTAATGTCCAGTCCCTGTGTATGCCCAGGACTAAATAAATAACCATGTAATTTAATTAGTCATCTAGCTCCCCAAAAGACACTGCCTATGCTCCTGCTGAATGCCACATGCTAAGTTAGGTTCTGGTAACAAAAATGTGAGCGACAGTTCCATCATGCCAGGACCTCACAATTTGAAAGGTAAGAACATGCAGTACAATACCAAACACAGAAAAGTCTGGTGTCTTAAAATAGAAGGATACCTAATTCAGGTTGGGGAGGTAATGGAAGGAAATCTAAGAAAGCTTCTTAAAGGGGCAAAACCTTAAAGGAAAAAGGTGAAAAGGCAAAGGGACCAGTATATGCAAAGCACAAAGATTTTAAGTAACCCACAGAAGTAATAATGTCTTAGTAAGTGTGGTTTTCACAGAATACAGAAAAAAGGAACTAAATACTAAAAAACTGTCCAATTTTTTACAATGCAAAAAACTGAGCCCAGTTAAGGTATTGCCCCTTTTTTATTCTTCCGGAGCAGAGAACCAGCCTTCCTTTTTATTGATGCAACTATGAACACCTGACACGATGATTTGCACATGACAGACCCTAGTGGTGATTTCATGATTGAGGGAAAAAATGCTGAAGGAGAGTTTTTTTAAAGTTGATCACTCTCCTACCTATGTAAACCATTTGTCAAAAGACCACAAACATAGAGACACAGCCATGGTTTTCACACTATGCCTCTGCTTAGTCTAACAAAGTCTCACCTGATCCAGGAGTGATAAGAGGCCCCTCTAATTCAAGTGCCTCATCTTCAGACTGGTCATCTAACTTTTTCTTTTTTTTCTTAGTTGGATCTCTGGGTTTTTTCAAGAGAGAAAGTTCTTCAGGGTGTCTGATATCTGTTAAAATAAGAAGAAACATTATTTAGTAGCATAATGGAAAATTTAAATACTTTACATCTGGTAAATCCATCTATTAATCCAGTCCAGTATAATAATTCATAATTTCCATCTGTGTATGTATGTGTTTATGTTTTGCCAGATGTTAATGCCATGCAAAAGACTGAAGTTTGGCACTTCTACAAATAATCTACCAAAGCATTCAATTCATAACCATTTAATGAATGTAGCAGCCTCGAAGTGTAGAGATAACAATCTGCTAGGGTACAGAGAGAAAATATTAGAACTTATTTATTATTTATTTTTTTAACTAAAACCATAAAAAAATTTAAATTTATATCCTAGCCACAGCAACTAGGCAAGAAAAAGAAAAACATACCAATTGGAAAGGAAGAAGTGAAACTGTCACTATGTGCAGATGACATGATACTATATATAGAAAACCTTAACTACTCCATCAAAAACCATTAGAACTAATAAACTAGTAAAATTCAGTGAAGTAGCAAGGTTAAAAAAAAAATCAATATACAAAAACCTGTTGTATTCTTTTTGGGGCACGTGGGTGGCTAAGTCAGTTAAGCATCTGCCTTTGGCTCAGGTCATGATCCCCTTCCCCCACTCATGTTCTCTCTTGCTCTCTAATAAATAAATAAAATCTTTAAAAAAAGGGTTGTGTTTCTATACATAAACAATAAACTATGAGAAACAGAAACTGAGAAAACTGATCCCATTCACAACTACATCAAAAAAGTAAAATACCTAGGAATAAATTTTTGGGTTTTTTAGTTTTGTTTTTTTTTTTAAAGATTTTTATTTATTTATGAGAGAGTGGTGCATGCGTGGGAGCATGAGCACGGGGAAGGGCAGAGGGGGAGGAAGAAGGACAAGCAGACTGTGTGATGAGCACAGAGCCCATTGCAGGGCTGGATCTCATGACCCTGAGATCATGACCTGAGCCAAAACCAAGAGTCAGATGTTCAACTGACTGAGCTACCCAGCCACCCTTCTAAGAATAAATTTAACCAAAGAAGTGAAAGACCTATTCAATGAAAACTATAAAGACTTGATGAAAAAAAAATAAAGACACAAATAAATGGAAAGATATTACGTGTTTGTGGTTTGGAAGAATCAATATTAATAAAATAGCCATGTTACCCAAAGCAATCTACAGATTTAATGCAATCCCTATTGAAATTCTAATAATTCTAATGATACTTTTCACAGAACTAGAACAAATAATTCTAAAATTTGTATGGAACCAAAGACGACCATGACCAGCAAAAATAATCCTGATAAAGAAGAACAAAGCCGAAGGTATACACGCTTGATTTTAAACTATACTACGGGGCGCCTGGGTGGCTTAGCCGTTGGGTGCCTGCCTTTAGCTCAGGTCATGATCCTAGGGTCCTGGGATTGAGCCCTGCATCGGGCTCCCTGCTTGGCAGGAAGCCTGCTTCTCCCTCTCCCACTCCTCCTGCTTGTGTTCCCTCTCTTGCTGTCAATCTCTCCGTCAAGAAAATAAATTAAAAAAAAATCTTGGGGCGCCTGGGTGGCTCAGATGGTTAAGGGTCTGCCTTTGGCTCAGGCCATGATCCCAGGGTCCTGGGATCGAGTCCCACATCAGGCTTCCTGTTCCTTGGGAGCCTGCTTCTCCTCTGCCTCTCTCTTTCTCTCTCTGTCTCTCATGAATAAATAAAATAAAATCTTTAAAAAAAAAAATCTTTAAAAAAAATTATACTACAAAGCTGTAGTAATCAAAACTGTACAGTATTTGCATAAAAATGGACATATAAATCAATGGAACAGATAAAGAGCCTGAGAATATATACATACATATGTGGTCAATTAATGACAAAGGAGCTAAGCATATACAATGGGAAAAGGATGGTTTCCTCAGTAAATGACGCTGGGAAAACTGGACAGGTATATTCAAAAGAATGAAACTGGACCATATACAAAACCTCACTCAAAATGGATTAGAGACTTGAATGTAAGACCTGAAACCATAAAACTCCTAGAAGAAAACATGTGGTAAGCTCTTTGACATCAGTCTTAGCAATTTTTTTTTTTGATCTGACTCCAAAGACAAGGGAAACAAAATAAACAAAGGAGACTGCATCAAACTAAAAAGTTTCTACATAGCAAAGGAAACCAACAAAATCAAAAGACAACCTACTGAATAGAAGATATTTGCAAATCATATATCCAGTAACAGATTAGTACCCAAAATAAGTAAACAATTCATACAACCCAGTAACAGGAAAGCAAACAATCCAATTAGAGGATCTGAATAGACATTTTTCCAAAGAAGACAACAGAGAGCCAACAGGCACATGAAAAGATGCTCCACATCACTCATCACCAGGGAAATGCAAATCAAAACCACAATATTATCACCTTACACCTGTCAGAATGGTTATTATGAAAAAAATATTAAGTGTTAGAATATGGAGAAAAGGGAAATCTTGTGCACCATTTAGGAATGTAAACTGGTGCAGTCGCTATGGAAAACAGTATGGAGGTCCCTCAAAAACTTAAAACTAGAACTAAGATTATGATCTAGCAGTTCAATTACTGGGCATCTATCCAAAGATAACAAAAAAACACTAATCCAAAAAGGTTTATGTTTACTGAAGCATTATTTATAATAACCAAGATATGGAAGCAACCTAAGTGTCCACTGATAGATGAATGGATAAAGATGTGGTGTGTGTACACGTACACACACACACACACACAGACACAGGAATATTACTCAACCACAAAAAAGAATGAAATCTTGCCATTTGCAGCAACATGGATGGACCTAGAGGATATTATGCTAAGTGAAATGAGTAAGAGAAAGACAAACACCACAATTTTATTTATATGTGGAATGTAAAAAACCAAACCAAACCAAACCAAGATGCAGAGATACAGAGAACAAATTGGTGTTTGCTAGCAGAGAGGGGAGTTGTGAGGGGGCAGGTGCAATGGGTGGAGGGGGATCAAGAAGTTCAAGTTCTGCAACGCCTGGGTGGCTCAGTCAGTTAAGCATCTGCCTTTGGCTCAAGTCATGATCCCAGGGTCCTGGGACTGAGTCCCACATTGGGCTCCTTGCTCGGCAGGGAGTCTGCTTCTCCCTCTGCCTGCCGCTCCTCCTACTTGTGCTCTCTCTCTGACAAATAAATAAAAACCTTAAAAAAAAAAATACAAGTTCCCAGTTATAAAATAGATAAGCCACGGGGATGTGATATGCAGCATGGGGAATACAGTCAATAATACAGTATTAATTTTGTATGGTGATGGCAGAATGAATATGATGGTCATTTTGCAATGTATGTAAGTGTTGATTCACTATGCTGTACACTTGATACTATTATAATATTTATGTCAATTATGCCTCAATTTTTTAAAAAAGCTTTATATTATTGGGTAGCCTATATTCATTCTGTATGTTGTAAGTTACACATGATACATGAAGTAAATGTAAATACTTTCATATCATTACCAAATCTCAAAGTTTTAATTGATTCAACCTCTTCTACCTTGTATGAAATGACAAGTTTCTGTGTTTATCTTATTCATATGAAGAATCTGGTAAGAGGCAAAAATGTTAAATGAAAGTAACAAAAAGAATTAACAATGACCCATATGAATAGTTATAGAACATTATATTTTATATTACATACCATGTCCATGAATTGCAAGAATTGTTAAGAAGTCAGTTTCCCCTAAATTGAGCTAAAGATTCAATGGAATCCAAGTCAAAATCCAAACCTGCTCTTTTATACAAGATGAAAAGCTGATTGTAAAATATGTGTGGAAATGAAAACAAACAGAATAGTCTAAGCAATTTTTAAAAAGACTAAAGTTGGAGGGACTACTCGACATCATATAGCTACAACAATCAAGACAGTGCAATTATTAGCTAAATGATAAGGTGTATATATGAAGAGGACCCAGAAGCAGATCCATATATAGGTGGTCAATTATTTTGGACAAAGGTGCCATGGCAATTCAAGAGGAAAGGAAAATCTTACCAATGAACGATGCTAAATGAGAGATTCACAGATTTAAAAAAAAAACCCACATTAACCCTTATCTAATATATAAAAATTAATTCTAAGTGGATCATAGACCTAAAAGAAAATAAGGAGACAAAGATTTCTTACATAGAATACATAGACTCCACAAAAAATTATCCTTTATTAAAAAACAAAACTAACAGAAGCACCTGGGTGGCTTAGTCAGTTAAGCATCAGGGAAATGCAAGTTAAAACTATGAGAAGTATTATATACCCATCAGAGTAGCCAACATTAACAAGACTGTAACAGCCAGTGTTGGTGAGGATGTGGAGGCACTGGAACTCTCATACCCAGCCAGTGGGAATGGGAAATGAGACAATTTTTTAAAAGTTTGGCAGTTTCTTATAAAGTTAAACATATACAACTTCACCATTCTACTTCTACTTATTTACTCAAGAAAATGAAAAGCACATATTGTAACAGTTGTACTCACTGAAGCCAAAACTAGAAACAACCCAAATTGATAAACAAAATGTGGTATTTTCGTATCAGTGGAATACTGATACAAAAATGTAGTGTGTAGATGTTCCAATGTAGAGTAGTGTGATACTACTCACAATGGAACACAACTCATCAGTAAAAAGAAACAATGGAGACATACAATAACATGAATGTATCTCAAAATCCTTACATTAAGTAGAAGAAGCCAACTAGAGAAGCATATATATGATTCTGTTCATAAAATTCCAGAAAATGACAATAAATCTGTGTGAAAGAGCAAATAAATAGTTGTCTGACTAAAGTTTGAGGGCTAATAGAAATATTTTCTATCCTGTGGTATAGTTTCACAGATATAAACATCTGTGAAAACTCATCAAATTGTATACTTCAAATGGGTACAGTTTATTATACACCAATTATACCAAAATTAGGTTAATTTAAAAATAAAGGGTGTAAAGAGGAGAGCCAAGAAAAACCAAAAATGAAAAATGCAGCAGAAAGGAGGAGGACTAGGTCTGTATATTTGGTAACACTACACTCACTGTTTGTCAGTGTCTTAAGTAGAATAGACAACAAAATTCAAACCACTGCATAACTTGTAATGCTACAGATTGCTAAAAATTACTGGATCAGATGGAGTTTTCCATTCGGCAGTTTGTATCTTCAGGAGCTCACAATATCCACTAGATTCAATCCAGTATTACAAATTCAGGAAGCTTTTTGTTTGTAGGGGACCTGAAACCAGGATGGAGCAGACTGCTGTAGAGCTGGTGGGACACAGTTTGAGGCAGAAACACACAGCCAAACTAGCTGCATTCAGATCTCAGCTCCACTATTTATTGTGACGTTGGACAAGCTTACTCAGCTTGCCAGTGTCTGAGTTTTCTCATCTGTAAAATGAGAATAATAGTACCTCAGAAGGTTGTTGTGAAAATTAAATGACTAATACAGGTAACATTCCCTGAACAAGGCCTGGCACATAACAAGTACTTCGTTAAGTACTGGGTATTAATGTCTTTCTCTAGTTAAAAAAATATGCAATTATGGTAGAAATTTGGAAATGACAAAAGTATAAATAACTGAGTCATTTAAAACCTATTCTTGAAAAATGGAATATGGCTATGTAAATAAGGGATTATGTTAATAGACATATAAAATTCTACTGTGTAAATGTAGCATAATTTAACCATTCTTCTAATACTGAGCCCATTATAAATAATGATTTTACAAACATCTGTGTACGTATTTTTCCACATTTTATTTCTTCAAGAATGCATTGGAGTGGAATTACTAGGTCAAAGGTTATAATAATTTTAAGGCAAAAGTGGAGCAAGTTGGGCACATGTGTTTTTTAAAGCTTTGCTTACTTGAAAAACAGTATGTTTATTTCCTTGTTTTAATTTACATTTATTTACTAGTGATGTACATCTCAAGAGTTTTTAGCCATTTATATTTCCTTCACTGATTTTTCTATTAGGTTTCTTCATTTTTTTTCTATTAGGTTTCTTCAAATCAGAGTTAATTTTCATGTAAATTGGATGGTAGCAATCACTGCAAACCACACTGGAGTTTCTTTTTTAAAAAAATCTATTTTAGGGGCACCTGGGTGGCTCAGTCAGTTAAGCGTCTGCCTTCAGCTCAGGTCATGATCCTGGGGTCCTGGAATAAAGCCCTGCATATGGCTCTCCACTCAGCAGGAAGTCTGCTTCTCCCCCTCCCTCTGCTGCTCATGCTCTCTCTCTCATTCTCTCTCGAATAAATAAAATTGTTTAAAAAAATCTATATTATATACACCTCATCCAATGTTTAAAAAATAAGTCCAAAAAACCTTTTACTAACTATATGTTGTTTTTTCTGTTTCTGTATTGGTTATCTGAATTTTACTATTATGAACACACTGGTACAGGTCAGGTTTTTGTTTTGTCCTCTATTTTACAGGCTATTTTCTGGGGAATGTTTTTCTGAAACACAAAAACAGAATTACCAGAAAAACTGTCCTGAACAGACATGTTACCAGAGAACAGGTGACATAACTGCTCTTTAATTATTAATAATGAGGTAAGTACATTTTAAGTACTAAGCAGCAGAAATCATGTTAAAAATAAACACCTGCTCCTTAAATCATCACTTTCTTTTTAAAAAAAGCTTTCAGGCATGTCTGATTTCTTTTTTTTATTTTTTTATTTTTTAAAAAGATTTATTTATTTGAGAGAGAGAAAAAGAACACGAGTGGGGGCTGGGGAGGGGCAGAGGGAGACAGGGAGAGAATCCTAAGCAGACTCCGAGATGAATCCAGAGCCCCATGCAGGGCTTGATCCCAGGACCCTGAGATCATGACCTGAGCTGAAATCAAGAGTAGGCCACTTGACCAACTGAGCCACCTAGGCATTCTTTGATTCTTTAGCTAAAGTTACCTAATTAAAAACCAAAGATTCTCTTTATTCTTGTATATTCCAGGTAAAAAGAAGTTAACCTATCCTCAAATGTAATTTTTGAGGTTTAATGCATTAGCATTAATTGCTTTATGTAGATTCACAATTCAATATACTTCAAGTATATTTTTGAGTCATATTTAATTAATAGAACTGAATCATTATTTCCTATTATTTATTTTTAAAATAAACAAAATTTAACATTCTGAGACCTAATCACTTATGAGTTACACTTTCAATTCTCAGTATACCCTCGGCTTTAAATGCCATCCTGCCATGTTGGGAGATAAGAAAGGCATTACAACATAATCCCAAGCTTCTGAATAATCACTACTTCAGTATCAAGTGTCGGGTAGGGTGGTGGTAGTAATCTATCTCTCCACCCACCATTCATCCCCTCAAAGTAAATCATGTACTGGTACAGGGTGAAAAATCTTAAAAAAGTATAAAAGGACATACAGTGAGTCGCGCCTAAGATACAGGCCATGTTTCTACCACAGTTCACCATAGTCAGGTTTAGTGGGAGAGGGGAAAGCACACATGTTTAATTTGAAAAGGCATCCCAGATGTTTCTGCCATGTGCCTTCTGCTTGAGAATCACTATTTCACATGATTCACCCTTTTGAGATTTTTGTTCCTAGGTCATTTCCTGTCCAGCTCACAAACCAGCTATTAATGTTATTAGAAGAATGAATATTGTTAAGTGTAACTAGCTTTTGGGTCAGTCATAAGCATATAAAAAAGTTCTAAACCATATGTGTCCATGAGAATTGCTCGTGAAGTTAAAAATACTACTAAAAATATATGCTTCAGTCATACCTTCATATACTCTTAGTGACTCAGGGCTTCCAGCAGCTTGTTTAATAAAAGCGCTGGTGATGGAGGTTAACTAGACTTACTGTGGTGATCATTTCATGATGTATACAAATATTAAATCATTATTTTACATACCTGAAATGAATATGTTATATGTCAATTACATCTCAAAAAAAAAAAAAAAAAAGCTCCATAGGTGATTCTGATTCCCACTTCTTGACAACTAGTAGCTTAAGTAAAAGGGAAGGGCGGTGGGGGGCGGGGGTAGAGAGAATGACATTTCTCAAATGATAGGCAGTTCTACATTGGAACAGGGTAGCCACTGACTATACATGAAGTCTACAAGTAAGTTTTCATTTCATTATAAGAAAAAAGTAAACCTATACCTCCACATAATATACTAATTATTTCATTCATACAGGAATTTAGGACTGATTTACTTACCATGCCTCGTATTAAGAATTAAACTGGTGAATTTAGAAATCTGAATCACATGTAAAAGTGGGCCTGGTAAAGAGCATAAGTAATTAAACAAAGTTTATACTTAACTAAAATACACCTGGAGGACTATTTTAAAATGGGTATACCAAAATACAGTGCTGTCTTTCATTCATGCTAAATTTTATACTTCAGTAATAAATATAAACTAGCATTTATGAGTCACTCTACAAAGTAATGATCCAGGACCTCTTTATAACACAAAGATATACTATATAACAATGAAATGTAATGTTCAAAATCAGTATGTTAACAAGTAGAAGACAAATTTGGTGGAAGATGGACTACATAAATGCTATTTATATGTACCAGAAACTATGTGGTGAGGAAGTGGGGAACTGGGGAGCAGAGAAGGGTTTTCAGGTAAGATAATCAGATTTTAGTTTAAAATAAATTTTGGGGGCACGTGGGGGGCTCAGTTGGTAAACATCTGCCTTCGGCTCAGGTCATCATCCCGGGGTCCTAGAATCGAGTCCCACATCAGGCTCCCTGCTCAGCGGGAAGCCTGCTTCTCCCTCTCCCACTCCCCCTGCTTGTGTTCCCTTTCTCGCTGTGTCTCTCTCTGTCAAATAAATAAAATCTTTTAAAATAAATTAATTAATTTTGTTTTGAGAATTTGTTAAACATGTATACCGAACCTGTGCATTTATTTTCAATCCTCTCCAAAATCATACTAAAGAAATAAGTAAAACATGTACTTTTAAGGACAAAAAGGGTGGAAGAAAATATCACATTAAAAAAAGTCAGAAAAATTTTGGGAGACAGAAGCCAGATTGGGAGAGTAATAGATGACTAAAAAAAGGAAAAAAAATAAAATCAAGGTGTTTGCAAAAGGAAATACCAATGGGAAACATACTGACTCATAGTGCCAAACATCAAGCATGACCAAGCACTGAAAATAGGAAAAAAAAAAAAAAAAATCCTGTCCCATACTGGATTAAACCTACCCCTTAAATACATGCCCTTTAGAATCCCTTAGAGGAGAATCTAAACAGCCCTAGGGAACAATCTTTTAGATACAGACATTTGATAAAGCTTGCTCAAAGTCTAAATATCCCAGAGAGGGGTAATAAGCTAAACCTCATTCAATGTAGGACTTCCTATTGGTATTTGTAATGCACCATTATTAAATATACGAATGGACAGTGATTGATAGACATTTGAGAAAGGACTCTGTGGTAGGTCTACAGTTCTAGAAGTAACTCCTTAAAATTTCTGTCCCTGATTATACAATTATACACTAATCTAGGGACTGTTGTGAAAAGGCTTTGCAAATGGAATTAAGGCTACTAATCGTCTGATTTAAGAGAGATTACCCTGGATTCTCTTCATGGGTCCAATGTAATCATATGAGGCCTGCCAAATAGAAGAGGAAGGCAGGAGAGGTAAGCACAGGAAAGATGAGACTGAAGGAGAGGTCAGACAGATGTGAAGAGTAGGAAGGACTGGAGTTGCTATTGCTGTTTTTGAAGATAGAGGAAAGAAGCCACATGTCAAGGAATTTGGGAGGCCTCTAGAAGCTGAGAATGACCTTTGGTAGACAAGCTAAGGAGAAACCCTGGTCCTATAGCCACATGGAACCAAATTCTACCATGAAGAATTCTTTCTCAGAGCCTTCAGGAGGAACACAGCCTTGTTGACACCTTACTTTCAGCTTTATAAGACTAACTAGAACACCCACCTGAGCCACACTGTGCTCAGACTTTTAAACTACATGAACAGTGAGATAACAAATTTGTGCTGGTTTAAGCTGCTGAATTTATGGTAAAATCTGCTACAGCAGCAATGGAATGCATGCACAGTTTCTAACATGAAAAACACCAAATGAAAAGGAAAAGAAAAACAACTTGGGGAACCAGAGATACTGCAGGAAACAGACGAACAAAACCAAACCTTCTTAAATACAATTCTCAGAAAGTAAGATGATGACATCTATGACAGATGAATAGGATGTTATAAAGAATAACTAGAGATTAACAGAGAGATCTGAGATACAGTTCTAAGGAGTGCCTGGCTCAGCTGGTAGAGCATGTGACTCTTGACCTCAGGGTTTTAAGTTTGAGCCCCACACTAGGTGTGAAGATTACTTAGAAAAATTTAAAAAGAAATTCTTAAAAAAAAAAAAACAACAGTTCTAAGAGGGAAATATATAGTATTATTTAAGCCTACGTCAAGGAATAAAAAAGGTCAAATGAACAATCTAATCTTACACATAAAGGAACTAGAAAAAGAACAAAGCCCAAGGTAAGCAGAAGGAAGAAAATAAGATTAGAGCAGAAATAAATGACACAGAGACTTAAAAAAAAAAAAAAAAATCAGTGGAACGAAGAGGTGGTTCTAAACACAGATAAACAAAATTGATAAACCCTTAGACTTATCCAGAAAAAAAGAGAAAGGACCCAAATAAATAAAATCAGAAATGAAAGAGAAGTAAAAACTGACCCCACAGAAATACAAAGGATTATTAAGAGAATATTACTATGAAAAATTATATGCCAACAAATTGGGACAGCCTAGAAAAAAAAAAAACAGATAAATTTCCAGAAAAATACTATCTTCTAAAACTGAATCATGAAGAAATAGAAAATCCAATTTACTCGTAAGTAAATTGAATAGGTAATCAAACACCTACCAAAGTCCAGGACCAGATGGATTCACAAGTGAATTCTACCAAACATTTAAAGAAGAGTTAATACCTATTCTCCTCAAAGTATTTCAAAAAATAGAAGAGGAAGGGAAAGTTCCAAACATGTATCATGAGACCAGAATTACCCAGATACCAAACCAGAAAAAGACACCACACAAAAAAGAAAACTACAGGCCAATATCCCTGATGAACAGATGCAAAATCCTCAACAAAATATTAGCAAACCACTTTCAATAATACATTAAAAATATCATTCACCACAATCAAGTGGAATTTGTTCTGGGGATGCAAGGATGGTTCAAAATTCACAAATCCATCAATACGATACACCATATCAACAAAATGAAGGATAAAAATTATACAATCACCTCAATTGATGCAGAAAAAGCATCTGACAAAATTCAACATCCATTCCTGATAAAAGTCTCAAAAAAGTGGGTTTAGGGAGAACATACCTCAACATAATAAAGGCCACCTATGAAAAACTCATAACTAACAGCATACTCAGTGGTAAAAAATACTGAGAGCTTTGCCTCTAAGATCAGGAACAAGATAACACTTTTATTCAACATAATACCGGAAGTACTAGAAACAGCAATCACAAATAAGAGGCGTCCATATTGGTACAGAAGTTAAACTGTCACTATTTGCAGATGACATGATACTATACATAGAAAATCCTAATGACTTGGCCAAATAACTAATAGAAGTAAGCAGTAAAACTGCAGGGTACAAAATACCCAGAAATCAGTAGCATTTGTATATACTAGTAACAAAGTAGCAGAAAGAGAAACAATGGACAGTTGTTAAGAAAACAATTCCGTTTATAACTGCACCAAAAAGAATAAAATACCTAGGAATAAACTTTAACTAAAGAGGTAAAAGACCTGTACTATAAAACAGATGAAAGAAACTAAAGATGACACAAACAAATGGAAAGATATTCCATGTTCATGGATTAGAATATTGCTAAAATGTCCATACTACCCAAAGCAATCTACAGATTCAATGCAATCTCTATCAAAATACCAACATCATTTACACAAAAATAGGACAAATAATACTAAAATTTGTATGTAACCACAAAAGACCCTGAATAGCCAAAGCAATCTAGAAAGAAAAACAAAGCTGAAGGTATCACAATTCCTGATTTCAAGATATACTACAAAGCTATAATAATCAAAACATAAAAATAGCATTAAAATGGCATAAAAGGGGCGCCTGGGTGGCTCAGTGGGGTATGTGTCTGCCTACGGCTCAGGCCATGATCCCAGGATCCTGGGATCAAGCCCTGCGTCAGGCTCCCTGCTCAGCAGGGAATCTGCTTCTCCCTCTCCCTCTGCCTCCTCCCCCTGCTTGTGCTCTCTCTCTCTCTCTCACTCTCTCTGCCAAATCAATTAAAATAAATAAAAAATAAATCTTCAAATTAAAAAAAAAAGGCATAAAAATAGAGGCACTGATCAATGGAACAGAATAGAGCCCAGAAATAAACTCATGCTTATATGGTCAATTAATCTGTGACAAAGGAAGCAATAAAAATAAAAATAAAAATATATGGAAAAGACAGTCTCTTCAAAAAATGGTGCCAGGAAAACTGGACAGCTACATGTAAAAAATGAAACTGGATTACTTTCAAACACTGTATACAAAAATAAACTCAAAATGGATTAAAGACCTAAATATGAAACCTGAAACCATAAAAATCCTAGAAGAGAACACAGGCATTCTCTGACAGTGACCACAGCAACATTTTTTGGGTATGTCTTCTGAGGCAAGAGAGACAAAAGCAAAAATAAACTGAGACTACACTAAAATAAAAAGCTATTGCATAGCAAAGGAAACCATCAACAAAACGAAAAGGCATACTGAAAGGGAGAAGATATTTGCAAATGATTTATCCAATAAGGAGTTAAAATCCAAAATATACAAAGAACTTAACTCAACACCAAAAACAATCCAATTAAAAAATGGGTAGAGAACCTGCATAGACATTTTCCCAAAGACCTATAGATAGCCAAAAAACACATGGAAAGACGCTCAATACCACTAATCTTCAGGAAAATGAAAATCAAAATCACAATGAGATATCACCTAACACCTGGTCAGAATGATTAAAATGAAAGACAAGTAACAAGTGTTAGTAAGGCTGTGGAGAACAAGGAACCCTCCTGTACTTCTGGTGGGAATGTAAATTGGTAAACCCACTGTAGAAATCAGTATGGAGTTTCCTCAAAAAGTAAAAAACAGAACTACCATATGATCCAATAATTCCACTAGTGGATCATTCACCACAATCTACTAGGTATTTACCCAAAGAAAATGAAACACTAATTCAAAAAGATACATGCACCACTGTTTATTTGCAGCATTATTTACAATAGCCAAGATATGAAAACAACTTGTTTCCAGTGGTAGATGAATGGATAGGGAAGATGTGGAGTGCATATATATATGTGGATGCGCACGCGCACACACACACACACAGGAATATTATGCAGCCATAAAAAGGATGAAATCCTCCATTTGCAACAACATGGATGAACCTAGAAGGTACTGTGCTAAGTGAAATGAGACTGAGAAAGACAAATACTATATGGTTTCACTCATATGTGCAATCTAAAAAAAAAATGAATAAACAAAAAGCAGAATCAGATCTATAAATACGGAGAACTAATGGTTGGGGGGGTTGGGCAAAATGGGTGAAGAGGAATGGGAGATACAGGCTTCCAGTTATGGGATGAATAAGTCACGTGAACAAAAGGCAGAGCATAGAAATACAGTCAATGATACTGAAATAGCATGTATGGTAGGTACTCTTGTGGTAATCACAGCATAATGTATGAACTTGTTTGATCTCTTAAACTGTACACCTGATACTAATATAACATTGGGGCTTGATCCCAGGACCCCAGGATCATGACCTGAGCCAAAGGGAGACTGAGCCACCCAGGTGCCCCCCCCCTCTTTTTAAAGGTTTTATTTATTTATTTGAGAGAGTGAGAAAGAGAGAGAGGAAGGTCCTTTTTCTTCAAATTCTTTTTTTCTTTTTGGTTGAGGTTCTACTTTATATAAAGTCCACAAATCTTAAATGTATTCATGAATACTTGGGTAACAAACATCCAGATAAAAATACAAAACAACCGAAATTTAATTTTGCTAGCCCCAATAAAAAAATCCAATGGAAGACATTAAGTCAGGTAAAAGGATCAATCCAACAACGTCTTACTAGTTACAGAAAGGGTAGAGAAAACAAAAGGGAAGAATTAGGGCATATTACCATGAAATTTCAACATGGCAGAGAAAAGAAAAGATCCTAAAACTAATTTCCAGAGGAAAAAAGCAGCCTACAAAAGGATGAAAACAAAATTAAGAACACTGAAGAATGAAAAACAAAATTAATAGCAATGCTGGAAGCAAAAACATAACTGACTTCCCAATTTTGAGGAAAAATGATTTTCACCTCAAAAATTTATATCTCATTCACCTTTTTCTTACTATGCTGATGTAGGATCTAGTCCACCAAAATAAGTGAGCAAATCAATACTGAGAAAATGCAAGGATCAAATATGAGAGAGGAGAAGACATTTTGCTTGGACAGTGAAGAGAAGTCCTGGAGCTACAACTATACAGCTTAGCCTAGAAAGCATCCACTTCAGACTGGAGCAGGAGGATGCAGGCTTCAGACTGTGTCTAGGAAGAAAAAAAGGGGGGAAGGGAGGAGATTACTATAGAGAATATAGAATGCAGAAGAATCAGCAATGGATATAGGTTGAAAACTAAGTAAATGATAAACAAGTAGGCATATGAGATAAAGTATACACTTTGGTTCACCAAGTAAAAAGATTTACCTTGTTGAAATAATGTAAACAATAATTAGTCAAATATTATAATAGTTGTTAAGAAAAGGGAAAAGAAACATCTGGGTAAAAAGCAGTGAAAAGATATCTAAAAGTAATAAATCAAGAAATAGCAATACATCATTTAGAATTATGGAAATAAAAGTCAGAAACAATACAAGAGTAAGAAGTGGCACTACTGTGATTAGGAGCTGGGGAGAAAGAGGGCAGAAAAGTGGTTTTATGTTTTAAACCCCCTTTTTTTTCAAGTTTTAAATTCCAGTTACTTAACATAAAGTGTAATATTAGTTTCAGGTATAGAATTTAGTGATTCATCACTTATATACAACACCCAGTGCTCGTCACAAGTGACCTCCATAATGCCCACCACCTATTTAACCTACTCCTCTGCCCTATGTCATAAGCCCCCACCCCTTTTAAAGATTTATCTATTAAAGAGAGAGAGAGAGAGAGCACGCACACACAAGAGCACGGTGGGGGGAGAGGGGCAGAGGGAGAAGGAGAGAGAGAATCTCAAGCAGATTCCCCACTGAACTCGGAGCTAGACGCAGTTCTTGATCCCACAACCCCGAGATCATGACCTGAGCCGAAATCAAGAGTTGGGCATTCAACTGACTGAACCACTCAGGCACCCCTGCCCCCACCTTTTTAAAAGATTTTATTTATTTGAGGGGCACCAGGGTGGCTCAGTTGGTTAAGCATCTGCCTTCAGCTCAGGTAATGACCCAAGTCCTGGGATTGAGCCCCACATTGAGTTCCCTGCTTATTAGCAGGGAGCCTGCTTCTCCCTCTCCCTCTGCTGCTCCCCTTGTTTGTGCTAAGTAAATAAATAAAATCTTAAAAAAAAAAAAAAAACAAAGGAAAGATTTTGAGAGAGAGCATGCATAAGCAGGGGTGGGGATGGGGAGACAGACAAGCAGACTCCCCACTAGGCGTGGGCCATCCCCCCCAATGGGGGGCTTGATCCCAGAACGCTGAGATCATGACCTGAGCCAAAAAAGTTAGATGCTCAACCGACTAAGCTACCCAGGTGCCCTTATATGCCCATTTAACTTTAACTCTGTATCTGCTGCTTTGATTAAAAAAGAAATTCAAAATCTTTCTGTTTACCGTGTAAAGTATGTATTGGAAGGAACAAGAATGAATAGAGGAGGCTGCTGAACAGTCTAGGGCAGAGATGGTAGTAGTGCAGTCTATAAGAGTAGTAGGGATGGTAGAGACAGAAAGATGTGAAAACATTCAAGATCTATCCAGGAGGCAAAATGAACACTTCTAGGTGATGAATGAGATGAGTAGGTGAGAAAGACAGTGGGGCTAAGGATGAATGACACCCAAGTTTCTGGTATGTTTATGTGGGATGGTGGTGCTTTTTACTACTGTGAACACTTCTGAGGGACAGAGTGTGGAGAAGTACAGAGATTTCAGAAGGAATAGATGAGTTCAGTTTTGAATATATATAATTTGGAATTTCCATGGAAAGAAATTGTTTTGTTATTAAACATAAGGAGCAAATGATGGCTTTCTAGAAAGGTATAATGCTGGAAGAAAATGAAAGAATGGAGGGTCTCAACTAAGAATGGAGTAATAGGAACTTGATTTACCCTCCTGCTTTATTTAAACAGTAAAAAGGAAAAAGAAGTGCTTTTCAGACATTAGACAACAAGGAGCACAAGAAAGAAGAGAAAAACAAAACAAAACAAAAAACAGGATGAGTCCTTGCAGTACACCAGCTTGCTCCCTAGCAGTTCAGGGCAGGGAGGGGGCACACAAAGCCAGGTCTTACTGAATTGAGGGAGTTGAGATGGAATTCAGGGAGGCCAAGATGCATATAATTTGTGAGTCAGAATACTAGAGAGAAGAGAAAACCATGGAGAGAGCACTGGAGAACTGTGGTTATCCACTGAAGCCTGTCTGAATTCTGATCTGTGTATTTATACGGGGGGAAAGGCCTCCTGATACACAGGGTATTGGAAAGAATCCTCAAAAGGAAATAAGCTAATGATGGCTCTGGGCCTACCCTAACAAAGCTCAAAAGCAAGTATCAAAAGGACCCATCTGATTCCAAGTAATTTAACTATTGACCGGGGCGGGGGGAGGGAGCCAACACTAATTAAAAGGGATATAAAAAGAAATCTAGCCACCAAAAATATAAAATTAATAAAGCCTGGCATTTGATCAAACATTTCCACATATGAGAGTCAGGAAAATACAATCCGTTAGCAGCATTAAAGGGAAAAAACAAAGTAACAGAAGCAGAAGTAATTATCTATGATAGAATCAGTAATCAAAGATATCAAAATAGCTACTAGAAACATATTCTATATATTTAACAGAATAGAGGAAAGCATAAACATAATGAGAAAAGTGAATGATTTACAGATTTTTTTCAAGGCCCAAATCAAACTTTTGGTAATGAAAAATACATCTGAAACGAAAACTACACTGGATGTGACTGACAGCAGATTAACAGGATTATCAATGACTGTTAAGACAAAAATGGACACTATCCAAAATGAAACAGAGAAGACGGAAAAAAAGGAAAAAACAATAATAATCAGTCTAACATACATGAAACTAGAGTTCCACAAAGGATGGGAATTGTAGGAAGGTACACTAAAAATTATTTGAAGAACTGATAAACTATTCAAGTTTGGGGCACCCCGGGTGGCCCAGTCACTTAAGCATCCAAACTCTTGATCTCAGCTCAGGCCCAGATCTCAGGGTCGTGAGTTCAAGCACCATGTCAGGCTCCACACCGGATATGGAGCCTACTAAAAAAAAAAAAAACAAAACATTAAACTATCCAAGTCTGATGAAAACCATAAACCCACAGATCTAAGAAATGCGATGAACCTAGAAGAGATAAACCTAAAGAAAACTATGCCAGGATCATCAGAATTAAATTGCTAAAAAAACAGAGTAAGGATAAATTCCTGAAAGACTAACAGAGAAGACACACAGAAGAATAAATAAAAGAATAATAAAAGACTTCTCTGAAATTACACGAACCAGAAGACAACAGAAAGACATGTGAAAATTACTGGAGGGGGGGAAAAAATCTAGGATTCTTTACCCAGCTGCAATATCTTGTAAAAATGAAGGCAAAAATCGAGACTTCTGTAGAAAAAGGTGAAAGACATCACCAGCAGACCTGAACTATTAAACGGTTATATGAAGTTTTTCAAATAAAAGAAAAAGGATACCAAATGAAAAGTATTCTCACAAAGACCACTGAAAAATGGTAAATGTGTGGGCAATTAAAAAGACCATTTTCCTGGGGCGCCTGGGTGGCTCCGTCAGTTGAGCATCTAACTCTTGGTTTTGGCTCAGGTTATGATCTCAGGGTCATGAGATTGAGCCCCACGTCAGGCTCTGCGCTCAGCACGGAGTCAACTTGAGATTCTTTCCCTCTCCCTCTGCCTCTCCCTCTGCTTCTACACGCACATACTCTCTCTCAAATAAAATCTTAAAAAAAAAAAAAAAACATTTTCCTTATTTTCTACTACTTTTATTTATTTTTTTAAATATTTTATTTATTTGAGAGAGAGAGAATGAGAGATAGAGAGCACAAGAGGGAAGAGGGTCAGAGGGAGAAGCAGACTCCCTGCCAAGCAGGGAGCTCGATGCGGGACTCGATCCTGGGACTCCAGGATCATGACCTGAGCCGAAGGCAGTCGCTTAACCACCTGAGCCACCCAGACGCCCTACTTTTAAAAGACAATTATTGTTTCACAGGAAAATAACATATTGTGACTTTCAGAGTATGTGAAAGTAAAATATATGATAGTAGCAAAAAGGACAGGAAACGGGAAACAGAACTTACTATTGTAAGATTATACTATGTGCATGTAGTGCTATACTATTTGATCATTTGCTATGATTAAGTAAGTCATATATTATAAACTCTAGAGCAAATATTAAAATAAAAAAAGCAGTAAAATCTACTTAAGTCATGGGTAGAAATAAATATAACTTAAACAAACCCCAGTCCATCAAAAACAAAACAAAAAAAAATAGAACATGTAGAAATTTAAAAATAAAATACCATAAACAAACAAATACAGACATGGTAGACTTAAACCCAACCACAGTGATAATCACATTAAATATAAATGGTCTGAACAGTTTATAAAAGGGCAGGGATTGTCAGAATAAATAAAAAAGCAAGTTCTAGCTGTATGTTGTTTAGAAGAAATCTAATTTAAAGACATAAATTAAAAGAAACAGGATAAAAAAGACATTAATACCAACCAAAAGATAGCTGTAGCACTTTTTAAAGACAGACATGGTATATTTCAAAGCTAATATTATCAGAAATACAGAAGGTCATTTCATAGTGTTAACAAAGGAAATTCATCAAGAGGACATAATAATTTTTAATGTGTGCACATAATACTTCGAGAAAACTGACAGATGGGAAAGGATCAAGAACAAACCCACGATTATAGCTGAAGATTTCAACATCCCTTTTTTTTTCCAACCAACTTTACCTGTCATTTACAAAGCACCCCCACCCAGTAATAATACAATATACATTCTTTCCACATGCACACAGAAAGTTTTCTGTTTTGGGATAAGCCTCACTTGATCATGATGTGTTAATCTTTTTTATGTATTACTGGAACCAATTTAAAGTTTTGTTAACGATTTTTGTGTCTATGAATAAAAATCATAAAAGAGATCATCATTGTCTTTCTTCATCAAAATTAATATTTCTGTTCTTCAAAAATACTTAAAAAATTAAAATGTAAACCACAGACAGTGAAGAAGTATTTGCAAAACATAAATCCAATAAATTTTCTATATCCAGAATATCTAAAAAGTACTTACAATTTAGTAAGATGACAAACAACCTAATTTTTTTCTTTTAAAAAGGGGAGGCAAAGAATTTAAACAGATACTTTACCAAAAAAAGACATATGGGTAGTCACATGAAAAGATCCTCAACATCACTAGTCTTTAGGGTAATACAAATTGAAGCCACAAGCAGCTATTACCCCCACATCCCCCACATCCACTAGAATAGCTAAAACTAGAAAATACTGCTAGAAGTTTTAAGTGATTCTTCATTTCTTGTTCATCTTTATCTTTATAGAAAAAGTAATCATTATTATTACTTCTAAAACAAAACTTTTACATTAGAATCTTTCTGTACAACTTAGGCTACCAAAACGAAAATTAAATTTAAAAAAATGTTTTTAAACAACTGAGTTTGAGTTAATCAGAGTTCTGTTCCACTACTACTGTGTGCTTCTCTATCCCTACCAAATAGAGATCTTTATAAGAACAGAAGGGAAAAAGTATGAATGAATTAATATATGCCTAATACCATTAGGCATATACTAATGTCTAAGACTCAAATTGCAAACCTACTGATATGAAATGGTAGCAAGCTCTAAACAGAATATATTTTTTTATAGTGCCTCTACCTAATTGTCAGTTAAACTTTGGGAGAATTTTCATTTCCTCTTAAATAGCCTATATGTCAGAACACATTACATCAAAGACCTTAAAGTGCTTGTGCTTAGCCCACAGTGGTTCTTTTAAAAAAGAAATGAAAGTGTAACTAAAAACCTAACTTCATCATTACATAAAAGCATTTTTTAAGAGTTAATTTTTAAAAGAAAACCAACATAGTTTTTACTAAATAAAAAACTTGAAAGCCAATCTGCCAAAACTCACGTAAGAAAGAGACAATCTGAATAGACCTGTATCTATTAAAGAAATTGAATCAATAATTAATAACCTTCCACAACAGAAAGCACTACGGCCAGACTGGTTTATTGGTGAATTCTACCAAACACTATTTTTCTGGTTGTATTGAGATACTTACATATATCACTGTCTACATTTAAGGTATACAGCAGAATAACTTGACTCATGTACACTGTGAAACGATCACCACAGTAAGTTAACATCCACCATCTCATATAGGCGCGCGCACACACACACACACACAGAGAATCTCTGTGATTGGAACTTTTAACTTTCAAATATACCAAACCAGCATTAACTGTAGTCTTCATGTCATACACCACATCTCCAGTACTTAATTAGAGATCGAAGAAAAGAATAGCAACAATTCTCTGAACAGAAAAGCGACCACTTTCTGGAAGGTAGTATGTGCGAAGTGAATCCGAGGCGATATTTAGAAGGACAGACAGCGGGGGAGGGGGCCTCCGTCAGCCGCTCTAGCAAGTGATAGAGCAGCGGAGCACAAAATCGGAAGTTTGAAAAGTCGACTCTGCTGAGGGACGTCGCTCCAGTGGCTACACGGGGGGGGGGGGGGGGGGGGGGGGGTGGGGGGTGGAACCCTCACGGGACAGTGTGGTCTCAGGACCCTCAGGGTCACAGAAAAACCGGGGGTGCCTGAGTGCAGCGGAGCTCCCAGGAATCGGAGCGGGGAAGCTGGCTGCAGAGACGGACCTGAGGAGCAAGCTCTCAGCTCCGGGTTGCCATAAACTGTGATCGGCAGCACAGTCAGGCCACTGCTCCTCCAGAGCAGGGACCCAACAAGTGGCAGATCCGGGGAGACTCCCCTTCCTCCCCTGGGAGTAGCGGCGTGGGAGCGCACCACAGGGATCTGCTGGGTTTGGAGACTGCATACCCAGTCAGGTGCCAGAGATAGAAACGCTCGGTCGCAGGCCGGGTGAGCACAGGGTGTGGCCGGAGACAGCGAGACGGGAGTGACTGACTGCTTTTCTCTGGGAGGGCACTGAGGAGCGGGGCCCCGAGTTCTCAGCTCCTCCAGGGCGGAGATTGGGAGGCCGCCATTTTCACTCTCGTCCTCCAAAGCTGTATCCAGAGGTCCTGAGAGCAAACCCAAGCAGATTACTTACCTGGACCGACAAGAGCGGGGCAATTCCGCCTCCCGCAAAGAAATCTGGGAACCACGGCAACAGGCCCCTCCCCCAGAAGATCAGCACGAACACCCAGCCAAGACCAAGTTTACCGATCAACGAGAACAGGAGAGCTCCAGCGCTAGGGGAATACTGCACATAGAATTCATAGCTTTCTTACCATGATTCTTTAGTCTTTTGAAGTTATTTTTTAACTTTTTTTAATTTAATTTTTCTTTTTCCGTTTTTCAACCAACATCTTATCAATCCCTTTTTTAAAAAAATTTTTATTTTTCATTTTTAGAGTCATATTCTATCCCTTCATAGTAGTTAGCCTTATTTTTGGCATATATATATATACACACACACACACACACACACACACACACACGTTGTTTTCTCTCTAAAATGGAGACAGTTTCTTCTAACAGATCAAAATATACCCTAAGTCTCTAGTGTACGCTTTGTTCTACTCTCCTGCCTGATCACATTCTCTCCACCCCTTTTTCTTTCTTTTTTTAAATCCTTTCTTTTTTCAAACAACTTATCAATTCCTTTAATAAAATTTTTTATAATTTTCATCTTTACAGTCATATTCCATCCCTTCATCGTATCAACCCTTATTTTGTACATCTATGTCTTTCTTTAAAATTTTGGGAGGCACTTTCTTCTAACAGACCAAAATCTAGTGTGTGGCACTGATCTATGCACCATCGTGATCATATTTGATCATATTGGTTTTTTTGTTTGTTTGTTTTGTTCTGTTTTTATCTTTTTCTTTTTTCTTTCTTTCCCTCTCTTTTCACCTGGTTTCAGGTCTTTTCTGATTTGTTTAGAGTATATTTTCTGGGAATATTATTACCCTGTTAGCATTTTGTTCTCTCACTCATCTATTCTCCTCTGAACAAAATGACAAGACGGAAAAAATCATCTCAACAAAAAGAACAAGATGCGGTACCGACTGCCAGGGACCTACTCAATACGGACATTAGTACGATGTCAGACCTAGAGTTCAGAATCATGATTTTAAAGATACTAGCTGAGCTTGAAAAAAGCATGGAAGTTATGAGAGAAACCATTTCTGGAGAAATAAAAGAACTAAAATCTAACCCAGTCGAACTCAAAAAGGCTATTAACGAGGTGCAATCAAAAATGGGGGCACTAACTGCTAGGATAAATGAGGCAGAAGAGAGAATCAGCGATATAGAAGACCAAATGATGGAAAATAAAGAAGCTGAGAAAGAGAGAGATAAACTACCAGATCACGAGGGCTGAATTCGAGAGATAAGCAATACCATAAGACGAAACAACATTAGAATAAGTGGGATCCCAGAAGAAGAAAGGGGGGGGCAGAAGGTATATTGGAGCAAATTATAACAGAGAACTTCCCTAATGTGGAGAAGGAAACAGACATCAAAATCCAGGAGGCACAGAGAACCCCTCTCAAAATCAATAAAAATAGGTCAACACCCGACATCTAATAGTAAAACATACCAGTCTCAGAGACAAACAGAAAATCCTGAAAGCAGCTCGGGACAAGAGATATGTAACCTATAATGGTAGAAATATTAGATTGGCAACAGACCTATCCACAGAGACCTGGCAGGCCAGAAAGGACTGATATGATATATTCAGAGGAATAAACGAGAAAAATATGCAGCCAAGAATACTATATCCAGCTAGGCTGTCATTGAAAATAGAAGGAGAGATATAAAGCTTCCAGGACAAACAAAAACTAAAGGAATTTGCAAACACGAAACCAGCCCTACAAGAAATATTGAAAGGGGTCCTCTAAGCAAAGAGAGAGCCTACAAGCAGCACAGATCAGAAGGGAACACAGACAATATACAGTTAACAGTCACCTTACAGGCAATACAGTGGCACTAAATTCATACCTTTCAATAGTTACCCTGAATGTGAATGCGCTAAATGCCCCAATCAAAAGACACAGGCTATCAGACTGGATTAAAAAACAAGACCCATCGGCAAGAGACTCATTTTAGACCCAAAGGCATCTCCAGATTGAAAGTGAGGGGGTGGAAAACCATTTACCATGCTAATGGACACCAAAAGAAAGCTGGGGTGGCAATCCTTATATCAGACAAATTAGATTTTAAGCCAAAGACTGTAATAAGAGATGAGGAAGGACACTATAGCCTAAAAGGGTCTATCCAACAAGAAGTTCTAACAATTGGGGCGCCTGTGTGGCTCAGGTGGTTAAGCGACTGCCTTCGGCTCAGGTCATGATCCTGGAGTCCCGGGATTGAGTCCCGCATCGGGCTCCCTGCTCAGCAGGGAGTCTGCTTCTCCCTCTGACCCTCTTCCCTCTCGTGGTATCTCTCATTCTCTCTTTCTCTCAAATAAATAAAATCTTAAAAAAAAAAAAGTTCTAACAATTGTAAATATCTATGCCCAACATGGGAGCAGCCAATTATACAAGGTAATTAATGACAAAAGCAAAGAAACACATTGACAACAATACAATAATAGTGGGGGACTTTAACACCCCCCTCACTGAAATGGACAGATCATCTAAGCAAAAGATCAACAAGGAAATAAAGATTTTAAATGACACACTGGACCAAATGGACTTCACGGACATATTCAGAACATTCCATCCCAAAGCAACAGAATACACATTCTTCTCTAGTGCCCATGGAACATTCCCCAGAATTGATCACATCCTAGGTCACAAATCAGGTCTCAACCGGTACCAAAAGATTGGGATTATTCCCTGCATATTTTCAGACCACAATGCTTTGAAACTAGAACTCAATCACAAGAGGAAAGTCAGTAAGAACTCAAATACATGGAGGCTAAAGAGCATCCTACTAAGGAATGAATGGGTCAACCAGGAAATTAAAGAAGAATTAAAAAAATTCATGGAAACCAATGAAAATGAAAACACAACTGTTCAAAATCTTTGGGATACAGCAAAGGCAGTCCTAAGAGGAAAGTATATAGCAATACAAGCCTTTCTCAGGAAACAAGAACGGTCTCAAATACACAACCTAACCCTACAGCTAAAGGAGCTAGAGAAAGAACAGCAAACAATGCCTAAACCCAGCAGGAGAAGAGAAATAATAACGATCAGAGCAGAAATCAATGAAACAGAAACCAAAAGAACAGAATAACAGATCAACGAAACTAGGAGCTGGTTCTTTGAAAGAATTAACAAGATTGATAAACCCCTGGCCAGACTTATCAAAAAGAAAAGAGAAATGACCCAAATCAACAAAATCATGAATGAAAGAGGAGAGATCACAACCAACACCAAAGAAATACAATTTTAAGAACATATTATGAGCAACTCTATGCCAGCAAATTAGATAACCTGGAAGAAATGGGTGCATTCCTAGAGATGTATCAACTACCAAAACTGAACCAGGAAGAAAGAGAAAACCTGAACAGACCTATAACCACTAAGGAAATTGAAGCAGTCATCAAAAAATCTCCCAACAAACAAGAGCCCGGGGCCAGATGGCTTCCAGGGTAATTCTACCAAACATTTAAAGAATTAATACCTATTCTTCTGAAACTGTTCCAAAAAATAGAAATGGAAGGAAAACTTCCAAACTCATTTTATGAGGCCACCATTAGCTTGATCCCCAAACCAGACAAAGACCCCATCAAAAAGGAGAATTACAGACCAATAACCTTGATGAACATAGATGCAAAAATTCTCACCAAAATACTAGCCAATAGGATACAACAGTACATTAAAAGGATTACTCACCTCGACCAAGTGGGATTTATCCCTGGGATGCAAGGTTGGTTCAACATCCGCAAATCAATCAACGTGATAAAATACATTAACAAAAGAAAGAACAAGAATCATATGATCCTCTCAATAGATGCAGAAAAAGCATTTGACAAAGTACAGCATCCTTTCTTGATCAAAACTCTTCAGAGTATAGGGATAGAGGGCACATACCTCAATATCATAGAAGCCATCTATGAAAAACCCACAGCGAATATCATTCTCAATGGGGAAAAGCTGAGAGCTTTTCCCCTAAGGTCAGGAACGCGGCAGGGATGTCCACTATCACCACTGCTATTCAACATAGTATTAGAAGTCCTAGCCACAGCAATCAGACAACAAAAAGAAATCAAAGGCATCCAAATTGGCAAAGAAGAAGTCAAACTCTCCCTGTTTGCAGATGATATGATACTTTATGTGGTAAACCCAAAAGACTCCACCCCAAAACTGCTAGAACTCATACAGGAATTCAGTAAAGTGGCAGGATATAAAATCAATGCACAGAAATCAGTGACATTCCTATACACCAACAACAAGACAGAAGAGACACAAATCAAGGAGTCGATCCCATTTACAAATGCACCCAAAACCATAAGATACCTAGGAATAAATCTAACCAAAGAGGCAAAGGATCTGTACTCAGAAAACTATAAAATACTCAGGAAAGAAATTGAAGAAGGCACAAAGAAATGGAAAAACGTTCCATGCTCATGGATTGGAAGAACAAACATCGTGAAGATGTCAATGCTACCCAGAGCAATCTACACATTCAATGCAATCCCCATCAAAATACCATCCACTTTTTTCAAAGAAATGGAACAAATAATCCTAAAATTTGTATGGAACCAGAAGAGACCCCGAATAGCCAGAGGAATGCTGAAAAAGAAAAGCAAAGCTGGCAGCATCAGAATTCCGGGCTTCCAGCTCTATTACAAAGCTGTCATCATCAAGACAGTATGGTACTGGCACAAAAACAGACACATAGATCAATGGAACAGAATAGAGAGCCCAGAAATGGACCCTCAACTCCATGGTCAACTCATCTTCAACAAAGCAGGAAAGAATGTCCAATTGAAAAAAGACAGTCTCTTCAACAAATGGGAAAATTGTTGGGAAAATTGGACACCCATATGCAGAAGAATAAAACTGGACCATTTCCTTACACCACACACAAAGATAGACTCAAAATGGTTGAAAGACCTAAATGTGAGACAGGAGTCCATCAAAATCCTAAAGGAGAACACAGGCAACAACCTCTTTGACCTCAGCCGCAGCAACTTCTTCCTAGAAACATCGCCAAAGGCAAGGGAAGCAAGGACAAAAATGAAGTATTGGGATTTCATCAAGATAAAAAGCTTTGCACAGCAAAAGAAACAGTCAACAAAACCAAAAGACAACTGACAGAATGGGAGAGGATATTTGCAAATAACATATCAGATAAAGGGCTAGTATCCAAAATCTATAAAGAACTTATCAAACTCAACACCCAAAGAACAAATGATCCAATCAAGAAATGGGCAGAAGACATGAACAGACATTTTTCCAAAAAAGACATCCAAATGGCCAACAGACACATGAAAAAGTGCTCAACATCACTCGGCATCAGGGAAATCCAAATCAAAATCTCAATGAGATACCACCTCACACCAGTCAGAATGGCTAAAATTAACAAGTCAGGAAATGACAGACGTTGGGGATGCGGAGAAAGGGGAACCCTCCTACACTGCTGGTGGGAATGCAAGCTGGTGCAGCCACTCTAGAAAACAGTATGGAGGTTCCTCAAAACGTTGAAAATAGAGCTACCATATGATCCAGCAATTGCAGTACTGGGTATTTACCACAAAGATACAAAGGTAGGGATCGGAAAGGGTACATGCACCCCGATGTTTATAGCACCAATGTCCACAATAGCCAAACTGTGGAAAGAGCCAAGATGTCCACTGACAGGTGAATGGATAAAGAAGATGTGGTGTACACACACACACACACACACACACACACACACACACACACACACACACACGGAATATTATGCAGCCATCAAAAGGAATGAGATCTTGCCATTTGCAAAGAAGTGGATAGAACTGGAGGGTGTTATGCTGAGTGAAATAAGTCAATCAGAGAAAGATAGGTATCATATGACCTCACTGATACGAGGAATTCTTAATCTCAGGAAACAAACTGAGGGTTGTTGGAGTGGGGTTGGGATGGGAGGGATGGGGTGGCTGGGTGACAGACATTGGGGAGGGTATGTGCTATGGTGAGCGCTGTGAATTGTGCAAGACTGTTGAATCACAGATATGTACCTCTGAAACAAATAATGCAATATATGTTAAGAAAAAAAAAGAAGAAGAAGATAGGCGGGGAAGATTGAAGGGGGGGAAATTGGAGGGGGAGAGCAACCATGAGAGACGATGAACTCTGAAAAACAAACTGAGGGTGGGGAGAGGGTGGGGGGATGGGTTAGCTTGGTGATGGGTATTAAAGAGGGCACGTTCTGCGCGGAGCACTGGGTGTTATACACAAACAATGAATCATGAAATACTACATCAAAAACTAATGATGTAAGGTATGGTGATTAACATAACAATAAAAAACTTAAAGAAAAAAAATCTTCAACAAAATATTAGCAAATAGATTCCAACAATGCATAAAAAGAATTACACACCATGACGAATTGGGATTTATGCCAACTATACAAGGGTGGTTCACCATCCCAAAATCAACATAACCCATCTCATCAGAAGTCTAAACAAAAAAACCTACAGAAAACTCACATGAGCATATCAAAAGATATAAATTTTAAAAAAGCATGGCAAAATCCAATACTTGTTCATGATTAAAAACTCAGTAAGCTAGCATTCTCATCTTGATAAAGAATACCTACAAAAACCCTTTAGCAAAGGACACACTTAATGATAAACTTGAAGCTTTCCCACTAAGATCAAGAACAACGCAAGGATGTGCTCTCTTACCACTGCCTTTCAACATCTTACTCGAAGTACTAGCTAATGCAATAAGACAAGAAAAGCAAATAAAAGGTACATAGACTGGGAAGGAAGAAGACTGTCTTTATTCACAGATACGATCATCATTCCTATAGAAAATCCAAAAGAATCAACAAAAAATCCCCAAATAATTATAGAAAGGTTGCAGGATACATGGTAAATTTACAAAAGTAAATCGCTTTCCAATACACCAGCAATGAACAGTGGAATTTTAAATAGAAAACACAATACTACTTCCATTAACACACAAAAAAGAAATATATAAATCTAACAAAATATGTGCAAGATCTAAATGAGGAAAACTATAAAACTGTGATGAAAGAAATCAAAATATAAATAAATGGAGAGATGTTCCATGTTCATGGATATGAACATTCAATATTGTTAAGATGTCAGTTCTTCTCAATTTGATCTACAGATTCGAAATCCCAGCAAGTTATTTTATGGATACCAACAAACTGATTCTAAGGTTTATATGGAAAGGTAAAAGATTAGTGGTTGCCAGGGGTTAGGGAAGAGGGAAGGATGAACAGGCAGAGCACAGATTTTTAGGGCAGTGAAACTGCTCTGTATGATACTATCATGATGGATACACGTCATTATGCATTTGTCCAAATCTACAGACTGTACAACACCAAGAGTGATTCCTAATGTAAGCCATGAACTCTAGGTCATAATGATGTGTTAGTATAGGTTTATTAACTATACCACTGTGGTGTGGGATGTTGATAGTAGGGAGGTTTTTTACATGCGTGAGGATAGGGAATAAATGGGAACTCTCTGTACCTTCTGTTCAATTTTGTTGTCAACCTAAAACTGCTCTAAAAAAATAAAGTTTATGAACTGAAAAACATAAATGATATAAATGGGTAAGTAATAAGAACTTTAGATGACTAATAGAGATACAGAAACATACTTAACTTTATAAACAAAAATGAAATACTGTATTTTTTCACTCAAAGAAGTGAACACTAAAAACTGACAATATTCAAGTATTAGTGATGATTTGAGACAATGGGTTTTCATGTTGCTGGTTGTAATGTAAATTGGTGCAGCAGTCCCCCCTTATCCACGATTTCATTTTCCCTGGTTTCAGTTTAATTGTGGTCTGGAAGCAGATGATCCTTCTTCTGATGTATCATCAGAAGGTCAGCCTAATGCTGTGTCACAGTGCCTACATCATTCACCTCACTTCATCTCATTACGTAAGCATTTTATCATCTCACATCATTACAAGAAAAAGAACAAAAGTACAAAAGGATATTTGATAGACCACATTCTCATGACTTTTATTACAGTATACTGTTATAATTGATCTATTTTATCATTTATTATTGTTAATCTCTTACTGTGCCTGATTGATAAATTAAGCTTTATCATAGGTACGTATATATGTATAGGAAAAAAGCAGTACATATACGGGTACTATCTGTAGTTTCAGTCATCTACTGGGGGTCTTGGAACATATCCTTCACAGATAAGTGGGGGACTACTATATAACTACTTGAGAAATTCCTACATACAAATACAAAACTGCAAAAAGAAAAATACCCAAAGAGTAATGGCAGTAACATACTGTTTATGGATATGTAAACACACAGATACGGAGAAACGCATGTACATATGTGTGTGTTGATGTATTTTTAAAAGTACGAGAAGGATACACACTAACTTAGGACAGTGGTTGCTTTGTGATGGGAAATTATAAGAATGTGACTCAAGAACTTTACCTCTATTATTGTGACTTAAAAAAAAGTCTTGCAAAATGGTAAAATGTCAGTTATTAATTCTAAGATAACAGGAATTAGGTAATTTTATATTTCTTATACTTTTCTGTATTTTTTTCCTAAAAATTCCATTAAGCTTAAAGAACACTGTAATTTCAGTCATTAGATCAAAACAGTAATGTCCTACATCCCTCCTAAATCTATGATATAACAGAATTATGTACTAGTGATAATGACAATAGTTCACATTTTCTCTGATGGTTGAATACTTCCTATCATATGACATAACTGGGTCAGCCAAAAGTAATCCACATTTCATCTCAGAAAGCATAAACAGAGTTACTACAAGAGTGTTCAAGTTGCACACTGCTTAAGGAAAACAACATTCATGGTCATTTCCTTAGGAGCTGTGTCAGGCCTTCAGTGAAGGAAGTGACACAATGTGCCTGAATCACTAAAATCAAATAGTGACTTATGTGAAGGAAACATTGCAAAACCTACATCCTGAAAATGCCTTTTTTCTTTTCCTTTCCAAGACATAAAAATTAAGTCATCAGAACGAAGTATTACATAATACATACCTGATACACTTCTAGTAAGGAAAGAATCTATATTAGGTTCCTCCTGTTCCATCTTACCTCAGTATTTCTTTATCTTAAAGTAATAAAAAAAACTTTCAAGAATAAAGTGAAAAACTGACATACACATTCAAGCATACATAGCTTGCCCCAACCTACTCTTTGAAATAAGCTGTTAATCATCAGTCATATATACGTCACAAAACTAACACTTTCATAGGGAAGAACTTAATACTTACTAAAAGTCTTACAGATGTCAGAAACAGCTTTGAAGACTCTATCAGAGAAATTCACTTTCACCTTCACATACTTCATGTTGGGAAGCTGCAGGCGGAGCAGTTTGTGCTGGGGGGTGAACTGAAGCTTAGCATCTGCCTGAATGCCGTACTTATCCAAGGTCCAATGTGTTTTAAGAAGCCAAGTTCTCTTCTTTTCCCACCAGAGAGCATGGTCAGACCAATCCTTTTTTACATCTATAAAAAAAAAGCAATAAACAAAACACTTAACAATCCAAGATTACCTTGAGAGAAATTATAAGAAGAAAACTAAATTGGGCACTTAATACAAGTAACTAAATACTAAGTGTCTTTTATGTGATAGGTACAAAAGAGATCCTTAAGAGCTAAGAAAACACTCTGTGCCCTTGAAAGCCCATACACAAAGGTAGCTGAGGCAGAATACACACTGTATGCTCAACATCGCTTGGCATCAGGGAAATCCAAATCAAAACCTCAATGAGATACCACCTCACACCCGTCAGAATGGCTAGAATTAACAAGTCAGGAAACGACAGATGTTGGCGGGGATGCGGAGAAAGGGGAACCCTCCTACACTGTTTGATGGGAATGCAAGCTGGTGCAACCACTCTGGAAAACAGTATGGAGGTGCCTCAAACAGTTGAAAACAGAGCTACCATACGATCCAGCAATTGCACTACTGGGTATTTACCCCAAAGATACAAATGTCGGGATCTGAAGGGGTATGTGCACCCCGATGTTTATAGCAGCAATGTCCACAACAGCCAAACTGTCGAAAGAGCCAAGATGTCCATCGACAGGTGAATGGATAAAGAAGATGTGGTATATATACACAACGGAATATTATGCAGCCATCAAAAGGAATGAGATCTTGCCATTTGCAACAACGCGGATGGAACTGGAGGGTGTTATGCTGAGTGAAATAAATCCATCAGAGAAAGATATGTATCATATGACCTCACTGGTATGAGGAATTCTTAATCTCAGGAAACAAACTGAGGGTTGCTGGAGTGGTGGGAGGGTGGGAGGGATGGGGTGACTGGGTGATAAGACATTGGGGAGGGTATGTGCTATGGCGAGTGCTGTGAATTGTGCAAGACTGTTGAATCACAGTTCCGTACCTCTGAAACAAATAATGCAACATATGTTAAGAAAAAAAAAAAGAAGAAGATAGCAGGAGGGGAAGAATGAAGGGGGGGAAATCGGAGGGGGAGAGCAACCATGAGAGACGATGGACTCTGAAAAACAAACTGAGGGTTCTAGAGGGGAGGGGGGTAGGGGGATGGGTTAGCCTGGTGATGGGTATTAAAGAGGGCACGTTCTGCGTGGAGCACTGGGTGTTTTACACAAACAATGAATCATGGAACACTACATCCAAAACTAATGATGTATGGTGATTAACAATAATAAAATTTAAAAAAAGAATACACACTGTAACTAATAATGCTTACATCACGTACAATATAGGACACAGGGATGAAGAGGGACTACACTGTAGTCACTCAGAGAACAAAGAGAACCCTGGGGACTGGACATGGAAAAATTAATAATGAAGTGGAGTTGGTGGGTTCTAAGCCCAGCCTTGAGGAAAGGACAATATTCTGATAAAGCCAGTGAGAAGGCTGAGGTTTGTTTACGAGACTGCAGATGCGCGCCGAGGTATGTTAAGGAGTAGTGAAAAGTAAGACAGGGAATCCAAGTGAACCAAAACCAATATCCTAGGTGAAGAGCATGGAAAAAAATATCCATGAGGAAGAGAAAAAAAAGCAAAAACACCACATCCCAACTATATATAAGCTGTCCCAAATACATTTCGAGAAAAGTAACCCAACTTTTTCCTCAACATATTTTGGTACAAGTATAACAGAAAACATTAATTTCTGTTAAACTATTTAAAAGCCTTATGCAGGGTGCCTGGGTGGCTCAGTTGGTTAAGCGACTGCCTTCAGCTCAGGTCATGATCCTGGAGTCCTGGGATCGAGTCCCACGTCAGGCTCCCTGCTCAGCAGGGAGTCTGCTTCTCCCTCTGACCCTCTTCCCTCTCGTGCTATCTCTCATTCTCTCTCTCTCAAATAAATAAAATCTTTAAAAAAAAAATAAAAGCCTTATGCAATTAAATTAGATGAAACCAAATAAAAGAATAAACACAAGATTTGGCTTCTTTCAATAAAGCAGGTCATAACAATAAACTTGCAAAAAAAATCCAACTTCAGCTAGTTTTTAAAGTAGCAATAAAAGTATAAAGACTTTTTAGGGCACCTGGGTGGCTTAGGTGGTTAAGCGACTGCCTTTGGCTCAGGTCATGATCCTGGAGTCCCAGGATGGAGTCCCGCAACAGGCTCCCTGCTCAGCAGGGTGTAATGCTTCTCCCTCTGACCCTCCCCACTCTCTCTCATTCTCTCTCAAAATAAATAAAATCTGAAAAAAAAGTAACTTTTTAGATAATTATGCATTAAACTAAGAACCAAAAAAGGGGGACATGATATTTCAAAAAAAGAATAGGCAGGGCAGCCAGGTGGCTCAATTGGTTGAGTGACCAATTCTCGGTTTCTACTCAGGTCATGATCTCAGGGTCCTGGGACTGAGCCCAGAGCTTAGTTCTGAGTCTGCTCCAGGTTTCTCTCTCCCTCTGCCCCTCCTCCCCACTCTCCTCTGCACATACTCTCTCAAATGAAGTAAGTCTTTAAAACAAAAACAAAAAAAGAACAGCCAAACAAAGCCTTCCGGGGAAGGAAAAAAAAAAAACAACATGGAAAATAGCATTCTTGCAAATAAAAACAAAAACTATTATCATGATTCTGATAAAAAGCTCATTTTAATACAGATTTAGAAAGCGTTGGTCAACTTTAAAAAAATGAGCTTAAAAGCATATACTAATACGGAATTTTTTTAAACATAACTTGTATACCTGAAAGCTTCAAATAGTAAAAAATGAAATTTTCACATTGATTATGTGCCTAGAAACACCTTCTCTAGTGATGAAACTTACAACACACGACTGAACTTCTCATTGTGGAAGAAACACATCACAAGTGGAAAAACACTTTCAATTTCCCAGACGTTAAAAAAAAAATTAAGAAGTTTTTTTTTTTTAAGATTTTATTTATTTGAGATGGAGCACAAGCAGAGGGAGCTACAGGCAGAGGGAGAAGCAGGCTCCCCGCCGAGCAAGGAACCCGATGAGGGACTCGATCCCAAGACCCTGGGATCATGACCTGAGCCAAAGGCAGACACTTAACTGACCGAGCCACCCAGGGGTCCCAAATCAGTAAGTGCTTTATTAATGGGAGAACTGTAGTTACTTGTGATTACACTGCCATTTTGAAATTTTAATATTTGTTTTGGGAAAGCCCAGTCAATCATGTTATTTGAAGTCTGGTGCAGAAATATATATAACTCCTATTTCATAACTACTCACTTAATTGTGCGAACAATGTATATAGTACCCTGCATCTTAAATTACCTTTCAGAACAGAATTTGTCAATTAACTTTTAAACATAGAAAATCTGATCTAGCTCACAGAAAACCAAGGTTGGGACCTTTTTATTTATTGAGGTAAATGGTCACACATGTTATATAGGTGATTTCCTTTTCTCTTCATGAATAGAGAACGCAAGACAGAAAAACATAACCTACAAAGAATAAACCAATTTGAGTAAGGCTGAGCTGAACTGAATTAATGGTAGGTAGGCATACAATACTTTCTTCCCCATACCTCAGTCCATTCACTCTGCTGTAGTCTGGTACCAATGGCAGCCATTAAGGAAGCCATATCTCCCCACTGGGGGAGAAGGGAGGAAAAAGCTATATACTACTACTACCACCACCACCACCACCACCACTACCACTACCACTACCACTAAAAGTCTGTAAACACTAGGTTTGCCTTTGGGTTCCCCCAAAAGGCAAACCTGAAATAAGAACTTGAGGGGAAGCACACTTGAGGGGATTAGGAATAGTGAGATGGATAGAGAAAAGTCTATTAAGGGTTCACTGACTGCTGTGGATAACTGGAGTTCAATCCTGCTAAAGACCCCCTGAGGAATTATGTAGAACATGCCTAAGACTTGTCCCACCTAGGGAAAGAGAAGCTGGGGTATCTATCCACTTCCTTGGTTAAAGGTTGCTCCCCAAGGCCACTAAATTCCTACTACTTTCTGGATGTCGTGCATGTAGCTGACCACCCTTCACTCAGGCAGAGCAAACTCACAAAGTCCCAAATATTTGTATCAGGACTTTTAGAGAAAAATCTTGTGGGCCCTTGACGAATGAAAATCTCAACTTCCCATCAGTTAGACTTCAAACTCTAACCTCAGAAACAGGTACCTCCCCTGATCTTCCTCTTTAAAAATCTGACCCTCCCCATCAATTCCACCTCCCTTTCTCACAACAAAGGAGCAGCCCACCTGCATCCAGCAAGAATAAACAGGGGAGTGTTATGTTTCAAAATCATCACCGATAATTCTGAAGAACTGCAGGGGCCCAGGTGTGCAAACTGAGAGTGAAATTTAGAGACATAAGTTAATGTGGGAGTGGAAATGATGAAAGTCTGAGTTGCAATGGCTAGGCAGTGAGAAAGCAGTAATAAGGAATACAGAGACCTTTTCCTGAGTATTTTGTTATAGCAGGGAGCACAATAATGGATGGCAGATGGACAGAAAGGGGAGGACAAGTCCAAGGAGTATTTTTAGTTCTATTTTCAAGAAGAGAAAAGTTATTACAATATCATTTTTTAAAGAATTACATCTTTTTAAAAAAGATTTATTTGAGAGAGAGAGGCAGAGTGGGAGAGAGAGGGGAAGCAGACTACCCACTGAGTGGGGAGCCCTATGGAGGGCTCGATCCCAGAAACCTCAGCCAAGGGCGCCTGGGTGGCTCAGTTGGTTAAGCGACTGCCTTCGGCTCAGGTCATGATCCTGGAGTCCCAGGATCGAGTCCCAGGATCGAGTCCCACATCGGGCTCCCTGCTCATCAGGGAGTCGGCTTCTCCCTCTGACCCTATCCCCTCTCATGTGCTCTCTCTCTCTCTCTCAAATAATTAAAATCTTAAAAAAAAAATACTTAACAAATTTTGTGTGTATATGTGTGAAGCAGTATATCTTAATGCAATAACTCTTGAAAGTACTTAAGTTATCTAGTACGCTACAGTGCAACTGTAACTGGTATAAACACAATGTGCACAGGAGTAGATTTCCGATATCAACATATGTATTTACATATTCCTCCAATTAAAGACTAATAGAAGCGTAAAAACTTTGATTTTAAAAATAAAATGGTCGTCTATAAAATAACTATGAATAGGGGCGCCTGGGTGGCTCAGTCGTTAAGCGTCTGCCTTCGGCTCAGGTCATGATCCCAGGGTCCTGGGATCGAACCCCACATCGGGCTCCCTGCTCGGCGGGAAGCCTGCTTCTCCCTCTCCCACTCCCCCTGCTTGTGTTCCCTCTCTCTCTCTCTGTCAAATAAATAAATAAATAAATCTTTAAAAAAAAAAAACTATGAATAAATAATGAAAAACAACTGAAAATGCTATTGATTTGTAAAATAATGATTTTTCTTGTGTGGTATTAGGATTTATAAAGAAACAGTTATTGAAATTCTCTACATATGCATAACTGAAAACTTTGGAACAACTTTCCATGTATTTAACTCCCTTCCACATCAAAATCTGAGCCCTGCACCATGTTCTAATAAACAAACATACATTTCTGATTTTTCAGAATGGCAGCCTTGGGGTTTCAAATGTAGCATCAGACAACTGAATGCAACACACACATACTCTCACACATAAGAATACTCCTGGGTGGCTCAGTCAGTTAAAAGACTTGACTCCTGATTTAGGCGCAGGTCAGGATTTCAGGGTCGTGAGACTGGGTCGATGTCAGGCTCTATGCTGGGTGTGGAGCCTTTTAAGATTGCTTAAGATTTTCTCTCTCCTTACCCACCCCCCCATCTCTTTAAAAAAAAGAAAAGAAGAAGAAGAAGAAGAATCAGCCTGGCACTTGCTATAGTAGAAGTTAGCAAGCATCACCATAAAGGTGACTTGTTTCATCTGTATTATAAAACCATTCAAGGGGTAGATCATGCTCAACAACATGTTCCAATAGTTTGTCCAATGTTAAGATTTCAGTTATGCTACAGGTATAGTGTAACCACCTTCTTATATTTGGTATACTGTGACTTTAAAATTTTGTATCTATATTTTAAGAAGCAACATACCGTAAGTACAAATCTTCTCAAAAGAAAACCTAAGGGGGAAAATGTACTACTATAAAGAAATGGTTTTCTTTCTTGCGGGAGAAGATATTTCTTTAGTTATTCATAAATTCAGCCTTTTTAGTGACTTTTTAGTAGTCAGGAACTACTTAATTATGGTTTCATATACCCAATAAGTCATCTATAATAAATTTTAGTAATATGCATTAATTTTTCAAAACATTTTGACAGCTTGTACACCTGAAACTAATATAACACTGTATGTTAATTATGCTGGAATTTATAAACAAATTAACTTTTAAAATTAATTAAAAAAATTTTTGCCACAATTCTGTAAAGAATTATTCCTGTATTCCTCCCTTTTTTTTCTTTTAAAGATTTATTTATTCATCTGACAGAGAGACAGCGAGAGAGGGAACACAAGCAGAGGGGGTGGGAGAGGGAGAAGCAGGCCTCCCACCAAGCAGGGAGCCTGATGCGGAGCTTGATCCCAGGACCCTGGGATCATGACCTGAGCCGAAGGCAGACGCTTAACGACTGAGCCACCTAGGCGCCCCTATGTTCCTTCCTTATTTAATAGATCCAATCATGTTGTTCTCTCTTCCACATAAAAATAATACCCTCTGACAGACACTCAAATTCATATCATTAAAATTGCAAATGGCTAAATATCATTAAAAATCTTCTCACTTGACTGTAATAGAATGCTCTTCAAATTCAAAAGTAGTTGAGTATTTATCCTCAAAGATACCATGTGTGTATTCTAAGGAACTGAAGGCTTAGGGGTTTCATTATTGGGAGGCTGAGTATACAAACATTGCTTATTCTACCAAATGGCTTTTGGAGCATTCACCCACTCCAAGAGTCACAAACGAAAATCAAGTTATTTCAAAAAGCTTTCTGCTAAGGAAAATACTATGTCCCTCTTTATGTAATGACAGCTACGTTACACTCTAGAAAATATGAGCACAGAGAAAGGAGATACACTATTAACACCCTATTTAATCTTTTCCTAATAGGGCCACAATTCCTTCTTGACCATTTTGATACGCAATTCTAGAATGCAATTATTTACTTTCATTTTTTAAACAATTTTAATTGTTTAAAAAGTAAAAAAAAAAGACAAATAGTTAACTGAATTAACTTATTTAAGTACCCACATTTCAAAAATAAGTAACTTATTAACAATTTGAAATAAACAGGAAACAAAATGTTACTTTAAAGTGGCTTAGATTTCTGTTTGCATATTTAAGAAATAATAGTCATTCAGGAAGGAAATACAGAATTTGTTTAGCATTCTCATAACTTCCATAAACCAGAAGCAAAGTTTACATTAGATAATCTTTGGTAAGTCAACATTTTATTTTAAATTATAAGTACACAAATGCTTTCTGGGCACATACCTTATTTTTTGTAAACAGATTTTTCTGTTGTGCTAATACATAGTTTCTTCTGTTTCCTTTTGTTTTAGGATCCTCTTAAAACCCCAAATTAGGTAGTATAACTATTGCATGTCAAGAATTTACCCTGTCTTTAATGACGGCAAAAACTCTTCAATCCTAGTAAGCTATTAACGAAGCTACCAAGCAACTGGTTCTGACACCACTGCAAGCAAGCCATGTGACACCACTGCAAGCAAGCCATGCAAACTGACCAGACCAGATAACATCATAGGCCAGTGTCCTCTTGACCTTCAGAATAAGACTTTCCAAACTCCTCCATCACACCATTTACTTATACCACCTAGTCACTCATCTATCAAACTTAAGGGATTTTCCCTCTTTCATTTCACAACCAGACTGAAACAATTACAGGCACACCTCCTTTTATTGTCCTTTGCAGATACTGCCGGGCTTTTTTGTATGTTTGTTTACAAATTGAAGGTTTGGGGCAACCCAGCTTTGAGCAAGTGTATTGGTGCCATTTGTCCCAACAGCATTTGCTCACGTCATGTTTCTGTCACATTTTGGTAATTCTTGCAATATTTCAAACTTTTTCATTATTTGTTATGGTGATCTGTGATCACTGATGTGATTTGCTAAAAGCTCAGATAATAGCTTTTTAGTAATACAATATTTTTTAAAGGTTTTATTTATTCATTTGATAGAGACACTGCGAGAGATGAAACACAAGCAGGGGGAGTGGGAGAGGGAGAAGCAGGCTTCCTGCTGAGCAGAGAGCCTGATGCAGGACTCAATGACAGGACCCTGGGATCATGACCTGAGCCGAAGGCAGACGCTTAACGACTGAGCCACCCAGGCACCCCGTAATAAAATATTCTTTATTTATTTTTATATTTTTGTATTTATTTTTTATAAATTAAGGTGTGTGTATTGTTTTTTAGACATAATGCTATTGCACATTTAAAAGACTATAGGGTAAATGTAACTTTTATGTGCACTAGGAAACTAAAAATTTCATTTGACGTATTTTATTGGGATGTTCATTTTCTTGTGGTGGTTGGGAAGTGAATTCAAAGCATCTGAGATATGCCTGCACTGTAAATTTTATGATCAACATGGTCTAAGATATCACTAGGCAAGCCTGTGTTTCCTCAGTCCACCACTGTATTTCAAATTTCACAACCATCCTCAAATTGCTGACTATTCTCCCTCCTTCTAAGTAGACAATCATGGATTCTACTTCAGAAAATACAGAAGCTATCAGATTGGAACTATTTCACCTACATGCCAACCAAATTTACAAACCTTCTTGCATTTATTTATACCTGTATGGGTCTCCTGCCTTTGTGTTATGATTAAAGTATCTATTTATCTCAAACCAATCCTGGTAACTATGCTCTGCTGCCCTTCTCACCTTCTAGGAACCATGTACTTCTTACACTAGCTCCCTAGGTATCTCATGGCATCTGTACACTCACATTTCTAAGTTTTATCTCCAGCCCAACCTTCTGCTTAGAGCACCACCTTATATATCCTACTGTCTATCCCGTATCTCCATCTGGATATGTCACAGGCATCCCAAATTTAATATATCCAAAACTTAACCCAATTTTCTCCTATCTCTACTATTCCTAAATAGCACTCACCATCAACCCAGTTGGCTCAAACCAGAATCTAGAAGTAATGGATTCTTCTTTTCCCACCATTCCCCACATTGATCAGCAATCAGTTTAACTTCCAAACATCTCCAATTTCCACTGGCATGAACCCATATTGTTCAGGTCACTAGCACCTCTTCCACTGATTACTGCAATAGCCTCCTAACCAGCCTACTGATTCCATTCAGCACTTTCCACACAACATCCAAGGTGATCTACTCAACGTTGACTCATATCATTCCCCTGATGAAAATACTTTAACAGCTTCCAAATGCACTCAAAATAAAATCTCAATGCCTTATCATAGTCTACAAAGCCCCACACACTATGGCCCATCTGCTCCTCTGAATTTATATTATGCTGCTCTTCCTCTGCTTCAACCATACTTTCCTTCTCTTTATTCCAGGAATAAGTAAGCTCTTTCCTGCCTTAATGGCTTTGCACATGCTATTCCACTCTGAATGTAGAATTCCCTCTCATCTTTCTCAAATTTTAGTTTAAATTTCATGTTCCCAGAGAAGCCTTTGTAACCACCCTAAGATAAACCTTCCAATGTCCTATGTCCCTTCATTATACTCTATTTTAGTACACTGTGATGTTGATGATCAAAATTTGCATTCACTGTTGTTCGTGGGAGGGGTGTCTTTCTTCCCTACTAGACTATACTCTCTAAAACAAAAACAAGGTCTATTTCAATCATCATCATATTGCTAGCTCCTAGCACAGTGCCTGCACACAATACCTGATAAATGAATAAATCCTCATTATGAAAAATTTAAAGATCCTTCATTACTACCCCAAGAAAATATTATCCAACAAGGATTAATTTAGTTGTATGTTTAAAAAATTCATTTTTGTCTTCAACTTCAGAATTAAAACATGCTTCTATACTAACCAGAAGCACAACAGAGATTTCCCTAGATGTGGGAAAATAAAACTGAACTGACTTCCTCTTCTTGCTCACATCTTCTAAAAAGGATGAATTACTTTTTCAAGACAAACCCTATAATGTGAAACGATTATATTCCAAAAATTCATTTTTAAGATTCTTTTTTTTTTTAAGATTTTATTTATTTGACAGATAGAGAGAAAGCACAAGTAGGCAGAGTGGCAGGCAGAGGGAGAGGGAGAAGCAGGCTCTCCACTGAGCAGGGAGCCAGATGCGGGGCTCGATCCCAGGACCCCGGGATCATGACCTGAGCCAAAGGCAGCTGCTCAACCGACTGAGCCACCCAGGCGCCCCCCAAAATTCATTTTTAGGTCTTAGAATTCAGATTTGCCACAAAGAAATAGTATAAATAATAGCTAGGTTTCAAATCATATTGTTGCCCAAATCTAAAATAACCCAGAGCATATTACTAACAATATTATACTATACTGAACATATATCACAAGGTTTTTTGGAAAATTTATGGTCAATGCTTCAACTTGAGATATAAGGAAAACTGCTAGTAGCAGCACCTGCAGAGTCCGGATTAGAAAGGGAAGAAAGAGAACACTGCTGGTAAACTGTCAGGGAGACAAGGGCTTCTCCCTAGTCCTCTTTCCACAACTCCAGGAATTAACCTGCCTCCTTCCTCTTTCCCAGCTGTAATTTGCTATCTTAAGCCAACCTTAAGCCAAGGTTTCTTACATGTACTAAGCTACTGACAGTAGAAGAGCTTTAGTTTCTGCTTTCCTCTCCAATTGCTGAAAGAAGTACACAACTCTTCTAAGGTTTCTAATGAGATGTCATTGCCACTAATGTGTAAAGATAGGATCTACAAGTAAAATTAATGCTTAAATAAGTTTAAAAATTATCTCTATGATGTTATCTCTAATATTTATTGAAATTTAAGGACATCAGATCTTAATTTCATTATTCAATCACATATTATTTTGTACTGAAGAACTTCTTACTCTCACCCCTTTAGGTTTCCTTCCTCCCAAACTTTTAATTTCAAGTGAGGATGCTGAGGATCCTCCACCCTTGATTTTAGGTGTGCCTTCTTGTTCTGGTCTCTTTAGTTACTCAGACCTTCAAAAAGGGAAAGAGGAAGCAAATGGATGAAGACTGTTACTCCTCAGGTGCACAATCAATAAATGAATTAAAAGACATTTTCCAAGTATCTACCATTTGCCACAATGAGTTAGGCCATGGGAATATAAAATTAGTAAGAATTCCCATTCGAGAGACACAGCCTAAGTAAGGGACACAGACAAGTAAAATGAGCTAAAAAGATATAAAAAAAACAAAATGCCACAGAAGCAACCAACTTTAATGTAAAAGAGGAATTAGGCTCTGAAGAAGAGGTGGTATTTTACCTGGGTCTCAAGAGATGTGGGAGACTTCCAACATGTGCCAAGAGGAGCTATCCTATAGACAATGAAGTCTCTAAATCAGATTTTTTTTATGAAGATAATTATGATGGCCATATGGAGACTAAATCAGGAAAAGGAAGAGCCTGGCACCAAGAAATTTACTGCAATATTCTGGAAGCAGAACCTGACCTAAGGCAGAAGCTGAAGAGAAGGAGCCAAATATGAGGAACATGTCTAAGAATCACAGGTCTTAATGATATTGACTATAGATGAGAGAAGACAGCTGGAAGGTGAAAAAGGAAAGCTAGAAAGTTCCTAGCTTGAGAATTAAATGGACAGCAACAAAAGCACTAAGATTTGGGGCGCCTGGGTGGCTCAGTCGGTTAAGCGTCTGCCTTCAGCTCAGGTCATGAACCCAGGGTCCTGGAATGGGAGTCCCACATTGGGCTCCCTGCTCAGCAGGGAGTCTGCTTCTCCCTCTACCCCTCCCCCCTGCTCGTGATCTCTCTCTCTCGTTCTCTCTCTCTCAAATAAATAAAATCTTAAAAAAAAAAATATAGAATGGAAACACCAGGTCTTACCAGGGGGAGCAATGAGAAGTGAGATATGCTTCACATGAGGATTGTATTTCCTCCCTTCCCTTCCTTAGCACCTGCCTTTCCTACCTCAGAGCTAAGTGACCTGCACTGGTAAGAGCAATATTATGTAGATTTCAAGAAATCTTTGTTGTTTAGCCAAACCATGGAAAGAGCCTAGAAGTCCATCAACAGGTGAATAAAGAGGATGTGGTATGTGTGTACACACACACACACACACACACACACACACACACACACACACACAGGAATATTATGCAGCCATCAAAAAATGAAATCTTGACATTTGCAATGATGTGGATGGAACTAGAGGGTATTATGCTAAGCGAAATAAGTCAGAGAAAGACAAGTATCATATGATCTCACTGATATGAGGAATTTGAGAAACAAGACAGAGTATCATAGGGGAAGGGAGGGAAAAATGAAACGACGAAACCAGAGAGGGAGACAAACCATAAGAGACTCTTAATCTCAGGAAACAAACTGAGGATTGCTGGAGTGGTGGGGGGTGGGAGGGATGGGGTGGCTGGGTGATGGACACTGGGGAGGGTAAGTACTATGGTGAGTGCTGTGAATTATGTAAGACTGATGAATCAAGACCTGTACCCCTGAAACAAATAATACATTATATATTAATTAAAAAAAATCTTTGTTGTTGTTTTTAAAGTAGGCTCTATGCCCAATGTGAGGCTTGAACTCACAACCCTGAGATCAAAGGTTGCAAGCCCCATCCATTAAGCCAGCCAGGTGCCCTAATTTCAAGAAATCTCAAAGGCAAAGGGCTGCAGCAGAAAGTAATATTCTGGTGAGCGTTTCAACAAACTTTCCATTGAGTCTGACTTCACCAGATCTTACTGCACTTGCTTAGTCTGTGCCTTTCCCCCACCAGTTTCAGAGGGATGCCATGAAGCTTGGTAAACTGGGACCTGAAAATGTCCTTAGAAATTAACCCAATCTAAATTCTTCCTATAGATAAGAAAACCATGTCCAGTGGGGCTAGTGACTTGCTTGAGCCCCCACAGTTCCTCAGTGCCAGACTATAGAGCTGAGATCAGAATTCAGTTCTCACAGGTATCTGTCAACTGAATAGGTGGCAGTATGAAAATATGGGTTCACAGACTAAATTTATGTTCATCCAGCTCTGCCCAAAGTAAACACTGCCTGGCAATCACAGAGAAACCTTGTCACCAGAGAGACTGCTATTTCATTTGGGTCTCCAAGTTAGTCATTCAAACCATTCCATTTCTTTGTTCCAACACCATCTGTATACTGGAATATCAATTTATTAATATATAATGGACCCCATCGCCTACCACATTTACCAGTTCATCACCAAGAAGCTAATCAATTCAAGATATATACTAAGAAAGATAAGAAATTACACCAGAAATTTATGAACTACACCAGGGAAATGGTAATTCACGTGAGGGAGGAGCTCGTCTTAGGAGGCCCTGGCTAGAACCAGCTAAAACTACACAAGTCTCTCATCAGGTCACTCTCCAACACCAAACGTGAATGAAGGAATATTTAAACTATGCATATCTTTAACTGATTTAATAATAGAAACTGCAGGAATACCTCATTTTATTGTGCTTCACTTTACTGCTTTTTGCAGATAGCGTATTTTGTACAGATTGAAGGTTTATGGTAACCCTGTATCAACCAAGTCTATCTGCATCATTTTTCCAACAGCATCTGCTCACTTTGTGTCTCTGTGTCACATTTTGGTAAATTTTGCAATATTTCAAACTTTCTCGTATTTGTTATGGTGATCTGTGAACAGTGACCTCTTATGTTATTTTGGGGTACCACAAACCATGACCATATGATGGCATATCTAATCGACAGCTCTACTGGCTGGCCATTCCCCCATCTCCTTTCCTCTCCTCAGGCCTCCCTATTCCATGAGACAAAACAATATTGAAATTAGGCCAATTAACAACCCTATTACGGCCTCTAAATGTTCATGTGAAAGGGAGAGTTGCACATCTCCCGCTTTAAATCAAAAGCCTAGTGTTGAAAGCTGAGATAGGCTTAAAGTTAGGCCTCTTGCACACACATAGCCAACTTGTAATGCAGAGGAAAAGTTCTTGAAAGAAAAAGTGCTACTCCAGTGAACAAAGGAATGAATGATGAGAAAGCGAAACAACTTTATTGCTGATATGAAGAAAGATTTTGTGGTCTGGATAGAAGACCAAACCAACCGCAACATTCCCTTAAGCCAAAGCCTAATTCAGAGTAAGGCCCTAACTCTTCTATTCTAAAAAGGCTGAGAGAGGTGAGGAAGCTGAAGAAAAGTTTGAGGCTAGCAGAGGATGGTTTAAGGAAAGAAGCCGGCTCCATTAACATGAAAGTACAAAGTGAAGCAGCAAGTGCTAATGTAGAAGCTGCAGGATACTACCAAGACGATCTAGCCAAGACCATTAATGAAGGTGGCTACACTGAACAAATTTCCAGTGTAGACAAAACAGCCTTATATTAGAATATACCTTCTAGAACTTCCATAGCTAGAGAGAAATCAATGCTTGGCTTCAAAGCTTCAAAGGACAGGCTGACTTTCTTCTTAGGGGCTAATGCAGCTGGTGACTTTCAGTGGAAGCCAATGCCCACAGACTACTCCAAAAATCCCTAGGGCCCTTAAGAATTACCCTAACTCTACTCTGCCTGTGCTCTATAAATGGAACAACAAAGCTTGGATGACAGCACATCCATTTACAATATGGCTTAAAGAATATTCTAAGCCCACTGTTGAGACCTACTGCTCAGAAAGAAAGATTCCTTTCATATTACTGCTCACTGAAAATGTACCTGGTCACCCAAGAGCTCTGATAGAGAAGTATAATGAGATTAATGTTTTCAAGCCTGCTAACACAACATCCATTCTGCAGCCCATGGATCAAGGAAGGAGTCATTTCATCTCTCAAGTCTTATTATTTAACATTCATAAGGCCAATGCTGCCATGGACAGTGATTCATCTGATGGATCTGGGCAAGGTTAACTGAAAATCTGGAGAGGATTCACCATTCTGGATGCCATTAAGAACATTCCTGATTCATAGGAAGAGGTCAAAATATAAACGTGAACAGGTGTTTGGAAGAAGTCAATTCCAACCCTCACAGATGACTTTGAGGGGTTCAAGACTTCAGTGGAGGAAGTAACTGCAGATGTGGTGGAAACAGCAAGAGAACTAGAATTAGAAGTGGAGCCTGAAGGGCGCCTGGGTGGCTCAGTTAGTTAAGCAACTGCCTTCGGCTCAGGTCATGATCCTGGAGTCCTGGGATCGAGTCCCACATTGGGCTCCCTGCTCAGCGGGGAGTCTGCTTCTCCCTCTGACCCTCTTCCCTCTCGTGCTGTCTCTCACTCTCTCTCTCTCAAATAAATAAATAAAATCTTTAAAAAAAAAAAAAAAAAGAAGTGGAGCCTGAAGATGGGACTGAGTTGCTGCAACCTCAGGATAAAACCTGAATGGATGAGGAGCTGTTTCTTATGCATGAGCAAAGAAAGTGGTTTTCTGAGGTGAAATTTATTCATGACCTAAGCTTAGTTGATAAAGCAGCATGAGGGTTTGAGAGGACAGACTCCAATTTTGAAAGAAGTTCTACTGTGAATAAAATGCTATAAAACAGCATTCCATGCTACAGAGAAACTGTTCATGAAAGGAAGGGTCAATCAATGAGGCAAACTTCATTGTTGTCTTATTTTAAGAAATTAATTTAAGAAATTAAATGTGGCCACAACCACCCCAAACCTTCAGCAATCATCACCCTGATCGGTCAGTAGCCATCAACATCAAGGCAAGACCCTCCACCAGCAAAGAACATCATAACTTACTGAAAGCTCAGATGGTGGTTAGCATTTTTAGAAATAAGAGTATTTTTAAATTAAGGTATGTATATTGCTTTTTTAGACATAATGCTATTTTGCACACTTGACTACAGTATAGTGTAAACATAACTTTTATATGCACTGGGAAACAAAAAAATTCATTTGACTTGCTTTATTGCAGTGGTCTGGAACCAAACCAGCAATTATCTTTGAGGTATTCCTATAAAAGAAAATGGTTACTGTTAGCAGCTATTTAAGTATTTCAAGAATGCATATACTAATAAGCAAAATTAAAATGAACTTAGACAAGTGAAAAACACAGATATGAATTGCAAAGAAACAATAAAGAAAAATAATTTTTCTTTTTTTTTTTTTAAAAGAGAGCACGGGTGGTGGTGGGGGGGATGGGGCAGGCACAGGGAGAAGAAAGAATCTTAAGCAGGCTCCACACCCAGCATGAAGCCCAACTTGGGTTTCAATCTCACAATCCCGAGATCATGACCTGAGCTGAAGAGTCAGACACTTAACTGAGTCAGCCAGGCGCCCCTAGAAAAATAATTTAACAACTTTCTGTTTCATATTTTAGATTTATATTATAAAATGAATATTCTATCTAAAAATAATTGGAATACCTTCCAAGTCATTTCCTCTCTTCCCTGTTTAAGACTCAAGAGTCTAAATCATTCTTAATCTTATTTTAGAAGGATGACCCTCCCCCCTTCCAGAACTACCCTTTAACAACAGAATTCTGAGCAATGCATTTTACAATACACCACTACAACACCATCAACTAAGACTTAAGCAAATTTCTATAATATAGGCATCATACATCTAGTATACTAGACGTTAGAATTCCTGATTTCCCACAGCTATGAAAACCAGAAACAGACTGCTTAGAGAAGGTCCCAACACTAACTTAGCAGACATATTCTTTTGTGGAAAATGGAAAACAAAACAACAACCCACTGGCAATTTGAAGCATGCAAATATTTCATGACTCAGAAACTGTCCCTCATTCCACCCCACCCCATCCAACCAATTATGGGAAGACTACACTAAGATCATGCACATAGAAATTATATTAGCTTAACCTTTAAATCTTTGAAGTTGAATGTAACTCAAGTCCTATTCTGTTTCTTCCCGTCCTTCAATTTTTCTTGGAATTTACCTCTTAAGCAGCTGTTTAATTTGTCCCTTCCTCTCCTTTTACATTGCCTTACTTCATGTCCTCAACATCTCTTGCCTAAACTACTTTGCATTTTTGCAAAACTAAGTTATCTTTTAAAATGTAAATTTGGTGGGAGCCCTGGGTGGCTCAGTCACTTAAGCGGCTGCCTTTGGCTCAGGTCATGATCCCAGGACCTGGGATGGAGCCCCACATCGGGCTCCCTGCTCAGCAGAGAGTCTGCTTCTCCCTCTCCTCTGCCAGTACTCCCTCAGCTTGTGCGCTCTCTCCCTCTGATAAATAAATGAATAAATAAATAAAATCTTTTTTAAAAATGTAAATTTGATTTTACTTCTCTACTTAACTTTTCAAGTCCCTCTCTTGCTAAGGTGTTTTATAACATCTTAATAGGTTAAACAAATCTTAACCATCTGTGCCCCACAGTGCCCTAGCTATCCTCAGGAACAGCTCATGCTCTGGCTGAGTTTGTGGCACAACTGGGTGTTTCAGAGCTCCTTAATTGGATACTTTTCCCTTTCCCCACTCAGAGAGTGATAAAATCCTACATAAGAATCAGCTCAAATATTACCATCGCCAAGTCTTCATAGACTCTCCTATCAAAGCAGTTAGGTTCATCTTAGCACTCTGAATAATCATTACACTTTGTTATATTTTACATAAATAACTTAGACTAAGGGTCTTTGAGCTTATTCACCTTGTATCTCACAGACAAAACCCAGAGCCTGGCACACTGAATTAAACCAATAAATATGTGTAATGTACAGGCAACATGTGAAAAAATCTTAATATGTAAAATTATAATTATTTCATGAGAAAAGTTCTTGTCAAAGATTAAAAACTGTCGGTCTTAAGTGTATACAGGGAAATGAAAAAACAGAAAAACTGTTATTAAGTGCACTGTAATTTAAAACATTAGAAACACTGAGAAGTGTTACATTTCTTTGTAAAAATTAATCAAAAGTAGTTTAAACAGTATTTGCTTATGCCTTGGCAAGTTGTTGTACTCCTAAGTTTGGGTCGACTCCCATTTTATCCTTTGCACTTTCAGTGTCACGAAATATCCCTGAGTTTCTTTAAAACAATTTTTTTTGCTGGTGTCACTTTCTGTGAGACATCTTCATCCTTTTTGTCACACCATTTTCCTCACTTATGTCAATAAATCTGCCTTCACTAAATCCTTTTGGCTGCATATCTAGTCTCTCCAATGGCGACAGCCATGGTAAGCTATTTCTTCTATAACTCCCCATCTATGTTTGAGTCAAATTTCACTTCCAGTATTATCACTTTCTGTTTCTTTGCTGCACATTTATCTTTGTTGGCCAATTTCCTCTTTCGATGATCCATTTTTGTAAAATAGCTCATGAGTTTATCAGCGGGAGACAGAGGCAACACAGCTACACGCTTTGCTATCTATGCATGAACTATGTAACAAATACACAAGTGACAAATCATGGACAGACTCTGAAATAAGTGACATGACTGGTCACTGGTCATGATGCACATCTGCTATTTACATAATGAACTATGGACTGAAAAATGAGAAGGAGTTTTCACTTCGTGCAATTATTCATAAAGTATGGTGGTAACTAAAGTATAAATCCTATTGTTGGATGATTAATGCTACTTAACTGTGATAACTGAAATGTGTATACTGAAAGTGTGCAAAGCACTGACAGTTTACAAAAATCTAGCTGGTATGTCATATTCTTTTTAAAATGTTTTTAATCTGGTGGTGCCTGGGTGACTCAGTTGGTTGAGCCTCTGCCTTCGGCTCAGGTCATGATCTCAAGATCCTAGGATTGAGCCCTGCGTTGGGCTCTCTGCTCAACAGGCAGTCCACTTCTCCCTCTCCCTCTGTTCTCTCTCTCCTAATAAATAAAATCTTTTTTTTTAAAGATTTTATTTATTTATTTGAGAGAGAGAGAGAACGTGCACGAGATCCAAGAGGGTCAGAGAGAGAAGCAGACTCCCCGCTGAGCAGGGAGCCCGATGCGGGACTCGATCCCGGGACTCCAGGATCATGACCTGAGCCGAAGGCAGTCGCTCAACCAACTGAGCCACCCAGGTGCCCATAAATAAAATCTTTTAAAAAAATTAAAAATAAACCCTTAAAAATGTTTTTAATCTGTTAACAGATGCTGTAAACTGCTTCAAAGTTTACATATCATTCAAACTGCCATATATTTCAATTAAAATACCCCATTCGATTTTAAAGTTAAAAATTATTTTACGTTAAGTCTTCAATGACTGACTAAAGCAGATGGACTGACTGATTATAGAAAACATTTAGAACCTAAACTGATAAAAAGTGACAAATTGGTATATCTTTGATATAGCTAATGACTGAAAATTTAGGAATTTGCTCATCAAAATGAAACAGAATTGGGGCGCCTGGGTGGCTCAGTCGGTTGAGTACCCAACTCTTGGTTTCAGCTCAGGTCTAATCTCAGAGTCGTGAGATTGAACTCTCTGTTGGGATCTGCAGTCAGTGGGGGAGCCTGCCTCAGATTCTTTCTCCCTCTTCCTCAAAAAAGTGATCAAAAGCACTAACTATTCTATAATTCAAAAAAGAAGTAATTTAGTGAAAATATTTTATTGGCTTTGGCATTTTAAATTTATCTCAGAAAGTACTAACAAATCTTAATACAGGAGTGTAGACTACTGAAATAAATATTTCCTGGAATCCAAGAGGCTTATTTTTGCTTATATCTTATGTTACTGACTTATATATACTTGATGAGCTGCAAATTTGTAAAAATCTGACGTCTCTCCGTGTTTAACATCTTTTATTGGTATCTGATAGCTCTTAGTATATGTAACGCTAAATGTTTTAAACCTGGTTTATAAAGCACTTTAAGCACTTGTTTCTTAAGCCTGTCAAGCCACTGGTTCCCCAGGACTGCTCTTTCATCATTAGACCTCCTTCAGTTCCTCGAATGGCACCCTCCTCGCTCCACCTCTCCTGCTGGGGCTTCTCGTTTTCTCCCAACCCGTGGTTCTTCCATCTCATGCCCTTAGGCTAACATCCTCTGCCACTCGACTGGCTAATTCCCACCCCACCTTCAACTCTCAGCTTAAAAGTAATTTCTTCCAAAAATCCTTCCCTATATACAAGGTCACATTCCCCATTAGATAACTCCTGTAACTATTTCAATTATGATAATACTCATCACATTATAGCAATTACATATTTAAAGATGGTCTTGTCCCTATGACCGTAAGATGAGAATAAGGAATGAGCTAATTTTGTTCACTTCCTGTCTCTCCCATTCGTAGTACACTGTCTAGCATTCAGTAAGTTCTCATTTAAAATATTAAGTGGGTGAGTGAAGGAATAATAGAAAAGAGTATCACGTCCTCACTTACTGAACTTTTATCTTTCCTCTCTATAATCTTATCTTCTACTTCCCCAAGCTATTACCCAATACACCATAAACACTGCAATTGCTATCTGGAATGCCTTTCTTCCTAACTTTTCACCCTGGCCAGGCATTGCTCCTTCTTCTAAATCTCCATCATCTTCCTGTACCACTTTTTGGCACTTCCCAACCAGAAGCTATCAACTCAAAGCAATCTTCTGTTTCATGGTGGTACTAGAAAGCCGCTCACATTTTAAGCAGCTACCTAATATAATGCTTGACCCTCCATAAATGTTTGCTGCTGCTACTCCTGATGAAGTCATGTTCATGCACCTCTTCTAGCCCCATAAAAGTGTCCTGCTATATACCGCTATAACCTATCAAAAACAGAGTGTGAGTGTAAATTATTTTTATACAGTAATGTTTACACACAAATGTCCCATCTCTAAAGCGTTTCTTTCCTAGTCTGAGTTCTTTAAAAGGCATTAATTTATTCCTTAAACCCATGAGGTAAAGATCTTAGTAGGGATATTCCAGAGGTCCATGAGGATCCTCAATAACAACTATTATTATAACTAGTACTTAGTAGGTGCCAAGAACTGTTCTAAGTACTTTACACATATACATTCATTTAACTCTCACAACAAACCTTTAAAGTAAATATATTATTACCCCCATTTTACTTGTAAGGAAACCAAGCCACAGTAGTGTTAAATCATTTGGCACAAGGTCACAGTGCTTCTAGGGAGTGAAGCTAGTATTCAAACCCAGGCAGTCTGGCTTCAGGTAAGGTATTCAGAGAGTTTAGAACCATTCAACAAAATTTACAAAATTAAGAAAATAAGAAGGGGTTTCTGTTTAAATACTACATAAATACAATGAAAACAGACTGCTTCAATCTACAATGAAAACAAATGAGACTGCTTCAATCTACAATGAAAACAAATGAGACTGCTTCAATCTACAATTCAAGTTTACATTTTAGGTTTACACAGTATTAGAAGTATAACATTTTATTGAGCTCTTACTAAGCATTCTACTAATTACCAGGGATTCTGTTAATCCGTTTAACACCTTACTTAGTTCTTATACTAACTCCAAGAAACAGGTAAGTAAACTAAGGCTAAGTGAGATTAAATAATAAGAAGCTAAGTAACATGCCAAGGTCACATATAATCATAAGTAGCCATGTCTTAGACTAAGTTCTTAAACACTAACAAACTTTACCTTTTAAAGAAGGCATTTGCCTAAACCAGAATATAAACTTATTGGAAATACCTTCACTGCAGCACAGTTTATCTATAATTTTATAAATATTAGAACATAAAATCTACTGCTTCTAATACATTCTTGTCATCTTCTTTATAATATTACCTATAGTGATGCAAGGTGGCACAATAAAGTTAAAATACATAACTAATATGGTAGAGAATAAATTAGTAATATTTGGCTAACCTTTATAAAAGATACTTTCTTGATCTTTTATAAAATAGCATTATTTCTCCAGTTCAGTAAAAGGGAAAAATTTACACACCACTAAAATAGTCTGGACTACAATCATCATCATCACATTTACAAAGGCTATTCTGAAAACACTTCATATTTATTAAATAACTTAATCCTTTAATAATCCTATGATAAAGTTACTATTATTATCCCTATTTTATAGCTGTGCAACCAGAAACACAGGTAGGTCACCCAGCACAAGGCTGTACAGCTAGAATATGGTAAAGTCAGGACTGTCACACCAACAGGCTGTCCCCGACCCCAGTTATTCTCCCCAACAAGAGCATTCTATCGCAGCAACAGAATTCAACATCTTGCATGAAACTGTAAATTGGTAACAGCAATCATTTGTTTTTTTTCCAAGTTATTTTTAATTTCAAAAGTTAGGAAATTCAGGAACTACATTTAAGGAATATTAAGCTGGGTGTCTATTATCCAATAGACATCTTCATCTATCATCAATAATGCTGGCACTTTATTGGTGTTTTATTCACAATCCTGAGTGTTCCATTAAGATACCTAAATCATTACACTAATGCTTTGAAATTACAGTCTTTAAAAAACCTGATACGGTTTTTAGTTACAGAATAATATAAAAATAAGACAAATATCTGAGAAAGGATTCACTACAGATTCTAAAGCAGATTTCACCTCCTCTGAATTGGAGGTTATCAGCTTCCTAACAATGAAAATTATATACGGGTTGTCCAAGGAAATACTGAGGGTGGCTGGTCCTTATATAACTAGATAGCAGATAATCAAGTTCAAAAACATGAATCATGGAAAAAAAGAAAAAAACCATGAATCATGAAAGAAAATCCAAATGTAAACCTCACATTTTAATCATTTGCTGCTTTTCTTTTATTTATACTAATTCACTTAGAAGAATTATTGAAATGGAGAGAAAATACCAGAAGATATAGTTTTCAAAACATTTTACCAGGTCACTCTAGGAGAGTCACTATGAATAAATAGTCTCAAGGAAGGAAAGTAGACCATCCACAACAGGACTGTCTTAGAATGCTGTTATCATCTAGTTTGGGAAAAGTTACCACATTTGAAAAAAAATGGTCAAAGAACTCTAATAAAATTACAAAGAGAAGGAAACAAATTTAAATAAAAACTTATCCTGTGTTTATCTGTACTGTATAAGGAAATTGAGATTCTGAACACTGATCACTTTGACTTAAAAAAAAAAGCAACACACAGCTATTGAGTGGTAGGGCCAGGATTAGAAGCCAGACCTAATTCTTTCTGTAACATTCCTATAACATTAAACCCTAAAACCTGGGGTGCCTGGGTGGCTCAGTCGGTTAAGTGTCTGCCTTTGGCTCAGGTCACGATCCTCGGGTCCTGGGATGGGCCCTGTATCAGGCTCCCTGCTCAGTGAGGAGACTGCTTCTCCCTCTCCTCTCTGCTCATGCTCTCTCGCTTTCTCTCTCTCTCTCGAATAAATAAAATCTTCAAAAACAAAATAAACCCTGAAAGTTTTCTTTGATTATTCAAAGATGCCTCACGATAGGGGCGCCTGAGTGGCTCAGTCGTTAAGCGTCTGCCTTCGGCTCAGGTCACGATACCAAATCAAGCCCCGCATTAGTGGGAAGCCTACTTCTCCCTCTCCCACTCCCCCTGCTTGTGTTCCCTCTCTCGCTGTGTCTCTCCGTCAAATAAATAAATAAAATCTTAAAAAAAAAGATGCTTCACTATACTCAATATTTATGACTGAAGTTCTAAAAATCTAAGTTTTCTAGTAGATTAAAAACAAATTGGTTTTCATCGGACATCTCAGATTAGGCAGATTTCTTACATATGACAATCTTAAAAAGCTCAATCCAGAGAAGAAAAAAATTGATAAAATGGGCTTCATCAAAATTAAGAACTTCTGCTCTTTGAAATATACTGTGTTAAAAAAATGAAATGACAAGCCATAGACTGGAAGGAAGTACTGCAAAACACATATCTGATAAAGGACTTATACCTAAAATATATATAAAGAATACCCAAAACTCAGTAAGAAAACAACACAATTAAAAAAAAAAAGGCAAAAAAGGTGGTGGCGGGAAAGAAAGAAAAGAAACAGGCAAAAGATGAAGACATTTCACTAAAAGGATATACAGATGGCATAGACACATGTGAAAAGCTCCCCATCATTAGTCAGTAAGAAAATGTGATTTAAAATCATAATGAGATACCCTTACATACTTATTAGACTAAAATTAAACAAAAATATAAACAAAAAGACCTGACAATACCAATGTTGGGGAAGGACCCAGAGCAACTAGAACTCTTTTTTTTTTTTTCAGTTCTCATACAATACTGCAAAATAATGTGGCCACTTTGGAAAAGGTGACAGTTTCTTATAAATTTTAGCATACACTTAGAATACTATCCAGGAATCCCACCCCTCAGCAGTTATCCAAAAGAAATGAAAATGTATGTTCATGCAAATGTTTACAGCAGCCCTATTCATAATCTCTTCAAGCTAGAAACAAACGCCCTTCAACTGGTGAATGGATAAACTTGGTACACATCCATACAATGGCTACACAGCAATAAAAAAAAAACTACTTTTACACTCACGATAGATAAATCTAAATGTATTATGTTAAAAAAATTTTTTTCTAAGTAAAATACATTGTGCTAAGTGAAAGAAACCAGACTCAAAGCTATATGCTCTATGGTTCTATTTATAGGAAGTAAAGGCAAACTACCACTGTTTTTCAGGAGCTGGGGTTAAGGGGATGGGCTGATTTATAAAGGATCACAAGCAAACTTCTCGGAGTGCTAGATAAATTCTGTATCTTATTTTTTTTTAAGATTTTATTTATTTATGTGACAGAGAGAGCGCACAAGCAGGGGGAGCAGCAGGAGCAGCAGCAGAGGGAGAGGGAGAAGCAGACTCTCCTCTGAGCAGGGAGCCTGATGTGGGGCTCAATCCCAGGACCCTGGGACCATGACCTGAGCCAAAGGCAAATGCTTAAACAGCTGAGCCACCCAGACAGCCCTTAATTACGGTAGTTTAACATGATGATATACATTTGTTAAAACTCAGCATATTTTACCAAGAAGGATGAATGTTAATGAATTATAAATTTTATCTTAATAAGCTAGGTATTAAGAAAAAACTGATCAAAAATACAATTATGCAAGTAATTTGTTGCAATGAATTATAATGGATATGAATTTGTAACCATAAATCCAAATATAGAACATCACATCTCAATTAAAAAATTATTTTAAAATATTCCTTTACAATATTCATTTAACTCACACTGGGCATATATACCATTTTGTATCATACCATGGCATTAATTTTTATTTCAGTAAAATAATTATTTAAATAAAAATACTGCATACGTTAACTTTTTTCTGAAACCACTTTCATTAGTTTCTAAATGGGCTCAATGTTTTCATGTGCCAAGAAACAATTTTATATCATTCCTTTGTTAAAATTGGAAAAAAGATCACTCTTATAAAAAGAATTTACTACTGAAGCCTTCGTGGTTATAAATTTTTCAAATCTCTGTAGTACCATCATCCACTTATTGGTCCATTCGACTTCAGAAATCCCGTGAAAACAGCAGTTAAATAGCTTTTATTATTTTAAAGAGGTAGGTGTGTGTTTGGAAGTGAGAAGAAGGGTGGAATGATAGCTTTTTCTTGTTGTTTGGGGGGTGAGAACACAAAGCAGTCCCAAACTAAACTCCTCTGAGTACAATTCTCTACCTTCAAAGCTGGAACCTATTCAAGTTAAATAGTTTAGATTACATTTTAACTCCTTTTAAAAGCAGTTTTTCCCCTCAGTTCAGTATGCACAGGGATTCTCACTGCCACTGAGAAACAGCCACTCTCATTTGTACAGCATGAAGAGTTTATAAATGCATTTTCACACATTATTATCTCTTTTAATTCTCACCAAGACCTATGAGAAAGTGTGTTGTTGTTGTTCTTAATTTCCATTTTGTAGATGTCAAAACCCACTCAGAAGGTTAGATTAGTCGTCCAAAGATCATAGAAGCCAGTTAAGTGTCAGGGCCAGAATGCTGTTTCACATTATTCTGTGTATCCATTAGCATCTACTACTAGTCTGAAGACAGACGACATTATGGGAAAGCTATACCTAACAATGTCTAAAAATATTAGCAATACTTGGTAGCCATTGTGTATATTAAAGGAGACTGTGTATAGAACAGTTTAGCGACAACTAAATATGGAATGGAATCCTAGATGGAAAAAAACCAACGGCCATTACTTGAACAGGTGGCAAATTTGAACACATGCATATTAGACAGTACTATCGAATCAATGTTTAATTTCCTGAATTTGATAACTGTAATGTAATATATAAGAGAAAATTCTTGTTCTTAGGTAATACATATTTTAAGTATTCAGGGATGAAGGGTTATGATGTCTGCAACTTACTGAAAGTGGTTCAAAAAAATGTATGTGTATATGGGGAAATCAAATGGCAAAATGCTAACTGGTGACCTAGGTGAAGATTACGCAGTGCTCAGGGCGCCTGGGTGGCTCAGTTGGTTAAGCCACTGCCTTCGGCTCAGGTCATGATCCTGGAGTCCCGGGATCGAGTCCTGCATCGGGCTCCCTGCTCGGCGGGGAGTCTGCTTCTCCCTCTGACCCTCTTCCCTCTCGTGCTATCTCTCATTCTCTCTCTCTCAAATAAATAAATAAAATCTTTAAAAAAAAAAGAAAAAAGATTACGCAGTGCTCACAGTTACTTTTTTTTTTTTTAATTTTATTTATTTGAGAGAGAGAGAGAAAAAGCATGAGCAGGGGGAGGGGCAGTGGGAGAAGCAGGCTCCCGCTAAGCAGGGAGCCTGATGTGGGGCTCGATTAGAGGACCCTGGGATCATGATCTGAAGGCAGACACTTAACCAACTGAACCACCCAGGCGTCCCTCATGATTACCTTTATTACTGAATTTATAATACTGAAATTGCAAAAAACAGAGTTGAAGATAAAAAACATTAATTTTCTTTCAATTTTCTTCAATAGCTATTAGACAGCTCCAACGAGATCTTTTGTTAAGAAACTGAATAAAAGGGACACCTGGGTGGCTCTGTCGGTTAAGTGTCTGCCTTCAGCTCAGGTCATGATTCCAGTGTCCTGGGATGGAGTCCCACATCAGGCTCCTGGCTCAGTGGGGAGCCTGCTTCTCCCTCTGCCTGCCACTCCCCCTGCTTGTGTGTGCACGTGCATTCTCTCTCTGACAAATATATAAATAAAATTAAAAAAAAAAAAAAAAAGAGGTGCCTGGATGGCTCAGTAAGTTAAGCATCTGCCTTCGGGTCAGGTCGTGATCCCAGGGTACTGGGATCAAGCCCCACATTGGGCTCCCTGCTAAGCAGGGAGCCTGTTTCTCCCTCTCCCTCTGCCTGCCACTCTCCTTGCTTGTGCTTTCAAATGAATAAATTTTAAAAATCTAAAAAAAAAAAAAAAAAAAGAGAAGAAATTGAATTTAAAAAAGATATTCTTTTTAGTGCCTGTATTAGTGCCTAACTTATTTAATGCTAGTTGCAATAAAAAAAAAATATATAGGGTACAAAACATGACAGCAAGTCACACATAATATATCCAAGGAATAGCTTGTACTTTTTTAGTACTATGAGAATTTAATATAATTTACATACTGTCCCCTATTTTTAAGAAGGTTAATATTTGCTAAGAGCAGATAAAATTCCAATGCCATTTCTTATGGATCATTAATAGTATTCTAAACAGAATAAATCTGCTATCAGACAGTACATACTTAACTAAATTCAACCCATTTTAATATATATGATTTTACCGCTGAATTTTTCTCCCATCCCATTCTAAAAGACTTAAAAAAAATGTTTTTATAATTTTGATATATTTCAAAGCAAGTGCTGTGAATCTGCACCATGTAGATATTTCCACGAATTCAACCATAAGCCTTCAGGGAAAAAAAACAGGATTTCAATAGCACAGACACCATTTCACGAGATAAACATGCCTTCCCCAAGGAGCACTAAGCACAAGTAGGAGAAGGGAGCTGTCCAGTTACACATGCTTTTCTCCCTGTGTTCATATTGCCAAGCTTCGTTCTAGAATTTAAAGTATTTTTGTGCAACAAATCCCCTAATGCAAGCCAACCTCTTCATCTGGTGCTCAACTAAAGAAATTTATTTTTAAAGTTTCTGAAGGAAAAACTAGCTATTCTGCACTTCTCGGAGATGGAATGAATAATACAATTCATGAACATTTTAAGGTATTTTTAGGGGTTATTTTCACTAAAATCTACTTTGTCATGAGTGCCAACCTCACAACCTAACTCCATCTGAACATGCAATTCCAACATAAATGTACTCTATTTCATTATTTACAGCAAGAACATAACACACTTCAAGGACTTCTTTATAAAGGCTATATTCAGAAACATTCCTTAAACTTTCTACATCAACTCCATACCTTTCTTTTTAGTTACTCCGGAATTCCCCAATCTGTACTTTTTTCTCTGGACTATTATTTAACCTGATCTAGCCCAACTTCTATGTTCTTCCTACTCATAGAGTAAGAGTGAAAAGAAACTCAGAAATCAGTCTATTCCTCCCTCCAAGCTCATAGAGCTGCTGGCTGGAGACTCCAGTGAGTTCCATGTAACAATAAATTCCTTATCCTCTAACTAATATGAATTTCTACAGAAAGGTAATATTTAATTGTACAGAGAAGTTAAGAAAAAAAGTTCAGAAAAGACACTTATAAAGCGCAAAACGCAGTGAAACAAAGCATCTCTGGCATTTAGAATCCTCGATACTAAGTTCTGAATACTAGTGAGTAGAAGAACAGTTTTTTTTGTTTTGTTTTTTGTTTTGTTTTTTAAAGATTTTTATTTATTTGACAGAGACACAGTGAGAGAGGGAACACAAACAGGGGGGAGTGGGAGAGGGAGGAGCAGGCTTCCTGCCGAGCCAGGGAGTCTGATGTGGGATCAATCCTAGGACCCTGGGACCATGACCCGAGCTGAAGGCGGACGCTTAGCGACTGAGCCACCTAGGCGCCCCCAGAAGACCAGTTTTAATATTTCTTGATCTCCGGGTGCCTGGGTGGCTCAGTTGGTTAAGCGACTGCCTTCGGCTCAGGTCATGATCCTGGAGTCCCGGGATCGAGTCCCGCATCGGGCTCCCTGCTCAGCAGGGAGTCTGCTTCTCCCTCTGACCCTCTTCCCTCTCGTGCTCTCTCTCTCTCATTCTCTCTCTCTCAAATAAATAAATAAAATCTTTAAAAAAAAAAAAAGAATAAAAAATGTCTGTTTAAAAAAAATATTTCTTGATCTCCTGGGCGCCTGGGTGGCTCAGTTGGTTAAGCGACTGCCTTCAGCTCAGGTCATGATCCTGGAGTCCCAGGATCGAGTCCCGCATCGGGCTCCCTGCTCGGCGGGGAGTCTGCTTCTCCCTCTAACCCTCTTCCCTCTCGTGCTCTCTCTCATTCTCTCTCTCTCAAATAAATAAAATCTTTAAAAAAAAATATTTCTTGATCTCCAGAACATAAGGGAATCCCATAAAATTGGGCTTCTTCCTTAAAAAATTTTTGAATACAATTAGTTTATAAATTTATTCTGATGTCTTATTTTTATAATCTTTAACCCTTATGTTTTACATATTAACTCTTTGAAATAAAAAAACACTAAAAAAATAAAATAAAAAACACTATACAGGTTTGAAAAAATTTTTTAACAAAAACTAATAAGTTTTTCAAGTTCGATTTCAAGCTTTCAACCTGGATTTTTTAAAATGGCCAAAATAACAATTTTTCATTTTTAGAATGAGGTATAAACATTGAGGGCACCAATCTTGAGATAATTTGTCTAATACCAGCCTAAACTAAGTCACAGACGCAGAAAGTTTTCTGTGACATCAGGATATAATTCCCTAAAACCCACTTCTTCATAGCATACACTCTATTTTTTTAAAAGGTTAGTGCAGAATGACAGATGAATTTTACACTTAGATTTAAAGGAGGCCTTTCAGATCTTTGAATCAAACTCATGAATCAAAGAATCATGATTTAATGACCTTAACTGAAGTACAAAAGTTCTTTACAAAAGTTCTTTATAAAATTCTTTAGCTTGCTTAATTAAAGTGCCTATGTCTGAGCTGACCACTATACCTTCAGGGTAAGGCTGACCTTCAGGGGTCAAACCCAGGGGTTGTGTCATAACTTTTTTTTTTTTAATCACAGAATCTAACGAAAGCTAAAAAGCCTCTTCTCAAAAAATTCCATATATGTACATACATACAAAATTCTATTTATTTTTTAAATATTTAAGTAATCTCTACACCCAATGTGGAACTCTGAACTGATGACCTTGAGACCAAGAATCACACACTCTTTCAGACTGAGCCAGCCAAGTGCCCCACATACAAAATTTTAATACAGTCTTGAAGGGAGGAGGCACCAGAGAATCTATCAATCCACAGGAAATAATTGTTATCACTGATTACATAGCAAGAAAGCCTTAAAACTTAATGCTTTTGGTTTTCGTAGATTCTGATCTGAACAAGGTACCAGAGAGGCATTTGGAGTCTGAAGACATTGGTCAAAGCTGTGATACCTTCTGTTCCCAAAGTACCATAACTGTCCCAAGGCCACAGTAGCCAGGTTCTGCCAATTGTCCATTCCTGCTCTGCAATCCCAAGACACAAGACCCACTGCTATCTCCACCTCTAATCATCTAGATCCTGCAAGCTGCTTGGATCTACTGTTGTTGCTGACAAGTAGCCACCCAGTCCACCCTTTAATACCTTCAGTGACACAACTCAGTGTTTCAAAAGGGCAGGCCACTGCAGTTTTAGGCACCTTTCAAGAACTGTAAAGTTCCTTTCTAATTTGACTAACCAGGTTTGTAAACTTTAAGCGCTAACCTACTGAATTTCTCCTCTTTTCACTTATCAATAGGTAAGAAATGAGCTTACCATTCAAAGTATCTAATCCTAAAACCAAAAGCAAAAAATCATTTAGCTCTACATGCACCAAACAGAGAAGTCAGAATAATGATGAAAAGCACTTTCTATTTGGAAGTCAAAATATAAGAGATCAGTACTGGTTCAGTTCAAGAAAAATGCAAGGTTTCCACATGCCCAGTTTGTTGGGCTTCTTTTCACCGCATAAAAAAATTAAAAATGTATCAACATTAAAAGATTCAGATTACAGTCACTTAAAATTAACATCAGTTCTGTCTGCAAATAGTTTATTCTCTATATTTCTATTTATGTCTGTGATTCTGTAATAAACAGTTCTAATCAATGCAATATAAATATAGAAGCCATTACTTATTCATTAGATAAAGACTGGCTTTCAAGAAACTATTAAATTGTCTCAATCATCTTCACCAGCTCCTTTTTCACAATAAGAAATATCTCTTATTGAAACCAGTGTATTAATAAGGTCCATTTATCATATATAAGCAACTTGTGATGCAAATGCTTATTTCCTCTGAAAACAAAGGAAACACTAAAAATTATGTTATTTTTTCCTTAAATGATCCCACACTAATGCTGGACAAAAAAATTCACAGATATTTTACAGTGATTGATGTAGTCATATCAGGTAAGAACAATGTTAACCATCAGTTAATTGGATTAAACAATACAGCAAAATCTCATTTTCAAAGGACTACCCAGGGGGGCTTGCTTTCCTGGGCCAAGTCTTAGAGAGCCAAACAATGCACAGCCCTAAGGAAGAGTCTACCTTGTAAGGGCCTTCTTTTTGGTCCTTCAATAATTAAACTTCCTGCAGAGATACAAAGATCCACCTAAATGAATTCTGCCTTATTTTGCAAATACCATCGGGGTACTAGTTCCATAGATTTATATGGTAGGTATACAACAATCCCTTGGTTAAGAAACATATTTCCTGATAAACAAACACTTCTCTACTTTTCCAGACTGGCTTCAAGAATAAATGCTGTTTCAAAAAGACAAAAAAAAAAAAAAAAAAAAGGCAGTGCCACACATCACCTTACCAGAACTGCATGACATAAAAAAGGCATGTTAAGCTCAGGAAGACACACCTCTGAGCATTTCTGGGATAAAATCATCTACAGAATCATTTTAGTTATTTCTTAAAACTGAAAACTAATGCATCACAACCAAAATACATACTATATAATTTTCTTACAGTCCGTATTGTTGGATACCCTATTATTTAAAATTAAGTCAGTTTTAAATCAACGCAGTATATATTTGTACCCAAGCGAATACGATGAATCTCGATTTAGTTTAATTATGCCTGTTTTTTAGCACAAAATTCTTTCATGAGCTTAATATACAATTGAACACTCGAAATAGCTTATTTAAAGCACAGACTACTAGATAGTCAAACACTGCCCCACCCCTCGTTAAGAGTGGATGACTGGAACATTTTAATACACTCCATCACGTAGTAGCACAGCTAAAGAACCTTCATATTGGCGCCAGAAGTTGCATCTTTTCCGGTGCAATTTATACTTTAAAAAATTTTTGCATCATCCTCAATACCAGATGTCACCGACATTCAGGTACACTGAAGATAAGTGATAACCACAAGCCCTGTAATTTCCCCCCCTCTCCAAATAAACGCGCTTTTCTCATTTCTTCTAACGTGAAATCGCTGAATGTAAAGAAATAAGGCGTTCTCGCCAGTAACTACGCAATTTTTATTAATTGGGAGGCTGGAATCACCACATTAAGAATATTTCAAACTATCAACGCAAAACAAGATACAAAGATGAGAAAGTCTTTTTGCTTAAGTACTGAAAGATCTTACAATTTTGAAAAGTATTTGCGGGATGCCAAGCAAGATTTCCAAAACCCACCCCTCCCCCAGCCGCAAGGCGCCCCCGCCCCCACCCCCCCCACGTCCCGGCCTCAGCCGCCGCCTGTCTGGAGGTCGTTATCTAGACGCGGCTGGAGGGCTGAGATGCTACTCACCAAGTTTTTCCACCAACTTGAGCATCACCCCTCCAATGTGCACCTCCCCGGTCACTCTTAGGGTGACATCGCGGTTCAGGTCCGTCACATGAACACTCAGTTCCCACGTCCCATCCGCGTAGCAGCCATCTGGCATCCTTATCCCGTCCAAAGCCATGGCTCCTTCCTGCGAGCACGGAGGAAATGGCTCTCGTAAGCGTCACTCCCCCAAAGGAAGGCAAATCCCACCGTATTCGCAGAGTCGACCGCGGAGCGGGAGAAGGTGGAGGACCCGAGGGTTTCCGCACGAACTCGGGAGAGCAGCGGCGGTGCGGGATTCTGCTCCCCGCGCCCTTCCCGGCGGCCGCCCAGCACTCCCCTGCCTGCGGCAGCCCTCGGCGGACACGGCGCCGCCCGTCCGCCCCGCGCGGCCCCAGCCTAGCGGCCCTCGCCTAGCGGACCGCGGCGGGCTTCACCTGCCGGCCTGCAGACCGCACCCCGGCCCGGGAAGACGCCGCCCGCGGGCTTCACATTCCTCCTCTCCGCCCGCGCTCCCCCTCAGGTCCCAGCCGGGATCCCGGCCCCTCACCGCAGGCTCCTCGCGCTCGCGGCCAGGGATTCGCGCCGCAACAGGCGCGGGGGCGGCGGCTCGTGGGGCGCCTGCGTCCGGTCCCCCTCCTCAGCCGGCGAAGCGCTGCCTCCCGGCTGGAGCGACTAATGGAGTCCTGTCGTCGCGGCCCCTTCGCCTCTCTCCCAGCGCTCCACCCCTCTCTCCCCGCCCCCTCAGTCGGAGTCCGGCTCTGGCAGGGCGCGCCTGCTCCCTCCTCCTCCGCCCCGCCGAGCCGCCCGGAGCGGGTCGGGCCGCCTCACCCACGTCCCTCACTGTCCCCCCGTGGCCGCGCTGCGGGCTGGGGGCCGCGCGCACTCCCGGGCTGGGGGCGGGGCGGCGCGCGCGGCAGGGGTGGGAGCTGTTGGGGGGAGGCGGGGGGCGCCCGCTGCGCAGCAATCTCAGCCCCGCCGAGCCGCTGCCCTTTTATGGAAATGAAGGACCGGGCGTAGGGATTGAATCCAACATCCGGGCTTTCGGCGGCGGGACCTGAGGAGGGGGAGCGAGGGGAGCTAGGGGAGCGCGGGCGGCCTCCCGCGGGGGCGTGGGTGGGCCGCGGGGCGCTGCGTTTTGTGCTCGTGTCTTCGACTTTGCCGGAGCGCGTCGCGGGTGTCTGTGCTTCCAGCGGGAGAAGGGGGCTTGTCCGTGAGAAACGGCCACAGGAAATTCCCAGGGCAAGGTCGTTTTCAGGGAACAAAGTCCCCCGCCCCCTCCCCACGCCTGGAGCAAGTCCAGAGTCTCGGGGCGGGAAGAGGTGCCACACTGCGGGAGCTGGAGAGAGGGGTTTGGGACGTAAAAACTTTAGAAAGTAAATGCCCAGGGCAGCTCCATGAACATCCCACAAAAGAATGAAAAAACCCAGAGGGAGGCGAACCACAAAAATTGCTTTGTAAGCAATGTCCGGCACAACCAGCAACTCCTACTGGGCTCCCAAGAGTTTGCTTGCGCTCTTAACCCGTTCGGAAGCTCTCAACCAGAAGCAGGTCAAATACACCCTACGATGCTCTTGTTTGGGGCGGGGCGGGGGGGAATGCAGTGCAATGAGTTTTACTCAGAAACTGTTTCTTCAGCCGCTCCAGTTCTTTGTGTATTTTTATATGCAACTTAGAACTAACAGTCTACTAAGGCTTTCAGATGGCTAAACATCCTCTACCCCACCCTCAGCCACACCTTGAAAGAATTTTAATAGTTCTGGAATGGTGCCAACAGGTACCGAGAAGAACTAAAGAACTCTACCTGTTCAGACTGACTAGTGATAGAAATGGTCCTCCTGCTTCCCACCTCATTTTCACTTCACCCATTTACTGTTGCACTCAATTCAGAAACAGCTAGCCAGGGAACCTGCCTCGCTGGCAAACACATGACTCAAAAAGTTTGGGTCAGAAAGACTCAGATATCTCAGGTCCCATAAAAGACCCCAGTTTTTAAAGTCTCAGTGTTCTTGAACTGTGTCAATTACTTTGAAAAGGAACCTAACTGGGCAAATAAACCTTAGTTCATCAACGCAGTTGGGAAACGAGGTTAGAGGCCTCAAGAAAGGGGTGGGACCCGTAAAAGAGTGAAAGGAAAGCAGCGAAATTCAGATGCCAGAGGTCTGGCACAAAAAATAGGGAAAACCACTACAGTATTTTCAGCTAGTCATCATGGAGAAACTGATGCCTCAAGTCTGTCGTCTCTCCACTCTCCAATTATTTCTACTCATGGAGGTTCCAGATAGTTCTCTTGGAAGCAGTATGAATGTCCAGAGGGGAGGGAATATTTGTGTAAATTATGGTGCTGAAAATATATAGGAAAACGATCTTAATAAAATAGGGAATTGCTTGTTAGGGTAAAAAGCTGTTCAAAACTGTACATGTGGCTGTAACATCACAAGCTTATCCTCAAATATTCAGAGAAAAAAGACTGGAAGGAAATACTCTAAAATGATAAGCTGTCCTGGTGTTGAGATCATGGGAGATTTTTTTCCTTCTTCATTTTCTACAAACTCCAAAGCTTTGCATTCAGGCCTCTTCTGTCACCACCTTAAATTTCATCCAGCATCTCAATTTCTCTATGCATGCCATCACATTCACAATGATGGACACAGCTGATGGAGAAGCTGCTGGACTCCATGGCAGGATTTTCAGGGGTTTCCTTTTGTCAAAGTTTCTTAATATCCCCCAAATAAAACATGAGTTCTTTGAGAGCAGGGACTTAAATTCTTTGCATTGCCCACAAATTTACAAATAGCTTGAAACAAAGAAAATGGAAAACACGCTGGTACCCAATCAATACAAATGTCAAAGAAACAGTAGGTCAGGAAGAAATCTCATTACTAGGGAAATCCTGGCTTTTAAATTTTATGTGTTTGTTATTTCCACATCTTATCTCAAAAAGATTTGTGGCAATGTATAAGGATGCATAGGCTATGAGATAGCATACATTATAAATGGCACAAAATTAGGGGCAGGGGAAGGCAGGAAAGGGAAGGACAGAGATTTAAAATGGAGCCAGGAATGAGCATTGTACCTTAATGACCTTTGCAAGTGTTCCAGTAAGTTCCGAATAACTCCTCCTTCTCAAATATGACTCTATAGAACCAAAAATACCCATGTCCTTTCTGAATATTCCCCTTCCTTCAGACAAATTTGTCGAGGCTAACTGTCATGTCTCAGAAACCCTTTTAACACTCAGTTTCCACATTCTAGTTCTTTTCTCACTTTCCAGTGAGTACTTTCTGAACAACCTCCCACCACAGTGCCTACTGCGCTGACTACTGCGCACTTCTTGAATGTTCCCTACATTTAGCGACAGAGGGGGATGGTTAATATTGTAAATAACAGCCCCAGTTCTCAACATTTGAAATAGCTTAGTTCTAGCATGACAAGAGACTTTCCTATCTTTAGAAAATCAGCAGTTTATGTTTGAGCAGTATAGCGCCCGGGAGGGCAGTGACCCTCTGTTAAGTACCATTGGAGGAATAATTAGATCAGGTTGGGTGCAGCTGGTCCCTTCGGCCTTCTTTTTGAGTATTTCAAGCTGGCGCTTGTTTTAAAGATGAAAGGAGAGTCAGACTCCAATTGCTGGAACGGATTTTTTTTTTCCTGTTTATCAAGTGATTGGCTTTCAAGTGCATTTCTTAAATGTTTACTTCTACCTAATGTTTTTCAGTATATTCAGATGTGGAATCTTATCTGAAATCCCCCACTAGAACCTCGAAGACAATGCAATACTTGTGGTACTGACATCATGCTGAAAAGTAGCCGAGAACTCCAGTGTTTGGAAGAACAGCCCAAGCACTGAAAGCAGCAATATCCAAATAAGGTACCAAGCACTGGTCTTAGATTTAGACCAAATGATACCTCACAGATCTGCCGTCAAATGCAGCCCTTGGGCTGGGTAATCCACAGGTTGACTTCAGCTTTTTCTCTGAGCCTACCTAAGCTGTGCTTTTATATTTCTAAAAGGTTAATACAAAATATACCCACTGGGTTTGAGAGAAAGAGATGTTGGGTGATAGGAAAAAATACAGTTTGTGTGAGTGTGAATGTGTATGGGTGGCTAAAAATGCACTTAAAACCACCATATGAGGCCAGCAAGATGAAATGTAATGAATTATTCCTGTCAAATACCAGGTGAGCAGAATTCTTTGTCCCAGGGATTGCCAAAAATGGAACATACTGGTAAAGCTACTAAGGAGGTAGAAATCAAGGCGCATGGAGTGTGGAAGAATGGGAAGGAAAGTTGCAGGGGACACTGTTTTTATAGAAGTGGTAGTCACTGCAAGCGGCAAGAAAAGGACTGGCAAACCTAGAAACAGGGCGGATTTGCTGGGGGTGGTGATGTTTCGACACAGACCTAAAGAAGGACTCTGGGATAGCAATGAAATCTATTTCAAGGGGAAAGAAATGCGCTGCTTGTATTTGCCGCTCCAGAGTATAGAAAATTTTTTGCAGGAAACCACTCTGGGGGATACTTTAAAAACTCTTTTCTTTGATTTAATTTTGAACATCATGTCATCTTGTGAGATAGTCTGTCCCTGACAAAAATATGAAGGGTTCACACATAGGCTCACACAAACAAGGTAGCTAGCTAATTGTGTGCTTAGTACAGTGCAGGGCACAGAGGCAGACATGTAGATGTATAACACGACACAAGGTCTTAAAGGAACATCTATCTGATGTAGGAGGCTTATATTTAAAACATCATAAAGGATATCCACGCGCAAAAAGAATAAATTGGGCCCCTACCTTACACTGAATACAAAAATTAACTCAAAATGGATTACAGACCTAAATTTAAGATCTAAACTCTAAAATTCTCAGAAGAAAACATAGGAGTAAATCTTTGTAACCTTGGATTAGGCAATAGCTTCTTAGATAAGACATCAAAGCAAAAGCAACAAAAGAAAAACTAAATTCAACTTTATCAAAATAAAAAATACCTAAATTTCAAAAGACAATGAAAAATGTGAAAAAATAACCCACAGAATGGGAAAAAATATTTGTAAATCATATATCTTTTAAGGGACTTATATCTAGAATATATAAAGCTATTATAAATCAACAATAAGACATGATTAAATGAGCAAATAATCTGAATAGGCAGTTCTCCAAAGAAGATATACAAATGGTCAATGAGCACATGATTTTTCCATCTTTTCCATCTTTTGCCTTTTTCATCCATTAAAATTTATGTACAAGTATTTAAAGAAATGATTCATTAAAAAAAAGTCAGAAAGGAGAAAAACTATCACTGTAACATCTAAACCATGAAGTACAAACCCACTAGGAGGACTGTGATAACCTAACCTCCGAAAGAAGGTCATCAGGGAAGTCATAGAACGTCTTTATGAAGAAGCTAAATCTAACTGGATCTGAAGAATGGAGTTAGGCCTATCAAGAGGAGTAGTATGTGAAATCACGAGGCAGAAGTGAGCGTGGCATGCTCACCACTATGGAGAAGAAAGGGAGAAATGCCCAGAAGATGCTCTGAGGAAGAGTGGGCATAGAGTGAGGCCAGAGTAGGTAGGACAGAAGTTTGGATTCTGAGACAGAAAATGGGAGCCATTAAAAAGTTGGTACATGGTAGTAATATCATGAAAGCAACGTTCAAGATTAACCCAGTAAAAATAATGCATGATGGATTGGAAGCGCTAGGGACTAGAATCCAGAAGGCTGGTTTGGAATCTGCTCCTAAATTTGGTGTAAGAAAAGTAATAGGAATTGAGGGGTGGACGGAAATTCAAAAGAGTTATTGTCAAAAGCTTTTGAGCATGTCAAAAGCAACGTTCAAGATTAACCCAGTAAAAATAATGCATGATGGATTGGAAGCGCTAGGGACTAGAATCCAGAAGGCTGGTTTGGAATCTGCTCCTAACTTTGGTGTAAGAAAAGTAATAGGAATTGAGGGGTGGACGGAAATTCAAAAGAGTTATTGTCAAAAGCTTTTGAGCATTTTTGATGTTCCAAGTGCTGTGCAGCACACTTTAAATGTTCCTCACAACAACCCTGAGTTTTTATGATTATCCCTATTTAATGTGAGTTACCTAATGGCCAGAGAACCGGAATTAAAACCTAGGTCTGAAAAAAGAAGGTCATACATGCTTCATGCTTCAAAGTTCTTATGTTTGGGTGACCAGGCAGGAAGAACAGTGGAGTTACTGAGTGGGAAATGGGAAATAGGGAGGAGCAGATGTTAGGGAGTAAGGGGAAGACGGGACGTTTTAAAAAAGAAATATTCAACTTGGGCCGAGAGCCGTATATCCCAGTGGAAACATGTAGAGGGCAATTAGATAAATAAGCCTGGCTATCTTGTGAGGGGATCATATCTCCGAGAGAAGTCATTAACATAGAGGCAAGCCTGAAGAGATGGCTCCACCCCCAAAGGAGCCTGACCCAGGGGTAACTAACTACTCCCCAAGGACAGGACTCAGGAAGAAGAGTCCTCTAAGGCAACAGAGGAAAGGATCAGAGGTGAAAAAAAAGATCGGGTTAGTCCAGTGTCAGGCAAATCAAAAAAGGAAGGGGGGGGGGGAAGAAGAAAGGATAGGAAAAAGCAAGGAAAGAAAAAAACCATCTCAAGGAGGAAGAGGGTCATCACTATCAAATGTTGCAGAGAAGTCCAGGAGAATAAAGAGTGATTGAAGAACGCAAAGACTGGCAAAAATCATTGCTCACCTTGCAGAGGACAATTTTATAGCTGGCTGAGAGGTTTCAAAGAGCTGAAGAAACAAAAGGGATGTTTATCAGTGAAAGGAAAGCAAGAACTAGTTTGGTAATATGGAGGTGCCACAGGAGCAAAGATGCTTTTTCTTTTTCTTTTTTTTTTTTTAAAGATTTTATTTATTTATTTGACAGAGAGAGAGAGAGAGAGTGCATGAGCAGGGAGAGGGGCAGAGGCAGAGGAAGAAGCAGGCTCCCCACGGAGCAGGGAGCCCGATACAGGGCTGGATCCCAGGACCCTGGGATCATGACCTGAGCCGAAGGCAGACGCTTAACCGACTGAGCCACCCAGGTGTCCCGCAAAGATGCTTTTTCAAAACAAAGGAGCCAGGAGCGTGCATAAAGACTATGGAAAATATAAGGGGGAAATAGTTTGCTTAAACCTAAAACCAAGATGCCTCTGGGATTTGGGGGCTAATTCCACAGATTCAGGGGAAATAGGAACAGCCCTTGCCACGACAGAAGAAACACACACCAGTTTGCAAGGATTGGATTGGGTTATTGGAAGGCTCTAACCATCTTACACAAGTGGAAACACACAGCGGGATATAGCAAATCGTGCCTAAACATATTTAAATAAATACTGTTAATATTAGCCAACAAGAGGGTGGGGCTGGCTGGGTTATTGTGCTGTTCAGCGGACTCCCTCCCAGGAGGTCAGATTGGGGCCAGGATGTAAGAAAGGAAGGATGTGATTAAGAGATTATTTCAGTACAACTAGGGCAGATTCCAAGGCCCATAAGAGAGAACCAGTGGGGACAGCACAGATGCCAACGTGCCCAGCCCAGAGGTGCTGCTGGGAACCCACTGGCCTGGGACAGTCCAACCACCACTCGCAGATCACTCCAAGGCCATTTCCCCACCGCTGCCTTCATGCGGTCAGTTCCGACAACACACCAGAAACTCTGACTCGTTCAGGTGTTTCCTTGTGAAGGATCACGCTAGTCTCCTCCCTGATTTTCAGTGTTACTTAGTGTCTAGCTGGTTCCTCCCAATTTTTAGTAGCGGGTAAACCACTAACTGACTCCCATCCCCCATTCTGGGAAATGATCCCTGCTCTCTTTGTGCTTTGTATCACAATGTCCTCTTCACATGCATAAAGCTTCTCTTCTTCCCAAAACAGGAGTTGCAGTTCCACTGAAAGAGCCAAACCAGAAAGTCACCTACAATTACAGTTGCCCTAGGGCCAACCCCATCCAACACAGGACAGAACGACCTTTTATCTATTTGCTCCTAAGAAGGTGCTCAGGTGACAGAGCCTTGACTGCAGCTGAACATCCCCATCTGGTGCCTGAGAGGTGTCACTGCAAATCTGTTCTCTGACCTGCATTCAACAAATAATTAAGAACTTTAGTAAGCAAAAGCAAAAGGCGTCCCTGCACCTATTAAAAGATAAACTCCTCATGTTGGGATCCCATCCTCTCTTTCAGACTGTGCTTTTGGAGGTTTCCACCCTATTCCCACATCAGAAGTTTTCCCTGCTTCATCTAATTCTACTCTTCCTTCCAGATCATTACCATTGCTGTATAAACAGACTCTAGCACCTCCATTTAAAGGAAGGAAAAGGTCTCTCTTGATCACATGTATCTCTCCACTACCCGTTCAATTGCCATGGTCCTGTAGAACACAAAACCACCTTTATGCAACATCTCTACTCCCTCAACCCTAAATTACATTTTAACTTGCCCCCAAACTGGTCTGTTTCCACCATTCCCCTGAAACTGTTCTTACAGTCACTAATGCCCTCTGTATTGCAAAACACATGGTGCTGTCTTTCTAAACACTTGCTCCTCTTGGAGTTTGGAAGTTGCCATATCCTTGTTTTTCTTCTACCTCTCTGTCTTCTTTTTCAGTCTCCCTTGCTGGCTCCTTCTCCTCTAGCCCACACCTAAATTCAGCACAGCAGGTGTAGACCGTCTAGATACTCTTTCTTCTCTATATGCATTCTCTCTCTAGCTGATCTCCTTCTACCGAGAGACTTACAATACTGTCCCTATGCTGATGATTCCCAAATGTCCAGCCCAGACCTGTCCTCGGGGCTCCAGAGTTGGAGATCCATGTGTAACAGGCATTTCCAACTAGTGTGTGCAGTGTGAGACTGGCTCTACCCCAATATCTATTCCTGCTCCAGTATTTTCCATCTCAGTAAATAACACCACTACCCATCCATTTGCTCAGCCTAAAAAAAACAACAACAAACAAACAAAAAACAAGGTATCAGCTTTACCACCACCCCCGCCCACCCGGCTGTGACTAATTTAACACTTCTGCCAGGGACTAATTTAACACCAAGTCTGTCTCTGAAATCAATCCATCATTGATCCACTTCTCTGCAACTTCACCATCACCACCCTAGTCCTAGCCACTGTCTTCTCACTTGGATTATTTATTCAGTAGCTTCCTAAGTGGCTTCTCTGCTCTCTCCCCACCCAGTCCATTTCCTACACAGTAGCTAGAGTGATCCTTTAAATGTGAAAATCACAACATTTACTCTTCTTTCTACTTGATCTAGAAAGATCAAGGGTTTTCCATCAAGCTTAGGATAAAACCCAAACTCCTTACGTGGCTCAAGGGGCAGCATAGGATCTGGGCCAACCCACCCCGATGAGCTCCTGCTCACTGTCTCTGGTCCTAGAGGCCTCATCCCTCTTCTGTCTTAGCACTTGCCTTTCTCCCTGCCGCCAGCCCCTGCCCTGGCTCTTCCCAAGACTTGGTCTTTCTCAGCCCCAACATCATCTCTTCAGAAAGGCCACAGAGTTGATAGTAACCTTTGTCTCCACCCCCAAATTACTTTCTATTCCCTCATGTGCTTTTTTTCTTCCATAAAACTTACCAAAAATTTGCAATTATCTCATGTGTTTGCTTGTCTCCATCTCACCCAGTCTTCCCCTCTGCCTAGAATGTAAGCTCTTCGGAGGGAGGGAACTTCCAATTGCATTGTGATGACAAGCTCCCGGGGCACCATCAGTGTTGTAGTCCACTTGAATGCAGGTCCTTGTGGGAATCTGCCCTTGTCTGCCTCGTTCAGAGTCATATCCTCCAGCACCTAGCACAGTGCCTGTCATATGGCAAGTGCTCAATAGTTGTGAAATGAATGAAAGAATGAAATGTAGCATGCCAGGTGAGCCCAGTCGCACATCCCAGATCCATGCCTCCAAGAAACTTAAACTCTAGAAGAGCATTAGAATCAAGAGTATAAACATCACATATAAATATTGATGTGTTTCTCAGGGCCACATGCATATTGAGTAGCAGGGTGTCTCTGATCTCTGAGCTGTAAACAAGTATGTCAGTGTTCATAGGTACTGTCCTCATCTTCATACAAAAACAGCCCACTTGCGAAAATCAGTTTGCCTTCAAGCCATGAGGTTTTTTTCCCCTTCCAGTATTTAAAAAAAAAAAAAAATCAGAGGCACTTGGGTGGCTCCGTCCGTTAAGCGTCCAACTCTTGGTTTTGGCTTAGGTCGTGATCTCAGGGTTGTGAGATCAAGCCCCTGCCTCAGGCTCTGCACTGGGTGTGGAGCCTGCTTGGGATTCTCTCTCTCCCTCTACCCCTCCCCCCACTAAAAAAAATCATACTCCAGTCTTCTCCACTGTCCTTGTATAGTCAACCCTAGCCCCTTCCGAGCTAGACTCACTCCTCCCTCTCCCATGACTTCATCTCCTATTTCCATTGAACATTGAAGCCATCTGGGTAGAAACCCCTTGACTTATGCTACTGAACCTTTAATCCTGTCTGCATCTGCACAGGGCGCTCTCTCCTCCTTTGCTGCCATTAGGCAGGAGAGACATCTGTGTTCTTATCAAAGGTTAATCCACCTGCGCCCTGCATTCCATTTCCTCCTCAATTCATAAATTCTCAATTATCCATTTCCAGGGTCTTCAGACTTTCTCAACCCAGAGACTTCCTATCAGCATTTAAATATGCTCCAGTCTTACCCAACATTTGAAAGACTGAAAGGAAGACAGGTCATGAAGTTCACCCCAGACTTCACTGTCTCCTTAGTTGCTGTCCTCCCCTTCATAGATATCAAAACTTCTCAAAAGCATTTTAAGCATTGTCTTTTATGCTCACTGTCTCCATTTCCATACCACTCTCTTACTATGGAACCAATTTCATCCTTGTTTCTGCCTCCTGTTCAACTAAAGTGGCTTATGTTGGGCTCATGAATTACCTCCATCTCACTAAATTTGAAAGGTGCTTTAAATGCTCATCTTAAAATTACATGAATAAATAAATAGCCCTCACCTGATTTGATTTCTTGGCAGTTCTTAAGCCTTTCATCCTTGTAACACTTCCCTTGTCTTCTGTCACGCCATATTTTTTTCCTGGTCTTCCCTTGCTTCTTCTCAGACCCTTTTGCTGGATCATGTTCCTCATCATAACCATGATTTGTTGGAGTCCTTGAGGTTCTGTCTGAACCTCCTTTTGCTCTCATTCAAAGATCCCTTTTTAGGGGGCTCACCCAGCCCCATGGCTTGAACACCAGCTACATGTTAATAACTCCCAAATGTATTTTTTATTTTTTTTAAGATTTTATTTATTTATTTGAGAGAGAGAGAATGAGAGATAGAGAGCACGAGAGGGAAGAGGGTCAGAGGGAGAAGCAGACTCCCTGCTGAGCAGGGAGCCCAACGTGGGACTCCATCCCGGGACTCCAGGATCATGACCTGAGCCGAAGGCAGTCGCTTAACCAACTGAGCCACCCAGGCGCCCATAACTCCCAAATTTAAATCACCAACCCAGAACTCTCTGAGTGTTGTCAAAAACTGGCCTCCATGCTTTGGAGCAAAATGTCATGTGAAGATAGAGTTTGGGATAAAGAGGATCAATAGCTTTATTGTTTTGCCTGGCAAAGGAGGCTGCAGCAGGTTATGGCCTTCAAAAAAACTGCAAGCCTGCCCTGGAGGAAGGGGCCGGGGGATTTTATAGGGAAATACAGGATCTAGCTGGTTTTGACAGGAATCCTGTGCTTGCGGCCAGCCCCCTTTGTCATGTCTTCAGGGTGGTACCGGGTTCCTGAAACAAAAGGCTAAGAAGGGAGGAGGGGAGGTTTATGAAAGAGAGGAAAAAGGTTACTTTAAAATCGAGCTTCACTGAAGCTTTAGTGCAGCCGTTTGGGCTTTTGTTCAATGTTATGCTTTTAAGAGTTTCCATGAGCTCTAGGGTTGTATACCTAATTGCTTATTGCAGGTCTCCACTTAGGTGTCCCACATGAGCCTCAGACTCAACGTCCACACTACTGAACCCTGGGTCTTTCCCTGTAGGGTGGTTCTCAATCCAACTGCACAGACCAGATACTTAGGAGTCATCCATGATACATTCTTCACCTCTTTCCTCTTCTTAATCCATCATCAAGTCCTGTTGATTCTTTCTCCTACATATTTATGAGATCCATCTACTTCTCTCCATCTCTGCTGCCACCACTTTAGTGCAAGCCTGATCAGGTCACTGTCCTGTTTAAAACCATTCAATACCTTTGCCTTTCTCTTAGGAAAAAGACCCTAAATCCTTACCATGCCTCCAAGGCCCTGACTGATCTCATCCCCACACACTTTGCCAGGCTCATCTGGTCTTTCTCTTTCTCACTCCTCACTACCTGGCAGTTCCTCTAACCACGCAGATTCCCTCCAGCCTCAGGTCTTTGTAGAGGGTTTCCTTTACCTAGACAGCTCTAGTTTCCCTCTGACCCTTTGTCTCCTTAATGACCATTATCCTTTAGATATTAGTATGTAACAGATACTATTGATGCTTTGGCCCAGAGCCGTGGTTTTCAAAATGTCATCCCTGGACCAACAGCATCAGCATCACCCAGGAATCTGTTAGAAATGCATTCTCCAACCCCACCCCAGACCTACTGAATCAGAAACTCTGGGATGGGGTCCTGCAATCTGGATCCTCCAGGTGATTCCGAAGATTTGGGATAAATAAATATAAAAATAAATAAAAATTAAAATAAATAAATAAATAAATAAATAAATAAATAAATAAATAAATAAAAATAAAAATAAATAAAATCTTAAAAGGGAAGACCAGGAAAAAAATATGGCGTGACAGAAGACAAGGGAAGTGATTCCGAAGATTTGGGAACCCCTGCCTTATAGTGTTTATATAAACTTCCTTTGTCTCTCTGCCTGAGGGGAGGCTGCAAGTGCTGAGAATTTAACACCCCTGGAGTGCCCCTTAACTATGGAGGGATGGGAGGTGCTGGATAAACAGCCCAGTCCCATACCCCTTAGTAAGGCATTCTAAGGGACATTCCACAAAGTCTCTCAGAGAGCTCCCAGTAGGACTGAGGTCCAGTTTACCCACAGTGGTAACTTGCTCATTAATGATTTTCCTTGACATCCATCCTCAAAGCCTACAAAGGCTTTTCACTGCAGGCTTCCATTGGCCTTCTCACTTCTAAAGGTGGTGAACATATGAACACATATTGAATAATTTTGCATCTCTGAGATTTAATCAATCCTCATAAATAATATAGTTTTGTCTGTGAAAAAATGGGGATGAGGACACGTCCCCCTTCTCACCACACCTGGAAGTCTTTGCCCATCTCTGTTCCCTTCATGCCTCAAGAGATGAGGAGTTTGTTTTGTAGTTTAAAGCCCAGATTATTCATTTGGACTGTTTGGTTAACAGGTAAATTTATTGTACGTTAAAGTTTACACCTATATACACTTTTTTTTTTTTTTTTTTTTGGTGGTAGGTATACCACACCTTCCTCTCTTTCATTCCACGTGGCTGCCAGAGACTCAGGCCTCTCCTATTTGGGGCAAAGAAATGACCCCTCACCTAGACCTTCAGCACAAGCTACATTCTTCAATCCAGCCAGAGACCTCCTCCCTCCTCTTGGGACTATGAAGTGCTTGCTTAGCTATTAAGGAAGTAGAACTCTGTTTTGCATTTGGCTCTTTCTTTTCATGTGGTCAAGCCAACTAAGTACGCAGGATGTTTGGTGGTGCAGGAGCTGGGCAGTCTGGGTCTCCAGTTTAATATACTCAAAATAGGACCGAAACCTTACCTCCAACCTCTAATCAAACACTTGTTTCTTCAGGAACTCTGAACAACAATTTCTAGCTTATGCCTGAAACTGAGAATATGGGTTTTATTTTTTGGCAGAATCTTTAAAATACATAATAGAAAAGCCCCAATAAGCCTTCCAGTCTGTGCCCCCCCAAACCAGACCAGGATCATTTCCTATATTAGGCCTGCCTAATGTTTTATCTGATTTAATTTTTAATATTTTGGATGATGACTTTCACAATTTCCCTGAGGAGACCATTTCATAATTTAATATTTATCTCTCAGACAGGGAGTGTTTCCAGTAATCAATTCAAATTTTAAAATTTCATCTTGTTCTCTTGGAGATTATTTCCTTTCTGTGAAAAGTTAAAATTTTCAAATATGGTATTAGTATACCAATAATTTCCCAGTAGGCAATCTTTAGTTCCTTCAAAGAAATTAATACCCCAAACCATTTGTTTTTATTGTTTTTCTGAACACCTACATTGTTTTTTCTATCCTTTTATTATCTGTTTGAACTTATTTTCTACCTGTGGTCTCATTCTTGTTTTTATGGCTGAATATCTTTTTATAGTGACTCTTTTGTGGTAAAACATACATAACACAAAATTCACCATTTTAGCTATTTTTAAGTACAGTTTATAGCATTAGGAACATTCACACTGCTGTGCAACCCCCATCACCATCTGTCTCTAGAACTTTTTCATCTTCCCAAACTGAAACTCTGTCTCCATTAAAAACTAATCCCCTTCTCCCCAACCACAGTCCCTGGTAACCACTATTTTACTTTCTGCCTCTACGAATTTGACTATTCTAGGCACTTCATAGAAGTTCATTCTTGTTTTTTAAAGAAGGTAACACAACTGGACTCTAATATGCTGTGATTCTAAGTGATCCTAAAAACAACAATAACCTTATTACAGCTTGAATTTGAATATCATCCTTGAATTAATATTCAAGGATGATATTCAAAATATTTAATGGCTGGCACAGCCGAAGCTCAGGGCAATCAGAAAAAGGTTAGTCCAGTCAGAATGGATGATGGTTGCACAAAACAGCGGAGCCTGACAGGTGCTTTGGCCTTTGATGTTATTTTATTTTATTTTATTATTCTATTCTATTTTATTTATTTTTAGAGAGAGAGAAAGAAAGAGAGCACATGGGTGCAGGGTAGGAGGGGCAGAGGGAGAAAGAGAGAGAGAATCTTAAGCAGGCTCCATGCTCAGCGTGGAGCCATGCAGGGCTCAATGTCACGACCCTGAGATCATGACCTGAGCCAAAATCAAGAGTCTGGCGTTTAACCAACTGAACCACCCAGGCGCCCTGAGTTTATCTTATTGACTGGGCAAAAATCACTATCAGTTTCCTACAAGGCACTATTTAACTTCCTTGAGTCTAGGCTCTAATCAATAGTAAATAGTAAATCGAACATTATATTTCCTAGAGAATCAGAGTTGTTAGGTAGTCTTGTTAGATAATGCTCTGGTATAATATTGAAAGGGCACACAGTAATTTCTGTTTCATTTGTTAAGTTTTGGATACTTTTTCTTTAAGTGATATGCAGAGAGCATGGCTTCTCAAATCCCCCCACTATCCTTTTGAAGACATGTTTGGGTTGATGGAAAATTCTTCCTGCCCAGAATGAGGTCCAACAAGTTGGGAGAAAACCTTAGTGGGGGCTCACTGAGTTTTTTATACCCCCTAATCATGTCCTTAGACAGTTACAAAAGATGAAGCTTTAGAGTGCCACTGGCATATAGCTCTTAGCTGTTGGTCTTCTTTGGAATTTGTCTTGGTTGAAGAGACTGTGTAGCCCAAGGTCACACCTCCCCAGGGCCATCTGCATCCCATGATTGATTAATGTGGAGGCGGGAAGGCCTGGACTCCCTGTCTCAGGATAACTCAGAAGGGCCTTTCATGCTTTAGCTCCCCAAGGGTTCGTGTTGTTGAGACTGCATTGCAGCCCAAACTTTCTCTCTGCCCATTTCTACTTTTATTTTTCTCTTTCTATTCCTTTCTATAGGTATTGATCCCAAGAACACTACCTAATAAAATTCCTGCATACTAATCTCTATTTCAGTCAGCTTCCTAGGAACCTTAACCTGTTTGATGACAGTGGCTTAAGAGAGCTGAAACTAATATCAATTTTAGTGACTCCTTCCAGAATTTTATCTACATGACTGCTAAAAAGTACTTTCTCATGTTAGATTTAAACTCTCCTGTTTCAACAGTCTCCAAGATACACTAATTGAAAAAAGCAAGGCCAGAATGTTGTACATCATGAGCTTCCATTTGTGGGGAAAAAAAAGGAAGAATACACTTACACATATGCTTATATATGCATAGAACATCTTTGTAAGGAAATACAAGAAACCTGTAGTAGGATTGCCTCTGGGCGAGATCAGGCATCTAAGGGTGGGAGGCTTACTTTTTTTTTTTTTTTAATTATAAACCCTTTGATATTGTTCTAATTTCTACCATGCACTCTATGACTTTTTTTCAAAGGCTGGAGACAAAATGGTAATGGTTCCTAGTTTGGGGTGGATGGAATACTGGTTTGTTGTATTGGTTACAATTTTCTATAGTTTTAACAATTAAAATTTCTAAAACTAAACTCATCTCTTTATTTTTTCTTGTGGACATAGGGACCATCCTACTTATTGAAGTACTTCACTTACTTGTAAGGGGTAATCAAAGAATTCCTTAGCCTTTTCTTCTATGAGTTAACAACCTGAATTAATTTTAACTTTCATTGTAGTAATTTATTATCTGTTGATTTGATGATCATCTTTGTCACTTTTCTTTGAACCTTAAGCACATTCACTACATTGTTTTCAAAGTATAATTATTGAAACAAGATATAATGCTGTTTACCAAAGATATAAATAATGCAGAGGACAGAGCTGATTTTTTTTTAAAGATTTTATTTATTTATTTGACAGAGAGAGACACAGCGAGAGCAGGAACACAAGCAGGGGGAGTGGGGGAGGGAGAAGCAGGCTTCCTGCTGAGCAGGGAGCCCGATGTGGGGCCCGATCCCAGGACACTGGGATCATGACCTGAGCCGCAGGCAGACGCTTAACGACTGAGCCACCCAGGCGCCCCCAGAGCTGATTTTTTTTTAAAGGTTTTATTTATTCATTTGACAGAAACAGAGATAGCGAGAGCAGGAACACAAGCATCAGGAGTGGGAGAGGGAGAAGCAGGCTTCCCCCCCCAGGAGGGAGCCCGATGTGGGACTTGATCCCAGGACCCTGGAATCATGACCTGAGCCGAAGGCAGACGCTTAACGACTGAACCACCCAGGTGCCCCAGAGCTGATTTTTGATTAATGGCCTACCTAACCTTGCAGAATCATGTTCAACTAATGCTCAGTGAGATTTTTATTCAATGTGAGCATAATCTGAAATTTTGATTAATCTGTTGCGATTTTTTAAGTTTTATTTGAGTAATCTCTGCATCCTATGTGGAGCGTGACCTCATGACCTCGAGATCAAGAGTCACATGCTCTCCAGACTGAGCCAGTCAGGCACCCCTAATCTGTGGTATTTTTTTGAGTAAGAAAGCAAATGAGGTCCACAAAACTGTAAGCTTACCGCACACGGCAGAGCAAATGAGAATATATCCTTTCAGTGGGCAGGTAGAGGCAGAAGAAGAGAGAAGTGGCTGAGGTAGGTGTGCACTCATCATCACACTGGTCATTATCACTCTGGTCAGGCCTCATCCTTCAGTGCAGAAAGATGAGGGTAGGGGGAATAATAGCTTCTACCTCTGAGAGTTGCTATGGGGATTAAATGTATTAAAACATTGCAGACATTAGTACATATTAAATTATTTTTATATTTAATATATTAGAATATATAATTGTTATATATTATATATATTTATGTAATTATAAATATGTATATTTATATAATTATAAACATAACATATAGTATGTTAAGTTGTATTAAAATGAGATAAATTATATTAAATAAAATTAGATAGATTAAATTAAATACTAATGCGTTTAATAGTAAATAAAGTAATACAGACAAAGCACTTAAAAGAGAGCTTGGCATACAGTATATGTTCAATAAGTGTTAGATATCTTTATTTCTTTATATATGTCCAGTACTTAGCACTGTGCCCACCACTTTTTAGATGTGTAGTCAATATTTGTTCACTAATTCATTCAGTCATATGTCCAACCACTTATTGACCTGTTAGGGGCATATTGCTTCTGATCTATTCCTCTGGTTTCTATAAGGAGGGATCTTCCCAGCACACCTGGCCTCTTCCCACACCCCTCATTCTGACCCATGGAGGTGGAATGGCTTACGTGGAAGGCAAATTGGGAAAGCTCTTGAGGGTGGTGGTGGGGCATAGCCTGCCCTCTTTCTCCTCTCCTCTCTTGGATACATATTCTGTTCTTCCTCTAGGAGGTGAATTCCGTGAGGGGCTTGTCCATGGGCATGTGTGTACAGAAAAGACTAGGGGAGTGAGGCTGCCTGATTTGGGGTTTTATGTTGGGCATAGTCATGTTGCTGCACACCTAAACCACATTTTTCAACCACTCTATTGATCATAAAACTGATATTTTGATCTCCATCGGATTGTTCCCTCCATATCTTCTCTCTTAACTGGCTCTCAACCCAGCAGGGAAAAGAGAAATCTAACTTGTGAGTACCTCTCTTCAAGCCCCAATATCATTTAACAAATATTTTTGTGGTACATGCTGGGGAAGAGACAGTCAAGATCTGAAGCATGAATCAGAGTAAACTCCAAGAAGATATGGTTAAGATTCCCAGGTTGAAGGACAAAGCCCTATGGTAGGGGAGACATACAGAGAAGAGAACTGAAAAGAAGGCTGGGGAGCTGGCTGGAGAGAATGAGGGGGAATATAGATCATATAGATCAAATGAGGGCAGATTTCAGTCGGCAGGGACACATGTATCCTCAGAGCAGTGGAATCATTTGAGAACCATCTGAGAACCTTGCATTCTGAATGATCTCTTTGGCTGCTTTGTGAAAAATGGATTGTAGGAGACAAAAAGGGATGTGGGTTGATCAGCAGGAGTCAAATCCAGAAGACTTTTGCTCTCTGCAGGGATTGAAGTGATGGGAATAGAAAAGAAGAGGACAGATTTGAATGACATTCAGGAGGCAAACTTGTCAAAACTTGGTGCTGCACTGGATGTGCGCAATAAGAGAGATGGAAGCGGGTGCCTGGGTGGCTCAGTCGGTTAAGCAACTGCCTTCGGCTCAGGTCATGATCCTGGAGTTCCAGGATCAAGTCCCGCATCGGGCTCCCTGCTCAGCAGGGAGTCTGCTTCTCCCTCTGACCCTCCCTCCTCTCATGTGCTCTCTCTCTCTCATTCTCTCAAATAAATAAAATCTTAAAAAAAAAAAAATAAGAGAGATGGAAGCGTCCAAGTAACTTGTGAATTTTCAGCTTGCATAACCAAGTGAATGAATGGGAAGCACCGTTCAAAGATATCAGGAGCAAAGAAAGACCAGGGTTTGAGAGAGAGAATATGAATACAGTTTTGACATGTTGAGTCTGTAGTGCCTTTGAAACATCCAAGGAGAGAATGTTAAGAAGGCATTGAATATATGGATTTGGAGTTCAGAGGAGAGAGTGGGGCTGAAACTATGCAAACATGAGTTACTGTGCTGTATTTATATGCCTCTCTCTTCCTTCTCCCTCTCTCTCCACAATTCATCTCTCACTTTCTCTATGTAGTAACTAAAGTAATATATATACAGTAATTAAATGGACTCTTCCTGTCTCCACCTTTCCCTCCCTCCTGCCTTTCCTCCTATATATGTAGTAATTAATACATATATGAAGTAATTGAATTAAAATTATATGTAGCAATTAAAGACAGTGTGTGGTAAGATCACCTATGGAGAAAGTGTAGCTTGGATGGAGAAGAGGTTGCTCAACACTGAGCCATGACCTCCAACAAATAGAGGTCAAATGGGAGGTAGGAACCCACAAAACAGACTGAGAAGCAGCCATAGAGTTGGGAAGAAAAGCAGGAGAATGTGGAGTCAAGGAAAGAGTTCAAAGAGAATGTTTGGACACTTCAAACATTGAAATGTTTGCGTAGATCTTCAATTCAGTGCAGAACTGAGGATCTACAACAAATGGCTGTGCATGATTTATCTTGATTTTTATCCGTTTTAATCCAGATTCTCAGAGATTGCTTTAATTTTTGCTCACTACCTATGCTGGAAAATACCTTGCCTCTCACATTCTAGGTGCTCAATATTCACTGAACACCAAGTCTGTCAAAATATCCTGGGGTGAAAGCCTGAGGCTCATAGGCACAGCTTCTCTGGGGCAAATAATGGATGGAAAACAGGCAAACTTCAAAGCTGGAAACCCAATGGGCTGCACCAAATTAACAGGATGGGAATGGTGAGAGAAAATGGTTTACAAATATTTTCTGTTTTACATGGAAAAGTTTGAATTTTCTGGGGTAATGTTGCCCCAAATGCTATAATACTTATAGCCCATGAGCACCTGCCCACTGCATATATCCCAGAACAGCAGGGTGATATCATTAGGTGAAGACATGTAACAAGGAGGCAGTGTTATGGTGTGACAGAGGCCTGGGGTGAGTGGGCAGGTAGAATGTCATCATTCACCTCTTCTCAATATGTCAGGTTGTTGCTTGCTAGGAATATGAATAAGAATTGGGCTTGAACCCTCCCTTTTGCCCATTTTTTGACCCAAGGCTTTTTGCTTTTTGGGGGGGATAGTAAAAGTGTCAGCCATCAACATTCTCTTCTGTATATATTTGTGGTCATTAAAGCAAGAATTATAAAAACTAGGTGATGCAATTAGTCATATGCTTCCTGAAAGCTGGAACTTTGTTTTGTTCACTGTTATAACCACAATGCCTGGTACAGAGTAGGTGCTTAGGCAGTAAGTTGTCCATGAATGAGTGGATGGTTGGATGAAGGAGCAAGTGAGAGATCATCTTTACCAGTTATTATATAAACAGGGAACTATCATCTGAAACAGGCCACAGAAACTGGCCCTCTGGCAGGAACACAAATGTGAAATGGCATGAAGCACCTGTTAAAGCTTGCTGGATCCTCTTCCGCCGCCCTTTTAAATCCAGCTCCATACAACGCTCTGCCGCCGCCGCTGCTCCCGCGACCCGCCTACGCGCCAGCACCCCACGGGCCGACGACTCCGCCACCATGGAGGACATGAACGAGTACAGCAACATAGAGGAATTCGCAGAGGGATCCAAGATCAACGCGAGCAAGAATCAGCAGGATGACGGTAAAATGTTTATTGGAGGCTTGAGCTGGGTTACAAGCAAGAAAGATCTGACTGAATATTTGTCTCGATTTGGGGAAGTTGTAGACTGTACAATAAAAACAGATCCAGTGACTGGAAGATCAAGAGGATTTGGATTTGTGCTTTTCAAAGACGCTGCTAGTGTTGATAAGGTTTTGGAACTGAAAGAACACAAATTGGATGGCAAATTGATAGACCCCAAAAGGGCCAAAGCTTTAAAAGGGAAAGAACCCCCCAAAAAGGGTTTTGTGGGTGGATTGAGCCCAGATACTTCTGAAGAACAAATTAAAGAATATTTTGGAGCCTTTGGAGAGATTGAAAATATTGAACTTCCTATGGATACAAAAACAAATGAAAGAAGAGGATTTTGTTTTATTACATATACCGATGAAGAGCCAGTAAAGAAATTGTTAGAAAGCAGATATCATCAAATTGGTTCTGGGAAGTGTGAAATCAAAGTTGCACAACCCAAAGAGGTATACAGGCAGCAACAGCAACAACAAAAAGGAGGAAGAGGTGCTGCAGCTGGTGGACGAGGTGGTACTAGGGGTCGTGGACGAGATCAGGGCCAAAACTGGAACCAAGGATTTAATAACTATTATGATCAAGGATATGGAAATTACAATAGTGCCTATGGTGGTGATCAAAACTATAGTGGCTATGGCGGCTATGATTATACTGGGTATAACTATGGGAACTATGGATATGGACAGGGATGTGCAGACTACAGTGGGCAACAGAGCGCTTACGGCAAGGCGTCTCGAGGGGGTGGCAATCACCAAAACAATTACCAGTCATACTAAAGGAGGATGTTGGAGAAGACAGGAGGAGATTGCTAAAGTTAACCCATCTTGCAGGACGACATTGAAGATTGGTCTTCTGTTGATCTAAGATGATTATTTTGTAAAAGACTTTCTAGTGTACAAGACACAACTGTCCAACTGTATATAGCCGCCAATTAGTTTTCTTTTTTACTTTGTCTTTTGCTATCTGTGTTATGACTCGATGTGGATTTGTGTTTATACAAATTTTATTTGTATGATTCCATGTTAAACCTCAAATAAATGCTTCCTTATGTGATTGTTAAAAAAAAAAAAAAGCTTGCTGGATCCCCTCCCTCCTGTTTTCCTCTTTGCCCAAGTCGTGCAAATGGCAGAGCTTGATTAACTCCTCCATTGATGTCACATTCACTGATGAGGAGTTAGGTCACCAAACCACAGAAAGGGAAGATCCAGGACAAACTCTGCTCTCAGTAAGTTCTCCGTAAACTTTTTTGCCTCACTCACGACTACCTGAACACTAACAATGTGTTCAAATCTACGGGGCCAGATGTTTTGCCTTCTGGGATAGATCATGGATCAGTCAAGGTCACTGTTGTTCTGCTTTGCTCGTGGCAGGTCCCAAGGACTAATACATTCCTGAAAACTGGAAAAAGTCCAACTTCATGTCTTTCTGAATGAAAGATGAAAGCAATGACCTTGAAAATTATTAAGCTCACAGCAATACCCTGAAAAGTAGTACAATAAATCAGCAAAATATCAATTTAGAAATGCGGAGAAGAGAATAAAGCATAAGGTATGGTTTTACAATAAATGATCCTGTCTGACTCACCTAATTTCCTTCTAGGCAAAGGGATAAGCCTGATTGAAGGAAAGGGTACAATAAATTAAACAATTTTTTAACCTATCAGAAAATTTCATTTGCCTTGCACAATAATTTAAAATGAGGAAACCATATTGCAGGCAGATATATTGGTAGAAGGATTAAACTCTAAGAAGAATCATTGTCAACCATATAACAAATGTGTTTCAAAGGGGTTTCAAAGGGCTCCTGTAGATACTGGCTCTACATTCATTTACTGAAGATGTGTTTATTGAACACTTACTATGTTCCAGGCATTGTTCTAGATGCTGGGGATGCAACACTGAACAAAACAGGTTAAAATCCTTGCCCCATAGAACAGAAAGTGTGGGGTGAAGAGTTACAATTTTAGATAAAATCACTATTGGAAGACTTAAATAAGGTGTGTGAGAGAGTCATGCAGGTATTTGGGGACAAGCATTTCACATGTGAAAACTGCATACACCAAGGCCCTGAGGCAGAAGCATACTTGGTGTTTTACATTGAGGCTAGAGTGGAATGAATAGGAGTTGAGGTCAGAGAGGTAGCAGGGGCCAGATCAGGACAATTTAATACTTTTAGCACTGACTGGATGTTCAGTACTGGGTAGCTCTTTGTATTTGTGGGGAACACTCCATCATGTAAGTCTAGGTAGGAGGCAGAATACTCTTAGCCCCAACCTTTAAAGTGGAAGGGGCCCTCACCTCATTTCCTGGTCAAGGATGGAGCAAGGAGAGTTGGACAACTGGTTGTTCCTATGCAGGACTTGGAACCATAAGGGAAAGAATGCAAATCTCAGGCCCAGGCCCAGTGGCACTGAGAGCCCCACAGCCTAGTGAGTGCAATGTTAGCACTAGAGCCCTGAGCAGAGTGTCCTTGTGGTACCACTGTGGATAGGCCTTCACACCAGCCTTCCTTAGGTTTTGTCTCTGTTCTATGTCTAGTTCTCCAACCTTCCTGTCTTCTGTAAACAAAGTGATAAGCCAATGAAAATTCCCTTTCTGCTTAAGTGAGCCAGAATTGCTTCCTGTGCCTTGAAACCGAACATACTGACAGATACACATGGAAGTCAGGATTATAATTCAAAACATCCATTCAAGCTAAAGTGCTGATTAATAAAAAGCAGCCAGACATACAAGGAGAAAGCAAACTAAGATTAGATTCAATACTACTGCCCAGAACTGGGATTTATAGTGGATTACCAGCTAACACAGAACAGGTCTATAGAGTGTGGTAGCTCATGTTTCCAAGGATACTGCAGTGGCATCTCCCATCCTACATGCTCTTGTGCATTGTGACCTTGCCACTCCCCTCATAATTGGGGGAGGTGGAGTATGTTTCCTCTCCTCTTTTTTGGGGTAAAGATTTTATTTATTTATTATTTTAGAGATAGATAGAGAGGATGAGCCGGGAGGGGCAGAAGAAGAGGGAGAAAATCTCAAGCAGACTCCCTGCTGAGCACAGAGACCCATACAGGCTTGATCTCACAACCCTGAGATCCTGACCTGAGCTGAAATCAAGAGTTGGATGTTCAACCAACTGAGCCACCCAGGTGCCTCTGTTTCCTCTCCTCTTTAACCTGTGCTGGTTCTGGGACCTGTTTTGACCAATAAAATGTGACAGAAGTGATGCATAATTTCCAAGTCTGTGTCTCTATCTTGCAAGCCAGCTGCCATGCAAGAAGTCCCATCATTGCTGGACAGAGTCTGGAGGAAAGACGCCTGATGACACCTCAAACAACCTGGCCCTGGTCAAACTCCCAGCTGAAGGCAGCCATATTAGTGAGCCCAGGCACTGTCATATGAAACAGAAGGACCACTCAGCTAAGCCCAGCCCAAATTCCTGATCCACAGAATCATGAGCAAATAAAATGACTGTTGTTTTAAGCACTAAATTTTGGGTTTGTTTGTTACACCGCAATAGATAACTGAAACATACAAATATTGTCATAATACAAATTTTTAATTAAGCACCAAATTGAATGTGGTTTCAGTCAGGAGGTTCACAAAGACAGATGTGTATGTGTGTGTGTGTGTGTGTGTGTTGTGATTTCTGCCCACCTGGGCCTTACTCTGTAGTAGATATAACTCTCCCAAACAAAAGTAAAAAGTTCAGACTATGCAAGAAAACTGTGAAACAAGATATGAAGAGTTATTACTGTAGTTAGATTAAATACAGGATAAAACAAGAATGTGTGTGTGTGTGTGTGTGTGTGTGTGTGTGTGTGTGTGTGTTGGGGGAAGGCCAAGGAAATGTCTGAGAAAATTGAAGAAGAAAGAAGAAAAGGGAAAACAGTCCACAGAAGGGCTCATCTTTCTCTCAGGACCATATTAAAACCTAAGAAGCACTGGAAAAAATGTATTAAACTGACCCATGTTCAACTATTGATCACACAAACTCTTCATCTACCATTCCATCCTTCAGTGTGGAGACATGCTTTTACTAGTTTTGCTCACTAATGCATCCAAGTGACTGGAACTGGGCCTGCCTGGTAACTGCTCATTGGAAACTTGTGGCAGGAAATAAACAAACACACATGGAAATAGCAATATCATTTAAAAATTGTACCTAATACATATCAGAAATGTAACAGAGTAGTTCCTCTGCATTGGAGTTTCCAAACAGAGGACTGGGGAGATGGAAAGGGATGGAGTGAGTTGGAGAGAGTTCCAGAAATCTGCAAAATTGATATGAAACCATTACCAGAAACCCAGAAGGGGTTATGAAGGCTAAAGTTCAAAATAAAGCCAACGTTTGTGAAAACTATCCAGAACAAGGCTGTAAGCCTATATTCTTCAGCAATAGTTCCCTCTAACTTAGGCCTCTAATTTTATCTCTGCCTTTTTCTTCAGGTTTATTTTCTTAAATCAGAAGATCTTCAAACTGGAAAGTATAAAATATACATGTAAAGAGATAAAGGATATGGAGCATTTTGCTCCTCTAAGTGAGTTTAGATCTCTAGGCCCCGCAAACAAGGTCTGGCGGAGGTTGGTGTGGCCTCGTGGAGTGTCCTCAGTTGGTTCCACCTCAGAGGACCTCGAGGCCCATCCTTCCTGAAGGGAGGTGCATCTGGTCTTACGGTTTGGTCTTAAGCCCAGACATTATTTAGGCTGAGCAGCTTCATAAGACCCCACCCATAGTGCCCCCACCCACTTGAGGAAATCAGCTCTCACAAGCTTTTGGTAGATTCTAGTAGTAGTCATTTGGCCCTTCCCAAACCATCACTGCCCTCCAGCAGATGCAGCACCTGCCATGTCTGAGGGCTCTCCTCACTAGGCAACCCCGACAACCACCACGTAAGAAGGGCAGCTGGAGGCAATCTCCCTTTGGCCAAATGGAACACCAGCCTCTAGAGAGCAGGTATGTGCAGGATTACCATAAAGAATCCCACACAGAATTCTGTTCTGTATTTGGGAGCAGTCAGAAAACCCCCAACTGAACCTCTTAGCCTCTGGAATGAGCAGAGTCTTGATACCGATGCATTATGCCTTCTTCCAGAGGCCTTTGCTACTCTGGAGGCTGAGTCCTTCCCCGTTTTGTAAACGTCTGCTGAATACAATGCATTAGCATACCAAATAATATTAAAGTATTACTGATCATCAAAAGTACCAAAATGATTGAGCTTTTCCCCAAGGGGAACCCTGAATGCTGCTTTGTGCAAATGACCTTGGCAAAACCTGCAAAGCTTACACATACACTGCTTGCTCTATTGAAATGAACTCATACTCTGCTAAATCATCCAACATTCTTGTGGATAAATGCCCAGAAGTGAACTCATAAAGTTAAATAACTTTTTCAGGTCATTGATCTATGGTCTAACCTTAATTTATCCTTTAGCAAATGTCATATATTAGCTGGCCCACAAATGAAGTGTTTTTTGAAGCAAGGTATAAAGTCAAAATGTTAGAAGAATTATACGTTGAATCATATGGCATCATATCAAGATGAAATGTACATCATTTTAAGCATTGTTTGCAAAAAAACTTAGAAGCAACTCAAAAGTCTACCAATGAAGGTTTGGTTAAAGATACTATGATACACCCACATGCTAGAATACTATGCAGCTGTACAAAAGAGTGAGGAGGCAAGCATTGAACAGGTAAAGAAAAGTTTCCAAAACATGGTAAGTAAAAAAAACAAAACAAAACAGTTCAAAAAAGTATGTCATGCTTTGGTAAAGAAGAGCAAAATATAAGAATGTATATTTGCAATTTGCTTACAGGTGCACTAAACAACTCTGGAACCAAGTATATGTTAAGAGGGACATATATGGAGTATACAAACTGGGTTAATGGAGACGTGGGCTATGGTGGAAGGAGACATTTCACTGTATAAATTTTTATGCATTTTGGTTTTGACCCATGACAATGTATTACCTATTCAGAAAATAAAATTAAAAAAAATTCAATATGTTTAAGAGCAAAACTTCAGTACTTCAGATCCTATATATTGGGAATTTGTGATGAGTTGAACATGTGAAAGTCAGGGGTGATGAAATTATCTCTTCATTCCATGGGGAAGTGGGGATGTAGAGATTCTGGAAGGGAAACAAGGTTTTTTTTCCCCAAGTCTCCAACTCTTGTAGAGGAGTGATGGGAACAGAAGAGGGGTGTGCTCGAATCCTCATTCCAGGTCTATCCAGCTCCCCTACAGGAATTTCAGTGCGCATGCAAGTTTTTAACAAAAGCCTAAAACTAGTGGAGGCTTATGCATTCAACAAACACATATGTTAAGGACCTATTGTGGGGATACAGACTTTAATAATAGGCAATTCCGGTCCTTAAGAGAATCGCAATCCAGCAGTCAGGGGGCAGGTAGTAAAGTGGTGTGATGTAGGTAGGTAGGCACAACATGATGGGGGCATGGAGGAGTGCCCACTCCAACCCGGGAAGGTGTGTATGTGCACGGTGGGTGCGGGTGGGGCTTGGGTGTAGATGCCCCAGCAAGACAGAGGTGAAAGACTACCAGGAGTTAAATGAGGAGGAAGATGGGAGGCAATCCAGAGAGAAGGCTTGTGATGTGCAGGGTCAGAGTCACGTTTCTCCCAGCTTGTAGGGTGGGGAAGGAGGTTGGGGGAGGAAATGGAGATGATAATGCCGGAGAGGAAAGAGAGAGAGACCAGATTATGAAAGCCCTTGAATGCCAGGCTAAGGATTCAAATTTTGACCTTAAAGTTAAGGAGACTTCCTTTTTAGGTTTGGGTTTGTGGCCTGAGGTGAATCTGGAGATGCCAGGAAGTTCAAAGTACCACTGAAGAGAGAGATGTAGTAATTTGCATGGGAATTATTGCTTGGGATTGTTATTGATTGCCCTAAAATATAAAACTGCTTACTCGTTTCAGGCAATATGTACAGTATTTGTTCCTATTAGTTTTGAGAGTGAAGGTGAAGCAAGATTGTCTCGATCAGAGTGTGAACAGCAAACAGATGGCCCACTCAAAGTGGGATGATCCTAAGAGGGTTTATTTACAGACAGACCACGCCAAGGTGTGGGCCTGGAGTCATTGCAAAAAATGCTGGAGTAACGTGGGTCTCATAGCAGTCTGGCTGACAACACGTGCCTAAGTCTGTGACAGACTGAATGTCTGTATCCCACCCCCAAATTCAGGTATTGAAACTCTAACCCCTAATGTTATGGTGTTAGGTCGTGGGAGGTAATTGGGTTTAGATAAGGTCACGCAGGGTTTGCCATGATGAGATCAGTGTGCTTATGAGAAGGAACCAAAGAACATTCTCTCCCTCATTCTCTCTCTCCCTCTCTCTTTTTCTCTCTCCCTCTCTCTGAGGACACAGCAGGAAGGCAGGCATCTGCAAGCCAGGAGGAGGGCTGTCGCCGGAACCTGACCATGCTGGCACCCCGATCTCGGACTTCCTAGCTTCTAGCACCGTGAGAAAGAGACTTCTGCTGTGTGAGCACCCAGTGTGTGGTATTTTGTTGTGGCAGCCAAGCTGAGACAAAGCCACACGGACAAGGGCAGGGAACCGCTATTTGAATCCGGAAGGAGTGAGACCCTCCTGTAAACCGGCCAGATTGAGAGGAGCCATGGACTCCCGTTAGGACCTCACAGGGAGTGAGCCCGCGAAAGAAGTACCCTGCCCTCCCCCTCCTCCCTCCCTCTCATCACCACACACTCAGAGGCCTGAGAGGCCCATGGTGTAGGTCAGCCTTCAGGGGCTAAAAGCAGGATACAGAAGGATAGAGCCTGAGTCTAAAGGGGCAAATGACAGAGGCCTGGCACAAACATTATAATTAGATTTCCCTCCACTTGTCCTTTTTTGGTGTGTCTCCTCCCTCCCCAAAAAAGTAAAAGAGAAGAATTTTGCTATGAGTTAAAAAAGGCTAACTGCTCTAAAACATATAAGGGCTCAAATACGTTACCGCTCATTTCTTGTTCACATAACAGTGCTAGGTCATCCCCACCGGTCAGTGGGGTGCACTGGAGCTGACGGAGGCTCTGCTGTCTTTAACTGGTGGCTCCCAAGCTTGCCCTGGTGGTCATCTGCGTTCCAGCTAGCTGCAAGGCGCAAAGGGCAGGATGGGTCAAGCATGCGAGGTTTTGATGGGCCAGGCTCAGTCCACAAGGAGGGCTGGGACACGTGGACAGCCATGCGCCCGAGGAGAGGAGAGCTAAGAGAGAGGCAAGAAGCAGCTCGCACATCTGCCATAGTACAGAAATAATGTCCTTTAGCAAAAATTGGTTGGTACTAATAGGCTAACCTCTTGATAGAACCATACTACTGTAAATAGATTTATGAACTATATGTCCAGCTCTTAACAGTGAAATTTTGCAAAGGGTAGTGCAGTGCATGAACTAAGTCACTGAAGACCTGAATTAGGCAAGAATGTTACATTTTTTAAAAAAAGATTTTATTTATTTATTTGATAGAGAGAGAGAGAGCTCAAGCAGTGGCAGTGGCAGAGGGAGAAGCAGATTCCCTGTTGAGCAGGGAGCCCGATGCGGGGCTCGATCCCAGGACCCTGATATCATGACTCCAGTCGAAAGCAGACACTTAACTGACTGAGCCACCCAGGCTCCCCAAGAATGTCACGTTTTAATTTCAGAATTTATAGCTCCTTTATTTTACTTTCCTTACAGGAAAAGCTCTCTGCTTCCAAGTTATACCTCTTTTTTGATGGGGTCATCCTCCTTCAACATAGGTAAGTGAGCCCAATCAGGTTTTTGGAAGTTGCTAAGAGCACATCAGGAATATACACTGCCAAGAATCACAGAACTTGATCATGTAAGAGGGAAGAACAATTCTGTTTAGATGGCCTGGTATTATAGTCATACTATTGTAATATAGTCCATCATGGATCCCTTAACAAAATTGATCATCTATAGGACTTTTTAAAAATTTTATTATGTTATGTTAGTCATTATGTCATTATGTCATTAGTTTTTGACGTAGTGTTCCATGATTCATTGTTTGCATGTAACACCCAGTGCTCCATGCAGTACGTGCCCTCCTTAGTACCCATCACCGGGCTAACCCATTCCCCCAGCCCCTCCCCTCTAAAACCCTGTTTGTTTCTCAGAGTCCTTAGTCTCTCATTTTTCCCTTCCTACTATCTTCTTCTTCTTCTTTTTTTAACATATAATGTATTATTTGTTTCAGAGGTACAGGTCTGTGATTCATCAGTCTTACACAATTCATAGCACTTACCATAGCACATACCCTCCCCAATGTCTATCACCCCATCCCTCCCAGCCCCCACCACTCCAGCAACCCTCAGTTCATTTCCTGAGATTAAGAATTCCTCATATCAGTGAGATCATATGATACTTGTCTTTCTTTGATTGACTTATTTCGCTTAGCATAATACCCTCTAGTTTCATCCACGTCGTTGCAAATGGCAAGATTTTGTAGGGTTTTTTGATGGCTGCATAATATTCCAGTGTGTGTGTGTGTGTGTGTGTGTGTGTGTGTGTGTGTGTCTGTGTGTGTGTGTGTGTGTGTATACCATATCTTCTTTATCCATGCATCTGTTGATGGACATCTAGGCTCTTTCCATAGTTTGGCTATTGTGGACATTGCTGCCATAAACATTGGGGTGCACGTACCCCTTCGGATCACTACATTTGTATCTTTGGGGTAAATACCTTGTAGTGCAATTGCTGGGTCGTGGGGTAGCTCTATTTTCAACTTTTTGAGGAACCTCCATACTGTTTTCCAGAGTGGTTGCACCAGCTTGCATTCCCGCCAAAGTGTAGGAGGGTTCCCCTTTCTCTGCATCCTTGCCAACATCTGTCATTTCCTGATTTGTTAATTTTAGCCATTCTGACTGGTGTGAGGTGACATCTCACTGAGGTTTTGATTTGGATTTCCCTGATGCTGAGGGATGTTGAGCACTTTTTCATGTGTCTGTTGGCCATTTGGATGTCTTCTTTGCAGAAATGTCTGTTCATGTCTTCTGCCTATTTCTTGATTGGATTAGTTGTTCTTTGGGTGTTGAGTTTGATAAGTTCTTTACAGATTTTGGATACTAGCCCTTTATCTGATATGTCATTTGCAAATATCTTTTCCATTCTCTCAGTTGTCTTTGGTTTTGTTGACTGTTTCCTTTGCTGTGCAAAAGCTTTTTATCTTGATGAAATCCCAATAGTTCATTTTTACCCTTGCTTCCCTTGCCTTTGGCAATGTTTCTAGAAGACGTTGCTGTGGCTGAGGTCGAAGAGGTTGTTGCCTGTGTTCTCCTCTAGGATTTTGATCTTCCCCACTCTGATACCTGGGAGCTCTGCAGCACTCAGGCACCCCCGGTCTTTCTGTGACCCCGAGGGTCCTGAGACCACACTGTCCCATGAGGGTTCCACCCCTCGCTTAGCCACCGGAGTGACACCCCTCAGCGGAGCCGACTTCTAAAATGTCCGATTTTGTGCTCTGCTGCTTTATCGCTTGCCAGAAGCGGCCAACGGAGGCCCACTCCCCCACCGTATATCTTCCCGAATATTGCCTTGGATTCACTTCTCCGCACGTCCTACCTTCCAGAAAGTGGTCGCTTTTCTGTTCAGAGAGTTGCTGCCATTCTTTTCTCCAATCTCCTGTTGAGTTCGTAGGTGTTCAGAATGGTTTGATCCCTATCCAGCTGAATTCCTGGGACCAGACGAAATTTAGGTCTCCTACTCCTCCTCCATCTTGCTCCTCCCCCCAATCATTTATAGGACTTTTAATCTGTCTTCTTGAAGCTCCCGGATGTTCCCCTGCATGGCAATTCACTCCTTTCTTGTGGGCTACTGTGTGCTATTTTTTTGTGTCCATCACAGTGAATTATATATCCTCAGTTACAAGTCTGTCACCATCTTGAAAGCATATTAATTACCTTGTTGATTTTATCTTCAGCCTCTAATGCATCATGAGGCACGTGTAGACAATACATTGGAATGAAAGAATAAATGAATATCAGTGAGTATAGTTTTCTTTTGGGCCTCTGAAAATACTTTTTTTTGCTCCCCACCCAAATATACCTTCTTATTGATGGATATATTCATCATTGTCCTTAAGCTTAACATTCACACATATGCCTCTCTGACCTTTCTACCTGGAAAGAAAAAATAACCAAAAATGGCCACTGTTCGGGGGTCACTGTTAAAAAAAAAAAAGATTTATTTACTTATTTTAGAAGATGCAAACATACCCTAACAATCCAAAGTTATAAAAAAGATTAAACAGGTAGAGGAAGACAAATCTGATTTGCAAACAGATTTCAAGCACCAAAATCTCACAACTGTTTGCCAAACTGTTATTAGTAATCCTGCTGTTCTTTTCTTAAAATATGTTTGATTGAGGTATGATTGACATATACAAAAAGCTGTGCATAGTTAATGTATACATCTTGATGATTTTGAAGGTAAGCATACACCCATGAAAATGTCACTATAATAAACAGTGGGATAAACTTAACCATCACCTCTAAAAGTTTCCTCCCTCCCTCCCTCTTTTTATTTTCTTTTGTGATAAGAACATTTAAGACTACCTCTTAACAAGTTTCAAAATATACAGTACAGTATTGTCAACTATCTGCATTATACTGTATACTCTAGGACTTACTCATCTTGCAAAACTGAAACTATGTATCCTTTGACCAACAATTGCCCAATTCCGCCCATCTTCCAACCCTCTATTCTGCTTCCCTCACTGTTCTTTTTATAAACAAACTAATAGTTTCATAGATGTTTGACTTTGATTAAGTAATTGTTGGCTAAAAGGTACTTTTAACTCTGTGGAAACTACATCACAGTTTCCAGAAGCAATAGGAATGCCATGCTATTTTTTTTTTTAAGTGTATGTGTGTGTATATGTTCAAGAAAACAATGACACAAGATAAAACGTCAAATATATACTTAAAAATATATCCCTCCTACCTTTGTTCCCCCAACCTTGTGCCCTTCACCAGAGACATCAAGTGATACTGTTTCCTGTATATCCTGAGTTTAGACAAAATTCGAAGCACATATAAAAGTTGTTGGGGATCCTGAGTGGCTCAGTCGGTTAAGTGTCTGCCTTCGGCTCAGGTCATGATCCCAGGGACCCAGGATGGAGCCTGGAGTGCTGGGCTCTCTGCTCAGCAGGGAGTCTGCTTCTCCCTCTGACCCTCCCCCTTCTCGTGCTTTCTCTCAAATAAATAAAATCTTTTAAAAAGTTGTTTTTAAAAATATTACATATGCAGTTAACAATATGATTTGAAAGGGCTTTTATTTGGCATGTAGGATTATGAAAAATTATCTGAGTCATTAATTTTTATGTAAGTCATGGGGGTGATCCTTTTTTTGAGAGAAGGAGGGGAGAGGGGCAAAGGGAGAGGGACAGAGAGAATCTCAAGCAGGTTCCACGCCCAGCATAGAGCCTGACCCGGGGCTTGATCTCACAACCCTGAGACTGTGACCTGAGTGGAAATCAAGAGTCAGATGCCCAACCGACTGAGCCACCCAGGCGCCCCAAGATGATCCTTTTTAATAGCATCTGTAAGGACCTTATTTCCAAATAAGGTCACATTCATAGGTACTGGAGATTAGGAATTGAACCCATCTTTTTTGGGGACACAGTTCAACCCACTACAAATCCTCACGTGTAGAAAAGATACGGGTTCCTCCCTGGCCTGCCATCTGGCACCTGGGATTCCTCCAGCTATCCAAGGGGCTAGGCCAGATGAAATATGCTCTAGACATGAACCAGGTCTCCACCTGGAAGACACTAAAGATGTGGACCTATATTCTGGGTTTCTCTTCCCTCTCTTTCTCCTCTTCCCCTACAAGTATTTATTGAGTGCTTGCTATATGCCAGTCATAATTCTAGGGCATTGGGGATTTAATTTTAAGTAAAAAAAAACACTTTTACCAAGCTAATATTCTAGTGGGAAGACAAATTATAAACAAATAAAATCTAATATGTCAGATGACAAGGGCTAGGGAAAAAAAACAAAGGGATGAAGAATGATGCTGTTTCAGATAGGAAGATCACAGGAAGCCTCTCTGACGAGCAGAGACCTGAATGAGAGAAGGAGTCAGCTGTGCAGTGATCCCCAGCAGAGAGAACAAGTGCAAAGGTCTTGTGATTGTTATAAAAAATATGTCCATGATGGGCACCTGGGTGGCTGAGTCAGTTAAGTGTCTGCCTTCAGATCAGGTCATGGTCCCAGGGTCCTGCACTGGCGGGCGTCTTGCTCAGCCAGGAGTCTGCTTCTCCCCTTGCCTGCCACTCTCTCTGCTTGTGCTTGCTCTCTCTGCCAAATAAAATCTTCTAAAAAAATTTTTAAAAAGTCCATGAATGCTTGATACTCTTCAAGAGGAGGAACTTATCTCCCATACCCTTCGGTGTGGGCTAAATTTGACATAAATAGAATATGGAAGAACTGATGGCATGTTACTTCTGCAATTAGGTTTTAAAGAGATTGCAGCTTCTATTCTGGGTGCCCATTTTCTCCCATATCACTCTCCCTAGGGGAAGCCATCTGCCAGGAGAGCTGCTTTGTGCTCCATAGAGAGGCCTGTGTGGCAAGGAGCTGAGGAACTGGCCAGTGTCTGGCCAGCATCCGGGAAGGAATTGAGGTCCTCAGTCCAAAAATCCATGAGGACCTGGGGCCTGCCGACACCCCTGTGAGTGAGCTGAGAAGGGGATTCTCCCCTAGCTGAGTCTTCAGATGAGACTGCAGCCATAGCCACAAGCTTCCCTCCTCCCAGACGGTGATCAGAACCACCCAGCTAAGCCACTCCCAGCTTCCTACCCTCAAAAACCACAAGAAATAATAAAGCTTTGTTATTTTAAGCTGCCGAATGTATTTAAAGATTTTTATTTATTTATTGAGAGAGAGAGAGAATGGTAGAGAGAGAGCGTGAGAGGGAAGAAGGTCAGAGGGAGAAGCAGAATCCCTGCTGAGCAGGGAGCCCGATGTGGGACTTGATCCCAGGACTCTGGGATCATGACCTGAGCCGAAGGCAGTCGCTTAACCAACTGAGCCACCCAGGCACGCTGCCGAGTGTATTTATTGAAACAATGTATAATTATTTTGGCCCTGAGGCTGCAGCCTGCTTGCCAAGTTGGAGAAATAGCAAGGGGCCTAAGGTGGTGAAACAAAGTGAGTAGGAGTGTGGGCACAGTAGGTGATGAGGTCAGAGGGCAAACAGGAGACCCGCTCACGGAGAGTCCTGTGAGCAGCAGTAATGACTCAGCTACTGATCGGAAGGTGGGGAGGATCCAGATTGCAGAGTTTTGAGTAGAGGAGTGACACAATAAAGGATGGACCGGACGGGACAGATGTTTGGGGAGTGTGGAATGTAGAAGAGACCAGTGGGGAGGCTGCTGTGCCAGGAGACTGCCTGCTAGCAAGGGTGTGGAGACGGTGCTGAGGGCTGACCGAGCTCCGGTAGGTTCTGATGTGGGAGCCAGTCATGGAGGAAAGAATGGCCCATTTCTGAAGAGGCTGGCCTGAATGCGAGAATTAGGATAGTTCCGTGAAGCTTCAGGGGAAAAGGTGAAGTGATAAAACTGGTTTCCAAAGCACCTGGCAGCTCTCTTCTCTGGCCTTTGGGCTTCTTGAAGAGTCTCTTGTCCTCATACGTTGCTTCATGTTCTTTTTCTTCTTCCCCTTTCTACCTATGAAAATCTCCTCCCGGCGAAGAATCTATGCAACTGGTTCCCAGTGAGGTATAAATAATTGATGAGATAAAAATCAATATCATTTGTTTACACTAGCAATAAGCAACCAGAAAATATGTCATAGAAGAATCGGATATCTTTCACACTAGCAACAAAAACTACAAAAGACTCTAGGAATTAGAGAATATACTTGAGCTCTATGAGGAAAAATTTTAAACTGTATTAAATGACATAAAAGAGGGCCCCTGGCTGGCTCAGACAGTGGAGCATGTGACTCTTGGTTTCAGGGTTGTGAGTTCAAGCCCCACATTGTGTGTTGAGATTACTTAAAATCTTTTTTTTTTTTTTAAAGGACATGAGGGGAGCCTAGGTGGCTCAATCGGTTAAGTGTCTATCCTCGGCTCAGGTCATGATCCCAAGATGCTGGGACTGAGCCCCACATCGGGCTCCCTGCTCAGTGGGGAGCCTGCTTCTCCTTTTCCCTCTCCCTCTGCCCCTGCTGCTCCCCCTGCTTGTGCTCTCTCTCTCTTCTCTCTGTCAAATAAATAAATAAAATCTTTAAAAAAAAAAGGACATGAAAGATCTGAATAAATGGGGAGGTATTCCATGCTCATGAACTGAATAGCTTAATATTATGAAAATGAAAATTCTCCCCAAATTAATCTATAGGCTTGCACATTGAGTCTCTTCCTCTTAGTTGGTTAAGCATCTGCCTTCAGATTAGGTCATGGTCCCAGGGTCCCAAGTTTGCAGCGACTTGGCTAAATGCACCAAGAAGTTTGGAATCATGGGTAAATTCGGGTCCCGTTATGGTGCCTCCCTCAGGAGAATGGTGAAGAAGATTGAAATAAGCCAGCACTCCAAGTACACTTGCTCCTTCTGTGGCAAAACCAGGATGAAAAGATGAGCAGGGGGGGATCTGGCATTGCGGGTCCTGCATGATAACTGATGCCGGTGGCACCTGGACCTACAACACCACCTCTGCCATCACAGTAAATTCAGCCATCAGAAGACTGAAGGAGTTGAAAGACCAGTAGAAGCTCCACCATTTGAAACATTCCTAGCCTATAATAAATGGGTTAATTTATGTAACAATTACTTTGGCTTGTTGATAAATTTGTTAATTAGATCTTCCAATTTGTGTCGTATTAATTTTGCTTTCTCAAAAGACTTGGAAATTAAAAATCTTTTTTTAAGTCCTTCTAATTAAAAAAAACAAAAAAACAAATTAACCTATAAATTCAATCTTATCAAAATGGCAGGGTTTTTTTTTTTTTGAGAAACACTGAAAACTTATTCTAAAATTTATTTGGAAAAACAAGTCCATAATTTAGCTAAGTGTCCTTGGAAAGAGAAAGACATAGAGGTGATATTTAAGACATACTACTAAGTCACAATCATTCCATGAAACTGATTCAAGAACAGAAAAATGGATAATGGAACCGAATAATAGATGGCTCAGGGACAGAGCTGTGTTTAGAGTAGAACTTGGTCCCCACATGTAAATGTGGGAAAGGACACAGCTCGATGGGAAAACTGTGGGAAAGGATGTTTACTAGATAGGAAAACTGGCTCACTATATTGAGAAAAATAAAACCGAATCCCTACCCACTGCATAAATAAATGTTGGCTCCAAAAGGCTTAAAGATCTATTTTCAAAACAATCATGAAGTTAATAGAAAATATATAAATCATTGTAACCTATGTGTGGGAAAGGACTTCTTCAAATGCAAAAGCACAAACCAAGAGATGAAACAACGTTTGCCTGACATTGTTGAGGTTGCCCTTTCTGCCCCTGTTGCCGCCATGGAGTACAGAGCCTCCCGGGTCACCTGCTCAGACAGTTTTGTCTGGGCAAACTCAGTAACTCTTCAGAGTGGTCCCCTCTGCTGACAGGGAAATTCACTCCCAGAGACTCAGGTACCCCTTATCAACCTCTCCTCTGAGACTGCACAAATGAGATCTCATCTTTGTCACTTCCAGAAAACCTGTCAACACTACCCCTTTCCAGCTACCCAGGCTTGGGGAAAGGCTTAGTTCCAAGCTCAGCCTCTAACCAATCCTGCTTTGGACTTACTTAAATCAATCCTCCATGCTGGGCCTCAGGTGCAAAAACTCGTTACTTTTCATTGGGAGAAAAATAGTAAGAACTCCCAACACACAATACATTAAGCACATATAATACAATGAGTAATTGGGGTGGGGGAGGGGACTCCTGATGTAACATTTCCTCCTGCCCTCCATCATAGCAATGGGTTTTGAAAATTTAGAGAAGTTTTTACTCCATCCAGGCCCCCATTTATTTATTCAGGGTGCCATTCTGATTTCACTTTTTATACTTAACACATCCTAAGGGCCTTGGGAATTACTCTAAGGTTTGGAAATGAATACTGGAGTGTTTAATGTCTGGCACTCACAAGTTGCAGGGACACATATATTAAGTCGTTGGACAAGGAGAACCCAATCCCTGCCTCAAGCATCCCACAACTCCCAGTGATGGCTGACTGACAAAGAGACAAATGTGGCAGGAAGTGGTAAGTCCAAGGAGACATGTGCAAATGTGATGTTGTGGGCTGCCACCTTCTTCCTTGAGCATGACAATTATTATGAGGCTGAACTTTCCTTGGACAATGCTGTTGTTCCATGTTTTGAAGCTAATCGTACTTTTAGTTTAAAATCCTATTTTAACTATTAGAGCTCACAAAAGTAATTAGCACTACTAGTCAGTTCTGAACATCCTCAAGAATAAGTGATTGTAATCAACCCAATGTAGACGTTACCAAAAAAAAAGTGCCCAAATAATAAAAAGACATAACTTCCACCAAACTAGGCACCATCTTTAATTCTGTATGAATTAGGAAGCTTTTGATCGCAAGCAATGGCAAGTTTGACTCAGACTGGCTTTGAAAATAAGGAAGTGTGCTAATTCATATAATAGGAACTCCAAAGATATGGCAGGCTCAACAATATCATCAACCACCCAGATTTTTTCTGCCTCTCACCACTGCTGCCCACAGGATTCGTTTGAAGCCTGGTTCCCCTTGCGTTTCTAATATGGATGCCTGTAGCAATTCTGGCTACATTATTTTGTTCATATCCACTAGATGAGAGAGCAAGTAAAAATCCTGATGGACCAACTTAGTTCATGTGACCCCCTCCCCCGCCGGTGGTTCAGTACCTGTCACCAAAGGGATTACCATGTGCTGTTTGGCTCAAACCTTGGTTCCTGAACCAAACTCTGCCGAAGTGGGAAGAAGAAATTACTGAAACAGGTTAAGGCTAATCAGAGCACATTCCTTGAGCAGGGATAAAGGGGGTAGTCATTTTCTCTTGAATCCCCTGGGCTGCATGTGAGGGTATTGGGTAACTCAGAATGTTGGGATTCTGTTAGGAAGGAAGGGCAGGGGAATGGATGCGGATCTGGCAACCCAGAGTGACAATTTAAAGGCCTGGTCTACAGTAAAAAGGCGCTGCGGGATGCAGTGCGGGTGAGTGAGGGCTGGTGAAGACAGCAGAAGGGATGCCCGCAGGGGGCGGGCAGACAAATCCCCCACGTGGTGTGCCATGAGGGAGAGTTCAACAGCCCTTCTAAGAAATGATGGGAACGGGGGGCGCCCGAGTGACTCCGTCAGTTGTGTGGCTGATTTTTAGTTTCGGCTCAGTTCATGATCTCAGGTCGTGAGATCAAGCTGTGTGTGGGGCTTCTCAGTCAGTGCAGTCGGCTTGAGATTCTCTCCCTCTCCTTCTGCCCCTCCCCCCATGTGTGCGCGCGAGCGCGCACGCGCTCTCTCTCTCTCTCTCTCTCTCTCTCTCTCTCTCTCTGTCTAAAATAAATAAATCTTAAAAAAAAGAAAAGGAAAGAAACTATGGGAACAGGATGCTTAGGCTGGCTGCAGGAGTTTCCAGGTGGCACTGAGAAGCAGCAGGAGAGGTGGGGTTAAAGAAACACATACTCTTGCCATATTTGCAGGAAGCAGTCAGTGAAGCAGGGAGGGTAGGGAAAAATACCTATGAATTGCGAAGAGCCCCCACAGTTGTCGATCGCTGCTGACTGGGGAGTGGAAAGGGCTAAAGTATCACACACACAGACACACACAGTTTTGTGTTACAAGGAACCAGGAAGAATGTCACCAGCTGAGAACACTGGTTTTGTTCCTCCCTCACCCAAACCTCCTACAAATTGTTCTCACAGGAATACTCGGCCTGTGTCTGGCTCTGTCACTTATTGTCTGTATGACCTTGGAAACTTGTTTAACCTCTCTGTACTTCATTTTGTTCTTATGTAAAATTAGGATAATAATAGTACCTACCCTCCTAGGGCTGTTGTGAGGGCTAAATAAGTTTATATATAAAACACATAGAAAAGTCCTTGGAACTTAGCACAATGTGCCCCTACACACACACACACACACACACACACACACACCAATATATGTATGTTATGGAAATTTTGAACAGACCTAAACCTGTGAATTGCTATGGACAGTGACTCTTCTGTACCTCCCATTTTCTTCCTTTTTGAATGGGAGTGTTTCTAGCTGTTATCCAACCTATGTTAGGTGTGTGGGCAAGTGACGGGTCTCATTAGTTTCACAGGTCTACAGATAGGGAGGAATTGTGCTTCAGGAGCTGGATTTAATGAGCTGCACGTGAGGTGCCTTGGCCACACCTGGCCTGGTTTAGATAATGAAATTCCAGACTCAAAAGTGATGCTGTTAGGGGATAAGACTTTTGGAGAACATGGGAACAGGTGGGTGCATTTTGCTTGTGGGAGGGACATGAATTACTGGGGCCAAAGGGCAGACAAACTCTAGGATGGCCCCCAATGAATAGCCATATCTTAGTATTCACTCCCTTGTGTAATTCCTTTCCTTTGAGTGTGAGTGGGACATGTGACTTGATTCTAACCTATAGAATGTGGCATAGATGGTGGACTGTCACTTCTGTACATTAGGTAAGACCGGATAAGACAGTAACTTCCGTCTTGAGAGCAGACTCTCTTCCTTGCTGGCTTTGCTGAAGTGAGCTGTCATATGGAGAGGCAAGGAACTTAGAGTGGCCTCCAGTAGATACCAGCAAGAAGCCAGGCCCTCAGTCTGACAACCTACAAGGAACTGAATCCTACTAACAGGCATGTGAGCTTGGCAGCATGTCCTTCTCCAGTCAAGCCTCAGATGAGACCCCAGCCCCAGCTGACACTTTGCAGCTTTGTGAAAGACCCGAATGCGGAGGACCCAGATAAACCGGGCCTGGATTCCTGACCCACAGAAACTGCAAGGTAATAAAGGGGTGCTATTTTTTTGTCACTGAATTTAGGGTGATTTGTTATGCAGCAACAAATTACTATACAAATTAATTTGAAAACTTAAGTTTTTGATAAAGGTAGTATTTCAGTTTAGTGGGGGGAGGATTGGATTTTTCAGTAGATAGTGTTGGAAAAACTGGATAGCCATCTGGAGAAAGATATAGATGAAGCCTAGATCCCACCACTACAATAAATTCTGCTGGATCACAAATTTAAAGGCTAATTGCAAAATAATACATCTTATATAGAAAATATGGGGGGGAAGAAAAAAAGAAAATATATAAAAAAAAGAAAATATGGGGGGAAATTATCATAATTTCAGGGGAAATACTATCAGATGCTAAACTTTCTAGATGCCAGGAGTGAAAAGGTAACTTCAGCAGAAAACCAAGAAGAGTTCTGTATGAAATAAACATTGTACATATGGGGAGAAGAAAAATAAAACTGGAAAATAATTTTCTCTATATATACATTGACAAAGGGCTATTTTCCTTAATACATAGAGTTCAACGAATTAGAACCAATAGTACAATAGAGAATGGGCAGAGAACATAGCCCACAGAACAGAAAATACCAGTGCTTCCTAAACATGCGCAAAGATGCCCAGCCTCACTTATAATAAGAAACCAACTTAGAATTATAAGATACCATATTTTAACCTATCAAGTGGCAAAGGTAAGCAAGTTGGATAATCCTGTGCTGAGGAATAAGGGAAACAGACACATTCATGCATGTGAATATAAACTGGTATAATCTCTATGAAGGACAATTTGACTAAATATCAAAATGTCAAAATACAGGGCACCTGGCAGGCCCAGTCAGTCGGTGGAGCATGCAACTCTTGATCTTGGAGTTTTAAATTGGAGCTCTGCATCGGGTGTAGAGATTACTTAAAAATAAAATCTTAAAAAAACGAATAACAAAATGTCAAAACATAACATAGCAATCCTGCCTCTAGAAATTTGATCTATATATACACCTGCACATATATTCAAAGATATTCACTGAAGCACAGTTTGTAGTGGGCAAAGGTTGAGAATAACTGACATGTGTATTAACAAGGTACTGCTAAGTATTTAGGGTACTCTTAAATGAACAAATAAGCAAGTGAGTTCTATCTGTACTGATATGAAACTGTTTCGAAGGTTGTTAAAAACAAAGAACGAAACATTGTGTAATGTATGCTATTTGCACAGAAATTTACATATATCAGACATGTTTGTGCATGCAAAGAACACTTCTGGAAAAATACACAGTGGAGAAATGGTGGCCAGGGTGGGGCGAAGTGAGAGAGACATGTAGTTCTTATCCATAGTTTTTTGAATATTTTGGGTGAATATTATGAATGTATCCTCTATTCGCAGTTATTAATAAAATAGTTTAAAAGAGGTAATGTTTTGACACCCAAGTGCTCTGTCCAGGATTTAAAAGGGAGTAGCCCTTCCCGGCAGTGGGAGCCAGTGAATTGCCCCTCTGTTGGCAAAAAGGAGAGAACGCCCACTGCATTTTTAAAGTGCATCTTAAAATAGTGTATTGCAAAGCTCAGTGGGCTCAGCCCTTTATGATTGTTGGTTAGAGGACTGTCGGGGATCATTCTCCAAAAACCAGCTCGCAGTCCTCTATATTCCAGAAGGGTTTTTGTTGTTTGTTTTGTTTTGTTTTCCCCCTGTGGAAATGTTTAGGACGTAGAGAATGTGGCTAGAAGAGCTGGCGACTCCAAGCAAAGCAGGTGGGGAAGCTGCGGAGGAGCGGTCCCCACGCCCCCTTTCCCTCGTTGCTGTCTTTCCTCAACCCGGCCAGTGCTGCCGCGCCTCTTTCCTGGGTCCGGCCTTTGACACAAGCTCTGCAGCTGCTTCGACTGACCCCTCCTCGCTCCCTCTCCAAGTCTGGAACAGCCCTTGCTGGCACCTCGGCAGCTGTGACTCACTGCAAATGCTTTGCATTCCGGGATGTTCTGCAGGGTTTGGGTCTCCCCAGTGGCTCCAAGCATTAGGCAAGTTGAAAGCGAGGAGAAAAAGGGGCCCCACAGCTGCCAAAACATTGCAGGGAAGAGGGGAAAATTGTTAGGAAAACTGGAGGGGTTTTGTGCCGGCAGGACCCCAGCCAGTCGCTCCCTGGCTTGGGCCTGCTGGTAACTTGAGCGGGGCTGGGCGAGCAGGGGAGGCCGACTCAGGGGCTGGTGGAAGCCCCGGCGAGGCCCATTCACACATGCAGAAGCACTACCCGCCATCTGGAGACCATCTCCATCTGTCTGGGAAGGACGGGGTTGAAGCCACTCTAGAAGGTAGACATGAGTCTCATACAGAAATGTGTTTTGTTTCAAATATTAGTTTACCTTTAATTTACTGGGATTGTTTTGTTAATTTCTCCTCCCCACCTCCTATAGAGCTGTACACAAGTTATACTCAGGTCAGTTGATATCTATTTTTAAAAGGGTAGTGTTCTTTCTTTTTCTCTTTCTTAAAGCTTTGGAACTCTATGCTGAAGCCTTTATGTAAACAAAAAAAAAAAACAAAAAAAAAGAAGAAGAAAAAAAGGAAAAAAAGAGCCAAGCTGCCCAGGTTAACAGAGATGGGTAGGAGTTGCGGGAGGGGAAAGCCCTGCCCACTCACCTTCACTTCTTTTAAAAAAATTAAAAAACATTTTTTTTCACCTTCATTTCTTCCCTGCTTCTCAATGTGGACTCTAATGGGGCATAATTTTAAAAAATCTTTGTAATTTTATCAACTTTATTGAGGCACATTCATTTACAATAAAGTACTCCCGTTTTAAGTACACAGTTTGATGAATTTTGTCAATATCCATGCAAGGCATGATTTGAAACCACTGGCTTAGTAGATATGAACATAATGAAATAAATGTACATTTTTTTAAAGATTTTATTATTTGACAGAGAGAGACACAGCAAGAGAGGGAACACAAACAGGGGGAGTGGGAGAGGGAGAAGCAGGCTCTCTGCTGAGCGGGGAGCCCGATGCAAGGCTCGATCCCAGGACACCAAGATCATGACCTGAGCCGAAGGCAGTCGCTTAACTGACTGAGCCACCCAGGCGGCCCTAAATGTACATTTTTTATTTTTATTTATTTTTATTTTAAAGATTTATTTATTTGAGAGCGAGAATGAGAGAGAGAGAGAGTACATGAGAGGGGAGAGGGTCGGAGGGAGAAGCAGCCTCCTCGCTGAGCAGGGAGCCCGATGTGGGACCCGATCCTGGGACTCCAGGATCATGATCTGAGCCGAAGGCAGTCGCTTAACCAACTGAGCCACCCAGGTGCCCTAAATGTACATTTTTTAAGGGGGAGATCAACATTATTTAATATTCACTATAGTGTCCTAACTGCATGGGTATACATCATCACATTATGCTTCCTTCCTTTGCTATCAAATAATGATATTCAATTTAGTTTTACTTGGCTTTCATAGAAGGAAACCACTTGGATTTAACACTAAACAAAATTGAAATGACGTTAAAGAATTGCTAAATTTCCACTAAAGTTTTCTTCTTCTGTATGAGAAATATTAGCTTCTAAAAGATCTCTTGAAGACTCAGGAAGAATTTTAAAAGTTGCATTTTTTTGAACATTGACTGACCTCTTCTATAAAAGATGAAGATAATGTTTTCACACATCCCCTTCCTCTGACTTTTATAGTATTTTTATACCAACATGTTTGTGACATCAACGTTCTTATGACAGTCCAGCAGTTTGTACTCGTCTATATTTAAATGGATTTGGTATTCACCCAGAGCCCCTTATATGGCTTCTCTGTCCCTTTTTTTTCCCCTTAATTTTTAACTGCCAGCCTATCATTATGGAGTTGTTTTTTTGAGAGAGGCTCATGGGTGCTGGGTTTTGTTTCCTTTTCATGTTTTGGAAAGTCTATCTCCTGGAACGACAACTTCTTTTGTGAAGATATTCTTGGGTTATGTGTTAGTCATTGCTCCAGTCTTTTGCCACTGAATTCTGAGGTCACTAGTGTCCTGAAGATAATTTGATATTGTCGGTGTGAAAGCATGAAGAACTCTTTACTTCTGAACTTCGGTAGGTAGGCCAAGATAGGCCTCAGGGTGGAGCGGTCCATGTGGAAGTTTTCTGAAACACAGTGTATTCTTTAATTCAGCAGATCCACTTTTGTTTCAGGGACATTTTCTTGAGTAGTTTTAATTCGATGGGTCTACTACTTCAGGACACCATTTGTCATCACATGAGATCACTTTTATCCAGGCCCCACTATCTACCTTCCTTCTACTAACTTTAATGTCTTAGGTCCTTTTTTTTAAACCTGTGGCTTATTGTGGTTATATCTAACTTTTGCTCTCTGTTGTAATTCAAGTTTTAGCTGTTAAAACTCTCTTCCTTGCTGTTTATCTTTATTCACTAGTTTTGTAATTATGTTGTTTTGTCCTCATTTTTTCCCCAGCTCATTCTGCTTTTTCTTCTTTTATCACAGGGTATTTGAGCTCATGTTCTATTTAATTCATGTTCTTAAAATGTTCTGTGGTATAAAGCTTTTGCAGGCAATTGCCTTGTTTCTAGGGTTTTTCTAAGTTGGAACCTCCCTTTATCTATTAGGTTTGTGCTTTTTTCCTTTCTCTGAATTGTAAAAAGCAAGTATGTTTGTAAAATAGTTCCGTAATTTTCTTTCCCCATTCTGCTCACATTCTATCTAGATTTTCTACTTTCTATTTGCTTTGAGTCAGGATTCTTTTTCCTCTATAAATATCCAAAACCGGTTTGTTCCAGTTTGTTTTCCTCTCTATACCACAGTCTGAGGGCTGGAAATTTTGGGTCTTCACACTTTTCTGTGATTTGAGGTGATGACAGGGGATGGAGGAGATAATCAACCAGGCACTATGCAGTCTTAGAAAGTTTGTGCTCTGCTTTTCTGAAATTTTGTTAAATAGCCTGATTCAGTTCTCTTTCACCCTGTTGGAGTTTGTATCCTCTTCCTGGGGGGGTGGTGGGAGGAATACCTTTAGGATTATTTAACAATCAGGATTAATCATTTAAACTGGGATTAAATAATTAGTAATGTGGATGGCTCAAGAGCCTTACTTGACAATTATTTATTGAAATTCATGGCATTTGGTGAAGCCCCCTCCTTGGTTGATTATTGTAGGTAAATATTTGTTTTACTCTTTTAAAAAACTATGTGTTCATTTCATTCATTGGGCATTGGGGTATCATTTTTTACCTGGATTTCTCTAATAGCTTCTGTTTTTTTTAAATGCTAATAATTTTATTAAGTAATTTCAAATTTACAGAAATATTATATGAATGGCCCTTTAAGCCATGTGGGAGCAAAGTGCCCTGGAGCTTACTTCCTGCTGTGATAATAAAGAGTCCCCTTAAACACAATCATTTCCATGAAATAGGAAAGCTGATTTCTTCTTTAATCCTATTTGGTCTATTGAGAATAGCAAAAAAATAAATGAAAAGGAAAAAACATAATTAGAAAAAAATACTGTGAAGTTAAAGTTTAATAGTTTACTCTTTAATGCTCTTTGAGACGTGAAGAATGGAAACTTTATGCTTTAAATCCTGTGGTCTGACCTTCTTGTCTCCATACCTCTGGTGGCCGCTGGACAGAACGCGTTAACTAACAAAATTGATAGGTTTACTAGATTGGTAGATAAGGGTACTGGTAGAGATCTAGCGTGTCTAGATTTGAGCAAGGCATCTGATAAAACCTTTCTTAATACCTGTTATTTAAGTGGCAGAATGGAGGTGTGTGTACTGGGTGATTAGGCAAGTGAGAGGACTACAGCTGGTTAGACAACCATTTCCTGGAGATCAATGTGTGGTCCTCAAACCACAATGATTCCTTCTGACGCTATCCTGTGCAATCCTTTGAGTCTGGAGAATCATAAAAAAACTAGCTTACAAAGTCTGTAGCAGCAGCCCCAGCAGCCTGGGAATGAAAACTAACTAGATGATAGAATCATTCCTTGAAAGTTATTTGCAAGGGATGAACCCAAATTAACGAAATGAAAATTTATGCATAATAGATATTTATAATTTGGGTTGCCCAGCATCTAAAAGCTTTTCCTATTTGGGAGGAATCCTAAGATGATGATAAGGAAACAGCCCTCTCTTCCACTATGGAAACTAAAAGGGCAGCTATCCCCCTGGGAGCACAAGCAAGGACAAGACCTAAGACAGCTGATGAAATGCTGTCACCTAGGACTTTATATCCTGAAGGGTAATGACAAGGCTCAGGTCAATTAGGTGTGCTTCAGGGTGGCTCTGCAGGGGAAAGGTGGGGGGAGCCTGGAAGGATGGCATGTCTAATGCCAGCAGAACGCAGCACAGGGATGGTAGGTGTCCAGTGGTGGTGTGGATGGTAGGTGTCCAGTGGTGATGTGGATGGTAGGTGTCCAGTGGTGGTGTGGATGGTAGGTGTCCAGTGGTGGTGAGGCCAGTCTTGGGGCAATGAGTGCCCTACTTGTAAGTGGCACGTCCTGAGCAGCCTGCTCCTGTGGTGAAAATTCATCTGGGCCTTGCCTCTCTTGGCCTGTCTGATTCATTTCTACCTTTCTTTGATTCTAGGAGCCATGAGATTCAAACTACATTCCATTTCTGCATAAGGAACCATAGTTGTTTTCTGTTATTTACAATCAAGAACCTTGTCAAGTACAACATATCTGAGTTCAGGATCCAAAAATCAGCCGAGAAGACCTGGATACTTGGCAATTCATGTGAAAAAGACATAGTGAACTGTGACGTAATGGGTATCAGTAAAATGGTGTGGCTGGCAGAGGGCTACAATGGGCAGGACAAAGATGGTCAGAGGCCATCTTATTCAATCTTCTGCTCTTGTTCACTACAACTAGAGTATATTTCCCTGTTCAAAGTGTTTTCTTTTAAGGCTGATGGGGACAGATTAAAATATGTACAGTGGAAGAGTGGCCAGGAAGTTGATGTGTCTTTGTGTGAGGAGCTGGAGAAATTTAACTTAGAAAAGGCATAGGGAGGACATTCTAGGATTCTTTCAAATTATGTTACTGCTGAGATAATTTTATAAAAATGTAATGATACAAAGACAGATGCAAAATGGTCTTAAAAATAAAACAACGGGGCGCCTGGGTGGCTCAGTTGGTTAAGCGACTGCCTTCGGCTCAGGTCATGATCCTGGAGTCCCGGGATCGAGTCCCGCATCGGGCTCCCTGCTCAGCGGGGAGTCTGCTTCTCCCTCTGACCCTCTTCCCTCTTGTGCTATCTCTCATTCTCTCTCTCTCAAATAAATAAATAAAATCTTTAAAAAAAAAATAAAACAACGTCCCCCACACCAAACTGAGCTGTGTGTGTATATCACAACAGGCGAAAGAAAGTGAGGGCTGAGAGTTTTCAGATGGGGCAAGGATAAGAAGTGAGTGTTGTTTGGACACTCACTTCTATCACTAGTAGAATAAGCCTTAGAGGGGCCATTTCCAGGCTCCAATCAGACTGACACTTTCCTTTTGGGGGCCCCTTTCCATAGGGTGCAGATATCTTTTACTCCAACAGTGTTCTTAAACTAACTATTGTTTCAGAGACTCCAGATGACTCACCTTTTCCACTGTAGAAGAAATACAAGATCTAAATGTACTGAAATATTCCAAAAGTATCCTATTGTATAATACAATATTCTTGCTCTACCTTCTGGTTTCTAATATCTTCAAATGAGTAGTAAGCCTCAAACCCTGTTCTTTCTGGTAGCTTCATAATAGATCTAAGGCTGCTTCCAATAGATCTAAGGCTGCTTCCGTCATCAGAGTGTCCCTGAGGATAATGTTGATTATTTGAATTAACTATGTCAAGTATCAAATAATAAATCTTATATATGCATATATTACTTGCGCATTTCTTCTGACTTTTATGTGGAATATAAGAATTGAAATAATTGAGGACATTTTACATTTTTGAGAAATTAAAACCTCTGAAGGTAATTAAACTCATTTGCAAGCTTGTATGCAAACTGGTTCTACCACTCCTAGGATCCCCTGGCTTCAAGAATTGAGAGAGGTTAGGAGGAAATGAAGGCCTCCCCACCTTCAACTCTCCTTGGCACAGCATCCAGGACCAAGTCTTCTCCCCGGAAATACAATCAGGCGATTCAATACTGGCAGGGTTTAGAGAGTCAAACAAGAGCTTCATTCAGGCTCCTGAGGGTTGCTACAAGTAACACTGCTATGAGTATCCTGCTGACTACGGAGCATGCATATTAACCAGCTTAACTTTTGTTCCTTGTTTTTACAGTTATGGCAAATGATCTGGGCTTAGCCATTCCTCCTTTCCTCTCTTCTGTCTTGCAATACATCTCTCTGCAAAGTCTGATTGAGGCTAGAAGAGTAATCTGTACCAACAGAACAGACTGTGAGGGTGGCGAGGTGGGGAGAAGGGGAGGCATGGTTTATTGAGTATACTCTTCTCCAGCACCTAGGACAGTCAAAGCATAAGTAAAGGACTGCTGGATTGAACTGAACTAAAAGGAATGAAACTACCTGGTTCATAATACCAAAACCACATACAAACAAGGAATACTTGCTGGTATCTAAACAAATTAATAGATAAAGCAACTTTTTGGCAGGGAGAGAAGCAGGGGATGTATTTTTCCTTGATTTTTATATTATAGCTTGACCCATTGCACAATCATTTGAGAAATAAAGGAACAGAGGAATGCCATTTTAAATAAAGTCAATAAAAACAGCAGCCTTTTAATTCATATTAGGTTTGTCATATTGTCATATTGGGTTTGTTTCTTAGGAAAAATGAATTGTCAACAATTCCAAAATCAAAAATCACAAGACAGTTAAGTTTATAATATTTACCTAGAAGAAAAAGAGAGTTAAGGACTTCATTACATTTCTCCTCTCTAAAATTTAATTATCTCTCTCTCTCTCCCCCTCTCTCTTTTATAATTCTTTATATAGGGGGAGCAATAGAAATGGCATATTAATTTTTATTTATTTAAACAGTTTCCAAAATGCTACTTATGCAGGAATTGGCATTATTACACTCAATACAAAAGGAAGGAATGCATAAAGATAAAGAATTAGAAAACAGAAATGGTAGTACTGGTAAATAAATCCAAAAACCAACAAAATTAATAATTAACCCATTTTTTTAATGGAGAAAATGCACATACTAAAAATAGGAAATGGAAATGGATTAATAACCACAGACATGGGAGAAATTAAAAGACTCCTAAAAGCTGATTTTACTCAGCTCTATGCAAATAAATTCTAAATGCACAAAATGGATGAATTTCTAGTGAAATATTAATTGCCAATGTTGTCCCCAGAAGAGATAGACAATCAAAACACAGCAATTACTGAGAGAAATAGGGAGAGTTGTTAACCTCCCTACCAAGAGTAAACAAATAAATAATGCCCTAGTTACAGATGATTTTACCAGTAAATTCTACTCGCTTTTAAGTAACAGATGACAGCAACTGTTTTAGAGTATGCAGAAAAGAAGAAAAACCTCCAGATCCTCATGATGAAACCAGGCTATAACTGATACCAAAACTCAATAAAAGTAACACAAAAAATAAACTACAGATCAAAAGCACATATGAATATCAATGCACAGGCTCCAAAGAGTGTATTAACGAACAGATTCAACATAAAAAAGAATAGCACACCTTGGTAAAGTAAGATTTATAAGGAATGCAAAGACGATTCCATCTTAAGAAATATGTCTATATAACTCACCATGTTAGTGTTTAAAAAGAGGAAAATCATAGGGTTATCTCCATAAATGCTAAAAGAGCACTTGAAAACTTCAACCATTCTTGATCAACATGTTTAATAAAGTAGGAATAGTCACTTTATATCACACACATACAATATAACCAGAAAGCCTATGCTGCAGAGAGAACTACTAGCATGTTACCCTCACCACTACACCCAACCATCATCATCCTCGAGGTAAGAGCCCACACAATTAGATGAGAGAAATAAGTAAGAGGTATAACAATTAGACTGTAAAGATAGAGTTAATATTATTCATTATTTATAGGCAATATGATTTTACAGCTGAAAAGCCCAAGAAAATCACCTGAAAAAGTATGACAAACAACAGGAGTATTCACTACAGTAATTATGAATAAAGCAAACGTAAAAGAATCATTAGCATTGCTATTAGGAAAGCTATTGAGATTAAGAGATTGCCACTATTTAACCTCTTTTGACTTACAGAAATAGCAATTTCATATGGGTCAACCCAATATATATAAATAACAACCACCCAGAAAACATAATGGGTAAAAGATGCCATATATAATGGCCACAAAAAAGACAAAATAGTTCGGGATAAAATTAAATGTTCACAATTCATAGAAAGAAAAGTTTCTAAAATTCTTGAATGGACTTCTGTATCTTCCCAATTAATGTAGAAATTTAACATAATATCAATGAAAACACCAAAAGAAATTTTTTAGAAGTAGAAAAACTGACTTAAAAGTTCTTATTGGAAAGCAAAAAAACCCTTCAAAGTTAGAGCTAAGAAACTTACTTAAAAACAAAAAAGGAGACTAATGGGAGAAAACCAACTCTACAAGACAGTATAACACAAAACTGCATCTAAACAGGTGCTTTGTGAACGGAGTTGTAGGGGCCCAGCGCAGACTGCCCTCGGATGTACTACAAAAGCATACTGATCATTTTGAATTGAATCTATTTGGGAAACAACCAGGACATGGGCACTCAGACCCTCCTCTGTCCCCATGAAAGCAGAAAACAAACCTCCCTTATGAAAAATAGCTTCCCTGGGGCGCCTGGGTGGCTCAGTCGGTTAAACGACTGCCTTCGGCGCGGGTCATGGTCCCGGAGTCCCGGGATGGAGTCCCGCGTCGGGCTCCCTGCTCGGCGGGGAGTCGGCTTCGCCCTCTGACCCTCCCCCCTCTCGGGCTCTCTCTCAAATAAATAAATAAAAATCTATAAAAAAAAAAAAAAGAAAAATAGCTTCCTTGTGCTAGGAATTAAAAAGACTTCCTTATCAGCAGAAATAGGGATGTTAAAGTTGAGAAAGCTGTAAGTAAATCTCACTACTTTTTCACTAATTTACTTCCTCAGCCTAAATTCTGCTTAGAATTCCTTACTAATTAAAGCTCTTAAACACCTGTTTTCCTTAACCTGTAAATTCCTCACAAATCTATCATCCCTTTGTCTAAAATGTATAAAAACTGCCTGCCTTAGTCATTTCTTTGGGTTTCGATTTCATTATTGGGCCTCTTTTTGCACATAACAAAAATTTGGTTTTTCCTTCTATTAACCTGTCTCAGGTAAATTAATTCTTAGTCCATCTGGAAGACCTTGAGGGTAGATGAAGAATTTTCCCTCACCATCAAAGTCAGTGGAATAGATTCCAGAATCCAGAAATAGACTTGTGAAGAATTTTAGCATGATGAAAAGTGGCTTTTTTAAAAAGATTTTATTTATTTATTTGAGAGAGAGAATGAGAGATAGAGAGCACGAGAGGGAAGAGGGTCAGAGGGAGAAGCAGACTCCCTGATGAGCAGGGAGCCCGATGTGGGACTCGATCCCAGGACTCCAGGATCATGACCTGAGCCGAAGGCAGTTGCTCAACCAACTGAGCCACCCAGGCGCCCTGAAAGTGGCTTTTTAATTGAATAGGGAAAGGATTGATTATTCAATAAAAAATGTCTGGACAGTTAACTGAGCGACTATGTAAAAAAAGAAAAAAAACTTCCCTCTATATCTCAGAATAAATTTGCGATAGATCAACAGACATAAATGGTAACAAATGAGTCCATGAGAGTACTAAAAAAAAACCATGGAAACATTTTTATGAGTAAATTCTTAGGAGGAATTTAGGGAGTTCTTTGGAGGCAGCAAGTATTTTAAAGATCTCAGGAGAAATGAGAGGTCTTAAAAAGTCTAATTTCCTGACCAAGAGTTGGAGATTGGGTTAGGTGAAACCTCTGAAACTCTCTTCTTAGAGAAATGAGTGGGAATTCCAAGTACTCCCCTTGTGCCTGCTAATGCTTTTGATGTAGTAAGTGTACTGGCCTATTTCACAATCTCACTGTGCAGGTCTTGAGTGGAGGGAGGAGGCATAACCCAGATGTCAGCTGGATTACTTTCTCCTTTGAAATTCAAAGGGAATTAGCTTGAGCTTCTATGTTCTTCCTTAAGGAAATTTGGTCAAACAAAGGTAAAACAGTACAAAATGATAAACTCATTTATGGAGTTCCTAGGTCCTGTGAGAAAGTGCTCAATCTAAGTCCCATTGAGCATATTTAAATACTATTCCTAAAGTGTTTGGACCACTCAAAAGCCAGGATTCATGGGCAAGCATTATGATTTTTAAAGTTATTAAGTTATTAGGCTGACTTAAAGCCACCACTTAGTTACTGAAGCTCTTTCAGAACACTGAGACAGATAGTTAAACTGTCCTTTTAAGAGATTCTGACCCTTTATTACTCTAAATGTCTGGGTAAGACATTTCTTTCTTGTTTCCTACATTCTAAATCTTCCAATGTCCACCTCTGGGATAATAATCATATTTACATTGTTCAATACCCTGAAAAGAATAAGAAACATTTATATTCTATGGTATTTAGACTGTGGTATGTAAATTGATCAGTTTTTTTTTTTCTAAAGATTTTATTTATTTATTTGAGAGAGAGAATGAGAGAGAGCACATGAGAGGGGGGAGGGTCAGAGGGAGAAGCAGGCTCCCTGCTCAGCAGGACTCGATGCTGGGACACCTGAGCCGAAGGCAGACGCTTAACCAACTGAGCCACCCAGGCGCCCCAGAAGTTATTTTTCATATTATTTTATTTCTGCTATCAGTGTTACACTGTTTGTTGTTTCTTAACAAATAAAAAGCCCCACACTTTCGGGTTGGTAACTTATGGACACAATTAAAAAGTCAAAAGGCACAAAAGACTATATATAGCCTAAAAGTGAGTCTCTCCCACTCTGTCCCTCACTTACTCTCTTACTCTCTTTTGCAGAGGAAACCACTTGGACTAGTTCCTTATCTGAAAGATATACTATCCACCCCCTCACCAAGTATACGTTCTATATACTACACATTCCACATTCCATGTTCTATACACACATTGCTCTGCATTTTGGTTTTCACTGAACCATATAGCTTGGGGATTGTTCCAGATCTGCACAAACAGGATTGCCTTGTCTTTAACTTTATGCTGCATATCATTCCACTTTATGAAGGAATCATCATTTAACTAATCCTACACCTACAATGCTTCTAATTTTTAGTTCTCACCAACACTTTTGCAATGAATTACTTTATACGTGGGTCATTTTGCATATAAGAGAATATTTGAAGGGTAAATTAGTAAAAGCAAACTGCTGAGTTAAAGGGTATGAGCATTCTCAATTTTGATAGCTATTGCCAAATTGCTCTCTAAAGGGGTTGTGCCTATTCCTGTTTCCACTAGCAAATATTTGAAAATACCTGTTTGCTAGTAACCTGACCATCAGAGAATGTTAATTTTTTTGGTTATTTTTTTTCATTTTTTTTTTTTTTTTTGCTGTCCATCTTATAGGTGAAAAGTGTATCTCATACTTTTAGACCCTTCTCACTGAATGATTCAAAATGTCTTCTTTATCATATACTAAATTTGTCTATTTGATGCATTTCTGGGCTTTCTGGTTTATCTCATTGGTCTCTCTTCTCTCTTCATACACTCTTACTACAGTTTTGATCACAGTAGATTTAGAGTATGTTTTACTTTATTGTAGGTCTAATCACCCTTATTGCTCTTCTTTCCCCCAAGAAATTTCCTGGCTGTTTTTATTTTTTTCTCTATGAATTTGAGAAATAAGTTCGTTTTGCTTCAAAAAAAATCTGTTGCATTTTTTACTGAGACTACATTACATCAATAAATTATTTAGGAATACTACTACTTTTTAAGGTTTATCATTGCAGGCTTGCCATTTCTTACCAGTATCTTTTGAGGCATGTCTTCCTGAAGCTCATAAGAACATCTTAAATATTTTCTTGTTAATTCTTCACAGTATCTTTGGAAATAGCAGGTTAGATAGAAGATAAGGGATTAGCCCAAGATTACATATGATAAAAAGTCCTAATCCAGTATTATATCTACTTTTTGGTAATGCCTTACCACCAGATTTTACACAAATTCAAAAACAAAATAAATTTTCTACCAAGGATTAAATTTTCCTATTGTGAAAAACCAGCAATGTGCAAAAACAATTCAGCAATGTATTTCTTGTGTGATGATCTGTGGCCAAGCACAGAATGCATTCCTATCATGGAGTAACAATTTCAAAAGAATTTTGAAACCAGAGTTGGCTTGGATGCTGTACAATGACACCCAGGATCTTGGCCTACTTCCCAGATTTCCCCTTTTTGGTTTTCTAGCAAGTTTGGTCATGCCTGGGAATTTGCTGAATATGGTACTTGGATCAGTGACTTCCTGAATGTGACATTGGGATCAATGGCATTTGTCTGCCCAAGGATTTTTGGAGTATAATTTTTAGACTACTGCAGTTGTAATTAAGTCCTTTATTGAACTGGTGCTCAGTTGCAAGGGTGCAAAGAGGAAGGGCAGTTTGTGAATTGATTATGGAAGGCAAAGATCTTGAGAGAGAATGTTCTCTTGTGAATATTGAGTTACATACCTGGACACACTGGTGTTCCAGCTGGAGGATCTTCAAGTCCTTAAATAAATATCTAATGGACTTAAAAGCTATCTTTAATGCCACCTTTGACAAATGGCCACTTAGTAAAGGTCAGCCAAGACTTGATAAACAGTTGATTATCTGCAGCACTTCCTACCATCACCCTGGCTCAGTTAACATGGGGAAAGTTGACAAAGAGCCTGCCTGAGTTATTGAATTACTTAGGACACAAGCACGTGTTGACATATATCTGAGTGTATTTTTGGATTACATTTCCAAAACAATTATCATTTTCATCATTTTGTTTCAGTCAGCACTGTTCTCCTCAATGCCATAATTACGAGCTGACTTATGTAAAATATTTTAAAAATGTATAGTAGTATGATATACATACCTAGATAACATCTGAGATTATTTGCCACCACCTAAATGAGAACATTCTTTAGCTTGGCCCTCTAAAACAAAAAGACTACTGTGTTCTAAACTAGAATGTTATGCAAGAATCTGAATAGCATAGTTTACTGAATGCTCAGCCTGTTTAGTGACATACCAGAGTAGGACAAAGGCTAACAGCAAAAACATGGGGCAAGTTTTAAGCAATGAACTTAAAGGTATATGGATGATGAAATATTTAATTACCAAGGCAGAGACCAGGTTGTAAAATCTAGCTAATGAAAGTATAAAGATGAGTTATTAATGGGATAGCTGTTTAATTAGATGATTCATTGGTTTGTTAAGCAGTAAGAGTGTTGCCAAAATCACAAGATTAGATCTCTTTGAACAAAGAATGGTGATGGTGTGATGACGTCATATATCACTTGCCTTTTATTCCCATTATCATGGCAACACCTTAGGCTATAAATATGAATTATTTAGACATGAGAAATAAGAGGTGAGGCAAAATTGGCAACTGAAGGAAATTGTTATGGTAAATTAGGCATATGGCATATGAAGTTAGGAGAGCATTTACAAGTCTAGGAAAATGACAATACAAATTTCATGATTCTCCTTAGATTAATAGAATTTATCTCAACCAAGTCATACATGGAATGCTTTTACAAACATGACTGTGCTCCTGAATCTTGAAATTTGCCTTAAGTATTATTAAACTCTGTGGTTATAGAACTCAACAAATCTCAGGTGAGTGGAAATCTGAGTCTGTCAAGCCTCTCAGAGAAATGTAAAACATGATTTAAACTCAAGGGACTTTTTTTTTTTTTTTAAGATTTTTAAGTAATCTCTATACCCATCATAGTGTATAGCTTGAACTCATGACCCCAAGATCAAGAGTCACACGATCTTCTGACCAAGCCAGCCAGGTGCCCCTCTAGTTCCTTTTATTTATTTTTTATTTTTTTAAAAAATATTTCGGGATGCCTGGGTGGCTCAGTCGGTTAAGTGTCTGCCTTCGGCTCAGGTCATGATCACTGAGGTCATGGGGTCAAGTCCCTAATCAGGCTCCTTGCTCAGCAGGGAGCCTGCTTCTCCCTCTGCTCCCCCCTCTGGCTCGTGGTTTCTCTCAAATAAATAAAATCTTAAAGAAAACAAAAAAATTTTATCTCTTTGAGAGAGAGAGAGAGAGAGAGAGCTCAAGCGCACAGGAGCAGGGGAAGGGCTGAAGGAGAGGGAGAAGCAGACTCCCCACTGAGCAGGGAGCCTGACTAGGGCTCAATCCCAGGACCCTGAGATCATGACCTGAGCCAAAGGCAGACGCTTAACCAAATGAGCCACTCAGGTGGCCCCCTGTAGTTCCTTCTGACAATTTTTCATTAAGGATTTATGGACTTCTTAGGGACTTCTGTACAGCTAAGAACCTGAGTGCCTATATATATAAACATTATTCACTACAGAAAGAGAACAATAAACAATTCAAGGGTAAAACAAAACAACAGATTCATTATGGAGGTCTTAGGTCCTGTGAGAAAGTGCTCAATCTAAATCTTGTTGAGCAGGATTGTTGCAATATATCCTGTATAACCGTCTGAAAGACTTCAGGGTCTGAATTCTGGAAAAGACTTAACATCATTAAAAAATGTGGTTCCAGGATGATTATGAAAAATTACAATATAGGTATTTTCAGCTTGCTTAAACCTAGAGTATCTGGATTGACCATTCACAGGATGGTTTTATTCCTAGGTAAGAATATTTAGCTTTTGTATGTATTGAAAGAAATACAGGTTAAGACTATACTCACTGAGCAACCCACTTGTCAAGACATCAGCCTTCCTACTTATAGCCCTGAAGAAGGCAAAGTAGGATGCGATCACCTTGGTTTATTTTTCTTGTGAAATAATGCTCTTTTCTATCCCACTTGCAAGCACTGTGGTTAATTTTACCAGCAATCAAGGCCACAAGCAGGGGAGTAAGCTAGAATTTTGACTGAGTCATGATTCCCAGGCCTCTTTCTATAGATATTTGTGCAGAGTCTGGTTCTGAGGCCCATCTGCAATGCTCTCCCACACATCATGCTGGGCAAGGCAGCAGAGCACAGGTTTTAGCGTCTTTATGATGAGGCTCCATCATCTTGTGGCTATGTGACAGGGTCTGGTTACCCAAATCTTTGTGTCTTGGTCTCCTTGTGGAAAAATAAGGCCTAACAACAGCGTTTGTTTACCTCATAGAGGTATCGTGAACATTAAATGAGGGAATACATCTAAAGCATCTAGAATGGTGCCAGGTAGACGTTAACAATGATTGTATATAAAAAAGCCACTCAAGTGGAGATTTAATAAACAGCATGCTGTAAGCTTCCCCACCCCTGGATATAGACATATCCTTCAATTGTTCGTTTTACAGTTGAGGGGGGCAAATGAGCAGAGAAAACTTTGAAAGAGTTAGCAAATTTTTGCAACCACAGATCTAGATGAGAAAAATTCCCAGGCTTTATTGGGTCAGAAACAGGTGTTCTCCAATTTGGCATTACTCTGAGGCACCAGCTCCAACAGCCCCCCAACAAGGTGCCCCAGTTGTCCCCATAGCCTGAGAACTTTCCACTGTCCCTACCTGTGGGAATGCTTCCCTCCCAGACCAGTTCTTCCCCTTCTCTGTGCAGTGGTACCCCCTCCCCACAGAAGGCATCTTTAGTACACATGCTCAGGTGACCACCAGAGGTAATGTTTTGTTTAAGGACTGACCTTGGGGTGCATTTAAACATAGGGACAAACTTTAGCTCCCCAAAAAGTTATAGTCCCAAAGTTAATACTTAGTTGAAACTTGGGAGTATACTTCCTTCTTTATAAATATTAAAACAAAATGTGCTAGTCTCTCACAAAAACAGATTAATTGACCAACTACCATTTCTCATGAACTCCATCTTCTCCTTTGTTTTCCCTTCTACTATGTTTCAGTTGCTGTGAGGGTAAATCCTAAATTAATCTCTGGTAGAGAGAGAAACACTCTGCAGCTGGAAGGAATTGGAAAAGCACTGGCGATTTTTTTCCTCCCTATCATGAATTCAGTGATTACTGACTTCAAAATAACAGTTCAATAAATGGGGAAAAAAAAAGATAGAACACATTCCAGGGTGAGGGGATGGCAAGTACAAAGGAAGAGAGATGTGAACATACATTGTTAAGTTTAGGGAAGAGCTTATGGTGAGAAGGAAATAGTTCTTGGTCTCTGTAGGAAACTGTCACTGAGTTACCATGGGGCACAAGTTGGGGAGTGCCTGTAATTATATCTAGCTGGCCATTTTTGTTTGGCACAGATTAACACAACCATCTTTTAAAATAGTATGCTCAAGTTCTATTTTCAACTTCATCCTGACATACACTTCTGCCACACCCTAAGAGCTATTCATTTTGCTTTTTTTGGTTGTGGAAAAAGCAAGGTCCCTTTTGTCTGAGCCTCTTGGTTCTACGTCGGGTTTGCCTTTCCTCAAGGCTTTTCCCAGTTCAGCAATTCCCATGAATTTTGGTCAAATAATTTTCCTACTAGAATGTAAAATCCATGAAAGCATGAATTTTTGTATTTTAAAATTCATTGTTATTCCTAGTTCTTAGAATAGATCTTGGTACACAGTACCAGTCTAGACATAATTCAAAACATTTAAGCACCTACGATGTGGTGCCCTATGGAGGGTCCAATGCTACCTTTTAAGAGCTTGCAAACGAGGAAAAGAGATGTGTAATCAAACTCCAAATCAAGGCAGAATGAAACCAGTGCAACTATTGAGGTATACATTGTTAATGGGGGGCTGCTATGGACTGAACGTCTCTCCCCCACATTCATATGCTGAGACCTAATCCTCAGTGTGATAGAGTTTAAAGGTGGGTCCTTTGGGAAGAGGTTAGGTCATGGGGTATAGCCTTCACGATTGGGATGAGTGCCCTTATAAAAGAGAGTCCCAGAGAGCCCTTGTGAAGGTACAGCGAGAAGACAGTTGTGAGGAACAAGCCCTCACTAGATATCGAATCTGCTGGTGTCATGAGCTTGGGCTTCTTAGCTTCCAGAACGGTGAGAGATGTTTATAAGGCATCCGGGTTATGCTATTTTTGCTACAGCAGTCTAAAAAGACTAAGACATGGTGCTCACGCGCAGTAATTGATTTCAACCAGAGGATTGAGGAAAAGCTTCACAAGCCATTCTCCTCAAAGACAAGAGTTTCCATTAGGGATGTGGAGGTTATTTTTGGTCAAGTGGTTATTAGTTTGGATTCTTCCGGTTTCAAGAGATAGAAACCCATCTCAAAATAGCTTACACAAATACAAGGGAAGTGTAACTAGGAAACCTGGGGGTGCCACTTGCTTCAGCTCTTCTAGAACTCTTGACCCTGCTTATGTGTGTAGGCTTCCTTTCCTCCCATAGCAGATAGACATAATCCATGTTGCAGAGGAAGGGGTGGAGTTTGGCCACAGATCGCTCCATGCTTGTATCACACTGGATTGTATTTAATAGACATAGAAGGCTAATAAGATCCCATGGAAAGTCTCTGCTCAGTCTAGTTTGGGTCACATGCCTATCTCCAGGCTAATCACTGTAGCTCATGGAGTGGGACATATGCCCATCGTGTGGCCACGGTACAGATAGTGCTATGATGGAGCTGTGTTAATAGGGACTCATACAAAGCAAAAATAATTTTAACCAGAGATAGGAAAAGTTGCAAGACTTCTGTAGGATTGGCAGCTCTATTAGAAACATATAGAGTGGGCAGGGCTAGGGCAGTACTTCCTAAGAAAATAGGAGAGGAGAGGACCCCAAAAGAGGAGAAGTAAGATGCTAGGCAGACAAAAACAACAGGTAACCACTACAATAACTAAAATGCATGCACTCATAGGCAAATGGGATGCGGTTTTGATTGCCAAAGCTAGGCAGTGGGAGATCAGGCTGGAGAGTTAGGTTGGGCTGGGTCATGGTGAGCCTCCACTGATAAATGGGAGTTGTCAAAGGGCTTAGTTGAATGAATGTTGTGAACAGACCTAGGTCGCTCTACTCCCCTTTTCCCAGAAACAGCCTCTGGGCTAACTCCTCTGGAACGTCTAAGGTATCAGGCTCTCATGACCATGGACTTCTTCCAGTCCCATTTGCTTTTTCTTTCTCCAGGCCACGTACTATCTTGCCTCAAGTCTAGATGCAGTCCTGACATCCTGGTCACTTGTTTCCCAATCTAAGGTCAATATCCCATTAGGGAATTGCTTTTGTCCAGCACTGAAATTCCTGGATTCTTACAAAATAACATCTAAAGCCTTATTTTTCAGTCACTCTGGCACCAAAGGTGGGGGGCTGCGGGGGGTGGGAAGTGGAAATGTACTACCAGTTGGTGGCTAATCCGCATGGGTTATCGGGGTTAATTTTCTTTTTTTTTTTAAAGATTTTATTTATTTATTTGACACAGAGAGAATGAGCACAAGTAGGGGGAGTGGCAGGCAGAGGCAGAGGGAGAAGCAGGCTCCCCACAGAGAAGGGGGAGCCTGATGTGGGACTCGGTTCCAGGACTCTGGGATCATGACCTGAGCCGAAGGCAGTGCTTAACCAACTGAGCCACCAGGTGCCCTCGGGGTTAATTTTCTATTGCTTATCACATATTCAGATTAGCCTGAAAGCTTGAGAACTATGGTCATCTTTTGAACCCTGGGACAATAAGCTGTGAATGAATTATACTGTACAAGATCTGAACGTGCCAATCTTTTTTCTATATGTGTTCTTGAAGGAGCCAGTGTGCCCCTGTGGCCACCAACCCTCCTAGTAGGAGGTGGTATTGTGGCCATAGCTCATTAATATGTAGATTTTAATATCTTTCACTCTTCATAAACTTTTGGGGAAGATTACCATAAACTGTATAGGATCAAGAGGATTATGTTCCAAGGAATGCTTAGAACAGCTTACTCTTTCAGGTTGTTACTATAGGGCATAATTGTTTGCTCCTGGTGAATGAGATAATGAATGGATCCATTCAGCTAGAGAAACTGTATAATCCAGGAACAAACTACATTTACACCTCACTTCCTTGAATTTAAATGTGCATGCACTAGCTCCAACTGTGAAAAATCAACACTGAACAGTTCTAAAATGAGGGTTGTTTTTTTGCCATCCAAGCAGATCACTGCAGAGATAAAAACGGGAATAATGCTTCAGTAAAAACTGAAGTTTCTGAGAAAATTAACCTTGACTATTGAAAATGAGAGGAAAGAAAGGAAAAAGAAAAAAGAAAAAGGCCACCTTCTAAGAGTTGTTACGGCAGCCACTGACAGCATTTCGTACTGTCAAGGAGAGTGGACAAACATCAGAAGAGATCACAGAAGCTGAAGAAAGGGTCTCAGGAGAGTCACGGTGCCGCTGCTTCTGAGAAATATACCCAATGGCACAGAGCAAAAAGCTCCCCAGACTCTTACTTGCAGAGTGTGGATTTATTATGACAGCCTCAGGACCAAAAATGGTTATATTTTTCTATGACAGAGCTCCCAGGGAATCAAAGATTTTCAGAGATCAAGCAGAGAAGGTGGTGTGTGCAGGTGTAGTCAAGGGAAGGTAGGAATGATGCTCATAGACACTCGATGTTTTCCAGGAGAAAGCATTAAAGGTGAAGAGTTAATACATTTGTTTTTCATCTTACTCCAACAGCGGACCAGATGTAATCTTCCTGAAGAGTGACTTCCCAAAGTATCCTGCTAACTCTAGGGTGTGGAGGAAGCAAGTTGCACCCTGTTACAAATAAATGAAAAACCATAAGGTGACAGACAATACTAAGCACACTCCCACCCTTATTCAAACACAAAGGTAGAGGAAAAGTTCATGCTATCTGCCAAGAGATTATTTTTGGGGAAAAGAAGCATGCATGTGCACGTGCGCGCGCGCGCGCACACACACACACACACAACCACATACAGCAGCAGCAGCAGCAAAAATTCTTCTGTTCTCCAGTACTTAAATTAAAAAACTTCCATTAGTTAACCTATGTTGGAAAAGTTTTAGAAGGAACCTGCTTGTCATCAATTGATAAAAGGCCAACATACAAACACTAAGCGAGGGAGTGAAAGGAGTATCAAACATTATTTAACATTGTGCAACCTCCCTACCAAATTGGCATTTGTCTCCAGAATGGAAAACTAATATGTTCCTGGTGTACCTTTTAATTTATTTTGTTTTTCTTTTTCTTGAGTGTTGAATCTGAGACAAGAAGGGCCCTCTGTTCTGATCTGGTAGTGCACTCTTTCATAAGGGCCTTGGAAACAAAGGAGACCAACTGGGGAACTCAAGCCTGGAGCCATTTGTCAAGAGCTTGCAGCCCGTAAAGCATCAGGTTACACAAGAGGGCTGTGGGTGGGGCCAGGAGGAGGCACAAAAAATGAAGAGAGGGAGTTTCTGGCCTTCAGGAGTTGCCGATCTTCTAGGGGAAGAAACAGGCGGTGTGGCCTAAGACGTTGCTGGGAATGGGGGTGGGGACTAGGTTCTAATTCTGACTCTGTCATTGGCTGGCCATGTGATCTTACAGGGTGGGAGTGGCCACTTGTCAAATGAAGAAATCACATGAAGGGGCAGATCTCTGTAAAATGGAGTAATTAAATAATGTGATCATTTCTCTAAGTATATTCCAATTAAAAAAAAATCTGGTTAAATTTGGAAAAACTTCCCTTCCCTGAACCCCCACAGTACCAGATCGATTCTTACTACATTTAGTCTATCAAAGGCTCCCAAAGTCCTGTTGTAAAAGATTCTTTTAAATTTGGCATCTCCCAAACTTATTTTCTGAAAAAGCATCTGTTGACATTTGCAAAACATGCTTTGGAAACTGCTGATCTCTCCGCCCCTCCCAGCTTTAGAATTCTACTATGGTTAGTGGTTATTTTTCCTTATGGGCACCATCACTTCCCTCCTCTTTCATCGAGCCTCTTGGGCTGAACCTAACATGCTGCCTCCGGCTTTACTTTTCATGACCTTATGCTACTTAAATGCTCACATGAAACTAAAACAGGGTTGGACCAGATGACCTCTAAAATCTGTACAAACCCTGAGATTTTAGGATTCTTTGAATATTATCACAAACACCCACTGAAGACCAAAACAGGGTGTATATAACCCAGGCTGTTCCCATCACAGTACTCATATTTACTACATGAGAACTTGGGAATTGAAATTCTATATCCTGCCATTCTGTACACGGCTCTAAACTCAATACTCTATTTCCTTGCAAGTTCCTCTCCCCTTGACTAATGCAAAAGCAGAATATATAGGGAGACAGTGTGGGTGGGTTGTATGGGCTCCCTAGACCATCCTAGAGGTGACAGAGTTGAGTCCAGTGGGGGTGCTTCCTGCCAAATCTGCTCTTTGTAGGTACAGCAAAAGGTTCTTCATATAAGTAAATTCTTATAAAACATCAGGAAACTATACATATTGGACCATACCTAATTATAAAAATATTTAGTGCATGCGTTTCAAAGTCAGCCAGAGTACCATTCAATTCCTGGCAGAGGCATGGGGCCCAGGGATGACAGAATATGGATGTAAGAGACAACGTGAGAATATCCACAGAAGTCAACTAGCCAACATGCAGAGAGTTTAGTACAATTCTAGTTCTTTCTCTAGTGCAGGATTACTAGATACTATTTTTCACTCTGTCTTGACCGTTCTTTAACGTCGCACATTTCTTCTTTAGCCCCATTTCAATGCCAACAAGATTGTTGAAAAATACTTTTAAGACAAGGGTGCCAGGGTGGCTCAGTCAGAAGAGCATGTAACTCTTGCTCTTGGGATTGTGAGTTCGAGCCCCACGTTGGGTATAGAGATTAAATAAAAAGTATTAAAAGAAACAGTTAAGACACACACTCAAATTAACTTTCTCAATTATCCAAATGTAGTAGCTGAGAAGACAGAAATATTAACCAACCTGATTAACAAGAAAGCCATTTAATTGTTTTTCCTTCACTGCAGACCTTACAGTGAAATCTCTAGGTCTGGTCTGCTCTACTTTAAGGGGCTCAGGCGCCATTACTGAAATGAAGGGTGAACTGACTGGGACACGACTGATGGTTTCCTTTCCCTGTCTACTCTTCAGGGAAATGCAAAGCAGGCATATGGTGTGTGAATGCCGTGTAAACCAGGACACTTCAGCCCCCAAGGAGGAAACAACAGAGAGAAGAGGTGAGGACAAGTGTTCACATGTCACTGTCCGAAGGCTTCGACAGAACATGTGCAGTGTTGAGAATTTCCAAAAGCTGACAGATGCTATTTAATAGGAAGAAGTAAAAGATAAGATTCTTAGGGTTTGCTTCACGTATAAAGGGGTAGTTCCAGTGCATTTTGTAATTATATTCTATAATACAGTAACGATAGATTGTTAACATAAGCATAATTCCTGCTGAAAATAAAGTTATGAACTAACAAAAGGCTTTAGCAAAAGCTAATTTCAAAGTAAAAATAAGAAGATTTAATCTGAAACATTCTTATTCTAAGTTTTGATAATTCCTGGGACCCTAACTAGGTTAAAACTGAATGATCTGACCAATACTCAGAAGAATCATCATAGCATGTACACAAAATAGAGAATAAAATTTTAATGGTATCAAAAACAGAACTTTTTGGCCAATTTAGTACTTGCTGGAATAAAGTTGCAAAATGTTACTCAGTAACGGACTTAGCTTCTAAATCAAGCCAGAATTACACATACTCTGTATATTACTTGAGTATATACAAGTACATTCCATGATAACATGCAGAGACATGGAAACAAGAAGAGTACTATCAAATCAAGATCACCATCTCTACTGATGAAATAATGAAAACAAAATACCTGTTCAGTAATCCAGAATATCTCATTTTGCCAAGGGGGGAGTGTTGCTCTTTTCAAGAATTCAAATAAACTCCATATGGTTAAGTTTGTTTCCTCAACATGAAAAATGAGAAGCAGATAATATAGCCAATAGCTGTATCTTTTTTTTTTTTTACTCAATAGCAAATTAAAAGGTTTGATAGACTCTACTCTTCTCAGGTAAAAAGGGCTCTTCGCATTCTAGTGGTTAAGAATGAATCCCTTAAAGCTCCTAAACATTTGAGTGTCACACCATCTACAGCAACATATGCTCAAGTACCTTTAATGATACAGTCATATGAGACAGGAGTTTAATTTTCCTGAGAACTAAATTAGACTTATGAAATAAACTAGGGTATGAAAATGACCTGAGTTCACAGGAATCTCTAAATTCGAAAGAGACTGCTTCAGCTTTGCTAAGATTTCATCAAAAGCCTTTTATAGCAAGCATTTCTCGGGGAGTCACATATTTGGTCATGGAGCCTTGGGATCTTTTTAAGCACTAAGAAGAAGTGCTTTCTGTTGTGCAAATTCAATGAAAGGCCAGAATAGACAAGAAGACTGATGGTGCTATAGGAAAACCTATAGGTGAGCCTATGGATTGCACTACTTTGTAAAGAAAGGAGTAGGTGAGATGTGCAACTGATCCAACTGGGCAGCTAAGAAAACCCTTGTAAGGTAAGTGAAGAAAGCACCTTAAGTGGAACCTAGTAGAAGCCACTCAGAAGTGAGGGTTGGTTGGGGTAGAGATGATCTCCTCTAAGTAACTCTCCTCTATATGTGAGAACCCCAGAACATATTCGAAAGGTAGGGTAAAATATTGGCTTCACAGTCTCTTCTCCAAATTATGCATTGCAACTTCTGTGATTATTATTGTTTGCAAACTAAGAGGTCACATGTGAATTACTAGTCACTACAGCATATAAAAGAATATAGTCTAGCCTCAATCTGAGCTCTTCTGTTTGTTCTGTAATCTAATTCAAGGCACTTTAAAATGTTTTGGTGCCTTAGTGTATTAACACGTAACATGAGAAAAACACTCATTTACTTACCTCAAGGAGCTACCACATAGATGACTGAGTCTTAAAGCACTTTGGGCTCCTCAGATGAGAAGCACTGTGGAGACAATCACAGTGGAGGAAAACTCTCCCAGTGCCTTAGAATCCTGATCTATGTGCCTTGTGTCTCAACCAGGTTTTCTTAAACACTTCACAAGTAAAATGTGTTAGTGGCACTCCATCCCTTTATATATGTTAATTGTTTGGCACACCGATGTTTATATATTTAAAATAGTCGTAGTACTCACTACTCCAAAGTTGTTTACTAATTGTCCAATAAAGTTAATGAAATGTAGCCACGATGGAGTACTTTGTGTCAAATTTAGAAAACTTTAGCTTTCTCTGAGGTACATGTGACATAGTAAAAAGTTCATTTTTTTCAAAATAACTAGTGTTAATTATGTGAAACCACAAGTTTTTAATGAAAAAAATACTGAAAGTATGCCACAGTGTCTATATATTCATCTGAAGAGTATAAAGATGGAGTTTTGAGGAAAAAAGGGTCTTAATGCTATAGAAAACAAAGGTGGTTATTAAATTGTTCAAAGGAAACATTTTAAAAATGTCATATTTCATATATTGAAATAAAGCCGTTAGAGGTAATAAATTATAAATACAGTAGTTGTTTCTTTTTTAGCATTAATTTTTCTAAGCAAGTTAAATTCAAAACACTTGAAACCTGTCATCCTCTTGTTTCAAAGAACTATGGAAATAGAAGCTTTCATAGGAATCTACAACAGTGATATCACCAGTGATCTTTACATAGACTACACTGGACCTTGGCCATTTTAGATTTACAACATATTTTGGTTAATACATTAGATTCAACTCATTAATATGCCTTTATATTTGGAGAAATTAGATTGTGATTTATAACCCAAACTCAATTCCAGGTCGTGCTTGATTTTCTGCAGGGGGTTCTGTCAGACTCATAATTAAAATGATGAAAACTGTAAATAATTTCTTTCAGACTGAAAAAATATTTTTGTTTTTTTAAATAAAGTGCTTTTAAATTTAAATGTTTCTTGCCCTAAACAAAACTGAAACACACTTAAACCTGATATGTCCATATCTTGACACACATATTTTAACAGAAAGAAATCAGTTTTGGGCCATTAATGTCCTTCAAGAGTTCAGATTGGATCTAAATTGGGTTTTGCATTATTGTCGTGCTCATGTTTGTACATGAAGGTTAAAAGAAAGAGGGCAACATCCAAGGAAGACCAATAGGCAGTATGCGACGTAACAGCTGACCAGTAGCGGCTTTCCACAAGTCCTTCTCTGAGTTCAAAATCAATTCTGTGATCCAATTCCACTAAAAAGAAAAAGTCACACAAAGGAGTAAGTATTACAATATGTTCTATATAGACTTCACCTAGAGTTGAGAACAAAAACTTAGCTAATAGAAGTGATTTTCCTAATTATCTTTTTTTTCCTTTAGTGACTTTCCACTCTAAGCTTATGGGGGGAAAAACCACAAAACAACAACAACAACAAAAAACAAAAAGCCCCAAAAAACACAACACCCAAAGCAGCCTCAACAGCTCAGAATTCTCTTTGGTGGAGTCCTTTCTTTTGTATGCTCAGGTCAATATGGAATAATAAAGGAATAAAACAAAAAAATTCACTTGGTATCACAGAGTATATTTGGAGTAAAGAAATTAGGCTCAAATCTTAGCTTTCCCATTTAATTTTTGTTCCTAATCTAAAATAAGGAAAACAGCTTTCCTGCAAAATTGTTCGCCAAGCTCATATGCAATAATGTCTGTGGGGGTGCACAGGTCACTCAAAGGCTCCTTCCCTGGGGAGGGCCTATCCATCACCTCGCTCGGTGGTGACTTTTTGCAGCCCTAGACTCCCCATGTGGCTGCTGTCACACAGCCTGGTCCCCACGCAATCAGCAGGGCCTCACATGTGCCTGGGACATACAAGTGCTCACAAAATATATGATCGATAAAGAATCCACTGGGTGGACAGTTAAACTGGGAGGAACAGTGGTGATCCTTGGGAGGAAGGACTTCATTTATAACAGTGCTGTCCTCAAACAAATCAGTGAATTCAATCAAGTCTTTTTCTAAAGCCCACAGAAAGTCCTTGCAATACCTGTTAGAGAAAAATTGAGGCTATCATAGAATTACCAAGGATTCATTTAATAAGTCCTCAGAGATAAAACACTTAGAAAAACAATACTTCGATCTTTAGGAACTCCTTTAAAACAGTCATTGAGCTATATAATATTTTGAAGGAACTCTCTTAAAAACAAAAAAACACTCAGATCTTTGTTCAGAGTGCCAGAAGATGTGGAAAGTAAAAGGTGGCAAATATCAAGGTGGCTGCAACAAAAGTTGGGTTTTGCTTTCCACTGAATTTGGTAATTGCACATAGGAAATCGTATTCACTTTAGAGAATGCTTTCATATAAATGTTTAGCTAATGCTTATTTTAAATAGGTACTTTGTGACAAGAGCCACTGGTGATTTAAAAATGCATATAGTTGTTACTTTTCTACTCAACTATGCTTTTCTGATAAGGAAAGTCCATGGATCTACCTATACATTTTCAGGTAAGATTACCTTAAGCAGCATAAATACCAATTAGGTTATAAAACACTTGTAAAATATACTGACACAGGCCTTTTATAATTTTTTTAAACTGCTATTTTTCTCATTTAAATTACAATAAGCTAATCCACAATACATCAGAAATAGCTGAAATCCATATGTGGAACTGTGGGGTAGTAATGTCTGAATCTTTTGTCTTTTGAATTCCACGGGACATTTGAGTTTGATCTGTAGGCACATTCTGGCACAACAGACAGGAAGATGAAAAAAGAGGAAACTGGAATTCTCAAGCATGATGAAGAGAAGTCAAACTGGAGTTAGTTATAAAGAGAAGAGGAGAAATATGAGGAGAAACAGAAGAGATGAGAAAAATACACATTCGTATCGGCGAAGACCACCAAGTTATAATTTCTACTTTAAAATGCTACTGTAGAATGTCTTCCTAGTCTAACAGTCTTAAGTCGAATTGTTGTTTTAGAGTCAAAGAAAGGGAAACTTTTTGTGTTATAGCAAGTATTATTTGGCTTTGATTTTGTGTCCCTGACATTTATTCTTAAATGCTGTTACTGTCGTGAAACACTGCCTTTCATACACTAGACACTCAAATGCTGAATTTATCATTAGCCTTTGTCATTCTTCTCATCTACAGGGACTTCCTATCCCTTGCTATTTATCTGTAATCTGTCCTCATCAAAATGGGACTAATGTAAGGTAGCCAGCCTGTACCCGATGAATCAGTTTGTCTCTCATTTTCCTTAAAAGATTTACAACAGGCAGTCTGGCTGCTAGTGCAGCTGACCTCACATGTGTTGGTTCTGCTGGTGGAGAGATGCAATTAGGTGGGCCCAGGTCTCATTTTCTCTCTCCCTTTTATGTAGATCACAGAATTTCCAGGGGAGCAAGGGTCTAGATGGCAGTACCATTCTTTATGTGCTGTGAGATGTGCTCTTGGCCAAAGTAGGCCCAAATCTATATGGAACTGCCTTGGACCTACTTTCTCATGATTAAAATATCAAAAATGGGTGGCACAACACAGCTGGTAGTTTTTTCCTAGTTTCTCTCACCGAGTTAGGTCAAAGAGAAAGGAGAACGTAATATCATCACTTTGTCCTTTCTTCTCTTTTGAGTGCCTGAGGGCTAGAATTCCTCGATCCACAAAGACTGAGATCCTGAACAACTGAAGAGAAGTAAAACTGAGAAAAAGACTGTTAGATTTTAACAATCATTAGCAGTTTGCTTATACTGCTTTAAAACAGGGATTCTTTGCTTTTCTGGGGAGTCTCGCATACAGGCCTGTTTCCCCAAAGTGAATGTCTGCAATTTATGAAGTATGGAGGTAAAGTGTCATCAGTACTGTGCTTTCATCAGAGAACTCTCTGTACAAGGCTTGTCCACATGGATATGGTATTAAACAAAATATGTGTGAACAGAAAGTGAGCATCTTAGTATTAAAATGTGTACTAATTGGACAGGTTTCTACTGTTTTAATGGAAACATCTTAACTTTCCTGTAGAGAAATTTTCAAAAACTTAATCTTAACAGTTATCTTGGGGGCACCTGGGTGACTCAGTCAGTTAAGTGTCCAACTCTTGGTTTTGGCTCAGGTCATGAATTTCAGGGTCATGAGATAGAGCCCTGAGTTGGGCTCTGCGCTCAGTGGGGAATCTGTTTGGGATTCTCCGTCTTCTTCTCCCCTCCCCCTCCTCTCGCTCTAACAAATAAATAAATCTTAAAAGAAAAAGTTATCTTATTTTAAGTAATAATTACGGTTATAATTGCATTATTTTTGGCTACAGGCAGACACCAAGAAAAATACTAGTAAAGGAAACTGTGTTTTCAAATGACTGGCAAAAGACTCTTTCATAATCAAAAAGATTATGCTGAGTTCTTGTTGGTATATTATGTCTTCCTATTTTTGTGCTACCTCAGTTCAGCTATACATTTCATGTGGTTAGGTGTCTGACATTCAAGGAATATCTATATTTTGTGAATTGTTATAATTTCAAATATATTTAAGAATATTCTCCAACTGTCCTTTCTTTGAAAAAACAAAAACTCTGGGGTGCCTGGGTGGCTCAGTCATTAGGCATCTGCCTTGGGCTAGGGTCATGATCTCAGGGTACTGGGATGGGGCCCCGCATCGGGCTCCTCGTTCGGTGGGGAGTCTGCTTCTCCTCCTCCCTGTCACACCCCCGCCTTCATTCACTCTCGCTCTCTCAAGTAAATAAAATCTTAAAAAAACAAAAACAAAAACTCTAAAATGAGTTTTGTAATCAGTTTTCATATCTGCCAAAATAATTTCCCAATACTAATCTATCCTTGAAAGATACTCAAAATACCTCATGTTTGAGAACAGATGGGCTTTATGGGTAAATGTAGGCTCTATGGGTAAATCTTGAATACAAAAAACTCCAGGAGATGGCCAGATTTGTTGGACCCTCTACAATCTGGTTTAAGAAACTTTTCCAATCCTATTTAGAACTATTCCCTTCCATTTAACTAACTTCTGGTTCTCTACATACCCTGTGCTTTGCTTATGCTGTTTTTTCTCCTGAAACATCTTTTTATCTTTGCATGTCCAAATCCTACTTCCACGGAGCCTTTTATGATTTTCCTACCTGAAAGCATTTTCTCATTCCCTAGAACCGACAAGAGTCCTTTACCTGTACCTTTGTTATGTGGCTTATCATATTCTACCATATACTATAATTATTCATGTAGCTATTCACCTCCCTACTAGAATATATATATATATTCTCTAGAAAATATTTAATTTCAACACCAGCATTTACATTTTTGTGGGCAGTACTGAAGTCTGTTTAATATTGGTATCTTTTCTAGTGACTAGCTTGGTACCTTGACTCATGGTAAACCTTTAACAAGTAATTGTTAAAATGAAAAAAAGCAGGGGAACAGAAATAGAAGCCACACACATATTACCATTTGATTTAGTTTGGTGTAGTTATGATTAGTGGTCTAGTTGCCTAGATAGTTGGGATGGTTTTAAGATGGTAGATATAAGGGCTAGTTGAATGCACGATAAAGGAGTGGATTAATTTTCCTTCAATTAAATATGCAAAATGTACAAATCAAATAATTTCTTCATGGATTTGACTATTTACATGAGTGGGGCCAAAGAGAGCACTTATATAAGATCATTCCTTTGGGGAAAATTCATGAAGTTACAGCAACACAAACTGTTGCTAGGGAGCAAAAAAAAAACCCAAATCAGTTTGTTATATTAAAATATTGCTCTGGAATTTTTAACCAAGTAAGAGTTTTTTTTTTTCTTTGAAAATAGAAAAAAAAAGTATGGGACATTAGCAGCTAAACAAAGAAGTTGTAAAATTAGATGCGGTTAAAAATCCAAGGAAAAACTTGTAACATTATTTTTTGTTAAAGACAAATCCAATATTAAAAAACAAAGAAAAAGGAAAAGGAAAGAGAGAGGAGCTGTGGAGAAAGAAATGAAAGTTAATGATACAGTGATTTTAAACTAAGATAAATCCTTAGTGATACATTTAGAATCTGCTGAAAATTAAAAGGCTGAAAATATCTCTTACATCCCAAACCACTAATTTTTAAAAACAACACTACCCCTCTTAAAGAAGGCTGAATATTTGTGCATACCTACAGCCCTAAGGAGTAATGTTACTGACATGTGAAATAACTGGGAATGATTGCATACCTCATACTACGAAACCTTTTTATATCTAAATGTCTTACATGAAAAGAACAGTGAACCTCTCTGAAGCCTTTAGGACAATAAAGAAGGAAATCAGACTAATGCTTTTCTTCCCTCTCTATAAGGTTCCTTCTTTGTAGGAACGTACAGGAGTATCATTTTAGCATGGTGAGTGGCTAATCAATACTTGAGTTTCAGGACCACTACTACTAAAGATTAGAAAATACAGGAAGAAAATATATATAAAATAGTCTATAATGGTGACATTCAAGCTGATCTCACAGAAGAATTGATGCAATTTTTCAGTGAGCAGAAGACCTTTAAGTAGATCATTTTCATAGTATTCTGGCGCTATTCCTGACATATACCATACCGAGGGTATTATCTTTATTCTGCATTACACTTTCCGGAAAAAGAAGTTGTGGGAGATTAAAGAACGATTCCTGAAGTCTGAAATCTGTGAAAAAAAAACACAAGATGCTGTAAAGTGTTGGCTGATGGTTACAAAGGGCCTTCAATGATGTAGTGGCCAAAAGTTAGAATACTACTCCCAAATATGCTGATTAAACCTAGCATACATAAAGAAGTACACACTTTGGTTTTTATGAAGAGCTCTTTCATGGAAAATATAAGCATAATCAACTTTGAAATACAATGTCATAATCTGTTAACAACCAGATATCTCCAAAATTTGTAGAGGCAAAATATGCTAAAAGAAACAGATTTTTTTTTTTTTTTTTTTATAGTATGTTACAAACACAGAGGAGTACAAGAAATGGAACCATAAAACCACTGTATATAAGCCTGGACTTTTTGAAAGACATGAAGAATAGCTATCTAAGATGCTTCAACTCAATGACAATAAAGTGGTTTCAGTGGACGACACACACACACTCTTCAAAGAGAGAAACCCAGATTGATTCATGAATTCAAAGTCTGTGTCCACCTTATCTTCAAAAAGCAAGAGAATCCATAGCTTCAGAATAAAGGTTATCAGGAAGAACTGAGGCAATCAGTGTGAGCAGAAAGAAGGAAGGAAGCCAGAATCACCTAGTCATGATGACCAAATTCCAGAAAGAAGATTTAAGGAAGAAAGGCTTTATGATTTGCAAGACACAGCAAGTATGACATAAGGAATGTCTAAATCAGGATTACATAGAAAAGTGTATTATTGAAGCAAGTCTGAGAATTAGTAAGGCAAATCTTGGGAATTTGGTTTAAAATGTGGAATTCTATAGTTTAATTTTAATAGCTACATCGATGTCTAGAGATAAATATATGTTAGCCAAGAGTCATGATTAGCTCATATTTAGTGGAGTCTATAGTCGACAAGGTATTTACCATTAGGACCAACAAAGAATTGCAAGAATGACAGAAAGTATATTGTTAAGCTATCAAACTATAATGATGCAATATAGCTAAGCACCTCTAAAACTGCTGTCCTGAAAAAAGAGACAGGTTTCTTTACTACCATTTTGAAATTACTATGTTAAATCATAAAAAGACCTAAAAAACAGCTTTCTTCCCTCAGATCCTATAGATTCTTTCTTTATGTCTTCATCACCCTTTCTCGGGGGCATTAACATTACAAGGAATTGTGACTTTTTACCTGCCATCTTACAAAATTCTTTGAAAGTATTTTTCCTCGGAAGCTTAGAGTTTTGACCTCGGCATGTCACAATAGAATTTTGTATTTTTACAGTCACATTTCTGATATTAAGTAGAAGTAAAAGCTCAAGTCAGCAATAGTATAGGAACTTATGTAAGAAACTAAAAAATGAATTATGTACAAATATCAAAGTCTAAAATGAATTTTCTAGGCAGTGTTCAAAAGGCTTACAATTATAAAATTTTCAGTACTCAGAGTCTGACATAAATAGGATTAAGTTAAAAAAATGTTACTGGTCCAAATAGGAATGTCCAAGTCAGGAATGTCCAGGATAATTCCTTGGAGTGGGGTTGACTGTGGAGAAAGATCCAGCCTCTAGGACTGCCACACCTGAGTTTCCTTTTTAAGTACGTTTTATGGATGGCAAGGGATGGTGGTCATTTTAAAATTCAGAGCAGCAGACACAGCAAGAAAATAAGGCTACAAGTATCTGAAATAAAATCTGCTTAAACATTTATTGACAAAGGAAGGAAAGCTTTCTGCTTGCTATAGTTACAAAAAGGAGCTAGTTTGAGAATCCACATTTCCTTATGTAAATCAATAGAAAAACAGGACTTACTAGTCTTATTTTAATGGACACTTAAAAATAAGGTTCAAATTTAGACCCTTGGAATTAGATATATGTAATAAATGTGTAAGAGTTTCACAACTATTCAAGATCTTAAACCTTAGAAATCTACTGGAAAAAATAAATAAAGCTCCATGGTAATGCTAAGTCCAGCATAACCATCCATTCATTCACTCACTTCTTGAATATCTACTTTTGCTAGGTAGCTGGGATAGGATTGAAAGCCATACAGCAGATCCAATACAATAATATAAGCTTGAAAGTCTTATAATTTGGTTGGATGAAGGGAACTGTGGAATTAGCAGGAGGATGGTTTTGGCATAGTAGCTTTTAAAAAGTATCAAGAATATACACAGCATAGGTTTGAAGCAGTTAAATGAATTTTTAAGGCCATATTATAAAAACTCTACTTCATAAAAATCAGGGGGTGCTCACCCCAAAGAGATTTGTTTTATACTTGATGTTTAAGACACCTTGCCACCAGGCCCTGATTATTAATAGTTCTTAACTATTAAGTCACCAATGCAGAGAGTAATACTGCATTTACCTGGGAATTACACTTAAAAATATAATCAAAGGAAAGCATTTTTTCTTTAAAAGCTAACTTATGCTTTAGATTTAGAGTTGACTGCTCCTATCAGTATCTTAATCCTCTCTGCCTCAAGTTGTAAGAGATAGGGTATAAACGTAAGGAAAGAAGAGTATGAACTAACATGCAGAATCCAGAAAGCCAGAACTGCTGTGTGGAAGGGTCTGTGTTGCAACAGTGGTCGTGGGAAGTGAGGTAACTGGCTTCTTCTCGTCTTCTATTGAGTCTTTTGATGCCTCAGACGACTGTGACGTAGATGAACGTCCAAATCTTGAAAACAACATTCCTCCAAGGCCCTTTCCAATGCTAGCGGCCCCTGTATTTCACAAAACAGGGCAGTCAGTCTGTTGAATTACACCACATACCAAGCTACAGAGCACTATCCACAGTTACAGCCAACTGGCAGAGGAACCAAGCCCTAGTCATATTTTTCCAGGGTGGGAACATAGGAAAACTGCAATTTATATTGTAGGTTTCTAAGTAAAAATGGTGTTGAATAGAATGAGAGTTGTACAAACTGTAGGAATATAGCTTACAAAAAAATAGAATAAAGATTCTATTTTATTCAAGTGATCATTGTTTATTCAAGTGTTTGGTAAGATTAAAAACTTTAATAACAGAACCATGCCATTGACATGGGTATGTATTTATTATCGATATGCTTTACTACTAAAATTAGGTGAATATTATAAAAAGCTATCATAAACAATCTGTAGAACAAAGTGAAATATCAATGAAAAGCCTATTTATAGTGCCATCTTGTGGCATTTTATATTAAGACAACCCATAACCAAGAGCAATGGACTAATTGAAGTGGCACATAATTGAGCTCCAGGGCTACACTAAACACTGTGGCTGGTGTTGGCAATCATTTAAAGAGAAATTAAATAATCTTGTTGCCCCCAGGATGGACACAGTTTGAAAGACTGTTAAGACACAAATCAGGGAACTCACTGGCAGGGGCACCCTTAGAATTCAAGTATTCCTTCATTTTACAGATGAGGAAGCAGACCATTAAAAATGATGTGACTTACCCAAGATCTCACAGTAGGTGGCAAGGCCAAGATTACATTGAGGGTCTTGATTCCCAGACCTTCCCCTGAATATCCAGCTATCTCATAGTCTAAAACTATAAGATCTGATCTAATTAGAGAACCTTTAGGGCTTTTGGCTCTCAATATGAACAGTGAGAGGGTAGTTAATTCTAAACACAGGGATTAAGTGTTGGATGTTTTGTAATACATAAAGTATTTTCAAGTACCCCAAATTTAATGCCTATCTAAAAAAGTGCTCATATTTACTGATAAGAAATACTTAAGAGAAATTACCTAATATACTTGCTTTGCCTATATTTGTTATAGATTCCCCATAGTGTCGGCGGGACAAGACTGGTGAGGTCACAGGGCTTGGTATTGTTGAAATGCCTTCATTCTCTGAAATTGAGGTAGGTTCTTTTGCTGGGTGGAGAAAGCTTGGCTTCATGTACTCATAAGGTAGAGGATTGGAAGTATTATACCAGTGGATCTGGACAGGTGAAATGTTGCTGTAGTGTTTCAGTATTAATGGTTCTAATCTATAAGCCTTGATTAAAAAAAATTCAAAGAAACACAACATTAAGGCACAATGCTTGGATTTTACTGAACTGTTTATTCTTATTCTATTGCCTGTTTACTCTTATTCTATTCAGCAGACCTTAGGGAATTTTAAAAAAACAGGTATTTCTAACATGCATTCCTATTTGTTTACTGTCAATAATATGTAATTGGTCTAAGTAAATATCCTTAATGATGAGATTATTAAAAAACCAATTAGCGTTGGTCTAAGCTAACAGTGCCCGTTAATTTGTTTTTCAGAGAAACATTCATTTTTATTGTATTCTGATATCATCTAACAATTAGATTTATGTTAGTCTCAACAACAAAGCTGAAGCGGTAAACAGTAAACTAGAACATGATAAATAAGGTCAATCTGTAATATTTTAGGAGCTCTTAGTAAACTCTATTTTCAAATAGATTAACATAGTAACAGCACAAATTACATGCTGATACAAGACCATTTGTCTAACGTGAAGAAGGGAAGATATAGCAGAAAAGGTAATGAATGGATTTGGCCAATTAGAATTAGAATTCCCTAAGTTCATATTCCGGCCTCTGTTGCTTATAAATGCATGATACCTACTAAGTTGCAAGGTCTCAGAGACACTGTTTCCCGAGCTCTAGGAAGGAGATTAATGCTTCCTACCTCACAAGGATGTTGAGGAACAGATAACGTTTGTAAATACTGCCTAGCACAGTTCTGACATAAACTTTATTAAAAAAAAAACCTCACTTAAAAAAGTCACAGGAAAACTATAAAATGAATAATAAAAATAACTTAAAATAATACAATGACTTTGGAGCCCCCCTTTATAATATAACAAAGTTAAGATTATACCCAGGATAGGGTATACAATGAAAAGAGTTCCCCTACAAACTCAAGTTCACTTTCAAGTTATAAGGCAATGAGTAAAATGAATGTTTATTAATGAAATACTTAATGTCTAACTGGGTGTTTTCACATATATTTCACTTAATACCAACAACCTTATGAGGTAAAATATTATCATCTGCAACATACAGAAAACAAACTGTCTCAGAAGAGACTTGGCCAAGATTGTGCAGTCTGTATTTGAATCTAATACTAGTTTCCAACTCAGTGAAATTTATTTCTTAAATATAGCGTTTTTGATTCTTTAACATATAGGAAATTTTCTAAAATTCTTGTATTTAATCAATGTTATATTTACTTGGTACTAGCTAAAGATCTTTTAAAAGACAAAGCTATTTTTCTGAGAATGAATGCTATTTAAAATGGTTTGTTTTAAATTTAGTTATACCTAACCTTGTCCCCAAAAAGGATTTAAGGGAGCATTTTTCTCATCTAAATATCTTACTTGGTATTAAATGGTCTACCTGGATGCAAGATCACTGGAGTATTTACATTAAAAAATTATTAACAGTACAAACATGAGAGAATATAAAAACCTCAAATTTTATAATCCCACCAGGCTAAAATAAATTCATCCATTCTTTCATGTTTAACACATAATATTAAAATATTTTCATTTCTAAGGGGAACTACAAGACACATTTCAATATTGTAGCATGCTTTCGAGAAAGAAGAGTTTAAAGTGGGATTTTAAAATTTATGGTTCCTGGCTTATTGGTATCACAACTGGTAATGGTTTAACAGTTAAGAAGGTATTAATTAATTAAGAAGTATATAATACCGTTCCAGGTATTAATTGTCCAGAGATAATATTTTTCATTATGCTATTACACTATAACATAAACAGATCATCTCTAAGGTATTTTCTGAGCCCTATAAGTTAACCAAAACACAAATGTCTTAAAAGTAGGAATCTATGAAAATATACTCAGATAAATGAACTCATTTCTCATTAGTTCAGGTGTACCTTGCAATATTTCTTACAGAGTCTTTAGGAACGATTTAGTATTGAGGGAAAAACATCTATAACTGGAACTCACCACTGGATCTGTTGGATGAAAGATATTTAGTAACCGGTTACAGATTTCTCTGGGCAAAATATGGTCTTGACTTCCAGTGTTTCCTGGGCGGATGCCACGCAATGCCAAGAAAACTGCTAGTGGGGATCCCATGCAGAAGAAATTCTCAACCTAAAATGATAAAGTTATCCTAAATTCTAAAACCGGTGAAGTGTTTTTCAGCAGAATTTGGGCACAATATAATACATGGTAAAAATGAGAATAAAATTATCTTCAAAGTCTTTTTTTCATGAGCTTTGGATGTTTTGGATGGTATCCGCATTACTTGTTAATTATATGCCAACCATTAATTATTCTAAAAATCTATTTTCAGAAGCAACGTCTTTTTCCTTAAATCTAAGAAAACGAAGAATGAGAAGAATGAGGAAGACCTCCTTAGTTTCATTAAGCTACTATTTTGTGTTAAGTAATATTCTAGGTGCTGTAAAGTCTATAAAGATCAATAAGGAAGAACTTCTGCACTCAAAGAGTTTACAATCCTGTGGGGGAGGCAGAATAAAATAAATGAATAGAGGGAAAAACTGCTATAAGAGAGTAAAGAAAAGGTGCGCCTTGGTGACTCAGTTAAGCATCTGCCTTCGGCTCAGGTCATGATCCCAGGGTCCTGGGTTCGAGCCCTGCATCGGGCTCCTTGCTCTATGGGGAGCCTGCTTCTCCCTCTGCCTGCCGCTCCCCCTGCTTGTGCTCTCTCAAATAAATAAATGAATAAATAAATCTAAAAAAAATAAAAAGAGTAAAGAAAAGAATAATTCCAACTCTGAGGGTGTTTACACAGGAAGAAGCATTTTTTTCCCCACATTGTGTGAAGTTTCTTTAATTCCAGTATAATTAACAGTGTTTATTAGTTTCAGGTGTACAATATAGTGATTCAACAACTCTATATATTACTCAGAACTCATCACAGTAAGTGTACTCTTAATCCCCTATATCTAGTTCACCCATCACCACCCCCCCACACCTCTCCTTGGCAACTACCACTTAGTTCTCTGTATTTAAGAGTCTATTTGTTTGTCTTTTTGTCAATGTGTTCCTTAAATTCCACAAAATGAGTGAAATCATAAAGGTATTTGTCTTTCTCTGACTTATTTCACACAGCATTATACCCACTAGATCCATCCATGTTGTTGTAAAAGGCAAGATTTCATTCTTTCTTATGACTAATATTCCATGGCGCATATATATATATGTATATATATATATATATATATATACACACATCTTCTTCATCCACTCATCTATTGATGGACATTTATGTTTCTTCTGTAATTTGGTTATTATAAATAATGCTGCAGTAAACATAGGGGTACATCTATCTTTTCAAATTAGTGTTTCCTTACTCTTTGGGTTAGTACCCAGTAGTGGAATTACTGGATTGTATGGTATTCCATTTTTAATATTTTGAGGAACCTCCATACTGTCTTCCACAGTGGCTGCACCAGTCTGCATTCCTACCAACAGTCCACAAGGGTTCCTTTTTCTCCATGTCCTCACCCACACTTGCTGTTTCTTGTGTTGTTGATTTTAGCCTTTCTGACCGGTGTGAGGTGGTATCTCACTGAGGTTTTGATTTGCATTTCCCTGATGGGGAGTGATGTTGAGCACCCCTTCATGTGTCTGTGGGCCATCTGTATGTCTTCTTTGGAGAAATGTCTGTTCATGTCTTCTACTACACAGGAGGAAGCATTCACATTGGCGATAAAAGGTAAAAACGATTTCTACACATTTGGGGCTGGGTCACTGGGCCAGAAAGGAGGACATTTTAGATTGATAAAATCACTATGAACTAAGGCAGACGCAGGAGAGAATCTGGCTCAATTTAGAAAATAGAAATAGTCGGATATAGTTGAAAAATTGCATGTCAGGAAAATGTAACTTGGAATGAGAATGTACAGAACCTTGACTATTTGACTAAAAAAGTAGGACTTAACTGATTTTATAAGTAGTAAAGAAGAAAAGGATTTGACCCATGTTTTAGGTGATTAGTAAACCTGGTAGTAGTGTGTGGATGAACTGGAAAACTGAGGCTCCGGTGACTCAGAGACAAGTTAGGAAACTACCGAAAGTGTTTAAGCAAAAGATAATCTGAACTGGGCTGGACAAGATGTTCCATTCAGGGGCACCTGGGTGGCTCAGTGGTTAAGTGTCTGCCTTTGGCTCAGGTCATGATCCCAGGGTCCTGGGATTGAGCCCTGCATCGGGCTCCCTGCTTGGCGGGTAGCCTGCTTCTCCCTCTCTTGCTGTGTCTCTCTCTGTCAAATGAATAAATAAGATCTTAAAAAAAAAAAAAAGATGTTCCATTCAGAAATGGAAATGGGAGAGGAGAGTGGAATTAACATGACTGAATGGAGATGGGGATGAGGAATGAGTCAGAGGCAAGTTACAAGCTTTGGGTCTGGCTGACTGGGAAGATAGTGGTTCATTTACTACAACAGGAAACTCTAGGTAAGTCCTGCTTTTGTTCACAGTAAGTCTGAAGTATCTGTAACATACCTAATGGGCTGAGATTTTAGGGCAAGAGATGTAGAGCTGGATATGTCCTCTCCCAAGTCTATGTGTCACCATCACAGAAGTGACATGTAAAGCCAGAGAAGGGGTAAGATGACTTAGGAATTGCACAGAGTAAGAGAGGGCTTTAGCTGGAACTATGAGCAATGTCTACATTTGATGAGCAGGGTGAAGGAGGCAGACTACAAAAGGGAGCGTGAAAGGAAAAGGAGAACCAGGAGAATGCAGTATACATGGAAGCCACAGGAGAGGGCTTCTAGAAAACTAGTGTGGTCAGCGGCCCTGGATTATATACAGAATGTGACACCCCTTCCTCCTAAAGTCACCCTACGTCTCTCATCTGTCCCATTATCCTGATGAGTGAGACATCCCCAATTCATCCTTCCCTCTCCTCCCCAACATCAAAGAAGTTATTCCAACAGACTCTAACACTTCTCCTTATGGCCCCTCATCTGGACTGCACTGTAACTATATCATCTCTGGCTCCAATTTTATGTACCTTTAATCTCTTCCCCCACTGCATCTGAAGTGATTCTTCTTTTTTTCCCAAATGAATGAATATATATTTTGAAAATGGTACCTTTATGTTAAAGAAGGTATGAGAAAGTTTTTGTTTGTTTTTAAAGGACTGGGTGTACATGTCTGAAGAAAATTAACTTGTGTTAATTAAAATTATAGGAAAAAGCATTTGAAATAGTGAAACAGATGAAAACACCAATTTTGAAAGGATTAAGATAATTAAGATAATAAAGGAAAGAGAACGATACAAAAAATAGTTGAGATAGAAGAGAAGCTATGTAAATCCCCCCCCCTTTTTTGTAAATCCTTCTGCTTGATACACACACGTATATACATATACACCCTAGCAAAATGCTTTATGCTCTGGTCAGGCGTTTCATAAATGTTTGTTAAATTGCTACATCCCTGGAATGAATAACTTTTCTTTATCATTGGTATGCAGTTTCACAAACACACTAGTAATTATTCTAGAAGTAATGACTGCCTTAGTGATATCTACATCCATCAAAGAATTTTAAAGGTGAAAAAGAGCTTCAGACATTTAGTCTAACCTCCTTGTCCAGAGAGGAGTAAACAAATGAATTCGAGATTTTTTTTTAAAGATTTTATTTATTTGACAGAGAGACACAGTGAGAGAGGGAACACAAGCAGGGAGAGTGGGAGAGGGAGAAGCAGGCTTCCCGCCGAGGAGAGCCCGACATGGGGCTCGACCCCAGAACCCTGGGATCATGACCTGAGCCAAAGGCAGATGCTTAACGACTGAGCCACCCAGATGCCCCCAGATGAATTCGAGATCTTAAATGATTTGGCTGACATTACATAACCAGTTAGCAGCAAAGCTTCATGATCAGAAACAAAGTTTCCCACTCTCCAGACCAGTTATTTGTCAATAGTTTATTTTTTTTTTAAATTCAGTGGTCACCTGTAACAGATCTAACACCTGTATTCTCAAAGTAAATCCACCTATTCTGTTCCTCTTAGATCTCTGGAGTCCTAAATATTTGGCAATTCATCAGATATTCCTTTTTAAATTTCAGATTTCTATATTTCTCCATGAGTCATTAAATAACAATTAAAAATCCCTACTATTAGACTACATATGACTATGTTTTAGAAGAATACACAATTATAGTATATAAGTTCTAGTAGTATGATATTGAATACTGAGAGCCTAATATACTTGGTGGATCATACTCAACTCTCCAGTGAAAACCGCAGGACTTGAAATACAAGAGTTCACTTTTTCTATCAGATCATTTCTACATATTTAACACACTGATTATATGTAATAATGGTGGTAGAGATGGAACTCAAATTCCAGGTGGGGATGACTCCAAAGACCATGCTCATATGGTTTTTAAATGTAAGTTATAACTTTACCATATGGCTTTTAAATGTGTTAAGTTTAAAAAGAAAACACAAGTCATAGAGATAGGCTCAGTAAGAAAGTTCTTACTGCTTTAAAAAAAAAATTTCTGCATCATTCCATTACTTAACCTGGATATTAAGTTCCTGTGATAAAAGAAAGAGATTTTAAGAAGAGATAATACAGTACACTATCCTAGGGTATACATTCAAAAGGAAATGAGTATTAGGGAACTTATGCCATGCTCCATTTAACACTGCAAACAAGTTCTGTTATTCAGCTACAGGCTGTGTCCTTTCCAAAAGTCAGGTCAATGTCCACCTCTCTCTGTCACTTTTTATTCTTCTAAACCACTGCTTTCAACAGCTCCATTCTGATGCTCAAAAACCCTGAAAAGTTTCCCACTGTCCAATCAAATATAAGGTCTTTATTTCTAGCTTTTCCCGTTATCCTACAGCCTGTTGCCCAATCCTGTGCATTTTTTTTTTTTTGCTCTGAACTAACCACATACACCCCATCTTGTGTTTCTGTCATATACTTCTCATTGAATGAAATGCCAACTTTCCATCCCTAAAATCATCACTAATTATACTTCTACTTTTCTTATCAGCCACAACTAGCTGGTTACTAAGGTTTGTTAATTCTAAATGCTAAATATTTCCCAAATCTGTCTCTCTTTTCTCTTCCCACTATTTGAGATTATTTCATGTTTCTTATATTATGAAGTCATATTCCTCCACACCTTTGTTATGCTGTTTCTTTTACACAGAATAGCATTTCTCTTTCCTCCACTTGGCAAAATCCAATTTACTGAGATTAAGTACAAATGTCATTCCTTTGTAAACCTTTCCAGGCAAAATTTAAACCCCTCTCTCATGTATATGTCATCTATACACTGCTAATAGTACCAATAACACTGTGTTACAGATCCTGACGGTGGGGGAACCATCTTGTCCATTCTTTTCCTTGTAGAACTCCAAAACTAGCAATGTCCAATACACAGCATGTGTTCAATATATATTCATTTGAAAGAAAAATTCAGATTTCACTTGAGTGCTAATGTCATGCTTCAAATGATGTTTGAAAAGAAACTGAGATAAATAATGAAAATCTCATCTCTCTTTCCTTACCTTAAATTTTAAGGCAGGTGTTTGTGTCATGGATGATGCCTTCAATCCATGTAGCCGTTCTTCTATTTCTCTCAGCCTAGGAAGCAGTATGAGATTATATACTAATATTTATAACTTCATAAATATTAGATGCTCACTAGTTCACTAAAGAAAACGATGACCCATTATCCAATCCCTAAAATTAATCCCTATTGACAGTATTTAACAAATGCACCTGCTGTTGTCTATAAATAATGTTTATAAAATGATTAGTAAAAGTACCCCTACTCTTCATAATAGCTGCTGTTAATAGCTTTTTGGGAGGATCCTTCAGAAAAATGTTGAGGCAAATACAAGCATATATACATTTAAAAAAAAAAGAATCACACCGAACGTTCATACCATATACATGTTCTATGTCTTTCTTTTTTTCTACATTTAATAATGAATCTTGGAGGTCTTTTCATTTCATTGCCTCCTGATTTACTTCAATCTTTGTAATAGCTGTGTAATTGTCCTTCATACAGATCAGATCAACCACAGTTTATTAATCCTTCTCTGCTGATTAACATTTGGGTTATTTCAATTTTTTCCATTAATGTTCTGTATCTACTTACATTTAATAAATAACAATTGTTTTTAAAGGTTCAGTTCATTTTCTAAACCTCATTTTTTTTTTACTGGATTTTATATGTCAAATGCTGCTCTGAGGCTTGCTTATATTTTCTTTCAAAACTATAATTATTTTGACACTACAAAATTTATGTATCTAGCCTATGGTACTTAATTATATTCTAAATGAAATCCTTAGGCAACTTCTATAAGACTAAAACAAATCCAAGGCTTCCTGAAAAGAAGTTTTAGTCAACTAAATTGTTTGTTTTTATATGATGCTAACTATCAAAATCAGTGACTTTTCACTATTCCACTAGAACTGATGGGCTGCATTAAGAAGACAAAGAATAGAGCAATATGAACTATAGATGAAGATAGGAACGTGTTAAAGAATTATAAGATAGTATCAGGAAGGCCACAAGTGATCAAATAATTGTAAATCTGTGAAAAAATTTATGTGCCAAGGAAAAAAGGGTTTTAAAATTATTTTCGGAATAATAAGACAAAGTCCCATCTCTAAGATTCGTAAAAACTATGAAGGATTATAACCTGGTAAACATTTTTGATAAGGATTCTGTGTGGTGACTCAGCCTGGAGTAAGTTTTAGGTTTCACTCTTAATAAATTGTGAAGAAGAGATGGGAGGAAAAATAAGATGATGACAAAACAACTTATTTTGTGCTATTGGAACACACATGCAATTAGCATGAAAATTAACAAAATAGTCTCTAGCTGATTAGGCATTTAATAATCTTTGCACTCCGAATAATATATTTTTCTTTATCATGAACATCTTACAGTGTCTTCCTAAGAAGTCCAGTAATCCCACAAACACTTTTAAAATGCTTTGAAGAGACTAGGGTATTTTACCGTCGCTTTGTTATATAGAGTTCATCCAGCAGATGTCGTTCTTCATAGCTCACCCATCGTTCATCAGGCAACTCTTCTTCCTTCTGCAGCAACTGTTCATAGAGTCGAACTGGATTCCAGCCAGTCATTATGTCATAAGTGATTACACATCCCAAAGAATGTGACACTATTGAGACTTTACCCCCTTTTTCTTCAAAGTCTGGATTCCGAGAACAGAAAAGGGAATATAATCGATTCAGCTCTTGCTGAAGGCCTTTAACTAGCTGTTTGAAATAAGAAAACATTATCATGTTAGAGTAGTCACTGACTTTGCTATAAACTTTATTTCTAAACTCAAATACATTAAGAAAGAAAAACAGATGTTACTGGCCAAATATACCTAAGTCATTAAAATTAACTCAGGTGCTTCAAAACCTTGCAGAAAATGAAGAAAAATATACATAATGTGTAATCCATCTCATCGCTAAAGAATGAAAGCAGATATTAGCACCTAGATCTCTTCATGGTCCTTAAAGCAGCTAACAAAGTTCCATGCAGAGTCCAGTAAGTTTCCCAAAGAGCCCCTTCAAATTTCTTCTTCATTGCAACTTATTCTTATGCTATTCTAAACTTTTGAATCTTGTAGTTTTAAGCTATAGTAAATTTTAGAGAAAGACTATCTGGGTTTATGCTAACAGGTGTGCTAACATATATGTTATGACACTGTGCATTTAGATAAGAGTAATGTAATGAAAGGCCATTGGTTGATAGAAAAAAAAGCTAACGTGGATCTACTCGATATTCCAAGATTCCCGTTAAGTTGGCAATACAGATATGAGTGAAATGTTGTTTCATGTGGCTGCAAAGCAGGGCTTTTTAAGGCTTAACGTTAGTAATGTGCGAAGTACCTTAGTCATTCTTCTTTGTAAAATTGCTTCCTTTGAAATTTAGGTTTAACAAATATTAACTGAAACAGCCCATAAAGTCAGAAAGATGTTTGTTTGTTGCCCAACCCATACTGGGGCCTGACTGAGTTTTAAGGCAGTCCTCTCCTCACCCTACCATTGCTTACTACTATGTGATTATAAATTTCCTGCCTGCTATTAATTTACTTCCTCATTTCAGTACTTCTTAGAATGCCAGCCGTCGCTCTGATGTACAAATATTACTTACGTGTTACTTCTATTTTTGGTCTTGTTATTCCATCTCAAGAGGCAACTAGCCTCCACTAGATTTTACTGAACATTTTCTACCTGCTGACATTAACTGAAAATCAGTTGAGCATTCATGCTTGGCAGGATTAGCAGGGACATGAATGAAGGCACGGTGCTCTCTCCTGACGGTTGGCATCACAGGACTCTACAATGCAATACTGAGGTCTGCTTAAAGCTACTGAAAGCATGTGTTGGGTCTGATGAGATATATTCAGCCAATGAAGGAAGAGAAGGATAGGAGGAGCTGCTAGTATGTGGAAGGGTGATAAGCTGCCTTTTCTCTAGGGAGAAATGCAAACAAAGCTTATACTTTAACTGGACATTTTAATTTTTTTCTTGGGAAAAGCCAACTTCAACTTTCAAAGTGCATCAGAATCACATGGAGGGCTTGTTAAAGACAGATCGCTAGGCTCCAAACCAGAGTGTCTGATTCAGCAGTTCTGGATACCACATTTTAGGAACTACTGCCTTAAGTGGCAAATGCATATAAAAACCTTCTAAGACGTGGGTTGTAGATAATTCCAGTCAATACAGTTTAAGGAGTATACAGTGTGCTATGAATTACAGGGCTCTGCTCAATAGTGTAATGCTTTGGACTTAACTTTGACAAGAATATCAAGTAACCCTTAAAATTTGCGTTTTTCTTGATTTATAATTTACATGAAAGGAGGTCCAGAAAAAGCTAACATATAGACAAGATAAATTCCTTCAAAAGCAACATTTATTAATAGTTCTTACTTTTGAAGTCCTTGATTTTAAGACTTACACCACTGAAATCTAGAAACACTATAAGACACATACTTAAGTACTCTGGCAAAAGGTATCCAATCTTTTTGTTTTAAAATACCACCCTCCCCATCAAAATTTAAAAATTAAAAAAAGGGAAAAGATCTACCAGCATCTCTACCAGTGAGTAATCTATTTCGTACCAAAAAAATTTTAAAGCATTTCTCACTACACCCAATACTTCAGTAATCATATATGGATAACAAAACGACGGTAAATAGCCAAGACAGAGAAAGTCTATTTGATGTTAAAATATTTCACCATGGAATGAAACACAGAATGGACATTTCTGGAGAGCTGATGCTTTCATCTATTTTAGTAATCATATGCTTGAACAGAAGTGGTCTTCATGTTTCCTTATTAGAACATATCTAGATATGGTAGCATTTTTAATCTTTGCCCATAGCTTACATATATAGGAATGTTTGTGTTCCAAAACATTATGATTTTGAAAGCCAAGTTTTAAACAGTTGTGCATTACCTTGAAATGCTTTTATAAATCATCCAGTCAGCAGCAAAAGGAAAACTCCACCTCTATTTTGTGTCCACAAAGTCCACACTAACTAGGGTTTTTTCTCCTTCTCCTCGCTGATCCAATTATATTCTCCCAGCTATGATCCCTTTGTGACCAAGTATATTCATTTGAGATATATGAACCAAGATTAATGATATGCCCTGTGATATTAATTTTATTAGCTCTACAATATTATCTAATCAAGTCAGCTAGCCTCTCACACGGTAGGCAACTGAAGGCTCTTCAAAAGCTTAGGAGTTTTTAGTTCTCATAACTGCTGCTTAAAAGTTAAAATTTATGAAGAAAATTAACCCAAAAGGAAAAAGCCAGCAGTGTCAACAGAGAATCCAAACCCACAAAGTATGGCTGAAGAATATAATTAGTCCTTTGTCCTTCTCTCTGCTTCAGGAAATTTTAATGAGTAAAAGTAATTTAGAGAGTTTTAGTTATATGCATCATTTGAACGATTTCCAAGTAATAATAACAAGAGATGGCCGTGACCATTCTCTTTAAGATTTTTCATTTTTAAAAGTCATTGAAAAGTTCAGATGTACAAGATGTATAGTTCTCTCTGGATTTTTCATGTTACTTTATTCAGGGTTAAAGTCAGGGCCAAAGGCTCTTTGATGATGTCTCTGTAGTCCGGATTAGTTTCCTTTTTTTATTTTTATTTTTAAAATTTTTTAAAGATTTTATTTATTTATTTGACAGAGAGAGACACAGCGAGAGAGGGAAAACAAGCAAGGGGAGTGGGAGAGGGAGAAGCAGGCTTCCCGCAGAGCAGGGAGCCCGATGTGGGGCTTGATCCCAGGACTCTGGGATCATGACCTGAGCCGAAGGCAGACGCTTAACGACTGAGCCACCCAGGCACCCCTAGTTTCCTTTTTTTTAATTGGTCCTTGGAAAGTATGACCTGAGAAGCACTAATTGATATACAAAACTTTTCCCTTAACCATGGCTTTTTAATGATTATTGGCACAATCACTAATTAGGGCCCTCCCATGAGCATCTCACAATCTCCAGTGAAAGGGGAACTAAGATGATCTAATTTAAGCTGCTGTGAATGAGTCCCTTCAGTGGCATCCTGCTAAATCGCTCGGCATCTACCCCAGTGAGTATCTCCACTCTAAGGTGGATACTTCTAGTATATAAAAACTTTTTTCTAGTTTATTGTGATATAATTGACACACAACATTGTATAAGTTTAAGGTGCACAACATAACGATATGATAGATGTATAAATTGTGAAATGATCACAAGTAAGTTTAATTAAAATCCATCACATTATTTACAATTTTTTTCCCTTGAGACGTTCCTTTTTTTTTTTAAGGTAGCTTTAGTTACTTACAAAGTTCTTCATTAGTAAACAAACATGTTCCTTTCCATATTTTCTATCACTGATCTTTATTCACTTTCTAAAGTTAACGGAGTAAGTCTATTCCTTTTTTTCTTAAATGGGAGCCCTTGAAATACATAAAGACCGATAGATAATTAATCACATCATGAGAAGCTAAGGACGAGGAATTGTACTGGGAACTTTATATACGTTACATCTTTAATCCTCATGACAACCTTTATCAGGTAGGTATCTTGTGTCCATTTTATAAGTGAGGAAGCTGTGACAGTGAGAAATGTGATCTAAGGTCACAGAGCTAGTTAAGTGGCAGGTTTTGAATGGCATCTATTTTAACTCCAAAGGCTGAAAGAAAGGGAAAAAAAGGCTCTTTCATATGCTTATTGAATAAACCAAACAAGGTTCATTCACCAGGCAAGATATAATTCTAAAGAACTCCTGATTTCTGTTATCACTACTTCCTTAAGGAAACATATACTGTTTAAAAATAATTTAATCTAGAATACAGGCTAACAACAACCCTGTGCTAAATGGGCTTGATTTGAAGAATCAGCTTTCCTTTTTTAACATTAAGAACGATTTTTGCTTGCTTCTCACTAAGTTTTCTTTTGTTCTTTACAGTACCTTAAGCAATGTCTTCCAAATTTCCCTGATGGTATCACCTGGTGAACTGTTAAAAAAACACAAATTCACAGGCTCTACCTCAGACCCACTGAATCAGAATCTCCAGGGGGAGACCCTGGCAACCATTTTTTTCATTCCTTTTCTTAACCTTTTACCTGGAAATAATTTCTAATTTATAAAATGTTGCAAAAACAAAACAAAACAACAAACGAAAAACTCCACAAAGATCATCCATATATCCTTTACCAAAGGTTTATCTATTGTTAGCATTTTATCCTGTTTCTGTAGTACACACACCCATGTACATTTTTTTGTGAACCATTTGAGGTTATATTACATACATCATCGTCCTTTACCCCCTAAATACTCCAGTGTATATTTCCTAAGACTAGGAATATTCTCTTCCATACTCAGTGTAGTAATCAATTTCATAAATTTACTTTGATATAATATTTCACCTAATCTGATCTACCATCCACATTTTATCAGATGATTTAATAACATTCTTTGTAGCATTTCCCCCCATCCAGTACAAGTTATGGTCTAGGATATGATGTTGTATTGAGCTATTCTGTCTCTTTAGCCTCCTTTAATCTGGAACATTCTCCACAGCCATTCTTTGTCTTTCACAATATTTACATTTTAAAAGAACACAGTCCCAGTCTTACTTTATTTGAACGTCCTCATTCTATGTTTGATGTTTCCTAATGATTGGAGTACTGCATAAATGATGTTTATGATTTATGTGATTTATGATATATGATTTATGATATGTGTCCTCTGATTGTCCCTCATATGATATATGATATATGATTTATGATGCTGTGTCCTCTGATTGTCCCTCATAACACCCAGTAAAGGTGTTGCCTAATTTCTCCACTCTATACCTGTCCCTTTTTTTTTTTAACTAATAAGCAGTGAAGATATACTTTTAAGACTATGCAAATATCTTGTTCCTCATCAAAATAATGCCCTCAATTAAGCATCCATTGACTTATCTTGCCCAAGCCTCTTTTACCTGATCCTACCACGACAGCGGCAAAATGAGGATTTTCCTCCAGCATTCCCTCCACATTTTTCAGAAAGCCCTTTGCATTTACCGTGGGCAAAGAAGCTTTCTCCCCCATTTGTTTATCTATTTGTAATCAACACGGATCATGAATTTTTTAGTGGTTTTATAACTCATTATAGTATCCTTATTATAATTCTATATTAAAATTACTACTACCAATTCCTTATAATAAGTAATAATAATTTCTTGATTATTTGGTGCTCAAATTGTTCCAGATTTGGCCAGTGGGATCTGCCCCATCATTCTTTCGAGCATTTTCCTATTTTCTGTCATGACAAGTTGTTCCTTTCCCTACTCCAGGCCTGGAATCAGCCATTTTCCTAAGGAAACTTAGTTCATCTTAGAAGGTAATAATAGTACTGGTGACAAAGATCTGGGTGCTAGGTGTGCTCATTAGATTGGGGTATCCTCGCTTCTTGGCCCTTTCAAAGCACACAGGTGGGAAATGTATACATGTATATATATATACACACACACATATATATACACACTTAAATATATAGATATCTATACATATCCACATATTTTCAAAATCATGAATTCACATTTATACCTTTAATTCCAGTAACCCCCATGAGACTGTTTTTTTTTTTTTTTTTTTTTTGCCTGTATTTTTAAGGAGTACCCCAAGTAATTGTTCTAGATAAGGATGTCTGGGAAACTGGGAAACAGTGTTCAAGACTGATGATGAGTCTCAGCCACAAGTTCTCTGGTGCTTTTCCACAAAATTCAACTGGATTAAAAGACAAACTTATTTAAAACGCTAGGTGTTCTTGGGGCACCTGGGTGGTTCAGTTGGCTAAGTGTCTGACTTCAGTCCAGGTTATGATCTCAGGGTCCTGGGATGGTGCATTAGGCTCCCTGCTCGGTGGGGAGCTGGGAGCCTGCTTTTCCCTCTCCCTCTGAATCCTAGCCCCTGCAGGAGCACACATTCTCTCTCTCAAATAAATGAATAAAATCTTAAAAAAAAAAAAAAAACCACTCTGGGTGTTCTCTATTTCATTTATCTTAGCTATCAGTTCCCTCTTTCTACTGGGTATCTGTTTTATTCAATTCCATTACGAAGATAACTATTTTTGGAGATACAAGAGAGTAAAATAGAAAGTGACCACTTTCTCAGTCATCACTAGGCAATGGTCAGAGCTTTGAATCTGACACTTTTTCTAGTTTTTCCTGTTATTAACGTCAACTTAAAACTTTTTTTAAACAGCTCTTAATATTAGTTTTGGGGGACATGTCTCAGTACATTTTACACTTAAGCATTCAGGATACCTTCTTAGGAAGCCTACCAACCATATACCTGTTGTGTGTGTATAAGGTATACTTATGGTTTATGAGTGTGTGTGTGTGTGTGTGTGTGTGTGTGTGTGTGTGTGTGTGTGTGTGTATGTTATATGCTCTCAGCCATTCTCTTTCCTTTTTTTTCCCCTTACTGGTTTCACTTGCAATACTATAGTTCACAATTTCCTAACCTTTAGGGCATATCCAACAATGGATATGAACATGTAAATTATTAGTATTCTACTTCATGAACCAGGCCTTCCTTTTTGGGTTAGAATGAGGTCCAGTATAGTTTCTTTTTACTGTTTTTACTGTTTATTGTACTTTCTTTTACTGTTATCAAGCAGATCAAGGCAGACTTTATCCCATACTGGGATACGACAATGAGGGGATACAGAAAGAGGAATGGTGAAAAATCCTGAGGGGATGGCAGCCCAAAGAGAAGGAAGTTCTGTGGCAATTAACCTAATATACTTCTGTAGATATGCAAGGGATATCCTGAGTGAAATCAGGGATGACTCTGAATGAACAGAATCAAGAAATGAACTGGCTGGAGCAGCACAGAGCAGCTCTACTGGTAACTACTCTTTGTACCAGTTTCTTCATCTTTCGAATGAGGATACTAATTATATCTACCTCATTGGGTTTTTATGAGAGGATTAGATAACACATGCTAGGTAATTAACAAGGTTATTCCTATGAAACAGAATTCTTTTTCTCTTACCAATAAAGTGACAAAATGCATTCAGTGGAGAGTCTCTCATCCCTCTGAATAAACTTTTACCCTTACCCATTTCCCCCAGGGTTATTTTTGTGATGCATCAGCAACATTACAATTTAAGAACTATACAAATTCACTACAGAAATGACACAATAAATGCAAGTCTATTACAATCAAAAAACTTGAAGGAAATTTCTTGTGTCTAAACTTTTTTGTGAGGACAATAATTGTAGATAAAATTAATCAGATTTATAAAAACTGGTATTTTTCAAAGAGTTGTCTTCTAACCAATCTCTGACTTCCAAGATTATCCATTTTATTAAGGGTTTCCCAAGTGTAGTTTGAAGATAATCAAATTTACCATTAAACACAGGCTATTTATAGGTTAATGGATTCCTGCAAATTCTCATTTGCTTATAAAAATAAGTGCACAAAAATTTAAAATTCAGGACACATATGCTATCACTCTAAAAAATACCCAACAGCAACAAGATAATCATGATACTTACTTCATCTCTATAAAGTGGGCTAGTATAATACATTATGTCCATTGCACTGCTGTTCAGCATATCCCTTAAACCTCGTACTTTGTCAGGAGTAATGGAATCGACAGTGTCTACAAATTTAAAAAAAAATTAAACTTACAGAAGATCTTTGTTTTAGGGAAAAAATAAATTGCGAAAAAAATGACATTCTTTGAAACAACAGGTCTTCAAGTCCCATGTTTGAAAGTTCAAGAGTGGCTTTGGGTCTAATGAACTTTCCCTTCTTGCAAAATGTTGAAAAAAAAAAACCAAAACAGTAAAAGACTAAAGGGGACACGGGAAGAAAAGGAACATTAAGGATGAAAGCCATTATCAAAGCTATAAAGATTTACCATTTTTTCTCATGTACTGGCTTTTGCATGACATTCAGGCGTACCCAGAGCAAAACCAGGCCATCTCAGGTCTTGGAACAAGTGTTAAGGGACAAGAGCTCACTCTTCCTGTACTTCTTTTTCTATTTCCTTTCTCTTCTTCTTTGGTCTCTGTACCTTGGGCCTGGCAATACCCATGTGGAATGCCCACTGCCACTGATGGCAAACCAGCAACAAATTAAAGTTTCCCTATGCTTTACATACATCTCTCTTTAGTGAACCCAAGATCCTATGGGCAAAAGCCGCCAAATTACAAATATGCACAAAGGCAAATCAGCAAAGGTCCTCTTCAGTAAACAAGATAAATTGATACAATTTGCTTTTGAAAAAAGAAAGTCACTTACACTGCACTGCAAACAATTTAGCATTCCTGAGTTACAGCTAACCCATGGAAATTCTATCTTGGGAAGCCTGTTCTCTGAAATGCCTAATGATCAGAGATACAGAAAACTTTGCATTTCTCACAGAAATACAAAGAAGCCCTATACCTGGATTAATATCATAATATGGAAGAACAAGTTAGGCAGGAGAAGGCTTATATTTTTAGTCTAGTACAGTTCTTCTATCTTCTAGTTTTTCAGTGAATTGGTTGGTTTTATTTATTCCCTACTTTAATACAATCTAATAATGACTGGACCACAAAAGCTGTAAGTCTTTTCAAAGACGTAAAGGATATGGGTAGCACAACCCATTTTTAAATTGTAAAAGTGAAAGATGTGACTACTATGCTGATACAAAGAGTTTCAATGCTATTTTAATGCGTTTCCAAAAAAAAGTTTTTACTGGGAAATACATACAAAGAAGATATTTAATATATATGTACATCTGAAAGAATAAGTTATATATGGGAAAACATGTTTCTGCCACCTAGCTTAAGAATATTGCCAGTATCGGGGTGCCTGGGTGGCTCAGTTGTTAAGTGTCTGCCTTCGGCTCAGGTCATGATCCCAGGGTCCTGGGATCAAGCCCCGCATAGGGCTCCGCATCAGGCTCCCTGCTTGGCGGGAGGCCTGCTTCTCCCTCTTTCACCCCCTCTGCTTGTGTTCCCTCTCTCACTGTGTCTCTGTCAAATAAACAAATAAATAAATAAATCTTAAAAAAAAAAAAAAAAGAATATTGCCAGTTATCTCTGAAACCACAGTATATCCCTAAATGATCACATGGCTCTCCCTAAGTAACCACCAATAAGAAGTTGGTGTTACACTCTTGCTTTATAGATTTGAAGATTTGCTACATGTTCATTAATATTAATAACTTTAGCCAATACTATAGCATTTACTATGTGCCAGAGCCTATTTTATTTCATTTTGTCTGTTTCTCAACACTGTGTAAACTGAATTATTTCACCCCCAATAGTGTGCTTCTGAGATTCATTGATGTTGACCCTTATAGCTGTAATCCACTCATTTTCACTGCTGTATAGTATTCCACACATATCTAACAATGTACCTATTTTCCTTTGAAAGACATTTGGGTTGTTTTTAGTTTTTTGCTAATATAAACTATGCTCCTAATAACACTGTTGTACATGTCTCCTGGTGCATATGAATAGGAGTTTCTTTAGGGTTTATACATCTAGGAGTGAAACTGCTGTGTCATAGGGCACATGCATACTCAACTTTATATCAAACCATCTTCCAAATAGATTGTACCAATTCACATTCACAATTCACATTCCTACCAATAGTCAATGAGAACTGTCAATGCTGTACATCCTCACCAATATTTGGTATTGTCACTTTCTTATATTTCTGCCTGAAGGCTAGAATATATTTCATTGTGGTTTTAACTTGCATCTTCTTGATTACTAGAGATGTACATTTTATATATGAAAATACAGAATTAAAACACACACACACACACACACACCTATATATATATATATACAAACATATGTGTATGTATGTGCTGTCTATCTAGCTCCATTTAAGTTTCCTGTTCTTTATTCTGGATATTAAAGCTTTGGTGGTTATATCTGTTGTTCTGTTGCAACATCTTTTCCGTTTATGGCTTGTCTTTCATTTTTTATGTTGTCTATTGAGAAAAAGAAGTTCTTAATTTCAATCTAATCAGATTTACCAATGTTACTTTATAGTTGTGTTTTTGTGCCATATTTTTTTTCTAGTATGTTTTAAAGTCCTGGCTTATGTGTTTGATCTTCTGGAATGTGAGGTAGGAATCATTCTCACTCTCCACCGCCCCCCCCCCCCCAACAGGATAACTGGTTACCAAGCACCATTTATGGAACAGGCCATCCTTTTACCCGCGATCTGTAATGCTAGCTCTGTCATACACCAGGTTTCCAAATTAAGCACAGATCTGTTTGAGGGGTCTCTAGTCCGGTGTACTGATCTGTTTGACTGTCCTTGTGCCAATCTAAATTGTCTTAAATAAAAAATTAAAACATGGTCCAGTTATCTACCCGGACATGACACCCTCTCCACCCTCTTGTTCTGATTCTTGGCCATTTTTGGGCCTCTGATCTTTGTACAATAATTTTGGGATCAGTTTGTTAAGTTTTATGAAACTCTATTGGGATTTTGACTGGAATTGCGTGGAATCTATAGATCAGTTTGGGAGAATTAATATCTCTAGGATACTGAACCATCCAATCTACAAAAATGATCTTTGTATATATTTAAAAATTATATTTAATATTTTGTTTTTTCATTTTAATATAAATATACATATTTTATTAGATTTCTAGGAACCTTGTATTTTTATGCTATTTTGAACAGGTTGTGCTGGCATATAGAAATGCAGTTATTTTTGCATACAGATCTTTTATTTCACAACACTGTAAACTATCTTATTAATTCTAATAATTTTTCCTTAGATTCTTTTGTATATTCTATGTAGACAACCATAAGACCTGCAAATGAAAACATATCTTTTTCCTCCCTTAAAGCTATTATTTCTTTTCCTTATCTCATTATACTGGTTAAGATTTCAAATTGAGTGTCTGTTATAGAGGTAGACATCCTTAGCTTCTTCCTGATTTGAAGGAAATGATTTTAGTCCTTCAATACCAATGAGGACAGTAACGGTAAATGAGGGTAAATACTCTTAATTAATGTTTTTGAATTTACAAACAGTAAAATTGACATTTGAGTTTTAATGCATATATGCTTTTGTGTAACTACCACAATAATCAGGATACAGAACTGTTCATCACCCTAAAAAATTCCCTTTTAAATTTAAACCCTCCCTTAAACACTGTAACCACTAATCAGTTCTCTGTCCCTACAGTTTGCCTCTCCCAATATGTCACATAAATGGAAGCACATATTATGCAGCCTTTGAGACTGGCTTCTGTAATACTGTGATATACAGCTGACCTCTGTACAACAAGGGTTTGAACTGTGACGGTCCGCTCATACATGGATTTTTTTTGGTAAATACAGTACAGTACTGTAAATGCATTTTCTCTTCCTTATAATTTCCTAAATAACACTTTCTCTAGCTTACTTTATTATAAGAATACAGTATATAAACACACAACATAAAACATGTGTTAATTGACTATGTTATCAGTAAGATTCTGGTCAACAGTAGGCTGCCAGTAATTAAGATTTTGAAAAGTTAGAAGTTATACACAAATTTTGACTGCGTGGGAGGTTGGTCAGTGCCCCTAACCCCGCCCCCCCATTATTCAAGGACCAACTGTAATAAGAAACACATGTTTGGTCTTTGTCCCTGGTTCTTGGCACAGGGTTCCTAAAACCCTTATAATTTCCTGAGTGACAGTGTGAAAGAAATGTCTTTTATTATTCATATAAGCTTCTCTCAACCATACCTGAATTTATGCTAATAAGGTGACTCTTGAAGGATGGAACTGAGTGCCACAGGAACCAACCATGTGATTGGAGGGTTGAACTTTCTGCCCCATCCCTGACCTCCGTAAAGGAGAGGGGCTTGAGACTGAGGTCAGTGGCCAATGATTTCATCAATTATCCCTACAGAATGGAACCTCCGTAAAAACTCTACATAACAACAGGGTCTGGGGAGCCCCCGGAGTGGCACACACATGGAGGTACTGGAACGGTGGTAACAGTTGGACAGGGTATGAAATCACTGCACCCCTTCCCTATACCTTGCCCTACATAGCTCTGGGTCTGGCTTCTTACTGTATCCTTTGTAACACCCTTTTAAATCAGTAAATGTGTTTTAAACTAGTTAATGTTAAGTAAACGCTTCCCTGAGTTTTGTGAGTCATTTTGTGAATCTGGTCAATTATTGAACCTTAGGATGGGGTCACGGGATCCCCCTTCCCCAATTTATAGCCAGTCAATCAGATGTATAAGTGACAATCTGGAATGTGCGATGGTATCTGAAGTAGGGGGCAGTCTTGCGGGACTGAGTCCTGAATCTGACTGCACTCTCTCTGGGGAGTTTGTGGCAGAATTGAGTTAAATTCCAGGATACCCAGAATTGGAGAAATGGTTGGAATGGGGAAAAACCTCCATACCTTTGGTATCAAAAGTGTTGAGAATAGAAACAGTGGTGTTTTTCCTTTAGTTTCTCTCACTCAGCATAATGCCTTTGAGAGTCTATCACAGTTTTAAACCTAATGGAAAATTACAGATTCATTTTTATTAAATGTTAACTCATCCATACTGTGTACATTCCTGAACAGCCTCAGAAATTTACCTGGGTAAATGGGAAAAGCCCAAAATATAGCGTTAATTACACTAGAACCTTACATATGAGCTCCTGCTGCTGAGAAGTCTTCTCTGATCACTAGCATTTTTTTTTTTTAATTCATTACAACTTTGGATACCATTTTGGTTTATAAGCTATAACTGACATTGCTAACTGACTATGAGATAGAACCACAGACTTGGAAGAATCCTTGGAAATCATCCAGGGAGGCAGGTTAGTGCTGTGATGAGTAAGGGTTCTGGTATCATACAGATCTAGATTCTTGCCATTCTTAGTTAAATTAATTCACCTTTCACTGAGTTTCAGTTTCCTTATCAGTAAAATAGAGAAAACAAAGTAGGTATATTTCATAGCTATATGAGAAAATTAAATGAGAAACTCCATGCAAAATGAACTATGGAGTGCCAGGCACACAGTAAAAGCTCCACAAACAGCAGGTGATATCATGTCTAGAACTCTTTCATTTTCCAGATCATGCAAATCATCAGCTGAAACATGCCATCCTAATGGTTTAAATATTAAAAGGTCACAGATTTGTGCATATTTTAGCTAATAACTCTTTAAGGAAGCAAACAAAAATGATTTTATTTAAACAAATATATTGTATAATTTCTCTCTGCTAGATAATAATTTACCAGCCCAGGGAATGCAGGAACAAAAGAAAAAAAACCTGAGATTTTGTCTTCCAAATATAGGAAAAGAAAATTATTAGAAAGAAAATGTAAGCTCATATGGAATTGTGGACAACAAATATTTTTAAAGTTATCAACAAATCACTTTCTTTCAAAAACTTAAGACAATATTTTGTTCCCTCCACATGCTCCCCATTCCCCCTGCCCCACCCCCTAATCCACAGAAGGCATGCATAAAAACTGGGCTATCTGTGAAATCTATATGGTGATCCAAATCAATGTATGTCAATATAATTTTTTAAAAAATCAATCACAGACCTGTACCCCTGAAACAAATAATACATTATATGTTAATAAAAAGAGATAAAAAAATAAAAATCGGTGGATTTTCTTAAATTATCTAGAAGAGTGACTATACCTCAAGACAACTAAATGAAAGACACTTTGTTCCCAACAAGCAACACCTTGTTTCCACTGACTAAATCACTTAATTTTTAAACAAACTGTACCTCCATCAAGAGTAAGTTTTGACCGCCACTCAACAGGCAGAAATTCAACATGTGTTGCGTGGTTGGAAAAATGTCTTTCTTCTATTTTTCTTGCAGCTTCTCTCATCCTAAAGAAAAAAAATTAAAAAAAAAAAACATTATCAGAGTAACTTCTCATATGTACTTATACGGTATAAAATGTCTTTAATCATACCACTTCCACTTGCTTCTAACTTCATCCTGTAATGTTTCAATCATTGTTACACTATGCAATAGTTCACAATACTAGGAAACCTTAATTTCAAAGCTATTTCCCTAAATTTCTCATCTATGATTTCAAATATTACAAGCTTTCACATTATATTCTAAATAATTATATGTATAAATTTTTAGTAGAGAGAGTAGGACAATGAAATCCCCCCCCTTCTGCCATCACTCTGCTCCAAATATTAGCAAGTCATGGCCTGCCTTATTTCATCTATTCCTCCACTCATTCTCTCCATAATATGAATTTTTAAATTTTATTTTTAAAATTAAGATATAGCAAAATTGACTTCTTTTCCCTTTTGGTGGCAGTTGTAGAGATTTGTGGTTAGCACCACCACAATTAAGATACAAACTAGTTCTATCATCCCCCCAAAATTCCTTCATACTAACACTTTATAGTAACACCCTTCCCCATAATATTTTATTTTTTTTTAAAGATTTTATTTATTTATTCATGAGAGAGAGAAAAGCAGAGGGAGAAGCAGAGGGAGAAGCAGGCTCCCAATGAGCAGGGAGCCCGATGCGGGACTCGATCCCAGGACCCTGGGATCATGACCTGAGCCGAAGGCTTAACCATCTGAGCCACCCAGGCGCCCCCCCATAATATTTTAAAGCAAATCCCAGACATCACATCATTTCATCTGTAAATTGTTTAGTAGCTATTTCTAAAATATAAGGAAAACATAACCTATTCAGTACTATTATCATACCAAAACTTTTAACAATTTTTTAATTTCAGCAAAGATGTAGTTCAGTGGTCCCATTTTCCCAGTTAGATTAGAAATGTTATTTTCTAACATAAAATATATTTTTACACTTGTCTGAATTGAGCTCCAAATACAATAGTCCTCCCCTTTATATGTGGGGATACATTCCAACACCCCTAGTGGATACTTGAAACTGCAGCAGTACTGAACCCTACATATACTGTTTTTTCCTATACATACACACCTATGATAAAGTTAAATTTATAAATTAGGCACAGTGAGAGCTTAATAATAATAATAAAATAGAATAATTATAATAATATAATGTAATGAAAGTTGTATGAATGTGGTCTCTCTCTCAAAATCTTAATGCATTGTACTCCTCCTTCTTCTTGTGATGACATGAAATGATAAAATGCCTGTGCGGTGAGACGAAGTGAGGGGAGTGACACAGGCATTGTGATGTAGTGTTAGGCTACGATCACCTGCTTCCAGATGCAGATGACACCAGATAACTGACATCACAAAGAGTGAAACTGCAGATAAGGTGGGGGACTGTATAGTCCGTGCACTGTAGTTGGTAGATATGTCTCTTATAAGTCATTATTTTTTAAAGATTTTATTTATTTGTCAGAGAGAGAGAGAGAGAAGAAGCAGGAGTGGCAGGGGCAGAGGGAGAAGCAGGCTCCTGGCCGAGCAGGGAGCCCGATGCAGGGCTCGATCCCAGGACCCTGAGATTACGACCTGAGCCTTAACCAACTGAGCCACCCAGGCATCCTGTGTCTTTTAATCTATCAGTTCCCCTCACTTTTTTTTTTGGTTTTGCTTTGTAATTTATTTTTGTCCTGTAGAGTTCCCGAGAGTCTGATTTTTAATGACTGCAACCCCATGGTATTGTTTAACATGTTCTTTGTTCTCTATTTCCTGTAATTTGTTAGTGAGATATAGGGGCTTGATCAGATTCAAGTTTTATTGTTTTGGCAAGACTACTACTCCATGGGTGCATACAAATGTGGTGGTCTCTTTTTTGGTGACACTAGCAGTTGTGACGATCATTACTTAGATTGATTAATTTATTATGGTTCCATCATGCCTTATTTCTTTATAAAGCTTATACTTCTAGAAAGAGAAATTTCCTCGCATCAAATATTTGGCTGCTTTGTAGTACAACCAAACAGTTATGAACTGAGAAAAGGCAGAATGAATGGTTAATTCTTCCCTTTTATTAACAATTTTCAAAATACTGAGTTCTTAGCTTGTATATTTTTTGACATCTTTACTAACTCATACACTTAAAACTTATTTGAAGTGTTGTGTTTTTTTTAAGATTTTATTTATTTATTTGTCAGAGAGAGAGAGTGTGTGTGCATAAGCAGGGGGAGCTGCAGGCAGAGGGAGAAGCAGGCTTCCCACTGAGCAGGGAGCCCAACGTGTGGCTCGATCCCAGGACCCTGGGACCCTGACCTGAGCTGAAGGCAGGCGCTTAAAGACTGAGCCACCCAGGCATTCTTTATTCTTTAACAGGTTTTTGTGTAGATAGGTTATCAATTCTCCTAGGATATATACCTAGGAGTGGAATTATGGGCTGGTATGCTAACTCTACGTTTAAAATTTTGAAGAAGTGCTAAACTTTTCCAAAGCAGTTGTACTATTTCACAATCCCATCAGCAACATGAGGGTTCTAATTTTTCCACATCCTCACTAACACTTGTTATTTTCCATCTTTTTGATGAGAGTCAACTTAGCGGGTGTGGAGTGGCATCTCTTTGTGGTTATGAATTGCATCTCCCTAATGCCTAATGATATTGAACATCTTTTCATGTACTTATGGGCCATTTGTATATTTTAACTGGACAAATGTTTTTCAAATCCTTTACCTATTTTAAAAATTGAGTTCTTTTTTTATCTTTATACATGCTAGATACTATAGATCCTTCTCAGATTATGATTTGTAAATCATTCTGTGGGTTGTCTTCACTTTCTTGATGATGTCCTTTGAAGAACAAGTTTTAACTTTTGCTGAAGTCCAATTTATCTTTTTCCCTCTGTGGCTTCTACTTTTAATGCTGTATCTCAGAAACCATTGCCTAATCCAAGGTCACAAACATATACTCCTATGTTTTATATTTTGGCCTTTGATTAATTTTGAATTAATTTTTTGTATGTGTGAGGTAGGGGTTTAATTTCATTCTTTTGCAGATAGATATCCAGGTGTCCCAGCACCAACTGTTAAAGGGCTATACTTGGGGCACCTGGGTAGCTCAGTCAGTTAAGCATCCAACTCTTGATCTCAGCTCAGGTCTTGATCTCAGGGATGTGAGTTCAAGCCCTGCACTGGGTTCCACGCTGGGTATGGAACCTACTTAAAAGTATTCTTTCCTCAATGAATTGTTTTGGCACTTTTGCTGAAAATCAACTGAACTCTTAATTCTATTCCATTGATCATGCTTTGTAGCAAGTTATGAAATTGGGAAGTGTAAGTCTTCTGTCTTTGTTCTTTTTCAAGATTGTTTTGGCTGTTCTGGGTTCCTTGCATTTCCATATGGATTTTAGGATCAACTTGTCAATTTCTGCATAAAAGACAGGTACGACTTTAATAGGGATCTGCTGAGTTTGTAGATCAATTTGGGAAGTACTGCCATTTTAACGACATTAAACCTTCTAATCCACAACTGTTGTTTTGTTTATTTGGTCTTCTTTAATTTCTTTCAAAGGTGTATTGTAGTTTTCAGTGTACAAATCTTACATTTCTCTTATTAAACTTATTCCTAAGTAGATTATTTTTTTTGATGCTGTAATTAATGGAAATGCTTTTTCTTTTCTTTTTTTAAAGTAAACTCTACCCCCAACGTGGGTCTTGAAATCACAACCCTGGGATCGAGTCATATACTCTTCTGACTGAACCAGCCAGGCGTGCCTGGAAATACTTTCTTAATTTAATTTTTGGATTATTAATTGCTAGTGTATAAATACAATTAATTTTTGCATACTGATCTTGTATCCTGTAACTCTGCTGAGTTCATTTATTAGCTGTAGTAGTTTTTTTGTGTGTATGTATAGATTCCCTAGTATTTTCTCTCTATAAGACCAAGGTATCTGTAAACAGAGATCATTTTATTTCTTCCTTTATAATTTGGATCTCTTTTATCTTATTTCTTTTTCTTGTCTAATTGCCCTGGCTGATACCTATGGTACAATGTTGAACAGAATTGGGAGGGGACATCCCTGTTTTGTTTTTGATCTTGAGGAAAAGTTTTCAGTCTTTCATTGTTAAAGTATAATTTTAGTCATGGGCTTGTAGATGCCTTTTATCAGATTGAGGAGATTCCCTCCTCTCTCTAGTTTCCTGAGTGTTTTCATTATGAAAGGGTGTTAAATTTTGTCAGTGCCTCTTCTGCATCAAAAACCACATGGTATGTTTTTTTTTTTCCTTTGTTCTATTAACCTTAATTGATTTCTTTTAAAAATATGTCAGACCAACCTTGCATTCCTGGGATAAATCCCACTTGGTCATAGTGTATAATCTTTACATGCTGCTGGATTCAGTTCGTTGAGGATTTTTGTGTCCATAAGAAATATTGATTTGTATTCACAAAGGATTCTGGTCTATAGGTTTTTTTTCCCTTATAGTATCTTTGTCTGGTTTTGGCATTACAGCAATACTGGCCTCAAAGGATGAGTTGGGAAGTTTTCTCTCCTCTTCCATTTTTTGGAGAGTTTGTAAAGAATTGGTGCTCCTCTTTTTTGTTTTTGTTTTGCAGAATTTGCCAGTGAAGCCATCTGGTTCTGAGCCCTTTTTTTTTTTGGAAGGAAGTTTATTGATTATTAATTCAAACGCTTTGTTAATGGTCAATTTAGATTTTCTATATCTTCTTACTGATCATCAAGTCAGTTTGGTAGTGTGTATCTTTCTAGGAATTTGTCCATTTCATCTAGGCTATCTAATTTGTTGGCACAGAATTATGCACAGTATTCCCTTATAATCCTTTTGATTTCTGTAAGATCAGTAATTATGTCCCCTCCTTCATTCCTGATTTTAGTAATTTGAATCTTCTCTTTTTTCTCTTGGTCAGTCTAGCTGCAGGTTTCTCAGTTTTGCCGATCTTTTCAAAGAGCCACAATAATATATAGAGGTCATCCTCATTGTTTTACAACTACATAGTTTTCCATCATATAAATAGCCATAGTTTATCAACCAGTCTCTTACTGATGTGCATTTGGTTAATTTCCCATTACACGTAATGCTGCAAAGAATAGCTTTGTGCATATATCTTTTTAAAAATATTTTTGCTGGTATTATCCTTGATTCCGAAGTTAAGTTTGCTGGGTCAAAGAATAAATGCATATATAATTTTGACACACATTCCCATATTCTCTCTTCTTCACTGCAGTTTACTAGCAGTATGAGAATGCCTATCAACTATAGTCTGGCTAAAGGAGTAGTATATTGTCAAATTTTGGATTTTTTGCTAATCTCATAGTCAAGATATGGCATCTTAAGTGCAATTTTAATTTACATTTGATTGAGCATTTCCTTTTCTGGGAATTAGACGTTCACCTTTTTAGCCCATTTTTCTAAAAGGTAGCCAGATATTTTTTCTTTATTTTTAGAAGTTCCCTATATATTAAGGCGATTGTTTGTCTGTGATATAAAAGCTGCACATGGTTTCTCTCAGTTTGTCTTATTTTATGTTTTTGTCAACATAGCTTTTTTTGGGAAAATTATTTATCAATATTTTTCCTTATTGTTTCTGGATCAAGTCATAGTTAGGACAGTTTTCTCTATTCTTAAAGTGTAGAAAAATTCAAACTCCCCTCAGTTCCACCTTTTAAATCCATAGTATTTGTATAGCTTCATTTCTTATATTTAAATGTGATTCAATAAAAATTTATCTGAGTGTGAGAAATGGACCCAATTTTACTTTTTTCCTATGGCTATCTAATTATCTCAATACTATTTGTTAAAAAAGTCTATCTCCACTTCTAGTATATTTTAAAAGGCAATATTTACAATATAATTACATTTTACTGATTGTATATCCTCAAAGTTGACTTTAAAAATGCCTAAATTAATTCTAGGTTGCCAAAAGGAAAATCTGCTTCCAATAATCATTCCTGAAAATAAATGACAGCCAAAACTTCAGACTTGAAGGCATGATCTCTTTCATTACCCACAGAGTCTAAAAGTTCCTTTTTTTGTTTTATTTTTTACAGCAGATACTCCAATAAGGGTTATAAATACATTTTTAAGTTTCTCTGCCATCTTTTCAAATGTTTAGTTTTAACAAGTATGAGAACGTATAAGAAAGACCATATTTTAAGATTTCTAATACTATTCTACCCACATTTTTGTTTGATGACTGTATAGTTCTTACGTATTTCATTATGATATAATAATTAGCATTATCTGATCAAATATGTCAAAACTGATGGGGCTGAGGAACCCTGACTGAATTATAAACTCAGGAAAACACTACATTAGCCTAAAATATTGTCCTCTTCTACAGTAAACTTACACAGTCCTCTACTCCACAGGATCACTATCCTAATTCTCAGATGGTCACATATGTAGATACTGATTAGGCAAGCAGGTATATTTCCTAAATCACTTGGTTGTAATTAACAGAACTGACTCAAAAAAAGGAAAGAAAGGGAAAGATGAAAGAAGACAGTAAGGAATGGAGGAAGGAAGGGGGTAAGGAGAAGGAAAGAAGAGGAAGAAGAGAGGGGGAGGGAGGGAGGGAGGGACAGAGAGACTGGGTATGTCCCCAGATTTGCCTTACTAAAAATGGTAAAACATTTCCTACACATATAGGTCTTGACGACATGAGAAACACTGAGACCGATGGAGGGCAGAGGAGACAACAAAACAGGAATGCTTGAAAACCATTATGCTACGGCTCAAGCTACAACCCATGACTGTGCATCTGTAAGGCCACGCACAAAACTCCGTCCTGTCATATAAGCTTATTAAACTTCAATGTTCCCCTGCTAGGCAATGAATGCTTATTTAGTTGATATTTTGAAAAAGGAAGGAATGGATTAATAGTGCCTGAGAATTACTGTCCAATTAAGAATCACTAAATTGCTCTAAAAGAGTAAGTCTTTACAATTCTCCTCAATTAAAAAAAAAATCAACTGATAAAACAATTTGGTATTAAGACATATATAGGAAAGGAGAAAAACAGAAAATCGTAACAATCAACAAGGTACACTCTTTACACAAGAAAGCAAGGTCCAGAAGTGTATATGCCACCTTTGTGTGAAAAAATCTGGATTTGCCTAAAGAAACTTTAGAACAATATAAAATAAATGATTAACACTGCTTTAAGACATAAGGACAGTGGACAATGGGGGATGATGGAGATAAGAACAGGAGTCAGATTTCTCACTCTGCAGGTTTTTATGCTTTGATTTGTCAACCATGTGAATCGACTTTCTATTTAAAAAATCAGTTTTGTTGACAATCTTGTTTGCTGTTGTCCTTCTTCCATTTTTTTCTGTGCTTACAGGTTTACGCCTTTTTTCTTTCAAAAATTCCTTTGCTTTCATTTTCAGTGAGGTTTCAGGAGGGAATAAGATAAGCTTAAGTGTTAAATCTACCATGTTTAATGGAAAGTTTCTTTATACTCTTCTAAAATTATAGCTTTAACATCACTTATTTATGGTATTAGTATATAAGTTCAGTGAAGATTTCCCTTGTAATAAATTGCTACAAAAAGTAAATCCAATCCAATTCAAATACATCCATCCTTTTTAGTAAACCAGTTCTGATATTCCTAGAAGTTGTCTATCAACTTTCTTCTCAACCCACATCAATCACTAAAATGAGGTGAGGGATAATCCTCTAATTCTAAGTTTCTGAAACATGATTTCAAGAGGCCCTCAGAGAACAAAAGGTTGCCGGGGGTGGGGGGGGGGGGGGGAGTCTTGTAACCCTTTATACTACTTTGTTCATTTCAACTGTAGTCTCACAAATACAAACAAGACTCAGAATGGCAGTGACAAAGATGAAGTTAATTTTACTGTTTTTATCGTCTTGGACAACTAACTTAGGAATGGTAGAAAGCAGGGAAAGGATTAAGAGATCCTCTGGATTTTCCCATTTATTATTAAGCAGAATTCTTTTATGTTTATTTTCTATCAATTACTAATTTATATGGGGGGTTTTCCATCAAATTAACCTGTCTCTAAAGGAATGACGGCAATCTTCTCTGTAGCTGATACTTTTATTTTTTTTAAAGATTTATTTATTTGAGAGAGAGAAAGCACGAACATGAGAGGGAGAGGGAGAGGGAGAGGGAGAGGGAGAGGGAGGGAGAGAGAGAGAGAGAGAGAGAGAGAGAGAGAGAGAGAGAGAGAGAGAGAGAGAGTCCAAGCAGACTCAGTGCTGAGAGTGGAGCCCGACATGGGGCTCGATCCCATGACCCTGAAATTACCACCCGAGTGGAAACCACGAGTTGGACACTCAACTGACTGCACCACTCAGGTGCCCCAGCAGATACTTGGTTTTTCTGAGCCACTTTGGATTCATTCATCCTACTTCCAATACTAGCTCTTGATTTTTATCTGTGGCTCTACCTCTCCCAATGATTATGATGAAGCCAACTTCCATCTGACTGTGGAAAGATGACAAGTTCAACAGATCAGACCCTGCATGGCCGCATGTGTAGATTCAGGCAGTTGGATGCAACACCACTGGTCACTGAAATGTCTAGACTAGCTGGGACTTCTGGAAAAAAAGGCTTATTCTTTCTTCTTGAAGTTGAACACAATATAATATAAATCACATCTGGAACCAGATGTCTGAGAATAGCTCAAAAATGAAGGAAAGTAGCGTAGATAGAAACTGAATTCTGGATTCTCATGACTGGCAAATCTTAGATTTAGACTTCCCAGTTTTATGAATTACTCAATCCTTTTTTAGGCTTAAGCCTTTTTGGGTTAGGTTTTCCCCAACCTACACCCAAAATAAGCAAGGTGATACCTTCCCATTTATCAATAGCTCCAGAAAGAACATGCCATTAAACCTATGTCTCAGGTTCCTAGGTATCCAAGCAAGAGATCAGCATTTTAACAATAAAAACATAAATATTCGAGAAGTCATGGGCAACTCACCAGAAAATAAAGGCAGAATCAGAGGGAAGAGATTTTTTGTAATACAAGCTATGAAGATTGACAAAAGTTAGGATGGCTCATTAGTATCTGACGAAGTTTTTAAAAGTTGAACTGTACCTTTACTTTAATCCATCAGTTGGCATTAAGAGGTATTACAATAAAAAGTGAAACAAAACTCAAAACTCAGCACTGCACTATTAGAGAGATGTTGATGAGGACAAAGTTCCTGATATCACACAGTATTTGTTCTAAAGGACACAAGAAATGCATTTACTTGAAGCCTCAGAACCAGATAAAGTGTGCTCTGAACCAACAACTGTTTGTTTTCATCACATCACAAATATGATTAGATTTTTCTTTCTTTCTTTTTTTAATTTTAAGTAGGCTCCACGCGCAACATGGAGCTTGAACTCATGACCCTGAGATCAAGAGCTGCATGCCCTACAGACTGAGCCAGACAGGAATCCCTGATTAGGTTTTTCTTTATACTGGCTGCTAGTTTAGAGCCAAATTTGTGGTGGAATCTTTAACCCTAACATTTCCCTTCAACACAGTCCTCACACACAAATACAAACATCCTCCACCCCTCCAACATGTTGGACTTTTTAGAATAAAGATGAATATAAATAAATTAATGAGGTAAATAATATACCTTGTGTGTTGTTTTTTAAAACACCCACTGTTCTCTGTGTAAAATTTAGAGTTCGGTTTCCCCTGGTAGTAATTAATTGGCCAGGTTAAACTGCTGACTGGCAATTTAAATGATTCTTAGGTTTTTTCATGATTATGCAACTTTGCAATTATTCACAGTTTATGCAGTCTGCAGTTCAGACAGTAAGATACAAACTGAAAATTAAGCCTTTTTCTTTGCTTTCAACCTAACCTAGTTTTACGTTTTTATACTTCATCTTCTCCATGCTGTGGGGGGAAAAAACTCAAATATCATCATCATCATCATCATCATCATCATCTGGACATAATCACTCTCAAAATTTGGTCCAGAAATTCCATCTATAAAGTAAGAGATTAATTAGAGTACATCGAAGAAACACGTGGTGGAATGATTAAACTCTGTTATACCCCAGACCAAAGTTTGGACTCTAGACTAGATGGAGAATGTATTCATCAAAGAACTCACATGGCTGTATTTTTGATAATTCTTCCTTGGTCCATTTTCTGCCCAATGCCATGCACGACAAATACAATATGGGTAGTCTGTGATGGCTTGTCTTCTAATGTGGCTTCTTCTACATAACCTCTATGAAGTCTGGTCCCACTACTTGATGCTGTAGAAAAATTATGATTCGAAGTTTACTACTTATTCCAGAAATAGCATTTTGACAATATATTGAAAGAAATAATAAAGTAAAAGAGATCTTAAGAAAAAATTTCACTGGGCTGCGTGGGGATGAAACTTGTAAGAAGATGTACCTTGACTGGCTCAGATATAAAGTGCTTGACTGGACATGATGCCAAAACCAGAAACAAGAGGAAAAAAGAAAAGGAAGGAGGGAAGGATGGACAGAACACATAAAAATTTTAAAAAGTTCTCGATCAAAAACATTCCATGAAGCAAAGCTAAAAGACAAATTGGGAAAGTTTTTGCAAAATATGTTAATTACTGAGGTATGAAAGAAAGCTTACTAAACAAAAGGTGAGAAGACAACCATTCAAATAGCAAAATGGGCTAAAGGTACAATGTAATTCACAAAACAAATACAAATGACTAGTAAACACAGAGAAGATATTCAAGCACATGTTATCAAAGAAATCACAACAAAGATGGAATAGCAAAAAAAAATTAATATCAGACTTAACAAAAATTTCTGAGAAATTTACTAGTAATGTTCTCACATCTTCCTCAGGTACCATTTCCTCTTTTCTTCCCTTTAGTCACACTTCTTGAAAGAGTTGTCTATTCTCACTGCCTCCATTTCTTCACCTACCTACATAGACTTCAACCCATGCCAATCTGGCTTCTGCCTCCTCAATCTATCCAAGTCACCAATGACCTCCATTTCACTAAATCCAACAGAAATTTTTAGTTTTCACCTTCAATTGCCATGTTTTGTTTTCACATGACTGCCTGAGGTTTGACTGCTGTTGTGTTTCTAGAAGTATAAAAGATATTTATTAATCCCGTCAGATCATTCTAAATATATGATTACCACTGATGAATACATGTGAACTCAATCACCTTAATAAAAGTTTCATTTAATAGGGCAGTAACTGTCACTAAATTTAATACATATTTAAAATATACTAAAAATAGAACTTGAACAGTCTACTTTCAATGTAAGAGAAAAAGATTCTCAAAATTTTGACAAACTATAGTAATATTTAACAATTACCTTTAGAAAATCCCAGTTTTTGGGTTACTGTCCTTGCAATTTTAGATGTTGTTGCATCACTATAAAGATATACTTCATCCATACTGTGCCAGTCCACGTGATTTCGACTCAACTTGAAACTATGAATAGCTGTTGCAAAAAGGAAAAATTAATGTGGTTGCTCATTTGTGTGAAGAATTATAACACACAGATTTTTGAATCAATATTTGAACTCAGTTCAATAAAAAATTGTTTTGCTGAAACATATTGATATGAGGCAAGTAATGGATAGGGACTTTATTTTATAAATGATTAACCATGCTACAGGGAATGTCAACTTGTTAGAACAACACAGAATTAACTGGCTTAACTACCATAAATTTAACCTCTAACACGTAGTTAATATGTTCTGATTATTATTAAAGAACTGCTTTCCCACGTGATAATGACCACTTCTTAGGTCTAAGGGATAATATATACCTTCATGAAAGTCCTCAATACCTTTGACATAGAAACTTAAGTTTCCTTTCTTCTGTGGATTTTATTTTTGGATCTGTGAAAATTTCACTCAGTGCAAGACAAAATAAGACTAAAAGGAAAAAATTTTATCTTTAAACTGGGAAGAGAACAACCTAATCTATGAGAATATATGGTAGTTTTGAAATAGATATAAAAACCAATTATCACTGGATATTGCTCACCGTAACAGAAATCCAAAGTTGAAAGATGTTTTAATAAGAAATCAAAGAAATTTTTTCTACTATGATGTTCAAATCAGTATGATTATCGCATTTCTGTAACTAAGGTATGCCTGGTGAAAATAAGCTCTAAAGAAAAAAAAAATCAAACCTATATGCTCCAGAAATACATAAACTCTCTGAGGCAGGTACTATGTCTTGATCATTTTGTACCACTAGCACCAAACACAGTGTCCTAGCACAATGCCTGACATGTATCACAAATTCAGTAATGTTTGTGGAAGCAATGGATTAAGAGAACTGTCATTAACATATTCATCCATTTATAACTTGATAATTCTTATATTCTGAAGGCCTTAAACTTTCCTTTCTATATCTCTGGTATAGAGGTGAGAAAAATCCACATATCCCTCTTCAGAAAACTATGCACCTTAAAACTGCTATGTCTGATTTTTTAAAAAATCCTTTTTAAGCAAAATATTATCTCCCATTATATATAAAGACCCAGAGGTACAAAGAGATTAAGTGACTTGCCACAAAGCTGATTACCAGCACAGTCTATTCTGACTTGAAGATGAGTTGAAAATAACCTCAAGTTAAATATGAAAGGTTATATAGCCCTGGTCAAGAACTAAGATCGTAAGTCATTTTTATGAAAAACTATTCCCTACTAGAACACATAGAAAAGTAAATCCTTTCAGAGAAATTATTCTTAGTTATGTTACAAATGTAATTTCAAAAATTTATGAAAAACCAATTTATATTTCACTTATCTGTCAGGATACATTACTGACACTGAACACAGACCAAGATGCAATTAATGTAACAAATATTAGTAATGTTCAATCCAAAAAACAAACAATAACAATGTACAAACTCAGCTTTTTTTATAAAAGAACTTTTAAAAATCTTTTGCAAGAGTTTAATAATTATTTACTTTTCTATGTCTGATCCAAACCACTATTTTATGCCTTTTTATCTAATGCTTCCAAACTACATCTTCGTTAAAAGTTTTGAGCAACATATGCTTAAAACATTGAAACTACAGGACTAAGATATTAAGAGAATAGTGTTAAGCCAACAAAAGTTTGTTCCTCTTCAAATCATCCACAAACTGCCTTAAAGCAAAACATCTTAGTATTGGTGAACATCCCATTACTGGATCACACACATTATTTACAAATGTTTGTATCGCTTATAATTAAGTAACTCTAAGCAAAATAGCACAATGGACACATTTCTAAAAAACTAGTAATTTCTATGCTTTAAATGCCGAATACTGTAAGCCGGGGAGAAATAACTACATGGGGAAATAAAACTACAATTACTGTACCTTGAGAACGCTTTCGTTTAAGACCTGCCGCATCTGTACTCTCCTTATATCCTCTCCATTTGAACAGAGAAGGGAGGGAGAAGGGAGGGAGGTGGTAGACAACTAAGAAAGCAAAAACACTGAGCTTCAAAGTAAATTTTAAATGGTTTGCCATTTTGCCTTTTTGCTGTATTAACTTTAAAAAATGAGTTGTATTTGACAAACATTATTCTAAATGCTTTAATTTCTAATTAAAAATCAGTAAAGCAAAACATCAGTTTAATAATGTTTATCAAATATATGCTCTACTTTTATTGAAAGAAAAAAAGGCAAATGATACCTAAAATTTATCAGTTAAAGACAGCTATGTGATCATAATATTTAATGTCTTTGCACATAGAATAAAAAATAGGTCATGGTATTTTTGTATGCATAAGGGACTTATAAACTCCATTTTCACAATACTAAGGTTATTTACTTTCACCAAATTAGCCAACAGCTGATGTCCAAATTAAGAAGGCAATAAATAACATTTTAAACATTTAATACAGTTTTCCTGAGAAAATATCACAGTATACATTCCACTAAATGTCTTCTATTACTGAAATATATCATGGAAGCTTCCCACAGAAACAAAAACAACTCAGAGTTGCGAAAAGACTTTTAAAATGAAACTTTTGCCAAAATAAATCAAATTGGAAGCTCTTTAACTGGTTAGTGATAAAATAATGGAAGTTAGTAATGAATAATGAAAAAAAAACCACCAGTAAAAATGCATGCTGTGACATCTTATAAACATGAAACAGACAACATAAAGCCAGACATAGACTTGATATTTGGCAAATCAGTAGATAACCTTAAAGTCAATACTTTCCCTGTTGAACATTGCTAGTTACAGATCAGTAAATTTCTTTACATTTTAAATAAGCATTTTAAAAAAAAAATCCACTTGAAATTGAACCTTATAAATCATTTTTTTTAATAAATCAGTTTCTTAACAGTTCAGGAAATGAACCACAGAACCTTTATGACTTAGTTCAAATTTATGTTCTAAAACATTTGCTTTTTCATCCTCACTCCCTTCTACAATAATGTGACATTCAAAGGTTAAATACTGCTCAAATATGAATATATTTAATTCCTTTTGTACAGTACTAGATACATTTTAAAAATCTGCTGTATGCACAGATGAAGTATATTCAATGATTTGTGCAATAAAGGTAATTGAGAAATGCTTACAAGCCACTTAATTACAACCATATGTAATTAGATGGCTACAGACTAGGATTAAAAGCTGGGTTATAACATTAAGATTATAAAAACATTTCTTTGTTACAGAGGGGTGGAAAATGACAACTGAAACATTTTCTTCATTGAAAAAGTTTCTTCTCAAAGGTGACTTCTGGTCAGTTATTGAGTAGTAGATGTACCACTTCCAGGACACATTTTTAAACAAAAAATTCATTAGGAAAAAGCTAAAATCAAAGTAGATCAAATAGGCATAAATTTGAGACTTTACTACTCAAAGAAACAAAACCTAGATTTTATATATCCACTAGTAAAACTAACATGAACCAAATCCGTATTTACTAAAAGGAAACTAAAATAATAATTAAAAAAGTCATTAGTAAAAATGTATGTTGTGACATTTGGTAAGCATGAAACAGCCAACATAAAGCCAGACATATAGACTTGATATTTGGCAAATCAGCAGATAACCTTGAAGTCAACATTTTCCATGTTAAATACTGCTGGTTATATACAATATAAAATGTCTTTATATTTTAAATAAGCAATTATTTAAAAATCCACTTGAAATACATATGGACCATTTGACTACATTTCAAAATTATGCAAACACTTTCAGAAAGCTAGTCAAGATATAAAAAAGAAAGGCTTTTCTTTCTAAAGGAACAGTAACAATTTAGGGATTAAAAAAGACAAATACCCTAATATACTAAAAACAGAGAAACAATTTAAAACATTTTCACAAAATTAAATAGACATGGTTCTTTACCTTCCTCTCAAATCAAATTCTTATTTTCACTTGAAAGTCATTTGCTCTATTTGTCACAATTTCCCATAGCATAGTTAGAAAGCTTAATTTTTTTCAACCCAAAGCACAGAATTAGGGGTACTACCATAAGCACAGTAGAGACAAAATGTATTTACTATCAATCCAACAGGGATCACCATTAAATGAAATTCAAGTGCTAGAAAGCATTACTAAATTTTTTCCCCTAAAATGAAGTTTTAGTTAGGAATTCTTATGTTAGCAAAAATATGCATAAACTCAAAATGTTAACTTATTAAAGGCTAACATTTAATTAAAATGTTATTTTATATACTAAAGCCTTACATAGCAATGAAAAAGATTTAAAATACTATAGCATTTCTAATAAATTTCCTTACTGATCCTTCTCTTAAAGGGATTTTCTTCATTATATAATTCTGAAAGCAACAGAGTATCAAAAGAGGGCGTTGCTGATGACACACTGATCCCCAGAACAGAACAACTCAATGACTTTTCCCTATCTAAAAGCTGGTAACCTGTATAATCTCAACTTTAGGGAAAGCAGGTTTGCACATCTCAAACATACCAAATGTAATGAGAAAACTCCCAGCAACTGTCTTGGATCTCAGAGAAATTAAGTAGGTAAATTTATAAAAAGTAATAACCAAAAGCTAGAAGACGGGGAATCCTCTTAGGCACCAAAGAGGGAGGAAAAGGAAAGCTGGTTAGAAAGGATTAGCAATCTCCAACTCCTTTCGCCTTTTTGACTTTTGCAGTTTCTATATTCATAATTTGGGATATTCTTATCCAGCAACAGTGATAGCAATACACACTTTACATGCCAAATTGTTAAATGTATTAAGTCCTTCAAGATACACCAACACCTGTGATGTCACAGTACCCCAAAATAGCTTGAACAGTAACCTATCTGTGACTTTATATTGATAGTGTGACTCTTACAGATAGCATATAGTTTTCACGTTCTTAATCTGTAATCTCTGCCTTTTAACTGAAGCATTAGTTCACTTATATTTACTGTAATTATTAACACGGGTGAATTTAGGTCTCTCATTTCCCATTTATTTTCTCTTTGTTCCATCTGTATTTCGTTTCTTGTTTCTCCTTTCCTAACCTCTTTTGGGTTAATTAAATATTTTTTACTATTTTATTTTAATGCCTCTACTGGATTTCTTTTCTTTCATAACCTTGACACTTAAGAAAAAGATCATCTTTATTGAGGTATAATTGATAAAAGTATAAGATATTTAATGTGTACCTCATAGTGAATTGATATACATTGTGAAAGGGTTCCCCTTATTTAGTTAATTAGATGCCTTAACATTTCTGAAGACCTCTGATCAGTTATTTTGTAGAATGTCCCTTAATTTGAGTTTATCTGATGTTTTCTCATAATTGGATTGATGTTATGCATTTTTTTGGTCAGGGTGAAGTACAGGACTAACTCATTTAGTTTAACCTTTTTAAAACTGATTATTGCTTGGATAAATTATAAAGTGAGTCAAACACTAATCTGGCACTATGTTCAAGTATTTTCAAAATTACTTATTTGAAAGGCTGATTTTATTTGTAGAATTCATCCCCAGTGAAACTCCAGACTTCCATTTGTTAGGCTGCTAGAAGGTGGGGTGGGAAGAGAATCAATTTTTATTTTAACTCTTAAGAGAAAACAAAATTTATTTATTTAAAATGTTTTTATTTATTTCTTGACAGAGAGAGAGACAGCGAGAAAGGGAACACAAGCAGGGGGAGTGGGAGAGGGAGATGCAGGCTCTCCACTGAGCAGGGAGCCCGATGTGGGGCAAGATCCCAGCACCCTGGGATCATGACCTGAGCCGAAGGCAGATGCCTAATGACTGAGCCACCCAGGCGCCCAGTGATGATGCTTTTATGGATTATCTTTATTTGTATGCTAAAAAAGTTATGCTAAACTTTCATCAATCTATTTCAATGCTTACTTTGAGATTAGTAGGAAAATTAACAAGGAGAAAATATCAAAAAAGCCAATTTATTTGTGGCATCAGCTACCCTAACCAAAACACAGATAAGGTCAGAAAGAAAAGGAATTATTTTAATGTCCTTCAAGGCAAGAACTCTGTTTAGTTTCTTAGAAATTCCAGAGAAAAAAAAATTCCACAGAACACTTAAGAGTCCTAGATAGAGTATTTTAAAATATTTTTAATTATTAAATGGGATTTTTCCAGAAAGCCTTATTTGAAAAACTCCACGGCACTGTGATCTCCAACTCTGTATTCCAAGTCTGTTTGTAGAATATCTAATTCTGTATTCACTGTTTACTGTGTTATCTTATACTTACTCTTTGTAACTACTCTCATCTTTGGCTTTGTCTTCCCCAAAACTTCTTGAGGGTCAAAACCCTGTATCTTTCACAAGAGTGCCTAGCACAGTACTATCTGCATATGGAAACATTTAAAACCTCCTGACAATATGAAGAGTCAGGCTTTCTCATATGTACATGAGAAAATTTAGGTGGAAAAGATATTTTTTACCCTAATTAATTAATTAATGAAATATGAAATTTCAGAAGCTTAGAGGTAAGAAACAGAAGATTAATATGTTTTTATCTTTGTAGATGTGGTAAATTTGATTTTTCTAACAATGGTGGCTTTTTGGACAAGCAGATGTTCTTGACTCACGACCAGTGATAATTTTCAAATATACTACAAAATTTCCCATAATCTTCAAAGTCAAATATCACATCTTAACATAGAAATGTATGTTTTACATAAAACTGAATAACAACTAAAATGGCTGTAAATTTATGATGACAGTATATATACTAAATTGAACTTAAAATCTTTGTTAATAAAATATGCTGAAGCTTTACTTACATGCCACAGTATATTTTAAAAAACCAATTTTTCTTCTAATGAACCTTTAAAAAGCATCATTTTGAAAGATTACAATGCAAAAATGTTGTAACAGTTTAAAAATTTTCTGACCAAAGTATATCTTTAAAGCTAGCAAAAAATATTACTATAATACCCTAACATGATACTCTAGAATCAACACACACACAAAGACATACTAAAAATCTACTCACACAAATATACTATGTTTTTTATCAGACTTATTTAAATGACTGGCTCATTAAAATTAGGGCACTGTGAAGAAAACTGAAGTATCCTGCTATACTCAACATTTTGGTAGGCAGTAGAAGTAAAAAAGACACAAAAATTCTAATTTTTATTGTAATAAAAACAAGATTCCAAATAGATGTGATCTAGAGATGAAACAGAGCTGATGACTAACTTCTATAAGATGAATTAGCAAGAGGAAAAAGAATGTTTTGAATACAGTATAAGAAAGGGGAATAATCTACTTATATTTTTATTTTTTATACTCATCCTTTTTCTCCTCCAAGCTCTTGGGTTTTCTTCCCCCTACACTAAGAGTAAGGAATTTGGGTGGCTAAACTGGGTTTGTTAAGGTGAACTGCCATTTCTGAGGGAGGATTGAAGGAGACAATAGAAAGAAATCTAGAATTCAGCCTTCTCTGATAGCAATCTTATTTTGGTAGTGGTGATGAGCCACAACTTTCCTCAGTTGTGTAGATTTTAACCAACTAGACACAAAAGATATGTTAAATTGGTATAAACAAAACTATATAGTTTCCTTGCTTGTGACATGTGTGTGTGTGTGTGTGTGTGTGTGTGTGTGTGTGTGTCTTCAGAGAGAAAGGGTAGGTGAAAGAAAAGACTTAGGATGTTTGTTACTAACAGTAAGAAAAAAAATAAGCCAAGCCAATTTAAAGCTTATTGTTTTGCCATTAATTATGTCATGTAAACAATTACTTATAACCACATAATTTTTCCAAGCTGCATTCTGTGAATTACCTGATCAATACTGAGTTTTTCTGCTTTAGAGATGTTTTATGAGAAAGGGAAAAAAAAAATCACTTAATTCATACTTTAATTCACTAGTTTCAATAGGGCTTGCCAAGAAACCTCCAAAATAAAGGCCAAGCATAGATGAAGAAACACTTTTTAGAAAAAAATATTTAGAGAAACCTACAAATTCTAATCTACCTATATTATTATACTCACCAGAATAGCTGATCCCACTGCCTGCAGTAAATGGAACAATAGAAGTATTTTTAACTTGACCACACATTTTGAATTTTACTCAAGATCAGACACATAATGAAACATGGCAATCTTGGCTATTACATAAATATTTTAAGCTATTGCAAAGAAATCCAAATGCTGAGTAAGGGAATATAAAGAGAAGACTGTTTCAAAGTAAAAGTTGATGTGGTTATCAGTATGGAGACAACCTAAAGATACGTATACAAAGGAAATTAAGGTTTTTTTCTTTTTTTAAACTTCAGGAAAAGAACCAACATTAAAATATTAACAAAACTCCCGTTTGATATAATGACATATTTTTGTAGATTCAATTTTTGTTGGTAATTACAAACTACTGAAAAGGACTAATTCACAGAACACATAACAATTTGTATAATAGTAAGTCATGTTAGTGTCATGCCAGTGAACACATATATTAAGTAAAATAAAAATTGAGACAGTTTAGGAATTCATAGCAGTATTAAATTCTAAAATAATCATCAAATGTTTAAATCAGAAATTTTATAAATTCTAACACTCATGAACTACTATGCAAAATTAAGAACTACTCTAAACTTCGTTAAGAACTTACTTGGTTTACAACATATTAAATGTATTAATTGGTCTTACCATCTTTTCCATCTATGGATTTTGACACTTCAATATCAAAATTTTCCTGCATCTGCTGACCTCTAAAACAGCTGAGATGTTCTTGCTCAATTAAATTACTTTCTTCTTCTTCTAGAGGCTGCCAAGTACCATCAATAAACCACTGTCCACGCATTACTAGTATTTTATCTGCCTCTGAAAAGAGAAAATGCAGAATTTTACATTTTAGGATCCAACCTCCAGAAAGAGACATAGTAACTATAATTTTAATATTTTATTACTGTAACTGTGGCAAAAACTTCCATGACCCAGCAGAATCATTTAAAGTTTTAAATTTCAGATTTCAAGCCACAGTACATATTTTTTACAGTATATCATTTTATTTTTATTGCATAGTAGGCAAAAATTACTTTGGTATTAGAAAGGTAGATGAGCAGTTATCTTTATAACTGAGGCCCTGAGTAACCCAAATTAGTAGGTGATGGGGTTAAGACAAGTTCATGCAAGACTCTGGTGATAGTTCCAATGTCTTAGAAAATACTGATACACGCTCCCAGAAGTAGTTCAGAAATAGTGTGTGTGGTAGTAGTGTGTTACACTTTTTAGGGTTGCCTTGAAGGGTATAGACTTCCAGTTAGAATACAGGAATAGCTGATAAATTTAATTATAGTAAATTCCTTACCCATTTTAGAAAAAAATTGAGTAGAAAATTTTGAGGGCGCCTGGGTGGCTCAGTTGGTTGGGCGACTGCCTTCAACTCAGGTCATGATCCTGGAGTCCCGGGATCGAGTCCCACATCGGGCTCCCTGCTCAGCGGGGAGTCTGCTTCTCCCTCTGACCCTCCCCCCTCTCATGCTCTATCTCATTCTCTCTCTCAAATAAATAAAATCTTAAAAAAAAAAAAAGAAAAATTTCAATAACTATAAACATTCCTTTGATTAAATACTGTTCCTATAAGCCTAATACTTTCCTTCCTTCCATCCCTCCCCCTTCCTTTCTTCCTTTCCCTCCATGTCCAGTGTGGAGCCCAATGCAGGGCTTGAACTCAGGACCCCAAGATCAAGACCTGAGCTGAGATCAAGAGTTGGACACTTAACTAAGCCACCGAGGTGCCCCTATTTATATTTTGAAAAATAAACCACAACTGTCAGTTATGTTATTTTGAATACTTTAAGATTTGTAAAAAATAAGCAAAAATAAAATGGAAATAACAAACCCTAAAAATAAAAAGCAAAATAAAACAAATGAACTTAGGGGCACCTGGGTGGCTCAGTCTCTTTTAAGTGTCTGCCTTTGGCTCAGGTCATGATCCCAGGGTCCTGGGATAAATCCCTGCATTGAGCTCCCTGCCCAACAGGAAGCCTGCTTCTCCCTCTCCCATTCCCTCTGCTTGTATTCCCTCCCTCGGTGTGTCTCTCTCTGTCAAATAAATAAATCTTAAAAAAAAAAAAAACCCAACAAAACAAATGAACTTAATTATGTAGAGATTTGGTGATTTAACTGCATGCAGAAAAAGTTATTTCAAGTTGGCTTAAAACACAGTAGTGTGTGTGTGTGTGTGTGTGTGTGTGTGTGTGTGTATAAAATGCAAATACATCTTAAGCCTGAATTTTGTTTCCTTGAGCTTTTAAAAATGCTGCTCTACAGTAGCTTTCCTTGGTATATTATTCTTGAGAAGTCGGATGTAAATCTCATTTTTTTTTTAAGTAAAGTGATCTCTTGCTCACTCCTTACCCCAGAGGACAGAAAAAAAATTGCCTTTAAAGTCTAATAGTTTCTGACTCAGAGTTCATTGTTCTGGATCAATCTGTCCAGGTGGGCCCTTTTAATATATAGATTTCAGCTTTTCTCTTGTTTCTGAAAAGTTCCCTTGGATTATGGTTTAGTAGTTAGTTCTGTTCCACTGATTTCTCCCCCTCAGGGATTCTAATTGTAGTTATGTTGGGTCTTCCTTTGCCTATATTGCATTTCACACACTTTCTTTCTCAAGCTTTTTACTTCTTCCTGCATCTTTTCCATTATTTTGTTTGTTTTCCTTCCTTTTATAATGCCTCTTACATCAATGCCCTTATTAGTATATCCACAAGAGAATTTTTTATTCGGTTGGAGTATTTAATAGTTTCCTGAAACTTCTGGGTACGATGGTGGAGTAGGAGGATCCTAAGCTCACCTCACCCCACAGATGCAACTAGATAACACCTACATCAGTGTAAATAACCCAGAGAACAACCTGAAGACTCTCCACAACTAAATGTAGAGATGAGGTCACATCAAAGAGGGTAGGAAGGGTGGAGACGTGGCTGGGAACCAAACTGACTGGGAGACTGTCCGCAGGAGGAAGTGATGCTGCAGGCACAGAAAGAAGGAGGAGCAGACACCTCACCAGGCATGGGGAACCTGCACTGGGAAAGGAATCCTCATAACATATGGCTTCGAAAACCAGAGGGTCTTAACATCTCGAGTTCTTATAATCAGTGGGGATTAAAAACTGGAACTTTAAAAAAAATCAGTGAGCTTGGCTCTGAGAGAGCCAGAGAGTGATAGAAAGTGAGTCCCTGAGGCGCCTGGGTGGTTCAGTCGTTAAGCATCTGCCTCCGGCTCAGGTCATGATCCCAGGGTCCTGGGATCGAGCCCTGCATCGGGCTCCCTGCTTAGCGGGAAACCTGCTTCTCCCTCTCCCACTCCCCCTGCTTGTGTTCCCTCTCTAGCTGTGTCTCTCTCTGTGAAATAAATAAAATCTTTAAAAAAAAGAGAGTCTCTGACTGAAAAGAGACAGTATAAGAAAGAGCGCCACTGAGATATAGATTAGAAAGAGCAGTTTGAAAAACACCTGGGGAAGATTCATTTATGAATCTCAGAATGTATGCTGGAGAGACAGGGATTTTTCGGAGACTTCTCCAAGAACAAAAGAGCTGGAAGGTGCCATTTCCCTCCCCTTCCCCTAGCCAAGATACACAGACACCTGGGAGAACCACTGGGAACTCTCTCCACCTACCTTGTTAACAGAGCTCTTTCCTGTGGACCCGCCTCCTCCAACAAGCCCTCAGCAGGAGTCCACCCAAAGCAGTGCAACAAGCGTGGCAGTGTGCAAGTAGCCCCAACAGAGGCCAGCACTGCTCCAAAGTGACTCCTGCCCTGGGGAGAGGGGAAGACAATCACACATACCAGTCTGACTGAAGCTCCAGCAGTAAGTAGGCAGAGGCCAGACATGTGGTCTGACTGCAGGTCCCACCTACCAACAAAAGCTTCTCAGTGGACAACAAAGAGAAAGTACCCTGCAGTTCAGTGATATTGTATCTTTGACAAACACCTGGTGTGACTCCACTCAAGCCCAAGGCAGCCCCAGACTGGCCCATTAATGACACAAGGACCATGGCCTGCAACAGGCAAGTGGAGTCACTGCAGATGACTGGACTGAAGGCAATGTGGCTCACCACAATAGTAGGGTACACGCAACACACATAGGAGACACCTGGAGTGCCAAGCTCTGGTGAACAGGGGGGACACTGCACTGCAGGGCACTATAGGAATCTTCATCTTAAGGCCACTACTGTCAGGAGCAGGAGATGTAGCCGATTTACCTAACACATAGAAACAGAGAATTAGACAAAACAAGGAGACAGAAATACATCCAAAATAAAGAAGAGGACAAAATAGAACAAGAGAGCTAAATGAAATGGAGATAAGTAATATGCCTGCTAGAGAATTTAATGTAATGGTCATAAAGATATTCACTGGACTTCAGAAAAGAGTGGAGGACTTCAGTGAGAACATCAACAAAGAGAAAACATTTGAAAAAGAATCAGTCAGAGATGAACTCAATAACTGAAATAAAAAATACACTAAAGGGAATAAACAGTACACTAAAGGAAAGAACAATGGATTGGCAACCTGGAGGACAGAGTAATGAAAAACAATCAAACTCAACAGGAGAAAGAAAAAATGAGAATAGATTAAGGACATTCAATAACACCATCAAGTGTCAATCATTCAAATTATAGGGATCCCAGAAGGATAAGATAAAGAAAAGGGGGCAGAGAATGTATTTGAAGAAATAATAGTGGAAAACTTCCTGAATCTGGGGAAACAAACCCAGATCCAGGAAGTACAGAGAACTCCCAACAAAATCAACCCAAGGAGGTCCGCACCAAGACACAGAGTAATTAAAATGGAAAAGTATTGTGATAAAGAGAGAATTTTAAAAGCAGTAAGAGAAAACACTTAAACACAAGGGAAACTCCATAAGGCTATGAGCTGATTTTTTTAGAAAAAAAATTTCAGGCAAGAAGGGAGTGGCATGATGTATTCAAAGTGCTGAAAGAAAAAACCCTGCAACCAAGCATATTCTATCCAGCAAGGCTATCATTCAGAAGAGGAGAGACAGACTGTTCCAGACAAACAAGAATTAAAGGACTTCATCATCACTAAACCAGCTAAGCTCACAAGAAATGTTAAAGGGGACTCTTCGGAAAGGAAAGACCATAAGCAGGAGTAAGAACAGTAGGAAGCATAAAAGCAGTAATATTAAGTATATCTATAAAAATCAGTCAAGAGATTCACAAAATAAAAGGATGTAAAGTATGACATCATATACTTAAAATGTGGGAGTGGGTGAGGAGTAAATATTTAGTGCTTTTAGAATGGGTTCAAATTTAAGAGGCCATCAGCTTAATATAGACTGCTATATGCATAAGATGTTATAGATAAACCTAATGCTAACCACAAATAAAAAACCAGTAATAGATATGCAAAATAGAAAAGAAAGGAATCCAAATATATCACCAAAGAAAGCCAGCAAACCGTGAGAAGAGAGCAAGAGAAGGAACAGAGAAAAACTATAAAAATAACCATAAAACCAGTAACAAAATGTCAATACGTACACACCTATCAACAATTACTTCAAAAGTAAATAGACTAAATGCTCTGATAAAGATACAGAATGATGCAATGGATAAAAAAGAAAGACGCATCTATATGCTGCCTACAAGACACTCATTTCAGATATAAAGACACATGTAGATTGAAACTGACCTGACGGAAAAGCATTTATCATGCAAACAGAAGTGAAAGGAAAGCTGGGTAGCAATACTTATAATCACACAAAATAGACTTTAAAGCAAAGACTGTAACAAGAGTCTAAGAAGGACATCACATAATTACAAAAGGAATATTCCAAAAAGAAGATGTAACAATTGTAAGTATTTATGCACCCAACATGGGAGCACCTAGCTAGCTAAAGTAGCTAATAACAAACATAATGGAAGTAATTGATAGTAATACAGTAGAAGTAGGAGATGTTAACACCCCACTTACATCAATGGATAGATCATCCAAACAGAAAAGCAACAAGGAAACAGTGGCTTTGGATGATACATTGGACCAGATGGATTTAACAAGATACATTCAGAACATTCCATTAAAAAACAGCAGAATACACATTCTTTTCCAGTGAACTAGGAACATTCTCCAGAAGAGATCACATGTTAGAACACAAAACAAGTCTCAACAAATTAAAAAAGACTGAAGCCATACCATGCATCTTTTCTGACCACAATGCCTTGAAACTAGAAATAAACCACAAGAAAGGATCTGGAAAGAACACAAATATATGGAGGATAAATAACATGCTACTAAAACAATGAACAGGTCAACCAAGAAACCAAAGAGAAAATTAAAAAAAAATATGTGGAGACAAATGACACAACAATCCAAAACTTCTGAGATGCAGCAAAAGCTGTTTTAAGAGGGCACTTTGTAGCAATATATAGGCCTACCTCAAGAAGCAAGAAAAATTAACAACCTAACCTTTCATCTAGAGGAGCTAGAAAAGGGAAAATAAAACCTAAAAACAGAAGGAAGGAAATGAAAGGATTAAAGCAGAAATAAACAAAATAGAAATTAAAAAAACAATACAACAGATCAATGAAACCAGAAGCTTGTTCTCTGAAAAGAGAAAAAAAAATTGCTAAGTTCTTAGCCAGACTCATCATAAAAAGACTGAAAAAAATCAGAAATGAAAGAGAAATAACCAACACCACTGAAATACTAAAGATTATAAAAGAATGTTATGAAAAATTATATGCCAACAAATTGGGCAATGTAGAAAACATGTCTTAATTTCTAGAAGCATATAACCTCCCAAAACAGGTTCAAGAAGAAATAGAAAATTTGAACAGACCAATTACCAACAATAAAATTGAATCAGTACTCAAAAAACTCCCAGCAAACAAAAGTCCAGGACCAGATGGCTTAACTGGTGAATTTTACCAAACATTTAAAGAAGAGTTAATACATATTTCTCTCAAACTATTCCAAAAAATACATGAGGAAGGAAAGCTTCCAAATTTATCCTACAAAGCCAGCATTACCCTGATACCAAAACCAATAAAGACGCTACAAAAAAAGAGCACTGTAGGCCAGTATCTCTGATGAACTTAGATGAAAAAATCCTCAGCAAAATATTAATAAACTGAATCCGAAAATATATTAAAAAAACCTTTCACTATGAGCAAGTGCGATTTACTCCTGAGATGCAAGGATGGTTCAATTATTCACGAATCAGTCAATATGATACAACACATCAGTAAGAGAAAAGATAAAAATCATATGATCATTTCAATAGATTCAGAAAAATCATTTGACAAAGTGCAACATTCATTCATTCATGATAAAAACCCTCAACAAAGTAGGTTTAGAGGGAACATACCTCAACATAACAAAGACCACATATGAAAAACCCCCAGCTAACATCACACTTGATGGTGAAAACAGAGCTTTTCCTCTAAGATCAGGAATAAGACAAGAATGTACACTTCCCCCACTTTTATTCAACATACTACTAGAAGTCCTAGCCACAGACATCGGACAAGAAAAAGAAGTAAAAGGCATCCAAACTGGTAAGAAAGAAGTAAAACATTCACTATTTGCAGATGACATGATACTATATATAGAAAACCCTGAAGACTCCACCAAAAAACTATTAGAACTGATAAATGAATTCAGTAAGGTTGCATGATACAAAATCCATTTACAGAAATCCACTGCATTTCTATACACTAATAATGAAGTAGGAGAAAGAGATATTCATAAAACAATCTCTTTACAATTGCTCCAAAAATAATAAAAAACTAGGAATAAACTTAACCAAGGAGGTGAAAGACCTGTACTCTGAAAACTATGAAAGAAATTAAATATGACACAAAGAAACAGAAAGAGATTCCATGGTCATGGAATGGGGGGAAAAATACTGTTAAAATATCCATACTACCTAAAGCTATCTACAGATTTAAGGATATTCCTATCAAAATACCAACAGCATTTTTCACAGGGCTAGAACAAATAATCCTCAAATTTGTATGGAACCACAAAAGACCCTGAATAGTCAAAGTAATCTTGAAAAGAAGAACAAAACTGGTGTTATCACAAGCCCAGATTTCAAGATATGCTACAAAACTGTAGTAATCAAAACAGTATGATACTGGCACAAAAACTGACACACACATAGATCAATGGAACAGAAGAGAAAGTCCAAAAATAAAACCATGACCATACTGTCAATTAATCTACAACAAAAGAGGCGACAGGAAAAAGACAGTCTTTTCAACAAATGGTGTTGAGAAAACTGGACAGCTACATGCAAAAGAATGAAACTGGACCACTTTCTTAAAGCATACACAACAATAAGCTCAGAATGGACTAAAGACCTAAATGTAAGACCTGAAACCATAGAAATCTCAGCAGAGAGCAAAGGTAGTAATTTCTCTGACATCGGTGGTAGCAACATTTTTCTATGTATGTCTCCTAAGGCAAGGGAAACAAAAAGCAAAAATAAACTGCTGGGACTACATAAAAATAAAAAGCTTCTGCACAGCAAAGGAAACAATAAAGCAAAAAGACAACCTACTGAATGGGAGAAGATATTTGCAAATGATTTATCCAATAAGGGTTAGTATCCAAAATATATAAAGAACTTATATAACTCAACACCAAAAAAACCAAAAAATCCAATTAAAAAACGAGCAGAAGACATGAACAGACATTTCTCCAAAGAAGACATACAGATGAGATGGCCAACAGACACATGAAAAGATGCATCAGGGAAATGCAATTGAAACCACAATAAGATATTACTTCAGACCTGTCAGAATGGCTAAAATCAAAAATGGAAGAAACAAGTGTTGAAGAGGATGCAGAGAAAAAAGGAATCCTTGTACACTATTGGTGGGAATGCAAACTGGTACAGCCACTGTGGGAAACAGTGGATCCTATGGTAAAAAATTAAAAAATATAATTACCATAGGATCCATTAATCCCATTACTGTGTATTTACCCAAAGAATAGGAAAACACTAATTTGAAAAGATATATGCGTATCTGTGTTTATTGCAGCACTTTTTACAATAGTCAAGTTATGGAAGCAATCCAAGCGTCCACTGATAGAGGAATGGATAAAGAAGATCACACACACACACACACACACACACACACAAATATTATTACTCAGACATAAAAAAAGAATGAAATCTTGACATTTGCAAAAACATGGATGGATCTGGTGGATATAACGTTAGTGAAATACGTCAGAGAAAAACAAATACCATATGATTTCACTCATGTGTGGAATGTAAGAAACAAAGGAACAAAGAAAAAAAGAGACAAACCAAAAAATACTCTTAAATACAGAGAACAAACTGATGGTTACCAGAGGGGCAGTGCGTGGGAAATGGGTAAAAGAGATGAAGGGGATTAAAAGTACACTTAGTGCGAGTTGGCTCAGTTGGTTAAGTGACTGCCTTCGGCTCAGGTCATGATCCTGAGGTCCTGGGATCAAGTTCTGCAACAGGCTCCTTGCTCCACGGGGAGCCTGCTTCTCCCTCTGCCTGCCGCTTCCCCTGCTTGTGCTCTCTCTCTGACAAATAAATAAAGTCTTTAAAAAAAAAAAAAGAGTACATTTAGTGTGATGAGCACTGGGTAATGTACAGAATTGTTGAATTATTATATTGTGTACCAGAAACTAATATAACGCAGTACATTAAACTGTTATTAAAAAAATAAGAGTTACCCTCTGTTTTGTGTTTCCTTTCTGCGAAAGAATTTTTATCGGTGGAAATATGTTGGTTCATATTTTGTGTATTCCTCTTAAAGTAGCTTTGTATAGCATCTAATTTTTTTCTATTTCTGAGCACTTTATGGATAGAGTTATTAGTTGAAGGCTGTCTGCTTCTGCAGATTAGTAAAAGCAGCTGTTTTAATGGATGATGTTGTGGTGGTAGGGGTGGTGGTGGGTGGGTGGGTATTGAACTTATGTGCCTTGTTTCTCTTTGATTTCTCCAGACACTTATTTTCTCCTTACTTTCTTCTTTCCTCTCCCTGCAATGGCTCTGAGGGGCACCATCCTTTCTCTATCTCTGATGCTGCTAGTGGTCCCTCTCTTTCACACACCTTCCCTGTAGCTAGTGCTATGAATTCCTAAGTCTCAGGCCTGTGTCTGTATTTTCCCAGTTGTGTGCGGGATGTTTTCTTTCTGAGGGTCATTTTGCTTGTGCTTCATTGTAAACCTCCGATCTCCTTTCCTCTGTCTTCACTGTCTCTTGAGCCTCTCCTTGCCCCACTTTCCAGACTCAGGGGTTTGTAGCAGCAACAGGAGTTGTTGTAATTTGTTGTTTCTTTAAATAAAGGCAATTTAAAATTCATGGTATTATTTATGTTGTAGTAATGCTGAAGGTATGATTTATATATGGGCCGTGTGTGTGTGTGTGTGTACATGTGTGGTCCTGTTTGGTCTTACAGCTTTTGGGGAGGATGTGTGGAGAGATTTACATTTGGACAGTTGCCATTATCTTCCAGATCCAAAAGCTCATCTAATTTTTATAATAATCTTAAAAGATAACTATAATTACTGCAGTTTTACAAATAAATAAGCTACGTCTTAGTGAAACTAAATACTTGCCCAAAGGCACATAGCTAAATAATATGAGAAGCAGGATTCCTACCAAACTTTGATGCCAATGTTCAGCTAAGCTCTTTCTACTATACAACACAACTTTCTCAAAAAAGAAAAAATCCCTCTTTAGCCTTCTCCCCAAGAAATATAGGGCTGTTTAGTTGTGTTCGTAATTTGAAAACAAGTAATTTGGGAGATTTTATATTGAGAGTCTATCATGAGACTTACAAACCAGAGCCAACCATGCTTCCCCACAAAAACCAGAGAAGTAAAAAAGCAGAGTGAAAAACAGTAAAACAAGTTTATAGCAAACATCTGCACTTCTCTTTTTCTCTCTTTAGCCTAATAAATCTAAACATGTATTCTACTGACAAATGTTTTGGGAGTTTTACCCAAGCTTTAAATTCTACCAGTATGCTATCAAATACCATATCATCTTTCTGATTCAGGCCTCTGTCTTGTCCAAATATTCAACTGCCAACTAAACATCTCCTAGTAGACAGATCACAATTACCAGAATCATAAGTAGCCATGGAACACACTAGATTCCTGGAAAACAAAATGGAACATAAACCTGTTACTCGACTTGTATTCCCTATCATAGCAAATGGTGTGCTAGCAGTATTCAACCAGTCACCCAAGACAGAACTCGGGGGGTCATCCAAGATGCCTCTTCCTCAAATGCTTCTTATAACCTGACATTAATCACTCTTTATTTTATCTCCTAAATCACCTTCAAATTCATCCCATATTCACTGGGCCTACACTCTAAGTTCACAATCTTTATCATTTCTGTTTTATTTTAGGAACTTCCTATCTAAATGTAGTATCCATTGCTTCAGCTCTCACCAAATGCCTACTCACATGCATGTGTAAGTACACACATTCATGTATACACATACACAAATTCCCCTAACTTACTCTCTTTCTAGAGAAAGATTCAATCCTTGTTTTACAGAGTTCCCAGAGAACCTTTCTAAAATACCACAAATCATGTTATTCTAATACTTAAATTCTTTAATGGCTCCTCACTGCCTACTAAATGAACTCTGAGCTTCTTAGAATTAATTATAAGCTCATGATCTTTCTTTGACAACCTCTTCACATAACAGATGCTATGTTAGGTATTTATTCACCTAAATAATATCTGAATGTCTATCATGAATCAGGCTCTGGGGTAGGCTCTTGATGATACATAAGATAATGCTGATGGTCCCTGCGCTATCCATGTCAACAAGGACAGTTCCTTGAACGTGTGATGCTGAGTTATACTCTGTATCCTGCACGTGCTGTTCCTTCTACCTGGATGTTCTTCCCCATTTTTTTCATTTAGCTAACTTTCATCCTTCTCTCCTTCAGGAATCCTTTGGTGACCTCCCCTTCTCTGTGATTTCAGTGAATTAACTCTACACATTTATCAGTGTTTATGTTACTGTATTTTAACTGCTTAGCCTTCCTCACTTCCATGGGATCCTTGGATGTAGGTACTGTGTCCTCAGGCACCTCCAAAACCTAAAAATAAGAACACCTATGATAAAGTAGGATTTCAATAAAAGTATTCTGAATGTTGCTGAGTAAGACATATTTTATTCAGCTTATCCTATTACCTGGCAAATTTGGTAGACTGAGCACTTTTATTGGACCTTCCTCAGTTTGAGTGGTACATGCCAACCTATTTAGTTGGTGTATGCTGTGCTCTGTCAGCCATTAACATTCTACTTTCTGATAATTATGTGATTCAGAAGAAAGAGTCTGACTATTTTCCAAGAGTAAAAGAACAGGTTATTTTCTGGGGGGTGGACATTCTGTTGAAGAATGACACACATATAGAAAGGTGTGCTAATCTTACGCATACAGCTCAATGGCCTTTTACGAGTTAACCACCCAGATCAAGAAAGAAAACATCAGGGGCACCTGGGTGGCTCAGTCCGTTGGGTGGCTGCCTTCGGCTCGGGTCATGATCCTGGGGTCCTGGGATCGAGGCCCACGTCTGGCTCCCTGCTCAGCGGAGAGCCTGCTTCTCCCTCTCCCTCTGCCTGCCACTCTGCCTACTTGTGCTCTCTCTCTATCTCTGTCAAATAAATAAATAAAATCTTTAAAAAAAAAAAAGAAAAGCATGAGACTTTAAAAAAAAAAAAGAAAGAAAACATCAACATTTCAGAAGCCCCTTCATGCATCTCCTTTCCAGTGCTACCCTTACCAAGGGTAAACATAATTGTTACCTCTAGCACCACAGATTATTTTTGCGTTTTAGTAGCTTATATAATAGAATCATGTAGTATGTACTCTTCTATTTAGTTTCTTTGGCTCAGCATTATATTACTGAGTGTCAGCCACAAAGATGGGATTATTTGCATGGTTCAAGTACTTGTCAGGTGATAGCAAGTGAGCCTTACATTGCTGTGAGCTATGTTCTTGGACTAGCTTCTCCTACTATTAAATTAATTCCAAATAGAACAGAGATATCAGCCAAAAAATTTCTAATTATATTAAAAGATATTAAATCATCAAATCAGTAATGGATCTCCATAGGGAGCAAGCTCTAATGTAAGGAAACCATCATAAATAGGCCTTTAGCCATATAAATGAAGAACTCTCTGTTTTGGACTAGACAGGACTATTCCTGCCTCTCTAATATGCACATACTTTCACCCTGCCTGAAGCTCAGAACACCCGATGCCAGGCTGCCCTCATGGCTGGAAACCCTCCTAATCCAGCTTGTGCTCTAATATCCCACATTAAGCCATGATCCCTTGTGACTGCCTTCCTCAGGGCAGTTGGCCTCCAATATCCCATGCTAGGCTGCCTCTCATATGGACATCTCTTCACTCAACTTGGGATCTGACATCCCAAGCCCAGCTGTCCGTATGGCACGGGAGCAGGAAAAGAGAGAAGGGCTAGTGTACTGGTTCTCAACCTGGGACAATCTCCCCACTAGGAGACATTTGGCAATGTTTTGTTTTTTAAAGATTTTATTTATTTATTTGTCAGAGAGAGAGAGAGAGAGAGAGAGAGAGAGAGCACAAGCAGGGGGAGTGACAGGCAGAGGAAGAAGCAGGCTCCCTGCTGAGCAAGGAGCCCCATGCAGGACTAGATCCCAGGACCCTGGGATCATGACCTGAGCCCAAGGCAGGTCCTTAAACAACTGAGCCACCCAGATGTCCTGACATCTGGCAATGGATGAAGACATTTTTGATTGTCACAACTTGGGAGTGGGACAGTGTTGCTGGTATCTAGACCGAATGTTGCTAAACATCTTCCAATGCACAGAATAGCTCCCCTGACCTCATCACACCACCCTGCCCAGGAACGATAAACTATCTGCCCAAACTGTCAACAGTGCTGAGGTTGACAAACTCTTGGCTAGCAGCACCTTTTAAAACCTAAAATATGGGTATCTTCTTACAGAGCAATTCTAGAAATATGCTTTACAGAATACACTCTTGCAAAAATGTCTGAAGATAAAGATCCTTACCTCAACATTGTTATAATAGAAAACAAAATAAAAACAAACAAAATGACCTAAATTTCTACCAACAGAGGATCAGACATATAAATGTTGCTTGGCACATAGTAGGTATGAAAAATATTCATTAAATAAATCAAAATATGAATGAATGGATAATACATCTATAGTGAAATAATGTTCAGAAGAAGTAGGTCTACATTTAATGACATGGAATAAGGTCTAGAATAAAAATATAAAAATTAAACCATAGCACATGTATATATGTGTATATATATATAAGTAATGTAATCCTGGTTTTGTAAGATATATACATTAGTATGTATCCTAGTATATATACTACAAATAAGTGGAGAAAAATACACTAAGCTGTTATTAACAGGTACCTCTGGGAGGTAAGAATATAAGGAAATTTTGATTTCTACATAATAAATGTCTATAATTGTTTGGTGTTTTTACAATATAAATGTTTTAGTTTTATATTCAGTTGATGATGACTATAATGATGGTTAATCTTATATATATCAAGTTAAGTGGGCCACAGGGTACCCAGATATTTAGTCAAACATTCTGGGTGTTTCTGAAAGAGATTAACATGTATACCAATACACTGAGTAAAGCAGATTGTCCTCCATAATGTGGGTGGGCCTCATCCAATCATTTGAAGGCCTGAATAAACAAAACGCCGACCCTCCCTCAAATAAGAGGGAATTCTGCCTGCTGGCCTTTAAACTGAAACATCAAGCTCTTCCCTCTTGATGGCCTTTGAACAGGGACACTGGCTCTGCCAACTTGCCAGCCTCCCTCCCTAATTGTGGGAGCCAAATCCTTATAATCTCTTCAACTCTGGAGAACCCTAATACATTCAGGAAAAACAAAGATCACATATCTTGGAAGAAATTGCTAGATGCCCACCCTGTATCTACTCTCCCCCTATTCCTTATAACAGGATACTAATTTATTCAGGGCAGCAATATGCAGTTAACAAACTTTTTCTACTCTCCTTGTGCAGCTAGGTTCCATCATGTGGCTGAACTTTAGTAACAGGATACTGCAAATTACTGGTGGTACAGCTCTTTGATTTTTACCTCTTTCTTTACTGCCACCTATTATGTCTTGAGCTCCTGAAGATCTCTTGGATCAAGTCACTTACTATAATGTTGTGATTTGTAACGTTAAAAAGAAAACCACAGGCCGAAGATGGAGTCACTTACACCAGACCAAGTCACCAAACTGGGGCTTCATACCTAACTTAATTGACGTTCCAATTTTTCCCCCCAGAAACGTAGTTTTAACCTGTCAGTCACAAATTTCCTCATCAGAAAACTGAGATAATCTGTCGCTTGGGTCCTCTCCATCCCCCAAAGGAAGATGAGGTAATCCACTTACCTAATAAGACCCTTGCCCTCTCCCCTAAGGGAAGATGACTATGCCTCAAACAGTTCTTTCTTTTCTTAATAACTTCTTGCCCAAACTCTCCTTCCAATAAAACCTTCCATTTTGTCAACTCCTGGGATGCTGCCTGATTCATGAGCTGCTTAATAAAACCAACGATATCTTCAAATTTCCTCGGTTGAATTTTGCTTTTTTAACAATAAGAAGAAAAACGTCTTTGGTCTCTGTCCTCTTTCTGGCACAGAGCTCCTAAAACCCTTGGAATTTCTTAAGAGATGAGACAGATAAAGGCATCGTTTGTTATGTTAATGAAGCGACCTCTGGAATGCCCCAGCTCAAAGGATGGGGGCTGGTCACCAGAGGAACCAACCATGTGATTAGAGGGTTGGAATTTTCAGTCTCACTCCCTCACCTCCTTTGAGAGGAGAGGGGCTCAAGGTTGAATCAATCACCAATGGCCAATGATTTAATCAGCCATACCTACATAAAAAAGTCTCCCTAAAAGCCCAAAAGGATAGAGTCTGGAGAGCTTCCGGATTGGTGAACACGTGGAACTGTAGTAAGAATGGAGCACTAAAAGAGAGCATAGGAAACTCTGCATCCCTTCCCACATAACTGGCCCTATGAATCTTTCCCATTTGGTTGTTGTTCCTAAGTTATATAGTTTGTACTAAACCAGTAATCCAGTAACTAGAATGTTTCTCTCAGTTTTGGGAGCTGCTCTAACAAAAGTAATCAAACCCAAGCAGTGGAAAACGCTGATTAATAGCTGGTCAGTAAGAAGTACAGGTAACACTCTGGGCTTGTGACTGGCTTCTGAGGGTAGGGGGTGAGGGGGACAGTCTTGGAGGACTCAGTCCTTAACCTGTGGGATCTGATGCTATCTCTGGGGAGACACTGTCAGAACTGAGTTTAACTGCAGAACAACTGCAGCTGCTATCCCTAGAGAACTGCTTGGCCACCGCAGTCCCACACAGTACCACACTCACGCACATGGCATTGGTTACAAGAGCCTAAAGACTTACATAAGACAGAAAGCTGAATAACACAAAGAGCCTCTGTCCCTGGTTACAGTGGAAGTGCCCCACAGCCCTAAACTCTAAGACATCCACACTTCTCGTAAGTGGAAAGAAATATACCTTGTTGTGTTTAAGCCACTGTTACTTTAGCTTTTTAAAATCACACATAGCAGAATCTCATAGTGATACGGCCTTGCACAGACACATATATATTTATATATATAGATATATATATTTATATAGATATATATTTAAAATGTCACCTTACTTTGTAGTTATAGAGTGGTGAGATCTGGATACATCTGTTAAACAACAGACTATGTAGCTAGGAACCAGAGAAAAACTTTTCACAGGGATAATGCATGTAAAGAGTATGTTGGAACTAGATTAACAAAGTATTACTTTTTCATTTATACCAACACTCATTGAAAGTCATTTTAAACTTAATATAATTAAGACTAGTACTTATAATTACTACCTGCCTATCAGAAAATAAGTAAGTCATTATCCTAATTATAACCCTAAGGCAAAAAAGAGGCCTTTACTGGAATCATGTTCATCGCGGCATTATTTACAATAGCCAAGATATGGAAGATATGGAAACAACCTAAGTGACAATCGATGGATAAATGCGTATAGAGGATGTGCTGTGTACGTGCGCACACACACACACACAGTGGACTACTATTCAACATAAAAAAGAATGAAATCTTACCATTTGGGTCAAAATGGATGGACCTCGAGAGCATTACGCTAAGTGAAAGAAGTCAGACAGAGAAAAACATACCATATGATCTCACTTATATGTGGAATTAAAACAAAAACAAAATAAGCTCGCAGATACAGAGAACAGACTGGTGGCTGCCAGGGGTGGGGAGGAGGTGAAACAGATGAAGGGGGTCAAAAGGTACAAACTACTACTTAAAAAATAAATAAGTCATGAGGATGTAACTAACGTACAGTACGGTGACTGTAGTTAATATGGTATTCATACCTTGTTTTATTGTGCTTCACAGATACTACGTTTTTTACAAATTGAAAGTCTGGGGCAACCCTATGCCAGCAAGTCTATTGGTGCTATCTTTCCAGCCGTGTCTGTTCACTTTGTGTCTCTGTGTCACACTTGGGTGATTCTGGCACTATTTCAAACTTTCTCATTATTCTTAATTTGTTATGGTGATCTGTGACCAGTGATCATTCATATTACCATTGTAATTGTTTTAGGACACCATGAACTACACCCATACGAGATGGCAAACTTAATTTTTAAATAGGTGTTCTGACTGCTTCACAGACTACCTCTCGCGCGTGCTCTCCTCAGGTCTCCCTATTCCCTGACATACGGTAATATTGGAATCAGGGAAATTAAGAGCCCTACAATGACTTCTAAGTGCTCAAATGAAAGGAAGAACCGCATGTCTCTCATTTTAAATCAAAAGCTAGAAATGATTAAACTTTGTGAGGAAGGCATGTTGAAAGCTGAGCCAGGCCAAAAGCTAGGCCTCCTGTGCCACAGTTAACCAAGTTGTGAATGCAGACAAAAGTTCTAGAAGGAAATTAAAAGTGCTAGTCCAGTGAATATACGAATGTTGAGAAAGCAAAGCAGCCTCACTGCTGATATGAACAAAATTTTAGTGGTCTAGATAGAAGAGCAAACCAGCTGCAACAGTCACTGAAGCCAAAGCCTAATCCAGAGCAAGGCCCGAACTCTGCTATTCTAAGAAGGCTGAGAGAGGTGAGGAAGCTGCAGAAAAGTCTGAAGCACAGCAGAGGTTGGGTTCATGAGGTTTAAGGAAGGAAAGAAGCCATCTCTGTAACATGAAATTACAAAGTCAACCAGCAAGAGCTGACGTAGAAGCTACAGAGAGTTATCCAGAAGATGTAGCTCAGATAATAAATGAAAGTGGCTACACTAAACAACAGATTTGCAATGTAGATGAAACTGTCTTCTATTGGAAGACCCACCTTGGACGTTTCAAAGTAGAGAGAAGTCAACGCCTGGCTTCAAGCTTGAAAGGACAGGCTGACTGTCTTGCTAGGGGGCTAATGCAGCTGGTGACTCGAAGTTGAAGTTAATACTCATTTACCGTTCTGAGATTCCTAGGGCCCTTAAGAATAATGCTAACTCTACTCTGCTTGTGCTCTGTAAATGGAACAACAAAGCCTGGATGACAGCCCATCTGTTTTACAACATGGTTTACTGGATATTTTAAGCCCAATGTTGAGACCTACTGCTCAGGGGAAAAAAAAAAAAGATTCCTTTTAAAATATTACTGCTCACTGAAAAGGCACCGGGTCACCCAAGAGTTCTGATGGAGATGGACACCGAGATTAATGAATGTTGTTTTCATGGCTGCTAACACAATATCCACTCTGCAGTCCATGGATCAAAGAATAATTTCAATTCTCAAATCTTATTTTTTTAAAAATATTTTATTTATTTATTTGACAGAGAGAACGAGCATACAAGCACGAGCAGGGGGAGCGGCAGGCAGAGTCAGAGGGAGAAGCGGGCTCCCTGATGTGGGGCTCGATCCCAGGACCCTGGGATCATGACCTGAGCCGAAGGCAGACGCTTAACCGCCTGAGCCACCCAGGCACCCCCAATTTCCAAATCTTATTATTTAAGAAGGTCATTGCATAGGGCTACAGCTGCCACGGTTAGTAATTCTTCCGATGGATCCAGGCAAAGGCAATAGAAATCTTCTTGAAAGAAGTCACCATTCTAGGTGCCATTAGAAACATCATGATTTGTGGGAAAAAGCCAAAATATCAACATGAACAGGAGTTTGGAAGTCACGCATTCCAACCCTCATGGATGACTTTGAGGGGTTCGAGAATTCAGTGGAGGAAGTAACGGCAGATGTGGTGGAAACAGTGAGGGAACTAGAATTAGAAATGGAACCTGAAGATGGGACTGAACTGCAATCTCGGGACAAACCCTGAACAAGGGGGAGCAAAGAAAGTGGTTTCGTGAGATGGAATCTACCAGTGAAGAAGCTGTGAAGATCGTGGAAATGACAACAGAGGATTTAGAATAGGACATAAGCTTACTTAATAAAGCAGCGACAGGGTTTGAGTGGATGGGCTCCAATTGTGAAAGAGGTTCTACTGTGGTTAAAATGCTATCAGCTAGCGGTGCATGCTGCCGAGAAATTGTTTGTGAAAGGAATAGTAAAGCAGATACGGCAAACTTCATTGTTGTTTAAGAAACTGCCATAGACAGCCCAAGCTTGAGCAACCACCACCCTGAGCAGTCAGCAGCCATCAGTATTCAGGCAAGACCACCACCACCCCCACTAGCAAAAAGATGACGATTCACTAAAGCTCAGGTGATGGTTAGCATTTTTCAGCAATAAAATATTTTAAAATTAAGGTCTGTACGTTGTTGTTTTTTAGACAGAGTGCTATTGCACACTTGATACACTAGAGTATGGTATAAAGACGACTTTTATATGCACTGGGAAACCGAAAATTCCTTTGACTTTCTTTAGTGTGATATTTGCTTTATTGTGGTGGTCTGGAACTGAACCCACCTGTATTTGAAAGTTACTAAGAGAGTAGATCTTAAAAGTCCTCATCACAAGAAAAAATAATTTTTTTCTAACTATGTATGGTAATGGATGTTAATTAGACTTATTGTGGTGACCCCTTTATAATATATACAGATATTAAATCACTGTGTTATATACCTGAAAGTAATAGAATGTCATATGTCAATTACACCTTAATAAAAATTAAAAAGAAAGAAAAATGTAGGTTCTTGTTGACTAGAAAACAATTGCAAGGTCCGTTTTCCACTATGAACACTTTCTTCATTTAAGCAAAAGCCTGAATGGATCTCTTATGGGTGGATGGGGGAAACTTGGCAATAATGATAGGTATATGTAAAAAGCCACACTTACACCAGGAGGCAGAGGGAACCACTATAACATTTCTAAAGGACTGTTTTCAAGAACTATTTCAACCCATCTTACACCCTGCAATACAGGATATGTAGAGCGAGGAAGTCTCGACCCTTTTCCTCCAGCTTAGCTAAGCCCCTGCAGCTTTATGCACTTAGGGTTCAAGGCATGCCTATAATTCACTGCTCTAAAACCTTACACAGCCAATCTGACCACACAGGACTTAAAGAGGAAGAAAGTCACAGAATAAGGGAAAATAAGAATAGTGGAGCATTGGTATTCAGGGGAAGAAGAAATCAGCAAGGATCAGATGTAAGGAAAATAAAAGACACAAGGGAAGGAGGAGAGAAAGAAGGAGGATGGAAGAGAAAGAGTGGAAGATTAAGAAAACTACTTTGCCATGCGTTCTTAAGGTTTATTGAAAACTTACGATTTGGGAACTCTGAATATACTTCTCACAGAATTAATGCTGTAAATGGTAGATAAGGTTCTAGGATCAGTCCCACAAAGGCCTAGGGAAACCATTCTGTGCCTAACATACTGATGAGCTATTTCTTCCAAATCATCCTTTGTGATGGAAGAGGAAGGGGTTTCTCTCCCTAGTTCCAGTGGGCTCACTGCATCGGGTTCCTGCAGAGCGCGCATTTTACTTTTCAGCAGCACCCGTGTGCTGACAGCAGTAGCACCTTCCCATGGGCAGGACCCCCATCCCCAGGGAGCTTCAGACTGGAACATCACCGGCTACGTGCCCCAAACCCCCAACAGCAGCTTGCAGTGAGTTCTGAGGCTAGGCACCTCCCTGTGGAAGGCCTCGCCCAGCTGTCCCGAGGGCAGACTGCCAGCAGTCCCACTGGGATGGCACCTCAGTGACCACTGCCACTCTCCAGTAAGGGCAGAATCTCAGGCCTCAGAGGAAATGGCTTCTTCTTCGGGTGCTCTAGCTCAGTCATAAGGGTGGTGGCTGCTATGTGCATCTGCTAAGTCTGTATTCTCCATAGGGTTCTCTTGGCCCTCTTACTTCATTCCTCTAATAATCCATCCTGTTACACTTTCTCTGGTGAAATTACTGTTTGGTTTCTGTCTCCTGACTGGACTCTAACTGATACAGCAAGCTTTTACCAGGAAAAAAAAATCCCCAAATAGTCAATAAATATACAGCATGAAATACACTCGGATTTTACCAGTAAACAGAGAACGAGATGGTAACTGAAACACTGCCCTTCCTAGGTAGATACTCTACAGAAATTCTGGCACATCTGCATAGAGATGCAGATAAAAATGTTTATTACAGCAATGCCTATAATAGCAAAAAATTACAAACAACTAAGTGTCCAAAGAGGAAAACAAACTGTGGTATAGTCATACAACGTACTACTACTACACAAGGTAAAAACAAAGAGCTGGGAGTTACATGTGTCAGCATGGATAAATCTCAAATGCCTAACCTGAACCAGAAGGCAAACTGCAGAAAAAAACACACAGAAATGGCATTTCTATGAAGTCAAGACAAGCCAAAAAAAAAAAAAAAAAAAAGGCCTATGGAAATAATAATCTAAAATATGTATGGGAATGAATAACAAAGTAAGGAGGATGGTTACTTCTGGATTGAAGAAACGGGCCTGGGAGGGGTCGTGTTTAATTTGTCAAGCTAAGTGATGGGGAGTACTCTGTTGGTTCTGTTATCTAGCTCTTTGTATATACTTGAGACATTTCATAATAAAATCAATAATTACCTATAAACTGCCAGTTCTTAGAAGGTGGGTGATAAAATAACATTATTAATGAAAAGCAAGTTTGGTTTGGTTTGGTTTTTTTTTTAAAGATTTATTTATTTGAGAGACAGACACAGCGAGAGAGGGAACACAAGCAGGAGGAGTGGGAGAGGGAGAAGAAGGCTCCCCGCTGAGCAGGGAGCCCTACGTGGGGCTCGATCCCAGGACCCTGAGAAAATGACCTGAGCCGAAGGCAGACGCTTAACCCACTCACCCACCCAGGCACCCCTGAAAAGAAAGTTTTATTGGTAAATGGAATGAAAAGTGGTAAATTAGGATCTAGATATCAAAATATTACCTTCCGCTTCAATACCTGAATACTTGTTTATTCACTGCACAAGAAACTATAATCTGGAGGAAAAATGTAGGACAAAAATAATGACACACTCATTAACGTAATCATCATTCAGCTTGGCCACAATGTCAAATTTCCAAAACTGGGTCCATAGTTAGCCAAAAGACAAAATTCTATCTTATGAAGGAAATACCTATACCTCAAAATATACCTGGGCTCACGTTTTGAAGTAACAAGTACACCTGGAATTCGGGGCGCCTGGGTGGCTCAGTCGTTAAGCGTCTGCCTTCAGCTCAGGTCATGATCCCAGGGTCCTGGGATTGAGTCCCGCTTCAGGCTCTCTGCTCCGCAGGAAGCCTGCTTCTCCCTCTCCCACTCACCCTGCTTCTGTTCCCTCTCTCGCTGTGTCTATGTCTGTCAAATAAAAATAAATAAATAAATAAAATTAAACTAGGAATACTAAATTATGTTTAGGCCACAGTTTCTGTGAATAATCTGTACCACTCACCAAAGTCGAAACTGATTTCTTAGAGGTGAGAAACTCTGCACAATATAATTATACCTTAAATACTGTTTGCTTCTTTTGATTCAGGGAACAAGGCCATATGGGTTTTAGAACCTGTGCTTATTTCTTACTTCTTCATTAGTGTAAGTGTAAAGTTTAATAAGCCATTTACTGTCCTTGTAGTAGTTTGCTAGGGCTGCCATAACAAAATACCACATTCTGGGTGCTTTGAACGAGAGAAACATTTTTCTCACAGCTCTGGAGGCTAGAAGTCTAAGATTAAACTTATTTTTCTCGCAGCTCTGGAGGCTAGAAGTCTAAACCGACTGTTGGCAGGTTTGGCTTCCCTCTGAGGCCTCTCCTTGGCTTGTAGATGGCCACCTTCTCACTACAGCCTCACATGGTCTTTTCCTGGAGCCCAAGCATCCCTCACGTCTCGTTTTGTGTCCAAATATCCTTATGGTTCTTATGACACCAGTCACACTGGATCCGTGCCTTCTCTAATGGCCTCGTTTTAACTTAATCATCTCTTCCAAGGCCCTATCGCCACACACAGTCACATCCTGAGCTAGTGGTGGAAGGCCTGTGCCATATGAGTCTGTGGGGAGGACAAAATGCAGCCCCTAACAGTCCTCAAAAATTTTTATTACATGATCCTCTCAGGCTTTCTCATTCCATTTTCATCCTTCTCTCACATTGTAATTCACAGAAGGCATATTTTAGATGTTGTTAGCAAAAGCTTTTCATCCTTGGCCCTTTTGTTCTTAACTCTCCAAGTTTAATATTCAAGTGGTTCCAGGCAATGCAGAATTTCACATGCTTAGGAAAAAGTTCTCTAGTTCCTTGACTAGTTAAAAAATATTTGATATAACCTGCGTGGATATGGGAGGAACACCTGTACCAAAAATAAAGCATATAACAAAAAACAGACTTTTGGAATTTGTAATCTTAATTTTAGCTTCATGGAGATAATCAATTCAATATTGACTATAGCCACTCCATCAGATTATTAAAATCAAAATAACAGAAATTAACAAAGTTGGAACTTTTACATTCAGTGAAGCGTCTTTCAAACTTATCTTCTCATCTTGTTCTATATTATACAGGTTTCCTACAATTTTATCCTTGGTTCTCTCAAACTTGTCCGATTATCAGACTCCCTTGAGGAATTAAACTGAAAAATGGATTTTTCACATTCCTTGCTACACACTTAAAATCATAGTCTTCTAGAGATAGGGTCCAGAAATATGTATTTTCTAAAACTTCTCCAGGTTAGGGGCACCTGGGTGGCTCAGTCGGTTAAGCATCTGCCTTCCGCTCAGGTCATGATCCCAGGCTCCTGGGATCGAGCCCCGCATCGGGCTCCCTGCTCAGAGGGAAGCCTGCTTCTCCCTCTCCCACTCCCCCTGCTTGTGTTCCCTCTCTCGCTGTGTCTCTCTCTGTCAAATAAATAAATAAAATCTTTAAAAAATAAATAAATAAAAGTTCTCCAGGTTATTATTGTAAAGCAAAATGCTCGGAAGTGACCACTCGTTTGCAACCAGCTTAAATTAGTAATTGCCGGAAATATTTGGAGCACGTTTTCATACATACTTATTTCTAAATTATGCATAGGTATTACTGTTCTACATGTATTACATACATTAGAAAACATTCAAAAATAGAAAATCTGAAGCGATGAAAAGAAAGTAAATATAAAGTCAAACATGTTCATTATAATATCCCCAATGGACTGTTGGCATACCCATTTTAGAGACCTTGGCTTAAATTATGAGGATCTTTACATCTTTAATTGCAACACCGTTTTCTTCTGAACTCTAGACCTATATATCCAGTTGCCCAGGGATGCTTCCTTCTGAGTGTGCTATAGGCACCTTAAATGCACTCAAAATAAACTACTCTTTAGCTTCCTTCTGCGACCCCAAGGTGAACTTGGGGTGGGCGGGGGGAGCCTGTTCTTCCTCCATAATCCGCCGAAGTTACAAACATTAGGGAGAAGCTGGACTACCCTCCCTCTTCCTCATATTGCATTGATAGTGTACCTTCTACTTCCTTAACATCTTCCTCCAACCTGCCAATAACCATTCAAAGAGTGTTGCCCTAGACCCTGTTTTTCCCTCGTAACACTGCTTTACTAGTCTCCCTGAGTACGACATCATATTTCCAGATTTCCATTTATCTTCCATACTGCTGCCAAACTCATAATTTAAAATGCAATTCTGGTCAAGCAATTTCCGCATTTTATACCTTCCAGTGTTTCATTCTCACAGGATAATTTTAAATTTCCAGCATGAAAAGGCCTGATCTAGTCCTTGCCTATCTATATCCAGTTTCTTTCTTCTACCCTTTTCTACCTTATTCCCAGCGCTCCTACAAAAGAGAAACTCTTGAGTCCTCTGAATACAAGAGTTGTCCTTCAAGACTCTAGGCCTCGGGGCTCCTGGGTGGCTCAGTCGGCTCTTGATTTTAGCTCAGGTCATGATCTCAGAGTCCTGGGATGGAGCCCTGCCTGAGCCCCGTGTCCCCACCTCATTAGGGAGTCTGTTTGAGGATTCTTTCTCTCCTCCCTCCCTCTCTGCCCCACCCCCTTCTCTCGAGTCCAAAAACACGTACGCTCTCTAAAATAAATCAATCAATCTTAAAAAAAAAAAAAAGAAAAAGATTCCAGGCCTCTAGCCCATGCCATTCCCTCTGCCAATAACACCCTTCAAGATCCAAGTCAAGTATTTCTCTGGAAAGCTTTTTGTAAACCTGAGGTAGAGATGATCCCTCTCTTCTGTAACTTAATAGACACTACATGAATATCTGTAGAATGAAAGTAATAAAGTAATAAAACATAAAAAGGAAATGTGACCTGCTGAGTTAGACACTGCAGATGAAAAGATCAGTGAACTTGAATTTTATATCAAAGCAAAATACATATTCAAAAACATAACGATAGAAACTATCCATAATGAAATAGAGAGTAAAAAAAAATGGTGAAAAGAAAATGCAAAGCTGCGGGACAATATCAAGCAGGCTAACATCCAAGTAGCAGGAATCCCAGAAAAGGGGTAGGGTAAACAGAAAAAAAAATTCAGAGAAATAATAGCCAAATATTTTCCAAATTTGATGAAAACCATAAGCCCACAGTTCCTAGAATCTCAACAAATCCTATGCAGAAGAAATATGAAGAAAGCCAAGATCATACCAAGATCATAATCAAACTGGGGGTGGAAAAGCTGCCAGAAAAAAAACATGACATCTAGAAGAACAAGTAACAGCAGTTTCCCATCAGAAGTTACACAAATGAAAAGACAATGGAGTGACATGTGTAAGTTCTGAAGGGAAAAGAATGTCAAGCTAGGATTTTGCTATACCCAGCAAAAATATCTTTTAAAAAATGAGGGAGAGGGCGCCTGGGTGGCTCAGTTGGTTAAGCGACTGCCTTTGGCTCAGGTCACGATCCTTGGGCTCCCAGCTCAGCGGGGGGTCTGCTTCTCCCTCTCACCCTCTTCCCTCTCACGTTCTCTGTCTCTCATTCTCTCTCAAATAAATAAGTAAAATCTTTAAAAATAAATAAAAAATAAAAAAAATAAAAATGAGGGAGAACTACTTTTAAAGACAAAAAGCCCAAGAGAATTTATCATCAGCAGATCTACACTATGAGAAACAGTAAAGGAAGGTCTTCAAGCAGAATTTCCATAGAGGAATGAAGAACAGAAATGATAAATATGTGGTAATAAAAGACTTTTGTTTCTTATTTATTTATTTTAAAAGATTTTATTTATGTATTTGACAGAGAGAGACACACCAAGAGAGAGAACACAAGCAGGGCGAGTGGGAGAGGGAGAAGCAGGCTTCCCACCCCCCCCCGCCCCGAGCAGGGATCCCGATGCGGGGCTTGATCCCAAGATCCTGGGATCATGACCTGAGCCAAAGGCAGACACTCAACGACAGAGCCACCCAGGCGCCCCTTTTGTCTCTCATTGAAAAATATTTCTTAAAAATTGAACTCTTAAAGCAAAAATATTTTGGGGTTTATAACATATGTACAAGCAAAATGTATACCAGTAGCAAAACGTAATGAGGGCTAAATGAACATACACTGATAAGGTTCTTTCAGTCTACATGAAGTGACAACGTAATTTCTAGAGTTTGGCTGTGAAAGCTGCACACTGAAAATCCTAGAGCAACCACTACAAAAATAAAAACAATGAAGTATAACTGAATTTCAGCCTTTGCTTAGAATGTAAAAAGCTAAAAGAGCATTTATTTTCCCTACCCTTAAAACAAACAAAAGACAATTTAATTTCCAAAATTGTAATTTTCCTCAAATCCTTCAGAGACCTGAAGTCACACAGCAACTAACTGCTACGATATCTAAGACAGGGAGGAACTAGATAGGAGCACTTGCTTACTGGGGGGGGGGGGGAGAGATACCAGATGTCATAAAAGTGACTAAAAAGATTTCAGTTAAATTTTTAAACAAATTGTTAAAAAAGGTAAGGTAGGCTAGTGAGAGTATAGAATCCCTGGGGCTTCAGACACAGAGTAACTGCACCCCCTCGTACATTTTTCTTCAAAGATTTTACCAGGAGTTCTAAGAAAGATTGGCATGAGGATGAGAAACCTGAAAAAGGTGCATGGTGCAGGCCTGGGGGGAGGGAACAGCAGCAGCTATGAGAAAAGTGTGACGCCTTGCCTGGATCCTTCCTACTTCGCCCATGGAACAAAAGCCTTAAGCTATTATTAGAAGGGCAAAAAACACTGTTGCTTTTAGGGCATAGATGAAGACCCACAGCAGCTGGGAAAAGGCACTAGAAAAAGAAAACCTACCCTTGGTGTAGGGGCAAGACACTGTCTTGGGTCTACACAATGAGGGTTCCTTTTTTTTTTTTGGTAAGATTTTATTTCCTTATTTGAGAGAGAGACAGAGATAGCGAGAGAAAACACGAGCAGGGAGGAGAGGGGGAAGCAGGCTCCCCGCTGAGCAGGGAGCCCAACACGGGGCTCGATCCCAGGACCCCAGAATCGTGACCTGAGCCAAAGGCAGACGCTTAACCGACTGAGCCACCCAGGCGCTCCTAGACAATGAGGTATCCTATAGCTGGGGTAGAGGCAGACTCACTGAAAGGACCCACTCTCAAGACTCAGAGACACTGTACCTAAGAATGAGGCTGAATCAGAACAACAGAGAATGTACTCTCTCCACTCTCTGACCACCATCACCAATAGAGCAAGCATTTAATCAACTGCTGAGGGAGGGTAACAGCATAGAGAAAAACCCTCTGGCAAACCAGTCCCCACCCTAAATACAAAGTAATGCTAGGCGAGTTTGAAGCCTGTGGGGCACTGATGATAACAACTATAGTGACAAAATCCAAACCCAGCTCAACTCCCAGATAGGCTGACTGATCAACCTCCCATACTAAAGGCTGAGCAAAAGATAAGGTGTGTCTATTTCTAGACTAATTCTCTACTGTCCTGCAGAAGACATCCAGCTTTCAATAAAAAGTTGAGACATATGAAAAAGAAAGAAAATATACCAGCAATAGACAAAACAACAGAATTAGATCCGAGATGTCCCAGACGTTGGAATTATTGGAGAATTTAAAATAACTATGATTAATACGCTAAAGGCTGGAGTAGAAAAGGTGGGCAACATGTATAATCAGAAGGATAATTTCAGCACAGAGCTGGAAACTACAAGAACGAACAAAAAATGCTAGAAATTAAAAACACAGGAAGAGAGATAAAGAAGACTTTTGATGGATTCATCAGCGGACTCAACACAGCTGAGGAAAGAATCGGCGAACTTAGAAGTCAACAGAAATTACCCAAACTGAAGCACATACACACAAAAGTGGTGGAAGAATTAAAAAACAGAATAGAACATCCAAGAGCTGGGAGACGATAACGAACCATGTAAATCATGTGTAACTGTAATCCAGAAAGCTCAGAGAACACCAACCAGGATAAATATGAAAAAGCTATCTCTAAAAGCTAGTACTGGAAATAAAAGAGAATCGTAACAAAAACTCAATCCAAAGGAAGGCAAGAGAAGGAAAAAAGCCACAGAGAATAAATAGGACCAGGGCGCCTGGGCGGCCAAGTCGGTTAGGTGTCTGGCTCTTGGTTTTGGCTCAGGTCATGATCTCATGACTCCTGGGATTGAGACCCAAATCGGGCTCCCAGCTAAGTGCGGGGGCAGGGAGGGGGGGCCTGCTTGAAGTTTCTCTCCCTCTGCCCCTCTCCCCACCCCTCTCTAGAGCTCTCAAATAAACAAATAAATCTTAAAAAAAAAAAGAATGAGACAAACACAAAACAACTAGCAAGATGGTCAACTGAAACTCAAATTTAGCATTAATCATATTAAATATATAAATGGCCTAAAACACCAAATAAAAGTCAGCGCTTCTCAGAATGGAATTTACCGAGCAATGTTTCAGACAGGAAAGACACATAGGGGTTTAAAAGTAAAATAACACATATTATGCAAATAGTAAATCAAAAGAAGGTTGGGAGTGTCTAAACTAGTATCAAAGTAGACATCAATATAAGAAATAAACCAGAGATAAAGGGGGCCTTTTAAAAATGACGAAGGCTTTATTTCATCGCAAGGATATAATAATCCTAAATGTGTATGCACCTAATAATAGAGCTTCAAAATCCATGAAACCAAAACCAACAGAACCAGAAAAATAAACAAATCCACAATTATACTTGGGTGTGTCACCCTCCTCAATAATTGACAGAATGAGTTTACAGAAAATCGCTATAAATACAGAAATTTTAAATTGGAAGCGCAGAGCAGAAACAGGTAAAAGAAAAACAAAGATGAAATAAAGATAAACCAATTTGTGGGTGGAAGGCTGCTTCCTCTCAAACTGCATGAAATACAGCCTCGGACTGGCTGAATTGGTAATCTCTGATTGAAAATGAAGACAATCTAGGATGAGGCATTTGTGAGCCATTTAGACTGGAGGGGTTACTTAATTAACACAGTTATCAATGTTGAGGTCTATATTGCCCCCCTATCAGAATTACTTGAGCTACCTATTAAGGAGGAAGATTCTCAGGCCCCAGGCCCAGCTCTGTTGCATCTAATCTCCAAGGATTATCTAAAAATCGACAGTTTTAACAATCTTCCCAGCTCAATGAAATCTGCAAACTACTGGTCTAAGATAGGATGCCATTCCTTAGGCGACAGAACCCAATAGAGGCAATTCAAAGGCTCAAATGTATTTCACTGTCCTCACCATACGGAAAGGTCTTCACTTTGCTCAGTGCCAGAGTCTACAAGGGGAATTAAGGCGCCTGCAATGTGATACTTCATTGTGATTCCCAGAACTCCTGGAGGGATTGGTGGGGGTAAGATTAAGCAGCTTTACGTTGAACACATAGATGTATATACAGAAAAGGGTGACGGAGAAGCGGAAAGGAAGAATGAGGGACTATGTGTGTATGTATGTTATGTGTGTATTTGGTCATCAAATACGGGGTGAAGTAATTTTGGTCGAGCCGTAGATTCACAGTCTTCTTTCTCACAAATAAAACAGGTCAACCACACACTTTTTAATTTCCAGAAGCTAGGCTTCTAGTTGAACAGCAATATACCAGCCTGGCTTAAATATAATGGCTGACACTTATTGAACCATGCTAAGTACTCTGTGTGTATTTTAACAGAATCTTTACAATAACCTTGTGAAGCAGGAATTATTATCCCCACTTTACAAAGTTGAAACTGGACCATCAAGAGATTATAACTTGCCTAAAGTCATATGGCCATGATAAATCAAGGATTCAAACTAAGGGAATTTGGCAACAAAGATCTGTTTTCTGAGCCCACTCAGCTTTTCCTGCCGATGCTGGTAAGGGATGGCTGCTTCAAATCCCTGGACTAAAAGGTAGCTTCTGATTTGAAGCTAGATTTTGCACTAGGTGCCAGAACCTAGCTGCCACTCCCACCGCTACTGGTTCAACCGCAGGTCAACTAAGAGGAATCGATCCCTTCCAAGTTTTCACGTTGAGGTCTCCACTGTAAAAGGAATTATGGGCCATTTCTTTCTTGCCAACATGGCAAAGGACCAAGAACACTGCTGGCTCTGCCTCAACTGAAAACTGAGCAGCCTTTCGAAAGCTGTAGAATTCTCTATTGTATCAAAAGTCCTGGTAGCTGGTAGAGATGTTCTAAATGAGCTTTGGGGATGAAGTCAGGACCTCCCACAGCTGGTGACAGGATCTGCATACCAAAAAAAGTAGATGCTCAAGAACTCAGAATACGTTCACGGAGAAAGAATTCCTCCTTTCCCACAGGCAGTAGATCTCCAAGAGAATGGGACACACCTCTGGTGCACAAACCAGGAAAACTCAAGATAGTACAGCTCTTTCTGGGGCAAAAATCAGTGACAGTTTCTCACAGGGGCAGGCAACAGTTCACAAGAGGTTCTAGGACTGTGCCTAATCGAGAGTCGATTGCCAAAGAAAAGGCTAGGTCAGGAAAGAGACTGCAAACTGAAATGGGAGAGTTGAAAGCCAAGAATGTCAAGTGGGTTGTTGTAAATTTGGAAGGACAGAAGAGGCAGGAGAATGGAGAAGTAATTAACAGCTGTTATTTAGAACTTACATTTAGAACATCGTGAGAGGTTTCGAGATCTCTGAATATTAGGACACATTTACTTCAATCCTAAGAGGTAGGTGCTATTAAGCACATTTTATAGAAGAAACGAGGCACAGAGAATTTAAGTTGCACAGACAGTATATGGCAGAGCTGGGATTCTCGCCCACACAGTGGCCACCAGTGATCATTTACATTCATAAACACGACACAGGGCTGCCTCTCTAGAAAAACCAGTAAGAACTGAACTGGGAGTGGAAGAGAGAAAAACCGATGACCTGAGGTGGGGTAAGAGTTGATCTGAAAACACATGAAGTAAGCCAGGTCTACCCTTTATGTGTGATCTCCCACATACTTTGATGGGTTATAGATCTGCCCATGAGAGACAGAATCTTGTCAGGCAATCAGAATTCCAAACGATTCAGACCAGTATTCCAGGATTAGGAACATTCGTTATATGTGAACTACAGTAACACCTTTCTTGCCCACCAAAAAAAGTGTTCTATATAATGTGGCTTACACAAAATAACAGGCTAAATAGTAAATAGGTTAAAAATAAAAATAAGCTATATCCAAAAAGATATTCTAAAATATAAGTGATTTCTAGTGAAAGACAAAAGAGGAGAACTATGGGTAGTGGGGCTAATCTTAAATAAGAGTAAGACTGGTTGCCTATACAATGAAAATGCCAAGCAAAGGCAAGCATCTGTTCATGAACCTTACAGACATGCATACCTGCCTCATCTAGCGCTAACCATACGGAAAGGCTTCATTTTGGCAGTGGACAGCCAGCATGGTAGAGTGAGTGCCGTTAGAAGTGCTTCAACAGTCATACTGTGCTCTCCTCAGTTTGAGCGGTCCTCAACCATTTCTTTCAAGTAGACTCTCTCTCTCCAATGACTGTCTTTTGATTCACAGCAAAGATTTTGTTTTCTAAAGCATAAACAAACCTGGGGGTACTTAATGTTAAAACATATCAGATGTTAAAATGCAAGCTTTACTGAAGGTCTAGGTGGGTGAATCAGGTGGACAGGCGAGACCCTGGGCCCACCTAGAAGCAGTTCTATAGAATGAGAAGAAAAAATGAATTCAGCCAATAAAATGCTAAGTGAAAGTTGATCATCTGTAATAAATAGTAAAGTAAAGGTGGAACTACGCTTAACTCTATCTACAGGAAGGCTCAGAAGTAATTCTAATTAGGCGCCCTGTGCATCAGCTCAAGTTACTGAGCAGCACATTCTATGGCATATGATCTAGAAGATTTATCTTTTGGCACAGTTAATCCAGCTCTTTGTCCCATATCATGTGTCTCAAGGACTATCCTGCGTCAATTTTCACAACGACGGTTCACTGAGAAGTGTCCAAAAGGAGAAATAGTAACGTTAGAGAGATTTCCATTCACATAGTTAAAATTACCCTTTACCAAATAAAAGCTTAACTCTCAACTAATTTGGAAAAGATACCCATTCAGACAGAATTTACATTTCTCTTAAGATTTCTAGCTACCTGAGGTCTTGGGGTACAGAAGTACCAATAACAATGTAATTTCCAAAGGCTGGCCTGGCCCCAAAAGGCATCCAACAGATTTTATTTAAACATACAAGAGCAATGATTATAAAGATTATCTAGACACAGCTTAACGTAATAACACATTACAACAAATACTAATGAGTATATAACTTATTCTTGTAACGTCAATCTGGCAAAGTTAGAAAGCAGTACCTAAAACAGAATTACTTTTACAGGATCATATCAACACTTGCACCGTTTTGCTTTAGTTCTCTGGCACAGGCAATCCTGACAGTAAACCATGGGTAGCAGTTTTTACCATCTTGAATGTTACTTGTCCCGTACTCTTCTCACCATCTTAAATTTTACCTGTCCCCTACTCCGGGGGTATCAAAAAGTATCTTTATCATGCTTTTCATCCCATTAACCCAACTCATTTGTCAGTGATTCAAATCTTTTTGTGGGCATAATTTCCCTTTACCAAAGCAGACTCAAAAGAGTAGAATTTTAAGTTATATCTACTGGCTCTAAAAAATGATGTTTTTCCTTGTTCTACTTTTTTTTTTTAAGACTTTATTTATTTATTTGAGACAGAGAGAATGAGAATGAGAGAGAGAGAGAGACAGAGAGCACATGAGAGGGGGGAGGGTCAGAGGGAGAAGCGGACTCCCTGCCGAGCAGGGAGCCTGATGGGGGAGCCGAAGGCAGTTGCTTAACCAACTGAGCCACCCAGGCGCCCCCTTGTTCTACTTTTTAACTGAGCTTTTAGAAGTGTATTGTGGCAAAAAAGAAGAAACTGGTGTCTATACCCTTTATCGGTGTTGAAGTTTTTCTTGATAACACGTGCAGTTTAAATTTTATCACGCTCGTGAAAATATAAAGGACTTAGATTGCCCGACAATCAGGGATTCTAGAACTGTCTACCTCCTTACCTCTTCCGCCAATAATCATTTTAGGTTTCATGTGAGTATATTCCCCATTTCCTTCTCTCCTTTCCATCCCCCTACTGTCCTCACTCAGTGTCTATAATCTCAGAGGATTCCATGACCAGAACATCCAGCTTTCTTTCCCCACCCCGGATCGGAAAAGGATCACCTCTAGGGTTCCAGACGTCAGATCTTGACAAAGCAGAAACTTCAGAGGGTGATGTGGAGATAAAAAGACCCAGGAAATAAGATTTGGAAGAAGGAACAGTACAAAAGGTCTCTCTTATGAAAAAATAGTAAAAGAAGAAAAAAAAAGGGGGTGACAGATGGAGTAAAGAAAGACATACCAATTAGTCTGAACATTTATATAGAGCACTTGTACAACATGCACTATGACATTTGAGCCACATACAAACAAGGTGGATCAATAACTGATATGAAATCAGTTTTAAAGTAATGGTCCAATGTAAAGGGGAAGAAAAGTCCTGAATGCCTTGATGAGATTGTGCCAAGTCCTGCCCTCCATACGTATCACTCAGTGTCATTGACATCTTTGTGCTCTTTCAGTAGATTGCTGAAAAATGCAGTCTAAAGCAGGCTTGATCTAGAACAGGGTTCTCAGAAGACTTCTGCCAGGATTCTGCAAACCTGAGCAGCCAGGGCTCCGATGCAGCCCAAGACTGCTTTCCAGTCCAGGCCAGTGGGAGACAATGCAGTTAAAAAGAGATAGAAAAGACTCTAACACTTTTTCAGAGTCAGGCATGTCAATCCCTGGTCTCCATTCCCTATAGTTCTGCTTTACTGGAGGCAGAAACTGATCAAGAAAGAGGGACTTCTCCCAGCTTGGACTCCATTACTTTCCCACGATGCCCGGTGCCTCATAAAGGATTATTAATTATTAAAGGTTATTAACCCTTAAATGAAAAAGACCGAAGAGATGGTTACAGGTATGCCAAGTTAAGAGACACCATTTGATTTGAGTCCTTGCAGGAAAAGCCCTTATTTTTCTACCTCATTTTGGTGGGAATATTAGTTTTTCTTCAACATATCATGAAGAGTGGTTAATTTCTAAAGTGTTTGAAAACGGTTTAGAATGATAATAATGCAAGCATATGAGAAAGGGGGGAGGGGGAAGAAACTACACATTCATACAAATATTTGGTCAAATAACTTTAGTCAATAAATGGACATTACATACTCCCTAGTGTGCAATGCACACATCACTGCCGAAAGAACTGTTCTGAGACTATTCATCAAGTATCTCTATAATGTTCCCTATGCCTTTCTACCACTGTTACTATTACTGTTACTGTTACTAAATAGGGCCGCTTTCCTGCTAATATTCTTTACAAACATTCTTTCACCTATGGTGAGGTACAGGCCAGTAACAACAAACCCTGTACTTGACAGTTTTGCACTGGTCAGCCTTATGAACCTTCACGTGAGTTTCTACAAGTAAGGATTATTGTTTTCTGAGATCCACATAGATATAGTTAATGCCTAGTATTTTGTGCCACTAGGCATGTTATATACAACAATTCTCAAAACAAGCCTATGAGATGGCTACAAGTAGCTTAGGAATAAGAGGGGGAGCAAGGGAATTCAGTGAGTCATTACTCAGCAAGAACCAATTTTTACCTAAAATGTCTACATGCAGTAAGAAAAATATCTAAACAGACAATAAAATGATAATTCTTTTTTCACATGTAATAAAATGGGCTTCCTATCTATAGAAGACAAATTCTATTCCCCTTCTGATTCATATACCCCAAATTAGTTCAAATTTTGTCTGCTAGTAAGAGTTCAAAAGGAAGGGGCGCCTGGGTGGTTCAGTTGGTTAAGTGACTGCCTTGGGCTCAGGTTGCTCACTGCTCCTCAGTGTGCCTGCTTCCCCCTCTCCCTCTGCCTGCCACTCCCCCTGCCTGTGCTCTCCCTCTCTCTGTCAAAAAAAAAAAAAAAAAGTTCAAAAGGAAGAGCAAATATAAATTATACCTTTCTTCTAGACTAGGCATAGCTAACTTATTGTCCATGACACCCAGATGCAGTGGGTTCAAATAGGTCACAAAAGCCTAAACCACCACTGGAATCCTACACCACCACTCTCTAGGAACTTTTTGAAGTTTTTTTTTTTTTTAACTTTCATTTCATTTTTCAGAAAGCTTCCAGAGAAATTTAAAAAGTAAAGTAAAATAAGAAGGAAGTCAAAAGCTGCAAAAGCTGAAGAGATCATACTGGGATTGAACCCCCATGAGAAGGTATGAAAACTTATATAATACAGACAGACCTGAAGAACCAATTAGAGCAAGTTGACATGGGATTTTGTGAGACGTGCTCAATCAGGGACAACAAGTACCATTTTGTTTTCATTGTAGTTCATATGAAGGCCTGAGAGTATTCTAAAATGGAGTGAAAATAGGTGTTGCTGTTATGCGAGTTAACAAAAATTTATAAGTTATAATTGGCTATCTGCTTTTGAAAAGAAGATTTGAGAAGACTAAGTCCATATTTCCTTTCAGGTTAACTTCTGTAGACGGTTTCTCTCTTGATTTAGGACACTACCATTCTAATGATATACCGCAACTCTGCAATTCAATTTTGTGTTGTCACTAATAACCTAAGTAACAGAGGACCTTCAATTGTTTGGTTTCTTAATACTCACAGGATATAGTCCAAAGTCCTTAGCACTGCGTATCTACCCTTCTTCCTTTCCTAACTACCCTCCAAATGCACCATTCATAGCAGGTACCCTTCACAATCCCCTCCTGTCCTTGACCAAACACCTCTGTCTCTGTGGTGGTCAAATCCCAAGCCTATCCTGTGTGTCTTGGCCCCTGCAGGTGCAGCCTTAATTTCCTCAAAATGCCGTGCATTTTCATGCTTCTGTGTCTTTGTATACATTACCCCATCTGGCTGGAACGCCTTTCCCTGCATCTCCCCCCCCCTTTTTTTTTGCTTGATTAAATTCATCCTTTAGGATTCAGTCCTACATTATCTGGAACGCTTTCTTGATACTCTCACCCTTGGGTGGTGTGTCAGATGCTCTTTGGACACCACACTTGTTCCCCCAGTAGACTCTAAAATGCTTCACCACGGGCACCTGGGTGGCTCAGTTGGTTAAGCGACTGCCTTCGGCTCAGGTCATGATCCTGGAGCCCCGGGATCGAGTCCCACATCGGACTCCCTGCTCAGCGGGGAGTCTGCTTCTCCCTCTGACCCTCCCCCCTCTCATGCTCTCTCTCTCTCTCTCTCTCATTCTCTCTCTCAAATAAATAAATAAAATCTTTAAAAAAATGCTTCACCACTTTCTAGCTGAATAACCTTGGACAAGTTCATTAATTTTACTGAGCCTATTTCTTCATGAATAGAATGTTAGCGTTAATTCGATATCACTATGAAATAATGTGAAAAATCACTTTATAAACAGTAAAGCACTACGCAAGCATTAACAATTTTACCATAGGGCTCCTGAGTGGCTCAGTGGGTTAAACATCTGCCTTTGGCTCAGGTCATGATCCCAGGGTCTTGGGATCCTCATACAGACTCCCCTGCTCAGCAGGGAGTCTGCTTCTCCCTCTACCCTACCCCCTACCCTGCTCAAGATCTCTCTCTCATGCTCTCTCAAATAAAATCTTTAACAAAAACACAATTTTACCATAAACCAAAAGAATACGCAATATTCTAGGTGAATATATTTTAGTCGATTTAAGGCTGGATTCATCCTTTGGTCTCCAGACTCCTCTCCAAGGATGCCCTGCATTTTATCCAACTTTCCTGCTCCACCAAGTCCTTGTTTTTCTATATTCAAAGGAAAAAAAAATCTAGAGTGATGTCTAGGACATTTGAAGACTAAATGGGAAAATCCTGAAGGGTAAGGATAGTCTTTTCCACCTTTCCTAATGCCTTCATGAAACTACTATATTGTGCACATACAAATACTTGGCAAAAATGAAAAAGCTGAATGAATGAATAAATGAATAAGTGAATACAAGCATACTCTATCCTTAGTGAGCTTGTAATCAAAAGGAGTGATGTGCCAAATCCCATATGAATCTGGTCTTGTGAAAATGTTAACGAATGCCTTCAATGTCATCCATAAGTGTAGTAAGAAATTAAATTTTCTGGGCGCCTGGGTGGCTCAGTCGTTAAGCGTCTGCCTTCGGCTCAGGTGATGATCCCAGGGCCCTGGGATCGAGCCCCGCGTCAGGCTCCCTGCTCAGCAGGAAGCCTGCTTCTCCCTCTCCCACTCCCCCTGCTTGTGTTCCTGCTCTCGCTATCTCTGTCTCTGCCAAATAAATAAAATCTTAAAAAAAAAAGAAATTAAATTTTCTGCTATGCTTATTTTATTTGATTTGACACACACTATAATTGCTATCTTAGTGACTTATGCTTCACATGTTTTAACATTATCAGAATCACTCGTGCAGTTCAATACCTATTAAATATCTACTGCACTAGGCCCAATGAGAGTATGAAGATAAAGGTGGGCTCTGCCCATAGATTGCTAGACATATAGAAAGGAAGCTAAGTCATCGATATATATTAGTATAAGACAGAATACTGTAAAATGTATGGAAGACCTAAGGCTAGTGACACCAGTGAAGACAGATATCTGAGTTAGAGCACTAGGTCCATAAAAACTAAAACTATATATTACAAATTACTGGTCGCCAATAGTTTCTGTCACAGTAGAATATCTATTATATATGACACATGTAACATTTGCTTTTAACCGAAATTACAAAAATTGTGTTGCTGTCTAACTGAATAAGAACCTACTGTTAACACTTATAAATCACACTTGTGCCAAGCACAGTTTCAAGCCAGTTAGGTACATTCCATTTAATCTCCACAACTCCACAAGATAGAAACAATTATCTCTATTTTATAGATGAGGAAACCCAAGGCATAGGCCTCAGTAATTTTTCAACGTTAAGAAGCAACATAATAAAATAAAAAAAAGCAAACTGAGACTATGTAAACAAGAACGTAAGAGACAAAAACGAATATTCCACAGAGAGTCAGCGGACCCATTTGCCAGCAATGCTTCACGCAGTGCTTTCCACTTCTCCCGAACGCACCCGGTGGAAACAACCTATCTCCTTTCCTTTCCCGCCGGGAATTAATGTTTTTTTTTTCCTGAGTCCATAACTGAACTGTTGATTCTCGTGCACATCATCTCAAACATTCCCACTTCAGAGGACAGACTGCTCTTTAAATCATAGGCAGTTCAAGGTAAATGAGACCGAATCAGATCCCCAGGTGGACAAAGCTTAGGCAGGATCGCGAAATTAAACCTTTGGGCTGCGCATCCGTTCCTGGATCACCTCCAGGGGATGGCAGCAGCACCCAGCTCACCCAGGAAGCGCTACCGTGGCAGAAATCTCCTGAACCCCAGGGGGCTTGGATTTTGCCATCCGCTCGTTTACCCTTCACCTGCCGGCTCTGCGGGTCTAATCTCCACCCTGCTCCCACCAAACGCCAGGCCTCAAGCGCCTCGCTCTCCGCAGCGGTCAAGTCCCAAACCCACCGGGGTCTCGTCCGCCCTAGAAGCAGCCCGTCCCGCTCCCTCCCCCAGGCCGGCTACTCACGGTTCCAGTACACCGGGTAGCACTCTCCTTGGGTCACATCCACCTCGTAGAGGCCGCCCCGCACACACACCCGCTCGATGTTCACCAGCTCCTCCATCTCGGGCTCGTGCCCCGCAGCGCGCGGGCAGAAGCCGCAGACGCGGTCCTCGTCCTCGTCCTCCCCAGAGCTGGAGGCCCGGCCGCACACACGGTCGCCGTCCGGGTTCTCGGCCCGGGGCCGGCCACCCGTGGCCTGCAGCAGCGTTCGGAAGGCGAGCTCAATGCGGAGCGAGTCATAGCCGATGAAGGGCTTCCAAGTCTTCTTGTCCTCCTTATAGAACCAGCGAACCTCCTCGGGGCCCAGCTCCGTCACCACCTCGTAGCGGTGCCTGGCGGCCGTTCCGCCAGACCGGGTGCGCTTCCTCTCCCCAAGCCCTCCTCCCGCCGCCCCGCTGCCCCCCGCGCTCGACGGGACCAGCGGCGGCTGCGGCGGCGGGTGCAGCGATGAGGAGCTGCCGCCGCCGACACTGTCGCCCTCGCTGTAGTAACGCAGCGAGGAGCCCGACTCCGCGGAGCTGAAGTCATAGTTCTCGTCACTGAGGCAGGAGTCCAGCGCCAGGTGGTGGTTGTGGTCCTCCGCGCCCGGCGCCAAGTGCAGCCCGGGCTCCCCGCGCAGCAGGGCCAGGGGCACCTCGCCGTCGCCCAGGTCCCCGCTGGGCAGGTGGTCGAAGCAGCAGACGCCGCCGCCGAAGGCCGGCTCCGCATCCGAGCCCAGCTCCCAGGCTGCGCCGCCGCCGCCCCGGCCGTTATGTTCAGGGCTCCGCGGGGACCCGCGGCCCGGGTAATTCATGGTGTGGAGACGCCGCCGGCTGCCCGGCCCTGCGCCGAGCCCTGGCCCCCAGCGCTTCCGCCGCACATTCAACGCAGTCGCCCTCTCCACCGGTAGTTTTTAATCTTTCAAATCCCAACCGGGGCTGCGGAGGCAGCGGCGGTAGCTCCGCCCCCCCGAGGCCCGCGGTAGCCGCAGCCGCGTTCCACCGCCCGCCCCATTGTCACGCAGCCCGACGTGGGCGGTGCTTGGCCCCGGCCCCGCCCCGCCGGCCGCGCGCGCCGCCCCGGAAGCTTCTTATCTGCTCGGGCCTCGTGCGAACGGCTTGGGTCTTTTCTCTGGCCTCTGGTGGTGGGTCAGCTTACCGCGTCCGCAACTCCTCAGATCCCTCAATTGTCTTCCGCCTCCACTCTCCTCTCCCTGCACACCTGGCTCGGCCCCCGCCTTTCTAGGAGTCAGAGCCCAGATGAGGAGAGTCTTTATTCTGGGTCATGAGCCCGAGGGCTTAAGCTACAGGAGAGGACCCCAGGAAGTTGGGTTCTCCTGACATTGCTTTTGTGACCTTAGATCCTCATCTGGGAACTTCTCAGTCACCTAGCTCTCGTCCCTCCAGAACTGTCGGCCCACACAAAGGCATTCCACCGCATGCCAGTGATCCTAATGTTGACATCACCAACCCCTCTAAGAAGCCTGAGTCTAAACCTTCCTTCATAGGCCACCTCCTATTGTGTAATTTTAAATACTTACTTCCAGCTTTCGCAACCTCACTGTAAGGCCTTTGGAGACCGAGTCCGTATGTCTCAACCTCTCCTACACAGCGGGTGCACAATCAATGTTGATTATAATTGATGGCGAGTGCAGCCAGTTGTGATTTGGTTATTATATTGAAAGCCAGAAAATGCCAGATACTAGACTTCGTTTTACTAACCACAGGCAAGTCACTTCATCTTGATCTTTTTGGTTTCCTCATCTGTAAAATGAGGTGATTATTGGACCAGATGATCTCTAAAGTGTCTTCCAGCAGTGGAATTCTATGATCTTCACGGTTTCTTCCTGTTCTTTATGCCTCTCTGATTCTGTAGCTCACTTTCTGGGATCAGGTTGAATGCTGAGCCTCCACTATGTAGTTCTTTTATATTACAAAAAAAGTTTAATTTTAGAAGTGCAACACCCTATCCTATGTTGAGAATCCAGAGAAAAACAATCTCCAACCTCAGTGTTCTCAATTCATGACCAGACAGTCTACACTGTTTCTTTTACTCCTTTTGTGGAGAATCAGATCGGTGGGGCAGTTTTTCTTGCCCTGTGACCTAACCTGTTAGAGATTAAGTCATAATTTAAAGCATGGCTGTCTCTAGCTTGTGCAGTGCCGTATGAATTTGAAAGAAAGGGCATTGCTTCCTGTGTGCAAACAAGATATGGAATAGTGCTGAAGTTCATGGCTTAGAAAGCAGAGCATGGGCTGGATTTTTGCTCCAATTTGTGCCATTGCCCAGATGATAATTTTATGTGGTGAACAACATGCCCAACTGGATACGGCAGCCCTGACTCAAAGCATCTAAGATCAGAGCCCTCATCTCCATTTATACTGTTTTCTGAATACTTGCTTTTCAGTTTCTTCTCCAGTCTTTCTATGACAACATGCAGAATATGAAGTTTGGTTATGAGCTTTGTTCTATTTACTACCCATGAAAGCATTTATTCTACAGTGCTTTAATATATGTGCCAGGCACTTTTGTTCTGGATGTCAATACAAAGGGGAATGGGAGAGACTCAGTTCCTTCTTTAAGGACCTTACACTCTAGTGGGGGATACAGACAAGTACACAGATGCCTTATAGTAGAGTAAGTACCATAAAGGGGATTCAAAATAAGGGATATCATAACATTTAAAATATCTCTATTTCTTGATGGAACATAGTCTACCTGTATAGCTTCTGATACGATTGTATGCAATTGACACCACAATATCTGAACATTCATGGTTATATATAAAGCATTATGTTGTATTTTAATCATTACACAAGACCAAGCCTCCTTCCCATAAGCCAAAGTCTGATTGATTCAGACTTCTGGCATTTGTGGATCCAGGCTGCTGCAATAACCAGTGGGCTGTGGAACCAAGCCTGAGGAAGTTCTGGTCGGTGTGGGAAAGAAAAAAAAGGCAAAGCCAGGTGGTTTGTACTATTAAAGACTGAAGCACATCATCTGCACATCCTGCTATCCTCCCTTCCCCATTAGACATGACGGGCTATCTAACAACAATGACCATCTTTCCCTCCCCATCTCTCAAGAGTTACATGGTGAATTTTATGCCACCTTTCCCTTTTCTTCTCTTTTTAAGGTTTCCCTATTGTTCATTTTAATCCATTTTCACCTGTATAAAAATATTGGGCCATTAGGCCTTATGCCATGTAATTTATTCTGAACCAATAACCCACACCCACACCTGACATGGCTTTGTCCACTGTATATTGATAGAAATTTAGAATGGAGAAAGAGGGTGGTCGTATAACCATACCCCTGTTTGCTCTATCTCCTGTTTGATAAACCACCCACTAGATTTAAATTTTTATTGTACGTTTTATTTTTAGGATCACTATCTAGTTTCTTAAAATGAGAATGTCTTAGCTGTTCATGCTACTATAACAAAATACCATAAGCTGGATAGCTTATAAACAACAAACATTTATTTCTCACAGTTCTAGAGGCTGGGAAGTTCCAGATCATGGTGCTGGAAGATTTGGTGTTTGGTGAGATCTTGCTGGCTCATAGATGGTCATCTTTTCGTTGGGTCTTCACATGTCAGAAGGGGCTAGGGAGCTCTGTGAGGCTTCTTTTATAAGGGTCCACCTCCTAAGCCCATCACCTTGGGGATTAGGATTTCAACATATGACTTCTGGGGGGTACACAAACATTCGGACCATGGCAGAGAGTGTCTTTTTTTGGGTGAACAGATTAAAAGGAATGATAACCCAGACTAAAGCAGAGAACTTTCACTGAACATATATTAGATGTTTGCTAAGTTCTAGGCACTAGCTAGGCCCTACAGTGAAGCATTCACAGTCTAAAGGTATCTTTAAATAAACCCAGAATGCCAACTTTTTAGTTCCTCTGAGGAATATAATTGTGATGCCAGAATGACCGCAGGAGTCATTCTTTCCCTAAAGACAGATCAATAGAGGAAGCCAAATTACAATAAAAATGTAGCTACATGAGCAGAAATAACATAGGAATACATAATGAATCAAGTCATTCATCCTTCTATTTATTCATTCAACAAATATTTATTGTCTACTGCTATTTTGCTGATGGTTTGTTTTTGTTTTTATGTTAATTGAAGTCACACTTAAAATGTAGAATTATCAAATGCATTTACTTAAAGATTTGTAAGAGGTCTGCCCTCAAAGTTGTACCTATCAAAACCCCATACAATTTTTTTTATATTCCTTTTGGAAATAAAGGTCAATGGCATTGAAGGTATATATTCAAATGAAACAGATTGCAGATCAATACAATATTGATGCATTCTTCATGGAGGCAGCCACAAAATCCTCATTCGCTTGTTTATATCTGAAAGAGAAGATTTGACTTATCCCTGTCTTTTGGCTATATCCCTGTCCTTTCATTATAGAAAAGTGAGTTAGACTATAACCATAGACTATTGTGAGATCCACATTTGCATCCACTGTAGATGCATTTGATGACTTATGCTCCAGGATTTTTTCCTTTCTCACACCAGAGGTAAACCAAAAGTACCTATTTATTTATTCATAAACTATATAGTATATAATTCATACATAGTACATATATAGTATATAATTCATATCAGTTGCCTTCAACAATAAGTAATTGATCATCTTAAGTTTTGCTAAGACTTAGATGTAGCATATTGTATATGTGTAGTTTATTCTGATTTTCATATAAGAAGTGAGAAAGAAAAGAAAAAGAAGCTATGTTTCAGTAGGGATTTCCACTAGTGCAACTCTGAATAATTTGCTGAGTTTTTAAAGGACTGAGTGGCAGAATCAATTCATTGTTTTTGTAACTGCCGCTTAAGACAGTGTGTTTATCCTTACATCATAAGTCAGCATTTCAAATGTCAATCAGTATATGATTATAGACTCACAAGCCCACAAACCCCTTTCACAGCTTTCCCATTGCCTTTGGAACCATACTAGATAGCCATTAGGGTAATATCATAACAAATTAAAATGGGATGGTGGGAAAGCAAAGGTCTTCAGAAATTTAATCTTCTTTAAGATTAAATAACCTGTATTTTAAATATGAATGAGTAACAACCGCCTTGCATTATAACTCATTCTTTCTTTATTTCTTCAGTTTAGAACTTCAAACTAATTCTTAATCATCAATGAAAGCTCACATTCCTTCATCTGATTATTCATATTATTATACTTCTCAAGTTAGAAATTATAAACCTTGATCACTCATCTTACCATACTTTCAGGTTAGAAACTATATATCTCTTGAGATGCTCTTGAGAAGTGCCTTGGAGATAATTTTAATGAAGACAGAGAGGGACAGTGTATTATAGTTTCCTAGAACTGCCGTAACTACATTTCCACAAATTGCATGGCTTAAAACAAAAGAATTTCATTCTTTCACAGTTTTGAATGCTGGAAGTCCAAAATCAAGGTGTTGTTGAAGTTGGTTCCTTCTGAAGGCTCTGAGGAAGGAACTGTTCCATACCTCTCTTCCAGCTTCTGATGGTTGCTGGCAGTCTGCAGTGTTTCCTGGTCTGTAGCTGCATTATGCCAATCTCTGCCTCTGTCATCACGTGGCCTTCTTCCTTGAGTGTCTGTATGTCTGACCTCTCCTTTTCTTATAAGGATACCAGTCATTGGATTTAGGGCTCACTCTAATCCAGTATGACCTTTTTTTTTTTTTTTTTTTTTTTAAGTAGGCTTCACACCCAGCATGGAGCCCAACGCGGGGCCTAAACTCACAACTGTGAGATGAGACCTGAGCTGAGATTAAGAGTCAGACACCTAACTGACTGAGCCACCCAGGAGCCCCCAGTATGACCTCATCTTAGCGAATTACATCTGCAAAGACTGTATTTCCAAGAAAGGCTACATCTTGAGGTTCCAGATGAACAAGAATTTTGGAGGCACACTATTCAATCCACTATAAACAGTCAGTGTGAATATGCAGGCGCAAGTGTTTAAACAACTTTGTGAAATATGTAGACAATGGCTAGATTAATTTTTACTGGAGCACTTTTTTTTTTTAAAGATTTTATTTATTTATTTGAGAGAGAGAATGAGATAGAGAGAGAGCATGAGAGGGGAGAGGGTCAGAGGGAGAAGCAGACTCCCCGCTGAGCAGGGAGCCCGATGCGGGACTCGATCCTGGGACTCCAGGATCATGACCTGAGCCGAAGGCAGTCGCCCAACCAACTGAGCCACCCAGGCGCCCTGGAGAACTTTCTTTTAATGATTTTATTTATTTATTTGAGAGAGAGAGATAGTGAGAGAGAGCACAAGTGGGGGGCAGGGAGAAGGAGAAGCAGGCTCCCCACTGAGCAGGGAGCCTGACCAGGGCTCAATCCCAGGACCCTGGGATCATAGCTTGAGCAGAAGGCAGATGCTTAACCGACTGAGCCACACAGGCACCCTGTGGTTTGATATTTTTACATTAAAAACACAAATCCAGTGGTGCCCGGGTGGCTCAGCTGGTTGACTGTCTGTCGGACTCTTGATATCAGCTCAAGTCATGATCTCAGGGGTCATGGGATCGAGGCCCACAGGGCTTCTTACTCAGTGGGGAGTTGGCTGGGGATTCTCTCTCTCCCTGCCCCTCTGTCCCAGACCCCCACGCTCACTCTTGCTCATGCTCTCTCTCGCTCAAAGAAATAAATACATCTTTAAAAACCCCAGAAACCCACACTATACATGTACAATATACATATGTGCATATGTATCCATATATATTCCCCTATATGTATGTAAATCATCAGTAAAAATCTGAAAGAATAAGCAACAAATTACCCACATAGCTAGTCCTGGAATGTGGTGAGGAAATGAAGTTAGACCTTAAGTTCTATATTATTTGAACTTTATATGATGAACATACATTTATATGTTACTTGTATAATTATTTAAAAAGTAAAATCAAATGGAGAATAATATGGTGCTGACCACTCCCACTGTCTTAGTGGTTCCTCTATTCCAAGTAGCCTTCTCCTTGTATGACCACACCAATCTTGCTGACTCCCCGATTTGAATAAAATCACTTTCTACAGGGGTCATAGAAATCCCACATAGGTTGCAGACAGACCTAGGTTCAGCTCTCAGTCGTGTCAAAGACGAGCTATGTGAGCTTTTAGCTCAAATTCATCATCATTGTGTGGGAATAATGACGATACTTGCCTCACTTTAAGAAAATAGAGGATAATGTGTATGGAAGTCCTTGTGGAGCCTCCCACAGCCATCACCTGCACCGCTGGTGCAAACACATTGTGTAACAGAACACCTTCTGGTATTTCCAAAGGTTTCATTTTTTTTTTGTTTCCTCCTTTTCCCCTCTGGCTTTCTTTTTATCTCTACATTTTATGAAGTAGAATTAGTGGTATTCAGCATCTAAAGCACCTTATTTATTTACATTTCAGTTATCCCTGTGATTCCTCAGTTACTTAAACTTGTTCCTCTCAGAACAAGGTCGGGAAAAGGGAACTGGACTTCTGAGTCCTTAGATGACCTGTACTTACTTGTATCCTCTTCTCTGGAGCTGATCTCAAACCTTTTCTGGCTTCTCTACCTTGGTGCAGCTCCTAGGAGAGGACATAGACCTGAATTTTAGGTAACACACAGTCCTAGTTGCAGCGCTGCCCCTCTCCTCTTTAACACAGCTGGCCTTCTTACTAACAGTGGCACAGCCTGCGGGGCTAAAAACGAAAATTCAAGTACTCTTCCATGCACTTTGAAGTCTTCTTTTGAGGGGCGCCTGGGTGGCTCAGTCGTAAAGTGTCTGCTTTTGGTTCAGGTCATGATCCCGGGGTCCTGGGATGGAGCCCTGCATTGGGCTCCCTGCTCTGCAGGAAGCCTGTTTCTCCCTCTGCTACTTCCCCTCCTTATGTTCCCTCTCTCACTGTGTCTCTCTCTGTCAAATAAATAAATAAATAATCTTAAAAAAAAATTACTTCTAAATTAAAAATAAAAGAAATCTTTCGAGGAGTCCAGGGACCTCCGAGATTCTTCGATACCTACACATTTCTGATCTCCTTCAAAGATCATGAAAACTATGAGAGCCCCATTAGCACCAAATGAATTTTAAGGTAAGTGAAACTTTCTTGGAGGCTTTTTTTTTTTATATAAGATTTTGTTTATTTTTGGAGTTGAGAGAAACTCTCTTGGAGTTGTTTGATTTGAAGACTTAGTAGTCTGAGTCAGAGGTGAAACATGGAATTCATTATTATAATTCTTAGGGAGGAAAAGGATGCAAATGGAATTTTATTTTCAGTGGCATCTTTCAGCTCCTATAAATAATGGTCAGGCAATATTTTCCTACTTGTAAGATAAAGGACAATTGATATGACCTCTCTCTCAAGGGGCAATAGTTGTTAGGGGAAACTGACAACAGATCAACTGAAATGAACACATATATACTGCATTCCTATTAAGTATGAGCCAAGCACAGTGTTAGGGACAGAACTCATTGCCCAGTGGGAAAATGGACAAATAGGCAGATGTAAAGTTGAAAGGAGCCATGAGAAAGACCTTGAAGGGTGCTGTTGCAGCACTCAGAGGGTTGCCCAACCCACCCGTGAGAGCAAGGATGGAGACAGTCATAGAAGCCTCCCAGAAAAAGAGATGCTTAAAGGAAGTTCTGCCACCCAGAAGGAAAAAGACAGCTTTTTTTTTTTTAATTAACCCAATAATTCTCAATAGTTTATCAGATTGGTAAAGGCACAAGGGGTCAGAAGTCTTAAGACCGGTCATTGTCAATGTATGAAATATCTGGAACCAGAAAACTCCGGGTAGTTCTATATGAATCTAGTAGAAAACAGCAAGGGCAGAGGGTGGGAAGGAAAGTATCCAGAAAGAAATTCTAAACATGAATTGCCTGGAAAACAAACTCTGGCCCTACCAGTTAAGCTATAAGTGTTTTGACTTTCTAAATTTACCCATAAGTCAATATCATCAACAACTCTGAAAAAGATGTCATAAAACATTCCTGATATAAGATTACAAACCTTAATTAGTAGAGAGTTCCTAGTTATGTATTGGAAAAACTAATATACCTCCACCAAAAGTTATAAATAGAAAATTGCCAAATGAGGAAATGAAGATTTAAAAAATAGCTAAAAGAATAGGATTAAAGGTCCATCTGGCATATTAACAACAACAACAAAAATAGAGAGTAAAGCTATAATTGCATGCCACTTTGTGCCAAGCAAAATTTGTGCCAGATCACAGAGGACCCTGAATGCCATGTTCACGAGGCTAGAATTTATTCTGTACATGATAGGAAGACATGGATAGATTTCTGGTAAGAGAATAACATCCTCTCAGCCCCTCTCTTTTTTAAAAGGGAAGATTAATTAGTCAATTGGGTTTAGGATGGATTAAAGAAGATCATGGTGCCTACCATTATTGTAAAGATGAGGGAACAGTTTCAGAAATGGTCTATACAGGCATGTCGTTAGATATCTAGCTTTGGAAAAACCCACGAGAAAGGACTGAATAATGTACTGACTTCCTCCATCCATTATACTGTCTCTCAGTAGACCTAGTTGCCTGATAAATGAGACTCTGTATAAACTGATAACACATAAGAACAGCCCAGAACTCATTTTTCAAACTGAACAGAAGTGTCCTTTTAAAGAAATTTTGTCTTTCCACAAAAATTTGGAAGCATCAGCATCAGGAGTTGGGGGATTTCCATTTTCAGAAAGTGCTGTTGTGTTTTTTTTCCTCTCAATGTCCATGATACATGAACAATTTCTCAGCCTCCTTAAAATGACTATGCCAGGGCACCTGGGTGGCTTAGCTGGTTAAGCGACTGCCTTTGGCTCATGTCATGATCCTAGAGTCCCAGGATCGAGTCCCGCATCGGGCTCCCTGCTCAGCAGGGAGTCTGCTTCTCCCTCTGACCCTCTTCCCTCTCATGCTATCTCATTCTCTCTCTAATAAATAAATAAATAAATAAAAACTTAAAAAATAACTATGCCATTCATTTTTAATGGTCCTCCTTAATTACAAAGATATCCTGTGGTAATGAGGCTTCCTTAAGTTTGGCTTTACTCCAAGGACAAAGAGTTTTCTGATACATATTGAAAAAAATATTGCAACCTTCTTAGAAGATGGCCTACATGAACATAAACATTGTTTCCTTCTTTCAAAGAAATAACAATTCTGTTTAATTGGCGATAACATTGAGCAAAACCCCATTTTTCCTGCCCAGATTTCTTGTTTACTTACTGTGTTAAGCCTGTCCCTTATTGCTCACCAAAGACGTGGTGATGCAATGATGGTTTACCCTTTCCCCAGATGAGGTCTGCTATCATCCAAACATCAGCTGACTATAGTCTAATATAGCGACTACAGAGCCAATGAATTTTTTTTTTAATTAGTATTATTTATTACTATTACAAGCATTTTCCAGAACTTTCCCAGGTATAGCTCTAGGGATGGAAAAATAGAGTCCCTGGGCTATCATAACTTTCTCTCTCTCTCTCTCTTTAAAGACTTATTTATTTATTTGAGACAGAGAGATAGAGAGAATGAGTGGGAGAGACAGAGGGAGAGGGAGAGAGAGAATCCTAAGCAGACTCCCTGCTGAGTGCAAGCCTGATGTGGGGCTTGATCCCACAACCCTGAGATTATGACCTGAGCTGAAATCAAGAGTCAGACACTTAACCAGCTGAGCCACCAGGCACCCCCTCTTTCTTTTTGTAGGTGGATGCAGTAGGTCTTGTTGATCTCAGCCGTCCTTAACTGCATCCTTCATAGAAATGGAAGGGAAAAAAAGCGGGTACTATTGACAGAAATCAGTGAAAGCAGATGTGTTTCAAAATGTGTAGTGAATAGCAGCATGTGGGGATGAAGGAGCAGAGTAAGTATGGCATAGGAAATTAGGACACCTGGATTCCAGACTCAGGCCTGTCACCAACTAGACATTTGACCTCTGGCAACAATTTATCTATACAGGGTCTGACTTTTTTTCATTTGTCATATGAGGAAATTGAGCTAAAGTCATTTCTAGTTATGACCTCTTATGATTATTTTTCCTACTCCTAAATTCAGCGTTGGGGAGTACATAAGACTTTTGGCCTTTTTGCCAAATGCATGCCATTATTAGCACCAACAAAGATGTGAGCAATGGAATTGATATGTCATGTGAACCTAGAGCAAAGTAAAGCTATTGAGCTAGTCGGGGTGTCCTGGGAGTGGGGGTAATACTGGATGTGGCTTAGAGACTGCTTACATGATCTTATGCATTATCTCTCTATACTTCTCTCATTTTTTCATTTCTGTCCTCACTTACTTTTGTGTTTTATCTTGTTCTCCCAATCCTGACCCTTTCCTTTCCTTTACAGTGTTCAGGCTTCAGTATTCTTCTTGGAAAGGAATTCTCAGAATTCTGGGTCTGAAAGAAATGTCCTAGTGTAACTCTCGCTAACTGAAATGTAATCCTAACCAAACTTCACGTGTGGGTTCCCACTATGAGAAGCCTCTGGAGTACGAGTGTGGGTGGTGCTCCCCTTGCAAGAGTTCCTGGCACTGGAGTTCCAGGGAGAGGATCCTTATGCATGTCATTCAAGTACAAATGCCACGTGACTCACATGCCTTGAGGCAGAGGCTCTCCATTTGCTTCTGTCCATGTCCACCTTGTGCCCTATCTTCCTGTTTCTTAAAAATGTTTTTCTCACAGTACAGTGATCATGATGAGCACTGAGTAATGTATGGAACTGTTGAATCACTATATTGTACACCTGAAACTTATATTACACCATATGTTAACTATACTGGAATTAAAAATAAAAATTAAAAAAATGTTTTTCTCTCTATTTGGTTAAATTGCGACTTGTTTTATTAACTGATGTGGAGGGTACACTTTCCAGGCTACAGAGGCAGTTATGTAAGAAATGTGCTCTCTTTTTCTCTATTCTGTCAGGTGGTCGAAAATTAATCTCAGGGTCTGAGTTCTGGAGTGCTCACCTGTGCCAATGAGTCAGACTGGAGGTGGGAGTCAGGAGCATCTCTTTTATGTTGTCATCATTTATCCATCCTGGCACCTGTTTTGTCTTTGATGATTGATCAGTGGGTCACTGTTGTGTCTTTCTGGTCCCAACCTCAAGTTGTCTTCAGGCTTGCCAGCCCTCCTCTCAGCTGTATGTTGACCATCGTTCAGCTGGAGCACGACAGTGGCCTATGGAAACCTCCGTGAAGCTGTCTCAGGCACTCTGGGCAAGAAGAGACACTGTGAAGCTGTCTCTATTCTATCACACTAGGCTGAGTGGGCAGAGATCTAGGGCTTAGCAGGCTTCGGAGGCTCTAGGCTGAGACAATGAATAAAGAAGGTCCTAGGGGCAGGGGCCCAGGAAAGGCCTAAGAGTACTGGGTGGGGGTAGGGAGGACAGGGTAGGGAGGTGGGTATCAGGGGGAAAACTCTAGGTTAGTATCTCAAAATATTATCTCACTACATAAATATTAATGAGACTGTATTTAAACCTTGATTTTTGGCACAAGGCAGCAATAATAAACCTGTAAACTACCATTCTGAAGATGTAGCTCAGGTAGGATATTGTTTTCAAAAGTCCAATGCTGCCCATATTAATAATGAAATTGAAAAGGGTTGATGTTGCTCAGTGCTTCTAACTTCCCTTTCTTCTTTCTTTTTCTGCATTTCAGTGCTTTCTCTGCTCTGAGTTGTTTCTGTTATCTTGGTTTCTTCTGTCCTGGGGAAAAAAAATGAGATAAATTAATTCATGCTAAAAGTCTCTGGCTTCTGGAAGTATTTACATTTTAAAAGAGGGTCGTAGGGATAGATCAATGTTTAACACAAAGGAATGGATCACTGTAGGTGGAACTTAAGATAGTCATAGGGGAGAGTTTTTACCTTTTTCTCCCTATAACCATCCCATGGTGCAAGGTAAAGGAATGGCGTTCTCTCCCCTTTCCCGGAAAGACTGGAACAAATCAGGTAAGTGAGGAATGACTCAGACAAAGGAGAGGACCCCTGAGGCCTCTGAGGGAAGGACAGAATTACAGAGCTGCTGTCAGAGGAGCCAGTCAGATATAGGCCTGGAAACTGGCCGGTACGCTGGAACATTAGGACACGTTGAGAAGTATGGAAGAGGCTGAGGGCTTCCCAGGTGAGGTCCACAACAGGGAACGGGAAAGGAGATTTGCTTTATGTGGTGCTTGGTGTGTGCTGTGAGCTTAAAGATACTAAACCAGACTGGTTAAAGGTCGTGATGCTATGATGAGGAAAGTAGACTCTGAAAAGTCCCTAGCATGCAAGTGTGCTGTTTCTTGCTTTTCAAAATATGGTCAGAATTTATGTTCAAGAGTTGATATTTGGCATATTCCTTAAGTACCAAGCTAAGTTCATTTTAATACATGGCTTTCAGAGATATATTATTAGTGTAAAAGTTGTAAAAATTCTGTCTTAGTCCATTTGTCCTGCTATCACAAAAATACCATAGACTGGGTGGGTTTATAAATGACAAGTTTATTTCTTATAGTTCTGGAATCTGGGAAGTCCAAGATCAAGGTGTTGGCAGATTCAGTGTCTGGTGAGATCCACTTCCTGGTTCATAGACAGCCATCTTCATGCTGTGTCCTCACATGGTGGAGGGGGTGAGAGAGCCCTCTGGGTCCCTTTTATAGGGGTCCCTATAAAAGGGACCTCTCTGGTCCCTTTTATAAGGCACTAGTCCTAGAGAGCTCTACCTTCATGACCTAATCACCTATCAAAGGTCCCACCTCCTAATACTATCATGTTGGCAGTTAGGATCTCAACATATTAATTTTAGGGGGATACAAGCATTTAGTCCATTAACACAGTGTTACTTCTAACATCTTCCAACATAGTTTCATTCCACTTTTGGCCCAGCAAAGTGGACCAAGGTCAGTATAAAAGGAATCACCTAGAATGGTCTCATGCCCCACTATCCAGCCTGACCTGCCCATACCTGGTTCAATGTCTCCTTACTAGACTTGGCTTGTCTCATTCCATCTGTATCTTCTTAGTCAACCCTTCAGCTGATTGGCTGGTTGTGATTCTGGATTTTGGTACCATTATCCTGCCTTCCTGATCACAGGTCTTTGCTTTTGACCAGGTTCTGGATGAATGTGCCAGGCTCTAAGTCCTCCCTTTGGCACATTATTGCCCAGACATGAGGACATCGGTTAGGGTTGTTAGGGTGGGGAGGGTCAGGATCAGGAGCAGAACCCAAATAAAGACATATAAGCTATACTCTCATTTCTTCTACTTGTCTTCACTTATTAAAAAAGATACTGTGTAGATTTTATTTATTTGACAGTGAGAGAGGGAACACAAGTAGGGGGAGTGGGAGAGGGAGAAGCAGGCTTCCCGCTGAGCAGGGAGCCCGATGCAGGGCTCGATCCCAGGACCCTGGGATCATGACCTGAGCCGAAGGCAGACGCCTAATGACTGAGCCACCCAGGCGCCCCCTATATATATTTTTTTTATTATGTTACATTAGTCATCATACAGTACATCATTAGTTTTTGATGTAGTGTTCCATGATTCATTGTTAGCGTATAGCACCCAGTGCTCCGTGTAGTACGTGCCCTCCTTAATAGCCATCACTGGGCTGACCCATCCCCTTCCCCCTCCCCTCTAGAACCCTGTTTGTTTCTCAGAGTCCATAGTCTCTTGTGGTTCATCTCTCCCTCCGATTCCCCTCCCCCTTCATTTCTCCCTTCCTTCTCCTAATGTCCTCCAGCTATTCCTTATGTTCCACAAATAAGTGAAACCATATGATAATTGACTTTCTCTGCTTGACTTATTTCACTTAGCATCATCTCCTCCAGTTCCATCCACGTCGATGCAAACGGTAGGTATTCATCCTTTCTGATGGCTGAGTCAGATTCCGTTGTATATATGGACTATATCTTCTTTATCCATTCATCTGCTGAAGGGCATCTTGGCTCCTCCCACAGTTTGGCTATTGTGGACATTGCTGCTATCAACATTGGGGTGCATATGACCCTTCTTTTCACTACATCTCTGTCTTCTCTGTATCATTCCAATTTTAGTATATGTGCTGCCAAAGCGAGCACAAGATACTATATTTTGGGTACTAAATGTAACTGTATAAAAGCTTCTCTTCAATAGCTTGGTTGTAGATTCACTGTCACAGATGCCTAGTTAATTAAAATAAGCAATTTTTTATGCTTCCATCTTTCTCAGGACAAGCCAGCAGAACATACCTTTAGAGTCAGATACTTCTTAAGAATTATTAGCAAAAGGGATTATTGGTTAAAGGTTCACAAAGCTTGCTTGGGAGATTCTCCTGAGGTAAGGTGACAGTTAAGACCAAGGAGGAAATGGATGCACCAAAACAAATATATACAGTATTCCTAGCTTTGGATTTTAAAATGACAAGAACAAGCAAGCCAGTCAAACCCTGAAGAATCTCTGATGGGGTGGTTCTTTCTGAGAAACACTTAAGGAGAGGTTAATTAGAAAGACTGTTTCACAAACATGGTGCAGTCTTGCAGACAGCAGGCTTACCTCTCCCAGCCTTCCTCAGAGAGCAAGAGGTCCATTAGCATAGTGGCCAGAGCCTGAACTTTGGAGCCAGGCAGGCAAGTTGGAATCCTGCCCCCCCCATTTACCAGCTGTGGGCTCTTGTGTGTGAGATGACCAAATCTTTCTCAGCTTTGATTTTTTTTTTTTTTCCCCAACCATTAAACAGGGATAGTAATACACAACTGAGAATTCATATAAATCTCTTGGTCATCAAATGATTGCCCTCATTTCAGTGAAGGAAGGTCAAATTCTAGTCACTCTCATAGTTGGCAGCCCCTTTATCTGGTTATGACGGTTAGTATGTATGTATTCCTGGACTTGAAGGCCCAGCTCAGGATGGTCCCGTGACTGCCAACAAGTTCCACAGGGGCCTGTTTCCAGACTTGCCTTATTTTTGCCAAGTAGAGATAAACACTGATGAAAACTGTCACTTGTCACATTCCCAGGAGCCAGGCATCTCTCTAATCTTGGTTTCTCTCCAAGCAGGGCTGTCAGGGAAGGCAAATCAAGAGGTCAGACAAGGGACTGCTTCTTTGGCATCACTCCTTTGCCCACTCACAGAGATGTGCCAGACACCCAGAGCCAGCTTGGAGGAACAGATACATCTCCTTCAGAAATATCTGGAGGAGCCTGGATATTTTCATAGCAAAAGATACCTTCACACGTTAGTTTGAGGCAAAGACCTTTATGTTTTTATGACAAATATTACCACCTATGTGTGGTTACAGACAGAACTAACCACAGCTTTAATCCACAGTGCTGCAGTGTGACCAAGTGGGAGGTCCTGGGAAAATGTTTTGGACTTTTAAAGTTCATCCCAATAAAATTTGTAGAACTTCTGGGTGCTGACATGGATTCTCACTTCCTTACTACATGGGTTCTCATTTCCTTATTTCATTACCAACTTATTTCAGAATACGAATTTATGTCCCAGTAGTGATGATCAGAGTGCCAGTGATTTCATAAGATCAGGTCTAGAGATGGAAATGAGGTTTGTTTTAAAAAAATGGGAGTGAGCAAGCAAAAATCCAGACTCTTAAATACAGAGAACAAACTGATGGTTCCCAGAGGGGAGGTGGGTGGGGGGATGGGTGCAATAGGTGATGGGAATTAAGGAGAACATTTATTGCAATGAACGCTGAGTGATGTATGGAATTGCTGAATTACTGTATTGTACACCTGAAACTAATATAACACGGTATAAAAAAAGGTAAATTTTAGAAATACCACTGGAGAGTGGTCAATAAAGTTTGGAACTAGAAAAAAAAATGAGGTTTGATTTTAATTTGTGTCTTCTGCTGTCTTTAGGTCAGTCATGTATGAATAGTTTGTTCATTCAGTGTCTCTATTGCCTCAAGTCAAGTGACAAAGGATATTAGAATCACTGTCACAGAGGACATTATTACTGAGCAGTATTTATCATAAATCCACTGCTGCACAATGCCAAGGCAAGGTAAATAGGCAGAATAATTGCCTATGAGTAAAGACTGTTTAACACACAGATCATTTCACAGAGCCCTTCAGATCCCTGTGCAAATATACTAACAGGACCTGGATGTTAATTTGCAGCAAAAATTGTATGGATAAAGGGGCAGGAGAGTTGGTAATATTCTAAAAGTTATTTGATTACAAAATATATATCCTTTTCTTTTTTTTTTTTAAAGATTTTATTTATTTATTTGACAGAGAGACACAGCGAGAGAGGGAACACAAGCAGGGGGAGTGGGAGAGGGAGAAGCAGGCTTCTCGTGGAGCAGGGAGCCCGATGTGGGACTCCATCCCAGGACCCTGGGGTCATGACCTGAGCCGAAGGCAGACGCTTACCGACTGAGCCACCCAGGCGCCCCCATATCCTTATTTTCTTACCTACAAGGTCTTCAAAAAATGGAAGTGGGAGGTAGTGTACTATAGTTTAGTGGTTTCCAGATAGTTGTTTTTAATAAATCAGTTAAATTTTAAAACAAAAAATGGGAGGGACTCTTTTTTTGCAAATTTTGTGAAGGAAATTAAAAAACAGATTTCCTATAAAGTACTGCTATAATTTCATGAAGAAAGACAGTCAAATATCAAAATAAAAGGGAGGGTATAATTTCAGGTTAAAGAATGGTCTTTCAAAGTAGATAGTAGTGTCTACCGCTTATTGAACACATATGCAAGGTACTAAGACATTTGAATGTATTGTATAACTCATACAACTTTGTGAGATGGATACTGTTATTATTCCCATTCTACAGATGAGGACACTGGGGGTACAAAGAGGTAATGTGTCTAAAGGAACACAGTAATGGCAGAGTGTGGATTCATTTCTGCAGAGTCCATGGTTTTAAAAATTATGTGATAAGCATTAATAACACCTTACAGTTAGTATCACTAAAATATTGGTTACATAACTTGCTTTTCTAATTTTGACATCAACAGGTGGAAACGTGGTCACAGACCTGTACCAGTCTGAAAGCCAGGGTGTCTCTCTCGAAGGGGCCAGAGTGGGAGGCTGGAGTAAGCTGGGGCCTCAGCTTCATTTGGGGCCTCAAACTTAGACTTTTGATGTTATCTTCAAATACTGTTATACATATACACACAAAGAGACACCAACTGGTTTAGAAGGAAAGCAAAAGAAGTCATTCACCAAACTTGTTTTTACCTGCCTACTACATCAGACATACCACCTGCAGTGCACTATGGATTGATTTTTTTTCAAAATGCATTTTGTAATTATCTTTTGAAAAACACCATTCTACTGGTATTGAAACTGCATTGTGGGTGAGATAGTACTTATTTCCTACTCCTCATGGACAGGGATAGACCATCCATTTCCTTCCCAGAAGGAATAGGCATGGCAAGACCCCTTGTATCCTCTGTCCCCTCACCCCTCCTCCAGGGAAATGGAATAACCAATTCACCTTATTGGTGAATTGACTTGGCTCTGTGTCTTTTGGGCTTATCTTTCAGAGTCTGTCTCCAGGATGTGCACATCCTGTGCTCTTCCCTGTGGTTCACAATGAAGCAGCTCTGCCTCCAGGAAGAGGCCTGCTAGCTCAGATTTGAGGTGAATTCCATTTGGGAAAGGTGTTATAAGCCCCTTTGGCTTCATATCTAAAGTCATATTATCTAATTAGCTTTATCTGCTATAAGGGTAACATATTTATTTTCCGTCTCCTGCATTTTATTTCTTATTGGTTATAGATTTTATTTTATTTTTTAAAAGGTTTTATTTATTTGTCAGAGAGAAAGCACAAGCAGGGGTAGTGGCAGGCAGAGGGAGAAGGAGAAGCAGACTCCCCACTGAGCGGAGAGCCTGATGTGGGGCTGGATCCCAGGACCCTGGGATCATGACCTGAGCTGAAGGCAGGTGCTTAACTGACTGAGCCACCCAGGTGTCCCTGGTGACCAATTTTAGAAAGGAAGAAAAGAACTGTTATTTGTTTAGTCCTTAAGTTCCCTGTAAGCCATCATATGATTGTAAGATCGAGTTTGGAAGGGACCTGAAGAGGTCAGCCTGAACCACATCCAAGCTAAAGACTTCGATGCAGTAGTCATCCTTAACATTTTTCTTAGCACTTACTATGTGATAGGCACTGGATCACAAAGCTTTCTGCATGAATGATCTCATTGAATTCTTACAGCAATCCTATGAGATGGGTACTAGTTACAACCCCGTTTTACTAATTAGAAACTTGAAGCCTGGAGAGGTTAAATAATATTCCTAAAGTTACAGAATGATTTAGCAGCAGAGCCCCAGTGGAGGGGTAGAGATCCCATCCCAGCCCTGTACGGAGACAACAGATGTTGAACAATGAATAGGTGATCGATGACAGCTGTGTGTCATGCCAGGTGCTTAGCATACATAACCTCTAGTCTGAAGGGTCAAGAAAGACACTCTTCCCTGACAAAACGATGTTCAATCGTGAGCCTCCACAGTGTATAGGAGTCAGCAAGGCAAAGGGATGGCTGGATGGGTGGATGGGATTAAGGATGAGGAGTGGGTAGTATTCCGGGAGGGAAGAGGGTCTGAAGTGAGAAGAGGTGCAGTAGCCCATGGCCGTGGCACAGGAGGTGAGGAGGAAGGTAGCACCAGATGACCCCGGAAAGCCAGATTACAGAAGAGGCTTTGCAGTCCACACTAAGGATTTTGGATCTTCTCTCAGGAGCAATGTGGTGCCTTTGAAAGGTGTAAATGAAGGGCGTGACAATCGTGCCCACTTTTCTCTGTAGCATTCCCTATTTTTAAGCTTTAAATTCTGACTACATCGGAGAGAAAATTCCTATTACGTGCTAATCTCTCTTTAACACCCGGTGGCTTTTGATGAACTACTCATTTCCCTCCTGATAAGGGGCAGCGTGTGTGAAGTCTGTTTCAGTAGTTCTCAGACATGGCTGTGTCTGAACAACTTTGAAATGTTCTGATGCAAGACCACACTCAAGACCAATTAAATCAGAATCTCTAAGCATGGGAGCCAAGCATCCGTATTTTTTTTTTTAGACAAAGCAGCCTCTGCAATTCAATTTAACACACAGTTATTGAGCTCCTACTGATCCCAAATCCAAGCACCGCGTTAGATGCTGTGCATACAGAGATGAGTAAGTGTGAACAGCTGTTTTCAGCTGTGAACTATTCCGAAGTCCTAGCGTCTGCAGCTGCTACTAAAGCAAGCAAGGTTGAGGCAGCCCCAGGCGCCAGGAGGCAATTAAAAGAATCCTCGAAGTGAAAGTCAATGAAAATAATAAATCATGTGGTTGCATATCTACAGTGTCTCACCTGGTCTTTCCACCGGAAATCCCGGAAATCAGGAACCCCGAGCCAGGAGATTCAGAGAGTGGTCAAGGCACCCTGTTGCTTTGATTGCTCTCCCTATCCTTGCCTTGGAGAACTGGCCCAAGGAGGGAGGCAACACACCTATTTATTCACTTATTAAAACATTTATTGAGCACCTACTTTGTGTCAGGCTCTGTGCTGGGCATTGGGGGTAAAAAAGAGCATCCACGTTTCCTGACCTCAAGTTGCTCACATAAGACAAGGAATCTATTCTGCTTTTTAGTTTGTCAGAATAAATCAGAATGAAAATGCCTTCTGAATGTATTTCAAAAGACTGATCTGAAGATAAAAATAGATTATAAATATTCAAATGCTTTGGAAAATGAGGAATCCATGATGAGTCAACAGAAAATTCTATACCTTGAATTGTGAAACCATAAAACTTCCAAGTTTTGCCATTCATGCTATACTGATCTTGGAAATATTTTCCGAGAGCAGCAATGATTTCTTTTTTTACTTGTTTTATATATCTTCTAGCGTTGTATCAGGTACAAAAGGGTATTTAACAAACGTTTTTTTAATGATCACCGAATAACTCTATCCAAGTTAGGATAACTTTTTTTTTGAACAAAGTTCAAAAAGAAAGGCATTCCAATATGAAAACAAGCCAATGTTGAGGCCAATAAAATTTTGAAAGTTTTTTAAGTTTTTGTTTTGAGAGAGTGAGAGTGAGAGAGATCTCAAAGGGAAAGAGAGAAGCAGACTTGCTGCTGAGCAGGGAGCCTGATGTGGGGCTAGATCCCAGGACCCTGAGATCATGATCTGAGCCCAAAGCAGACACTTAAATGACTGAGCCACCCAGGTACCCCCAAATTTTGGAAGTTTTAAAAGAATATAGAATCATGTCTTTATTTTCAAAGCTCTGGAGATAACCTATGTTTATGAAGGTCTCTGGGGAGCTTGAAATTCTAAGATTTCAACCCAAATAAGACAGGAAGGCATCTTTTTAAAATAAGTATCTAAGTTTTCATTGAAGTGCTTTAATTTCTTCTCTTATTTGGCTCCACTTTGAGATAAACTGAGAAAAAATAAAGATCTATTTCATAGCCTTAGAGAATCCTAGAATTGAGGGGTAGAGGGGAGGGTTGGAAAGATCCAGGAGACCATCCAGAATGACCTGGAGAGTTTTTTCAGAAACATACTTGCTGGGTTTCTGATGGGATGATCTGGAGTATAGGAGCTAGGTATGGGATACTTGGCACCGATGCTTTTAAGAAGCTCTTGGCGCGGGGGGTGGGGGGGTGGGCGGTGACTGGGTGGCTCAGTTGTGATCCCGGGCTTCCGGGATCGAGTCCCACATCGAGCTCCCTGCTCAGCGGTGAGTCTGCTTCTCCCTCTCCCTCTACCCCTGCTTGTGCTCTCTCTCACTCTCTCTCTCTCTAAAAAAAAATATATATATTTTTAAAGATTTTATTTATTTGAGAGAGTGAGAATGAGAGAGAGCACGAGAGGGAAGAGGGTCAGAGGGAGAAGCAGGCTCCCTGCTGAGCAGGGAGCCCGATGCGGGACTCGATCCCAGGACTCCAGGATCATGACGTGAGCTGAAGGCAGTCGCTTAACCAACTGAGCCACCCAGGCGCCCCCCCAAAAAAGAAAATCTTAAGAAGAAAAAAAAAAAGAAGCTCTCCATGGGCGCCTGGGTGGCTCAGTCAGTTAAGCATCTGACTCTTGATTTTAGCTCAGGTCATGATCTCAGGATCCTGTGATTAAGCCCCGCCTTGGGCTCCATGCTCAGTGGGGAGTCTACTTGAGGATTCTCTTTCCCTTTCCCCCTGCCCCGCCCCTTGCATGTAGTCCCTCTCTCACAAAAAATAAATAAATAACATCTTTAAATAAAAGCTCTCCAGATGATTCTGCTGCCTATTCTGGTTTGGAACAACTCATCAAGTCCAATCATTCTATTTTATAGATGAAGAAAATAAGACCCAGAGATTTGAAGTGAGCTATTCAAAGTCTCACAGCTAGTTAATGATGGAAACTAATACTATGTTTTCTATTCTATCACATAGATTTCCATATTTTTGCTAACATTACCATAGCCTCCATTCCACTGACACAGTCTTTGCTCTATAAGTAATTAAAACATTTTTTTCCCCCAGATGTTGTATAAGAGGGAAGCTTAGCTCTGGATGGACCAGTATGCCTAACCACCAGCAGCAGTTAGGAGATCTGATTATAAATGCCTCAAACAATCATTTAAATAAAAGATCGGGGTAACTTGGTGTGGTCTCCCAGGATGAAATTAAAAGGAAACTGAAAAATCATTCACTTTGTTTAAAACAGAGTATTTATCATGATACAATCTCTTTTGTTCTACTCTGACTTTTGAAATGAAAAATAGTTAAATAAGATTAAAAAACATACTGTTGCGTATTGACAACACATTTAAAGTCTTCTTTATAATATAGTAATTTGGGTTAGGTACCTTTTCTTCCCCCCCGCCACTAAATATTTAAGACACTTTTCCCTCCATCTCAATTTTAAGTATGATCAGAAACTTGTATCTAGCTGAACTAAATATATATTGAGTGGAAAGTTGTGTCACAGTTTGGGTTTCACACACATTCTCCTATTTGTTTTGAAATACTCAAGACATTAGTATGCATGGTGCTATTTATTCTAACGTTAAATATAAACGCAAGTCCCCGTGCAACTGCAAGTATGCTTCTTCCAACAGCTCCAAATTATAAGGTTAACAGCCTGTTTTGGTGCTTTTCTTTTCTGCTCTTTCTAAAATTGCAAATTACCCAGCCAGCTTAGCCCATGAATAAGCTGTAAAGGGGCAGTGTGGGTGGAGGGGTGTGTGTGTGTGTGTGTGTGTGTGTGTGTGTGTGTGTGTGTGTGTGTGTGTGTGTGTGTGTGTGTGTGTGTGTGTGTGTGTGTGTGTGTGTGTGTGTGTGTGTGTGTGTGTGTGTGTGTGTGTGTGTGTGTGTGTGTGTGTGTGTGTGATGGAAGGAGGAGAAGCAAGGTTAGAGAAGGGAGTTCCACTGAATTATTGTGGGTAACTAGTCACCTTACTATCACTTCCAGATTGCCATTTGGTAAATAGCCCTTTAATTTTTCGTCCCATGCAGCTATCTTTCTTTTTCTTTCACAGAGAGACGATGTTATACCACTAAATATTAGATTAATCATTCCTAGTACCATAAAAAGCACTAAACACCAAGTGACAAAGGGCCAAATTTCCAGAAGCTCAAAACCTTAAGAAAAAAAAATCCATGCTATGAAGCTATCCATGATTTCCTCCTCTATCCTTGTGGACTCCGATAGAATTTTGCTTGTGCCCTCCTAATGCCACATGCCATCTTCTACTTTGTACTCTTGATTCTGCCATGCAACATAAATACACTGTGGCCAGTATATTTAGGTGTTTGTATCTCCCATAGCACTTGGGCGTAGTAGGCATTCATAGAGTATCAGAACACTGCATCTCTAAGACTAACCTAAAGGGAGAGGAGTCACTACTTGATAAACAATATGGCATAAAACATTAATGTAAGGATTGAACGTACCTGTTTCATGAAAGAACTATTGTCACATTATGAAGCAATCGGTTGCTTCAAGAGGGAACAGGTTTCAGGTTTCTTTCAATTGGCATGTCATGTGATGGGACTTTGAAAAGAGATACATCTAATGCTTTAGAAAGCCCTTAGGAGGAGCTCCTTACCTCTCTAGGAAAGCTAAAAATAGGAAAGGGGAAGAGAACAAGGAAAACCTTTATGGAGGCTCTTTTTACCTGCAGTCTCCGATACAATAGCATCTCCACTGGACAACCTCTCCGAGGCAATATAACCTGGCTGTAAGGATTGATTCTCTGAGATTTTCTATGGTTCTCAAGCTGTGGTTCCAAACCAAAAACCAACAGTTCACATTGTTTGGGAACTGGCTAGAAATGTAAAACTTCTCACCCTCCTAGATCTACTGAATCAGGAACTCTGGGGTGGAGCCCAGCACTCTGCTTTTTAACAAGCCCTGCAGGTGATTCTGCTGCAGACTAAAGTTTGAGAATACTGCTTCACACTGACCCTCCCCAGCTGCTGTACCCCAGTGGTTCAGATCACCTGGGGAGAGCTCCCTTGGATCTTGGGCTCTTGCACAGTGGAGAAAATGAATGTTTGTGGGGAGGGAGGGGGAATGAAGCTTACTCTCTTTTTTTGTCCTATTAAAATAAAAATACTTCAAAGGTCTCTCTACCAAAGTAACACTTTAATTATCCATTGTAATCTTAATAGGGATTTGCTAATTCAGCTGAGAGCTGGAATAGTGCTTAGTTGAACACTGTAACTTGATCTGGACACACTGGGCTGAGTCAGCCTGAGTTGACATTTATCTTCTGTGATGGCCATGAAGGAGGGGGTTAGCAAGATAATCGATAGTGTATGAACTGTTTTAAGCAGTATGTTTCATTTACATAACCAAAAAATATCAGAGCTGCAAGAGACCTTAGGAACTGATTGTTTTTTTGATCTTGTGTTACAGAGGTCTCACAGCTAGTTAGTGACAGAGTCAGGACCACAAAGGACTGCTTGTTCTAGGGATTCTAATGCAGGGTCTATAGTGCCAGGAATACGTTACACCACTCAGCAGTTACGCTTCAACATTTCCCTTGCATGGAATGGTTCGCAAGCCTAAATTCCAGGCATCTATTCAAGTTCTAGTTGAAGACCTAGGTATACTCATTCATTGCTTCATCAAAAGATTCAAGGAAATTCTCTGAAAGTCTATTGTATTAATTAGAATTGTTTTGGTTGCCAGAATAGAAGCCTACTTGAGCCAGTTTCAGCAACAAGGGGGCATTAATTACAGTGGGACTGAAGAAAGCGTTGGACAAGCAGGCTTCCAGAGGATAGGAACTGGGGTCCGGGAGCACTGTAAGGAGCCCAGAAAGTCCTCTTTCTGGGTGTCCTCCTCATCTGCTTCTTCCTGCTAGTCAGTCTCATTAATCTCTCATACAACAGAATGGTATTTTTCTATTTCACAGGATACATGGGAGAAAAAAGAAGCCACGGATAGTGGTATATAAAGCATAAGTTTTATATGTCACATGTAGGACATACTTGATATTTTTCTTTTTAAAGTTTTTTTTTAAATAACAGGTTTACTGAGATATAATTCAAAAACTCACATACCATAAAGTTCACTTTTAAAGTTCTGCAACTCAGTAGTGAATTTTTGTACAGTTGATTATTCATGGAAATGTGCACAGTGGTGAAAAATTTGAATTGCTGCACATGCACGTTTCCAGCTGAGGTTGGACAGCTCTCATACTAAAGACAGGTGCCCTTTTTGTGGTCTATTTAGCGTCGTGTTTTTTGCATTTTTGGTGCTTTATATTGGTGGTGTTGCTGTTTAGAATGGCTCCCAAGTATAGGCTGAGGTGCTGTCTACTGTTCCCAAGCACTGGAAGGCTGTGATGTGCCTTACAAAGAAAATACATGTTAGATAAGCTTTTTCTTCTTTCATGCATGAGTTATAGTGCTGTTCGCTATGAGCTCAATGTTAGTGAATCATCAGTGCAGTACATCTAGGAAAAAGGGAGGAAATATGCCAATCTGTTCATGAGGCTGCTTTGGAAAATGCCAAAGTAACATCTATAGTGTGTGATGAAGCCATGGAAAAGATGGAAAAGTGCATAAAGTAGTGGATGGCATCCATGTGAGACTGAAAGCCAAAAAATTTTACTGTCACATTACCCAAGGCTAGGAAAATGTTAAACTCTTCTTGGTTAGTGTTTTAGTATAAAGAAATACTGCATATAATTAATTATAAGAAATATCTATTAAATAAGGTGTTTTTAGACAGAAACACACATAAAACAAGGTTATATACTGATTGGTTGATTAAAATGCTATGAACAGAAGCTTGTGGGAATGTAGTCCTATATTTTCCTAAGGAGCAATGGCTTAGTATTCACTACTCCAGTGTTTACAGCAACTTTATAGAATATAATCCCATTGAAAGATGAGAATCTGTTGTATACATTCACAAAATTATGCCTTAATCACCATTATCTAATTCCAGAACATTTTCATCATCCCTAAAAGAAATCCCATACCCATTAGCAGTCATTCCCCACTTCCCCTCTACCCCCAGCTCCCGGCAACCACTAATCTATTTTCTGTCTCCATGGATTTGCCTATTCTGGACATTTCATATACATAGAATCATATGATGCGTGGCCTTTTCTGTCTTGGTTCTTTCACTTAGCATAATGTTTTCAAGGCTCATTCATGTTTTCCAAAGTGGCTGCATATTTTTGAATCCCATCAGCAGTGTATGAGGGTTCCAGTTTCTCTATATCCTTGCCAACACTTGTTATTGCTGTCTTTTTGATTACAGCCATCCTATTGGGTATGAAATGATATTTCTTTGTGGCTTTGACTTACGTTTCCCTGATGACTAATAATGTTTAATTAATCTTTTCTTGTGCTTCTTGATCATTTGTATATCTTCTCGGGAGAAATATCTATTCAAATCCTCTCCCTATTTTAAAAATTAGAACATTTGTTGGCTGTCAGAGTTATATATTTTGGATACAAGTCCCTTGTAAGATATGTGATTTGCAAGTATTTTCTTCCATTGTGGGGGCTGCCTTTGATGGCTGAATGGACTTTTGATCTGGATGTCAGAGTCTCACTTGTTCAGTATGCACAGGTGTGTACTTTTCAGATGATGGGACAACACTGGCAATGGCTTTCTGTGTAACCATGTTACATGGATCTCAGAAAACAATAATCCTTACTTGTAGAAACTCACGTGAAGGTTCATAAGGCTGACCAGTGCAAAACTGTCAAGTACAGGGTTTGTTGTTACTGGCCTGTAAAACTAATATTCCCACCAAAATGAGGTAGAAAAATAAGGGCTTTTCCTGCAAGGAATCAAATCAAATGGTGTCTGTTAACTTGGCATACCTGTAACCATCTCTTTGGTCTTTTTCATTTAAGGGTTAATAACCTTTAATAATTAATAATCCTTTATGAGGCACCGGGCATCGTGGGAAAGTAATGGAGTCCAAGCTGGGAGAAGTCCCTCTTTCTTGATCAGTTTCTGCCTCCAGTAAAGCAGAACTATAGGGAATGGAGACCAGGGATTGACATGCCTGACTCTGAAAAAGTGTTAGAGTCTTTTCTATCTCTTTTTAACTGCATTGTCTCCCACTGGCCTGGACTGGAAAGCAGTCTTGGGCTGCATCGGAGCCCTGGCTGCTCAGGTTTGCAGAATCCTGGCAGAAGTCTTCTGAGAACCCTGTTCTAGATCAAGCCTGCTTTAGACTGCATTTTTCAGCAATCTACTGAAAGAGCACAAAGATGTCAATGACACTGAGTGATACGTATGGAGGGCAGGACTTGGCACAATCTCATCAAGGCATTCAGGACTTTTCTTCCCCTTTACATTGGACCATTACTTTAAAACTGATTTCATATCAGTTATTGATCCACCTTGTTTGTATGTGGCTCAAATGTCATAGTGCATGTTGTACAAGTGCTCTATATAAATGTTCAGACTAATTGGTATGTCTTTCTTTACTCCATCTGTCACCCCCTTTTTTTTTCTTCTTTTACTATTTTTTCATAAGAGAGACCTTTTGTACTGTTCCTTCTTCCAAATCTTATTTCCTGGGTCTTTTTATCTCCACATCACCCTCTGAAGTTTCTGCTTTGTCAAGATCTGACGTCTGGAACCCTAGAGGTGATCCTTTTCCGATCCGGGGTGGGGAAAGAAAGCTGGATGTTCTGGTCATGGAATCCTCTGAGATTATAGACACTGAGTGAGGACAGTAGGGGGATGGAAAGGAGAGAAGGAAATGGGGAATATACTCACATGAAACCTAAAATGATTATTGGCGGAAGAGGTAAGGAGGTAGACAGTTCTAGAATCCCTGATTGTCGGGCAATCTAAGTCCTTTATATTTTCACGAGCGTGATAAAATTTAAACTGCACGTGTTATCAAGAAAAACTTCAACACCGATAAAGGGTATAGACACCAGTTTCTTCTTTTTTGCCACAATACACTTCTAAAAGCTCAGTTAAAAAGTAGAACAAGGGGGCGCCTGGGTGGCTCAGTTGGTTAAGCAACTGCCTTCGGCTCCCCCATCAGGCTCCCTGCTCGGCAGGGAGTCCGCTTCTCCCTCTGACCCTCCCCCCTCTCATGTGCTCTCTGTCTCTCTCTCTCTCTCATTCTCATTCTCTCTGTCTCAAATAAATAAATAAAGTCTTAAAAAAAAAAGTAGAACAAGGAAAAACATCATTTTTTAGAGCCAGTAGATATAACTTAAAATTCTACTCTTTTGAGTCTGCTTTGGTAAAGGGAAATTATGCCCACAAAAAGATTTGAATCACTGACAAATGAGTTGGGTTAATGGGATGAAAAGCATGATAAAGATACTTTTTGATACCCCCGGAGTAGGGGACAGGTAAAATTTAAGATGGTGAGAAGAGTACGGGACAAGTAACATTCAAGATGGTAAAAACTGCTACCCATGGTTTACTGTCAGGATTGCCTGTGCCAGAGAACTAAAGCAAAACGGTGCAAGTGTTGATATGATCCTGTAAAAGTAATTCTGTTTTAGGTACTGCTTTCTAACTTTGCCAGATTGACGTTACAAGAATAAGTTATATACTCATTAGTATTTGTTGTAATGTGTTATTACGTTAAGCTGTGTCTAGATAATCTTTATAATCATTGCTCTTGTATGTTTAAATAAAATCTGTTGAGGAGAGCTTCCCAAAGCGAGCGAACCCAGTCCGCGCCCCTTGAAATGGAGACGGTCACTTCTTCAGATAGCTCCCCAGCTCTGGAAAATGAGCATCCTCAAGAGACCCCAGAATCCAACAATAGTGTGTATACTTCCTTCATGAAGTCTCATCGCTGCTATGACCTGATTCCCACAAGCTCCAAATTGGTTGTATTTGATACTTCCCTGCAGGTGAAGAAAGCTTTCTTTGCTTTGGTGACTAATGGTGTACGAGCTGCCCCTTTGTGGGATAGTAAGAAGCAAAGTTTTGTAGGCATGCTGACCATCACCGATTTCATCAATATCCTGCATCGCTACTATAAATCAGCCTTGGTACAGATCTATGAGCTGGAAGAACACAAGATAGAAACTTGGAGAGAGGTGTACCTACAGGATTCCTTCAAACCACTCGTCTGCATCTCTCCTAATGCCAGCTTGTTCGATGCTGTCTCTTCATTAATTCGAAACAAGATCCACAGACTGCCAGTTATTGACCCGGAATCAGGCAACACTTTGTACATCCTCACCCACAAGCGCATCCTCAAGTTCCTCAAATTGTTTATCACTGAGTTCCCCAAGCCAGAGTTCATGTCTAAGTCTCTGGAAGAGCTACAGATTGGCACCTATGCCAACATTGCTATGGTCCGCACCACCACCCCTGTCTATGTGGCTCTGGGCATCTTTGTTCAACACCGAGTCTCAGCACTGCCAGTAGTAGATGAAAAAGGGCATGTGGTGGACATCTACTCCAAGTTTGATGTTATCAATCTGGCAGCAGAAAAGACCTACAACAACCTAGACGTGTCTGTGACCAAAGCCCTGCAACATCGATCCCATTACTTTGAGGGTGTCCTCAAGTGCTACCTGCACGAGACTCTGGAGACCATCATCAACAGGCTGGTGGAAGCAGAGGTTCACCGACTTGTCGTGGTGGATGAGAATGACGTGGTCAAGGGGATTGTATCACTGTCTGACATCCTGCAGGCCCTGGTGCTCACAGGAGGAGAGAAGCCCTGAGCTGGGGAAGGGGTCAGGCAGCACCAGGGGATATACCCCACTTACTGCCTGCCCAAAGTTCTAGGAACCACAGGTGAAATCTTGAGAGAATTGTGACTCTGTTCCCTGCTCAGGAGCCAGGGAGGGTGCGGGGGGAGGAAGAATGGATTTTTAGCTGTCCTTATCCTCATGCATACAGCCTAGCCCATCTTAGCCCCAGCCCTCTTAGATGTAGCCCCCTTTCTGGGTGAATGATGGGCTGTGTGCCCCTCAGGCCAATTCTGATCTCTGAGAGATCCCCAGACCTCACCCAGCCTTTGCCTCTCTCTCTGCCCCTGACTCCACCCTAAGATAATAGCACAACAAAACTCTTCCTAAAGATATTTTTATTCATCCTGTTTCATGCTATACGGAGGAGGCTGAGTCCATTTAGTGACTTTTCTTCCCATAATGGGAGTGGGGAGGATTGTGGGGAGGAGGGCCTTTGGGTTCTTGTTCTAAGTGCATATGAAGGGAGATGGGGGTTAGGTGGAGGAGGGCAGAGTGATTAGCTGAGGTTATTGCTTTTCATAGCAAACCTAATTAAAATGACAGGAACCTCTTCATGGTAAATAAATAAATAAATAAATAAATAAATAAATAAATAAATAAAATCTGTTGAATGCCTTTTGGGGCCAGGCCAGCCTTTGGAAATTACATTGTTATTGGTACTTCTGTACCCTAAGACCTCAGGTAGCTAGAAATCTTAAGAGAAATGTAAATTCTGTCTGAATGGGTATCTTTTCCAAATTAGTTGAGAGTTAAGCTTTTATTTGGTAAAGGGTAATTTTAACTATGTGAATGGAAATCTCTCTAACGTTACTATTTCTCCTTTTGGACACTTCTCAGTGAACCGTCGTTGTGAAAATTGACGCAGGATAGTCCTTGAGACACATGATATGGGACAAAGAGCTGGATTAACTGTGCCAAAAGATAAATCTTCTAGATCATATGCCATAGAATGTGCTGCTCAGTAACTTGAGCTGATGCACAGGGCGCCTAATTAGAATTACTTCTGAGCCTTCCTGTAGATAGAGTTAAGCGTAGTTCCACCTTTACTTTACTATTTATTACAGATGATCAACTTTCACTTAGCATTTTATTGGCTGAATTCATTTTTTCTTCTCATTCTATAGAACTGCTTCTAGGTGGGCCCAGGGTCTCGCCTGTCCACCTGATTCACCCACCTAGACCTTCAGTAAAGCTTGCATTTTAACATCTGATATGTTTTAACATTAAGTACCCCCAGGTTTGTTTATGCTTTAGAAAACAAAATCTTTGCTGTGAATCAAAAGACAGTCATTGGAGAGAGAGAGTCTACTTGAAAGAAATGGTTGAGGACCGCTCAAACTGAGGAGAGCACAGTATGACTGTTGAAGCACTTCTAACGGCACTCACTCTACCATGCTGGCTGTCCACTGCCGAAATGAAGCGTTTCCGTATGGTTAGCGCTAAACGAGGCCGGTATGCATGTCTGTAAGGTTCATGAACAGATGCTTGCCTTTGCTTGGCATTTTCATTGTATAGGCAACCAGTCTTACTCTTATTTAAGATTAGCCCCACTACCCATAGTTCTCCTCTTTTGTCTTTCACTAGAAATCACTTATATTTTAGAATATCTTTTTGGATATAGCTTATTTTTATTTTTAACCTATTTACTATTTAGCCTGTTATTTTGTGTAAGCCACATTATATAGAACACTTTTTTTGGTGGGCAAGAAAGGTGTTACTGTAGTTCACATATAACGAATGTTCCTAATCCTGGAATACTGGTCTGAATCGTTTGGAATTCTGATTGCCTGACAAGATTCTGTCTCTCATGGGCAGATCTATAACCCATCAAAGTATGTGGGAGATCACACATAAAGGGTAGACCTGGCTTACTTCATGTGTTTTCAGATCAACTCTTACCCCACCTCAGGTCATCGGTTTTTCTCTCTTCCACTCCCAGTTCAGTTCTTACTGGTTTTTCTAGAGAGGCAGCCCTGTGTCGTGTTTATGAATGTAAATGATCACTGGTGGCCACTGTGTGGGCGAGAATCCCAGCTCTGCCATATACTGTCTGTGCAACTTAAATTCTCTGTGCCTCGTTTCTTCTATAAAATGTGCTTAATAGCACCTACCTCTTAGGATTGAAGTAAATGTGTCCTAATATTCAGAGATCTCGAAACCTCTCACGATGTTCTAAATGTAAGTTCTAAATAACAGCTGTTAATTACTTCTCCATTCTCCTGCCTCTTCTGTCCTTCCAAATTTACAACAACCCACTTGACATTCTTGGCTTTCAACTCTCCCATTTCAGTTTGCAGTCTCTTTCCTGACCTAGCCTTTTCTTTGGCAATCGACTCTCGATTAGGCACAGTCCTAGAACCTCTTGTGAACTGTTGCCTGCCCCTGTGAGAAACTGTCACTGATTTTTGCCCCAGAAAGAGCTGTACTATCTTGAGTTTTCCTGGTTTGTGCACCAGAGGTGTGTCCCATTCTCTTGGAGATCTACTGCCTGTGGGAAAGGAGGAATTCTTTCTCCGTGAACGTATTCTGAGTTCTTGAGCATCTACTTTTTTTGGTATGCAGATCCTGTCACCAGCTGTGGGAGGTCCTGACTTCATCCCCAAAGCTCATTTAGAACATCTCTACCAGCTACCAGGACTTTTGATACAACAGAGAATTCTACAGCTTTCGAAAGGCTGCTCAGTTTTCAGTTGAGGCAGAGCCAGCAGTGTTCTTGGTCCTTTGCCATGTTGGCAAGAAAGAAATGGCCCATAATTCCTTTTACAGTGGAGACCTCAACGTGAAAACTTGGAAGGAATCGATTCCTCTTAGTTGACCTGCGGTTGAACCAGTAGCGGTGGGAGTGGCAGCTAGGTTCTGGCACCTAGTGCAAAATCTAGCTTCAAATCAGAAGCTACCTTTTAGTCCAGGGATTTGAAGCAGCCATCCCTTACCAGCATCGGCAGGAAAAGCTGAGTGGGCTCAGAAAACAGATCTTTGTTGCCAAATTCCCTTAGTTTGAATCCTTGATTTATCATGACCATATGACTTTAGGCAAGTTATAATCTCTTGATGGTCCAGTTTCAACTTTGTAAAGTGGGGATAATAATTCCTGCTTCACAAGGTTATTGTAAAGATTCTGTTAAAATACACACAGAGTACTTAGCATGGTTCAATAAGTGTTAGCCATTATATTTAAGCCAGGCTGGTATATTGACTGTTCAACTAGAAGCCTAGCTTCTGGAAATTAAAAAGTGTGTGGTTGACCTGTTTTATTTGTGAGAAAGAAGACTGTGAATCTACGGCTCGACCAAAATTACTTCACCCCGTATTTGATGACCAAATACACACATAACATACATACACACATAGTCCCTCATTCTTCCTTTCCGCTTCTCCGTCACCCTTTTCTGTATATACATCTATGTGTTCAACGTAAAGCTGCTTAATCTTACCCCCACCAATCCCTCCAGGAGTTCTGGGAATCACAATGAAGTATCACATTGCAGGCGCCTTAATTCCCCTTGTAGACTCTGGCACTGAGCAAAGTGAAGACCTTTCCGTATGGTGAGGACAGTGAAATACATTTGAGCCTTTGAATTGCCTCTATTGGGTTCTGTCGCCTAAGAAATGGCATCCTATCTTAGACCAGTAGTTTGCAGATTTCATTGAGCTGGGAAGATTGTTAAAACTGTCGATTTTTAGATAATCCTTGGAGATTAGATGCAACAGAGCTGGGCCTGGGGCCTGAGAATCTTCCTCCTTAATAGGTAGCTCAAGTAATTCTGATAGGGGGGCAATATAGACCTCAACATTGATAACTGTGTTAATTAAGTAACCCCTCCAGTCTAAATGGCTCACAAATGCCTCATCCTAGATTGTCTTCATTTTCAATCAGAGATTACCAATTCAGCCAGTCCGAGGCTGTATTTCATGCAGTTTGAGAGGAAGCAGCCTTCCACCCACAAATTGGTTTATCTTTATTTCATCTTTGTTTTTCTTTTACCTGTTTCTGCTCTGCGCTTCCAATTTAAAATTTCTGTATTTATAGCGATTTTCTGTAAACTCATTCTGTCAATTATTGCGGAGGGTGACACACCCAAGTATAATTGTGGATTTGTTTATTTTTCTGGTTCTGTTGGTTTTGGTTTCATGGATTTTGAAGCTCTATTATTAGGTGCATACACATTTAGGATTATTATATCCTTGCGATGAAATAAAGCCTTCATCATTTTTAAAAGGCCCCCTTTATCTCTGGTTTATTTCTTATATTGATGTCTACTTTGATACTAGTTTAGACACTCCCAACCTTCTTTTGATTTACTATTTGCATAATATGTGTTATTTTACTTTTAAACCCCTATGTGTCTTTCCTGTCTGAAACATTGCTCGGTAAATTCCATTCTGAGAAGCGCTGACTTTTATTTGGTGTTTTAGGCCATTTATATATTTAATATGATTAATGCTAAATTTGAGTTTCAGTTGACCATCTTGCTAGTTGTTTTGTGTTTGTCTCATTCTTTTTTTTTTTTAAGATTTATTTGTTTATTTGAGAGAGAGAGGGGTGGGGAGAGGGGCAGAGGGAGAGAAACTTCAAGCAGGCCCCCCCTCCCCACCCCCGCACTGAGCAGGGAGCCCGATTTGGGTCTCAATCCCAGGAGTCATGAGATCATGACCTGAGCCAAAACCAAGAGCCAGACACCTAACCGACTTGGCCGCCCAGGCGCCCTGGTCCTATTTATTCTCTGTGGCTTTTTTCCTTCTCTTGCCTTCCTTTGGATTGAGTTTTTGTTACGATTCTCTTTTATTTCCAGTACTAGCTTTTAGAGATAGCTTTTTCATATTTATCCTGGTTGGTGTTCTCTGAGCTTTCTGGATTACAGTTACACATGATTTAGATGGTTCGTTATCGTCTCCCAGCTCTTGGATGTTCTATTCTGTTTTTTAATTCTTCCACCACTTTTGTGTGTATGTGCTTCAGTTTGGGTAATTTCTGTTGACTTCTAAGTTCGCCGATTCTTTCCTCAGCTGTGTTGAGTCCGCTGATGAATCCATCAAAAGTCTTCTTTATCTCTCTTCCTGTGTTTTTAATTTCTAGCATTTTTTGTTCGTTCTTGTAGTTTCCAGCTCTGTGCTGAAATTATCCTTCTGATTATACATGTTGCCCACCTTTTCTACTCCAGCCTTTAGCGTATTAATCATAGTTATTTTAAATTCTCCAATAATTCCAACGTCTGGGACATCTCGGATCTAATTCTGTTGTTTTGTCTATTGCTGGTATGTTTTCTTTCTTTTCATATGTCTCAACTTTTTATTGAAAGCTGGATGTCTTCTGCAGGACAGTAGAGAATTAGTCTAGAAATAGACACACCTTATCTTTTGCTCAGCCTTTAGTATGGGAGGTTGATCAGTCAGCCTATCTGGGAGTTGAGCTGGGTTTGGATTTTGTCACTATAGTTGTTATCATCAGTGCCCCACAGGCTTCAAAGTCGCCTGGCATTACTTTGTATTTAGGGTGGGGACTGGTTTGCCAGAGGGTTTTTCTCTATGCTGTTACCCTCCCTCAGCAGTTGATTAAATGCTTGCTCTATTGGTGATGGTGGTCAGAGAGTGGAGAGAGTACATTCTCTGTTGTTCTGATTCAGCCTCATTCTTAGGTACAGTGTCTCTGAGTCTTGAGAGTGGGTCCTTTTCAGTGAGTCTGCCTCTACCCCAGCTGTAGGATACCTCATTGTCTAGGGGCGCCTGGGTGGCTCAGTCGGTTAAGCGTCTGCCTTTGGCTCAGGTCACGATTCTGGGGTCCTGGGATCGAGCCCCGTGTTGGGCTCCCTGCTCAGCGGGGAGCCTGCTTCCCCCTCTCCTCCCTGCTCGTGTTTTCTCTCACTATCTCTGTCTCTCTCTCAAATAAGGAAATAAAATCTTACCAAAAAAAAAAAAAGGAACCCTCATTGTGTAGACCCAAGACAGTGTCTTGCCCCTACACCAAGGGTAGGTTTTCTTTTTCTAGTGCCTTTTCCCAGCTGCTGTGGGTCTTCATCTATGCCCTAAAAGCAACAGTGTTTTTTGCCCTTCTAATAATAGCTTAAGGCTTTTGTTCCATGGGCGAAGTAGGAAGGATCCAGGCAAGGCGTCACACTTTTCTCATAGCTGCTGCTGTTCCCTCCCCCCAGGCCTGCACCATGCACCTTTTTCAGGTTTCTCATCCTCATGCCAATCTTTCTTAGAACTCCTGGTAAAATCTTTGAAGAAAAATGTACGAGGGGGTGCAGTTACTCTGTGTCTGAAGCCCCAGGGATTCTATACTCTCACTAGCCTACCTTACCTTTTTTAACAATTTGTTTAAAAATTTAACTGAAATCTTTTTAGTCACTTTTATGACATCTGGTATCTCCCCCCCCCCCGCCCCAGTAAGCAAGTGCTCCTATCTAGTTCCTCCCTGTCTTAGATATCGTAGCAGTTAGTTGCTGTGTGACTTCAGGTCTCTGAAGGATTTGAGGAAAATTACAATTTTGGAAATTAAATTGTCTTTTGTTTGTTTTAAGGGTAGGGAAAATAAATGCTCTTTTAGCTTTTTACATTCTAAGCAAAGGCTGAAATTCAGTTATACTTCATTGTTTTTATTTTTGTAGTGGTTGCTCTAGGATTTTCAGTGTGCAGCTTTCACAGCCAAACTCTAGAAATTACGTTGTCACTTCATGTAGACTGAAAGAACCTTATCAGTGTATGTTCATTTAGCCCTCATTACGTTTTGCTACTGGTATACATTTTGCTTGTACATATGTTATAAACCCCAAAATATTTTTGCTTTAAGAGTTCAATTTTTAAGAAATATTTTTCAATGAGAGACAAAAGGGGCGCCTGGGTGGCTCTGTCGTTGAGTGTCTGCCTTTGGCTCAGGTCATGATCCCAGGATCTTGGGATCAAGCCCTGCATCGGGATCCCTGCTCAGGGCGGGGGTGGGGGGAAGCCTGCTTCTCCCTCTCCCACTCGCCCTGCTTGTGTTCTCTCTCTTGGTGTGTCTCTCTCTGTCAAATACATAAATAAAATCTTTTAAAATAAATAAATAAGAAACAAAAGTCTTTTATTACCACATATTTATCATTTCTGTTCTTCATTCCTCTATGGAAATTCTGCTTGAAGACCTTCCTTTACTGTTTCTCATAGTGTAGATCTGCTGATGATAAATTCTCTTGGGCTTTTGTCTTTAAAAGTAGTTCTCCCTCATTTTTATTTTTTTTATTTTTTATTTATTTTTAAAGATTTTACTTTTTTATTTGAGAGAGAATGAGAGAGAGAGAGCGCGAGAGGGAAGAGGGTGAGATGGAGAAGCAGACCCCCCGCTGAGCCGGGAGCCCAAGGATCATGACCTGAGCCGAAGGCAGTCGCTTAACCAACTGAGCCACCCAGGCACCCTCTCCCTCATTTTTTAAAAGATATTTTTGCTGGGTATAGCAAAATCCTAGCTTGATATTTTTTTCCCTTCAGAACTTACACATGTCACTCCATTGTCTTTTCATTTGTGTAACTTCTGATGGGAAACTGCTGTTACTTGTTCCTCTAGATGTCATGTTTTTTTTCTGGCAGCTTTTCCACCCCCAGTTTGATTATGATCTTGGTATGATCTTGGTGTGGCTTTCTTCATATTTCTTCTGCATAGGATTTGTTGAGATTCTAGGAACTGTGGGCTTATGGTTTTCATCAAATTTGGAAAATATTTGGCTATTATTTCTCTGAATTTTTTTTTCTGTTTACCCTACCTCTTTTCTGGGATTCCTGCTACTTGGATGTTAGCCTGCTTGATATTGTCCCGCAGCTTTGCATTTTCTTTTCACCATTTTTTTTTACTCTCTATTTCATTATGGATGGTTTCTATCGTTATGTTTTTGAATATGTATTTTGCTTTGATATAAAATTCAAGTTCACTGATCTTTTCATCTGCAGTGTCTAACTCAGCAGGTCACATTTCCTTTTTATGTTTTATTACTTTATTACTTTCATTCTACAGATATTCATGTAATGTCTATTAAGTTACAGAAGAGAGGGATCATCTCTACCTCAGGTTTACAAAAAGCTTTCCAGAGAAATACTTGACTTGGATCTTGAAGGGTGTTATTGGCAGAGGGAATGGCATGGGCTAGAGGCCTGGAATCTTTTTCTTTTTTTTTTTTTAAGATTGATTGATTTATTTTAGAGAGCGTATGTGTTTTTGGACTCGAGAGAAGGGGGTGGGGCAGAGAGGGAGGGAGGAGAGAAAGAATCCTCAAACAGACTCCCTAATGAGGTGGGGACACGGGGCTCAGGCAGGGCTCCATCCCAGGACTCTGAGATCATGACCTGAGCTAAAATCAAGAGCCGACTGAGCCACCCAGGAGCCCCGAGGCCTAGAGTCTTGAAGGACAACTCTTGTATTCAGAGGACTCAAGAGTTTCTCTTTTGTAGGAGTGCTGGGAATAAGGTAGAAAAGGGTAGAAGAAAGAAACTGGATATAGAGAGGCAAGGACTAGATCAGGCCTTTTCATGCTGGAAATTTAAAATTATCCTGTGAGAATGAAACACTGGAAGGTATAAAATGCGGAAATTGCTTGACCAGAATTGCATTTTAAATTATGAGTTTGGCAGCAGTATGGAAGATAAATGGAAATCTGGAAATATGATGTCGTACTCAGGGAGACTAGTAAAGCAGTGTTACGAGGGAAAAACAGGGTCTAGGGCAACACTCTTTGAATGGTTATTGGCAGGTTGGAGGAAGATGTTAAGGAAGTAGAAGGTACACTATCAATGCAATATGAGGAAGAGGGAGGGTAGTCCAGCTTCTCCCTAATGTTTGTAACTTCGGCGGATTATGGAGGAAGAACAGGCTCCCCCCGCCCACCCCAAGTTCACCTTGGGGTCGCAGAAGGAAGTTAAAGAGTAGTTTATTTTGAGTGCATTTAAGGTGCCTATAGCACACTCAGAAGGAAGCGTCCCTGGGCAACTGGATATATAGGTCTAGAGTTCAGAAGAAAACGGTGTTGCAATTAAAGATGTAAAGATCCTCATAATTTAAGCCAAGGTCTCTAAAATGGGTATGCCAACAGTCCATTGGGGATATTATAATGAACATGTTTGACTTTATATTTACTTTCTTTTCATCGCTTCAGATTTTCTATTTTTGAATGTTTTCTAATGTATGTAATACATGTAGAACAGTAATACCTATGCGTAATTTAGAAATAAGTATGTATGAAAACGTGCTCCAAATATTTCCGGCAATTACTAATTTAAGCTGGTTGCAAACGAGTGGTCACTTCCGAGCATTTTGCTTTACAATAATAACCTGGAGAACTTTTATTTATTTATTTTTTAAAGATTTTATTTATTTATTTGACAGAGAGAGACACAGCGAGAGAGGGAACACAAGCAGGGGGAGTGGGAGAGGGAGAAGCAGGCTTCCCTCTGAGCAGGGAGCCTGATGCGGGGCTCGATCCCAGGAGCCTGGGATCATGACCTGAGCGGTAGGCAGATGCTTAACCGACTGAGCCACCCAGGTGCCCCTAACCTGGAGAAGTTTTAGAAAATACATATTTCTGGACCCTATCTCTAGAAGACTATGATTTTAAGTGTGTAGCAAGGAATGTGAAAAATCCATTTTTCAGTTTAATTCCTCAAGGGAGTCTGATAATGGGACAAGTTTGAGAGAACCAAGGATAAAATTGTAGGAAACCTGTATAATATAGAACAAGATGAGAAGATAAGTTTGAAAGACGCTTCGCTGAATGTAAAAGTTCCAACTTTGTTAATTTCTGTTATTTTGATTTTAATAATCTGATGGAGTGGCTATAGTCAATATTGAATTGATTATCTCCATGAAGCTAAAATTAAGATTACAAATTCCAAAAGTCTGTTTTTTGTTATATGCTTTATTTTTGGTACAGGTGTTCCTCCCATATCCACGCAGGTTATATCAAATATTTTTTAACTAGTCAAGGAACTAGAGAACTTTTTCCTAAGCATGTGAAATTCTGCATTGCCTGGAAACACTTGAATATTAAACTTGGAGAGTTAAGAACAAAAGGGCCAAGGATGTAAAGCTTTTGCTAACAACATCTAAAATATGCCTTCTGTGAATTACAATGTGAGAGAAGGATGAAAATGGAATGAGAAAGCCTGAGAGGATCATGTAATAAAAATTTTTGAGGACAGTTAGGGGCTGCATTTTGTCCTCCCCACAGACTCATATGGCACAGCCCTTCCACCACTAGCTCAGGATGTGACCGTGTGTGGCGATAGGGCCTTGGAAGAGATGATTAAGTTAAAACGAGGCCATTAGAGAAGGCACGGATCCAGTGCGACTGGTGTCATAAGAACCATAAGGATATTTGGACACAGAACGAGACGTGAGGGATGCTTGGGCACCAGGAAAAGACCATGTGAGGCTGTAGGAGAAGGTGGCCATCTACAAGCCAAGGAGAGGCCTCAGAGGGAAGCCAAACCTGCCAACAGTCGGTTTAGACTTCTAGCCTCCAGAGCTGCGAGGAAAAGAAGTTTAATCTTAGACTTCTAGCCTCCAGAGCTGCGAGAAAAATAAGTTTAATCTTAGACTTCTAGCCTCCAGAGCTGTGAGAAAAATGTTTCTCTTGTTCAAAGCACCCAGAATGTGGTATTTTGTTATGGCAGCCCTAGCAAACTACTACAAGGACAGTAAATGGCTTATTAAACTTTACACTTACACTAATGAAGAAGTAAGAAATAAGCACAGGTTCTAAAACCCATATGGCCTTGTTCCCTGAATCAAAAGAAGCAAACAGTATTTAGGGTATAATTATATTGTGCAGAGTTTCTCACCTCTAAGAAATCAGTTTCGACTTTGGTGAGTGGTACAGATTATTCACAGAAACTGTGTCCTAAACGTAATTTAGTATTCCTAGTTTAATTTTATTTATTTATTTATTTTTATTTGACAGACAGAGACACAGCGAGAGAGGGAACAGAAGCAGGGGGAGTGGGAGAGGGAGAAGCAGGCTTCCTGCGGAGCAGAGAGCCTGAAGCGAGGCTCAATCCCAGGACCCCGGGATCATGACCTGAGCTGAAGGCAGTCGCTTAACGACTGAACCACCCAGGCTCCCCGAATTCCAGGTGTACTTGTTACTTCAAAACGTGAGCCCAGGTATATTTTGAGGTATAGGTATTTCCTTCATAAGATAGAATTTTGTCTTTTGGCTAACTATGGACCCAGTTTTGGAAATTTGACATTGTGGCCAAGCTGAATGATGATTACGTTAATGAGTGTGTCATTATTTTTGTCCTACATTTTTCCTCCAGATTATAGTTTCTTGTGCAGTGAATAAACAAGTATTCAGGTATTGAAGCGGAAGGTAATATTTTGATATCTAGATCCTAATTTACCACTTTTCATTCCATTTACCAATAAAACTTTCTTTTCAGGGGTGCCTGGGTGGGTGAGTGGGTTAAGCGTCTGCCTTCGGCTCAGGTCATTTTCTCAGGGTCCTGGGATCGAGCCCCACGTAGGGCTCCCTGCTCAGCGGGGAGCCTTCTTCTCCCTCTCCCACTCCCCCTGCTTGTGTTCCCTCTCTCGCTGTGTCTGTCTCTCAAATAAATAAATCTTTAAAAAAAAAACCAAACCAAACCAAACTTCCTTTTCATTAATAATGTTATTTTATCACCCACCTTCTAAGAACTGGCAGTTTATAGGTAATTATTGATTTTATTATGAAATGTCTCAAGTATATACAAAGAGCTAGATAACAGAACCAACAGAGTACTCCCCATCACTTAGCTTGACAAATTAAACACGACCCCTCCCAGGCCCGTTTCTTCAATCCAGAAGTAACCATCCTCCTTACTTTGTTATTCATTCCCATACATATTTTAGATTATTATTTCCATAGGCCTTTTTTTTTTTTTTTTTTTTTGGCTTGTCTTGACTTCATAGAAATGCCATTTCTGTGTGTTTTTTTCTGCAGTTTGCCTTCTGGTTCAGGTTAGGCATTTGAGATTTATCCATGCTGACACATGTAACTCCCAGCTCTTTGTTTTTACCTTGTGTAGTAGTAGTACGTTGTATGACTATACCACAGTTTGTTTTCCTCTTTGGACACTTAAGTTGTTTGTAATTTTTTGCTATTATAGGCATTGCTGTAATAAACATTTTTATCTGCATCTCTATGCAGATGTGCCAGAATTTCTGTAGAGTATCTACCTAGGAAGGGCAGTGTTTCAGTTGCCATCTCGTTCTCTGTTTACTGGTAAAATCTGAGTGTATTTCATGCTGTATATTTATTGACTATTTGGGGATTTTTTTTTTCCTGGTAAAAGCTTGCTGTATCAGTTAGAGTCCAGTCAGGAGACAGAAACCAAACAGTAATTTCACCAGAGAAAGTGTAACAGGATGGATTATTAGAGGAATGAAGTAAGAGGGCCAAGAGAACCCTATGGAGAATACAGACTTAGCAGATGCACATAGCAGCCACCACCCTTATGACTGAGCTAGAGCACCCGAAGAAGAAGCCATTTCCTCTGAGGCCTGAGATTCTGCCCTTACTGGAGAGTGGCAGTGGTCACTGAGGTGCCATCCCAGTGGGACTGCTGGCAGTCTGCCCTCGGGACAGCTGGGCGAGGCCTTCCACAGGGAGGTGCCTAGCCTCAGAACTCACTGCAAGCTGCTGTTGGGGGGTTTGGGGCACGTAGCCGGTGATGTTCCAGTCTGAAGCTCCCTGGGGATGGGGGTCCTGCCCATGGGAAGGTGCTACTGCTGTCAGCACACGGGTGCTGCTGAAAAGTAAAATGCACGCTCTGCAGGAACCCGATGCAGTGAGCCCACTGGAACTAGGGAGAGAAACCCCTTCCTCTTCCATCACAAAGGATGATTTGGAAGAAATAGCTCATCAGTATGTTAGGCACGGAATGGTTTCCCTAGGCCTTTGTGGGACTGATCCTAGAACCTTATCTACCATTTACAGCATTAATTCTGTGAGAAGTATATTCAGAGTTCCCAAATCGTAAGTTTACAATAAACCTTAAGAACGCATGGCAAAGTGGTTTTCTTAATCTTCCACTCTTTCTCTTCCATCCTCCTTCTTTCTCTCCTCCTTCCCTTGTGTCTTTTATTTTCCTTACATCTGATCCTTGCTGATTTCTTCTTCCCCTGAATACCAATGCTCCACTATTCTTATTTTCCCTTATTCTGTGACTTTCTTCCTCTTTAAGTCCTGTGTGGTCAGATTGGCTGTGTAAGGTTTTAGAGCAGTGAATTATAGGCATGCCTTGAACCCTAAGTGCATAAAGCTGCAGGGGCTTAGCTAAGCTGGAGGAAAAGGGTCGAGACTTCCTCGCTCTACATATCCTGTATTGCAGGGTGTAAGATGGGTTGAAATAGTTCTTGAAAACAGTCCTTTAGAAATGTTATAGTGATTCCCTCTGCCTCCTGGTGTAAGTGTGGCTTTTTACATATACCTATCATTATTGCCAAGTTTCCCCCATCCACCCATAAGAGATCCATTCAGGCTTTTGCTTAAATGAAGAAAGTGTTCATAGTGGAAAACGGACCTTGCAATTGTTTTCTAGTCAACAAGAACCTACATTTTTCTTTCTTTTTAATTTTTATTAAGGTGTAATTGACATATGACATTCTATTACTTTCAGGTATATAACACAGTGATTTAATATCTGTATATATTATAAAGGGGTCACCACAATAAGTCTAATTAACATCCATTACCATACATAGTTAGAAAAAAATTATTTTTTCTTGTGATGAGGACTTTTAAGATCTACTCTCTTAGTAACTTTCAAATACAGGTGGGTTCAGTTCCAGACCACCACAATAAAGCAAATATCACACTAAAGAAAGTCAAAGGAATTTTCGGTTTCCCAGTGCATATAAAAGTCGTCTTTATACCATACTCTAGTGTATCAAGTGTGCAATAGCACTCTGTCTAAAAAACAACAACGTACAGACCTTAATTTTAAAATATTTTATTGCTGAAAAATGCTAACCATCACCTGAGCTTTAGTGAATCGTCATCTTTTTGCTAGTGGGGGTGGTGGTGGTCTTGCCTGAATACTGATGGCTGCTGACTGCTCAGGGTGGTGGTTGCTCAAGCTTGGGCTGTCTATGGCAGTTTCTTAAACAACAATGAAGTTTGCCGTATCTGCTTTACTATTCCTTTCACAAACAATTTCTCGGCAGCATGCACCGCTAGCTGATAGCATTTTAACCACAGTAGAACCTCTTTCACAATTGGAGCCCATCCACTCAAACCCTGTCGCTGCTTTATTAAGTAAGCTTATGTCCTATTCTAAATCCTCTGTTGTCATTTCCACGATCTTCACAGCTTCTTCACCGGTAGATTCCATCTCACGAAACCACTTTCTTTGCTCCCCCTTGTTCAGGGTTTGTCCCGAGATTGCAGTTCAGTCCCATCTTCAGGTTCCATTTCTAATTCTAGTTCCCTCACTGTTTCCACCACATCTGCCGTTACTTCCTCCACTGAATTCTCGAACCCCTCAAAGTCATCCATGAGGGTTGGAATGCGTGACTTCCAAACTCCTGTTCATGTTGATATTTTGGCTTTTTCCCACAAATCATGATGTTTCTAATGGCACCTAGAATGGTGACTTCTTTCAAGAAGATTTCTATTGCCTTTGCCTGGATCCATCGGAAGAATTACTAACCGTGGCAGCTGTAGCCCTATGCAATGACCTTCTTAAATAATAAGATTTGGAAATTGGGGGTGCCTGGGTGGCTCAGGCGGTTAAGCGTCTGCCTTCGGCTCAGGTCATGATCCCAGGGTCCTGGGATCGAGCCCCACGTCAGGGAGCCCGCTTCTCCCTCTGACTCTGCCTGCCGCTCCCCCTGCTCGTGCTTGTATGCTCGTTCTCTCTGTCAAATAAATAAATAAAATATTTTTAAAAAAATAAGATTTGAGAATTGAAATTATTCTTTGATCCATGGACTGCAGAGTGGATATTGTGTTAGCAGCCATGAAAACAACATTCATTAATCTCGGTGTCCATCTCCATCAGAACTCTTGGGTGACCCGGTGCCTTTTCAGTGAGCAGTAATATTTTAAAAGGAATCTTTTTTTTTTTTTCCCCTGAGCAGTAGGTCTCAACATTGGGCTTAAAATATCCAGTAAACCATGTTGTAAAACAGATGGGCTGTCATCCAGGCTTTATTGTTCCATTTACAGAGCACAGGCAGAGTAGAGTTAGCATTATTCTTAAGGGCCCTAGGAATCTCAGAACGGTAAATGAGTATTAACTTGAACTTCGAGTCACCAGCTGCATTAGCCCCTAGCAAGACAGTCAGCTTGTCCTTTGAAGCTTTGAAGCCAGGCGTTGACTTCTCTCTACTATGAACGTCCAAGGTGGGTCTTCCAATAGAAGACAGTTTCATCTACATTGCAAATCTGTTGTTTAGTGTAGCCACTTCCTTTTTTTTTTTTTTAAAGATTTTATTTATTTATTTATTTGAGAGAGAGAATGAGAGAGAGAGAGAGCATGAGAGGGGGGAGGGTCAGAGGGAGAAGCAGACTCCCTGCTGAGCAGGGAGCCCGATGTGGGACTCGATCCCAGGACTCCAGGATCATGACCTGAGCCGAAGGCAGTCGCTTAACCAACTGAGCCACCCAGGCGCCCAAGTGTAGCCACTTTCATTTATTATCTGAGCTACATCTTCTGGATAACTCTCTGTAGCTTCTACGTCAGCTCTTGCTGCTTGACTTTGTAATTTCATGTTACAGAGATGGCTTCTTTCCTTCCTTAAACCTCATGAACCCAACCTCTGCTGTGCTTCAGACTTTTCTGCAGCTTCCTCACCTCTCTCAGCCTTCTTAGAATAGCAGAGTTCGGGCCTTGCTCTGGATTAGGCTTTGGCTTCAGTGACTGTTGCAGCTGGTTTGCTCTTCTATCTAGACCACTAAAATTTTGTTCATATCAGCAGTGAGGCTGCTTTGCTTTCTCAACATTCGTATATTCACTGGACTAGCACTTTTAATTTCCTTCTAGAACTTTTGTCTGCATTCACAACTTGGTTAACTGTGGCACAGGAAGCCTAGCTTTTGGCCTGGCTCAGCTTTCAACATGCCTTCCTCAGTAAGCTTAATCATTTCTAGCTTTTGTTTTAAAGTGAGAGACATGCGGTTTTTCCTTTCATTTGAGCGCTTAGAAGCCATTGTAGGGCTCTTAATTTCCCTGATTCCAATATTACCGTATGTCAGGGAATAGGGAGACCTGAGGAGAGCACGCGTGAGAGATAATCTGTGAAGCAGTCAGAACACCTATTTATAAATTAAGTTTGCCATCTCGTATGGGTGTAGTTCATGGTGTCCTAAAACAATTACAATGGTTATATGAATGATCACTGGTCACAGATCACCATAACAAATTAAGAATAATGAGAAAGTTTGAAATAGTGCCAGAATCACCCAAGTGTGACACAGAGACAGAAAGTGAACAGACACGGTTGGAAAGATAGCACCAATAGACTTGCTGGCATAGGGTTGCCCCAGACTTTCAATTTGTAAAAAACGTAGTATCTGTGAAGCACAATAAAACAAGGTATGAATACCATATTAACTACAGTCACCGTACTGTACGTTACATCCTCATGACTTATTTATTTTTTAAGTAGTAGTTTGTACCTTTTGACCCCCTTCATCTGTTTCATCTCCTCCCCACCCCTGGCAGCCACCAGTCTGTTCTCTGTATCTGCGAGCTTATTTTGTTTTTGTTTTAATTCCACATATAAGTGAGATCATATGGTATGTTTTTCTCTGTCTGACTTCTTTCACTTAGCGTAATGCTGTTGAGGTCCATCCATGTTGACCCAAATGGTAAGATTTCATTCTTTTTTATGTTGAATAGTAGTCCACTGTGTGTGTGTGTGTGTGCGCACGTACACAGCACATCCTCTATACACATTTATCCATCGATTGTCACTTAGGTTGTTTCCATATCTTCCATATCTTGGCTATTGTAAATAATGCCGCGATGAACATGATTCCAGTAAAGGCCTCTTTTTTGCCTGAGGGTTATAATTAGGATAATGACTTATTTTCTGATAGGCAGGTAGTAATTATAAGTACTAGTCTTAATTATATTAAGTTTAAAATAACTTTCAATGAGTGTTGTTATAAATGAAAAATTAATACTTTGTTAATCTAGTTCCAACATACTCTTTACATGCATTATCCCTGTGAAAAGTTTTTCTCTGGTTCCTAGCTACATAGTCTGGTTTTTAACAGATGTATCCAGATCTCACCACTCTATAACTACAAAGTAAGGTGACATTTTAAATATATATCTATATAAATATATATATCTATATATATAAATATATATGTGTCTGTGCAAGGCCGTATCACTATGAGATTCTGCTATGTGTGATTTTAAAAAGCTAAAGTAACAGTGGCTTAAACACAACAAGGTATATTTCTTTCCACTTACGAGAAGTGTGGATGTCTTAGAGTTTAGGGCTGTGGGGCACTTCCACTGTAACCAGGGACAGAGGCTCTTTGTGTTATTCAGCTTTCTGTCTTATGTAAGTCTTTAGGCTCTTGTAACCAATGCCATGTGCGTGAGTGTGGTACTGTGTGGGACTGCGGTGGCCAAGCAGTTCTCTAGGGATAGCAGCTGTAGTTGTTCTGCAGTTAAACTCAGTTCTGACAGTGTCTCCGCAGAGATAGCATCAGATCCCACAGGTTAAGGACTGAGTCCTCCAAGACTGTCCCCCTCACCCTCTACCCTCAGAAGCCAGTCACAAGCCCAGAGTGTTACCTGTACTTCTTACTGACCAGCTATTAATCAGAGGTTTCCACTGCTTGGGTTTGATTACTTTTGTTAGAGCAGCTCCCAGAACTGAGAGAAACATTCTAGTTACTGGATTACTGGTTTAGTACAAACTCTATAACTTAGGAACAACCAAATGGGAAAGATTCATAGGGCCAGTTATGTGGGAAGGGATGCAGAGTTTCCTATACTCTCTTTTAGTGCTCCATTCTTACTACAGTTCCACGTGTTCACCAATCCGGAAGCTCTCCAGACTCTATCCTTTTGGGCTTTTAGGGAGACTTTTTTATGTAGGTATGGCTGATTAAATCATTGGCCATTGGTGATTGATTCAACCTTGAGCCCCTCTCCTCTCAAAGGAGGTGAGGGAGTGAGACTGAAAATTCCAACCCTCTAATCACATGGTTGGTTCCTCTGGTGACCAGCCCCCATCCTTTGAGCTGGGGCATTCCAAAGGTCGCTTCATTAACATAACAAACGATGCCTTTATCTGTCTCATCTCTTAAGAAATTCCAAGGGTTTTTTGGGGCTCTGTGCCAGAAAGAGGACAGAGACCAAAGACGTTTTTCTTCTTATTGTTAAAAAAGCAAAATTCAACCGAGGAAATTTGAAGATATCGTTGGTTTTATTAAGCAGCTCATGAATCAGGCAGCATCCCAGGAGTTGACAAGATGGAAGGTTTTATTGGAAGGAGAGTTTGGGCAAGAAGTTATTAAGAAAAGAAAGAACTGTTTGAGGCATAGTCATCTTCCCTTAGGGGAGAGGGCAAGGGTCTTATTAGGTAAGTGGATTACCTCATCTTCCTTTGGGGGATGGAGAGGACCCAAGTGACAGATTATCTCAGTTTTCTGATGAGGAAATTTGTGACTGACAGGTTAAACTACGTTTCTGGGGGGAAAAATTGGAACGTCAATTAAGTTAGGTATGAAGCCCCAGTTTGGTGACTTGGTCTGGTGTAAGTGACTCCATCTTGGGCCTATGGTTTTCTTTTTAACGTTACAAATCACAACATTATAGTAAGTGACTTGATCCAAGAGATCTTCAGGAGCTCAAGACATAATAGGTGGCAGTAAAGAAAGAGGTAAAAATCAAAGAGCTGTACCACCAGTAATTTGCAGTATCCTGTTACTAAAGTTCAGCCACATGATGGAACCTAGCTGCACAAGGAGAGTAGAAAAAGTCTGTTAACTGCATATTGCTGCCCTGAATAAATTAGTATCCTGTTATAAGGAATAGGGGGAGAGTAGATACAGGGTGGGCATCTAGCAATTTCTTCCAAGATATGTGATCTTTGTTTTTCCTGAATGTATTAGGGTTCTCCAGAGTTGAAGAGATTATAAGGATTTGGCTCCCACAATTAGGGAGAGAGGCTGGCAAGTTGGCAGAGCCAGTGTCCCTGTTCAAAGGCCATCAAGAAGGAAGAGCTTGATGTTTCAGTTTAAAGGCCAGCAGGTAGAATTCCCTCTTATTTGAGGGAGGGTCGGCGTTTTGTTTATTCAGGCCTTCAAATGATTGGATGAGGCCCACCCACATTATGGAGGACCATCTGCTTTACTCAGTGTATTGGTATACATGTTAATCTCTTTCAGAAACACTTACAGAAACACCCAGAATGTTTGACCAAATATCTGGGTACCCTGTGGCCCACTTAACTTGATATATATAAGATTAACCATCATTATAGTCATCATCAACTGAATATAAAACTAGAACATTTATATTGTAAAAACACCAAACAATTATAGACATTTATTATGTAGAAATCAAAATTTCCTTATATTCTTACCTCCCAGAGGTACCTGTTAATAACAGCTTAGTGTATTTTTCTCCACTTATTTGTAGTATATATACTAGGATACATACTAATGTATATATCTTACAAAACCAGGATTACATTACTTATATATATATACACATATATACATGTGCTATGGTTTAATTTTTATATTTTTATTCTAGACCTTATTCCATGTCATTAAATGTAGACCTACTTCTTCTGAACATTATTTCACTATAGATGTATTATCCATTCATTCATATTTTGATTTATTTAATGAATATTTTTCATACCTACTATGTGCCAAGGGACATTTATATGTCTGATCCTCTGTTGGTAGAAATTTAGGTCATTTTGTTTGTTTTTATTTTGTTTTCTATTATAACAATGTTGAGGTAAAGATCTTTATCTTCAGACATTTTTGCAAGAGTGTATTCTGTAAAGCATATTTCTAGAATTGCTCCATAAGAAGATACCCATATTTTAGGTTTTAAAAGGTGCTGCTAGCCAAGAGTTTGTCAACCTCAGCACTGTTGACAGTTTGGGCAGATAGTTTATTGTTCCTGGGCAGGGTGGTGTGAGGTCAGGGGAGCTGTTCTGTGCATTGGAAGATGTTTAGCAACATCTTCGGTCTAGATACCAGCAACACTGTCCCACCCCCGAGTTGTGACAATCAAAAATGTCTTCATAGATTGCCAGATGTCAGGACACCTGGGTGGCTCTGTTGGTTAAGCGTCTGCTTTCGGCTCAGGTCACGATTCCAGGCTCCTGGGATGGAGTCCTGCATGGGGCTCCTCGCTCAGCAGGGAGCCTGCTTCTCCCTCTGCCTGCCACTCCCCCTGCTTGTGCTCTCTCTCTCTCTGTCAAATAAATAAATAAAATATTAAAAAAAAAAAAAACACTTAAAGAAAGAGACAGATCCAGAGGAATTGCTGCTTGGACATTCTGCTAAAAGAATTGCTATATATGATTATAAGTTACAAACTCTTTTAAATTATCATGCAAATATAACTTTTTACCAACTGGCTTCTCTTATGTTAAATAAGTTAAGAAGGTTTTGTTTTGCTAATTTAACAACTCATGGATTTTTATTTTTATGTTCAAAAGTTCTTTCTTCTTTTTCCTCTAGAGAATACACTGTATCCTTGAGAATACACTTACATAGCACTGATTATGAGCCATGCTATCGTCTGAATATTTGTATCCCTGCTCCCCTCCCAAATGCACATGTTGTAATTCTAACCCCTACTCAACAGGGCATTTTTCTTTGGGAGGAAGGCCCCAGAGGTGATTCTAAAGATCATTACTGTCCCTCCTCCTCCGTATCTTTGGAATCTGAAGCAGTCCCTCCTAAGGGCCGTGGTGTTATCCTTCCCGCACCACAACAAAATCAATGTGAACCATTCCAGTAGCTAGAACTGCACTGTCTACCTCCCCCAGGCATCCCTTACGCCATCTGGATTTTGTCATTAAGGGTGAGTTACAAGATGGGCAATGGATTTTTATAAAAATCACAGACATCTGTATATCCCCTATGCTGGCCCATGTGGGCCACTGTACAAGGACTTAGTGAGCAGTGTATTTAATAAAGTGGTTATTATCCTTATGATGTAGGACTATGTTGATCCAATGAGAGAATCCAGGTGGCTGAACTAGAATAAGACTGAGTGCCCTAGGCTGTCTTGGCGGGCTGCCACGTGGCAGATGCACAAATCAGGCTAGCCTGGGGTTGTCATTAGGGAAAGAAAGAAGTATGCCTAGAGATCAGGGTTGAATCCTAGATTTTCAAAATAGGTTCATGTAAACACATACCCCTTTCATCCTACCCAAGGAGGAGCTGAGAGATGATCTTTTCTGGAGACAGCCAAATTCACTGACCAGGAGGAGGTGAGGGAGGTAGTCAGAATCTATCTGAGCTGATTTTTATGGAGGCTGTGCTAGGCTCAACAAATCCAGATTCCTGTGCAGGGTAGGAAGTATGGAAAGTCCAGCAAACAACTGTGCTGTGTGACTTTGGTGAAAAAGGTGGTCCAAAAGCCAAACACATTACACAAATTAGTTTTAAGGGTCACAATGGTATGGCCAGAGTCAGTAATCTAATTGGAACAACAGCTGATCATTCGTAGACTCTCATAGGTTTGTATCAGTTTAACTGAGGGCCTACTAATTTTTTCGCTATAAACTCAGGTGGTAAATGTTACAGACTTGTGAGTCATACAGTCTCTGTTGTAGCTACTCAACTCTGCTACTATGTTGCTAAAACAGCCGTAGACAATATGTAAATAAGTAGACAAGGTTGTGTTCTAATAAAACTTCATTTATGTAAACAGCTAGTGAGTTGGATATGACCCAAAGACCAGGTTTGCCCACCGTGGCCTAAGCTTAAGTAAGCTCATACCTTCGTTGAGCCAGATTCCTGCTTCTTACCTTTATTTATGCTATAACACAACCTTGTGTACTTATCTTTCTAAGTGCATAATTTCACCAATATTAATTTAAAATTACAGTGGCTACTTGGGGGACCTTTTGATATGGACAAAGTTTTTCACTTGAGAGCTCCCTTAGAATAAAAAGAGGACAAAATAAAAAACAGCCAATGTTCTACCTTTTTTTGGTTGGTATGAAGAAGCACCATAAGAAATTCAGATTCCAAAATTGCTTCTTGAGAGGATTGCTTGGCCAAGAAATAAAACGAAACTGTGAAAAACATAAAATGATATTCCTAAATCACAACATAACCTAATGGCCTTTATACTATTCTTCCTGCTCCTCCATTTCCCTCTGCCCCAATATCTCCTGACAGGATGCCCTTCCCCTTGGCGAGCCAGAAATCCCCAAATATCAGCTAATTCTTAACTTTATAAGGAAAAATCACTTGTGGCTGATTTTATTCTCATCTCTTCCTAAGCTGAGAGCCATTTTAAAGACTTTCAAAGGCTTAGGCAAGTTGAGAGAAATTTGCAAAGAAATGTTGGAATGTATAATAGGTCATATGTTAGAGGAAATCTCAGATGCAAAATAACTGGATGGAAAATGTAGGAGAGGAAGACACTGGAGTAATTTAAAAGATGCTGATTGTACAGGAAACGAGGAATTTATAAGAGCTATAGATGTTGTACCACTTATTTCAGAGACTATCCTAAAATCTTCCCTGTGAAAATAGATTAGGCTCTGTTTAGTCCTGTAAAGAAAGGATGAGTCCAATTGGTGATATCAGGGATCAGCTCTTTAATTCTTTAGACAGCATTCAGGAGTAGAGCCAAAAGCAGATGTGACCCCACTTTTCTCCTGACTTTTTACGAATGGCCTTAAGCCAGAAATAGGGGATTTAATATTCAACAAGAACCAGAATGGGAAATAGCTCTATTGTCAGATCTCTAACATCTTGCCAAATATTGAAAAGAGTCTTTGTAACTTGATAGCCTTACAAGATAAAACAACTAGAAGCACATACATAGTCCTTAACCACTGGCAGAGTCTTTTCATAAAGATACTTGTGGTTTCTGTAAACAGAAAAGACACTGGAAAAACAATGGTCTGTGTTAACTAAAAAACTAAGGGGAAAACAATGAAGTGAGTGATCAAAGAAAGTGCTCCAAGGAAGACTCAGAATAGCCTTATTTTTGTTTTATCTTTGAACCTACAAGGAAAAGTTTCTCTAAGTACAAATACTGCAATTGCAACTGTAAACTCTACCATTATTATACAGTTGCTTCCCCAGGGCCAACAAACAGCTCAGTTTGTGGGTATCTCTAATAATTCTCATTCTCCATGGCCCAGACTATACCTGTTACCCTGGGACCTTTAACTCAGGCACATTGTCTCCTTCCTTGTGACACTATACTCACTAACTTAATAGAGAGGGATTTGCTATGCAAATGAAATTGCCAGTTTAAATGCTCTCTCAATGGTCTCTTCCTTGAAATCTCTAGAGACCCCTGTTCATAATGAAGTCATAACTAATGTAGACATTGACTTGCAGGTATGTCCCAGCCTAAATCAAGCTATAATTGAAAGTATCAGAGTGCCAACAAAAAAATTATACTGATGTAGGCAGGATTACTGGGGTTGAAATCATCAAAGTTCTAAACCTTTACCCAAACCTGTATAATACCCTCTAAAACCAGAAGCTAAAGAAAGACTAAAACCCAAAGTTGAGAGCCTAATAGAGAAAGAACTCTTTGTCCTTTGTTACTGTCCTTGTAATATTCGTATCTTCTCAGTAAGAAAACCCAATAGACAGGGATATAAATTCATTCAGGACCTCAGGGCCATGAATGAGAGTCATTTCCTATTACCCTGTTATTCTGATACCAATTGGTGTGCTCTAACAATTCAATTCTGTTATTAACCACTCAGAATTAGCGTCAGAGTCCACAGGCTTAAAGGCACAGTCTATCACTACCTCATTTCAGAAACCAGCTGCAAGTGACATCCCCAGGCTACACGCACTTCTGACCAACTGGCTACAAATCCCGGGGGTTCCCGTGACCCTCCTTGGGTTTGAAATTCACCAGAATGACTCACAGAACTCAGGAAAGTGTTATACTTACAATTACAGTTTTATTATAAAAGACACACATCTTTTAAAAAGATATAAAGAGATAAAAAGATAAACGAAGAGATATGGGGTGAGGTGTGGGAGGATCCCAAATGCAGCGTTTCCATGACCTTTCCCTATGGAATTGGGGCACCTTACCCTCCCAGTACACCGATGTGCTCACCAACCAGGAAGCTAGAGTTTTTATTGGAGTTTCATTATAGAGGCACATTTGATCGAATCATTGGCCATGTGACTGAGCTCAGTCTTCAGTCCTCCTCCCCTCCCCTGAGGTCAGGCTAGCTCAAATCACCAACCATCTAATCACATGGCTGGTCTTTTTGGTGACCAGATCCCATCTTGAGTCGTCTTACCTTTTAACATAAACTCAGGTGTGATCCAAGAGGCTCATAAATAAAAAAGAAACTCCTATCACTCAGAAAATTCCAAGGGTTTAGAGTCTCTCTCTCAGGATTCAGGGATAAAGACCAGTAAAATTCTTTATTATAAAATTGGCCACCCTGTGGCCTTTGGCCATCATTCTTTTTATATGCACAATATTTGGAGTAGCCAGTGTGGGGTAGGGATAGAAGGATGTTAACTTCATCTCCCAATACATTTCGCTATCAACGTCAGTATTATAATCAGTATCATAATCTTACCAACAATGCCAATATACAGTAAGGTAGATATAACCTGAAAAATAAGTTAAAAGATACTGGTACGTTACTAGAGTCCCATTTAGTCATTAATAAATAGTTCAGTCCATCATCATATCATATAACCAAAATGTCTCCCAGGGTGAGGTCACTCAGGTTTGCAGGCTTCCATTTGATCTCATCAGGTTCCCAAAGCAAGAGTGGTCTCAACTGTACACACACACACACACACACACACACACACACACACACACACACGAATATTATTCAGCCATTAAAAGAATGAAATCTTGCCATTTGCGACAACATGGATGGAGCTAGAGAGTATAATTCTAAGTGAAATAAGTCAGAAAAAGACAAATACCATATGATTTCATTTATATGTGGAATTGAAGAAACCAAATGAACAAAGGCGAAAAAAGAGTGAGGGAGGCAAACCAAGAAACAGACTCTTAAGTATAGAGAACAAACTTTTGGTTACCAGAGGGGAAGTGGGTGGGGGTTGGGTGAAACAGATGATGGGGATTAAGGAGTACACTTGTCATGATGAGCACTGGGTGATGTATGGAAGTGCTGAATCACTATATTGTAGACCTGAAACTAATATAACACTGTATGTTAACTAACTGGAATTAAAATAAAAAATTTAAAATTAAAAGAGTGGTCTCAACAATATATGGTTTCATCTTTTCAGGCATCTGGTATGATTGAGCTGAGAAACAACTTTATCTCTTGCTTTGAGCCTCTTTCAAAGTGTTAATGTAGTATTTTATTTCCCTCATTGCCTTACCCATTTACTTAATCCTTTACTCTTGGTTATGATTCCTTCTTCTATTTATGTCCAAACTTTTCCACCTTTGGAAGGGATGTTAGGTGAGGCCACTGTGCTGGTCCAGTTATCAGCAGCAGTATTAGTCTATCAAGTGCCTCCCACTCAGTCCACACCCACTCATATAGGGTATGGTTACATAGGTACAGAACTAGTGGGTTATTTCTTTTTTTTTTTTTTTTTTTTTAAGATTTTCTTTATTCATTCATGAGAGACAGAGGGAGGGGGAGAGAGAGAAGCAGGCTCCCAAGGAGCAGGAGGCCCGATGCGGGACTCGATCCCAGGACCCTGGGATCATGACCTGAGCCGAAGGCAGATGCTTAACCATCTGAGCCACCCAGGCGCCCCACTAGTGGGTTATTTCTAATACTGGGCAATATAGCTGCTTTCAAAGGCCAGCCAAATATTTTATTATATACTACCTGTGATAGCAAATCCAAATACTATTTAATCTTTGCTGCCTGCCCTTGTGGCTGTATATTTTATAGTTCTAGATTTGTGTTCTGCTTTCCCTGGTGTCCCTTTGGATCAAAATAGTCAGTACTTGTTTGCCTTCTCCTGGGAAAATCAATAACATAACTGACCTGTTAGGCCTCAAAGGTTTTTAAGATACCTTCTTACATTTCACAAGTCCTCAACCAGGACTTGTGATTTTATTCTCATGAAATATGTGAATGACCTTTTTGTTGTGTTCCAAAGAAGAGGTAACCTCCACAACCAATCCTTCTATCAACTTACTGTTGTAGCTTTGAAAGAGGTAAGATTTCCAAAGAAAAGTTACAATTTCATTATTAGCTAGGATATGGTTTATCCAGAGGTAAATCCCTTACTCTTGGTAGACTGTGAACTATTAAAAAATTTCCCCAGACTAGTAATGTGAGACAGTTAAGACGATTCCTGGATTTTGCTGGCTACTGAAATTGCCATGCTATCATATGACTTCAACTAAATCATGGGTAACCAAACCACTTCCCTGTGAAGCTCATCATTAACAGGCCTGAGTTTGCCTAATTAGGAATCTTTCTACCTTTTTACTTGAGGGATCCGGACAAGCCCTAGGTATTTTGATTCACCTAGGAAGTCAATAAACACCAATAGCCTACTACATAGTCTCTTGACTCAGTGATGAAACCTACTGGCTTTGCCTAAGACCACTAGCTGCAGCTGCTATGCTAGCAGAGGTTCTTGTTGACTTGATTTTAGGGTCTCCTTAAACCTAGTGATCCCTCATGTTGTATAATCTCTTTTTTTGCACACTGAAAACATGCAACATTCTCAGCAAGTAGGGTTACCTCTTAGGAAACCCTGTTATATTCTCCCATTCTTCACTGGGGTCCTTTTCAATTCTGCTCTTCTTCCATTATCTGAAGAAGGAGAACCTCCCAACTGTTCAACCTCTGTGAACTATCTGTGCCTCAAAATGATTTCCTAAAATCCCTTTAGAAAATTCAGACTTAGTCTAGTTTGTTGACCATCATATCTTAAAACTGAAACAGGAAAATATCAGGTAGCATGCACTAGAGCAGATCTCACTTCACCTCCAAATTATGACCTTTGTCAGAGGCAAAAATCCATTCATGTGGCAGAACTCACTGCACTCATCAGAGCTTGTCAATTAGCTATGGATAAAAGAGTTAACTTATACATTGGTAGTAGTAAGATTTTGGGTAAGTCCATGGTCTTGGAATGCTTTGGATACAACAAAGGTTTTTAACTTTAGTAGGAAACCCTATTAAGAATGGTCAGCACCTTGGGGGCGCCTAGGTGGCTCAGTCGTTAATCATCTGCCTTCAGCTCAGGTCATGATTCCAGGGTCCTGGGATCGAGCCCCGCATCAGGCTCCCTGCTCAGCGGGAAGCCTGCTTCTCCCTCTCCCACTCCCCCTGCTTGTGTTCCCTCTCTCTCTCTGCATCTCTCTCTGCCAAATAAATAAATAAAATCTTAAAAAAAAAAAAAAGAATGGTCAGTAGCTTAAAGAACTTTCACATGTTGCAATGCTTCCTAAAGAGATAGCTACTACAAAGGTAGGAGCTCATGTAAAAGGCGATGACATGGAAGCTAAAAGAAATGCTTAGGCTGATCATTATGCCTGAAAGGCAGTGCTTGCTAAGATCCTAGCACCCATGAAACCCTGAGACCAAATCTTTTCAGACATTCAAAAAGGCTATTTTGAATTGCAGTGGTTGGCTTCAGAATCAGAAAAAGATCCTGGGAGAAATCTGAATGCAAATCATATGAGAATATTCTCTGGTCCTCTGGCTTCTTGATAGCACAAGAAGTTTTCCAATGGGAAATTGCAAAATATTTACATGAAATTATCCCCCAGAGTAAGGACACCTTGAGTATTGTATTTAATGAACAATTGCATGGAAATACCTGAGGGTGTTTCTGATTCATGTTTCATTTGTCATCAGCACAGTCCTAGTAAAATTACAAAGATAGGGTATGGACAAGAGCCCAAACCCGTCTCCTTTGAATACCTCTAAACAGATTTCTTATATCTGCTCCCTGCAAAAGATATTTTTAAAAGTCAGATTTATTGAGCTATAATGTGTATTCAGAAAAACTTGCCTTTTCAGTGTATAGTTCTGTGAGTTTTGACAAACATGTAATCACTACCATAATCAAGATTAGAACATTTTTATCACCTGAATTGGTTCCCGTATTAGTTTGTCCTCAACCTTCTGTCTAGCCTCTGCTCCTAGAAACTACTGACATGTTTTCTAGCCCTATAATTGTCCATTTTCCAGAATGTCATATGAACAGAATCATACAGTATGTACCCTTTCAAGTCGGGCTTCTTTCACTCAGCATAATTATTTTGAGGTTCATTTATGTCATTGTGTATATCAGTATTTCCTTTTTTATTGCATGCTTGTACCACAAATTGCTTATCCATTCATGAGTTGAAGAAGATTTATTCACAGTTCTTTTATGGTTATAAATAATGCTGCTATAAACATTTACATATATGCCTTTAGGTGACCATACATTTTTATTTCTCTTAGATAAATATCCAGAAGTGGTATTAAAGTTAAATTACCAGAAGTGGTAAATGCAGGTTTAACTTTATAAGAAACTTTCAAACTTCTTCCTAAAGTGGCTTTACCATTCTCATACAGCAATGTATGAGTTCTAGTTGCTCTACATCCTCATCAATACTTGCTGTTGTCATTACAAAAAAATTCTAGCCATTATAATAGGTTAAAACGTCATTGTGTTTTAATTTACATTTTCCTGATGACAAATGATGTTGAGCATCTTTTTATGTGCTTCTTTGACTTTTATGTATCTTGTTTGATGAAGTATCTATACAGATCTTTTGCTCGTTTAAATATTGTATTGTTTGTTTTATTATTAAACATTGAGAGTTGTTTATATGTTCTAGAGATAAGTCCTTTATCAGATATGTCTTTCACAAACACTTTCTCCCAGTCTGTGGCTTGTGTCATATTTAAGAATCCAAGGTAACAAGTCTTATGTTTTTCCATTAGACATTTCATTGTTTCAGGTTTTGCATTTAGATTTATGAGCTATCTGGAGTTAATTTGTGTAAATGGTGTGAAGTATGGATTAAGTTCTTTCTTTTTTTATATGGATGTCTACTTGTTCCAGAATCATTTGTTGAAAAGACTCTTTTTCCTTTTTTCTAATGAAAGTCTCAGAGGCAGGGCTTTCTTAGTGAACTTGTCTTTCTTTCCTTGGCAGTCAAACTTTACCTTATATTCTTGGCAGATCTTACTCGGGAGAGAGTTTCCTTCTCTCATCTTCTGTGCTATTGCCAGTACTTGTGTTATAAACCACATTACATTTCTATATTTTTGCTTTAGACAGTCTTATAAATGATTGAAAATAACACAAAATTTTTATATTTACCTTCATTTTAGTATTTCTGGGATTCTTCATTTCTTTTTATAGATCCAAATTTCTGATATGTTCCTTCTATGTGAAGAATTTCCTTTAGTATTTCTTGTGGCACAGGTCAGCTGGTAATGAATTTGACCTGCTATTACTTAACTGAAAGGTCTTTATTTCAGCTTTGTTTTTGAAAAAATACTTTTTGCTGAGTATGGAATTCTGGTTGATAGTTTCTTTCTGTAAAAATGTGCCTTTATTGTCTTATGGCTTGCATAGTTTCTGACTAGAAGTATGCTAATATTTGTCTTTTTGTATATAATAGGTCCTTTTATTCTGGTTGCCTTTAAGATTTTCTCTTTATTTTTGCTTTTCAGAAGTTTTCTTTTTCTTTAGTATTTGTTCTACTTGGGGTTCTCTGATCATCTTCATCTATGGTTTGATGCTTTTTTTTTTTTTTTTAGTTTTAGAAATTTCTCATCCATTATTTCTTCCAGGATTTAATCTGTCATGTTCTCTCCCTCTTCACCTTCTAAGATTCCAATACTTGTAGGTTACAACATTCATTATTGTCTCAAATATCTAGACTGCGCCATTCTTGTATTTTTAAATCCATTTTTATGTTTTAGTTTAGCTAATTTCTACTGATCTATTTTCAAGTTCACTGATTCTTTCCTTAACTATCTTGAGTCTATTTATGAACCCATTAAACTCATTCTTCACCTGTGTTTCTGTGGATCTTAGAATTAATTCTAATAGTTTTTATTTGTTATAGTTTTCATCTTTCTGCTAAAACCCCCTAAATGTTACACTAGAGCCTCTAAGATATTAATCATAGTTATTTTAAATGCCCTGTCTGTTCCAACATCTGTGTCATCTCTGCCTGATTCTATTGATTACAGTGGGTTTCTTTTATTTGCTTTTTTGTGTTTCATAACTTTTTGTTGAAAGATTTACTTCTTGTGTAAAATAGTAAAGATTAGGGTAAATAGTATTTAGGCTAGGAAATAGGCACACTTTTTCTAGGCTGTTTGTATGGGGGATTAAGTCAACATAATCAGGATTTGTTGTTGCTTTGTGATTACCTTTAATGCACCACAAACGTCAACTTCTTTCAGCATTACCTTGTGCTCAGAGGGAAGGCTTGGTATTGATGGATTTCTCTTAATATTTCAGTTACCCTTAGCTTTCAGCCTTCCCTGCATGCCTGTGCCACGGAGATGATCTCCATGCTCTTGCCTTGCCCCCAGGGTTAGACTTCTGTTGCTTATTACTTGCTGCATAATACCCTAGTAGGAATTCTCTGTTTTCTGGTCCACTTTCAGTCTTAGACAGGTCTTGTGGGTGGAGACCCTCTAGGTCTTTGGGGGTGGAGATTTCTCAGTGACCCTGTCCATTCTCCTTTGGCAGTCAAATTCTGCCTTCTATCTTAGTGGATTTTGTGTCAAGAAAATTTCTTGCCCTTCCCCCAATGCTAGGAGATCTTTAATGGTCTGGGCCCAGGACTGCTTACTGCTCTACTCTCGAAGTAGAGGGTTTCTTCTTTTACCTTTATCTCAGCTGCAATGGGTCTTCACCAGTGTCCTGTATATGACAGGATTTTCCACCACTGTCTCAGTATCTTAAAGTAGGGACTAGATAGGGTTTTGTACCTTTTCAATAGGAAGGGAGTAGGGACTGGATAGGGTTTTGTACCTTTTCAATAGGAAGTGGTGACCACTTCTCTTCATGTATGCATTGCTGAAGGAAGTTTTAACCAGTCTTCTGCCTTGTCCCCAATCATCTTTCTTGTCAGTAGCTAGTGGAAGTTCGTGGAGAAAACCCTGTGAGTAGGTATAAACTCCATCTGCATCTGCTGCTCCTAGGGTTTTATCCTCTCACAGGAGTCCAATAAGGGGTTAATTTTCAAAATATATAAAGAATTTATACAGCTCAACACCAAAAAAACCCAAACAATCTCATTAAAAAATGGGCAGAGGACCTGAATAGACATTTTTCAAAAAAAAAAAAACATAGCCAAAAGACACATGAAATGATGTTCAACATTGCTAATCATCAGGGAAATGCAGACCTTGCACCTGCTGGAATAGAAACAAAAGTGTTGGCAAGGATGTGGAGAAAAAGGAGGCTTCATACACTGTTGGTAGGAATGGAAGTTAGTACAGCCACTGTGGAAAACAGTATGGAGGTTCCCCAAAAAGTTAAAAGTAGAAATACCAGAGGCGCCTGGTGGTTCAGTTGGTTAAGTGTCTGCCTTTGGCTCAGGTCAGGATCTCAGGGTCCCGGGATCAAGCCCCACATTGGGCTCCCTGCTCAGCAGGGAGTCTGCTTCTCCCTCTGCCCCTCTCCCCACTTGTGCGCGCACACACACACACACACACTCTCTCTCTCTCTGTCTCTCTCTGTCTCTCTCAAATAAATAAAATCTTTAAAAAAATAGAAATACCATATGATCCAATAATACCACTATTGGACATTTACCCAAAGAAAACAAAAACACCAATTTGGCAAGATATTTGCACCCTTATGTTTATTGAAGCATTATTTACAATAGCTTAGATATGGAAGCAAACTAAGTGTCCATTGATAGATGAATGGATAAGATGTGGTACACACACACACACACACACACACACACACACACACACACTATGGAGTATTACACAGCCATAAAAAGGATGATTTGTGCCATTTGAGACAACATGGATGGACCTAGATTGTATTATGCTAAGTGAAATAAATCAGACTGAGAAAGACAAATACCATATGATTTCACTTATAAGTAGAATCTAGAAAAAAGGGGAAGAAACAAAAAAACAGAATCATACCTGAAAATACAGAGAACAAACTGATGGTTGCTAGAGGTTGTTTTTGTATTTTGGATATTAATCTCTTATTGGATATATTTGCAAATATCTTCTCCCATTTACTAAGTTGCCTTTTTGTCTTATTGATGGTTTCCTTTGCTGTGCAAAAGCTTTTTATTTTGGTGTAGTGCCAATAGTTTACTTTTGCTTTTGTTTCCCTTGCATTAGGAGACATATCTAGAAAATTGTTTCTATGGGTGATGTCAAAGAAATTACTGCCTGTGTTCTCTTCTAGGATTTTTATAGTTTCAAGTCTTAGTTAGGTCTTTAATCCATTTTGAGTTTATTCTTGTGTATGGTGTTACAAGGTGGTCCAGTTTCATTCTTTTGTATATAGCTGTTCAGTTTCCCAGCACCATTTATTGAAGAGACTGTATTTTTCCATATTATATTCTTGTCTTTTTGTCGTAGATTAATTGACATTGATTAATCTTGGGTTTATTTCTGGGCTCTCTATTCTGTTCTATTAATCCATATGTCTATTTTTATACCAACACCATACCATTTTGATTACTACAGCTTTGTAGTATACCTTGAAATCTGGAATTGAGATACCTCCAGCTTTGTTTATCTTTCTCAAGATTGCTTTGGCTATTCAGGGTCTTTTGTGGTTCCATACAAGTTTTAGTATTATTTGTTCTAGTTTTGTGAAAAATACTATTGGTATTTTGATAGGAATTGCATTGAATCTATAGATTTCTTTGGGTGGATATGAACATTTTAACTATAAATTTTTCCAATCCATGAGCATGGAATTTCTTTCCATTTGTTTATGTCATCTGCAGTTTCTTTCATTAGAGTTTTATGGTTTTCAATGCATATCTTTTCCCTCATTCGTTGATTCCTCAGTATTTTATTCTTTTTAGTAAAATTGTAAATGGTGTTATTTTCTTAATTTCTCTTTTTGCTACATCATTATTAGTGTATAGAAATACTACCAATTTCTGGGTATTAATTTTGAATACTGAAACTTTATTGGATTCGTTGATCAGTTCTAATAGTTTTCTGGTGGAGTCCTAATAGTTTTCTTGTGGAGTCTTTGGGATTTTCATGTAATCTGCAAATAGTGACAGCTTAACTTCTTCTTTACCAATATGGATGTCTCTTATTTCTTTTTTCTTGTCTAATTGCTGTGGCTAGGACTTCCAGTATTATGTTGAATAAAAGTGGCAAGAGTGGACATACTTGTCTTATTTCTTATCTAGAATAAAGACTTTCAGTTTTTCACTACTTAGTATGATTTTAGCTCTAAGTTTTCATATATGCCTTTAGTATGTTGAAGTATGTTCCCTCTAAACCCATTTTGTTGAGAGTTTTTCTCATAAATGGATGTTGAATTTTGTCAAATGCTTTTTCTGCATCTATTGAGATAATCATATGATTTTTATCATCTGTTTTGTTAATATGGTGTGTTACATTGATTGACTTGCAAATATTGAATCATACTTACATCCCTGGAATAAATCTCACTTAATCATGGTGAATGATCTTTTTAATGTTTTGTTGTATGTGGTTTGCTAATATTTTGTTGAGGATTTTTACATCTGTGTTCATTAAGGATAGTGGTCTGCAGTTTCCTTTTTTTTGTAGTGTCTTTGTCTAGTTTTGGTGTCAGGATAATGCTGACCTGGTGGAATATATTCGGACACTCCTTCCTCTTCTATTTTTTGAAATAGCTTAAAAAGAATAGTTATTGGGGTGCCTCGGTGGCTCAGTTGTTAAGCAGCTGCCTTTGCCTCAGATCATGATCCCAGGGTCCTGGGATCAAGCCGTGCATTGGGCTCCCTGCTCAGTGGGAGGCCTGCTTCTCCCTCTCCCACTCCCCCTGCTTGTGTTCCCTCTCTTGCTGTGTCTCTGTCAAATAAATAAATAAAATCTTAAAAAAAAAGAATAGTTATTAACTCTTCTTTAAATGTTTAGTAGAATTTACTTGTGAAGCCATCTGGTCCTGGACTTTTATTTTTTGGTAATTTTTTGATTATGATTCTATTTCATTACTTGTAATCAGTCTTTTCAGATTTTTTTATTTCTTCCTGGTTCAGTCTTGGAAAACTGTATGTTTCTAGGAATTTATTCATTTCTTCTAGCTTGTCCAATTTGTTGGCATATAATTTTTCATAGTTTTTTTTATAATCCTTTGTATTTCTGTGGTCAGTTGTTACTTCACCTCTCACTTCTCATTTATTTGTGTCCTTTCTCTTTTTTCCTTCATGAGTCTGGCTAAGGGTTGATTAGTTTTGTTTACCTTTTCAAGGAACCACCTCTTGGTTTTATTGATTTTTTTCTTTCTTCCCCCTTTGTAGTCTCTATATCATTTATTTCTGCTCTGATCTTTATTATTTCCTTCCTTCTACTCACCTTGGACTTTGTTCTTTCTCTAGTTCCTGTAGGTGTGAGGTTAGATTGTTTATTTGAGTTTTTTGTTGTTTCTTAAGGTAGGCCTGTATCACTATATATTTCCCTCTTAGAACAGCTTTCACTGCATCCCAAAGATTTTGGACCTTTGTGTTTTCATTGTCATTTGTCTCCATGTATTTTTTGATTTCTTCTTTGATTGCGTCGTTGACCCATTGGTTATTTAGCATTATATTGTTTAGTCTCCACATGTTTGTGTTTTTTTTCTTGTGATTGATTTCTAGTTTCATACTATTATGATTGGAAAGATGGGTGGTATGATTTCAATCTTCTTAAATTGATTGAGTCTTGTTTTATGGCCTAACGTGTGATCTATTCTGGAGAATGTTCCATGTACATTTCAAAAGAATGTGTATTCTTTTGGTTTTGGATTGAATATTCTGTATATATCTGTTATGTTCATCTGGTCCAATGTGTCATCCAAAGACACTGTTTCCTTATTGATTTTCTATTTGGATGATCCATCCATTGATGTAAGTGGAGTGTTAAAGTCCCCTACTATTATTGTGTTACTATCAATTTCTTTTTTTATATATGGTAATATTTGCTTTATATATTTAGGTGCTGCAGTATTGGGTGTGTAGATATTTACAATTGTTATATCCTTTTATTGGATTGATTCCTTTATCATTATGTAATGCCATTTAAAAAAATTTTTTTTAAATTTATTTGGGAGAGGGAGGCAGAGAGTATGAGCATGACTGGGTGGGGGGTGGAGGGCAGAGGGAGAGGGAGAAGCAGGCCCCCCATGGAACAGAAAGCCTGACGTGGGGCTTGATCCCAGAACTCTGGGATCATGACCTAAGCCAAAGCAGGTACTTGACTGATTGAGCCACCCAGGCACCGCTGTAATTACCTTTATTTGTCTCTTGTTATAGTCTTTGTTTTAAAGTCTATTTTGTCTATTATAATTATTGCTACCCTACCCTTTTGTTCACTCCATTTGCATGGTAAATGTTTTTCCATTCTTTCACTTTCAGTCTGTATGTGTCTTTAGTTCTGAGATGAATCTTTTGTAGGCAGCATATAGATGGGTCTTTTTTTTTATTTTTTTATTTTTTATTTTATTTTATTTTTTTTAAGATTTTATTTATTTATTTGACAGAGAGAGAGAGAGAGAGAGAGAGCACAAGTAGGCAGGCAGGCAGGCAGAGGCAGAGGGAGAAGCAGGCTCCCCGCTGAGCAGGGAGCCCGATGTGGGGCTCGATCCCAGGACCCTGGGATCATGACCTGAGCCGAAGGCAGATGCTTAAACGACTGAGCCACCCAGGCGCCCCTCTTTTTTTTTTTTTTTAATTCATTCTGCCACCCTATGTCTTTTGATTAGAGCACTTAGACCATTTACATTTTTTAAATATTTATTTGAAAGAGAGAGAGAATGCAGGGGGAGGAGCCGAGAGAGAGGGACAAGCAGACTCTGCACTGGGAGTGGAGTCTGACACTGGGCCTGATCTTACAACCCTGAGATCCTGACCTGAGCTGAAATCAAGAGTCAGATGCTTAACCGACTGAGCCACCCTGGAGCCCCAGGTCATTTACATTTAAAATATTTGATAGGTAGGGGCGCCTGGGTGGCTCAGTCGTTAAGCGTCTGCCTTCGGCTCAGGTCATGATCCCAGGGTCCTGGGATCGAGCCCCGCATCGGGCTCCCTGCTCCGCGGGAAGCCTGCTTCTCCCTCTCCCACTCCCCCTGCTTGTGTTCCCTCTCTCGCTGTGTCTCTCTCTGTCAAATAAATAAAATCTTTAAAAAAAAATATTTGATAGGTATATTCTTATTACCATTTTGTTATTTTTTTTTTTTTTTTGCTGGTTGTTTTTATAGTTCTGCTTTGTTCCTTTCTTCTTCTCTTGCTCTCTCTGTGATTGATGGGTTACTGTGGTGTTAATTTTGCCTTTCTTTCTCTTTATTTTTAGGTATCTATCATAGGTTTTGGGTTTGTGGTTACCACAAGGTTCATGTATAACATCCTAAGTAAATAGCATTATATATTAATTTGATGGTCATTGAGGTTCGAACACATTAAAAAAAAACAGAAAAAAAATCTTTCTTCCTTTCTTTCTTTCTTTCTTTCTTTCTTTCTTTCTTTCTTTCTTTCTTTCGTTCTTTTTCTTTCTTTCTTTCTTTCTTTCTTTCTTTCTTTCTTTCTTTCTTTCTTTCTTTCTTTCTTTCTTTCTTTCTTCTTTTTCTTTCTTTCTTTCTTTTTCTTCTAACTCCTTTCTCCATGTTTGTTATGTGTTATCATATCTAACATCTTTTTATTTGTGATTTTCTTATGTCTAATTATAGCCATTTCTTCTCCATGTAAAGAAGCCCCTTTAACATTTCTTGTAAGGCTTGTGTAGTGGTGATAAACTCCTTTATCTTTCATTTGTCTGGGAAACTCTATCTCTCCTTCCAATCTGAATAATCTTGCTGGGTTGAAAATCTTGGTTGTAGGTTTTTGCTTTCAGCACTTTGAATATATCATGCTACTCCTTTCTGGCCTGCAGTCTCTGCTGAAAAATCAGCTGAGAACTTTAAAGGTTTTCCCTTGTAGGTAGCTTTTTGCTTCTCTCCTGTTGCTTTTTAAATTTTCTCTTTATCTTTAACCTTCGACATTTTAATTATTATGTCCTATGGTGTGGACCTCCATGGGTTCATCTTGTTTGGAACACTCTGTGCTTCATGAACCTGGATGTCTATTTTCTTCCCCAGGGTAGGAAAGTTTTCAGCTGTTATTTCTTCAAATAAGTTTTTTACTGCTTTGTCTCTCTTCTTCTTCTGAAACCTCTATAATGTGAATGCTTTTTTGCTTGATGTTGTCCAAGAGATCCCTTAACTTATTCTCATTTTAAAAATTCTTTTCTCTTTTGGCTGTTTAGCTTGGGTGCTTTCCATTATGCTGTCCTCCAGAATATTAATACATTCTTCTGCATCTGCTAATCTACCCTCAATTCCTTCTGTGTGTGTTTTTTTTTAATTTGTTATTATAGTCTTCGACTCTGATTAGTTCTTCTTATATTTTCTATCTCTATTGAAGATCTCACCAAGTTCTTACACTCTTGTCTCCAGCCTGGTGAGTATCTCATGATCATTATTTTAAATCCTTTATCAGGTGTATTGCTTTTCTCCATTTCATTTAGTTATTTTTCTGAGGTTTTGTCTTGTTCTTTCTTTTGAAACATATTCCTGTTTTCCCATTTTGCTTGACTTTCTGTTTTTGTTTCTATGGATCACGCATAACAGCTGCTTCTCCTAAACTTGAAGGAATGGTCATCCCCTATGTAGACTGTGCTTGGTGACTTTTGATGGTTGGCTGGAGCTGTGGCTGGAATGGGCTGGGGTTCCTGGGGCTGCCACATAGCAGGTGCCCTGTCAGAACATCTGGCTGCATTTTACTTGTGAACTGGCTAATGCATTCAACAAGATGGACTGTTGGATTTTTCTTGTGGGAGCCATCCATCTTTCTTTGGTACTGGTTACTTGTAATGGATTAGTTGACTCTCTGGGTAATTCGACTCAATTGTTAGGCAGCTTTTAAGATGGCAACACCACAATAGGCCACACAACCATAAATTTAAAATGCTTTATCATGTTTAATTTAGGAAAGAAAGTTCCTGTCTCTACCAAAATACTTAGAGACTTCTCATAGGAGCAGCTTTGTAACTGAACTTTCACAGGAATAGAGTTTGGAAGAGAATCAGGGAACAGATGGTATATTTTTAGAGACTGTCTTACTTTTATAGATCTTATAAATAAGACTACTTTTCTTTTGCTAATGATCTTGCTACTACAAATTTCATTGCCTAGTCCTGAATCATTCTTGATTAATGGTGCCAAAATATTACAACACTATGTGACAATGTCTTGAGTGTTTTTTGGCTAAAAATGGATCATAGGGTACCCTCTATGATTGGTATTGGACTTGTAGAAAAAGACCTCCTGTGCTGCTTGCAAACTGTACAGGAACTTGTTATGTTGGTAAAGTGATACCTGCATGCAGGATAGTTCCTGATATTACATAGAGCCCATTTTGGCCTATTGGTTTCCCTCATAGAACAAGATACTGCGAGATAACTTAAATCAAGAAGGAGAAAATTTGGGCTTTGATTGGAAAATTGAAACCCTATCTACTGGAGGGGAATTCTGGATTGCTTTCCTCTCTTTTAGTCTCTTTCCTTAACTGTATTTCCTTATTATAAAATTATAATAAGTCCAGAAAGTAGGGACACCTTATATGCTATAGTGCAGAGGGAGATAGAGAATTCTGCCAAGGTGATTCATCCAAGAAGTTCATGAAATTCAAAGGCATTAGTTCAGAACAGAGCATTTTAGATTTAATATTGGCTTCTTAAAGTGTATCTTGTGCAGTTTTTGGGGGAGAATGTTGTATTTATATTCCTGCAGACCCCTTTGGGATCTTTAATATTATTAAAAAGCTCTAGGGAATAAACTATAAATTAGGTAATTTGGCTGATATTATATACTTGGTTCTGCAGATTCTTCAGATTGGGGATGGGATCTGTTCTCTGGTTTAATTGGGGCACTTTTGGCTTATGGATGAAAAGTGGACTACAAACTCTGATCATAAACTCTTCTCTTGTGCTGCAGTGTTCAGATGAATGATATTCTGAGTCCAAGTCCTATTGTGTAGTCATTGACCCATCAAATGATCCAACAAATGATCACCCAAAAAAGAATAGAAAAAATTGGCATTTAAGGAGGTTGAAAAGACCACCTTAAGAAACATGATACATAATCACAACTATCAAAGAGTGAACTTCCAGACTGATCATGTTTCCAGATGCTAAGGCTCCACCCTTCAGCTTGGGCTTAAGAATAACCACAAGAGAGGACACCGAAAACTGCACCATCTACCAATAAGTAGTATATATTCTACATTAATATAACTTTCTTATTTCAATGTCTTCATTAACATGGCTTTATTATTTCAGGAAACTCTTAACCAAGAAGATAAAAATTACAAATAAATGCATTTTCCATTTCAAGACCTTCTCTAAAAACCTATTTAAATAAACATTAAAGTATTTAATACATAGCCTGAAATGACAGTTTATTCTCTAAGACTCTTTAAAACTCTTGCCTCAAAACACTTACCTTGCTGTGTATACCAATCCCAAACTATTATATCATGATCCGTACCCAATGTTAATCAAAACACTTCCTTATTTGACAACTTGCCTTAAGCCAGAAGCCTGAATCTCATAAACATCCCAACTTAGCCTTTCCACTTAAAAATATAACTAAGACTCTGTCGAGGTAGTGCTTTCTTGTTTCACAGTAAGCAATAAACCCAGCTTTGCCTTATGAATAGATTATTTTGGCAGTATTTTGAGGGAGTCAGCATCAACAATATTTAGCAGTGGGTATAGCATGGGGACTTGCCAATCTGAAGACATACTAGCTGTGTCACTGGAGCAGGCTCCTGGAAGTCCTGGCTGTGTCTGGCAATAACCCTTTAGTTATTAGATTGTGGAGGAGGTAAGGGAAGCTCTTTAGGGTGGAGGAGAGTCAGGATGGCCAGGTCTAGTGGATGGAGGAGAGTGTTTGGGGGCAGCATCTGTTTACCAATTAGTTTAGAAGTTTTTCAACATTTTAACAGTTAGCTAAAACATTGTACTTGGTGTAATGGTGGGTACCAGCTAAATGTCAGTCGTTGGCGAAGTGATCATGGTAAACCAGATGGAAAAAAGATGACTCATTAACTCCAGCATGGTTTGGAATAGATGTACTTGTCTCTCGGCTGCCTTGTGGTGCTGTAACCCCCTGGAACTTAAAAAGAACCCTTAGCAGATTTAAACAAAACAAAACAACTCTTGGGAAAGCAGGACATTAAATTGGTTAAGATTAAGTTTTGGCCGCTTGGTTGAATAGGAATTTAATATAGGCCTTATATCTAGTTCTGGAGAAACAAAGTCACCTTTTTGGGTACACTGAAGGTTTTCGATTGAGATTCAGAAGTGCTATGTGAATATTTTTTCTTTTTACAAATGGGATCACTGCTCCTTTTTCTCCTTAGTATGTTTATGATATACCTATAACAGTAACTTACCTTATTCTTTAATAGGGTTGCATAGTATTTTATTATATGAATGCACTGTGATTGATATAACCATTTTTCTGATGGGCATTTATATTGTTAGAATTGTGTTGCCATGATAAACATTGTTGAACTAAAGCATTCTTTTATATACATCTGAGGAAAAATTCCTACAAATGGAATTTGTGTCAGATATTGCCTAATTATCCATCTAAAAGTTTACATCAATATATATTTCATATCATGTATGAAAATGCATATTTTATCATTACCAATACTAGGTATTGTAAATGTTGATATATTTGCCATTCTGCTAGGTGGAAAAAATATCTTTTTCAAAATGTTTATTTATTTAAGTAGGAGTGAAGTTTATATATATATTATATATATATATTTAAAGATTTTATTTATTTATTTGAAGTATATACCCTAGGTGACCATTTGTGTATGTGTGTTTGTGTACTGCCTCTTCGTGTTCTTTGCCTACTTGTAAAAAATTTGTTGTTCATTTTGATGTGATTTGAGCTGTTTGTTGAGGAAATTATTCTCTAATCTGTTTTGTGTGTTACAGTGCTTTCTCTTTTTTTTCTGGACTTGATTTTTCTACATGGAAGTTTAGTATTTACATATAATCAGATTGCTAACTCTTACCCTTTATTTTCCTGGATTCTATATTATACTTAGAAAGTCTTTTCTACTCCAAGAATATTATTTTTGTTTTTATTTTATTTATTTTTACTATTTTTAAAAAAGATTTTATTTATTTATTTGACAGAGAGAGAAAGAGCGAGAGCAGGAACACAAGCAGGGGGAGCGGGAGAGGGAGAAGCAGGCTTCGGGCCGAGCAGGGAGCCCGAGATGCGGGGTTCGATGCCAGGCTCGATCCCAGGACCCTGGGATCATAACCTGAGCCGAAGGCAGAAGGCAGCTGCTTAACTACTGAGCCACCCAGGCGCCCCGAAGAATATTATTTTTTAACAACCTAAATCATGTTCTATTTTTTATGGTTCCTTTTTTTATGTCTGAATCTTTGATATATTTGAAAGTCATTTTGAGGTAATATGTGAGGTAGTGATCCAGCTTTAATTTTTTATTTTACTTATTTTATTTTTTATTTTTCTAAAGATTAGCAGATTTTATTTTATTTTATTTTTTAAAGATTTCATTTATTTATTTGACAGAGAGAGACACAGCGAGAGAGGGAACACAAGCAGGGGGAGTGGGAGAGGGAGAAGCAGGTTCCCAGCGGAGCAGGGAGGCCGATTTGGGGCTTGATCTCAGGACCCTGGGATCATGACCTGAGCCGAAGGCAGATGCTTAACGACTGAGCCACCCAGGAGCCCCCAGCTTTACTTTTTTAAAATAGTCTCACTTTCTACTTGCTCAATATTGAGTACATTGGATTGATTGCTTACTTGTTTGGAATTTGTAATGACATTTTCCCAAGTCTTTGTTAATCACAGTGCTTAAATTCCACTTTAGGGGTAGTCTTTAGCAATTCATTCTGCATGTTATTGTCCCACAATTGCTGGCTGATGGCAATAAGAAAAAACTACTGTAACTAGAACAGGCTGCAGTGCTTTAACATAATAGGGGAGTGGCATGATTCACAACAGAAAAGATGGCTTTAAAAAAAAAAATGTTGGCAAACTTTTTGGATGGGAAAAGTGAAGCCTCCCTCCCTCCGTCAGCCTCACCGCGGGACATAGTCCACAAGCTATGGTTGAATTGCTTTGCATGAGAAAAGAAAAAGGAAAAAAAAAAAGAAAAGAAAAAGGAAACTGAGGGTCAGAATCTGGCAGTTAGGAGAATCAGGGGCTGGGAAAAGGATAGTGTAAGGAATGTGGAGAAGATGACAACCCTCCAGAGCCCAGGGGGAGAATATGGACCGCAAGAAACTGCCCACAAGGGAGAATGAGTGGTGGCCTTTTAGATCAGCAAGTTTCAATATTCCACTTTAAGTTGTTGCTTGCATTTCATTATGCTATGATCTCCTTCTACAAAACCCTATTGCAAACACCAGTTTGTACTAGTGGTGTTCTGTGGGGAGTGAAGAAAGTGGGGGTGGTATTTCCCATCTGGGCAGAAGAGATGGCATCAGCTACCAGGATACAGCGGAACGCAAGGAAGTAGGCTTCAGAGCGGACCTACCAGAGCAGCCCGTCCCCTCCTCCATGCTCCTACTCCAAGCACACACACTGAGGGAAAGCTCTATGAGGGCAAACCTATGTTTTTCATGCTCTATCTCTAGTGTCCATAGTACTTAGGATGGAGGGTTGAGCCAGTGCATTTGAATGTTAAAGCAAGAGGTGAACCCAGAAGGCTAGAGACATGGGAATCTGGCTTTAACTTACCAGCCAGGAATCTTGGCTATTTTAGCTCTGTTCTCTCATGTGAGATGTCTGTGCGTATGTTTGAATTTACTCTCTGTAGATAAGCAATTTGTGACCCTGCAGTGATGGAAAGTTCTTTAATTTATGTCTTAAATGGAATCTCAGCTGAAAATGGATCTTCCACAGCATATTACCCTGACACTTTCTATGTAGCTCAGTTACCTCAGTCCCGCAGGGGCATATACCTACAATGAGGTGGTGTGGGGCTCAGAGGAAGCCTTCTAGCCAGCAGTCTATTCTCCCAAATGGGGGTTATTTAATTTTTGGAAGAAAAGACACAGGAAGGGAGGGCCTTAGTTCAGGAGTGCTAGTGTGACAGTGGTGAAGAGGTATCAGTCTCAATAAAGAATGACCTTTATGAGTCCAGCAAGGTGAGGATTGGTTTAATGAAGAATTTTTTAAGAATCTTGGACGCCTCCACCACAGCTGTGATTCAGGGGATCCTCAGTGAATAGGTCAAACTATGTCCATTCTGCACTGTGGTGACAAAATGCGAAATGCATTTGACTAAGGTTATGAACTGCTGGGGAACTTGTTGGTTCGGGGCTTGGAGTGGCAGCTACCATTCTAAGATGGCTAAAATATTTGAGAACAATTATCTGACCTCACAGAGAGTAAAAAGGTGACATAGGCAGCTGGCTTCTGATTCTTTGAACACGCAAGTTTCTAAAGATCCTCTGAACTTTGGGCGCCTGGGTGGCTCAGATGGTTAAGCACCTGCCTTCGGCTCAAGTCATGATCCCAGGGTCCTGGATCGGGTCCCGCATCAGGCTCCCTGCTCCTTGGGAGCCTGCTTCTCCCTCTTCCTCTCTCTCTCTCTCTCTGTCTCTCATGAATAAATAAATAAAATCTTAAAAAAAAAAAAGATCCTCTGAACTTCAGTTTCCTCATGCAAAAAAATGGAAGTAATGATACCTACTCTGTTGGGTTTTGATGAATTTTAGAGGTAATCTATCTATAAATACCTGGCTGAATGCTAGGTACACAATAAACACTGAATAAATAGTAACTATTAGGATCGTAAATGTGTTTCAGATTTGTTTAGAAATAACTAGATAACTGGCAGCTCAGGAAACTCCAAAGGACATACGGGAGGCCAGATTATTAACATATTAACATAGACACAAAGTACATGATTGGCACCTCTCTCCTCCTCCAATAGGAAGCTAGGCAAGAGGCCATACATTCATATATTCACCAGAGCTAAAACATGGCATAGAATGAAGGGCATGGTTCCATTTTTCAATTGCTGGAAAGATGTTTAAAAGGTAGATTTGTTTTCCTGGTAGAACCTCATGAAGTAAAGGAAATAACGAATAATCAAGATGCTAACAGTAATTAGTGTTTTGGAGCATTTACTATGTGCCAGGCCTTGTGCTGAGCACTCTCCTGGAATTTTTTCCCAACTAGCATTTTCCCCCATCTGTCAGTCCTGAGAGATCCATGTTCTCTGGTTCTGGTTCAGGAGGTAGTAAATGAGCTGGTTTGGGGAACTTTATGTTTATCCCATTAAACTCAATCTAGTTAGATCTCACCTGTTGGTATAGATGGTTGTGACCTTTTTGTACTCTAATTCAGTCATTTACCATTATTGTTTTTTTCTGTCTTAACGTTGTGTGAAAATTTGATCATTGGGCCACAAATACCCTCATTTAAGTTGCCAATAAAAGCATGAGCTAGTTAGGGACAAGGATAAAGCTCTGCTGAATGCTTTTAGAAATCTCTCTCTGGGGTGACTTTGACTCATAATTCAGCATTCTTTGGGTTTGCTCTACTATGCTTTTGAACAGTCCATTTGTCCATTGGTTGGCAAAGATATCATGATTCCTGAAATGCAGATTTATAATATATAGAGCAGCTTTGTGATTCCCTATCACACCACTAATCTTAGGAAAAAGATAAAAAAACTTGTCATGGGTGTTCTTGAAATTAGGGTGGTTCCTTGTGATTACCATTTCCTCTTTCAGTGCTTACTGTCTTTTAAATAATCCATTCTAGAATTTTTCCTAGAATTGATGACAGAGGTACCTACCACCCACTGTGGTTTTAAAAAAGTCATATTCTTTCCTTTGTTGAAAATCAAGAATAAGAAATTGTATTCTCCAGATTTCTGGTACCTCTTCTGTTTTTTGTGGGATGCCATTGATGATCTTAGAAAAGTTTTAGAAAAGAGATGAACTGGAAGCCAGATTTTAAGGTGTTGAGTTAATTGGAGGGAAATAAAAGTCAGATCTTAGATTTTATAATGCCTTTTCTCAATATGTTCAAAGCATTTTTTTGTTTTGTTTTGAGTTCAGGCATAAGAGTAAGAATTTCATCATCCCACTAGGAAATTTAGGTATAGATAGCTCTTTGGCTTATTTTTGGCACTTTTTCTTTCTGTCAGGTGGTTATTTTCATAATAGCACTATTTATTGAACTTGGCACCATTCTTGCCCCTTTTTATATGTAAATCATGCTGTTTCAAATATATCTTTGATGATTACAATTGCCTGGATAGTTGGGATTATCGAAAAATAACATCATAAGAATTGTGCCTAATAAAGAGTTTCAGCTAGTAGTCTTTCCAAAGCTTTTCATTTCAATCTTTTATTCTTAAAGGATAAGAGGCCTATAAGAGGCCTGATTTCAAGCGCTCTGGTTTGTCCAAATACATAATTGAGCTTCTCTTTTTCATTCTGAGAATCAGCTACAGAACACTAGAGTCTGCAGTGTTGGCCAGTATCTCTACCTAGTACGGTATATATCATATTTTAAGGTACATTCTGGTAAGGGGTGACTCTGGAACTTGCTGCCTGGAGCCTGGGAGTCAGGGACTTGAGATGGATAATGCAGCCTATTTCTAGAGCAATGTTAAAACAAATCACCCCAGTGTTGGAAAGTTTACTATTATCTGGACTGCTTTTTTTTTTTTTTAAAGATTTATTCATTCATGTGTGTGAGAGAGAGAGTGCATGAGTGGGGGGAGGGGCGGAGGGAGAGGGAGAGGGAGAGGGAGAGAGAATCTTTAGCAGACTCACTGCTAAGCATGGAGCCCAATGCGGGCTATTCCCACGGCCCTGAGATCATGACCTGAGCCAAAACCAAGAGCCGGATGCCTAACCTACTGAGCCACCCAGGTGCCCCTGGGCTGCTTTTTTAAACACCAAGATTACAGTCAACCACGTAGTCATTCCTCACATTATGGCACAGACATATTTGTGAGAAGTTTGTAGAAAATCGAGTTGTAGGTTGGACAATATTTTAAAAGCATTGTGGTGGGTTAATAGCTTAAAGTATGCATTAAGATCTTTTGTAGTGTGAAAGAACACCTCTAAGCGCAAATATGGATTTTTATTTGATAAGTTTTTTAAAAATTGATTTTTAAAAAAACTCTGACTCTACTTCTTTAAGAAAGACTGAAAACAATGGTCTACTCTGGAAGTCCACATTCTGGCATTTGGCATCTATTAATGTTGACAGCACTTTCTTTGGGGACACATTTCTTTCTTTTTTTTTTTTTTAAAGATTTTGTTTATTTATTTGACAGAGAGAGAGAGACAGCAAGAGAGGGAACACGAGCAGGGGAATGGAGGAAGGAGAAGCAGGCTTCCCGCCCAGCAGGGAGCCCGATGCAGGGCTTGATCCCAGGACCCTGGGATCATGACCTGAGCTGAAGGCAGATGCTTAACGACTGAGCCACCCAGCCACCCCCATTTCTTTTTTTTTCTTTCTTTCTTTCTTTCTTTCTTTCTTTCTTTCTTTCTTTCTTTCTTTCTTTCTTTCTTTCTTTCTTTCTTTCTTTCTTTCTTTCTTTCTTCTTTCCTTCCTTCCTTCCTTCCTTCCTTCCTTCCTCCCTCCCTTTCTCTCTCTCTCTCTTTTCTTTCCTTTTCTTTTCAGTAGGCTCCACGCTGGACCCCAGTGTGGGGCTTGAACTCACAACCCTGAGATCAAGACCTGAGCTGAAATCAAGAGTTGGATACTTAACCTACTGAGCTATCCAGGTATTCCACATTGTTCTATTTCTTTTTTTTTTTTTTAAGATTTTATTTATTTGAGAGAGAGAGAATGAGAGAGAGAGAGCATGAGAGGGAAGAGGGTCAGAGGGAGAAGCAGACTCCCTGCTGAGCAGGGAGCCCGATGTGGGACTCGATCCCGGGACTCCAGGATCATGACCTGAGCTGAAGGCAGTTGCTTAACCAACTGAGCCACCCAGGCACCCCACATTGCTCTATTTCTAAGAAAAGTATATATCATAATTATAATTGTCTAAATAGTTACTGTTTTTTTTTTTTAAACACGGTAGTTTGAGAAACATTAAGTGAAGCTTTATTTTAAAAGCTGTCAGAAATTTCTTTCCTGGATGTCTTTTAGATCATGATATCTGCTGGATAAGGATATGATACTATGTTAAATAAGTGCCTTAAAGAGAATAAAATGATGTATTTGGTATTATCAAAATCAATACAATGAAACTCTAATAATTTGGATTGTACAAATTTGGATTTATGTAATTTGACCGGATCATATGTGGGGACTTAAACGTCATGCTCTTAGTTCTGCTTGTGCATTAGAATTACTGAGGAGCTTTTAAAAGACACTGCTGCCTGGGCCCCACACCCAGAGATTCTGACTGAGCTGGTCTGGGAAGTGGGCCAGATACTGTGTTGTCAAAGGTCCCTGGGTAATTCTAATGTCCAGTCAAGACTGGGAACCACTGTTATATGGCCTTGAAACTTAAAGTGTGGTCTATGGACAGTATTAGCTTCACCTGGAACTTGTTAAAAATTCAGACTCTCAGGCCCCACCCCCAACTTCCTGAATCAGAATCTTCCTTTTAACCAGATCTTGAGGAGATTCATTTGCAACATGTTTTTCATAGCACTTTGACTTTAAAAGTGCTTTCACAGTCATTCTTTTGTTAATTTTTACGTATTTTTTTTTTCCGGGTCCATTTATTAAGTGTCTGGTGGGGACAGACACTGCTCTGGATACCAGGAAACATAAAGGTATGAGTAAGATTTGGGCCTACTTTTCAAGGAGCTCACAAAGGAGCAGGGTGGGCAGGGTGGTTGAGGCAAGGAGACAGGCATGGAGAGCCCCTGCGGGACTAGAGCTGTAAGGTAGCTGCAGTGGTGAGCTGTCTGTAGTCTCCTGGGGTGAAATGCTTCCCCTCTCCACCCCATCTTCACTCAGGAGTGGGATTTGAGCTGGGTTTTTGAAATAGAAGTCGGTGTAAGGCCAATGGTTCTTAAAGTATGGTTCCTGGACCAGCAGCATCAGCATTATCTGGAAACTTGTTAGAAATGCCAATTCTTGGGCCCTTTCCAGACTTAATGAATCATGATTTCTGAGGGAGGGACCAGCAGTTTTTATTTAATAAGCCCTCCATGGGATTTGATACACACTCAAGCTTGAGAATAGTGGATATAAACATTTTCCAGACAGAGGAGAGAGGAGGAGAATTGCAGGCTATTGGACAAGTAGAATCCAAGTCATTGTACCATGAAGTTTGTCATGGCTTGAACATAGCATGCTGACTGTGGAGGGTGGGGGGGGATTTCCTAACAATTTTGCTCAACATTTTGTTCCATGCATCTTTATTGTTCTGTGAAGCTTAGTCTCTACCTTGTTAGGTCATTTGGTCATAAGTCATGTTCTTACTCATTTTTAAAAAGAGAGCTTTGTGCTTAGTTGTATGGATATTTGATTATTTTCTTTCTTGAAACTTATACTCTGCATTTGTCTGAAAACTCGTTATCTTGGAAAACACTATGATTTCTATAGGAATGTATGGAAGACCGCAGCATAAGGATGCCCTTAATTATCTTTAAATGAAACTGCTCTAAATGGTGTTTCTTGGTGTGGAGCTGGATTTACATGGTCTATGACCTTTTGAGATAGGGTAAGTCTGTATAAACCCAAACTCAGGGTGCAAACACCAATTTTAGTGTTATCAGTCTCTAACTTTTTAATGTTCTCTTATCATCATATACAGGAAAGAGCAACCACATTTTTACCTTCCTTTCCTTCTCAAGTTGAGTGTTAATTAGTACCTTGGTGGCCAAGTGGAGGTAACTAAAGAGAAGAAATGGGCCTGCACAGTGAATCATGAAGTAGAGCTCAAGGAAAATTCCCATTGGAGAGCTGGAAGGGATCAAAGAAATCAAATGTTTCAGCTTTCTCACATCAGAGGCCTCTGAGAGCTTAAGCAAGTTGCTCAGAATCACACGGCTAGTGGGGAAGCTGGAATCAGCAATCTCATTTCCAAACTCCTTCTTTAGCGTTCTGTTATACCACTGACACACAACAGATTGTATCCCCATAAAAATATAGCTGTATGTGAGTGGCTGTGGAATATATGATTAATTTTTCCCTTTGCAACCTGAAAGGGGCTATTAATACACTAGGTCACATCCGGTTTGATGGCTTTCACTGTATATTAATTGTTACCTCCCAAATCCTCCTTGGAATGAATTAGAATTTGAGTAGATGATAAAAAGTAAATTCAAAAATCAGCCAATCCAATGCTAACTTCCCTACCAATGCTCTGATTTTATGCCCAATAGTCTCCTGAGCAGGTCCACCAGGGCATTCCATATAGGGATTAAAAAATAAACATTTCCCTAATGGTATGCATATTCTCTCCTAAAACTTGCCTCCACCTCATATTCTATCATTATTCACTCAGAATCTTTAAGATCATCCTCAACTCTTCTCTTTCTCTCAACCCACACATCTACTCAATCACCAATTGTGTCCATTTTCTCTCCTGTGAACCTTACCTCCGAAATAGTTTTCCAATCCAGTGCTTCTTCACCACCTGCCCTCCATTGGCTCAATTCAGGCTACTCTTATCCCTTAGCTGGGCTATTGCAAGAACCTTCATTCTGGTTCTCCAGCCTCTAACCTTGCAGCTGGAAATTTCTTTTTCACATTATTTCCAGAGCAATCTTTCTAAAGTACAGGATACATCAACCCACCTATGTTTAAATCCTACAAGATAAAAACTTAGCACAATACACACAATTTTCTATGATTTGGCTTCTGCTTACCACTTTATCCCCGCCTCTGGTTGCTCTTCCTTTTATACCCATGCTCCAGCAAGATCAGACTGCATGCAGCTAATCAAACATGCTCATTCACCAACTTTGTTGACTGCCTGGTGAAATCTTATTCATCCAGCACAACTCAGACATCACTTTTTTTTTTTAAAGATTTTATTTATTTATTTGACACAGAGAGAGAGAGAGAGCGAGAGAGGGAACACAAGCAGGGGGAGTGGGAGAGGGAGAAGCAGGCCTCCTGCTGAGCGGGGAGCCCAAAGCGGGGCTTGATCCCAGGACCCTGGGATCATGACCTGAGTCGAAGGCAGTCGCCCAATGACTGAGCCACACAGGCGCCCCCAGACATCACCTTCTCATTGATGTCTCTGACATCTTTCTGCTCTTCTCCATAGTTAGAGAGTTAGAGTGAAGTACCTTCTTTTCTATACCTCTGAACCTTACATATCTTCTATACTCTTATACAGTTTCCCTGAACATTTTATCATGAACACTTCCAAGCAGACAGAAAAGCTAAAGAGATTTTTCACTGATTTTAGTTAACATTTTACTGTGTTTGTTTTGTCATATCTCTGTCTCTCTATCCGTGCATCAGTCCATCTTTTTAAAATGCATTTCACGGTAAGTTGCAGATATTGATATACTTCCTTCCAAATAATTCAGAATACATGTCATTCAGAGTTTATACATAACATGTAGAGTTCTACATTTGTTTGCAATTCTTCGTATTTTAAGTGTCAGGTAAAATTTACATACGATAGAATGCATTTTTTTGTTGTTGTTGTTAACTTTTCCTCCTTGCCTCTCAAGGGGCTGTAGTTTTCTTACAGAAATGTTTGTGCTCTCTGAATTTTTTTTTTAATTTTTAAAATTTGAGTATAATTTACATACAATGTTACATTAGTTTCAGGTGTACAACGTAGTGATTCAAATGTTCTATATGTTATGCAGTATTATACCACAGCTGTAGCTACTGTCACCATACAACACTATTACAGTATTATCGACTATATTCCCTATGCTATGCCTTTTATTCCTATGGCTTATTTATTCTATAACTGGAAGCCTCTATCTCCCACTCCCCTTCACACATTTTGCCCATCCCCGCTTCCTTCTGGCAATCATCAGTTTGTTTTCTGTATTTATAGGTCTGTTTCTGCTTTTTGTTTATTCATTTTTTTTAGATTCCACATATGTATGAAATCATATGGTATTCGCCTTTCTCAGTCTGACTTATTTCACTTAGCATAATACCCTCTAGGTCCATCGAAGTTGTCTCAAATGTCACAATCTTGTCCTTATTTAAGGCTGCATAACATTCCAGTGTGTGTGTGTGTGTGTGTGTGTGTGTGTGTGTGTGTCTGTATGTGTACCACATCTTCCTTCTCCATTTGTCTACCAATGGACACATAGGTTGCTTCCATATCTTGGCTATTTTAAATAATGCTTCAATAAACATAGGGATGCAAATAGCAAATTGATGTTTTCCTTTTCTTTGGTCAAATACCCAGTAGTGGAATTACTGGATCATATGGTATTTTTAATTTTTTGAGGAAAGTTCATATTGTTTTCCACAGTCTGTACCAATTCACATTCCCAGCAATAGTGTACAAGCATTCCTTTTTCTCCACATCCTCTCCAACACTTTTTATTTCTTGTCTTTTTTGAATTTAGCTATTCTGATACCTCAATGTGGTTTTGATTTGCATTTGTCCGATGATTAGTGATGTTGAGCATCTTTTCATGTGTGGCCATCTGTATGTCTTTTTGGAAAGATGTCTATTCAGGTCCTTTACCCATTTTTAAATCAGATTCTTTGGATTTTTTTGGTGTTAAGTTGTATAAGTTCTTCATATATTTGGATACAAACCCCTTATTGGATATATCATTTGCAAATATCTTCTGCTCTTCAGTAGGTTGCCTTGTTGTTTTGTTGATGGTTTCCTTTGCTCTGCAAAACTTTATATTGATGTAGTTCCAATAGTTTATTTTTGCTTTTGTTTCCCTTGCCTTAGGAGAAGCAACTAGAAAAATGTTGCTATGGCTGATGTCAGAAAAATAACTGCCTGTGTTCTTTTCCAGGATTTTTATGGTTTCAGGTCTCACATTTGGGTCTTTAATCTTTTTTGAATTTATTTTCGTGTATGGTGTAAGAAAGTGGTCCAGTTGCATTCTTTTGCATGTAGCCGTCCAACTCCCCTAGCACTATTCATTGAAGAAACTATCTTTCCCTATTGTATATTCTTGCCTCATTTGCCAAAGATTAATTGACCATATAAGTGTGGATTTATTTCTGGGCTCTTGGTTCTTTTTTTTTTTTTTTTTAAGATTTTATTTATTTGCCAGAGAGAGAGAGAGGGAGAGTACAAGCACGGGGAGTGGCAGGCAGAGGGAGAAGCAGGCTCCTTGCTTAGGAAGGAGCCCAATGTGGGACTCGATCCCAGGACCCTGAGATCATGACCTGAGCTGAAGGCAGATGCTTAACTATCTGAGCCACCCAGGTGCCCCTGGGCTCTTGATTCTGTTCCATGATCTATTTCTCTATTTTTATGCTAGTATCATACTGTTTGGATTTCTACAGCTTTATAGTATATCTTGAAACAGAATTGTGATACCTCTAGCTTTGTTTTTCTTTCTCAAGTTTGTTTTGGCTATTTGGGATCTTTTGTGGTTCCATACAAACTTTAGTACTATTTGTTCTGGTTTTCTGAAAAATGCTATTGGTATTTTGATGGGGATTGCATTGAATTTGTAGATTGCTTTGGGTAGTAAGGACATTTTAACAATATTTCTTCTCCCAATCCATGAGCATGGACTATCTTCCCCTTTGTGTCTTCTTCAGTTTTTTCCATCAATGTCTTATAGTTTTCAGAGTATAGTCTTTCACCTCCTTGGTTAAGTTTATTTCTATTTTATTACTTTTGATGCAATTGTAAATGGTATTGTTTTCTTAACTTCTCTTTCTGCTACTTCATTATTAATGTATAGAAATGCAACAGAATTCTGTATATTAATTTTGCATCTTGCATCTTTACAGAATTCATAGTTCAGTTCTAATAGTTTTTTGGAATCTCTAGGATTTTCTATGTATAGTGTCATGTCATCTGCAAAGAGTAACAGGTTTACTTCTTCCTTATGAATTTGGATGTCTTTTATTTCTTCTTTTTTGTCTGATTGCTGTGGCTAGGAGTTTCAGTACTGTGTTGAATAAAAGTTGCAAGAGTGGACATCCTTGTCTTGTTCCCAATCTCAGGGGAAAACTCTCAAGTTTTCACCACTGAGTATGATGTCAACTGTCGGCTTTTCATAAATGGCCTTTATTATGTTGAGGTGTGTTCCCTCTAAACCCACTTTATTGAGAATTTTTATCATAAATGGATGTTGAATTTTGTCAAATGCTTTTTCTGTGTGTATTGAGATAACCATATTATTTTTATCCTTTGTTTTGTTAATGTAGTATATCACATTGACTGATCTGCAAATATTGAATCTTCTTATATCCCTGGAATAAATCCCAAGTGGTGGGGATAATCTTTTTAATGTATTGTTGAATGTGGTTTGCTAATATTTTGTTGAGGATTTTTAAAAAGAATTTTAAAAATATTTTATATATTTATTTGAGAGAGAGAGCACACAAACAGGGGAGGGTCAGAGGGAGAGGAGAAGCAAACTCCCCGCTGAGCAGGGATACTGATGTGGGGCTCCATCCCAGGACCCTGGGACCATAACCTGAGCCGAAGGAGACACTTAACTGACGGAGCCACCCAGGCATCCCTTGTTGAGGATTTTTGCATCTATGCTCATCAGGGATATTGGCCTGTAGCTTTCTTTTTTTGTGGTATCTTTAACCGGTTTTGGTATCAGGGTAATGCTGGCCTTATGAAAATTATTTGAAAGCTTTCCTGCCTCTTCTATTTTTTTTAAAAATAATTTGAGAAGAATATTATTAACTCTTTTTTAAATGTTTGGTAGAATTCACCTGTAAAGCTATCTGGTCCTGGACTTTTTATTTTTCGGTAGTATTTTGATTACTGATTTAATTTCATTACTAGTAACTGGTCTGTTCATATTTTCTATTTCATCCTCATTCACTTTGGGGAGATTGTTTCTAGGAATTTATTCATTTCTTCTAGCTTGTCCAATATGTGGCATATATATATATATATAAATGTATATATATATTAAGATTTTATTTATTTGACAGAGAGATAGCGAGAGAGGGAACACAAGCAGGGGGAGTGAGAGAGGGAGAAGCAGGCTTCCCGCTGAGCAGGGAGCCTGATGTGGGGCTCGATCCCAGGACCCTGGGATCATGACCTGAGCCGAAGGCAGACACTTCATGACTGAGCCACCCAGGCCCAGCCCCTAGTCATGATTTTCTTATGTCTAATTTCTTCTCCACTTAAAGAAGTCCTTTTAACATTTCTTGTAAGTCTGGTTTAGTGGTAATAAACTCCTGTAACTTTTGTTTGTCTGGGAAACTTCAGCTCTCCTTTAAATCTGAATGATAATCTTGCCGGGTAGAGTATTCTTGGTTGTAGCTCCACCTGCCCCCACCCTCCACTTTGAATATATCATGCCACTTTCTTCTAGCCTGCAAAATTTCTGCTGAAAAATCAGCTTATGGCCTTATAGGGTTTCCCTTACAGGTAACTTTTTGCTTCTCTCTTGCTGCTCTTTAAATTCTCTTTGTATCTTTAAAATTTGACATTTTAATTATAAGGTAGCAAGGCGTGGATCTCATTGGGTTCATCTCATTTGGAACGCTCTGCACTTCTTGAACCTGGATGTCTATTTCCTTCCCCAGGTTAGGGAAGTTTTCAGCTATTATTGCTTTAAATAAGTTTTCTGTCCTTTTCTCTCCCTCCTTCTCCTCCTCCTCCTCTCCTCCTTCTCCTTCCTTTTCCTCATCCTCATCCTCCTCCTCTGGGACCCCTCTAACGGCTTGATGTTGTCCAAGAGATCCCTTAACCTATCCTCATTTTAATAAACTCTTTTCTCTTTTTGCAGTTCAACTTGGGTGCTTTCTATTATCCTGTCTTCCAGCTCACTGATATGTTCTGTGTGTACTAATCCACTGTAGATTTCCTCTAGTGTATTTTTTCAGTTATTGTATTCTTCACCTCTGATTGGGTCTTTTTTTGTGTTTTCTATATCTTCATTGACGATTTCTCTAGGTTTTCCACTCTTCTCTCCAGCCTTCTGAGTATCTTTATCATTACAATTCTTTATCGGGCAGGACTTCCAGCTCTATTACAAAGCTGTCATCATCAAGACAGTATGGTACTGGCACAAAAACAGACACATAGATCAATGGAACAGAATCGAGAGCCCAGAAATGGACCCTCAACTCTATGGTCAACTTATTTTTGACAAAGCAGGAAAGAATGTCCAATGGCAAAAAGACAGTCTCTTCAACAAATGGTGTTGGGAAAATTGGACAGCCACATGCAGAAGAATGAAACTGGACCATTTCCTTACACCACACACAAAAATAGACTCCAAATGGTTGAAAGACCTAAACGTGAGACAGGAGTCCATCCAAATCCTAAAGGAGAACACAGGTAGCAACCTTTTCGACCTTAGCCACAGCAACTTCTTCCTAGAAACATCGCCAAAGGCAAGGGAAGCCAGGGCAAAAATGAACTATTGGGATTTCATCAAGATAAAAAGCTTCTGCACAGCAAAAGAAACAGTCCACAAAACCAAAAGACAACCGACAGAATGGGAGAAAATATTTGCAAATGACATATCAGATAAAGGGCTAGTATCCAAAATCTATAAAGAACTTATCAAACTCAACAGCCAAAGAACAAATAATCCAATCAAGAAATGGGCAGAAGACATGAACAGACATTTCTCCAAAGAAGACATCCAAATGGCCAACAGGCACATGAAAAAGTGCTCAACATCGCTCGGCATCAGGGAAATCCAAATCAAAACCTCAATGAGATACCACCTCACACCCGTCAGAATGGCTAAAATTAACAAGTCAGGGAACGACAGATGTTGGCGGGGATGTGGAGAAAGGGGAACCCTCCTACACTGTTGGTGGGAATGCAAGCTGGTGCAACCCCTCTGGAAAACAGTATGGAGGTTCCTCAAACAGTTGAAATTAGAGCTACCGTTCGATCCAGCAATTGCACTACTGGGTATTTACCACAAAGATACAAATGTAGGGACCCGAAGGGGTACGTGTACCCCAATGTTTATAGCAGCAATGTCCACCATAGCCAAACTGTGGAAAGAGCCAAGATGCCCATCGACAGATGAATGGATAAAGAAGATGTGGTATATATACACAATGGAATATTATGCAGCCATCAAAAGGAATGAGATCTTGCCATTTGCAACGACGTGGATGGAACTGGAGGGTGTTATGCTGAGTGAAATAAGTCAATCAGAGAAAGACATGTATCACATGACCTCACTGATATGAGGAATTCTTAATCTCAGGAAAGAAACTGAGTGTTACTGGAGTGGTTGGGGGTGGGAGGGATGGGGTGGCTGGGTGATAGACATTGGGGAGGGTATGTGCTATGGTGAGCGCTGTGAATTGTGCAAGACTGTTGAATCACAGATCTGTACTTCTGAAACAAATAATGCAACATATTTTAAGAAAAAAGAAAAAGAAGATAACAGGAGAGGAAGAAAAGGGGAGTATGTCAGAGGGGGAGACGAACCATGAGAGATGATGGACTCTGAAAAACAAACTGAGGGTTCTAGAGGGGAGGGGGGTGGGGGGATGGGTTAGCCTGGTGATGGGTATTGAGGAGGGCACGTTCTGCATGGAGCACTGGGTGTTATGAACAAACAATGAATCATGGAACACTGCACCAAAAACTAATGATGTAATATATGGTGATTAACATAACAATAAAAAAATAAAAAAAAAAACAATTCTTTATCGGGCATAGTGCTTATCTCTATAGCATTCATTATTATTTTTTTCCTGAGGTTTTGTCTTGTTCTTTCTTCTGGAGCATATTCCTCTGTCTCCCCATTTTGTATAACCTTCTATAGTTGTTTCTGTGGATTAGGCAGAACAGCTACTTCTCCTAAACCTGAAGGAATGGTCTTGTATATGGTCATCCCCTATGTAGACTGTGTGTGCTTGGTGAGTTTTTCTGGCTAGCTGGAGCTGTAACTGGTGTAGGTTGGGTGTCATGGGGCTCTCCATGTAGTGGGGTCCCTAGCAGGATAGCTAAAGTTGAAGTGAGCACAGATCAGTGTTGTTCCTGGGCTCTTCATGCAGTGAGGGCCTTGGCAGGACATCTAAGGCTAAAGTGGGTGCAAGCCAGAGAGTTCCAGGGCTTTCTGCATAGAAGGTGCTCCACCAGGGTGGCTGAAGCTGAGGTGCGGTGTGGGCTGGGAAGTCCCTGGGGCTTTCTGTGCTGAGGGAGCCCTGGCAGGGTAGCTGAAGCTGAAGTGGGTATAAACTTGGGTGTTCTAGGGTTTTCCACACAGAGGGTGCTCTGGAGGGGTGATTGGAACCAAGGTGCGATGCAGGCCTGGGGGATCCTGGGGCACTCCAAACAGGGTACATGCTGGCAGAACAGCTTAAGTTAAACTGGGTGTGGGCCAGTGTGGTCCGTGGGCCATCCATGACAAATGTGTCTTGGCAGGACAGCTACAGCTGAATTGGGTACAAGCTGGATTGTCCTGCAGCTCTCCACACTAAGGGCAACCTGGCAGGACAGCTGAAGCTGAATTGAGTGCAAGCTGGGGTGTCCTGGGGTGCTCAGTGCATGGGGGTGGGGCTGGCTGGGCAACTGAAGCTGACGCTGGTGCAGGTGGAGGTGTTCCCGGTACTCTGAGAAGGGGGTGCTCTGGTGGGGTAGCTAGAATGAATGCAGGCATGGGCTGGGGGTTTCCTATTGTGCTTTTCACAGGTGTCACCCTGTCAGGGTGGCTGGATCTGAAGCAGACTTTAGCTGGGAGGTTCCAGAGCACTCTGAGCCAAATGTGCCTTCCCAAGCCAAAGTAGTGTGAGCCTAGAATTTTCTGGGGTGCTTTGCACCTGTGTCAACTTGTTACCAAGCCTGGAGCTATAGTGGGTGCTAACCAGGGGTGTCCTGGTGTGCACCACCCTGTGACCATGAATGCACAAATCTTAAGTATCTTATGAGAGACCCTAAAAATATTCTTGAGCAACTTCAACTTCTGTGTCAATACATTTTATTTATTTTGTATTTTTTAAAGATTTTATTTATTTATTTGACAGAGATAGAGAGAGCACAAGTAGGCAGAGAGGCAGGCAGAGGGAGAGGGAGAAGCAGGCTCTCCACCGAGCAGGGAGCCCGATGCGGGACTCGATCCTGGGACTCCAGGATCATGACCTGAGCCTAAGGCAGTCGCTTGACCAACTGAGCCACCCAGGCACCCTAAATACATTTTTTTTAAAAGATTTTATTTATTTATTTGAGAGAGAGAATGAGAGATAGAGAGCACGAGAGGGAAGAGGGTCAGAGGGAGAAGCAGACTCCCCGCCGAGCAGGGAGCCCGATGTGGGACTCGAGCCCGAGACTCCAGGATCACGACCTGAGCCGAAGGCAGTCGCTCAACCAACTGAGCCATCCAGGCGCCCTGTGTAAATACAACATTACCATTACCCTGGAAAGTTCACTCATGCCACTTCTCTGGAAATCCCCACTTCCTCTCCCTTCAGAGACAAAGATTGTTCTGATTTTTTTTTCCAACTAGCTTTGCATGTTGTAGAACTTTATATTAATGGGACAGTATATAATTTTTTGTAAGACTTCTCTCACTCAGTATGATGTTTTTGAGATTCACTCATTTTGTTGTATGAATCAGAAGCTCATTCTTTTTATATTACTGAGTAAAATTACAGTGTATAGACACATAACTTTTACTTAGACCATTGTCTAACTGATGCATACTTGGGCTATTTCCAGTTTCTGGCTATTATGAATAAAACTACTGTGAATATTCTTGTATAAGTCTTTTTGTGGCTACAGGTCTCCAACTCTTTTGGGTAAATGCTAGGATCAGAAATACTGGGTCATAAACATCTACATTTAGTTTGACAAGAAACTGCAAGATTTCCCCCAAAGGAGCTTTACCGTTTTATTTTACACTTACCAAAAATTTTTGCTTCACATATTCATCAATATTTGGTGTTATAAGACTTTTTAATTTTCGCCATTCTGGTGGATGTGTAATGGTATCTCATATGAAGTTTGGTTATTGGTCTGTCTCTATAGATTTCTTCTTGAATGCAGTCACTTTACTCACCTCTATATTTCCTGTACCTAATAATGTCTGACACAGAGTAGATATCAAGAAATGTTTGTTGAATCACACTAATCTGTATTGAATCTTACACACAGAAAAAAAGGTCACCTTCTTCTTCTTCTTTCTTCTTTCCTCTTCTTCTTCTTTTTTTTTTATTGATGGACAGCAAAGCAAAGTTTATTGAGTGATAGTACAAAGCTCCCAAAGAGGGAGGGGACCTGAGAGTGTTCCCCAAAAGATCACCTTCTTTTATACCTTTATTCTTTTGGTCAAAGGACAGAGTGAACTCTTTTGTTACAAGCAGTAACATTTATATTAAGATTAGAGTGTTATCCAGTTGGGGTGATCTGAGGGGTCAAGCTTTACTTTCCCCAAATATTTGTTCCATTGTCCCCCTTTTCATGTTAATAACTTCATTCCTTTGGGTCTTTTTAAGTGGCTTTTCTGTTTTCATAGAGCCCTACTAAAGTGGTAATCTATGCAGGAGGAAGATGAATTAATTCTTTTATAATAACCAATAAAAGACCAGACTGTAACTTTGATTTTTCCCCTAATAGATTGACAGTAGGGGCGGAGTGGGTATAGAGAGAGGGCAAGAACAGTTCATGATCCAGAGAAGGTGCCAAAATCAAATGGTTCCTTGAAGAAGGACTTCTTTAGTGTTTTAGAAGTCACACAATGGACCTTTGATGGTTTCTGGCTCAGGCACACCATGGCTGTCTTCCTCCTCTCTTCTCACTTCCTTCCATCCTTCCCTTTCTCTCTCTCCCACCCTTGTCCCAGTTCATAGTTATATTTGTGGAACCTAGAATGGTACTTGGCATAATTTAAATGTTTAATAAATATTTGTTGAGTAAATGTAGACTTTCCCCCCAGGGCGTATCAACTTTCTAATAAAATGATCAGTTTAGGGTCAATTAGCAAGCTAACAGTAGTCTTCTCTACCTTGAAGACATTTGGATATACGGTTATAAAAAAGACAGTAGAGTTAGACCCGTCTTGGTTTGGATGCTGGTTCTGACTGTATGACTTTATACAAGTTACTGAAGGCCTTTCAATCTCTTTCCTCATGGGTAAGGTGAGGATAATATTCCTTACTTTGTAAGGTGTTATAAATATTGGAGTTAGTGTACATGGGACAGAATAGATTTTTTTCATAGTTTTTATTTTGTTTTGCTTTTCTCTCATGATTTTTTTATATTCTCCCACCTCAAACACATACACAAGAGGTCACTTCAGTTCTGTTCATAGCTTTGCTTTTCTTTCATTTTTGGTCACAGAGGTATTATCATTTTTGAAGCCTGGCTAATGCTTTTTAAGTTTTAATTCTTAAAAATTATGGTAAAATACATACATGTAACATAAAATTTACTACCCTAGCCATTTTTAATTGTACAGTTCAGTGGTATTAATTACATTTGCATTGTGCAGCTATTACCACCACCCATCTCCAGAACTATTCTCATTGTCCAAAACTGAATTCTGTACCCATTAAACAATAATTTCCCATTCCTCCCTCCCCAATCCCTGGAAACCACCATTCTACTTCCTGTGTCTAAGAATTTGCCTATTACAAGTACTTCATACAAATGGAATCATACAGTACTTATACTTTTGTACCTGGTTTGTTTTACCTAGCATTATGTCTTCAAGATTCATCCATGTTTCAACAGGAGTCAGAATTTCCTTCCTTTTTAAGGCTGAATAATATGCCATTGTATAGACGTAGCACATTTTGTTTATCCATTTATTCATTGATGGACACTTGATTTCCTTTTACTTTTTGGCTATTATGAATAATGCTGTCATGAACATGGGTATACAAATATCTGTTCAAGTTCTTGTTTTCAGTTCTTTTGGGTATATACCCAGAAGTGGGATTGCTGAACCGTGTGGTTATTCTATTTTTAATTTTTTGAGGAACTGTCGTATTGTTTTTCATAACAGCTACACCATTTTACGTTCCCATTAATAATGTATAAGCGTTCCAATTTCTCTACATCCTCACCAACATTTGTTACTTTCTGTTTTTTTTTTTTTTTATAGTGGTCATTCTAATGAATGTGAGGTGGCATCTTTCTGTGGTTTTGATCTGCATTTCCCTAATGATTAGTGGTGTTGAACATCTTTTTATGTGGTTACTGGCCATATACATATATCTTCTTTGGAAAAATGTCTATTCAAGTTCTTTGCTCATTTTTTTTTTTTCTGAGTGGGCTTCCAGACAGATGCTCATTTTTTCAAAAAAAGATTTTCTTTATTTATTTGACAGAGAGAGAAAGCACAAGTAAGCAGAATGGCAGGCAGAGGGAGAGGGAAAAGCAGGCTCTCCGCCAAGCAGGGAGCCCGATGTGGGGCTCGATCCCAGGACCCTGGGATCATGACCTGAGCTAAAGGCAGACGTTTAATGACTGAGCCACCCAGGCACCCCCAGATGCTCATTTTTTAATAGAGTTTTTTTTGGTTTTGTTTTTTGTTTTGCTGTTTTTGAGTCACAGGAGTTCCTCATATATTTTGGGTATTAATCTCTTGTTAAATATATGATTTGCTGGCTTAACATTTTTAATTTTTTCTTTTTTTATATTTTATTTTTGGTAATTTTGTGTTTAGAGGAGAATATATTATCTCTTGTCCAGAAATCCTTACTACTTTTTTAATTTAAAAAAGGATATAGGAGTGCCTGGGTGGCACAGTTGGTTGAGCATCAGGCATCTGGCTTCAGCTCAGATCGTGATCTCAGGGTTGTGGGATCAGGCCCCACATTGGGCTCCAAGCTTTGTGCAGAATCTGCTTGAGATTCTTTCTCTTTCTGCCCCTCCCGCTCATGCTCTTTCTTTCTCTCTAAAATGGGTGAATAAATCTTTTAAAAAATAATTAAAAAATTTACAAAGGATATAAAAAATCAATATATATATATATGTTTATCTATCTTTTATTATAATTACTTAAAAGATAATGTCCCCAAAGATAAAAAGAGATTACCTGAATGCTGAAAAGTATTAACAATGCATTTAACTATGATTTTTCTATTTGTTTTTTCATTTAAAAATAGTGAAACTGAATTTCTATCATGATAAATAAATAGGCATTATTTAAAAAATAATCATTTTTGTAAAAAGGGGAAAATAAGAGGGCTAGGAAAAAAGCTGACTTTCCTGGAATTAGGGAATATTTTATTGGGGGAGGTGTTTGTTTTGTTTTAATTTATTGTTATTTTTTGTTAGATGGAGATCATTGTGCATGTTTATAACTATAGGAAAAGGAAATACAAAGAGACAGGGTGAAGAAGTGGGAGGGTAGGACAGTGGTGACCAACTGCCAGAACCACATCACTTAGGAAACAGAAGATAAGATCCAGAACATTCACAAGAAAATTGGCCTTAATTGGGAGGAAAAACAGTGTAAATCTGGAAAGTGTGTAAATAAATCTGTAGGCTGGGAGGTCTTGAAGTTGAGAGATGGTCTCTATTTTCTCTAAGTGGGACAAATGCCATCATTCAGAGAATGTATGGAAGGGTGAGTAAGAGTAGAGAGGTTATTCTGACAGTCATGGTGTAAATGAGAGAGTGAACTGACCAGGGGCCGGGAAAAGGAATTTCTGAGTGGCACTGAAATGGCTGCAGTTCTGGAAGATCATGTATTTATTCTGGCAGCAATCCGCCTGGCTGCCACATGTAGGACCATAATATAGTGGATAATTGGATTGATCTATGGGTCAAAAGGTGTCTGAGAGTTCTGTCAAGGGCATGGTGGAATTGAAGACCAATGGGTCTGTCTAGGCTGGATATGGAGGTAGGAAGCCGGTAAATTAGATTGAGACAGGGATTGTGGGCTTAGAGCTCTCCATGGGAGGTAGGAAATAATGAAGTTGGAATGAAGGAGTGAAGAAGTAAAAGAGGAGGAAGCTATGATCAGAGAGACAAATTTAGAGGGATTTTATTAGACTTGGCTAACAATTCTGAAATAATGAATCTTTTCAAAGAGATAATCAGAAATATTAGTGCTTCATTAGATTTTATATGAGAATCACTATCTTTTCTCATTTCTGCTTTTGTAGAGTAACATGGAGTTTATTTCTTTCCCCTTAGAGACTTCTGTGTTTTAAAACTACAAAATTAAGACGTAGCTAAATATTTTTTAAGTCTGGAAATGAATATTGGAAGAAACTAAATCCTACATTACTAAACTGAAAATGTGAAATAGATCTTCACATTACCTTGCTAACCCAGATTACAACAAATGTTTGATTTGACATTTTATTAATACTTTATTCTTTTTATCCTTTATAGCTAATCAGAATGGCTTATACCATTTTATATCATTATCAGCATTCTAATAATTAGAATGACTTATACCACCTATTTCACCAACTGGATTAAAGTTGGCTAATATACATGCATTATAGAGGGAAATTTTGACAAACATATGACTGTCACTAACTTATCTGAATTTGGTTGGTTATCTTGATCAAACTGCTATGATTGCTCTGTCCTTTTTTTCACGCTTTATGAACTTTATGTATATGGGCAGAGCCACATCTCTTCAGAAAATAGTTTGGGCTATGCCTCCTGAAGCTTTTTGGTAGGCAGACTTTCCATGCTTATTCCCCATCTTCATTCCCTACGAGAGATGTGAGGATAGTTATTCCACTGGCAGCCAACCAATGCCAGACTGACAGACTGTTGGACTAGTTCAATCCCTGCCACCCTTGAATCTCTCCAAAGCAATGCCATTTAATAAACACCATTTATTCTGCAACTGCTTAGCCATTCTTCCCCTTATTTAAAAACTCCTGAAAGCAAAGCTCATCCACAAAGCCTTCCCTGATGACCATGGAAGAGATGCCCACATCTCATTTGGCCTATTGGTTTAAGTTTCATGATGATAAGGACCAGGTCTATTCAACTTTTAAAGAAATTATAATCCTTATGGATGTTGACTTCTGTGATTGGGCACTTAACACTTTTTCATAAATTCGTTGACAACAATGATGGTATCAGAGAAACAAAATCTTTTTTCATTTTAGAAATTTTACATCTGTATAGAAAAAGATTAAGTAAGTTCACAAAGGAAATAAGTAACATACTCCCCTCCCCCCCATTCTAACTGCCCATCCTGTAACTTTCACAAATCTTACATACTGGTTCTTTCTCTCAGAATAGGCAACATTTTAGACCAGGGGACTAATAAAGCATGCTAACTTATTTCATTGTATTACTTTGGTAGATCTCAAGAGGATGATGACTGAAGGGGAAAGACATTTGTAATAGTAACTGCTTATGCTATACAGTCCAATTCACAGCAGGATTTTCTTTTGAGATGATAAAAATGCCTGTGATGGAATAGTGGGGGGAAATTAAGCAAAACGATCCTTTAATCAAAGTACTTAAGACGTCTTTCACAAGGGAAAAAAAGGAGACTAATTTGCTGGAATAAAATAATTCCTTGGCTTATGAAAATTCTTATTTGGAAACATTCAATAACTCCCTCGTCATGTTCCGAACATGCGTCATTACTATCTCTCCTTGTCTTCTCTCTATGTGATTACATAACCCCTTCTCCTATTTCTGAACATCAGCTTATTCTCATTTTACTTCTATGGCCTTTGTCCTAAGAATAAAATAGAAAAATAAGAAAATGAAAACCAAGGACTTAATCTCTGTATATACACACACAAATAATTTAATCTCACTTTCTTGGAATTTTGTTCACAGTCTCATAGGTTTTGAATCATGTTAGGGGTCTTTCCTCTCAATAGGGCTTAGCAGAAAGACCATTGGTTTTAGACTTAGAAGACCTACATTTGAATACCACCTTACAATTTAGCAGTTGTATGAAATTCAGCCAAGTCATTTAAACTCTCTGATTTCGGGCACCTGGGTGGCTCAGTTGGTTAAGCGACTGCCTTCGGCTCAGGTCATGATCCTGGAGTCCTGGGATCGAGTCCCACGTCAGGCTCCCGGCTCAGCAGGGAGCCTGCTTCTCCCTCTGAGCCTCTCCCCTCTCGTGCTGTTTCTCTCTCTCTCTCCCTCCCTCAAATAAATAAATAAATTCTTAAAAAAAAACCTCTCTGATTTCCTCATCTCTAAAATGGGGATAATAATATTTGTCTAACCAGCTTCACAGGGTTGTTACATCAAAGTATGTTAAAGCACCTTAACAACCATCAAGCACAGTATGAACCTGTTATTATCACAACCATCATTTGACATATGAGAAAACAGACTTGTCAGAAAAGTTAAGTGTTTTCCCTAAGGATGTACAGCTTGCTACTAATACAGCAGGAACTAAAAGTTGAACGTCCAAATTTTTAGTTTGAATTCTTTTCCATTGATTCTTTCTGAGGTGCTTTATTTTATCTTTTAAGAATTGTGTCTTTCTCTCTCATTCTGTATGATTGGGTTTCATTGACCAGTATGTAAGGTACAAACTTAAATCGTGTCTTTCTACTTTACAGTTTTGGATTTTGGACTGAAGGTACCTGTTAACTCCCAGGATTCAGAGGAAAGAGACAGAAAGGTCACATGTGCCATTCCCCTTTTGCAGAGTGGTTGCAGAAGCGTGATTGGTCTTTTCAGGAGTAGGACATGATTCTGTATGTGGGATATTCACCTTTCCCATGGCTTCCCTGTTACAGTAGTGGTGGTAGAAGATATATAGAAGCTCATCACATGGTGTTTGATCCCATACATCCAAAATACCCAACACAATTTCTAATCTTAGATGGGGCCCTCCAAAACATCTCCTTGAGGTTAAGACATCGGACTTAAACAACAAAGTGTCCTTTTTTCCCACAAGAGGGAGATAATATCTTCTCTGCATGATGTTCTGGCCTCTATGCCTCTCACCTCTCATGTTCTAGTTAAGTGGTAGTAGAAACTAAATGGGAACAAAAGAGACCTCAAACAGGAGGAGGAAGTTTGTTTTATGTAGTCATAAAGAAGATAAAAAGTGAAAAATGTGTTACATAGACACAAAGTGGATAGGAGTCTGCCTGAAGGTGATTTTGGCAGTACAGTTTTTCAGTTATATACTTCTTGTTACTATTTTAGATTTCTTCTTTCTTTCTTCCTTCCTTCCTTCCTTCCTTCCTTCCTTCCTTCCTTCCTTCTTTCTTTGTTTCTTTCTTTTTCTCTCTTTTTCTTTTTCTTTTTCTTTCTTTCTTTCTCTTTCTTTCTTTCTTTCTTTCTTTCTTTCTTTCTTTCTTTCTTTCTTTCTTTCTTTCTTTCTTTCTTCCTTCCTTCCTTCCTTCCTTCCTTCCTTCCTTCCTTCCTTCCTTCCTTCCTTCCTTCTTTTCTTTCTTTCTTTCTTCCTTTCTTTCTTCTTTTTCTTCCTTCCCTCCTTCCTTCCTTTCTTCTTTTTCTTTCTTTCTTTCAGTGCAAAATGTATTTTTATTAAAGCATGAGGACATGACTCAGTAGCATAAAGAGTTGCCACCATTTTTAGATTTCTATCAGATTGTTTCCTTTTTTTTAAAGATTTATTTATTTATTTTAGAGAGAGAGAAAAAGAGAGGGAGGGGCAGAGGGAGAAGGAGAGAGAGAATCTCAAGCAGACTCTCCACTGAGTCTAGTAGAGGTGTAGAGCCCCTCACGGGGCTCCATCCCAGGACCCTGAGATCATGACCTGAGCTGAAATCAAGAGTTGGTCACTTAACTGACTGAGCCACCCAGGTGCCCCAGATTGTTTCTTTATAAAGCAAACAGTTGGAGAATATCAAGTAAAACTAAAGGGCTGCATTGGAGAAAGTGTGAAGGTTCAAGTACAATTCATTGAACCTGACAAAACCAAGTGATTTGCAGTCAGAAACAAATCCAGAAAAAGACATGTTTTGGGGGATACCACCCCTCTCTCAAGCATCGACCTACAAGATCGCTGTATCAAGAGACATGCCAAGAAGGAATAATATTTACATTTTGTAAACATCTGCAGCAGAAAAATCTTTTGTCAAATTAATGAAGGAAGTTGGTAGGCATCTAAGAAGCAAAAGGAGTGAGAAGCAAATAGGTTTTGTTGGCTATGGCTGCTGAAAGCCCAAGTGTGTGTGTGCGCGCGTGCGTGTGTGTGTGTAGAAAATAACTTGCAGCAAAAGTACAAATTCTCTCTTTACTATAGCATATGTGTGAGGTAGTAGGGGCAGTGGGAATGCCTTGATTTCACTGTATTGTGGTAGAAAGTTCTTGGATTTCACAGCCACAGCAACATGGGTTTATACCCCAGTTCTGCTTCTTAGGAGCTCACTATGAGGCCTGTGAAGGAAAGATAAAGTGTGGTTTGGGACTATCTTCAGCTGAAATACAGAACACCCAACCAAATGTGGCTTAAGCAATAAAGGCATTAAATTATATCACTTAAAAAGAAGTCTGAAGATAAGCAACCGTAGAACTAATGAGTTGTTTAACAATGTCATCAGGGGTCCAAGCTCTATTTTTTATTTATTTATTTATTTATTTATTTATTTATTTATTTATTTATTTATTCTTTACCAACTTGTGTATATTGTTTTTTTTCATTATTAAGCTGGTCAAGTCATGGCCCCAAGATGGCCACCTGAGGTAAAAAATAATGCCTCATATAATCATATCCAGAGCAGAAAGGCAATAGGACTCTCCTCAAAAGGCTCTATATTTTATGTGGAAGAAAGTTTCCTGGCTCACTTTCCCTATGTCTCATTGGCCAGAATTGAGTCGTATCTGGCCCCATCCATTGGTGATTTAGTTTGGGAATGGGGTTGGGGCCTATTTTCTCTGCTGAGATCTGTTAGCAACTAAGTCTGTCTGCTACAGGTAATGTCTACATTACAGGGTAGTCGTAAGCATTAGAGATAGTATGTATAAAGCTGTTAGCACTTTGCCCCATCTCAGGCACCTATTAAATGATCATTATTATTATAACTGTCTTTACATTATTAGTGCCTTTTCTACAATCTGTTATTTTCCTGTGAACGTTTGAGTATACATAGTCGTAATCAGTATATAGAATTCTGGAGACTGCTTTTATTTATTTTATCAAATTCTTGCCAGTGGAATGAAGGCATATGTGAGGTACTCCACTTCTGGGCCTGATCCAAAAAACCTCTGATATCTCTCTCTTTTCCTGGATGTCTATGCCCTAGCTGATCTTGTGGTAAAGATGGTAAACCCTGCAACAGCCCTGGATCCTGAATGAATGCGTGGACCAGAGCCTCTCCTTCTCTCTCACAATACTGCTTAGAACTGACCTGAGTAAGAAACAAATTCTAAAATGTCAAGCCAGGGGTACCTGGGTGGCTCAGTCGGTTAAGCGTCTCCCTTCAGCTCAGGTCATGGTCCCAGGGTCCTGGAATCGAGCCCCGCATTGGGCTCCCTGCTCCGCAGGAAGCCTGCTTCTCCCTCTCTCACTCCCCCTGCTTGTGTTTCCTCTCTGACTGTGTCTCTCTCTGTCAAATAAATAAATAAAATCTTAAAAAAAAAAAAAAGAGGACATGGGCAAGCCATAGTATCCTCAACTCTTAAAAAAAAAAGTATTTGCCACAGTAATTTCTAAGCAATGCATGTATTTAATCATTTTAGTTCAAGGTTATCAGTTAAGTAACAAGTTAATAAATTATTTTTAAGTCCTGCTGGAGCATTTCTTATTAAAAACATTACAGTGGGGGCGCCTGGGTGGCTCAGTTGGTTAAGCGGCTGCCTTCGGCTCAGGTCATGATCCCAGGGTCCTGGGATCGAGCCCCATGTCCGGCTCCCTGCTCAGCAGAGAGCCTGCTTCTCCCTCTCCCTCTGCCTGCCACTCTGCCTACTTGTGCTCTCTATCTCTCTTTCAAATAAATAAATAAAATCTTTAAAAAAAATAAAAAAATAAATAAAAACATTACAGTGTTGCGTGGCTGGGGCACATTATAGCCATGTGGGCAAGCAATACAGGATATACAAGGCCTTTTAGTAACTGTGGTCTGTATCCCCAGACTTAACACCCTGAAACTATAGTTTAGACCTATTCCAGCAGAGGAGATTGCTTTAATATAGAACTCTGGATAATTGGGAGGGCCCCAGGGAGACCAATTTGATTCTGGATCTATTAGGCAGCTCTGAATTGGGTACAAAAATAGTGGCGGAGGCTGATACATTGATTTTTGTTCCTTGTGGGAGGCATACCATGGAGGGATGGCTAGGGAAACTCAGGTTGTTAGGAAACTCATTTTGGGAGGGGGGTTGCCTGAGTCTCTTGGCATATAATTAATTAACCATGCTCAATAGCTCTGAGCCAGGCAAGTATTTCCCAACCATTCATTGAGGAAACATAGATCAAGATATAAGTCCATGCCTGGCACCATGGTAAGCACCATTATGATGATGATTATTTTTAAAGATTTTATTTATTTGTGAGAGAGAGAGACAGAGACACACACACAGAATACAAGCAGGAGGAATAGCAGGTAGAGGGAGAAGCAGACTCCCCACTGAGCAAGGAGCCAGATGCGGGACTTGATTGCGGGACTTGATCGCAGGACCCCGGGATCATGACCTGAAGCAAAGGTAGGCACCTAACTGACTGAGCGACCCAGGCATCCCACCATTATGATGATTATGATGATAACCAGGCCACTGGACTTTTCCAGTGACTTTGACTTTCAACTTCTGGTAGCGGGGAGCCAACCCTGAGTTTAAGCTGTGTTCCCCGCTGGGCAGGTCTGGTGGGCCCTGCCTTAGTCTCAATGAGGAACTGAGAAGATAGCTGGAAAAGTTGCAGGAAGAGCACCAGGCACTTGAGTTTGATGCAGGAACAGTGCTTTCCAAGGACACGAACTGCAGCTGTATTTGTTTTGTGAAAAATGTCTGTGAAAAATTTAACTCTCTTTCCCTAGGGTGCTAGTTAAATAGTTATATTGAATGAAATAACATTTGGTAGTTAAAAAGAATGAGGTAGATCAAGGTGTACTGACATTGGAACATGTCTAGGATGTGGTCTCAAGTAAAATAAGCAAATTTTAAGCAATGTATTAAGATAATTATTAATGAAAAAAATTGCATATGAGGAAAGAAACCAATTCAGTCAACTTAGTCCAGTTTAATAATTTACAGTCTTTTTTCTTTCTTTTCTTTTTTTGGATAAATGACTCATCTTTCAAATTTCCTCTCTTTTCCCTTCTCTTCCCCAAGGTGGTGACTATGTATATAGAGGAACTTGCCAGTCTCTGTGGTAAGGAGGGACAGTGGTTCTTGGGTCCACATGGTGCCCATGGATCTCTCTTTAGCCTCACTGGCTTATGTAGAGAAAATGTTCCTTATATTTCTGGCCACTGCTCATCCTAACACATCTGTGGCCTAACTCAGCAGCTGGTGAACGCTTACTCTCTTCTTTCTGCCTACACAGGGCCCTATGGTCCTTCCTTCCTGCTGTGTTGAGTGCTGACATGTGGCTGTGACTCCTAATTGGTCCCAAGTCAGGAATATCTACCCTTCTGCTCCAAGCTACAGGGTTACCTGGCCCTATTAAGACAACTACCATAGGCTTGCTGGTGTGCACCATTTAATTTTCAAAAGCAAATGGAAACTTGAAATTTTGTGTAGTTTCCATATCACATGGTTGCAGAGGGAGACCCTGAACCCAGAATTTCCTTTGGTTTAACCATACTACAACTATTATGGGGATTTCCTTTCAGAGTACTGTTTTTAGAAGTGGGGAAAAGTCCCTCATACCCTGCCCTCACCTTCTTAAGGTAATGCATCTCTCCCTCTAGGATTTTCACTAGGAGGGAAGTGGTTATCACACATATTTTTTTTAATCTTTAAATTTTTTATTGTTATGTTAATCACCATACATTACATCATTAGTTTTTGATGTAGTGTTCCATGATTCATTGTTTGTGCATAACACCCAGTGCTCCACGCAGAACGTGCCCTCTTTAATACCCATCACCAGGCTAACCCATCCCCCCACCCTATCACACATATTTTTACCACCTATTCTTCCTACAGCCATACCTTTCTCTTTTCACAGTCCATTGGCAAAAAGGGACAGACTTTCTATTTCCTCTATATGTGTTTTAGTAAAGCATGTAATAAAGTCATGATCTAGGGCACCAAGTTTGAATCATGGAATACTAAAGGAGACTAAAAAAATTCCAGTGCCTGGAATGTAATAGGCATTTAGTATTAATGTGGTGGAAGGAAGGAAGGTAGAAAGGAAGGAAGAAGAAAGGAAATGATGAAATTGCTGAAGGTGCCAATAAATAATTGATTGGAGCTGAAGAATATAGAATAAAACTTTTCAGGTTCTTTGTCTTGGAGTTTTTAGATGCCGACTGTGTCCAGATGAGGAACCAGAATCCCTCACACTTGCTAATGATATATCTATACTGGGACAGTTGGGTTCTTTCCTATGACCTATTAGTGTGTCTAGACGTCCTTTTCGTTGGGATGGGGGGATTGGGAAAGGGCAGCCTTGACTTTGGCAGAGTTATGCTTAAACACTCTTTCTCCTGCCAAGGAGGGTAGATTGTTGACTTATCAGTCTAAAGAGATATTATAAATAGATAAACACACATGCAAAAGTTGTTTATATATTCTTATAATTTCTGCTTATCAAATCAATTAATAAGAGTATTGCAAAAATTTTTATATAATTGTGGTAAGCAGAAAAATGACCCTCCAAAGATGTTTATGTCCTAATCTCCGGAACCTGTGAATATGTTACCTTACATGGAAAAAGGGACTTTGCAGATGTAATTAAGGTGAAGAACCTTAAGATGGGAGATTATTCTGGATTATCCAGGTGGGCTCAATCTAATCACATGGGTCCTTAAAAGACAAGACCCTTCCTAGTTGTGCTCAGAAGGAGACATGACTATGGAAAAGTGGTCATAGAGATGGCACACTGCTGGCTTTAAAGATGAAAAAAAGGGGCCATGAGCTAAGGGTTGCAGACAGTTTCTAAAAGCTGGAGAAGACAATGAAAATGTTATTCTCCAGAGCCTCCAGAAAGGAATGCATTGATGACACCTTGATTTTAGCTCAGTGAGACCTGTGCTGGGCTTCTAACCTACAGATCCCTAAGATAATAAATCTGTATTATTTAAGTAATTAAATTTGCATAATTTATCATAGTAGCAATAGAGTACAAATATAGTAATGATCTATACTTAATCATTTTATTCTAAGGTACTCTATAGGTCCCTCAACAATATTGTATCTGCTAAATCTTTCTTGTTACAGATTCGACCAGGGTCACTCAAATGCTAACCCCTAGACCTGGTATAATCTAGATGATCAGGGAAGTTATCCCCTCATCAGTGGGAAATGGGAATGGGTAGATTAAAACCTCAAATTCCTGTCCTCTGTTGGGAAAGTTGAAGTGTGTTTCACATGTTTAGGGCCCTAATGGAATGAGACCCTGCTGCCCACAACAGTAACCCTTCCCTATTTTGCCTATTCCCTCCCTTGAGTGTTAAGTGGAATTAGGCAGAAAGGAGTTAAACTTGGGAAGTCATGGCACAAGGAAGGAGAACTACACACCAGAATGCTACCTTCTGAAGGTCAAGTATCTCCTGTTCTAGGGAGACTCACAAATAACTCTAGGGGAGAGGCTTTTCTGAGTAATCCTGGGGATGGCAATGCATTTGGTTGCCAGGTGGTGCTTGACCAAGGTCTTCAGCCACAGTAAGCCTGAACAATATCAGCAGGTCCAGGCTGTGACCGTTTCCTATGAACAGGCTGGAGTCCCGAGGGAGCTCTAACCATTACTCACATACTCTGGGAGTCAACTGGTAGAAAAAAAGAGAAAAAGCCTCCCTGGCAGAGTAAACAGTATGTGCACAGGTGTGGGGCCTACAGTGATTGGAAAAGTGGGTTTAGGATGAGAAGTAGAACATGAAGCTAGAAAATCCATACTAATAATATTCCTAACAGAGCACCTAAATACATAAAGTAAATATTAACAGACATAAAGGGAGAAATTGGCAGTAATAAAATACTAGCAGGGGACTTTAACGCTCCACTTACATCAATGGATGGATCCTTCAGACAAGAAAACAGTGGCTTTGAATGACAATTTAGACCAGAAGGATTTGACAGACATGTACAGAATATTCCATTCAAAAACAGCAGAATATGCATTCTTTTCAAGTACTCATGGAACACTCTCCAGGATAGTTCACGTTAGGCCACATCGCAAGTCTCAATAAACTTAAGAAGACTGAAATCATATCAAGCATCTGATCACAATAGTATGAAACTAGAAATTAATGGCAAGAAAAAATCTGGAAAGATCATAAACACATGAAGGCTAAATAACATGCTACTAAAGAATGAATGGGTCAACCAAGAAATCAAAGAGGAAATCAAAAAATACATGGAGACAAATGAAAATGAAAACATAATGGTCCAAAATCTTTGGGACACAGGAAAAACAGGTTTTTTTTTTTTTAATTTTATTTTTAAGTAATCTCTATACCCAACATGGGGCTCGAACTTACAACCTTGCGATCAAGAGTTGCATGCTCCACTGACTGAGCCAGCCAGGCACCCCTAAATGCAGTTTTCTTTTTTTAAAGATTTTATTTATTTATTTATTTATTTATTTATCAGAGAAAGAGAGAGAGAGAGCACAAACAGGGGGAGCAGCAGGCAGAGGGAGAGGCAGGCTCCCTGCTGAGCAAGGAGCCTAACACAGGACTCAGTCCCAGGACCCTGGGATCATGACATGAGCTGAAGGCAGACGCTTAACTGACTGCACCATCCAGGCATCCCTCTAAAAGCAGTTCTAAGAGAGAAGTTTATAATGATATAGACCTACCTCCAGAAACAAGAAAAATTTTCAAATAAACAGCCTAACCTTATGCCTAAAGGAGCTAGAAAAAGAACTAGCCCAAAGCTAGTAGGAGGAAGGAAATAAAAATATTAGAGCAAAGATAAAACCTAAAATTTTTTTTTTAAAGATTATTTATTTATTTGACAGAGAGAGACAGCAAGAGAGGGAACACAAGCAGGCAGAATGGGAGAGGGAGAAGTAGGCTCCCCGCTGAGCAGGGACCCCCCCGAAGCGGGGCTTGATCCCAGGACCCTGGGATCATGACCTGAGCTGAAGGCAGACGCTTAACAACTGAGCCACCCAGGCACCCCAAAGCCTAAAAATTTTTTAAAAATCAAAGAAACTAAGAACTGGTTGTCTGAAAAGATAAACAATATTGATAAACCTTTAGCCAGACTCATAAAGAAGAAAAGAGATAGGACTCAAATAAATAAAATCAGAAATAAAGGAGGAGAAATAACAACCAACACCACAGAAATACAAAGAATTATAAGAGAATATCGTGAAAAATTATATGCCAACAAATCAGACAACCTAGAAAAAGTGGATAAATTCCTAGAAACATACAATCTCCCAAAATGGAATCAAGAAGAAATAGAAAATTTGAACACATGAATTACTAGCAATGAAATTGAATTAATAATTAAAAAACCCTCCCAACAAACATCCATAAACCAAAAAGGCAACCTACTGAATGGGAGAAGATATTTGTAAATTATATTTCTGATAAGGGTTAATATCCAAAATACATAAAGAACTTTCACACCTCAACACCAAAAAAAAAGCGAAAAAACCAAACATCTGATTAAAAAATGGGCAGAGGGCCTGAATAGAATTTTTTTTCTTTTTTAAAGATTTGATTGATTGATTTAGGGAGTAGGGAGAGGGGCTGAGGGAGAGGGAGAGCAGAGAATCTCAAGCAGACTCTGTGCCAAGTGGGGAGCCTGACCTGGGAATTGATCCCACCATCCTGAGATGATGACCTGAGCCAAAACCAAGAGTTGCAGGCTCAACTGACTAAGGCACTCTGGCACCCCTCTTTTTTTTTTTTAAGTAGGCTCCATGCCCAACGAGGGGCTTGAACTCATGACCCTGAGATCAAGAGTTGCATACTCAACTGACTGAAACAGCCAGGCACCCCTATACATTTTTCCAAGGAAGGCACACAGATGGCTAACAGACACATGAAAAGATGCTCAACCTCACTAATCAGGGAAATACAAATCAAAACCACAATGAGGTATCACCTTATACCTGTCAGAATGACTAAAATAGAAACACAAGAAATAAATGTTGAGGAGGATGTGGAGGAAAAAGAACTCTTGTGCACTGTTGGTAGGAATGTAGCCACTGTGGAAAACAGTATAGAGGTTCCTCAAAAAAATTGAAAGTAGAAATACCATATAATTCAGTAATTCTACTTCTGGGTATTTATACAAATAAAACAAAAACACTAATTTGAAAAGATATATGCACCCCTATGTTTTGGGCAGCATTATTGACAATAGCCAAATTATGGAAGCAACCTAAGTATCCCTTGACAGATGAATGGATAAAGAAGAGGTCACACACACACGCATGCACACACACACACACACACACACACACACTCAATATTAGCCATAAAAAAGAATGAGATGTTGCCATTTGTAACAACATGAAAAAAACTCAGAGGATATGATGTTAAGTGAAATAAGTCAATTAGAGAAAGACAAATACCATACGATTTCATTCATATGTGGAAAAAAGATACAAACAAAAAAACCAGACTCTTAAATACAGACAATAGACTGGTGGTTGCCAGAGGGTAAGTGGATAGGGTAAGGGTGAGGTAGATAAAGGGGATTAAGAGCGCATTTATCTCGATGAGCCCTGAGTCATGTATAGAATTGTTGCATCATTATATTGTACACCTGAAACTAATAGAACACTATATGTTAATTATACCTCAATTTGAGAAAAGAAACAACAACAAAAAAACCCCACCTCCCAACTAAAAGTCCAGGACCAGATGACTTCACAGGTGAATTTTACCAAACATTTAAAAAAGAGCTAATACCTAGTTTTCTTAAACTATTCAATATAATAGAGGAAGAAGGAAAACCTTCAAATTCATTCTATGAGGTCAGCATTACCCTGATGCCAAACCCAGACCAAGACATTGCCAAAACAAATCAAATCAAAACAAAAACAAAGACAAATCGGAACCAAACCAAACGAAACTGAAAAACCTACAGGCCAATATTTCTGATGAACATACATATAAAAAACCTCAATGGAATATTAGCAAACTGAGTATTTAACACTATCAACAACATCATTCACCATGATCAAGTGGGATTTACTCCAAGGATGCAAGGGTCGTTCAGTATTTGCAAATCAGTGTGATACATCACATTAACAAGAGGAAGGACAAAACCCATATGATCATCTCAATAGACGCAGAAAAAGCACTTGACAAAATACAACGTATGTTTATGATAAATTCTCTCAACAAAGTGGGTTTAGAGGGAACATACCTCAACATAATAAAGGTCATATATGAAAACCCACAGCTAACATCATACTCAGTGGTGAAAAACCGAGAGATTTCCTCTAAGATCAGGAACAAGACAAGGATGTCTAGTCTTGCCACTTATATTCAACACAGCATTGTCACAGTACTGTCCTAGCCACAGCATCAGACAAGAAAAAGAAATAAAAGGCATCCAAATTGGTAAGGAAGAAGTAAAACTTTCACTATTTGTAGGCGACATGATTCTATATATAGAAAACCCTCATGACTGTACCAAAAAGCTTTAGAACTGATAAAATGAATTCAGTGAAGTCGTAGATATCCTCCAATATCTGCCCGCGGAATCACGTGGCTCCCCGCTTTGTACCTTGAAACCAACCGCCTGCGATATTCTGTTTGTAGAGATCCAGATCTTTTTACATCTCAGGCTGGTTTCATGGGTGCTCAGAGTGGTCTTGTAGATATCCAGCTCAATTCCGGGGACCAGCTGAAATAGGGTCTCCTACTCCTCTGCCGTTTTTCCTTCTCTCTCTCTCTTTTTTCTTTCTTCCTTTCTTTCTTTTCTTTCTTTCTTTCTTTCTTTCTTTCTTTCTTTCTTTCTTTCTTTCTTTCTTTCTTTCTTTCTTTCTTTCTTTCTTTCTTTCTTTCTTTCTTTCCTTCCTTCTTTCTTTCTTTCTTTCTTTCTTTCTTTCTTTCTTTCTTTCTTTCTTTCTTTCTTTCTTTCTTTCTTTCCTTCCTTCCTTCCTTCCTTCCTTCCTTCCTTCCTTCCTTCCTTCCTTCCTTCTTTCTTTCTTTCTTTCTTTCTTTCTTTCTTTCTTTCTTTCTTTCTTTCTTTCTTTCTTTCTTTCTTTCTTTTTCCTTCCTTCCTTCCTTCCTTCCTTCCTTCCTTCCTTCCTTCCTTCCTTTCCTTCCTTCCTCCCTCCCTCTCTCTCTCTCTCTCTCCCCCCTCTCTCTTCCTTTTCCTTCCTTCCTTCCTTCCCATCCTCCCTGCTTTTCTGTCTTGGATTGACCCACTGCTAAAGTCTTCATCTTCTATTCTTTAGCTGCACTCACTCCCTTTGTGGTCTCCACCTGTCTCATAGTTTTAAATTACATCTATATAATTCCAAAAATTATATCTCCAGCCTTGATCTTTCTTTCAAATTCTAGACTTATACATCAACTCTCTACTTGATATCTATACATGTGTGATTGCATGTACTCAGTGATGAGTAACCCAAGGGGGTGTTTAGAATTTGGGGTTTATATACTTAACACAGTAGGAGGAGGGAAGGGGGGTAGAAAAGGCTCCTATAGAAAGAACAAATAGATTTCTTTAGGAAAGACAAATGGGTTTTAGGAGAACAAATGAGAGATAAGAAAGTTTGTGATGTTTGTTTATGCAGGCGCCAGTGGTCTTTCTGTCTTCTTCATGACCCTTAAACTCCCCTGGAAAGATTTATGGTAGGTTTACTCTTGGTCTCTCTCCTGGGAATAGACTTATCCTGAAAAGGGAATTTATAGCAGTCTCATTTCTAAGAAGTTTCTGCTTTTAGTCAAATAAGTGAAGCTCCAAGAAGGCTTCTTTCTGCATTTGTTGAATCTCAAATGTTTTTACCTTAAAATAATCTTTATACCACTTCTGGGGGTCTGAGTGAATCCCCACAAGGTCTTTATTCAGCTTCTCATACTTCAGATGCTGTTTTTGGAAACTGGAAATTTGGAAAAGCATCCCCAAATGTTACACTACTCTCGGTTTTCCTCCTCTCTTGGATTTTGATTTTATAATCCTATCTAGAGAAATCTCCAATGCCTTTCAGTGGATTAAAAAAACAACAACAACATTTCAGGGGCACCTGGGTGGCTTAGTCAGTTAAGCATCCAACTCCTGATTTCAACTCAGGTCATGATCTCAGGGTAGTGAGACTGATCCCCGTGTTGGGCTCCACTCTGGGTGTGGAGCCTGCTTAAGATTCTCTTTGTCTTGGGCGCCTGGGTGGCTCAGTTGGTTAAGCGACTGACTTTGGCTCAGGTCATGATCCTGGAGTCCCGGGATTGAGTCCCGCATCGGGCTCCCAGCTCAGCAGGGAGTCTGCTTCTCCCTCTGACCCTCTTCCCTCTCGTGCTCTTTATTTCATTCTTTCTCTCAAATAAATAAATAAAATCTTTAAAAAAAAAAAGATTCTCTCTGTCTTCCCCTCTCCCTCTGCCCCTCCCCTCCCACTCTCTCTCTCTAAAAAAAAATACTTTCATCTAACTTTTCTAGTTTTTTTTAGTGGGAGGGTTAGTTTAAAAATGGCCTACTCTGCCATTGCAAGAAGCAAAACATTTTTAGGTATTGTTTGAAGGACTCAAAAAAAAAGCATTAAGTAAGCAAGAGCTCCCAGTCCTGCTGTGTCTCTTTATATTTCCAGTTGTTAGCAATCCCTCAAAGTCTACAACCTCTAGATGGTTAAATATGTTGTGTCCCAACCAGCGTTAGTTCCAGGCTCCATCAACTGGAGGTAGTATAAATATATCCTCCATTTTCTGTAGGAACTTATAATCTTCTGAGTTAACCTCTGAGTGTAGGGTTACAGGACAGGGATGGGACTTGGGAAACAATTTTGTCATACTTGCTGCAGATGAACAAACCAGTTAGGCAAACAGAATGTGGGAGGTTATCACACACTTCTCTTGACCATCTTGCAAGACAAACTTTACTCCACTGCTTTCCTCTCATTCCTCTGTTGAATTCTGGTGTTTACAAGGCTTTGGATGCTTAATATATTTGAGCTTTACAGACTCCTTTAACTTAACCATTTTCTTAAAATATTCTTTCTTCCTAAATGTGGGCCACTTATCACGGAGATATTTTGTATATATCATTTTGGAAGTTATTAGTGTTTGTCATAAGAAGATCTACTTTATGATTTGGTTCCATTTGTTACTTTTCATATCTACTGGACACTGATTGCTTTGAAAAACCTAACTTTCTCCTACTACTGCACTTTTTAAATGACATTTGTCCAGGGAAACTACTTCCATCTGAATTGCTCAGAAGACTTATCTTTTGATATCATCAGCTAAATCGTTAAAAATTAAGTAGACAATATAATTATCTAAGTAGATATGACCTTTTCCATCAGATTTTGTAGTCTGTATCTGGTCTGCCTTCTTTTCTACACATCACACAAATAATTTCAGATTTCAAAGTTAGCTATCTAACAATTTCTAAATGTTGAATAACTTATGTTATAACATATTCCCTTAAAGGCAAATGGGAAGTGTTCCAGTACATTACACAAAATCTTTATTTCAATAGAAACAATGACAACTAGTATTTATTGCTGGCTATGTTCCACCTCTTACCCTTGGTTATACTTTTGGTTTCAACTCACTCCCTGTGAGTTGAAGGTATCCTCTAGGACCTAGGATAATCCTGTGCATGTGTTGCTTGTACATATTCCTTTGGTTTGATGATATGCTTCAAATAAGGTAATGTCTTAAATGTGTTCTGCTTACTAATGACCTTTCATTTTGTTAAGTTTATGATGAATACTTTAAATTTATCATTGTATTAAATGTTTTACCTACATTATCCTGTTTTATTTGAATTATTATTTATTTCATTTTGTGAATGAAGAAACAGAGATTTATAGATGTATGTTGTTTAAAAAAGATAAAAGGTCATAAATGGAAAATAGTGGAAGAGGGGCTGAAGCCTAGGTATTTTCATCTCTGAAGCCTTAATAAGTATATTACAATTTCTTAAAAATAGAACTTCAGCTTTGTGTTTTACTACCATCAGCATCAATGCACACACATGCAAAGTTGCAAAAAACAGTGAGGGAATTGTAAGAAAAACACAGATCCATACTGAAAGTATTACAACATCAAAGAGGAAAAGAGAACTGGCATACAGATTGAGAATACACCTACAATTTCAGAAAGTCCAAAACCAGATGAAGATTTCAACAAGATTAGTGTTAACTATAAAGTAATAGATTTAAGAAATAGTTATTATGAATATCTCAATAAAGCTGGAAAATACTGAAGTAGTTACTATGAGAAAGGCATATACAATAATGCTCAAATACTGTTCAGAGCTTGAAAGCATAATAAAGGAATAAAAATGTCATTTAAAGCTATAAAGAGCATAATTTATTCAGAACAAAGATTAAGTTATAATAAGAATATATCTGTAAAGGAATATTAAGTCACAAGTAAGATGTACAAAGATAATGCACAAAAGAAATTGATTTATTCATATAACAACTTTTTAAAATTAAATTTAATTTTATTATGTTATATTGGGCACCATACAACTCTTTTTTTTTTAAGATTTTATTTATCTATTTGAGAGAGAGAGAGAGAGAGAGCACAAGCAGGTGGTGTAGCAGGTAGAAGGAGAGGGAGAAGCAGGCTCCCCATTGGGCAATGAGCCCGATGTGGGGCTCTATCCCAGGACTCTGGGATCATGACCTGAGCTGAAGGCAGTTGCTCAACCAACTCAGCCACCCAGTTGCCCTCATATAACAACTCTTTAGTGAGTACTTACAGCTAAGTATTAGGTGCTTGAGATACCTCAGTGAACAAAACAGCTAAGGCTGTTTCCCTATGGAGCTTATATTCTACAGAAGGAAGACAGATGATAAACAATTTAAAAATATGTCTATTAAATATTAGGTGACAATAGGTGATCTGGGGGAAAGGATCTTGATAAGGAAAACAGATTATCCTTGGGGTGGAGGTGAGGTTGATATTTTATATAGGGTGGTCAGGAAAGACTTTGTTGATAATGTGATCTTTGACCAGAGACCTGAAGGAAGTGAGGGCACAAGCCATGTGGACATTGAGGGAAGAGCATTTTAGCTGAAGAGATCAGGAAGTACAATGTTTATGAGGTGGGAGCATGTTGAGGAACATGAAGGGGAACTTGGTTCTGAAGGTTGGGGTGATAATTACGGGAGGCAAGATGAGGGAGATACTAAAGAGATACATCATGTAGGGCTTTGAGGTCATTATAAGGCTTTTACTATGAAGATGATGGGATGACTTGGGGGGTTTTGAGCAGAGGAACATCACCATCTGGTTTACGCTTTAACAGGGTCATTTTAACTGCTACCTTGAGGATCCATAAGTAGAGGGCAAAAGAGGAAGTGGGGAGATCATCTAAGAGGCTATTTAAAACTTCAGCGAGACAGCTATTTGGGAGAGATGGAAATGATGGAAACAGTGAAATGCTTGATAATAGACAGATTGCGTGTAGGGTATGAAAGCAAGAGAAGGGCCGAGGATTATTCCAAGTGTCTTTTTTTTTTTTTTAAGACTTATGTTTATTTGAGAGAAAGAAAGAGAGAGAGAGAGAGCACATGCTCACAAGTGGGGGGGAGGGGCAGAGGGAGAGAATCTTCAAGCAGACTCCCCACTGAGTGGGGAGGCCTTTGTGGGCTTGATCTCACAACCCATGAGATCATGACTTGAGCCAAAACCAAGAGTCGGACGCTCAACCAACTGAGCCACCCAGGTGCCTCAATAATTCCAAGTTTTTTAACTAGATCAACTGAATGAACAGATTTTCCATTTACTGAAATGGGGAGGACAATGGGAAGAACAGGTTTGGGAGTTGGACAGCTACCCCCTTCTGCAAGCTGGGAATTCAAGGTAAAAGCCAGGGATCGAGAAAAAAAAATGTGGGAATTGTCAATGTGCACAAAACACATGGTTATGGACTTTATGAAATCATTAAGGGATGAGGGTAAATTGAGAAGGAAAGAGATCCAAGGCTGAGTCTGGGGAATTCTAACATATGGAGGTCAAAGAAAGGAAATTTCCAGCAAAGGAAACTGATGCACAGTCATCAATGAGGTAGAAAGAGAACGAAGAGAGAGTGGTGTGCTAGAAAGCAAGAGGAGAAAACAGCTACAGAAGGAAGACAAAAATCAATGGATCAAATGCTGTTTGTTGTGAGGTTGAATAAAATGTGGTCTGAGACCTACAATCACTGATGACCTTGACAAAGTCCTGGCTGGGGTGGTTTCAAGACTGAATGATAGGAGAGGAGGTGGAGACAGTGAGTATAGATAACTTCTTTAAGAAGTCTTCATGAAACAGAGAGCATAGTATGAAGTGTAACTAGAGGGGGAAGTGGAGCCACATTTTTCTTTTTTTTTTTAAAAGATTTTATTTATTTATTTGAGAGAGAGAGAGTGAGAGGGAGAGAGAGCCCAAGAGGGGGTAGGGTCAGAGGGAGAAGCAGACTCCCTGCTCAGCAGGGAGCCCGATGTGGGACTTGATCCCGGGATTCCGGGATCATGACCTGAGCCAAAGGCAGTCGCTTAACCAACGGAGCCACCCAGGCGCCCTCACATTTTTCTTTTTATAATGGGAAATATTATAGCATATTTATGGGAGTGATCTAGTAAGGAGGAAACATTTGATGATGTAAAAGCAAGAGGAGACATTTCCCTATTTGATGTCCTTAGGCGGGTGAAAGGGGATTTGACCTGGTGTAAAAGTTAGCTGGGAGCTAAGGGTTATCTAGCAAGGACCATGTATAATCCCTCTGCAGTAATAGGAGGAAAGTCAGAGTCAGGAGAGATGTGGTGATGAAATCATATGGAAATTCTCACAGTAGAGTTTCTCACTGAGGGGCACCTGAGTGGCTCAGTCAATTATGCGTCTGCCTTTGGCTCAAGTCATGATTCCAGTGTCCTGGGACTGAGTCCAGCATTGGGCTCCTTGCTCAGTGGGGAGCCTGCTTCTCCCTCTCCCTCTGCCTCTCCCCCCTGCTTGTGTTCTCTTTCTCTGTGTCAAATAAATAAATAAAATCTTTAAAAAAAGTTTCTCACTGAAATTGGTAGCAAGTTCCTGAACTGATTTTGTAGAGAGGGAAGGAGGTTAAAGAGAAGAAGGTGTGACCACTCGAGTAGGAAGTGCAGTAGGGTTCTCCAGAAGCACTAATGGCCTACTTGAGGTTAGGTATTAGGAATTTCTTCTTCTTTTTAACACGCTACAGCACTTAGCATTCCCAAGCAGTCTCCCATCCAAGTACAAACCAGGCCTGGCCCTGCTTACCCTCTGAGATCAGATGGGATCAGGTGTATTCAGGGTGGTATAGCCATAGACAAGAATTTAAATTGAGACTAGTCAACATATTTATGTGCTTTTCTCCACCCACATTCAGCTAGAGGTACAGTGGGTAGAGAGTTGGATATATTTACAGCTGGATTTTACTAAATGTGATGGTTAATTTTATGTGTCAACTTGACTGGTCTAAGGATACCCAGACAGCTGGTAAAACATTTCTGGGTGTATTTGTGAGGATGTTTCCAGAAAAGACTAGCATATGAATTTGTGAACCCCAATATAAGTAGGCATCGCCCAATCTGTTGAAGGTCTGAATAGAACAAAAAGGCAGGTAAAGGTTGAATTCATTCTCTTTCCACTTGAGCTGAGACACCCATCTTTTCCTGCCCTCCGACATTAATATTCCTAGTTCTTGGGCTTTTGGACTCAGATGGGGACTTATGCCATCAGCACCCCAATTCTCAGGCCTTTGGATTTGAATTGAATTACACCACCAGTTTCCATAGTTCTTCAACTTGCAGATGGTAGACTGTGGGACTCGTTGGCTTCTATAATTGCACAAGCCAATTCCTATAATAAATCTCTTTTTATATATACCTCTATACATATCCTATTGGTTCTGTTTCTCTGGAGAACCCCGACTAATACAGTAGGAGGAAAAGAGAGACAAGGTGGTTGAGGGTGTATGATAGGGGGTGATTTAAATAATGGTCCATGGCACCAAGCTAGGTAAGGGGGAAAGTGAAGCAGTGCAGTTATGGATAAAAACATAGTCTAGGATATGTCCTGAGAGTATGTGACTGAGGTAGAGTGGAAAACAAGATTGGGAAGTATAAGCTAAGAAATTGAAAAGCTGGCAATCGGAAGAATTATTAACATAGATATTGAAATTGCCAAGTAACATGTCAAGAATAGTATAGGAGAAATTGATAGTGACCAGGTACCACTATTCTTCAAGGCATGTGAGGGAAGATCCAGGGGTCTGTGATGGCTACAACAATGAGGAACAGAGAGTAGTGAAATCTGAGGGCATAATTTTCAAGACAAGATTTTTTTTTTTTTTTTTTTAGGAAGAAAGTAAGGATGTTATAGAAGTAGCACTGAGGAGCAGGCAGTGCTCCATTGCTTACACCCCAGTATAGATTTAAACTATCTAAGCTCCATTGTAGTTAGTGTTCCGTCTATACTCCAGACTCAGGTACAAGGGCTGTGGGAAATGAAAACAGCCACCCTTTGAGGGGGCTAAAGAGAACAAGGTATTCTTAGGAAAGAGCCAGTTTCAATTAGAGCAACAAGGTGAAGGGAGTATTCAGATAAGAGGTGTTTATGGGTGGTTCAGTTGATGGTGGACTGGCTTCTGGCTTCCAAAGGGCAAGTTTGAAGGTTTTAGGAAGTCAGAGAAGGGTGGGAAATGGAATTCAATTAAGGGATGTGCAGAGCTGTGTGGAGGTGAGGGTGATAGGAGATGATCTTAGGCTTCAGGTGGTGACAAACATAAACATAGATATTGGGAATGATGGCATTGGTCCTTGTGGTCTCAAAGCAGAACATGATGGTGAGAATCTGAGCATCAAAGTGGAAGGAGGGGAGAGGATGTGAAATGATTGTGTGGAGCTCTGGGCATATTTGGACAATTCACTAACAGAGTTCTTGAATCTTGCAGTTTCTTTGTTGGAAGAGCTTTAATTATGGATTCAATTTCTTGAGTAGATACAGGGCCATTCAGATTTTTTATTTCTTTTTGTGTCAACTTTTGTAAGTTGTATTTTTCAGGGAATTTGTCCATTTCACCTGATTTTTCAGATAAAATTATTATTTGATTATTGACATCAATTGTTTAGAAAAGCTTCTATCTTTTTAGTGTGTATGGATTTTTTTAAAAGTTTATTTATTTTAAGTAATCTCTACACCCAATATGGGCCTCGAACTCATGACCCCAAGATCAAGAGTCACATGCTCTTCTAACTGAGTCAGCCAGGCACCCAAGTGTTTGTAGATTTTTTTTTTTAAGATTTTATTTATTTATTTGAGAGAGAGAGAATCAGAGAGAGAGAGCACGAGAGGGAAGAGGGTCGGAGGGAGAAGCAGACCCCCCGCTGAGCGGGGAGCCCGATGCGGGACTCGATCCCGGGACTCCAGGATCATGACCTGAGCCGAAGGCAGTCGCTTAACCAACTGAGCCACCCAGGCGCCCTCAAGTGTTTGTAGATTTAACAGTGATGTTTCCCTTTTCATTTGCTTTATCGGTAATTTGTGTTTTTTCTTTACTTGATCAGTCTTGCTAAAAGTTTATCAATTTGATTAATATTTTTTTTAAAGATTTTATTTATTATTTGACAGAGAGAGACACAGCGAGTAAGGGAACACAAGCAGGGGGAGCGGGAGAGGGAGAAGCAGGCTTCCCACTGAGCAGAGAGCCCGATGCGGGGCTTGATCCCAGGACCCTGGGATCATGACCTGAGCCGAAGGCAGATGCTTAACGACTGAGCCACCCAGGCACCCCTGATTAATCTTTTCAAAGACCTAACTTTTCTTTTTGTTAATTGTCTCATTACATATATGCTTTCTCCTTTACTGTTTTGCTCTTATTTTATTATTTTCTTTTTTCTACTTTGGGTTTAATTTGCTATTTTTTTTCTTGATTTAGAGGTTATATATCACAGATTTTCAACCTTCCTTCTTTCCTCCTAAATGTGTTTAGAGCTATAATTTTTCTGCTTAGCACTGTGTTAACTGTATTCTACAAGTTTTGATATATCATGTTTTCATTGTTCTTCTGATCAAAATATTTTCTAATTTCATTCCATTTTTTGCTTAACTCATCAGTTATTTAGAAGTATGTTACTTAATTTCTGAACATTTGGAGATTTTATAGTTATCTTTCTGTTATTGAGTTGTAATTTAATTTCCTGAGGTCAGAGAACATATACTATATCATGTGAATCCTCTGGTTGTTTTTGCATGGTATCTTTTCATGAGCTGATTGGAGACATACCTTACAAGTAGAAACCATATAATTTAGTAATGGATTGGTTGGTGGATGGTGAGACAAAGGAGTCAGCTCTATAAAAGTGATGTTTTTTATTTTCTAATGGTCCTTGGCACTTTCTATTTTCTATCAGAATTATTTAGGACTCTATGAGTGAGAGTCAGTGTTTCTAAAACTTATTTGACCATGAAATTTTCAGAATACTTTGGAAAACTCTAAACTAGACCCTCTCTTTTAATATAGGGAGGGCATCTTATATTAAGAATAGTTCATATGTTGGGCGCCTGGGTGGCTCAGTTGGTTAAGCGACTGCCTTCAGCTCAGGTCATAATCCTGGAGTCCCGGGATCGAGTCCCGCATCGGGCTCCCTGCTCAGCAGAGAGCCTGCTTCTCCCTCTGACCATCCCCCTTCTCACGTACTCTCTCTCTCTCTCTCATTCTTGCTCTCTCAAATAAATATTTTTTAAAAAATTAAAAAAATAATAGTTCATATGTTAAATTCCATAGTTATGGAAACCTCCCTTTAAGGCAATTTGCTTTTTCCTTTAGGGCAGCATTTCTATATATATATATATATATATATTTGTAACCCTTCACTTTATATAGTACACATCTAGTAGATATTTATTGAATGAATGTGTTCACTAACGTAAGGTCAGAAAAATATTTGAGCAGCCAGTAAATAGAGCTTAATGTTTAGAATTTAGGTTTACCTTGTAAAGTTGCTGAGATGTATAAAAAAACCAAACATGAAGTAGAATAAATATAGAAAATGCTATTGAAAAACAAATTTCAACCAAGTAAATCTGAAGATCTAATTGGCTTGATTAAATGATTCATGAATTCAGCATTATCCCATCTAGCCACATAAGGTCATCATCAGCCTGGAGGCAGGGGAAGGTTTCAACCTATCGGAAAAACTCACACACAACAACAAGAACATATTGGCAACCCCTGCTAAGTGTCAATTGAATAAAGTCCAGCTTCAGGTGTTCAAGGGGTCCAGAGGGAGGAGGTTTTTGCCTCTAGGGACAAAAATCATTTTTCTAGGATTATGGACCTGACAGGTCAGACATTGTTGGTAGACTGTTTTTGCAATTTTACAGAAGTTTCCCCACCAATGTCTATTAATAATTTGGGTCATTTTAAATGCCCTGTGGTGGGTGAAGGAATGTAAAACCAGAAAAATGGAGTTCCTCAGGGAATAGGAAGAACAAAGCAGCCATCTTGGGTTTCCCATAGCCCTGACTACTCTACCCCCACCCAGGTGTTTTAAGGGTTTTTATTAAGAATACTCTTTTCAAAGTAGCCATATATGAAAGTGTATTTAGCATTTTAAAAAATTTTTTAATTGTTATGTTAATTGTATTTAGTATTTTTTAAGGAAATTAGCACTAAACTTTCTTATCTTGACGCATGTTTCAGAGAGAATATATTTGATACAAAATGGAAGATCAAAGACTTGACTTTATTCATGCATTCGTTTGTGGAAGGCTAAATTATGCATAGTAAATTGGCATAATGAAGTCACATGGTAATTTGAAATTTATGATCACTTGGGTGTACTGGTTAAAGTTTGTCTTCCCTCTCTGTGAAAGAAAGAAAAGAAAGGAAAGAAAGAAAGAAAGAAAGAAGAAAAAGAAAGAAAGAAAGAAAGAAAGAAAGAAAGAAAGAAAGAAAGAAAGAAAGAAAGGAAGGAAGGAAGAAAGAAAGAAAAGAAAGAAGGAAAGAAACAGGGAAAGAAAGAAAGAAAGAAAGAAAGAAAGGTAGGTTTCTGTTGTTAGCAAAGTCAAGTGTACATAAAGAAAGGGCTTTGCATACTCTCAAGTAAAGACCACAAAACTCCTTGTATAGAAGTAGCGTTTATAGACAAACATTGCTTGGGCTAATATAAATGAATTCCTAGTATAATAAGTAAATGTATTATTTTGTTGTTGTATTTTTTTTTTTAATTTATTCCTTTTAAGTAGGCTCCATGCCCAACATGGGGTTCAAACTCAAGATCCCGAGATCAAGAGTTATGTGCTCTACCGACTGAACCAGCCAGCTGCACAAGTGAATGTATTTTTTAAAAGCAGATATTGGTATATAATCGGAACTTGAAGGATATATAAGATCAAAATAACATGACTTTTTGACAGAGAAAAGAAGGGTTATTTCAGGATAGTGCAACGGCATTGACTAGGATTGAGATATAAGAAGTCCCATATGACAGTCCTTTTGTTTGCCCACCTTAATTTCCGGTGCAGGAGTAGACCACTGTCAATGTTACAAGGACCTCAGGATGGTGAAAGTCTGGCAATGAAAGGACTTTTTTTTGCAAAGGCAGAATGGACTTCATCCACACATGCCACAATCTTACAGTATAAGGAAAGCTTATTATTACTTATTTGACAATATTTCCCATGTATTTTACATAAAATGAACATTAGTTTAACAAATCCTTTGAAATATTCCAGGTCAAAAAGGTTTCATTACAACTTGATTTTGGGAAGTTTGTCAAAGATATAAAAAAAAGGTTTTACCTTCCTACACTGTTTGGTGGGAATGCAAGCTGGTGCAGCCACTCTGGAAAACAGTATGGAGGTTCCTCAAGACGTTAAGAATAGAGCTATCCTATGACCCAGCAACTGCACTACTAGGTATTTACCCCAAAGATACAGATGTAGTGAAAAGAAGGGGCACATGGACCCCAATGTTCATAGCAGCAATGTCCACACTAGCCCAACTGTGGAAGGAGCCGAGATGCCTTTCAACAGATGGATGGATGAAGAAGATGTGGAACATATATACAATGGAATATTACTCAGCCATCAGAAATGATGAATACCCACCATTTGCACTGACACGGATGGAACTGGAGGGGATTATGTTAAGTGAAGTAAGTCAAGCAGAGAAAGACAATTATCATACGGTTTCACTCATATGTGGAACATAAGCAATAGCACGGAAGACCATGGGGAAGGGAGGGAAATCCAGAGGGGGAGCAATCAGAGAGGGAGATGAACCATGAGAGACTATGGACCCTGGGAAACAATCTGAGGGTTTCAGAAGGGTGTAGAGTGGAGGGAGGGGGTAACAGGGTGATGGGTATTGAGGAGGGCACATGCTGTGATGAGCACTGGGTGTTATATGTAACTAACAAATCACTGAACACTACATCAAAAACTAATTATGTACCATACAGTGGCTAACTAAACATAGTAAAAAAATAAAAGTAAAAAAATATATAAAAAAAGGTTTTATAGCACTTGCCTAAATAGTATCACAGATCATTATGAAATTTAATACTTAAAAGTTAAAAAAACTTCCACAATCTTATTAAAAGCAAACCAAAAGTCTGAGAAAACCTTGTCCTTTTAACAGAGAGAAAACCAAATTCTAATTTTGCACCAATTTACTTTTTATATTAGAACTTATTCTTAAATAAATTCATTTTAATCTTAGCCAGCTTGACCACACATTAAAATTCCTTTTCAAAGATTCCTGTCTACAAACCTCCTACAACTTTCTTTTCTACATTCTGATTTTGTCCTATGTTTTTCCTTTTTTTTTCTTAAGTAAGAGAGAGAGAGAGCGCACACACACATGAGCAGGGGGAGGGGCAGAGGGAGACAAGCAGACCCCTGCTGTGTGGGGAGCCCAACTGGGCTCCATATGATACCAGGACCCCGAGATCATGACTTGAACAGAAATCAAGGGCCAGCCGCTCAACCTAGTGAGCCACCCAGGCCCCCCCCATGTTTTTCCTCTTTGAACAACCAGCCTCACTTTAGGACAAAATTATTCTTTCCCTCAACAAAAAATGCATCTGCATTTCTCATACTTTTTTACTGAAAACACATCCTACTTTCCTGGAAAACAGAGATGTTTCTCTTATTATTTCTAGTGGCTTTAATTACATATATATATATTTTAAAGATTTTATTTATTTATCTGACAGAGAGAGACACAGCGAGAGAGGGAACACAAGCAGGGGGAGTGGGAGAGGGAGAAGCAGGCTTCCCGCCGAGCAGGGAGCCCGATGGGGGCTCAATCCCAGGACCCCGGGATCATGACCTGAGCTAAAGACAGATGTTTAACGACTGAGCCACCCAGGCGCCCCTTTAATTACATATATTAATTAGACTTCTAAACTCTTAGGAACCTTACTTTCTAATGAAAACTAAGAAGTAAACAATTATGAACTGTCTGATATACCTGCATTCTTTAAATTTGCCCATTAATGAGTACATTTCATGATTTCTAGAAGCATATGCCTTTTTCAATTTTCCAGTATAGCACTAACACATCCAAGTATTTTTTACTTTCTCTGTAATAAGAAGCCAAAAGTAAATAAACTTATGTTCAGTAATTTATGTTTCAGTATTTTATCTAATTTGGAAAGGATCTAGATATTCAATGACTATCCATTATGTAATTTAATTTAACAAAACTTTAAGGGTTTTAGCTACCAAAAAAGATTTGGGGAAACTATTTATGTAGACATGAGTATTGCCAAAAAGTTTATTTGTAAACTTTTATCTTACTTGCATCTATTTAATTCTCTTCTTCTTGATAACTATGTTTAGATTAGTCATGAAAATTTCACAAGACATCAAACAACTAACCATCATCTTTAAGTTATCTCTCTTGCTGACAAATTCTGTAACAGAACTTATTTGACTTTCAGTAAACCTAGGTAGCATAAAAATATATTCAATGCTGACAACTCTAAAAACATGCCTGTTTTACTTAAACAAACAAATTTCAACGGGCTTTGATTTATTAAAGATTAATCCTAGAGCACATGAACTTGAAACTTATTTGGGTTCGTTTCTATTATGTTTCTGAGAATTTAATTTATATAAGTACTTAATTTTCCTTAAGCCAATTAAATGAGCTCTCTTTACAATTTAATTTTGGCAATATCACCCTGAAGTAGAAAACACCACACATCTACAACACATATGGAAATAGAGATAGATGCAAATGGAAAACTTATAGTTACTGTTATAAAATTTTTGTCCATGAGATGGGTATGATAAAGCAGAACTCACTCATTTATAAAAGAACGACTGGATCCAAACTGTTTTTCTGGCAGATGGGATAAGTTAAGTTTACCTGCTCAGATTGCTGAAGCTTTTTTTTTTTTTTTAACTAATATTTGTGGAGAAGATGCTTGGGATTTGTATTTATCCTTGACAAGTAACGTGATGGAAGCTGTGGGCTAGATTTTGAGCCAGGGTGCCTCTATAGCTGTTTGTACTTTTTTAAAGCTTCTTTTTTTTCCTTTTGTTTTTCTTCAGTCTTAGGAACAGAGGATGATGGAGGCAAAAGTTCCCAGAGAGGTTATAAGACCTTTGAGATAAATGGGGGAGGTTTGGGGATTGACGAGAAGGATAGGTTGGAAGACTTTGAATCCTTTCAGAGGCCGGCTGTATTTCTAGTTTTGCAAAGATCTGCGAGATAAGGACGGTTGCTTTTAGTCTCTTGAGAAGTGGCTGCAACTTCAGTGACATCACAGGCTGATCTACCCATCCAACCACACCATCTTCAACCTGCTTTTTTCCTTCTGGTACCTAGCTCTAATTTTAATTCAGAGGTGAAAGTCTTAAAAACAATGATCAGTTTCTGAATATCAGCTTCTAATCTGGCCAACTTTTGACTACAGAGATTAAAAAAAAATCTTGTCAGTTTTCAGTCAGGACAAAGAGCAGATTTTTCTGACAGTATTAAATAACTACCCTTGGGTGTAGGATGAACAAGACACGCTCTTCCCAAGATCAGTCACTCCCAAAGATAGTCAAAACAAAGAACCAACAACCTGCACATCCCAGGTAGGCTCCCAGGTAGGGGAAAAGCCAAGCCCAGTTAATGCAAAATGAGACAAAGAAGAAGCTTTCCCTGGGGGGAAAGGATCAAAAAACAATGGATTTGGGTTTGGAAAGGGAAGAACAATGTGAAATTTTATTTTCCTCTCTTGACTGGGCACTACAGACAGATTCAGAAAAACTGAAGATGGTAAGAATTACCTTTCTCAGGCTTCTGTCAGTTTTGCCAGGATTTCCACTGTAGGCTCTGGTATCTACTAGAGTTTCCCTCTGGCTGTTTAAAGGAATAATGTAGCAGTTGACCACAAAATCTCTTAGTGTCATCAACTCTGGAAGGGACCCACGTGGGGTCCCTCCTTTGAAGGTAGATATGGGGGTTTCTGTAAGGCTGGAGTTTTATTTATGTTTAGGTAATCTTTTCAGAGCGGAAAAACAATTTAGACAGGGGATTAGTAGAATGAGTACTCAAAGGCCGAGGAGGGGACCAATAGGGGTTACATCGGTCTTAGTCTTTACCCACCTGATGGTTACCAAGCCAAATTCTTTAGGACATGAAAAAAAGCTTGTAGAGTTTTATAGCTTCCAGGACCATAGTGCTTAGAAATAAAATAAGCAAGTGTACAGAAAGATGGAGTGCTTAACTCTTAGGAATTGAAGAATCCCAGTAGCTAAGTCTTTTACACAAAAGACAAACATGCGTACCTTGACACACCAGCGGGAACCGATACATGTCACTGTGGACTGGACAAGAAAAGGCAGTGTGTACCACCAGCGGTTCCCAGTGCACTCAACCAGCAAACTCCATGAATCCAGAGCACATTCTGGAAATGGGGAAAGGACTAAACCAGCGTACCCCAGTAAATGGGGACTGCAGACCTGACCTGGGGAAGAGATTCCAATATGGAATTGTGGGCTGAACCAAGGCTAAGAACTGAGGCTCTATGTTAGAGTCTCCTGTCAGCTCAGGCTGACCCATTAATCTTGGACTGCAAAACAAATTAGATCTGTCATTTGTATGCTTAGATCAGTTGTTCGTAGGCAAAAAGAGCAAAATTCAAACCTAGAGGCACTTACCAGCAGCCTTTGGAAATCGTGAGAAAGGCAGTGAACTCAAAAGGGTTCACGGGGTGTGGTCCTCGTTGTTTCTCGTTGTGCCTGAATGCTTTGGATCCACCACTGCTGCCTAATCTGCTAAAAAACAAAATTCAACTGAATAAATTTAAAGATCTAATTTGGCTTTATTAAATGATTCATGAATTTGCATTCCCATTGGGCAAACTGAGAGGCGTTCTGAGAAGTTGTACAAAATGGAAGATTTTTTAGGAAGGAGGGTGGAGCAAGAAAGTTTTTAGCAAAAGAAAAGAAAAGATTGATTGTTCCAGGCCAGATCCCCTTCAGATAGGTAGAAGGGCAGGGGGCCTTACTGGTGCACTACCCCATGTTTTGGGGGCGATGGAAGGACCATGTGACAGATTACCGCACTGGTGTAGATCAGAAAATTCCTGACTGATGGGTTAAGACTACATTTCTAAGAGAGGTTGAAACTGCAATTAGGTATTAAGCCTCTGCTTTGTGACTTGGCCTAAGTGATGCCATTTTGGGCCTGTGGTCTTTTTTTTTTTTTTAACAACCTTGAAGTTAAAAAGATTCAAGATCTTTAAATGAAATTTTCAGAAAACATTTTGAGGAAAACTCTCCTTGCACTTAGGGAGGGTATCCTACATTCAGAATGGGTCAGAAGTTAAATACCACTGTTATAGACACTTCCCTTTAAGGCAATTTAATGTTTTCTTCAGTGCTCTCTGTACATTTTATCTAAATTAGTTTCTTGGATTCTTATATTTTAAACTAAAATTTCAGAAAGTGGCCTCTTGCGGGCGCCTGGGTGGCTCAGATGGTTAAGTGTCTGCTTTCAGCTCCGGTCATGATCCCAGGGTCCCGGGATCGAGTCCCGCATCGGGCTCCCTGCTGTTTGGGAGCCTGCTTCTCCCTCTGCCTCTCTCTCTGTCTCTCATGAATAAATAAATAAAACCTTAAAAAAAAAAAAAAAAAGAAAGTGGCCTCTTGCTGCCAAATAACATTTTCTTACACACAATTTTGAGAAATGGCATATAGAATGTGTATTTTTAATGCTGTAATTATGGCTCTGGTTTTTGGAGAAAAGCCACTGATTTAGCAATGGAATTCTAGTATCTTTTACTAGGTAATGGACACTGTCTTTGTGTGTTAAGATACAGCAAGAAGCTCACCGAGCTGGGGTGGTGGTAGCTGTTTGCTTACCTGGGAGGAGTCTTCTATTACTGCTTATGTGGGAATTGCCAGCTCAAGGCAATTAAAAAACAGAACTTCTAGTATGTCTTACTATTGTTTTAAAACTTTTTCACAGAAAATATATGCCCAATGTTGACTGTACCCGTAACAGACCACTTCTACTGGCTCATGCTTGGCATACAACTGGGATACAGAAGAGTACAGAGGATAATAGAATGAGTATCTATCTACCAACCAGCTTTGTCAATCTTTTTTTTAAAATTTTTATTGTTATGTTAATCACCATACATTACATCATTAGTTTTTGATGTAGTGTTCCATGATTCATTGTTTGTGCATACCACCCAGTGCTCCACGCAGAATGTGCCCTCTTTAATACCCATCACCAGGCTAACCCAAACCCCCACGCCCTCCCCTCTAGAACCCTGTTTGTTTTTCAGAGTCCATCGTCTCTCATGTTTGTCTCCCCCTCTGACTTACTCCCCTTCATTCTTCCCCTCCTGCTATCTTCTTCTTCTTGCTTTTTTCTTAACATATATTGCATTATTTGTTTCAGAAGTACCGATTTGTGATTCAACAGTCTTGCACAATTCACAGTGCTCACCATAGCACATACCCTCCCCAATGTCTATCACCCAGCCACCGCATCCCTCCCACCCCCCACCACTCCAGCAACCCTCAGTTTGTTTCCTGAGATTAAGAATTCCTCATATCAGTGAGGTCATATGATACATGTCTTTCTCTGATTGACTTATTTCACTCAGCATAACACCCTCCAGTTCCATCCGCGTCGTTGCAAATGGCAAGATCTCATTCTTTTTGATGGCTGCATAATATTCCATTGTGTATATATATCACATCTTCTTTATCCATTCATCTGTCGTTGGACATCTTGGCTCTTTCCACAGTTTGGCTATTGTGGACATTGCTGCTATAAACATCGGGGTGCACGTACTCCTTCGGATCCCTACATTTGTATCTTTGTGGTAAATACCCAGTAGTGCAATTGCTGGATCGTATGGTAGCTCTATTTTCAACTGTTTGAGGAACCTGCATACTGTTTTCCAGAGGGGTTGCACCAGCTTGCATTCCCACCAACAGTGTAGGAGGGTTCCCCTTTCTCCTCATCCCCGCCAACATCTATTGTTTCCTGACTTGTTAATTTTAGCCATTCTGACGGGTGTGAGGTGGTATCTCATTGAGGTTTTGATTTGGATTTCCCTGATGCCGAGTGATGTTGAGCACTTTTTCATGTGTCTGTTGGCCATTTGGATGTCTTCTTTGGAAAAATGTCTGTTCATGTCTTCTGCCCATTTCTTGATTGGATTATTTGTTCTTTGGGTGTTGAGTTGGATAAGTTCTTTATAGATTTTGGATACTAGCCCTTTATCTGATATGTCATTTGCAAATATTTTCTCCCATTCTGTCGGTTGTCTTTTGGTGTTGTGGACTGTTTCTTTTGCTGTGCAAAAGCTTTTTATCTTGATGAAATCCCAATAGTTCATTTTTGCCCTGGCTTCCCTTGCCTTTGGCGATGTTTCTAGGAAGAAGTTGCTGCGGCTGAGGTCGAAGAGGTTGCTGCCTGTGTTCTCCTTTAGGATTTTGATGGACTCCTGTCTCACGTTTAGGTCTTTCAACCATTTGGAGTCTATTTTTGTGTGTGGTGTAAGGAAATGGTCCAGTTTCATTCTTCTGCACGTGGCTGTCCAATTTTCCCAACACCATTTGTTGAAGAGACTGTCTTTTTTCCATTGGACATTCTTTCCTGCTTTGTCAAAGATGAGTTGACCATAGAGTTGAGGGTCCATTTCTGGGCTCTCTATTCTGTTCCATTGATCTATGTGTCTGTTTTTGTGCCAGTACCATACTGTCTTGATGATGACAGCTTTGTAGTAGAGCTGGAAGTCCGGAATTGTGATGCCGCCAGCTTTGCTTTTCTTTTTCAATATTCCTCTTGCTATTCGGGGTCTCTTCTGGTTCCATACAAATTTTAGGATTATTTGTTCCATTTCTTTGAAAAAAGTGGATGGTATTTTGATGGGGATTGCATTGAATGTGTAGATTGCTCTAGGTAGCATTGACATCTTCACAATGTTTGTTCTTCCAATCCATGAGCATGGAACGTTTTTCCATTTCTTTGTGTCTTCTTCAATTTCTTTCATGAATATTTTATAGTTTTCTGAGTACAGATCCTTTGCCTCTTTGGTTAAATTTATTCCTAGGTATCTTATGGTTTTGGGTGCAATTGTAAATGGGATCGACTCCTTGATTTGTCTCTCTTCTGTCTTGTTGGTGTATAGCAATGCCACTGATTTCTGTGCATTGATTTTATATCCTGCTACTTTCCTGAATTCCTGTATGAGTTCTAGCAGTTTTAGGGTGGAGTCTTTTGGGTTTTCCACATACAGTATCATATCATCTGCAAAGAGTGAGAGTTTGACTTCCTCTTTGCTGATTTGGATGCCTTTGATTTCTTTTTGTCGTCTGATTGCTGTGGCTAGGACTTCTAATACTATGTTGGATAGCAGTGGTGATAGTGGACATCGCTGCTATGTTCCTGACCTTAGGGGAAAGCTCTCAGCTTTTCCCCATTGAGAATGATATTCGCTGTGGGTTTTTCATAGATGGCTTTTATGATATTGAGGTATGTGCCCTCTATCCCTATACTCTGAAGAGTTTTGATCAAGAAAGGATGCTGTACTTTGTCAAATGCTTTTTCTGCATCTCTTGAGAGGATCATATGATTCTTGTTCTTTCTTTTGTTAATGTATTTTATCACGTTGATTGATTTGCGGATGTTGAACCAACCTTGCAGCCCAGGGATAAATCCCACTTGGTCATGGTGAATAATCCTTTTAATGTACTGTTGGATCCTATTGGCTAGTATTTTGGTGAGAATTTTTGCATCCAAGTTCATCAAGGATATTGGTCTGTAATTCTCCTTTTTGATGGGGTCTTTGTCTGGTTTTGGGATCAAGGTAATGGTGGCCTCATAAAATGAGTTTGGAAGTTTTCCTTCCATTTCTATTTTTTGGAACAGTTTCAGGAGAATAGGTATTAATTCTTCTTTAAATGTTTGGTAGAATTCCCCTGGGAAGCCATCTGGCCCCGGGCTTTTGTTTGTTGGGAGATTTTTGATGACTGCTTCAATTTCCTTAGTGGTTATAGGTCTGTTCAGGTTTTCTATTTCTTCCTGGTTCAGTTTTGGTAGTTGATACATCTCTAGGAATGCACCCATTTCTTCCAGGTTATCTAATTTGCTGGCATAGAGTTGCTCATAATATGTTCTTATAATTGTTTGTATTTCTTTGGTGTTGGTTGTGCTCTCTCCTTTTTCATTCATGATTTTGTTGATTTGGGTCATTTCTCTTTTCTTTTTGATAAGTCTGGCCAGGGGTTTATCAATCTTGTTAATTCTTCCAAAGAACCAGCTCCTAGTTTCGTTGATCTGTTCTACTGTTCTTTTGGTTTCTATTTCATTGATTTCTGCTCTGATCTTTATAATTTCTCTTCTCCTGCTGGGTTTAGGCTTTATTTGCTGTTTTTTCTCTAGCTCCTTTAGGTGTAGGGTTAGGTTGTGTATTTGAGACCTTTCTTGTTTCTTGAGAAAGGCTTGTATTGCTATATACTTTCCTCTTAGGCCTGCCTTTGCTGTATCCCAAAGATTTTGAACAGTTGTGCTTTCATTTTCATTGGTTTCTATGAATTCTTTTAATTCTTCTTTAATTTCCTGGTTGACCCATTCATTCTTTAGTAGGATGCTCTTTAGACTCCATGTATTTGAGTTCTTTCCAACTTTCCTCTTGTGATTGAGTTCTAGTTTCAAAGCACTGTGGTCTGAAAATATGCAGGGAATAATCCCAATCTTTTGGTACTGGTTGAGACCTGATTTGTGACCTAGGATGTGATCAATTCTGGAGAATGTTCCATGGGCACTAGAGAAGAATGTGTATTCCGTTGCTTTGGGATGGAATATTCTGAATATGTCTGTGAAGTCCATTTGGTCCAGTGTTTCATTTAAAGTCTTTATTTCCTTGTTGATCTTTTGCTTAGATGATCTGTCCATTTCAGTGAGGGGGGTGTTAAAGTCCCCCACTATTATTGTATTGTTGTCAATGTGTTTCTTTGCTTTTGTTATTAATTGCCTTATATAATTGGCTGCTCCCATGTTTGGGGCATAGATATTTACAATTGTTAGATCTTCTTGTTGGATAGACCCTTTAAGTAGGATATAGTGTCCTTCTTCATCTCTTATTACAGTCTTTGTTTTAAAATCTAATTTGATATAAGGATTGCCACCCCAGCTTTCTTTTGGTGTCCATTAGCATGGTAAATGGTTTTCCACCCCCTCACTTTCAATCTGGGGGTGTCTTTGGGTCTAAAATGAGTCTCTTGCAGACAGCATATCGATGGGTCTTGTTTTTTAACCCAATCTGATAGCCTGTGTCTTTTGATTGGGGCATTCAGCCCATTTACATTCAGGGTAACTATTGAAAGATATGAATTTAGTGCCATTGTATTGCCTGTAAGGTGACTGTTACTGTATATTGTCTGTGTTCCTTTCTGATCTATGCTGCTTTTAGGCTCTCTCTTTGCTTAGAGGACCCCTTTCAATATTTCTTGTAGGGCTGGTTTCATGTTTGCAAATTCCTTTAGTTTTTGTTTGTCCTGGAAGCTTTTTATCTCTCCTTCTATTTTCAATGACAGCCTAGCTGGATATAGTATTCTTGGCTGCATATTTTTCTCGTTTAGTGCTCTGAAGATATCATGCCAGTCCTTTCTGGCCTGCCAGGTCTCTGTGGATAGGTCTGTTGCCCATGTAATGTTTCTACCATTGTAGGTTACATATCTCTTCTCCCGAGCTGCTTTCAGGATTTTCTCTTTGTCTCTGAGACTCGTAAGTTTTACTATTAGATGTCGGGGTGTTGACCTATTTTTATTGATTTTGAGAGGGGTTCTCTGTGCCTCCTGGATTTTGATGCCTGTTTCCTTCCCCACATTAGGGAAGTTCTCTGCTATAATTTGCTCCAGTATACCTTGTGCCCCTCTCTCTCTTTCTTCTTCTTCTGGGATCCCAATTATTCTAATGTTGTTTCGTCTCATGGTATAGCTTATCTCTCGAATTCTGCCCTTGTGATCCTGTACTTGTTTATCTCTCTTTTTCTCAGCCTCTTTATTTTCCATCATTTGGTCTTCTATATCGCTGATTCTCTCTTCTGCCTCATTTATCCTAGCAGTTAGTGCCCCCATTTTTGATTGCTCCTCATTAATAGCCTTTTTGATTTCGACTTGGTTAGATTTTAGTTCTTTTATTTCTCCAGAAAGGGTTTCTCTAATAACTTCCACGCTTTTTTCAAGCCCAGCTAGTATCTTTAAAGTCATGATTCTGAACTCTAGGTCCGACATCGTACTAATGTCCGTACTGAGTAGGTCCATGGCAGACGGTACTACCTCTTGTTCTTTTTGCTGAGGTGATTTCTTTCCTCTTGTCATTTTGTCCAGTGGAGAACAGATGAATGAGAGAACAAAATGCTAACAGGTTAACAACGTCCCCAGCAAATATACTCTATACAAATCAGAAAAGACCTGAAACCAGGTGAAAAGAAAGGGAAAGAAAGAAAAAAGAAAGAGAAAAAAGAAAAAAAGAAAAAAAACAAACAAAAACAGAACAAAACAAAAAAAACAGAATATGATCAAATATGATCAGGCTAGTGCATAGATCAGTGCCACACACTAGATTTTGGGCGTATTTTGGTCTGTTAGAAGAAAGTGCCTCCTAAAATTTTAAAGGAAGAAAGACTTATATATGTACAAAATAAGAGTTGATACAATGAAAGGATGGAAGATGACTGTAAAGATGAAAATTATAAAAGATTTTATAAAAGGAATTGATAAGAGAAGAAGTTGTTTGAAAAAAGAAAGAAGAAGATTAAAAAAAAGGGAGAGAATGTGATCCGGCAGGAGTCTAGAACAAAGCCATATACTAGTGATTTAGGTATATTTTGATCTGTTAGAAGAAACTGTATCTCAAAATTTTAAAGAGAGAACTTATATATATATGCAAAAATAAGGGTGACTACTATGAAGGGATAAAATATGACTAAAAATGAAAAATAAAAAATGTTTTTTTAAAAAAGGGATTGATAAGATGTTGGTTGAAAAAGGGAAAAAGAAAAATTAAAAAAAACAGTTAAAAAAATTAACTTTGAAAAACTAATGAATCATGGTAAAAAAGCCATGAATTCTATGTGCAGTATTCCCCTAGCGCTGGCGTTCTCCCGTTCTCCTTGATCGGTAAACTTGGTCTTGGCTTGCTGGCTGTTCGTGCTGATCTTCTGGGGGAGGGGCCTGTTGCCGTGGTTCCCAAATGTCTTTGCCGGAGGCGGAACTGCCCCGCCCTTGTCGGTCCGGGCTAAGCAAGCTGCTTGGGTTTGCTCTCAGGAGCTTTTGTTCCCTGCAAGCTCTCGTTACAGCTTTGGAGGACCAGGGTGAAAATGGTGGCCTCCCAATCTCCGCCCCAGAGGAGCTGAGAACTCGGGGCCCCGCTTCTCAGTGTGCCCCCAGAGAAAAGCAGTCACTCCCGTTTCCCCAGTCTCCGGCCGCACTCCGTGCTCACCCGGCCTGTGACTGACCATTTCTATCTCTGGCACCTGACCCCGTGTGGAGTCTCCAAACCCAGCAGATCCCTGCGGTGTGCTCCCGCGCCGCTCCTCCCGGGGGGGGGGGGGGGGAGGAAGAGGAGTCTCCCCGGCTCTGCCACTTGTTGGGTCCCTGCTGGAGGAGCAGTGGCCCGACTGTCACCAATCACAGTTTATGGCAACCCCGAGCTGAGAGCCCACGCCTCAGCTCCGTCTCTGCAGCCAGCTTCCCCGCTCCGATACCTGGGAGCTCTGCCGCACTCAGGCACCCCCAGTCTTTCTGTGACCCCGAGGGTCCTGAGACCACACTGTCCCACGAGGGTTCCATCTCTAGCTTAGCCACTGGAGCGACGTACATCAGCGGAGCCGACTTTTTTTTTTTTTTTAAGATTTTATTTATTTATTTGAGAGAGAATGAGAAATAGAGAGCACGAGAGGGAAGAGGGTCAGAGGGAGAAGCACACTCCCCGCCGAGCAGGGAGCCCGATGTGGGACTCAATCCCGGGACTCCAGGATCATGACCTGAGCTGAAGGCAGTCGCTTAACCAACGGAGCCACCCAGGCACCCCGGAGCCGACTTCTAAAAGTTCTGATTTTGTGCTCCGCGGCTCTATCACTTGCCAGAAGCGGCCGACGGAGGCCCCTCCCCTGCCGTCTATCCTCCCGAATATCGCCTCGGATTCACTTCTCCGCACGTTCTACCTTCCAGTAAGTGGTCGCTTTTCTGTTCAGAGAGTTGTTGCTATTCTTTTCTTTGATCTCCTGTTGAGTTCGTAGGTGTTCAGAATGGTTTGATCCCTATTCAGCTGAATTCCTGAGACCAGACGAAATCCAGGTCTCCTACTCCTCTGCCATCTTGCTCCACGCCCCACCCCCCAGCTTTGTCGATCTTAATATTTTATGATGCTTGCCTCAGATTGCTTTTCTTATGATGAAATACATCACAGATATGACTGAAGCCTTTGTGCGCTCCTCTTTCTTCTGTTCTTTCTCCAGTGGGAGTCACTATGTTACATTTAACTTTCTGCACTCATACGCATATTTTTATCTTATACTACGTAATGTGTGTACCCTAAGCAACATGGCTTGTCCATATTCATAAACAAAATAGTATTTTTGCACATTTAAAAGCTTAATATAAATGGTATTGTAATGTTTATATCTATCTGTAACTTGTTTTCCCCTTCAAATTTATATTTACGATATTTATCCAGCTTAATAGAAGTAGCTCCAATTCATTCGTTTTCACTGCAACGTAGTGATCCCTTGTTTAAACACACCATAAATTCTCCTTTTGTGACATGTAGGTTGCTTTTAATTTTTTGTTATCAGACGATACTTCTATGAACACTCTTGTTCATGTCTTTCTGACATAATGTAGGACAGTTTCTCACTAGGGTGTACAGTTAGGAGGGGAGCTGCTATGTCAAAGATTAGGCATATATTTAATTTGAAGCACATCATCAAATCTGCAAGAGGCTCTGAGGTGTTGGGACAGCCATCTAGGCATGATGACCATGACCTGCTCTAACGTTATAAGATTTAAATATCATCTGGGACAAGATACTCATTTATAGACTTGGAAACATGCTTCCTCACTGTCATTCTTTGGGCAACTGCATCTTATAGGAATGACTTCTTCCCCCTTGGTCCTCCTCGTACACATTTTGGTCTGTTCATCATTATCAATCAACCTCATAGCAGCTAATTTTACCAACTCTTACTATTTTCCAGGCACTGTGTGGAATACTTCATATGCACTGTTTTACTTATTCCTCATAACAATCACAGGTGGTAGGTGCTATAAATTATTTCCACCTTACATGTAAGGAAACCGAAGCCTAAAGTAAATTGAGTACTGGCTCAGAGTGACTAGCCAGGATTCAGGCTGTTACAACCCAGTTCCCGAGCTCTTAACCACTCACTGTGTGATACCGCATTTCTCTATTCAGGATTGAAACTACAAAATCGTTACTTTCTTTTCCAATTTGCAAAAGAAAGAGAGGTCTATTATGAGACTATTTGCATAGTATCAGAAAAATCAGGAAAATTTTCAAAAAAAAATCACTACGTTGTGATTTGAAATCCTTAATCATTGACTTGGGTTCAGGACAGTGTGTTCATTCATTTGTTATCTTTCCTCCTTCTTTTTACAAAGTTATTAATGTGGAAACATTCTTAAAAAGGTAGAAATATACCTCATTATTATTTTTGCCTATTCCCATCTTCATTCTCCTGGATGTCTTTTACATGTTGCAGTTTTAGTGTACATGTAATCAATCTTTCTTTTTTTTTTTAAGATGTGTTTATCTGAGAGAGAGAGAGAAAGTGAGCAGGGGAAGGGTGGGGGGAAGGGAGAGAGAGAAGCAGACTCCCCACTGAGCACAGAGCCTGACTTCCAGCCGGATTCGGAGCCTGATTTGGAGCCCAATTTGGAACTGACACAGGGCTAGATTTCACAACCCTGAGATCACAACCTGAGCCCAAATCAAGAGTTGGACACTTAACAGACTGAGCCGCCCAGGCGCCCCAAATCTTTCTTTTTTAAGATTAGCATTATATCACAAGCGTTTTTCCTTACAATAAAATCATAATGATCATTTGCGTGGATGTGTTAGAATTTATTTATACATTCTATTGTTTTCAAAGAACATTTTTGTGCCTGTTACTTTTTCTTCCATCTGGGTCATTTTCTCAAGATAAATTCCTGGGGGGAGAATTACTAGGCCAATGGACTGATCATTGCTATGATATCTGATACTTTTTAACATCAGATGCATGCTTAGAAATGGGAATGCTGACTAAATCTGAACCATATGAGGTCATCACACCATGATCTCTCTGGAGATAACTTCCTGACATATCAATTTATTGCTTACAATTGATGTTAATTAGAGACTTATTTGCCTAATGTCTTAACTGATTGGCCTTCTCTATGGTCAATGTGGTTAGGTCTGGTTCATGACCCCACATCCCTCTGAGACTTATGTTCCTGGAGTTGCTATAATGTTCAGTGTGCCTTTTAACCATTGAAAATAGTCCTAGATTTGTTTATTCTTCTAGAAAACAATCATTGATAGGATTAAAAAACTTGGGAGGACAAAATTGGACTACATGACAGAAAAATAGAGCATCGTGGCATGGACAACAGGAAGGAGAAAATCCTGTGATCTTGTCCTATTTGGCTATCCTACTGAGCTGCTGCCCATTGCACTAATCCACGAGGGCTGCACAGCTGAGCACTAGGGGAGGTAGTCATGATTTACTAAATCGAATTCCAGGAGAGTTTGGATAATTTCCGATGCCATTAGCTATAAAAGTATGTGCCAAGTTATTCAAACCTCTGGATCATACCCAAGAAGGTCATACCTACCTTTGTCATTTTTGTTCCTGCCCTTCTTCGGTTTAGCCAGCAGGCCTTGCACCCAGATGCAGCACCCCAAAATGAACTGCCCTCTCTGTGCTCCGGTCATGGCCTATGCTGAGGTCATCCCATTTCTCATCACTTATCCCCTAGCCCCAGGACCTTGATAGGCAACTCCTGGCTTGTTAGGAAAAGCATAGGTCACGAAGCTCTTGGTGGGGACTGAAGCCAATATCCCAATACGTATTTATATGTGGAGATACTAAACTAAGGATATTAATCAGTGACTTAAAGACTTGGAATTTGGGACCCAAAATCAGATTTCTTGAATGTGGCTGTTTAGTTATTCCTTCATTTTATACCATATGAAGGTTAAGTGTCACACATTGCCCATACTTTGCCTTAAGCCCACCTTCGTTTTCCAGTGGTGGGTGTGGCTTCAACTGTTACTCCCAACTGCTCTAGTGCAGATCACCTGCCCTTACCTTCCCCATTGGCTACTTGCTCTGTCCTTTGTACTCAAAAACCAAGAGTGATATTTTTACCCTCTAGTTCCACTTTCCACTGGGCCCATGAAGGTCTCATGGCTTGTGACCCTTCTGCAACGGTCACAAGACAATAATAAGGTTTGGAAGAGACACTGGTGAGTATCTCAACACAGCAAGTGGCTAAGCTGACTGGCTGTTTCTTGCCTCTTCATTGAAAATTGGTGCTTTACCCCATTTCCTTGGCTATGGCTTTGGGTTATCATGAGAACTATTTAGTCCGGCTACATAGTTTCCATGTAAACACTTCTCTCATTTCAGCCTTTTTTTAATTTTATTTTATTTTATTTATTTATTTGAGAGAGAGAATGAGAGAGAGAGAGAGCATGAGAGGGGAGAGGGTCAGAGGGAGAAGCAGACTCCCCGCCGAGCAGGGAGCCCGATGCGGGACTCGATCCCAGGACTCCAGGATCATGACCTGAGCCGAAGGCAGTCGCTTAACCAACTGAGCCACCCAGGCGCCCCTCTCATTTCAGCCTTGTCCAAGTTCCTGCTACCTGTTGTTGTTGCTGATGAGGCCAGCATTTCCTATGGGCTGGCACAGCCTTCATCAGCTGAGGCTGAAGAGCAGTGGCCCTTGCTGGACAGGACAGGCATGTGCCAGTTCCCCTCAGGCAACACTCAATCCACATTGACCATTTGGGATACTAGTTTGGCCACAGGCATTTGCATTTGCAATGTGTGAACAAGCTCATTAGCCTCCACCTGCATGCCTGCATGCCCTGTGACTACCTGTATTCTCCTGTATCCCCAGGACTGTGTCCTACATTTACTCATCCTGTGGCTACCCCTGTTTTTGCCCCTCAGAACTAGTTGCTGCCACCACAGCCGCTGTTACTGGTGCTCTCTGGGGTGCAGAGGTTTACCAGCGACCCCAGCCATTAGGGTTGTCCATTTGTTCAGTGCTGTGATGGTTCTCACCCTGCTAAGAGCAGGGCCACATTCTATCACCCCGCAGTGTCATATTCTGTTAGATGGGTCTTGCAAGAAGTTGCTGGGCCCTGATTGCTGCAGAATCTGATGAGAGCTCTAAGTCTCACACACTCAGATATAACCTCACACAGCCATGGGATTGTGAGGGCAGGTTCAAGAGACAGTATTCTGCCATTTCTGTATCTTGGAAGCAGTCCTGCCGCCCCCGCCCCATGTTTGCCCTGTGGTAGAGTCTGGCTTCCTTTAGGATGATTTTCTTTCAGAAGCCCTGAAATTGAGCCCTTTTCAATTTGACTCTATTGGATTTCCCTGCCCTACTTCTTGGTTCCTACATGTTTATGTATTTCAAAACCCCACTTGCAGTTTTTAACTTTTCCTTCAGGAAGCTCCTCAGCCTCCACAAAAACTGGAGAATGTAACAGATATGGGGAAGGATGGGTCTACCCTTACCTCCAGAGACCTGAAACATTTATATCTCAGCCTCCTCCCAGAAAGAACTCCTTTGATATTCAAGTCCATAGTATGGCATCTTGTTCTCCAAAACATGCTGCAACAATGTGTCTGATTCATGCTGGTGTCCCCTAAGTGCCTGGCACAGGACCTTCTTCACAACTGGTATTTAATTTATGTTTTAATTAAATGAATAAATGTTTAATGGAATAAAGGTATGTTTTAAACACAAGGAAGAAAGTTGTTTATAGCAAAGTTGAGGTTGGTTTTCATGTTTTCAGTCTGTGCCTTCACTTGTAGAATTATTCAGTTTCTAATTTAAAATGCTTATGGGGCTTTTAAGTCATCTGAATAACAACATTTTCTGGACTGGAAAGATGGAGACAGGTAGGTGGCCAAATATGGCAGAGCAAGTCATTATCGATTGATACTAAATGAAAAGTTAGGTCTGAAACAGGGCGTATAGCATGATCCCATTTTAAAAATGTATTTGCACAGAGAAAAGAAGGACTAAGGGACATATGGCATGAATACTAACAATGCTCCCTAATAAATGAGTGGTATGATTATGGTCAGTGCTTATCTTTTCTTTTTGATTATAGTTTCCTAAAATTATAACAATGGACATATATTATTTTTGTAATAAAATGTTATATATCTTTTTAAAATTTTTATCTTACTATATTTATATTTTATTTTAATAACAAGGTTGCAAATAGTGTGCAGAATATTGAGCCCCTCTGGGTTGTTTCTGGCTTGAAAACAAATGCTTACCTAAAGGAATTCAATTTCTAAAAAAATTCTAATAGAAAAGTGTATGAGACATCTCAGTTATCCCCCTGGGAGGAAATATTGGGAGGTAATAATGTATGTCAGAGAAATAGAGTTGGCGTCCTCTATATAAAACAGCAAGGGTAGCATTTCCTCAGGCCTTTTGTATACTGCGAGAAAAACACAGAAGTGTTCTCGTGAAATTTCAAATGATCTTTGTGCAAGGGAAGGGTATTTTTTATTAGGAGAATCCCATGAAATACTTTTTACCATCATTATCATTATCATTATTCATGATAATAATAGCAGTATAGCATAGTGATAAAAATCATGGCCTTGGCATCCCTCAGTGAAGTTTGAATCCTGGCTGTTACCTGCTATGCGATCCTGAGCCAGTCATTTAGCTTTATTATTGTTAGCTTCCTAATGTATTTGACTTTATTTTTTCAAAGATTTATGTATGTATGTATGTATGTATGTAAGTAATCTCTATGCCCAATGTGGGGCGCAGAACTCACGACTCTGAGATCCAGTCATGTGCTCTTCCAACTGAACCAGCCAGGTGCCCCCAGCTTCCTAATTTTTAAACTGATAGATAATGCCAACTTGATAGGGGTCTTGTGAGAATTAACTGAGGTAATGTAGGCAAAGAACGTATGCTTTTGGCATATAATAATAATAATAACTGGCATTCAATACAAGCAGGTATTGTTGATAAAATGTAATAACAGCAACTGTTGGTACCAATTATTGATACATATTATGTCCAAGCCATTATTTCATTCCATTTATGTCTTGTTTTCACTTATTCCGTAAATTAACTTCATTACGTGGATGAGAAAACAGGCCCAGAGAATAAGGTAAAGAAATGAGTAACGAAAAAGTGAGAGATGAGCTTTGAACCCATATCAACCTGATTTGAATATTTCCTCTGGTCGCTCAATATTCCACAGAATTAAGCATTAATAAAGTATTATTGATTATAATGATTTATTTTTAGTAATTACCAATAATATAGTTTGCCTTCTCAGCAAAGCTCTGTGGTAGGAAAAATATTTATCTGACCACCAGGTGGCGTTTGACCAAGGTTCTCCAATTACACTCACCACTCGGAAGCCTTCACACTAGTTATGATCTAAAGTGAAATGATTTGCCAGATTCTGTGTGGGGGAATTAACAAAAGGCAGCAGTTTATAAAACGAAGTAAATGCGTTTATTTTTGATATAGAGCCTGTTTTATGTAGTCTATGTGGAAAAAATGAGACTTTCATCCTTAGGCACACAATTTATTTAATGAATGTAATCCACTTTGATATGTATTAAAATAGCATCTGGCATAATAATTTTGATGGTAACTCTGGATTTAATATGATTTTCATGTGCTCAGTTATAATACTTGAAACTTGAGATTTATGGGAGGAATGGCAGGTAGCCATTAATCCTGATTACAAGGTGGAGCAAGGGCATCTACTTTATTGTCCCTGAAGGAACTGAGTAAGCACACACCTATATTCCATAAAGATATAGTGTGATTAAGTAAAAGCAAGTATGTTGCCACTTAACATGTAGGTTAGCAATTGAGCACTTGTAGGGAGTGTTATTTTTGCTCTGTTAGTCTTGGTAATTTCTGTGGTTTAAAAGTTTACAAAACCTGTTCTTTAGGTACTTAATTAACCTGTAGCACTTTGTGTCAATTGTAATTACAAGAACATACACAGGCATTACATGTTTGAACCCAATTTAGAATATTTGCGGTTTATTTGCCAGTGGAAAAATTTCCCTCTAATGTTAAGAAAGAGTAAATCTGAAATGAGAAGGATCAATTCTGAGTTATCAAAAATGGAATGATTCAGTTTTTAGATTGAGTCATTTTGCTTCTCATTCCCTCAATAGTTGTGAATTGGCACAGAGCGTAACAAATATATGTTGAATGGATAAATAGTGAATGGATGAGCGCTTCTCATGTGCAAAGTGCAAATCTAGAGGCTGTGGGAAATATGAAACAGTAGCTTCCATGACCTCTGATCTCTAGGAAGTTTATGATATAGTTGGAAGATCGGAGACATAAAAAACAAGATATAATACAAATGTTAAGTAATAATAAAAGGCATCATATGGAAGATATAATTATCCACTGAATGCCACATAGGGTGAGTGCCATAAATTTGACAGAGAGAAGGATTTCTTTGGACATCTGTGGTCAGTGAAGGCTTCCTGGAGGAGGTGGATATAAGTTGGCCTTAAAGGGTGGGAAAATTGGAGGAAGAAGAGGGTACTTCCAAATGGTGAAGGAAACAGAAGATGAAAAAATGAAATGAACCAAACCCAAGCAATGAGGATGGGAATGTAGAACAAATGGGTACCTATGGTGGTAGAGATGGCAGGGGATGGTAACAAGTCTATAGGCCCATGCTTTTCAAACTTCACTATTCACTTCCCTAGTGGAACACTTGACCCTCTCATGTAAATGGGGAGCATTTCCTCTCCTTCAGTTTAAATTTAAAAATGTGAAGGATAAATGTTAAATAATTTAACTGGCAGATACTAATATTAAAGCAAATGTGGAAGTACTGTGGAGGAATGCTGAAGAGATAGAAGTCCAGAAAGTTTGTGACTTGCCCAAGGTTGTATAACTTGTTCAGAGGACAAGTCCTGCGGGAATGGTCCATGGAGCAGATTGTCCCCAGCCTTTGAATATCATGGTCAATGGTTTGTTTTGCTTTTGTCCTACCATTATTTTTTTATATTCTCTGACAAATCTGCCAAAGAGTGGCAAGGGAAAATAATAAAAGGAATTTGAACAAACTCATCATTTTTTCCTTCTTGTTCAGAGCTCTTGTGTAAGGATTAAGAGACATTATATCATAGATAAAATAAAGTTTAAAAATAATTTATTTACAATCCTTTGTGTGTTCCCTCATCTCTATTTTTATCAGAGACAGTAGAGTTGGATATTGGTAAAACGTACCGTAATGACTACTAACGGGAAGGTTGTATATATTTTTCAGATCTAGGACACATTTGATTTTGGGGAAGAAATAACTGATTTATTTGGCAGAATGTACTGGATGAATACAGCCAATTCAAATACTTTTCTGGGCCCTGAAAAATAGTCCTCCATCTTTAATGGTGACCTGGCTGGACAGAGAGTCTTGAACCCTGGGTGGGTGGGCTGGATTTCTTTTGTAGTCACAGGGCAAACCTCTGAAGACATTTCCAGAATGTCTTTTCAGCAGAATGCTTTTAAGGGTTGAATTACATTCTAGAGCAAGTGACTGAGAAATGCTACATTATTAGTATCCAAAAGATAGGGATTTGTTCTCAGGGTTTGAAGTGACTTGGGAACTCATTTACGAATATACATGGTACCCTCTGAGGGGATTGGGGCCTGACTTGCCTCTCAGAAATTCTGAAAGAAAAGGGGGAAGAGCAAAGTAATGCACGTTTTGGTTTTAACTCTTCTGAGTGTTGCAGAAAAAAAGATGCTGATGATTTGAATGAAGATCCAAGGTGAGAATTAAGAGAAAGTGTCCTGCCAAGGAGAGACTTGGAGGGTAAAGCAGACCTGATGCTGCCAAGGCCATTGTTCTTATTGTTGCCATCACCATCAACATAGCCATCACTGCAAAGGGCACCAAGAATGTGGACACATTTCTGGGTTTTCTCTATCCCGTTGGGAATCAGATGTGAGTCTGGGAAGGGGGCTACATGATAAGCTGAGTGACAGGCACTGTGCTCTCTCAACAAGCACACCCCCCATTTTCTCTCTTTCCCCTTGGGGTCAGTGTCCCCCGGTAGGCTCCTCTGTCCCTCCTCACACTACCACTTCTCCTTCCAGGCTCAGATATTTTGGAATCCTAGTATAAACACAGCTGGGACTCAGGCCGCTACATAACACATGCTTCTCTTAGGCTACCTTCCCAAGTGTTTACATTCCATGCTTGAAGAACTGGCTCCTTCACCAAACTCAGGGGGGTAAAAAAAATCAGTACAGTTCTTAATTTTTCACACTTTCTACCTAGTCTAGAGTTAAGCATCTGGATCCCATTGGAGGCCATTTGTCCTAATTTAGCACTTCCTATTAATTTGGTAAGGGATTACTATTGAAATACATAATTTAGTAACTTCAGATTTTACAAGTCACGTCAAGTGCCATACCAAATAGGGTTTGACTGGATTTATTACTGTTGAAAAGGAAATCTTTGATTTCGCTCCTCCTAGCTACTATTGATTCATTTCATACTCGAGTGTGTGAAATTGGAGCTATAGAAAACATGTTTTTTTTTTTTCTCCTCCCTTGATCTGGTTGGAATAAATGTTTTCACTTCATGAAATAAATGGTGAAAGACTTTTCATGAATTTCTATGTATTTTTAATGAGTTGTGTTTCTCCTGATGGACTGTATTAATACTTTACATGTTCTCCTCCCAGGAAACCAAGGAATCTGAGATCCTACACCAGCTTTGGTTTGTGCAATAGGAATTAATATTCATAGTGTTCGGGGCAGTGGCCAAACCTCTGGTTTTGTAGGTTGACCTCGCAGAGGAGGCAGGTTGAAAGAGGCTAGGAGTTGTTGCACGAGGGAATTTCCCTGTACATCTTTCAGCTTCTTCAGTTCCGTGGTGAGGGCACAGGTTTCTGATGGCTCAGGAATGTGTGTGCATGTCTTTAAGAAGTACTGAAGGGCAGGGAGATGAGGGGTAGGTGTGGTGGGAGAGTTAGGGCTCAGGGAGGCTGCAAGAGGTGTATGAACAGGGTCTGAATTGTTGGGCTGTAGTTCTTCACCTGCCGTTTTTATTGATGGCCAAGTTTTGTTTAGTGATTCTTAAACATTTCCTGGGATAAGAATCATTTCGTCCCTCAAAAAGAGATTGCCAGGTAGAGTTCAGCCTACCCAGTTCTGAATATAATTCCTGATATCTTGTAGATACATATTTACTTCATATTCGTAGTTATACTCAGATACACCCATTCACATTACTTTTAGGTATGGAGCTCTAGCGGGTCTCCATGAACTGAAACAAAGGACGTGTCTGCCACCTCCTGGACACTCTGAGAAATTCAAAGGATTTTTTCCATAGGAAGAGGGTGAGTTTGATAAATTTCGTTTCAAATTTTCTTCAACAGATGAGAATTTAGCTGAGTATTAAACAGATTAATTTCTGCCTTTGTAAAGGCTTGCACGCCTTTGATCATTCAGTCGTTTTAATGAACTCAACGTGGTTGTTTCCGATTTGGCCTTGAAGTCTTGGCACCTGGCCACAGTCTGAGTGGTGGAGCCTTACTGCCTCCAGCTTGGGTTCCTCAGTTTTGGCAGGGCTTGTCTTCCCACTGATGGAAGATTTACAAAGGAAAAAAAAATCATTATGTCTGAAATTCTGCCAGGACACATCAGCGTATTTCCAGGCTGCCATCTATCGTGCAAAGCTCTGAAAATTTAATATATATATATTTTTAAATTGCAATGCACCTGCTCCTAAGGAAAACCATCTTGTCATATGATAGCATGCTTTTACTAAATCAGCAAATTTTAAATTTTATTTATTAGGGTTTACAACTTGGGTTTCTTCCCTTAGGCTTCCTCATCTCTGTGTTAAGTACAACTTGCTTCCAAGGTCAGCCTCTCACCCTCCATAATTAGCTCAGAGATTTACCAGGGACTTCTGACACCAGCTTTACCTAGCGAGCTGATCACAACACTATTTGTGGTCATACCCTAAGTGATTCAGCAGCTCTGCTATCTTTAGACTTTTGTCTCATCCCACACAAAGCTCTTTTCAGAACCAGTTTGACATTATGCTATTGTACTGTGGTCCCGCAGGGTCAGGGAGTATAATGTGGCAATTCAGTATATGTCTTATAGCAGAAAAAGGGCATTCGATGTTTGGCAAAAGGACAGTCTGAAGACAAGGAGCGTGCAAGGCGAAGTTCAGTGGCTTCTGCCACTTTGCTGGGTAGGAGTGAAACATAACACCCTGAAGAAAATGGCTCCAGAAGCGCATGAATTGTTTTCTGTTGTTTGTAAGCTTTTATAAGCCGGTTGTGTGTGTGTGGCTAGAGGAGAGGCTCTTCTCCTTGGGATTCCTTCCTTAGTGTACTGTTTTGTGGCAAGTCCACTGAAGCAGGGGTTGTTAAAGTCAGCTTAAGTCATTGACAAGATCTGCTTAAATTGTTAAATATCAGTTTTGCTGGTGTGCTTGGAAGTTTAAATCTATGAGAGGTTTTTCTAAATTTTATCCTCTACTCTTGTTTATTTTGACTAGTTTCTGTAGAGGGTTCAGTTTCCAAAAGCTATTTGTCACCAACCCGGAAGTGAGAATAATAGAGCACTCAAAAAAAGTGGGATATTGGGTTTGCTCCATGGAATATTTACTACCTAGAGTAGCCTTTCATTTCAGAGCTATTTTTAACCTGGGACCTCACTTAGAGAGCAAACTGATGGATAGGACCATAAAAAATAGAAAGTTCTTGTGGACATGATTTACATGTTAACTATTTACCTTTTAGGGAAAAAAATGACAGCTATAATCTCTCCCTTGCCGACTAACATGCCATTTCTCACTATTAATTTAAAGTAACAACAACAATAATAAATCCCACCTCTTACTATGTTTCTCAGACCTGGGAGACTTGTGTTAAGTTTCTTTCAAGTTGACTGTCCCACCCTAGACAATTTGGAGGGATAATGATGTCTACGTTATCTGGGTTTTCCTAATTCCAAAATTGTGATTATTTGCTTGGGGCAGATTCAGAGGAAGTTTATTTGTGCACCATCTATGAAGATCTTGTTTGCCAGGCAACTTAATATTATCAAGGGAGGTGGGATTGTATTGTGAAGTGCTTTGCTGGATGCGAGGACATTTGAGGTCTGGTTTCATTCTGCTACTCACCAACTGCATGGTCCTGGCTTAAATTCTCTCATCTGGAAAGTGGTTGGTATAATGCTTTCTCTAGCCTCTTCCAGTTGTAGAATTCTATAATCTGCCTTCAGTTGGGAGCCAAGATGACCTGTGTGACTGTTCTTGGGAGCAAGGGATGCTGTAGGCACAGAAAGGGGAGTGGAGCATATCCCACACCGGACACCTCAGGCACAGGGGCCTCACACTGGAAAGAAAAATCCCTATAACATTCGGCTTTGAAAACCAGAGGGGGTTAACTTCACAAGTTCTTACAACCAGTGGGTTTTAACACCTGGAACTTTAAAAATCAGCGGGCTTGGCTCCAGGAGAGCTGTAAGGGTGATAGAAATCTGAGTTCCTGACCTTAAAGAGACAGCATGACAAACAGCCCCTCTAAGATATAGCATAGGAGCAGCAGTTTGAAAAACACATGGAGTATACAGGAGGAAGGTTTGTTTACTAATCTCAGAGCATGTGCTGGAGGGACAGGGATCTTTGGGAGGCTTCTCCAAGAACAAAAGAGCTGATGGGTGCTGTTTCGCTTCCCCTCCCCATAGCCTAGACACATGGACACTTGTGGGAACTAGCACAGTGCCAACACTCTACCTAGCTTGCTAACAGCATGTCCCATCCCAGTGTTCTCCTGTGGACATGCTTCCTCCATCCTGGCCATGGCAAGAATTTTCCAAAGTGGCTCAAGGTCCCTAACCACAGTGGACTGGCACAAACTGTGCTAATACCACAAACCCTGCCCACTCGTTCTTCTGCAGATCTGCCCCCTTCTAACCCAACTTCAGCAAAAGTTTTTCAAAGCGGCCACAGGTCCCTGACCACAGCCCACCTGCACAAACTTTACTAACACCTGGGGCCCCACCCCCACATTGTCCTGCAGACCTGCCCTTGGCAGGGGTCCTTCTAAAGTAGCACCAGAAGTGTGGCAGTGTGCAAGCAGCCCCTATAGGGGCCAGGACCACTCTAAAGTGACTCCTGCCTGGGGAGAGGGAAAGATAACCATACACATCAGTCTGACTGTGCCCCAGCAGTGGGCTGGGGGCAGACATTTGGTCTGACTTCAGGCCCCACCCACCAATGAAAGCTTCTCAAGGGACAACACAGAGAAAGCACCCAGCAGTTTGGTGCTACTGCATCTCTGGCAAACACCTGGTCTGACTCAACTCAAGCCCAAGGAGGCCCCAGCCAGGCCCATTAACAACACCAAACACTGCCCAGAGTAGGCAAACAGAGCCATTGCAGATGACTGGACTGAAGGCAAACATGGTTCAACCACAAGTGTAGGGCACATACAACACACATAGGAGATACCCCTGAGGCACCAGGTTCTGGTGAACAGGGCACACTGCACTGCAGGGCACTACAGGACTTCTTCTTTACAAGGCCACTACTTTCAAGAGCAGGAGATGTAGCTAACTTTCCCAACACATAGAAACAGACACAGAGAGTTAGACAAAATGAGGAGACAGAGGAATATGTCCCAAATGGAAGAACAGGACAAAATCACAGCAAGAGAGCTAAGTGAAATGGAGATAAGTAATATGCCTGCTGGAGAATTTAAAGTAATGGTCATAAAGACACTGGACTTGAGAAAAGAGTGGAAGACCTCAGTGAAAACCTAAAAAAAAAAGAGAGATAGAAAATGAAAAAGAACCAACCAGAGACAAAGGACCCAATAACCAAAATTAAAAATACGCTAGAGGGAATATATAGTAGACTAAAGGAAGCAGGAGAATGGATCAGTGATCTAGAAGACAGAGTAAAGGAAATCAGTCAACTGGACAGGACAGAGAAAATAATAAAAAGTGAAAATAGATTAAGGGAAGACAGTGACACCATGAAATACAATAACATTCACATTATAAGGATCCTAGAAGGAGAAGAGAGAGAAAAGGGGGCAGAAAATATATTTGAAGAAATTAAAAACAAACAAACAAAAAAAACGAAAACAACAACAACCCTGAATCTGGGCAAGGAAACAGAAATCCAGATCCAGGAGGCACAGAGAGCCCCCAACAAAATCAACCCAAGGAGGTCCACACCAAGATACATAGTAATTAAAATAGAAAAATACAGTGATAAAGAGAGAATTTTAAAAGCAGCAAGAGAGCACATGACTGGCACAGTTGGTAGAACATGCAACTCTTGATCTTGGTGTTCTGAGTTTGAGCCCCACCTTGGGTATAGCAATTACTCAAAAATTGAAAAAAAAATCTTTGGGGCACCTAGGTGGCTCAGTTGACTAAGTGTCCGACTCTTGATCTCAGTTCAGGTCTTGATCTCAGGGTCGTGAGTTCAAGCCCTGCATTGGGCTCCATGCTGGGCATGGAGCCTACTAAAAAAATAACAAAACAAACAAACAAAAAATAAGAGCAACAGAAGAAAACAATTATATAAACAGTAAACTCCATAAGGCTACCTGCTGATTTTTTGGCAGAAACTTTACAGGTCAAAAGGGAGTGACATGATATATTCAATGTGTTGGGGAAAAAAAAACAAACCCTGTAGCCAAGAATACTCTATCCAGCAAGATTATCATTTAGAAGAGAAAGAGAGATAAAGATTTTCCCAGAGATAAAGTAATTCATCACCACTAAACCAGGCTTACAAGAAATGTTAATGGGGCTCAGTGGAAAGGAAAGACTATAAGCAGTGGTAAGAAAAGTAGGAAGCATAAAAGCAGTAAAATTAAGCATATCTATAAAAATCAGTCAAGGGAGTCACAAAATAAAAGGATGTGAAATATAATATATACCTAAAATGTGTGGGGTGGGGAGGAGTAACAATTTAATGCTTTTAGAATGGGTTCAAACTTAAGTGACCATCAACTTAATATGGACTGCTGTATGCATAAGACGTTATATATAAACTTAATGCTAACCACAAATCAAAAACTGGTTAATAGGTATGCAAGAAATAAAGAGAAAGGAATCCAAGTATATCCCTAAAGAAAGCCAGTAAACCATGAGAGGAGAGAACAAGAGAAGAGACGAACAGAGAAGAACGATAAAAATAACTATAAAACAAGTAACAAAGTGGCAATAAGTACATATCTATCAACAATTACTTCGAATATAAATAGACTAAATACTCCAATAAAAGACATAGGGTGATGGAAGGGATGAAAAAGTAAGACTGATCTATATGCTGCCTACAAGAGACTCATTTCAATAACGCAGATTGAAAGTGAAGGGATGGAAAAGCATTTATCATGCAAATGGAAGTGAAAAGAAAGCCTGGGTAACAATACTTATATAGGATAAAATAGATTTTTAAAACAAAGACTATAACAAGAGACAAAGAAGGACACTACATAATATTAAAGGGAACAATCCAAAAAGAAGATAAAAAGAATTGTAAATATTTATGCACCCAATGTAGGAGCACCTAAATACATATAGGAAGTAATCAATCATAATACAATAGAAGATTTTAACACCCCATTTACATCAATGGATAGATCATCCAGACAGAAAAGCAACAAGGAAACAGTGGCTTTGAATGACACATTGGGCCAAATGGATCTAACAGATATATTCAGAACATTTTATCCTAAAATAGTGGAATATACATTCTTTTCCAGTGCACATGGAACATTCTCCAGAATAGACCATGTGTTAAGCTACAAAACAAGTTTCAACAAATTCAAAAAGATTGAAGTCATACCATGAGTCTTTTCTGACCACAATACTATGAAACTAGAAATCAACCACAAGAAAAAATCTGGAAAGAACACAAATACATGGAGGTTAAGTAACATACTACTAAACAATGAATGGATCAACCAAGAAACCAAAGAGGGAATAAAAAAAAAATACATGGAGACACATGAAAATGAAAATACAATGGTCCAAAACCTTTGGGATGCAGCAAAAGCCGTTCTAAGAGGGCAGTTTATAGTAATACAGGCCCACCTCAAGAAGCAAGAAAAATCTCAAATAAACAACCAACCAATACACCTAAAGGAGCTAGTAAAAGAACAAACAAAACCCCAAACCAGTAGAAGGAAAGAAATAATAAAGATTAGAGCAGAAATAAATGAAATAGAAACTAAGAAAACAATAAAACAGATCATGAAACCAGGAGCATATTCTTTGAAAAGATCAACAAAATTGATAAACCTTTAGCCAGGCTCATTGAGAGAGAGAGAGAGAGAGAGAGAGAGAAGACTCAAATAAACAAAATCAGATATGAAACAGGAGAAATAACAGCCAACACCACAGAAATACAATTATAAGAGAATATTATGAAAAATTATATGACAACAAATTGGGCAACCTAAAAAAAATGGCTAAATTTCTAGAAACATATAACCTCCCAAAACAGAATCAGGAAGGAATAGAACATTTGAACAGACCAATTACCAGCAATGAAATTATATCAGTAATCAAAAAACTCCCAACACACAAAAGTCTAGGACCAGATGGCTTCACAGGTGAATTCTACTAAACATTTATTTATTTATTTTTAAAGATTTTATTTTTAAGTAATCCCTATACCTAATGTGAGGCTCAAATTATAGCCTTGAGACCAAGAGTCACATGCTCTATTGACTGAGCCAGCTAGGTGCCCTTTTACTAAATATTTAAAGAAGAGTTAATATCTATTCTTTTCTAACCCAAAAAATAAAAGAGGAAGGAAAGCTTCCAAATTCATTCTATGAGGCCAGCATTACCCTGATACCAAAACCAGATAAAGATACTACAAAAAAAAAAAGAAAGAAAAAAAGAAAAAAAAGGAGAGAAAGAACTACAGGCTAATATGAACATAGGCACAAAAAACCTCAACAAAATATTAGCAAACTGAATCCAACAATACATTAAAAAAATCATTCACCATGATCAAGTGGGATTTATTCCTGGGATGTAAGGGAGGTTCAATACATGCAAATCAATCAATGTGATATATCATATCAACAAGAGAAAGGATAAAAACCATATGATCATTTTAATAGATGTAGAAAAAGCATTTGACAAAGCACAACATCCATTCATGATAAAAATCCTCAACAAACTAGGTTTAGAAAAACATACCTCAACCTAATAAAAGGCATATATGGAAAACCCACAGCTAACATCATACTCAAGGGTGAAAAACTGAGAGCTTTTCTCTTAAGATCAGGAACAAGACGAGGATGTTCACTCTCACCACTTTTATTCAACACAGTACTGTCCTAGCCACAATAATCAGACACACACAAAAATAAAAGGCATCTAGAATGGTAAGAATGAAGTGAAACTTTCACTACTGCGGATGACATGACAATATATATAGAAAACCCTAAAATACTCCACCAAAAATACTACTAGAACTGATAAATGAATTCAGTAAGGTCACAGGATACAAAATCAAGATACAGAATTCTGTTGCATTTCTGTGCACTAATAATGAAGTAGCAGAAAGAGAAATTAAGAAAATAATCCCATTTAGAATTGCACTAAAAATAGTAAAATACCAAGAATAAACTTAACCAAGGAGGTGAAAGACCTATACTAGGAAAACTATAAAACGCTGATGAAAGAAATTGAAGATGACACAAACAAAGGGAAAGAGATTCCAGGATCATGGATTGGAAGAACAAATATTGTTAAAATGTCCATACTACCCAAAGCAATCTACAGATTTAATGCAATCCTTATCAAAATACCAACAGCACTTTTTACAGAGCTAGAACAAATAGTCCTGAAATTTGTATGGAACCACAAAGGACCCACAAATAGCTAAAACAATCTTGGAAAAGTAGAACAAAATTGTAGGTATCACAATCCCAGATTTCAACATATATTACAAAGCTGTAGTAATGAAAACGCTATGGTACTGGCACAAAAGTAAACACATAGATCAATAGAACAGCACAGAGAGCCCAGAAATAAATCCACCATTATATGGTCAATTAATCTTTCACAAAGGAGGCAAGAATATGCAATGGAAAAAAGACCGTCTTTTCAACAGATGATGCTAGGAATACTGGACAGCTATGGGCAGGAGACTGAACCACTTTCTTACATTGTGCACAAAAATAAACTCAAAGTGGATTGAAGACCTAAATGTGAGACCTGAAACCATAAAAATCCTAGAAGTGATCACAGGGAGTAATTTCTCAGACATTAGCTATAGCAACTGAGGCTATAATTAGCTCCTGAGGCAAGGGAAATAAAATAAAAAACAAACTATTGGGACAACATCAAAGTAAAAAGCTTCTGCACAGCAAAGGAAACAATCAACAAAACCAAAAGAAAACCTACTGAATGGGAGATGTTTGCAAATGACTTGGCGATAAAGGGTTAGTATCCAAAATATATAAAACCAAAAAAGCAAATAATCCAATTAAAAATGGGCAGAAGACATGGATAGATGTTTCTCCAAAGAAGACATACAGATGGCAAATGGACACATGAAAAGATGCTCAACATCATTTGTCATCAGGGAAATGCAAATGAAAACCACAATGAGATACTACCTCACACCTGTCAGAATAGTTAGAATTAAATACATAAGAAATAATAAGTGTTGACAAAGATGTGAGGAAAAGGAACAGTTATGCACTGTTGGTGGGAATGTAAACTAGTACAGCCACTGTACAAAATGGTATGGAGTTCCTCACAAAATTAAAAATAGAAATACCATATGATTCAGTAATTCTACTTCTGGGTGTTTCCCTAAGGAATACAAAAATGCTAATTCAAAAAGATATATGTACCCTTATGTTTATTGTAGCATCATTTACAATTGCCAAATTATGGAAACAGCCCAAGTGTCCATCGGTAGATGAATGGATAAAGAAGATTGGTATACATACACAATGGAATATTACTCAGTCATGAAAAAGAATGAACTCTTGCCATTTGCAACAACATGGATGGATCTAGAAGGTATAATGCTAAGTGAAATAAGTCAGTCAGAGAAGGACAAATACCATATGATTTTATTCATCTGTGGAATTTAAGAAACAAACAAACAAAGGGAAAAAGAGACAAAAAACCAGACTCTTAACTAAAGAGAACTGATGGTTACCAGAGGGGAGGTGGGTAGGGGGATGGCTGAAATAAGTGATGGAATTAAAAGTACACTAATTGTGATGAGCACTGAGTATAGAATTGTTGAATCATTATATTGTACACCTGAAACTAATATAACACTGTATATTAATTATACTGGAATTGAAATTAAAAAAATCATAGAAAACAAAGAACAAAGAACAGAGCTGACAATGGAAAGAAGCTGGGTATGTCATGAAATTGGTGAGCCACTGAGGTCTTTCCTACCACTGGACTTTTCAGTTATATAAGACATTAAATTCCCTTATTTATTTGGGTTTTATGATTTATCACCAAAGATACCCTAAATAACACAGCTAAACATTCTCCCCATTTTATTGCTGAAGAAATTGAAGCTCAGAACGTTTGAGAGTGGCTGGATACACTGATCCTTTAGAAAACATCCAAGGTTACACATCTAGTGAGGTTGAAACTGGGATTGGAATCCAGGCTGTTTGACTCCAAAGCCCATCCACTTAACCACCAAGCTATTTTTTCTCCTCAAGAGAACCATTGCATAATTCAGACATCAGCCATTGAACCATGGTTTACTCTCTACGTAGGGACTAAATCTAGAATCTTAAAACTGAAGCCAGGCAGTATTTGAGAATGTGACTTGGGTTGCATAGCATAGGAGCTATGGTTTCTGCCTTCTTAACACCTCTCCTCTGCTAACAACTCTTCTACCCTCCACTCTCCCTGCACTACCCACCCTCAGCCATGTGGCTCAGTTGCCCAATCAGATTCCTGCCCCCAAACCCCTCTGGAATCTTTTTTTCTTTTTTTAAAGATTTTATTTATTTATCTGAGAGAGAGGGAAAGAGCGAGAGCAAGAGGGGGAGGGGCAGAGGGAGAGGGAGAAGCAGACTCTCTGCTGAGCATAGACCCCAATGTGGGGCCCGATCCCAGTACCTGAAGGCAAACGCTTAACCGACTGAGCCGCCCAGGCACCGCCCTCCCTTTGGAGTCTTGAGTCTCCCTGCAGGCAAAGACTGGATGGAGCAGTCATCTGTGGGAAGCACATGGGAAAGGAGACCATGAGCTCTTGCAGGAGCTTCCAGGTGCCTGTTCTTTCTGAGGGCTGGTTATTCATCTGTTCTCACAATTCTAAGAGCTCCTGCCACATCGTCCTGCACTAAACTCTTTTGGCCTCAAATTAGCCAGACTTGGTTCCTGTTGCTTGTAACAAAACATCCTGGGTTATACTTATGGCAATGTTCAAGGCTCTATACCTAAGGCCACCTGTACATTTGGTATTTGGATAATTAGTGGACTGCAAGGGCATGTGGTCATTTCCATGTACCAAGAAGATGGTCCAGATGGTCAGTTCAGCCTGCCTATCTCAGGAGTTTCCATTTTAGCAACAGTCAAAAGGGTTCTTTTAAGAGGGTTGTGAAAAGTTCCATTTAAAAGGTATCAAATTATAATGAGTAAATTATGTATGTTATACTTATAATATAGGTGTACTATAATTAATTATAGCATTAGGAGTATTCTTATTTAATTACCCACTCTCAGCTCCACTCAATTAAGGACTGGTAAAATCTTCTAATGGCTGGTTGGAGACAAAAAACTCTAATCTTTACCCTGATCTTGGGTTTTTCCTCACGTTATTCTCTCCTTGAGTTTCATGGTCAAAGATATCAATGATTCCTCTGTTTTCTGCTCCCAGAATGCTTGGAGGAACTGTTTATCTTGCCCCTGGAGTTTGGGACCAAAAAACCTATTTCTGGGAAAGCATGGTTGTGTGTACTGAGCTCCTGGAAAACAGCAGGATTTTCCTTGAGGTACTTTCCTCTTCACTCACTCCCCACCTTTTTCATATTGCCCCTACTCCATATTTAGGACTGGTGTCAACTTGTACTAATCTTCAGCCGCCCATAGTGTGCTCAATGGATGCTCAGTTCTTGAGTCAGCACTGATAGGTTCAGCAAGTATGCAAGAGCATCAGCTGTCCCAAGGGAGAAGGGTAAGGATTCAGGATGAAAGTATGCTGCCACCAGGCTAGATAACCAGTGAACAGGGATGAGTCCTGAGGGTCTATTTAGCCTTCTCATTCACAGCATTATTTTCCTGTTCTGTTCAATCTGATTAAACTTTTTACTCCCAGAGAGGATTTTTTTCAGGAAGCTTGGTGTCCTTTACTGCCTTCTAACTTCAGTAATGGGCCACCCAGTTCCCCTAAAGAGATTTTTAACTACTTAAAACCTTAGAGTGAAGGGATTGGAGTTTGGTTATTTTTTTTTCTCTTTCAAAAGGTCTATTTCTATGTAAATTTTTGGGTGCAAACGGAAACTTACTTGGCGCAGCTCTAGGTCCCTGGCAGCATCCATGCTCTATGTTGGATCAGAAAGTCCTGTTTTACCAATGCCTTACAGCATTAAGTGGACAAATCTTTCTCAGTACAGATACTCAACAATAGAGTTTCCTATAATACACGTAATCTCTCATAAAAGAGCTAGATTCTCTTTTTTATATAAAAAGATCACTAAATAAAAAAATGGAAATATCAAGAAATATTAGTATAATCATATGGTGGTAACTATTATAAAAATAGCTGAGAGCTAAAAATATTTGCTTCTGAACAGTTACTGTTATGTCTTGTAGATTTATTTTGGTTTTTAAACTTATAACTTTTTGACTTTGAGGGAAATGAACTCTCTAAACAATGGCATCATTTTTTTCCTTTCATGGACACAAAATTTGGTTTGTCTCCATGGATTATGTATGTGGTCTCAAATTCCCTTTTTTTGTTGTTGTTTATTTTGAGCCCACTCTTTCATGTTAGTAGCATTTCCTAAATATGTGATATTCATGGCTATTAGCTCATACTGAAGTGTGTGACACTGAGTGTTAAAAAAAAAAAAAGCAGAATGTAGGTAGCTTTGTATGTGTGGGAAGGAATTATTGAAAGGTATCCTGAACTGTTAGTGACCGGAATGGGCTTCTTCATTAGGGTCCTCCACATGACAGTCTCTGTAGGATTTTTTCCCCTTGGACTGGCGTTTTTCCAATGTGACCTTGCCATCTCTCATCAAAAGGTCAGTCTATTTCTCCACAGGCCCTGGGACTGCTTTGACCAGTAGAATCCAATGGAAGTGATGCTGGGCCAGTTCTGGGCTTGGTCTTCAACTAGTCTGGCAGCTTCTGCTTCCTGTGTCTTAGAAACCACATGGGGAGAGGCTCTGGAGAATGAGACAGCCTGGGGGGAGAGGGAGAGAGAGAGAGAGAGGAGAAGAAAGAGGGAGAGGAAGAGGAAGAAAGAGGGAGGGAAGAAAGAGCAAGGTCAGGTATCACTTAGGTGCCAGAATGTGAGTGATGAAGCCATCTTGGAAATGGACGGTTCTGCCTCAGCTGCTCCAGTGAATGCTATGAGGATCAGAGATGACCTGGCCAGCTGAGCCCTGAGCAAAGTAAAATGGTTGTTTTAAATCACTAAGTTTTGGGGTCAGTTTTAATGCAGCATAAATAATAGAAACATTGCATTATATAGATTTTGAAAAAATCCTTTGGTTTTCAGGCATTTGCAGACTTTAAGAGGTGCCAGGTGTCTCCAGTTCTTGAGCCTTCTGTAGTCCAGATCAGTTTGCTTCTGGCTTTTCCCTTCTGCCAGCTTAGGTTTTATTTTTCTCAGGTCTGCTAAGTCAGTTATCACTAGTCCATTTGCTTTTCAGCTTACAAAATTTAGTTACCCTAATTTCTTTTACTGTTTTCTTTTTTGCAGGTTTATGCTTTCTTCTTTCCTTACCATAATTTTTGTGGCCTTTGGTAGACAGTGGAGGTAAATATACACATTTAATTTTTCACATTTAACTGAATGTTTCCCATAAGTTTTATTGACTATTTAGAATGGGAATGGGGATTTGGGGCCTTGGGCACAGAGAAATAATAGTTTTTGAGTGTCTTTTTGGCCCAGGGAAAATTTTCTGATTTCTCCATAAAAGGTAAGAACTGAGTAGGGCTGATTCAGGGACCAAACCTAATTCTGAGTCTGGTCAGGAACATTCCTGGAGGGGAAGTGTGATTACTATGGGAACATACTAGGTGCTACAGCTGGCTATGGGAAATAGGCTCTTAGTTGTCAAGGGAAAAAAGGACATACACACACATTCCATTCTGTGTAATTGGGTAAGGTCATGAAGATTCTTGAAGAAGAAAGCAGTACTGTGAGACTTTTTGTATCAAGATCACTTACCATTCAAGTGATAGTTCACTAAAAGGGAGGGTGACATGATACGTTAAATGTCTTTCTTGATTACAAGAGGGGGAAAAAGAGAACCAAAGCAAAATGGGATTTTATAGGACATAGAAAAAGCTTAAAACAAAAGGTCTGTCACTTGGAGAGTTCCAAGTTCTCAGGTAAGGGTTTAAGAACTTCTCTGACAATATGAGTTAGAATTCTGAGGGGAGAAGAATGAACCAGGCTTTTGTGAGGTTCTGGTTCAAGATGGCAATGTAGGAAGACCCAGAACTCACTCCTTCCCACAGACATACCAAATCTACAGCTATACATGAAACAATTTTTTTCTTAAAAAACCCTAAAAAGTAGCTGACTGACTCCTACACATTGGGCAAATGAGAAAAAAAATCCACATCAAAGGGGGTAGAAGAGCCCGAGACACAATCTTGCCATAAACCCCACTCCCGGCACTGTGACCTATAATCAGGAGGGAGCTCAAAACCCGGAGCTTCTCCCTGAGGAGTAAGGGGTTTGAATCCCACACCAGACACCCCAGATTTTAAGACCCGCTCCTGAGAGATAAGCTGTCAAAATATCCAGCTTTGAAGACCAATGGGCCTCATGTCCACAAGACCCACAGGCTATAGCAAACTGAGAAATGAAATTTGTCATCGTAACAAAAAACCCAAAGATCTGAAATTGTTTTTTTTTTTTTTAAACACTCCAAAAAGTGAGACTGAAACTTCCATTGACTTTATGTCAGAAAGTACGTCATATTGGTTGGTTGAATTATCCCACAATAAAAAACAAATCAGCCAAACGGAAAACATTTGCAGCCCCATTATTATTAATTTTTTCCCCTGATTTGACCCTAGCCTCTTCTCCATCATGAAAGCTATCTGGCCCTAACTTGGACAAGAGCAATTTTAAACCTAAGTATTAGGTTTTGAAGGTGTCATTTCTTGAGGGTGGAGCAAAAGTAATAGACTGCAAAACAAAGCCTAAAAACAGAGTTTCAGGAAAACAGTGAGTAGGAGAGATTTGTGACACCAAGAGTTGGGAGAAGATTATGAAAAGCGACAGGACATTTTTGGAGAAACCTTGTTGGAAGAACTCCAAGAGCAACAAACAGCACATTCAATGACTTGAAACAAGTTTATTAGGAAAGACTTGGGTGTGAGGAACAGTTCCAGGTCAGCCCCTGGGGATGTGCACTGAAGAAACAAAGCCCAGTTCAAGGAGATTTTGGTAAGTGGGAGATCCAGGGATCATTAAATAGAAAGAATTAGCTTAAAAGAACAAAGGAATTTTAAAGATCCTAGACAATTATCTAACTCATGGGGAGTTCTGAGATTTGTGGTGAGTAGGAACTTCTCTGGCAAGAAGATAAACAACTGAAGAAGGGAAAAAACTAATCAAATAACCACAGCCAAACCTAAGAGAAGAAGCGTGTGGGTAGTGCTTAAGAGCACAGACATTATGCTCAGGTATTTTGGGATTTTAGTCCTTGTTTCTCCCTGGCTACTCATGTGATTTTGGGAAGTAACTTATTTTTTTTCTGAGCCTCATCTTTAAAAGTGGGATAATAAAATATATTTCATTGGGTTATTCTGAGGACTCCATGAGAAAGTATTTGTTAAGCACTTAGCAGGGGACTGGAACACAGTAAATGGTAGCCCCTGCTGCCACCACCACTACTATTATCTTCATTTTAGCAGATTTGGGTTGCTGTCCACAAATGATTCATGGTCTGTTTTCATAGAGAATTGTTTCTGGGAAGTGGCTGCCCAAACAGGGACTACATTTCCCACCCACCCTTGCAGTCACATGGGACCATGTGATCGAGTTCTGACTAATGGAATGCCAGATGAAGTCATCACATCACTTCCAGGCCTGGTCCATAAACACCTTGTAGGTGATCTGCCTTCGCTTTTTACCTCTCTGTTGATTGTGTGTCAGTGGCCAGGGTGACCATGGAAACCATGTATTGGAGATGACAGAGCCTTTGTTAGTCTGGTTCCTGCATGATTGCATGGAACAAAGATCTCAGGGTTTATCTCTTATAACAGTTGTTACCTTAGCAACACAAATAACATCATTGTGGCTCAGGATCACAGTAGGCTGGTCAAGTCTCAGCTCAAAAACAAACGTTGGAGAAACCAGCCAGGAAGAATCCTACCTTACTGTGACTAAGATGGCAAAGAAAAAGGCTGTGGCTTAGACTGAAGATAAACTATAGCTGATCTGTATATTTGTAAATTACTCAGCACATTCAGTGTTTTGTCATTAAATTTCTTTACACTGTGTCCTAAACTGCTGATTGGAAGTTTGTCTGGGGGATCTGTCACTACAGACAAACCCCACTAAAGGGTAATAAGGGAGAGGCCGTTGCCTTTGCAGGAGAAAATTCAATTTCCTTGGGTGTTGGAGTATTCATTGCTAGTAACTAATGCCACAGAGTCTTTGATTTTTGGACTCCTTAGCTGGTTTAATCCCAGGGCACTGCAAGTCTTTCTGCTACTCTGTTGAGGGTTCAGATTCTCTAAAAAAAAGGTCAAGCGACTTTTAAAAGTCTTGAGTGTGCAGACTTCATATATGGGATCTAGCAAGGTTAGATTATCTCAAGGAATACTCAGTGACCGGGAAGTCCAAGGTATTCAAAGTAATATACTGGTTTTCCCTCTCTTGCTATTTGTAGCAGCTGCTCTCTGCTCATTACTTTCTGAGAAAAAAACTTAAAAACACCAAAAGTATAGGCTACTTTATAGAGCCAGGTATCCAATTATCCTCTTGAGTAGTCTGATCTATGTAGCAGAACAAACTGAAATTGTTTTCTAGGTGGGAGTGGATGGCCCTCTCTAGCCTTCATTTGGGGAATGATGGTGAGGATGTGGGGAGTGGGTGGTAAGACAGGGAAAGTCTGAAAATGTGCCAAAGAATTGTGGCATGGCTGGGAGGATTGGAGTGTTTTCAGACTCCATTGTTACTTGTTTTGCATCTTTCCATCACCCTTCCCCAAGTCTTCTCAAACTTTCAGTTCTCTCCTTGTGCTCCTGTGATGCTGGTCTTAAGCTGTAGAGCTAGGTGGGAAGGGAAGCAAGGACATAGGAATCATGTGCTTGTTCTCTCACTAATTGGATCTAAGCCTAGTCAACTAGAAGGGGACTGAGCATCCCAAAAGTAGTGGTCAGGGTCTTAGACGATCAAAGAATCAGGAAGTCAGCCTGTGATGCCCTGACTCAAGACTCCTAAGGCATGAACATCACAAAAGCCAACTCTATCATTTGATCCAATCTAAAGGCAAGTGTTATTTTTATAGCTGTAAGTCCTACACCACAGCCTTAACCAGAACCTGAACCTCTAACTGGGCTGGTAGTTGGCAGCAGAAAACTCTTTTTAAATCCATTTCTCTCATTTATCATCTTTTCTCTAGGTCACTATTAATGCATATTAATGCAAAATGCTTATGGACCCTGAGCAAGGATAGTGAGGAAGAAAACCCCTTTTAGTCCTTTTAGAAAATGATTATTGGCAGCTCTTTTGGTTTCAATGACCAGGAAGAAGGTAAAAAGTACTGGGGGTTATTCAGTAATTAACTAAAAGTGTAAGACACTTGAATGCTGTGATGTGTCATGGTTGATTAACAAAAAGTGCTACAGCTTTGGATTTCTTCTCTCAAGTAAGTCACATTGACTCAGTGTGAGACTCACAGCCTGGCAGGTCCAAGCAGTGAGGGGTAGCTGATTCTGTGTGGAATGCAGGATTCTAAGATGACCCCTCATGACCCACACCTTTGTATAATGCCCTCGTTTGAGTATGGGAGAGACCTGTGAATATGATGGGATATCACACTTATGACTTGGTTTCTAATCAGTTGACTTTGAGTTAATCAAGAAATTATCCTGTGTGGGTATGACCTAATCAGGTACACCCTTAGGAGAAGATTAAGTGTAAGCGAGCTGCTCCTGATGGCCAGGGAGAAGCAGACTGTGAGCTGCCCATGGTCGGCTACATGGTTAGGAGCTAGAGGACCTCTTAGGGAACAGCCTCTAAGAAAGAGTAACTCCTAACCAATAGCTGGCAAGAAAGTGGGGGTCTTTCTACCAATGACCTGGTTGATATTGGAAAAGGACTTCGATCTCAAAATGAGAATGCAGACCCAGTCACATCGTGAATTCAGCTTTGTGAAATCCTGAGTGGAGAACTCAGTTACATTGTGCCCAGACCACTGACTCACAGAAACTGTGAGTCAATAGATGGGTGTTGTTTTAAACCAATAAATTTGTAGTAATTTGTTATGCAGCACTAGAAAACAAATACACTCTATTATCAGCATACTTCATTCTTTAGATTTGGGAAATCAGCATTTGATTTATATAAAGTTGGAGGTCATTTTACTATCAGTACCACATTTTGTGACATAAAAAAAAACCTAAAAAAATCTTGTTTGTCTTTGAAGAGCTCACAAAAGTTCTACATTTCTCATTTAATTACTATGAGGATATTTGGGTGTATATATATATCATTTATATATATTCTTTGTGTATATATACAAACACACACAGACACACACACACACACACACACACACAGACACAGACACAGACACAGACACACACAGAATTGCCGTATGCAATTTTTGGGAGCTGGCGAAACAAGTCTGAAGGGAAACCAGTCAAAAAGGGAATATTACAAGCAGATTGGACATGAGTGGGAATGGACTGAAGCTTTGTGTCCATAGCCAGCAGTCAGTAAGAAATATCCATGGGGGGACACCTGGGTGGCTCAGTAGGTTAAGCGTCTGCCTTCAGATCAGGTCATGATCTCAGGGTACCGGGATCAAGTCCTGCAGTGGGCTCCCTGCTCAGTGGGGAGCCTGCTTCTCCCTCTCCCTCTGCCCTGCTTGTGCTCTCTCTGCCTTGCTCTATCTCAAATAAATAAAATCTTTAAAAAAAAAAGAAAGAAAAATCCATGGGGAAGGGAGAGCAATTGTAGGGCAGAAGCTGTTTTTATCAGGGCAGGCTTGAGCCCCTTTTTTTGTTAAATCAATAAATTTTACTTTTTAGAGTATTTTTAGGTTCATAGCAAAATTTAGTGAAAAGTACAGAGAATTCCCATGTACCCCCATTCCCACACATGTACAGCCTCTCCCACTATCAACATTAGGCACTAGAGTGGTTCATTTATTACTATCAATGAACCTACATTCATGCATCATTATTACCCAAAGTCCATAGTTTACAGAGGGTTCACTCTTGCTCTTATACATTCTATGGGTTTAGATAAATATAACATGACATATACCTACCTTGTAGTATTTTATAGGATAGTTTCACTACCCTAAAAATTCTATGTGTCCTGCCTATTCACCTCTGTCATCCCCAACCCATTGAAACCACTAATTCTTTTACTTTCTCCATAGTTTTGCCTTTTTCCAGGATGACATATAGTTGGAAACATACAATATATAGCCTCTACAGATTGGTTTCTTTTAGTTAGTAATATCCTAAGCCCTCTTTTGAAAGCTTCCCAAATGATTAAGTTAAGCCCTCCCAGGATAGTCTCCTTTTTGATGAACTTAAAGTCAACTGATTAGGGACTTGAAAAACATTTGCGAAATTCCTTCACAGAAGCACTTATATCATTGTTTTTTTTTTAGGATTTTATTTATTTATTTGAGAGAGAGAGAGTGAGATAGTGAGAGAGAGAGAGAGAGAGCATGAGCAGGGGGGGAGAGGGAGGAGCAGGCTCCCTGCTGAGCAGGGAACCCAACTCTGGGCTCCATTCCAGGACCCTGGGATCATGACCTGAGCTGAAAGCAGACACAACCCACTGAGCCACCCAGGTGCCCCTATATCAGTGTTTGAATGAATAATTGGGAAAAAAGGTTTTGTATGCTACAAACTAGCCTTGCTTCCCTTCTGTTCTCCAACTTTTGTGAGAGAATATCTCTTGCAGCCCACCCTGACCAGAAACATACTAGAAAGGGACTTCTGGGTTGCTAGTTCAGCTTAGCCAAGTTGACACATTAAAAAGTCATCACATACGTACATTGAGGACAATTTCTCCATCTACCAGTCTATCATTTTCTCTATCAAAATGCAGGAATTCGTACCTATACTTCCAATTCTAATGCTACACCTCAGGATCCATTTTCGCCTTCCTCCTTTTCACATTTTAAAATTCCTCTAAACACAGTAAGAAACATGGCTCATATTGCCCTCCATATATTTATTTGCTCAATTAATTAACTTATCTGCTCACTATAACCACCAATCTCTGCACACCACCTCCACCTCCACTTGCCCTCTCCTCTTTACTGTCTTGCTTCCTAGGCTCCTGGGCAAGCTCCAGTGCTCCTCTTCCTTGGTTACTAAAATCTTTGCACACAAAAGGGAAGGGAAAGAAATGAAAATGGGATGAGAAGGCAAGAGAGGAGGGGGAGGAAAGGAAGGATGTTAGCTTTGAAATATGTTAAAGTTCTTTTCTTTTACACAGTCTCATCCTATTCAATCCAAGGCATCCATTGCCTTAGGGAAAATTCAGATTGTTAAAATGGGAATGCAAAGAGATAAAAACAAGTTCCTGTTCAGTCTTTGACTTCCAGTCTAAAAGGTTTGGAGTAGTAGGAAGGGAAAATGAAGGGGGAGAAATCAGAGGAGGAGACGAACCATGAGAGACTATGGACTTGAGAAACAAACTGAGGGTTCTAGAGGGGAAGAGGGTAGGGGGATGGGTTAGCCTGGTGATGGGTATTAAAGATGGCAAGTACTGAATGGAGCACTGGGTGTTATACGCAAACAATGAATCATGGAACACTACATCAAAAACTGATGATCTAATGTATGGTGATTATCATAACAATAAAATAAAAATTTTAAAAAAACCTCTACTACTATGTTGTTGCTAAATAACTTAGTAACTCTACCTTTCTTGGACTTATTTGTGAAATAAAGGCTCTAAATTGAATGATCAAAAAAAAAAAAAAGGTTTGGAGTAACACAAGAAGTCTTTAAACCTTGGCTTTATCAAGAGAGTAGCGTTTTCTAAATTCCAAATACTCTCTTGAAATATTAAGAGCCCAGCCTGGTGGACTATGTCAAAGTGTAGAGGTGGCAGTTGATACCCTATGAGGAATGCTCCTGCCAAACAGGAAAAGAAAGTGGAAATCCCACTTCTGTAGGGAGAAATGAGTTGTAAAAAGATGGACAACTGAGTAAAGATGCTGCCTTAGGCAGGGGCTGGGGTGAGTTGGGCGGTGTTGGAAAAAAATCGGAAACATCAGATAGTTGAGGGAACAGCTAGAAACAGAGGTCACCTGTGCCCTGCTTCCCATTTATAACTTCAAGAAGAGACCTTAGGGTTTCCCCTGCATCTTCCTGGGCAAATGCTGTAGAGCAGTAATGCTGGAATGGCATGCTCAGGCAGGAGGAGGCCTGAGACCAAGCCCTTATTCTCTATGGCTTGTGTGCGGCACATAACAGGTGCAGATGTTCTCCCATTGTGCTCCCACCCCCTCCACGAGGCACGTGGGAAGGAACCAAAGTGCTTGCTGGTGACTTTGCCAACTGGTTGACTGAAGCAAAGGATGAGGGGACTTTGTAGATGAGTACAGCAGGCAGCCTTCTAGGTTGGGGACTGAATGAGAGTGGCAGCCACACCTCAGGGAAACCACAGTACCAGGGAGAGCTGAGAGGAAGCCTGTGAACACCCTCAGAGTAATTGCCATTTACTGCCGTGCTGAGAGTCCAGGCTCTGGACCCACACCAGCTGAAGATACCTGCACTGCAGCAAGAGCGCAGACAGAGACCAGGTCTAGAGACATTCAGGCTAAAACACCTTGAGCAGTGCATGTACCAGGGGATCTTTTAACTAGCACTGAGGATATTTAAGCTTAGTACTGCACCAAGATACCATCTTGAAGTGGGATGGGACAAGGTGAGGGAAATCCTCTTAAGTCACAAAGAATCTGCTCTGTTAGAGAGTTTTGGCTTGGAAAAGCTGTTGGACTAAAAGGGATTCAGTTGACCAGAGTCTTTTAAATAAGAGATTAAGTTGCCTTTAATAGATAATTTAAAAATCCTTTCTTTGTCATCTCCTTTCTCTAATACTAACACCATTATACCCCTATCCCCAAGGTATCAGGAATGGAATTGGCAGAAGCAGTTTAAGACTGGTAATGGAAAATGAAGGAAGGTACGTTTGGACCCTAATACATTGCTAAACAGCCCCATACCCCAGGCTTTGCCTCAGGTGCTGAGCGCCATGTGGACACCATGTTGTTTTGTACTGAAATCACACCCTTAAGCACACCAATTGGAATTCCTTTGGCTTAGTTTTCGTTGATTCAGCAAATTACTTAGGAGAGGATGATCCATTGCCAAAGAAATGATTCTTAGAGGGAATGCATGTCTGGCAAACACAGTCCTCAATTTTCAGATTGTTGCGGTACCTGTGGTAATGAGGATTCTGTATCTTTTTCCAATTTAAGAAAATTTCTTGCAGTTCTCTGTGATGATGATGTGTGGTTCTTGACATCCAAATGAACTGATATGATTCTAACAGTATGCTGCATATTCCTGTGGTGCTGGTGGGTATTTTGTACTATATTGCTTTATGGTTTTCAAGGTGAACTTGACATCTTGGGATTACTAGTAAATCTCTTTTGCAAACCAGGGAAATTTTCCTAATATAGGTGAAAGTTGTCATTACACTTTTGTTGTTCCTATAATGAAAATTTCCATGTGCAAAATCTGAAACCATCCCTCCAGGTGTGGTGCTTCAAGCCTGTGTCTGTATCTTGTGGTGGTTTGTAAAGAATGCTATCCTTATCATGAGCATCTAGATTAATTCTGTGGACATCTCCTTATCATTCCCCAAATTGCGGAGAATAGGGATTTTGTAATAAGTAATGCAAAAAATCCTACCACATTAGAAATACTTAATAATAAGAAAAAGCAATGAGAAAGATGACTATTGCCCTATGAGAAAGCTCAGTTCTGCTGTTCTATCAAACTGGTTGCCTCACTCTAGATGGAAGATTGAAGGGGGAAATTGCTCTGGGTTACTTCTCTCCCAGACCTACAATGGGAATACTTCTTCGGAATTTGTTTTTGAATTAACTATAAAATATTGTAGGTTTACCTCTTAATAAAGTAGTCACTGTTACTGGAAGAGAGTTTAGTAGATGAATCACCTGAAACTTATATTGTACTTGTAAATACTAAAAAAATAAAGTGGTGAATAGGTTTATTAACTTTTTGTCATGTTTGTTTTTTGGCAATTCCAAGCCTTCTTACCAATCCAGTTCACTGTATGTGAGCTTATTTTTTTCTTTTCAAAATTTTCCTTAAAGGCTTTAATTATAGTAGTTGAAATCATTTTGAAAAAGATAAAGTCAATATTGGATAAAAAAAAGATAGTGAAGGCTTTAAGAGGGAGGGGACAAAACTTCATTTCCCTGGAGCAGACATTGTTATTCGCAGTGTTTATGAGAGAATGATAAACACCATGGCAATAAGACAAATAATGATTTGTACCCCAAAGGCTATTCCATGGAGTCATGTATTAAACCATAAAAGAAAAAAAAAATCAATTTTTTCCTTGGAAAAGCTTAAGAGGCAGAGGGAATAAGGTCAGAATCTATTAAAGGAAAAATACAGAAGGTATGTAAAAATTTAAATTTTAGTACATACCATGAAATCCACAGCAGTGTTGTATAGTGGGGAGAGTAGAACAAGAATTTCTATGTGTCTCAGTGTCCAGGTCTGTGAGGAGGGAACAGGGTATGTATGCTCTAGACCATGGCTGGCAAGGTCATTCCTAGCTGGAAGGAGTTAGATTCACTCTACCGGAGTCTTGGAGATTTGAAACAATGTGTGTCAGAGGGTTTACTCTTCCAAGGTCCAAGTCCCTGAAAAATTGTGTAGAACAGAGATACCCCCCACCTCACTTTTTACCTCCTCCTACTTCATACATATTCATGCACACTAAACAGGAACACCTGTTTTGTCTTACACATGAAAGAAACTTGGATAAATAAACAAAATGTATTAAGCCATTGAGATTTCTGGATTTGTCTCTTACAGCACGTAGGCTACTCTAATAAGGAAGACTACCTCGCACTGTTGAAATTATAAAGGTTTATGTTAGTTTTCTAAACAACAGAAAATTTGATTGTGAAAAAGGCAAGTTGGAAAGAATTCCTTTTTAGATGAATGTAATGGAAAGTTTAGAAACACAGCAGAGAAAAACAAAAGTAACCTTCATTTTTTTTTCTTGGAAAACTAGCATTTAAGTAATCATTTCAGCAAAAAGAAGTGTAGTACCCAGTGGTATGATTTGAGAATGAAAATTAGTAGAGAGAAAAAAACCTTTCATTTCCATAGTGCATCATGATTTTAAAGCATTTTTCTGTTCATCAATTTATATAATCCTCGCAATAATTCTAGAGTCATGTGGCAATAATAATGATGTTTATTAAAAATAACAGCAAATGTTTTGAATGCTTTGTTCCAGGCTCTGTATTAGAGCTTTACATGTACATCTAATTTAATTATGACAATACCCCAGGGATTGACACTATAAATATCCCTATTTTAAAAATGAGAAAATTGAGATCTAGAGACGTTAAATAACAAATGTCACACCCTGGGAAGAAAGCAGGAGGGGGGCAGGGGAAGATAGCAGAGAAGGAGTTTCCTGAGTTCACTTCCTCTCATTAAACAAACTGAGGCAACAATTTCATGTAATACAACTCACTCTTAAAATTACCTGAGGACTGGCAGAACAGATATTCCACTGCTAAAGATATAAAGAGAAGGCCACATTGAGAAGAGTAGGAGGGGTAGAGATGCAGTTAAGAATGGTCCCCAGTGAGGGGACCCACAAGCAGGAAGAATATCACAGTGTGGAGGAATGAGGAGATCAAGCCCCACCCCTGAGCACCCCTGACCCTGAGGATCTGCACCGGGAAGATGAACCTCCAAAACATCTGGCTTTGAAAATCAGCAGGGCTTAAATCCAGGAGGGCTATAGAAAACTGAGTCTCCACTCTTAAGGGCCAGCATGCTATGTCACTCCATCCTGCAGTAGTTTGAAAAGCACCTGGGTTATATGTGAAAGAGATTTATTGACTAATTTTAAGACGTAGGCCAGAGGGGCAGGGATCTGCAGGAGGTTTCTCTAGGAACGGAAGTGCTGGTGGGCACTATTTTTCTTGCCCTCCTTCAGTCTAGCTGGATGGATGCTTGCAGGAACCAATTCTGACATCCTCCATCTACCTTGCTAACACTCCTTGGCATTCCACTGTGGACTTGCTCCACCCAACATGCCTGCCTTTGCAGATACCCCTCCAAAGTGTCTTCTGCCTTGCCAACCCTGTGAGCAGCTTCAATCAGAACTGGAGTCTCCTCATAGTGGTGCCTGCCCTGCCACACCTGGCAGGTAGTTCCGGCTGGGACTGGCATTCCCTCCCCTCCTCCCCGCCCCCCCCCCCCAGAGTGACTGCCACTCCAGGGAGTGGGGAGCTACATCAACTTACAAGCATGCCTGAAGTAGTGACAGCCACACTTCTCAGACAGCCATGTAGGGGGCACACCCCATCCATCAGCATGCTGACAGCAGTTGCAGCCCAGCCACAAGAGGGTGCATGTAGCCCACACAGGGAATACTGCTGGAGTTTCTGGTGACCAGGTATGACTGCATTACTGTGCATCACAGGACACCTTTTACATAAGGCCCCTACTTTCAAGACCAGGAAATATATAGCTGATCTACTTAATAGATACAAACACAGGGTCAGACAAAATGAGGAGACAGAGGAATACATGCCAAATGAAAGAATAAGACAACCCCCACATAAAGAGCTAAACGAAACAGAGATAGGTAAATCAAAATAATAAAAGTAATGATCATAAAGATATTCACTGGATTTTAGAGAAGAGTGGATGAACCTAGTGAGAACTTCAACAAAGACATAGAAAATAGTAAAAAAAAAAAAAAAAAAAAAGAGCCAGTCAGGGCTAAAGAATACAATAATTGAAATGAAAAGTACACTACAGAGAATCAACAGCAGATTAGAGGATGTGAAAGAATGGATCTGAAAACAGGATAGTGGAAAGCAACCAACCTTAACAGCAAAAAGAAAAAAAGGATTAAAAAAATGAGGATAGGTTAAGGGATGTCTGCGAAAACATCAAGTGTACTAACACTCACCTTACAGAGGTCCCAGAAGGAAAAGAAAAAAAGAAAGGGGCAGAAAACATATTTGAAAAAACAACTGATGAAAATTTTCCTAACCTGGGGAAAGAAGCAGATGTTCAGGTTCAGGAAGCAAAGAGAACCCCAAACAAGATGAACCCAAGGAGGTTCACTCCAAGACACATAATAATTAAAATGGCAAAAATTAAAGATAAAGAGGATCTTAAAAGCAGCAAGAGAAAAGCAAATAGTTATGTATAAAAGAAAGCCCTTAAATGAGACTATCAGCTGATTTTTCAGCAGAAACTTTATAGGCCAGAAGAAAGTGATATGATATATTCAAAGTGCTGAAAAGAAAGAGCCTACAAGCAAAAATACTCTAGCTGGCAAGATTATCATTCAGAACTGAAGGAGAGATGAAGAATTTCTCAAATAACAGTTAAAAGAGTTCATCACCACTAAACTGGCCTCACAAGAAATGTTAAAGGGATTAATTTAAGTGGAGGAGAAAAGGCAGTAACTAGGAGAAAATTATGAAGGGAAAACATGTCACTGGTAAAAGCAAACATACAGTATAAGGTAGTAGATCAATTACTTATAAAGCTAGTATGGAGGTTAAAAGACAAAATTATATCTACAAAAATGAGTCAAGGGCTACACAAAATAAAACAATGGAAAATAAGGTATCATGTACATTATATGATATCTAATATATATATAACAAAGGGGAAGTAAAAATATAATGCTTTGAGAATGTGTTGAAATTTAAGTGACATTACTTAATATAGACTTCTATATACATAGGATGTTATAAATGAACCTCATGGTAACCATAAACTAAAAAACCTATAATAGATACACCAAAAATCAAAAGGTATCCAAGCATAACACTAAAGAAAGCCATCAAATCACAAGGGAAGAGAGAAAAAAAGGAAAGGAACAGAGAAGAACTACAAAAACAACCAGAAAACAATTAACAAAATGGTGTAAGGACATACCTATCAATAATTACTCTAAACATAGATGGACTAAATGCTCTGATCAAAAGATAGGGTGTCTGAATGGATAAAAATATAAGACCCAACTATATGCTGCCTATAAGACCTAAAGTCACGCACAGACTGAAAGTGAAGGGATGCAAATGACAGTGAAAAAACAAGCTGGGGTAGCAATACTTATATCAGACAAAATAGACATTAAAACAAAGACTGTAACAAGAGACAAAGAAGAGCATTATATAATGATAAAGGGATAAATCCAACAAAAGACTATAACAATTGTAAATAACAATGCAGCCAATACAGAAGCACCTTAACATATAAAACACATATTAATAGACATAAAGGGAGAAATTGACAGTAATAATAGTAGGGGACTTAACACCCTCTTATATCAGTGGATGGATCATTCAGACAAAAATCAATAAGCAAACAGTGGCTTTGAATGACATATTGGACCAGATGGACAAAACAGATATATATAGAACATTCCATCCAAAACCAGCAGAATACACATTTTTTTTTCAACTGCATATGGGACATTCTCCAGGATAGATCACATGTTAGGCCACAAAACAAGTCTCAATAAATTTAAGAAGACTGAATTCATATCAAGCATCTTTTCTGATCACAATGGTATGAAACTAGAAAGCAATCACAAGAAAAAAGCTGAAAAAACCCACAAACACACAGATGCTAAACCACACGTTACTAAACAATCAATGAGTCAATGAAGAAATCAAAGAGTAAATAAAAAAATACATGGAGACAAATGAAAATGGAAACAAATATTTCAAGATCTTTGGGATGGAACAGAAGCAATTCTAAGAGGAAAATTTACAATGATACAGGCCTACCTCAAGAAATAAGAAAAATCTCAAATAAACAATCTAATCTTACACCTAAAGGAACTAGAAAAAGAAAAATAAACAAAGCCAAAGTTAGTAGAAGGAAGGAAATAATAAAGATCAAAGTGGAAATAAATGAAATAGAAAGTAAAAAATAAATCAATGAAATTAAGAGCTGGTTTTTTGAAAAGATAAACAAAATTGACAAACCTTTAACCAGACTCATCAAGAAAAAAAGAGAGAAGACTCAAATAAATAAAATCAGAAATGAAAGAGAAGTTGTACCTGACCCCACAGAAATAAGAAATTATGGAAAATTATATGCCAATAAATTGGACAACTTAGAAGAAATGGATAAATTCCAGAAACACACAATCTTCTAAGACTGAATCAAGAAGAACTAGAAAATCTGAACAGTCCAATTACTAGTAATGAAATTGAATCACTAAAAACAAAACAAAACAAAACAAAAAACTCCCAACAAACAAAAGTCCAAGACCAGATGGCTTTACAGGTGAATTCTACCAAACATTTAAAGAAGAGTTAATAATTGTACTCCTCAAACTATTCCAAAAAAAAATAGAAGAGGAAGGAATGCTTTTGAATTCATTCTATAAGACCAGAATTACTCTGATACCAAAACCAGACCATGACACTACAAGAAAGGAAAGTTGCAGATCAACATCCCTGATGAACATAGACACAAAAAATCCTCAACAAAATATTAGCAAACTGAATTAAAAGATACATTAAAAAGATCATTTCCCACGATTGGTGGGATTCATTCCAGTGATGCAAGAATGGTTTGATATCTGCAAATCAATCAGTGTGACACACCACACTAGCAAAATGAAATATAAAATTATATGGTCATTTCAATAGATGAAGAAAAAGTACTTGACAAAATTTAATGTCCATTCATGATAAAAACTCTCAACAAAGTGAGAATAGAAGAAACATGTCTCAACATAATAAAGGCCATATAGCTAAAGGCCCACAGCTAACATTACATCCAGTGGTGAAAAGCTGGAAGTTTTCCCTTTAATATAAGGAAAAAAGACAAGGATGTATACTCTCATGATTTTTATTCAACATAATACTAGAAGTTTAGCTACAGCAATTGGACAAGGAAAAAAAAGGCATTTAAACTGGTAAGAAAGAAGTAAAACTCACTATTTGCAGATGACACGATACTATATGTAGAAAACCGTAAAGACTCCACCAAGACCTACTAGAACTAATAAGTGAATTCAGCAAAGTTGCAGGATACAAAGTAATATACAGAATTCTTTTGTATTTTTATATACTAATAATGAACAGAAAGAGAAATTTAAAAAACAATCTCATTTAAAATTGCATCAAAAACATAAAATACCTAGGAATAAACTTAACCAAGGAAGTGAAAGATCTGTATTCTGAAAACTGTAAGACACTAATGAAAGAAATAGAAGATGACACAAATAAATGGAAAGATATACCATCCTCATAGATAGGGAAAATTAATATTGTTAAATGTCCATATACCCAAAGCAATCTACAGATTCAAAACAATACCTATCAAAATTCTAGTGGCATACTTCACAGAACTTGAACAAATAATTCTAAAATTTATATGTAGCCACAAAAGACTCTGAATAGCCAAAGCAATCTTGAGAAAGTATAACAAAGCTGGAGGTATCATAACCCAATTTCAAACTACACCACAAAGCTATAGAAATAAAAACAGTATGGTGTTGGCACAAAAACCAGACACATAGATCAATGGAACAGAATAGAGAGCCCAGAAATAAATCCAGCCTTACATGGTCAACTATTCTGTGATACAGAAGAGTATACAGTGGGGGAAAAGATAGTCTCTTCAATGAATGGTATTGGGAAAACTGGACAGCTATGTGAAAAACAGTCAAAGTGGACTGCTTTCTTATGCCATACACACAAACTCAAAATGGACTAACAACCTAAACGTATGACCTGAAAACAGAAAACTCTTAAAAGAAAACATAGGCAGTAACTCTTAAACATTGGGCTTAGCAATATTTTTCAGATATGTCTCCCCAGGTAAGAGCAATAAAAGCAAAAATAAGCAATTGAGACTACACCAAACTGAAAAGCTTTTGTACAGTTTGGTAAACTATCAACAAAATGAAAATTCATCCTACTGAATGGAAGAAGATATTTGCAAATGATATATCTGATGAGGGATCAATATTCAAAATATATAAAGAACTTAAATAATCAACACTAAAAACTGCAAACAATCCAATTAAAAAACGGGCAAAGGGGGCACCTGGGTGGCTCAGTTTGTTAAGCGACTGCCTTCAGCTCAGGTCATGATCCCGGAGTCCCAGGATCGAGTCCCACATCGGGCTCCCTGCTCAGCAGGGAGTCTGCTTCTCCCTCTGACCCTCTTCCCTCTCATGCTTTCTATCTCTCATTCTCTCTCTCTCAAATAAATAAATAAAAAATCTTTAAAAAAAAATGGGCAAAGGACCTGAGTAGACATTTTTCCAAAGAAGGCATATAGATGGCCAATAGACACATGCAAAGATGCTCAGCATCACTAATCATCAGGGAAATGCAAATCAAAACCACAATGAGGTATTACCTCACACCAGTCAGAATGGCTGGTATCAAAAAGACAAGAAATAACAAGTGTTGGAAAGGAATGTGGAGAAAAGGAAACACTTGTGCTCTGTTGGTGGGAATGTAAATTGGTGCAGCCACTGTGGAAAACAGTATGGAGGGTCTTCACAAAATTAAAAATAGAACTACCACATCATCCAGCAATTGCATTTCCAGGTATTTATCTAAAGAAAATGAACACACTAATTCAAAGAAATATATGCACTTCTATGTTTATTGCAGCATTACACCTGACCCTTGAAGAACACAAGTTTGAAATGTGCAGGTCCTCTTATACGTGGGTCTTTTGTGATATAGTACAGTAGTATAAATGTATTTTCTCTTCCTTATGATTTTTTAAATAACATATTCTTTTCTCTAGCTTACTTTATTGTAAGAATATAGTATATAATGTGCAGAACATAAAAAACAGGTGTTAGTCAACAGTTTGTGTTATCAGTAAGGCTTCCGGTCAACAGTAGGCTATTTAGTAGTTAAATTTTTGAGAACTCAGAAGTTAAATGTGGATTTTCAACTGTGTAGGGAGTCAGTGCCCTTAATCCCCATGCTGTTCCAGGGTCAACTGTATTTACAAGATATGAAAGCAACCTAGGCGTCCATCAATAGATGAATAAAGGTATGGTATATATACACAATGGAATATTAATAAGATCTAAAAAGGAATGAAATCTTGCCATGTATGACAATATGGGTAGTATTATGCTAAGTGAAATAAGTCAGAGAAAGACAAATGTTTTCACTCACATGTGCAATCTTAAAAATAAAACAACCAACCAACCAACCTAGTAATAGACTCATAAATACAGAGAATGCACTGGTGGTTGCCAGAGGGGAGGAGTGTGGGGGGGGTAGGCAGAATAAAGAAGGGGATGAAGAGGTACAAATTTCCAGTTGTAAAATAAATAAGTCACGGGGATGAAAAGTGCAGCACAGGGAAGTCACCACTATTGTAATAACTTCATGCGGTGATGGGGGGTAACCACGCTTATCATGGTGAACATTTTCTAATGTATGGAAGTGTTGAATCACTATGTTGTACACTTAAAACATCATAATATTGTATGTTGACTGTACTTCAATTAAAAATTTTAAAAAGTCACACTGTAGTAAGTGGTAAAGTCAGGAATGTAAACTGAGATGACTGTGAAGCCTGTGTTCTTCATCACCGTGCCACGTGGCCTTTCATTTTGTGCCTGGCATCATTGCCACATGTGGGTGAAGCTGCTAAGGCCCAGCGAGTTTAAACGAGTAGCTCAGGTTCAAACTGCCAGGATTTGTCAAAGTCAGATTTTCTGACTCTGACTTCAATACTCTTTCAACTTGAAATACCATAAATTAAAGCAAACACTAACTTGGTTATGGGGCAGACAGTCAATATTTTTAGAGTGTTTATAGAAAGGAAGTAATTTTGGCCTGGCAAAAGAGCAAACTAAAGGTAGTTTTACATTCCTATTTCAAAAAGAATCATTCAAATTGGGAAAATTCCCATGGTGCTGGATCACTCTGTGGGATATTCAGGGAGAGCAAACCCCTTCAGCTCCCACTCCAGCCCTTTTAAAAGCAAATTTTGTAGATTATCTCACTGGGCTTGTTGCCTTCTGAGTCTGTTGCACAAAATTGCTTGGTGTTTGGCAAGACTTGACTGGCAAGAAAGCATCTGTGTGGTTAGCCTTGTGTCTGACCCTCACTGGGAGGTTAAGGCCAGTTTTTATATCTGAACCCCCACATCCCGTCCACCTCCATTTTCCTTGGCATGATAGAAAGTGCAACCATGAGGAGAGGTGCCAAAGCGTGCCAGACCACACAGTGGTTAGGAAGGCTCTGGAGTCTCTCTTCCTGCATTCAACTCCCATGTCCATCATGCTCTGGTAAATGACCTTGGATTCTATGCCTTAGTTTTCTCATCTGTAAAATGGGTGTCTGTGTCAGTTTGGGCTGCTATAACAAAGTACCATAGACTGAGTGGCTTATAAAAAAATGAAATTTATTTCTTAGTTTTGGAGGGTGAAAGTCTAAGGTCAAGGTGCCAGCCTGATTAGGTACTGGTGAAAACACTCTTTGGAGTTGCAGACTGCTGACTTCTCATTGTATCTTCACATGGCAGAAAGAGGGAGAAAGCTCTTTGGTGTCCCTTTTATAAGGGCACTAATTCTACCCTCTACCCTCTACCCTCATGGCCTAATTAACTCCCCAAGGCCCTACCTCTTAATAACCACTACATGGGGGGTTAGGATTTCAACATACGAATTTTGGGGGATGCAAACATTCAGTCCACTGCAATGGGGAATAAGAATTTTGCCTTATGTAGATTGACAAGATAACGCATTCAAGGGCATAGACTTTGAAATGATTCACACTAAATGCTTGGTAGAATTTAGCTACAGTTATTAAAGAAAATGACTGAAGGACGGAATGTCTATGTAAAGAAGAGCAACACAGTCTTCTTGTTTGTTGAGAGTTGTCTGGTTATATTCTCACCAGTGCCTGCTAACTCTGAATTTAGATTAGCAATAGTGACTTGAAAGAACCAGTCAGCAATAAGATTTTGAAGAGAGAGGCCAAAGTCTAAGATGCAGAATTTGGCTTCAGAGTTCCTGAGAAGCAGCAGGATCCTTGGGTGGCATAGCTCATTAAAAGTGTAGTTATGACCACCCCTCCCTCATTCTTGGAAAAAGTCAACAGGTGGCTCTTGGGAAATGTTTCACAACAACCTGTTTTTAATTTTTTTTCTCACATTAATGTTTTTCTGCTCAGAATTAGAAAAAAATTCTGCTATAGTCATTTGATTTCACTGCAGGTTTTTTTTGGGGGGAGGGGTGGGGAGGTGGTTGTGTCGGGTTAGTTCATTCCATATTTTGCTAGTGGTGAGAAGCCAGCTTCTTTTCAAGGTGAAGGAAGGAAAGAATGAGACTCTGTGTCCACCACCTTCTCCTCCCAGTTATGTGGTCTCTCTCTCTTTTTAAATGTGGGCTCCACATCCAATGCAGGGCACAAACTCATGACCCTGAGATCAAGAGTCACATGCTCTACCACCTGAGCCAGTCAGGGACTCCATGTTGTCTCTCATTGCATGGGTACCCTGGAGGCATGGGGCTCCAGACCGTAAGCATCCAGAAAACAGGGTGCTCAGGGGGCCTGAGAAGCTGCAGGCAGGAAGGAGTAGGTCAAAGCCCGAAAAGGCTGGTGTGAGAGGCAGAGTGGAGGAAAGTGAGAGATAGAGCCACAAGGTTTTATCTGAGATGTGGGGGGAAGGGTGGGCTACTGCCAGAAATGGACTGGCAGGAACAGCATGGTGAAGAATCTGCACTGGAGCTTCACTATGGGAACGTCCCTGAATCCCAACAGGTCTTCTCCTGGGTCCATTCCCATTCCACATCCATTTCTGGAGATGCAGGCCCAAGGGCCTCCTTGAATTTCCCATTGGCTGTTGAGCTTTAACAGCAGTTCAGAGTCTGAGTTCTTTCTTCTGTCTCCTTCCTAAGCTCATCATCAGGATTTGACCAGATCAGTTACTCCTGTTTTTCAAGTATATAAGTAAAATTTAAATAAGCTTCCTGATGAAAGAGACTGGACTGGGGGGCAGGATCTCTGGCATTGTCCCCAGTTGTGTGATCTTGCTGTCACGGTAGTGAAAGTTGTGGTACATCAACCAGATCCCCCTCTAAGGACACCCCGTTTCCCTAACTGCTGGGAGTGGTGGCTGCTGATGGCAGCTGAATCCATCTGTAAGAATTACCCTTGGCCTAAGGCAGTGGTTCCTAATGGGGGCAATTTTGGACCCACTTAGTAATGTCTAGAGACATTTTTGTTTGTCACAACTGAATGGTGGGGTGCTACTGGCATCTGGTGGGTAGAGGCCAGAGATGCTGCTCTACATCCTTCAATGCACAGGATAGTGTCCTATAATAAAGAATCAACTAACCCAGAATGTCAATAGTGATCAGGTTGAGAAATGGTACCCAAAGAGAGCCATTTTACCCCAGATAAATCCCATTCCCAGAAGCAGCCTGCAACCTATAACAGTTTTTTGGTGGGGTACATAGTTCTGGCCCCTTGCTTCATGCTTTAATTTAAGACCAATTCAAAAAGGCTATCCCAATTCAGAAAGGCTCCAGGGCTCTTCATGGGATTGGTTGAGGTCTTTGCTATGACTGCATCACAGTTTAATGTCTCTGCCCAGTCCTGTTGGTTTCCTCATGCTATAGACTATTTGGACCACACCCCCATTCTTATTTTGAAACCTAAAGCCCAATGTGATGGTATTAGGAGGTGGGGCCTTTGGGAGGAGCTTAGGTTATTAGGGTAGAACCTTCATAAATGGGATTAGTGCTCATATAAAAGAGACCCCATCCCCCAGAGCTCCCTAGTCCCTTCCATCATGTGAGGACACAGTAGGCAATAGCTGTCTATGAATGAGGAAGTGGGCCCTTACCAGACACTGAATGTGCCAGCACCTTGGTCTTAGACTTCCTAGCCTCCAGAACCATGAGAAGTCTGCCGCTTATAAGACATAGTCTATGGTATTTGGTTATAGCAGCTCTGGGGTAAAATGGCTCTCTTTGGGCACAGACTAAGACCTGTCATAGGTGATGAGAAACACTTTCCCATAAACCTTCTGCACACCAATCTCTATCTCAGGGTCAGTTTTCCCAGGGTGCTCAAACCAAGACAATTGGTATCAAAAGCAATCCTCAGAAGCAGCCTGAATGTTGTACCTTTTTGCTACTTGTTAAAACTGAGGCAGATTTCATTTCATTATCAACTTCTCTTAGTAATGTTTGCAGAAAATTGCTAGTTGTATCCAGTGTCTCTTCTCCCATTGTCATATAATACAAATGTAATTGGGACATAGGTTGCCTATATGTTAGTTAAGCTTGGTAGTATGGCCATATTCTGGCCAACGGGAGGTAAGTTGTTTTGATATGTGCAACTTCTGGGTTGGCCACTTATGGAAAAGGATCATGTCTTCCCCCTTCTATTTTCCCCTTTCTACTGGCTGGACTGCAGATGTAATGGTGGAGGTGGGAACAGTCATCATAAAAGCCTGATGTTGAGGGTGTCAAAGTAGCAAAATAAAAGACTTGCTCCTTGATGACTATGGTGTCACCATACAGCCTATGGGCCAATTTTCAGGACTATTATGTGAGAAGCTTTTTTCTTGTTTAAGTTAACTATGTTTTGGAACTCTCTTTTATAGCAGCCAAACCAAAATGTAAGCTATGTACATCCTTAACATTAATAAAATGATGATGATAAAGGCCATACAAAGATGCCTTATTTTTGGTAATGAGTTTCACTAATCACAGTTTAAATTTCCATTCTCAAGATCAATCACATAATTTTATGATTCATTCCCTATTGTCTACACAGTAGTTCCAACCTATAATAGAGAGTGGGGTTGAGAGTGAGGTTAAGTATATCAGAATCCCCTAAAGAATTGTTTCAAGAATGCACATACTCAGATCTCTCTTCTACAGAGATTATAATATGCTCTTGGGATGAGTATGTTTTGGGTTTGTGCTTTGAATACTTAGAATAGAGTATAAAACTGATGTGTTGGGGCACCTGGGTGCCACAGTCATTTAAGTGTCTGACTCTTGATCTCAGTTCATGTCTTGATCTCAGGGTGGTGAGTTCAAGCCCCATGTAAAAAAAAAAAAAAAGAAAAAAGAAAACCAAGGGGGGAAAAAAAACCTGGTGTGTCATCTTGCCCTACATAGGAAGCACAGAGTAGAAACTCAGCAAATGTCTTTTGAATAAATGAAATTTCTGGGACTGTTGGCATACTACATGTTATGAAATTTTTTCTTTTTAAAAATTTTAAAGCTAACAGCCCCTCATGAGAACTCAGAAGGCAGGCCTATGTTCCAAGGCCCTAAGTATATAAAGCCTAGCAGATTTGTGAGTATCCAAGAGGGAAAGAAAAAGCTAGGTATAACATGCCATTTACTTTTAACAGATATATTTTTAAATGGCATTTGAAGTCTAAAATTCCTCAGTGAGATTCAGCTGTACTAAAATAGGGAGGTGATAGTGTTGGCAAACATTGTAGGTGTGTTACATAACCCTATCATTTTGGCCAAAGATTCATTGGGTACTTACATAAAATATTTATAGGTGGGTGACATTTGGCTAGGACTTTTAAGTAGCCTATAACTCTGCTGACTTTAACTTAGAGTAGAAGTGTCAGTACATATTGATTAAATAGTTGTGTCTAGATATTCCAGATAGCCATATAAATCCAGATTGGGAAGTAATAAGCATCCTACCGTTACACAGAACTTATTTAGGCCTCTTGTTGAGCTCAGAGAATGAGATGGGGGCAGAGATCCTATGAGGGAAAGCAGGGTTGACCAGCCTTTTAGTATTTAAGAATGTGGAATGCTCAATGGGAAAGGTATCAGAGTTAAGAAATTCCATATTTTAAGTTGGGGTGCCTGGGTGGCTTGGTAGTTTGGGCCACCGACTTTTGGTTTCGGCTCTGGTTGTGATATCAGCGTGGTGCTATGGAGCCCGGCATAGGGCTCAGTGCTTAGCGGGGATTCTATCCCTATTCTTCTGCCTTCTCCCCGGCTTGCACTCTCTCTCTAAAATAAATAAAATCTTTTAAAAAATTCCATATTTTAGGGATAATGAGAGTAGTCTCATGGAGTTATCATTGAATGAGGTAACTCACTTAAAACACCTACCGTTTAATAGATGATCAATACATGGTGGTGGTTATTCCTTGTGGGTTCAAAAGACTTAAAATTTTGAAAACATTTGTCCTCGAGTGGTTTTTTTTTTTATTAACATATATATTATTTGTTTCAGGGGTACAGGTCTGTGATTCATCAGTTTTACACAATACACAGTGCTCACCACAACACATACCCTTCCCAATGTCCATCACCCAGCCACCCCATCCCTCCCACCCCCCTCCACTCCAGCAACCCTCAGTTTGTTTCCTGAGATTAAGAGTCTCTTATGGTTTGTCTCCCTCTCTGGTTTCATCTTGTTTCATTTTTTCCTCTCTTCCCCTATGATCCTCTGCCTTGTTTCTTTCATTGTTTTACCTGGTCAATTTCTGCCATGAAAAAGTACAATTTCTCTTATCATTGAGACAAAAATATCCAATATCCAAAAGAAGCCTGAGCATTCTAAAAGCTTTTAATTTGCCCTTAGGTACTTTGCCTTTACTACTGGAAGCTTCCACAAGATGATTAGTGAGGTCTCATTGAATTATATTAAGCATAGATAATATGTACAAGCTTGAATGCAACTGGGAATAAACACACTTATATGTTTAACAAAAAGCTGAGCAAGCTTAAATCAACCTCACCATGTATTTTGATTTTTTTAAAAGATTTTCTTTCTTTCTTTCTTTCTTTCTTTGAGAGAGAGAGAATGAGAGATAGCACGGGAGGGAAGAGGGTCAGAGGGAGAAGCAGACTCCCTGCTGAGCAGGGAGCCCGATGTGGGACTCAATCCCGGGACTCCAGGATCATGACCTGAGCCAAAGGCAGTCGCTTAACCAACTGAGCCACCCAGGCGCCCTTCACCATGTATTTTGAAATTGCAAAATTCAGAATATCATGTGGCCATTTAAATGAATAAAGTTGTAGGGGAGGAAAAAAGTCTTTTCCTCTACACTCTTAGGTTCAATAACTGAAGACTGCAAATTAAACTGACAAAAGCAGATTAACAGTAGAAAAAATACAGATTATTTTTAATTTTATATGCACAGGGTCTCCACAGAAAAGAGGTGAAAACTGGAAGAGACAGTTAGACCTGGAGGTTTATGTACCATCTTAACAAAGAGCAATACATTGTGGAGAAGTGACTAGACAAAGGAAAAGGGGTTTGAGCTCCTTTTGGGGAAGTAAATTATGGGAAGGTAGATATAGGGGAAAAACTAATGGTAGCAAATGGTTATTTAGTAAGGTTTGTTTATGCAGATTCATCTCAGTGCCATTTCCCATCTCTGGTAGGGTTATCTCTGATAGGGTTATTCTCCTTTTGCTATGGGAGAGAGAGAGACATCTTCACAAGGGAAATTTATGTCACCTTTTAAAAATTTAATTAATTTGAGAGAGAGAGAGAGAGAGAGAAAGGGGAGAGATAGAAGGAGAGGGAGAGAGAGAAAATCTCAAGCAGACTCGACACTGAATGCAGAGCCTGCCATGCCTTGGGATCATGGCCTGAGCCGAAATCAGGAGTGGGCACTCAACCGACTGAGCCACCCATGTGCTCCCATGTCACTTTTACAAAGGGAAATTTATGACCTGCTTTTAGGCTGATAGGAGGAGGGCAGTGAGCTCATCCTGTATCTGCTAGCCCAAAATTGCCTTCAATTCAAAATAATCCTTATTCTAAAGTGGCATATTTTGGGGTGGCATATTCTGATTCACTTCAAGGTATAATTTCTATGTATTGAAATGGAAAGATGTCCACAAAGTATTAAGTTAAAAAACAAATTATAAAACATATTTGTAGTATGTTCCTATTTTATGAAACTGTAATAAGTGTAATAAAATACATTATGCATAGAAAAACAATCAGAAGAGTACACAAACTTCATGGTGGTTCTCTGAGGACATTATGGGGGCTTCCACTTTGTACTAAAATATTTGAATGTTGTTGAATTTTTATAATGAAAAGATACTATTTTTGAAATTATGAAAACAAATAAAAAATAAATGAAACATACAGAACAATCTATTTGAGGCAAATCTTGTAAAGCAGACAAGGTGATTAAGCACAAGTAGGGTTTTTTTTTTTTTTTTTTTTTTTTACTGACAAGTTAAACGAGCTCTTCTACCACTTGGTTTAGTGTTTCCAATATTTTGATTACCTCAGGCAACTTTTATGGCTTATTACCAGATTTTCTGTTTCAGTTTATCCTCAGCTTCTAGAATACAGGTGTTAAATATCACATTATTGCCCTTTTGGCTACCCTCCACATGAGTGGTCTCAAACTAGTGTTTAAGTTCTCTGTCTAAGCCATCTGCTTCCCACTCTCTGGGTTCTCCTCTCCCTACGGGTGGTTCTGAGAGGATTTTGAAGGAGTGTAAGTACCCTCTTTCTTGTGGAAATATGATTAATTCTTGGGTTCTAGATTGCTGTTCTCAAGTGGTGCTCCCCAGAGCTCAAGACAGTGTTGTAACTATCAAACTTTAGTGTGCATGGATATTGAGGATTTGTTAAAATGCAGAGTCCAGAGTTCTAGCTCCAGTGATTCTACTTTGGTAGGTAAGATGTGAGGCCCATGAATCTGCACGTTAGTCAAGTGTCTTAAGATGATTCTGTTTTGTCTCTGGGGTTCTATGCAGATGCTTCAAGCACTGTAGTCAGGGAGGGCTCCAGGGTCCATTTACTGCCAATCAAAATAGTTGACTTTATCTGTTTTGTAATTATGCATCTGGTAAAATTTTATTTGAGAAAATCTGTCTATCCATATCTACAGATCAAAATCTACCAAATATTCCCTTTTGTATTATGATTTGAAAAGTCTTCCCCAACCCATGATTCCAAAAATAAACAAGTAAACAAAAAAATCTCCCTCCAAATGCCTTTATATTCTTTTCTAGCTTTGTTATAGCTTCCTTTTTTTTTTTACATTTGAAAGTATATCTAGAAAAAAAACTAAAAGTTTATCTAGAATTCCTTTTATTTTTTAAATTTTAAAAAAGATTTATTTGAGAGAGTGCGTGCACATAAGCCTGGGGGAGGGCCAGAGGGAGAGGAAGAAGCAGACTCCCTGCTTAGCAGGGAGCCAGACACGGAGCTCAGTCTCAGGATCCTGAGATCATGACCTGAGTGGAAGGCAGATGCTTAAATGACTGAGCCACCCAGGCACTCATATTTTTTAATTTTTAAATAGGCTCCACACCGAGTGGGGAGCCCATTGCAGGGCTTGAACTCACAACCCTTAGATTAAGACCTGATCGGAGATTAAGAGTCAGACACTTAATGGATTGAGCAACCCAGGCCCCCCTAGAGTTCCTTTAAAAAAAAAAAATACAATATTAGGTATAAGGATTCATTGTCATTCTTATTCCAAATAATTTACCAATTATATTAGGAGGACTTATTGAATAATCTATTTTTCCATATTTTGAAATGCAGCCTTTATTATATACCACATACCAACATGGGTCTATTTCTGGGTGTCTTATTCCCTTAATATAGCTGCTATTCTTCTACGGCTGTCATTCTTTCTTAATTATAGCAGAGTTTATTATCCAGTAGAGCAGATTGTCTCATATTACTCTTTGAATATTTTTCATATGTTGACTTATATTTAAAGGAATAGTTTTTGTTTGGTTCTAAAAAACTCTGAAATCTTAATTGTAATTTCATTCAATTTATAAATTAATGTGGTGGCATTTAGTTTTGAGTAACCCCTTCCAGGAATATGGTATGGTTTTCAATGTAATCAATCTTCTCTTATGCCACTCAATTAAGTTTTGTTATTCCCTTCTTACAGGATCTGTACATTTCTTGTCCAATGTATAGTACAGAAACAGCACAAGGACATGGTAAAGCATGAAGTCAGATGCCTGCATTCAAAGCCTGTCTCCTTTTTACCAGTTACAGACTTTGAGAAAGTTGCTTACCCTTGCTTGTCTCAGTTTTCTTCTCTGTAAAATGGGGAGGATATTAATAGCACCTACCTCACAGAATTGCTTAATAAATAATACATAATGCAAAGCACATAAAACATTTCTGGCATTAGGGGAGCCTGGGTGGCTCAGTTGGTTAAGCGACTGCTTTCGGCCCAGGTCATGATCCTGGAGTCCCGGGATCGAGTCCCACATCAGGCTCCCTGCTCGGCGGGGAGTCTGCTTCTCCCTCTGACCCTCTTCCCTCTCGTGCTCTCTATCTCTCATTCTCTCTCTCTCAAATAAATAAATAAAATCTTTAAAAAAAAAAACAAAAACATTTCTGGCATTAGATGTACTATAAATTTTCAAGTTAAGTGCTCTTTCTATAGGTGTAGTGTGTTATCTGGAAGTTATTTATGTAGTGACCATAAGTGTATAGAACACAAGTGAAGACCTTAAAATGAGAAACATGTAAGCTTATAAAATAGTTGGGTCAAAGAATAATTCAGATGACATCCATTTATGATAAAAACTTTCAAGAAAGTGGGTGTAGAAAGACTATATACCTTAACATGATAAAGGTCATATATGACAAGCCCACAGCTAACATCATACTCAATGGTGAAAAGGTGAAAGCTTTTCCTCTAAGAGTAGAAACAAGACTCTCACCACTTTTATTCAACATCATACTGAAAGTCTAGCCAGAGCCATAAAGCAAGAAAAAGAAAAAACAAAGGTATCCAAATCAGAGAGGAAGGAAAACTGTCACGATTTGAAGTTGACGTGATACAGAAAACCCTAAGGAAACCACCAAAAACTTGTTAGAATAAATGAATTTGGTAAAGTTGTAGAATACAAAATCAGTATACAGAAATCTGTGGTATTTCTATACACTAATATTGAAATATCAGAAAGAGAAATTAAGAAAATAATCTTTTACAATTTCACCAAAAAGAATACCTAGGAATAAACTTAACCAAGGAGGTAAAAGACCTGTATATTGAAAGCTACAAAACATTAATGAATATAATAAGACACAAATATATGGATATTCTGTGCTCATGGACTAGAATTAATATTGTTAAAATGTCCATACTACCCAAAGCAGTGTACAGATTCTATGCAATACCTATCACAATTCTAATGGCATATGAACTAGAATAAGTAATTCTAAAATTTGTTTCAGATCACAGAAGACCCTGATAGCCAAAGCAATCCTAAGAATAAGGAACAAAATTACAGGTGTCATGATCCCTGATTTTAAACTACACTATAAAGCTATATAGTGATAAAAATGGCATGGTATTGGTATAAAAATAGACATATAGATCAGTAGAACAGAATAGAGAGCCCAGAAATAAACCCACACATATATGGACAATTAATCTATGACAAAGTCACCAAGAACAGATAAGGGAGAAAGGACAGTCTCTTAAAAAATGAAGTTGGGAAAATTGGACAGCCACATGCAAAGGAATGAAACTAAACCACTATCTCACACTATACACATAAATTAACTCAAAATAGGTTAGAGACTTGAATGTAAGACCTGAAACCATAAAATTCCTAGAAGAAAACATAGGCAGTAAACTTCTTGACATCAGTCTTGGTGATGTCCTTATGGATCTGAATCCAAAGGCAAGGGAAACAACAAAAATAAACAAATGGGACCATATTAAGCTAAAAAGCCTCTTCTGCACAACAAAGGAACCATCAACAAAACAAAGAAGCAACCTGCTGAATTGGAGACGATATTTTCAAACCATATATCTGATAAAGGATTAATGTCCACAATATATAAAGAATGCATACAACTCCACAACAACAAAAATAAACAATCCAATCAAAAAATGGGCAGAAGATCTGAATAGATATTTTCCCAAAGAAGACCTACAGATGGCCAACAGGCACATGAGAAGACGAGGAACATCACTCATTATCAGGGAAATGCAAATCAAAACCATAATGAGATATCACCTCATACCTGTCAGAATGGCTATTATCAAAAAGACAAAAAAACAGAAAGTTTTGGAGAGAATGTGGAGGAAAGGGAACCCTCAGATACTTGGTGAGGTTGTAAGTTGGTTGCAGCCACTATGGAAAACAGTATGGTGATTCCTCAAAGAATTAAGAATAGAACTACCATACGATCCAGCTATTCCATTTCAGGGTATTTATCTGAAGAATATGAAAACACTACTTTGAAAAGATGTGCACCACTATGTTTACTGTAACATTACTTACAGCAGTCAAGATATGGAAACAACCTAAGTGTTCAATGATAGATGAATGGATAAAGAAGATGTGATATATTTATACAATGGAACACTACTCAGGCATAAAAAATAATGGAATTTTGACATTTGTGACAACATGGATGGGCCTTAAGGGTATGATGCTAAGTGAACTGTCAGAGAAAGACAGCAATGATTTCATGCATATGTGGAATGTAAACAAACAAAAAAATGAACAAAATAAAACAAAAACAAACTTATAGACAAAGAGAATAGATTAGTGATTACCAGAGGAGAAGGGGGTTGAGTGAAATGGGTGAAGGGGGTCAACTGTATGGTAGTGAATGGTAACTGGATTTGTGGTGGGAATCACTTTGTAGTGTATATAGATGTTGAATTATAAAGCTGTACAACCTCAGATGTATATAATAAAAAAATTAAAGATTCTTGTCTGAGTGATATAAAATTTGGAAATACTTAGTGGTCATGGTTGTACAACATTGTGAATATAATTAATGCCACTGAATTATACACTTAAAAATAGTTAAAATAGAAAATTTTATGTTACATACATTTTACCACAATAAAAAAATTAAAAAAAGGATGCTAAGAAAAAAAAAGAGTAAGTCAGAGGCAATCATTTAAAGCACTGAGGATTTGCTGGTACTTACAAGGCAGAATAGCCTCTGTAAAGGCTGTCTCCTTGAACAAAGGCAAAGTCAGGGTTTCTAAAAGCTAAATGCTCAATATTTCACAAGAGAAAGGGATCAATTGATTTAGGCAAGTCTAGTTCAGGATTGGTTAGTACGCAATGGAACAGGCTGATTACCGCCTATTATGTTGTGGTTTCTCCAGGAATTATGTGTTCCCACCAAAGCTCATCCTCTTTATTCAGGCTTTTACCAGAACTAATTTAGACATTCTTTAGTCACTTGCTAGTCTGTGCTCCATTAAATAAATCATTATTATCACATATTTAATTGTGACTTTTATTTTTGCAGTTTTAACCCAACAGACTCTGAACTACTCACCACTAAACCTTGTCTTATTCACCTTTGTCTCTGAGATGTCTTGACCAGATTCTAGCACATACTGAGAACCCAACAAATGTTCCAGTGAATAATATTCCAGCCTGTACAAAAATTGGGGTTGGGGGCGTGCTTTGAAAGTCACAGTACATTGACCATTGGAAATTAAGTGATCCTAGTTCATTCAACTTCTGTGGGTTTCTGTTTCCTCATCTTAAAAGGAAGACTTTGGGCCATATCCTTGGTTTTCAACTCTAGTCGCACATTAGACTCACCTGTAGGACTTAATCTTCACTGCCCAGGCCCCACCCCATACCGATTGGATCAGAATCTCTGGTACTGGCATTTAAAAAACCCTGCCTGTAATTCTATTATACAGCCACACTGAGATCAGCAGGGCAGGGTTGGGCTATCACATTTATGAGTATGAGGAACATCTGATAACCTTCAAGTGAGGGAGAAGCAAATTAAAAATCTCTAGTCATCTGGGATCCTCTTGTGTAGTAGCAAATATTCATACCTACTTTGGTAGTCCGTGAGAGGACATCGTTTTTCCATGTAATTGAGGATGTAATTGCTGTCCACACTTGATCTTAGCCAAAAGGGCAAGAAGCGATTGTAATTGCTGTCCGTAATCTGATTCAGTAAGTAGAGAATTGGTCAGTACCTTTTAGTAAGATTTACACAAAAATGCATACAAAATTTTAAAAGATTTGATGCTTAACAGGATAAATTAGTTGTCTGGCAAAGCCACTTATATGGAATACTTCACGCTTCATGGTTGCCTGGTCATTGAGCCTTACTGTGGTCACTTTCACATTTAAGTCTTCTGGTATGTTAGGAGGCTTTGGGATTTCTTGTTAAAGGATGGAGATTAAAATCAAACCAAACCAAAAACAAACAAAAAAAGTCTTCCTCGCCACCACGACGACCTCCTTTCTCCGTGGCTCCATTTCTCTGCCCCTTCACAGAAAAACATCTCACCTGGGATTTCTCCTGCCCCTATTTTCCACTCACTGTTTTACTCACTCTCATCTGGCTTCTTTCCCGTCACGAGATGGAAGCTGCACTTGCAAGATCATTACCAATGACCTCCAAACTAGCTGATACCTTTTATCAGCTCACCTGATCTTTCAGCAACTTTCTCTGTGACACTCTCTTCTGGTTTTCCTCCTCCTGCTGGCTGCTCTCCTGTCTCTTTTGCTGGCTTCTCCTTCTCAGCCCGATGACTAAAATGTTGGAGTGCTTTGGGGGCACCACCCTTGATATTGGTTCTGTGAATTTTTGTTAGAAATAGAAGCTGAATATCCTGACTTGCCCTACCGCACAGCAATTCAGTGGCTTAGCAGTGGTATAATTTTATTGCAATTTTTCAAATTGCAACTCAAATTTTTCTGAACCAGAAGGATTATCTTTATTGTGAGAGAACACTGAATGGTGCTGGAAATTTTGTTGCAGACACAATGTTTCTTAGTTAATTAAACCTACCACGACAATACAAAACAGTGCTTGTATGTGAAACTTGTATGCAGAAATCATTTCAATGACGATGTTGTTTGGATCATAACTAATGTGAAGCTCAAATATACTTTCTATGCTGCCGAAGTTAAAAAGCAAGATCTCCGTTTCTCTCACAAACTAGCAGCATGTATATTTTCTAAACTCAAACTCAAGTGCAAAGGAAATTTCTATGTTATGAAATCTCTCTAAACTGTGCAGTTGAGCTTCCACCTAACTTCGATTGGAAGTGATTCATCTGCAATGCAATGACATGCCAAAAGGCAAATACCAAGAGAAGAATCTAATAGAATTCCATAAATGCTTTTGGAGTGATTAATATGCTCAATGAAAATCATGTGCTTGTGGACTGATGTCAGTATTTGTCAGTATCTATCTTTGTGAAAGACACTTTCAAAGACGAAATACATAAAACCTCACTCTAGATCAGCATTAACCCGAACATTTAAACCAATTTTATTAGAAACAAAATTTGAACCCCAGTTAAGCCAAATGTTATCCTTGTCCAAATAAATCTGTTCTTCTTATTAGTAGACCTGTATTACAAAAATTATTCTCAATTATATTTTGAATTTCATTAATAAAAAATTGTGGAACTTTTCCCTTTCTTGTTATATTAGTACCTATATAATATCCCTGGTTCTGCCTCTTGATCCTTTATAGAAAACGTTGCTGAGCCCTGGTCTAACCCACCATCATTATCATCATGGACAACTCAAAAGATTCCAGGCTATGGATGACCTGGCTTCTGTCAACTTCTTCAACCATCCTTGCCCTCTCTTCTTTGAACTTATCAGTCTTCCCACCCTCAGGAGTTTTATACTTGCTGCATCTTTTGCTTGGAATGCCTTTAAAGGTTTAGCCTTGTGGAACTGAGCCCTTCATTGATGGGGTCTGTGCTAAAGCAGGCCCTTAGTCCCATCACTGCTGAGCTGGGGAGACCCACACATTCAGAGTCAGCAGCCCTTAGTGCCATCACTGCTGAGCTGGGGAGACCCACACATTCAGTGTCAGCAGTGCTGTGTGTGTGGTAAGAGTGTGAGAGGTAGGGAAAACACAATGTTTTTCCTAGACAAGATTTGGCACAACCTACCAATTAAGCATTGAAAGATGATTATTTTCACACTCTTTTCTGATTTTGAGATGGCTAGATATTTGTGAGTGTAGTTATGCCCTCTTGTTCACCAGCGTGGAGTTGCAAACACCTCACTCTTATGTTTGTTCTCCAAAGTACAGCAAGTTAATGTTTCCCTAATCAGTAAGAACCTTAGCCAGTCTCCCCGTGGGGTCCGCCTCCGTGGATATGAAAAAGGCCCCCGGCATGCTTATTGGTGTCTTACCTTCAGTCCTGATTGTCCTTTGGGTTTGCTGATGGAGCAGGTTCTTAGATTCGTACTGCAAGATGAAAAGGCTAGACCTTTGTTATTGCCAGGCGAGGACTAGAAGCAAGGGCAGCACCTGGGAGCTTGCTAGAAATGCAGTCTTGTATGCCACCCTAGACTTAATTAGAACCTATTTAACAAGGTTGCCAGGTGAATCTTGCATCACATCCAGGCCTGGATGCTGGTTGATCTGGAAGGTGGTTCCAGCTGGTTGCTATTGCTGCCACCATCACCTCTGAGGATCCGCCAGAGACTTCTGCCTCGTGCAGCCTAGCTGACTCCTGATGGTGAATACTGCACCACCATCCAGTTCAGAATCTGGGACAGGGCCACACCTCTCCCTAATCTAAGTCATTCCATGGGTGGAATGTAGCTCAGTAGAGTCCAAATGGCAAACTTCAGCAAAACCCATTAATTTGGGGATTATAGAAAGTCATAGAACATAATGCCACTCTCTTGGGCTTCCTGGGACAGTTCAACACCTAACACGGAACAAGCTCTAGGCACTAACCTGCCCCAGATTCCTGATCAAACCAACTCCTGGACGCAGTGAGAGAGGAAGAAAGTTTCTTCCTGACTTCATTCTTAGGACTGCTTGTCAGAGCTCTCATTTCCTGACCTAGTATTGACCCTTCTCTAGGATGATTGACAGTGGGAACATCCATTCCCTTCAGGGGAAACCCCACCCCCACCCACAGGGGTGTGGTCTGACATATAATAGTTTGACATAAGCGCATTCCCTTAAGTTCAGGTTATTTGGTCTTAAATAACACCACATGTGGGATATCAACAGCCCTGGCAAATTTCTTTCCCATTTCTCCTCATCAAGGTTCTGAAACTTGGTTGTCTAAACTCATCCTGGGCTACCTGGTTATATACGAATTCACTTGACATGTTTAAAGCTTGCTGAGAACTTACTTAAGTATCCAAAGAAGAAAAGTTGTGATTAAGGAGAACTAGCTGAGATATGATTAATATAAGTGTGGTGAAATTTTCTCCAGATTTTTCTAAACAAAAAGTATTAGAAAGTATTAGCAAGAGGACCTGCTGCTTTTGAATTACATATACCCTGACTCTAAAAGAGATTGGTTATTGCTGATCTATCTGAACAGAGCTTCTACAATGACTTTGGATTGCTCATTGCTGTCTTGGAAACCCTACTGAATGGCAATTTTTAGCTTTTCTTTTCCATTTTAGAGCTTTTGTATGAGCTTTAAAAATAACCCAGTTATGCTGGCTGGAAGGCAGTTTTTCTGCGAAAGATTTTCTAGGGGTTGGAAAGCAGAAAGAACAATGAATAGAAAACACTTGCTGTTTATTGAATTTAATAAACATGCTTTATTTGTATAAGCTGAAGGGCATTTTCACATGTATTGTTTCAGTTTATCATTTTATCAGCCCTGGGATTACTAGAGAACATCCCATTTTAAGAATTTGGAAAACTGGAGCCCAGAGAAGTTAAGTGGCTGCAAAGTAGTAAAATCAGGTCTCAAACTCATCTTTTGACTCTAAATTCAATTGTCTATCTCTGGTTTAAAAATGTTTGCGTGCAAGTGAAGGATGGAAAGAGAGCGGGTGATGTGCCTGAGCTGCCTGCAGGATCAACAGAAGCACCAGTTCACTACAATAGATCATTTTTTTCTCTGTCTTTATAAGATGCTGAGAGAATGATCTAGACCGGAGCTCCACCCAAACCTCTTTTCTTTTTCCCCACTTGCTCTTTCTCTTCTTTTTCCCTCTCTCATTTATTCCTCAAATAATAGCTTTCTTTCCACTTCACTCCCACTGGTTTAACTTGATTTTTAAAGGACTTTACTAGTAACATCCCAGAATGACTCAGTGTGGAGGAAACTGCAGCAGATGGAGAGAAGGAAGTGGAGGAGGGGGTGTGGAAGGAAGGGGTTGCTGAGGGCCAGGGCAGGTGTGGAGAGCAGCTTAGTGCAGACACGAATTTCTACGTCCAGACTGGTATTCTGAGATATTCCCTGCTGCTCTGGAATCTCTGTAAACACAGGGATTTGTCTGGAATGACTTTACAGCTCAGCAGGAAGCTCGCTAAGTGCCAGGACTCTCAAACTGTGAATGCTGCTCACAAATCAAGGGAGGAGGTGCTCTGAGCCTGGCATGTGCTTTCTGCCTGGGCCTGCCAGTACCCATTGAAGCTGGGAGAGGGCCACGAAGGCTTGTGCATGTGCGATTCCGTTCGAGGGCTGAAAGTAACCTCGCAAAGGCATCCACTACATCTTTGTTGCCGTTATGGTGAGTCACACCTAAAATGTCTCAGGAAGCCATTAAAAAACAGCCCAGTTCATACGATTTTTTTCAGGGTAGGAACATTCACGATTTTACTCAATACTTTTTATTTTCAAAAATCTTTTTTTTTACGAGAAGAAGCTACATCTTTCCTGCTGCAATTGAATTCTATTCCCTCTTTTTCTTCCTTAACGGTAGAGTGTTTTCTGAGAGCCACGGGTAGTGTTTCTGTCTCATGCAGTGCTTGAGACCTCATGGCTTTTGAGGGAGAGAAGCTATTGAGAGGGCAAAAGAAGGAAAATGTGGATGACTGGTGACTCTGGGAAGTGACATGCAGAGACTTACACTGTAGTCCGCGTCCTTGCAAAGAAGGGCACTGGAAAGAGTTTGGGAACCAGGGTCAAACCATCAGGAAGCACTGTGGTACTGGGGAAAGCAAAGGGAAAGCCATGCTGGACTTTCTGCCATCCAACAATGCCCCTAACTTACTAGCTTTTAACTTACTAGCAAGTTACTTAACCTCTTTAAACTAAGTTTTTTTTTTCTTCTTCTTTTGTAAAATGGAGGTAATGAGGTAAAGCTGAGCCCAGTGCCTGGACAATGGATCAATACACGTTGGATATATTATTATGATTGTTGCACGTTTTCAAGTAAATTTACATCATGAGTCTCTTGGGGGTTCTATATATTGGAAATCAAATAGAACAATCAGTTCTATTTTATTATTTTTATTGATTTGCCATCAGACCCAGTATTTAAGTTGATACATAGACATCGATTGCTTAATGTTAAAAATATGTTTGTTAGCACAAGCAATAGTATAACTGTAAAGGTAAAATAACAAAAGAATGACAAATCATCTATGATCCTGTTACTCTGAGAGAGCAACTGTGTTCATTTCTCTGTTATCTCTGCCAGTCCTTACCCATCCATATATAAACACATTATTTATATAGAGGTATATTCAGGGTGGATCGGTTTTTGCATTTTGCTATTTTTCAATAATATTAAACCAGTTAAGATATTAAACAGTCAGATGAATAGTATGCCGGTTAAAAATTACAGTTATCCTCTCTCATCCTTCCAAGGAGCCAGAACCACTGGGCAGTGTGCTCTTTCTAGGTGACAGCTTGGCAGGCAAGCTGTCTAGATGTTTTGCATCCCATTGTTTTCCTACAAAAAGGGCAGTGGAAGGACAAAAGCTCATGGATAGATTGTAGATGTATTAAACTAGAGAAAAGTTAATCCAGTTCTGCTCTTATGGATTCTATTTATGTCTTTCTTTCATTCATTTAAAATATGTTGAGTTTCTTCAACGTGCTGTGTGCCAGATACTGGGATACATCCAAGCAAAAGGAAACCACAGATGTGCCTTCCCAAAGCTGCAGACTAGAAGATGAGACGGATGATGAGGAGCCATGTAAGGGCCACAATAGGGTGCAACGTCTAACTGAGGCTTGGAGCTGGGGAGGGGGAAGGCGGAGGGGGGAGGTATCCCGGAAGATATTCTAAGCTCTGAAGGATGAATAAGAGTTAGCCAGGTGAAGCGGGGAGAGGGGCTAATGTCTCTTCCTTTGGTAGCAGAAAGAAAATTTATTTTTCCAGAAAACTGAGTCTAGTTTTTTTTTTTTTTCTATTTATTTAGGCAAACCTGAACCTCAGGTAAGGCCATGAGAACAACGAGTGCAAAGGCCCACTATCAGCACACTGGTTTGGGGAGCTGAATATAGAGGACTCTGGCTGTAGGAAGAGTATGAGAGTGAAAGCGGTCCATATTAAGGAATTTGATCAGTGGGGAGCCACTGAAATGTTTTAAGGAGGGGACTGACAGGGCATCTGGGTGGCTCAGTCATTTAAATGGCTGCCTTTGGCTCAGGTCATAATATCCTGGTCCTGGGATTGAGCCCTGGGTTGGGCTTCCCGCTTAGCAGGGGGGCCTGCTTCCCTGCTTCTCCCTCTCCCTCTGCTCCTCTCCTTTCCCACCCCTGCTCATGCCTGCATGGGCTCTCTCTCTCTCAAATAAATAAAATCTTTTTTTTTTTTTTAAAAAGGCGGGACTGACATGATCTATATACTTTAGGAAAACCACTTACACTATAGCATAGAGAATCGAGGATGAAGGCAAGACTGGTTGCATGGAGACCAGTATGTTGCCACTGGGGTGATCTAGGTAAGAAGCGATGGGTAACAATAGCACAGATGGAGAGAAATGAATCAAATCAAAAGATATTAAGATGATAGAAAGGCTAGAATTTGGTGTATGAGAGTGAGAAGTTAAGAGTGATGCCCAGAGTTCTATTCCATAACTCTATGTGCTTGAAAATGAATTTTCATCTAAAATTCTTTTGTCTTTAAGAGCAATTTTTGTCATGTTATCTAGTCAAATATTCTATCATGACGGAGAAGACACCATGCGCAGGAGAAGGAGTACTTACCTAGAGGCTAGGTACACGCCCCCCCCCCCCGCCCCGTGTGATCCTGACCAATCATTTTATCTCCTTGCAGGGAGTGTGAACAGCTACAATATAGGACAACATGATTATGAACTGCGCTGGGCCTTTGAGTTATGGCACATATACAGACTAAACACATTTCCATGGCACTTAGGGTAAACTGCTGAGGCTCTTGTAGCCGGAAGAAACTGGCCCAGGGTTCTCTTTGCTCTAGGTTTTGCCTCATTAGACCAGGGAGTGAGGAGTTGCCATCCCTCCAACAAATTCAGGGCAGAAGAACAAACACCTTTTGGGAGGCTTGGGCAGGGTAGTTAAACTTTTGATTCAGATCATCTGGACTAGTGTCCTATTCCACCATTTACTAGCTGTGTGACTCCGAGAGAATGATTTTATCATTCCAAGCCTCAATTTTCTCATCTGTAAAATGGGACTAATAAGAGTACCATCCAACAGGGTTGTTGTGAAGATTAAATAAGAGAATGTATATAAATACTTTATTAGAGCTCTTGAATACAGAGTAAGTGCTCAATATATGTTAGCCATGACTTTTAAAAATATAATCTTTCCTTTAAAGTGTACAATTCAGTGATTTTTAAAGTAAATGTACAGAGCTGGGCAAACATCACCGCCATCCAAATTTGGAATATTTTCATCACCTCAAAAAGAAGTGCCCATTTATAGTTATACTCTGTTCCCACTCAACCCCAGGCAACCACAAATCTACTTTCTGTTTCTGTAAATTTATTTTTTCTGAACATTTTATATAAATAAAGTTGTATAGTATGCAGCCTTTTGTGTCTGGCTTCTTTCATTGAGTAAGTTTTGGAGGTTCTTCCATCTTGTAGCATAGATCAGTACTTTTGTTTCTTTTCATTGTTGGATAAATAGTCCACTGTATGGGCATACTACATGTTGTCTCTCCATTTACCAGTTGCTGAAAATTGGGCTGTTTGCACTTTTTGGCTATATTAATGATGCAGCCATGTGCATCCATGTACAAGTCTTTGTGTGGCCATATTAACATAATCTTCTAGTTCTAAAAGTCAAAAATTCTAAGAAACATTGAACGTGTCAGGAGGATGACTATTGAAATAGGCCCTGGTTCTTATCCTTGGGCAATATCTATTTTTGCCAGGATGTTCTGAAGAAACACATTTATTTATAGCCGACAAAGAAGTTTAACTTCAATTAACAAAGAAAAAAGAAAAAAACTTCATTTAAATAAAAGATTTAGTCAAAAGCTGGTCAGGGATTTGGTTTGTTATTCTTGAATTTTAACTAAAATTTCAAGAAGAGTTAGACTAGGCTGCCAATCCAAGGCCGCCATGCTGCACAACTGCAGGGGGCATCCTTTCATTGGAGTTGTGTGTCCAGGGGGCGCCACTCACATGGAACTCCATGGGGGTCGTGCTGCCTGGAGGTGTGGGGCATAGGTGGACATATTGCTGGTTCTGAGTCTAGGTAGTCTCTACTCTGGCCCTGTTTATAGGGCCTGTTCTGTTTGTGGAGGGCAGCGCCAAGTCAGAAACGGAGTTGAGGCCCAGGAGGCCATTTTGCAGACTCGTGTAGCTCCAGTCTCTGGGGAGTCCTGTGAGGTGGGGCTTGTTTGAAGCCAAGGAAATCTCGGACTAGAGTTGCGCATGGTGCCTTTGAATGGTTGATGGGGCAGACCAAAACCTCTGACAGACTCAGCTGAAGCAGTCTCCCGCACATCCTCCTGCCTAAAGGGATCTTGAGCTCGATGGCCTCAGGCTATTTGAGACCTTGAAGATTTGTTCTTGCTGTGGAATTCTATCCCTTTGTTTAGACAAGAATGGGTTAGAGCTGTGGGTAAAATTCGGGGGTGAAGGAAGCCAACCGGGACATACGTCTTACTGGGACATGTGCTTAGTCCCATCTTTCCCCTCAGAGCATTGGGCTGCACCCTCTCAACAGAGAGTTGTGGAAAATTAGAGACGTTCTGTGGAAAGACCAAGTTAATGTTCGAGTCTCAGAATCTGATCTTAGGTCAAATATCTCTTGCTTTTGCCAGTAAAAAGAGCCCAGATGTTTTTCTATTTACTTAGGCAAACTCTTGAAACACAAGTTAGTGATATAAAACTTTACATTTGCAATGTTAAGAACCCATATTTGGAAAGTCACAAGCATAAAATATATGCTGTGAAATGGGAGGTCAGGATGGTGAACTCATTTTAGAACCAAAGTTTTGACTCAAGAATTTTGATGGGGTCTTCACATTGGTTGAGCTTCTTGGTCCTAATATCATTGAGAGAATTAAATCATGGTATTAAAACACTGAAACACTAATGCTTTGTTTTTATTGGCAAGAACTAAAATGATCTAATACTAATGCCATGAAACATCAGTCACTTTTTTCCTGATGAATAAGATGAACTTTGGCTGCTTATGATAGTAAATTTAATAATGTCAGTGATTTGAACTGTTTCAATTCTAAATGTGCAGAAATGTGTTTTACTGCATCTCTTTCTCTCTTTCCCTCCCTCTCTGGTACTACTACTGTCAGGAAGTTTTGTGGCAAATAAGTCCAAATACATAGATTAGAGCATATCATTCACATGTGCCACGTGTATGCCAAAGTATGAGTACCCACAGCCAGGCTCTCTCTCACAGGTGGTCTGAATTTGCTTCTAGCTGGTCCTGTAAGCAGATTCAATATTTCATAAGCACTGCTCCATCTCATGCCTCCATTATTGACACCACATGGAAGTCAGGAAATTGGTTCTTTCTGGGAACTGTTTGCAGAAATATGCAGCCTGTCAGCCCCTTTCTCATGGGTGCATTAACAGAGCGGCTCACCATTACAAGTAACGAACCTTCTCCAGATGTGTGTAGCAACTCAGCTCCAACTTTATCTTCAGTCCCGAAGATGGACTTGACAAGATGGATTATTTGTGGCTGTATTGTAATAACTTTGTGAAATCAGAATTCCCAACGATTGTAATGGAGGGTGAGGAATCAGCAGCAGAGGGACAGAGAATTTCTCCTTGCAGTAAACAATACAAAAGGACAATAACAATAAAAAGAGCAAATCAGCTGTGGCATTTTCCTGCCTTGGACACCATCTCTTCCAGACCGTTCTAATTCTCTCCCTTTTATGATTCTGTTTATGTTACACACATTAAAGTTAAGTCATGTCTTTAATAAGATGGAAACTGGAAGTGAGATTTGGAAATGACTGAATCGGGCTTCTTAACTTTTTTTTTCTCTTGGAGAGCTCAAAAACAACTGACAGAAAGGGATATACCAAAGAAAACAATTTTAATTGTCGGCTTCCATGGAAAATTCAATCCAGTCTTTCATTCATTCCCTGCCCAGTGCAGTGCCAGCACACTTCTCTCTATATGGCTAGGGGCTTAATTTAGATGACAAATTTCTGAAGATATAACTAAGTTTCTAGAAGAAAGATTCTAACTACAAATGATGCATAGACTCTTTCTCTGTCGCAAAAGACAGATTTTTCGAGGATCAAGTAATTGGGGATAACTTTCTTTTGCATTTTATTAGCAGTGATGATTTCAAGTGAGTATTCTCTTAAAACAAGGTTGTATTTAAATCTTCTTGTAAATTACAAGTCCCCTGAATTGATAGTTATAAAACTGGGTCCCTTTGGGAGTTATTTGTCCATCTCCAAGGTTGGCACTCTTATTTGTTTGATGTGGATGTTCTAGATAAAATTCCTCAAGTCCAGCTGTTATGATTTAGCTTAATGTTTGTACGGAGGGATTTCCTTTGTCATCAAAGAGATGGAATCAAAACAGAATTAGTCATTCTTGCATCTTCTATTTATAGCCCAGCTATTATTCAGATGCATTGTTGAAGAATGATGTAGACAAAAATTTTTCTTTCTTTCTTTTTTTTTGTAAACAAAACTTTTTACACTCTGTGGATTTAACTTGGTTGCTAACCTAGACAGCACTTAACAAAAATATTACCACTTAAATGAAAAATTACCCAAGTCATACCATTTCCATTTTCAAATTTAATGTTTGTCAGTACAAAGTATGTGGGATGACCGGAAGTCATGGATGACTTACATGGAAGTGACAGGAGTAGAAAAGGTCAATCTGCAAAGTTGTTTTTATGGGTTGCTCATGCTGAATAGTCCAAATCATGAGAGTATCTTAACAGAATTCTACTCTATTTAGTTTGATGCCAACATCAAAGCTAGTCCCCAAATTTAGTGAGAGTCATGATTTAAAACATTTTTATTTAGGGGAAATTTTAATAAGTTAATTTGCTTTTTTTGGAGGTAGTGAGGTGGGGTAGAGGTCTTAGGGGTCTGTATTGGGACAATGGAGCACTTAGGTAAATATAACCAGGTTACATAACCTGGTTGTAAGAATTCCCTGGGACACTGAGTTTTCTTGTTTCCATTTTTTCTTGATAGAGAGCTGACTTGAGAGGGATCTAGAATAGCTTACTGGGTATAGAGGTAAGAACCAAGAGTACCAGCTTTTCACTGATCTGATCTATATGGTAATTAGATGTGTATCATTAAATAAGATGAAGTATGGGAAAAGTGCCTTGTAAATTTTCAAATACTCTGCTATTTTTTATTATGACAGCATCTGAAGCAGTCTCTGTTATACAATAGCTGTCAAGTCAGTGTTTGCTGAGTTATATTAAATCAAATCAAAGAGTAGTTGGACAATAAATCAAAAATACAAGTAGGTTGAAGAAGTTGACAATTAATGTTCTCCATCTAAAATTTCTCTATTAGTAGTGTTGAATCAGCAGCGGGCTTATTTTCACTGGCAATAGCATGGAAAAAAATTTGCTAGATACAAGAACAGTGTATTCCAGTAAGGTGGTCCTGAAATTTTATTTTTATTTTTAAGCATATTGGCAAACAGTCAAATTCACAGTCAATTAATGAATGGCTGCCAGGTGTTGCATTTATCACTCCTGGTGATTATAGGGTAAATATGTCTTTGTTTCCTACGTGTGCTAAACTTGCATTAGGAGGCCCATTATTTTAAGGAGCTATTGAGGTTGCCTCTGGGGGGATCAGAAAATCATGTGAATCCAGTCTATAAACATGAGAATTCTGAGCTACAGACCAAAATCAGCCTCCATACAACTGTTCAGACATCTGGCCCAATCCTAGACAGCGGAGCTTCTTGATGTGTCGTTGGTGGGGATTCGATATTTGGTCCCCAGAGTATGGATTAAAGCTTCAAGACAAAAATTCTCAGGCTCCGAGTCTCCCCAAGAAGGTTTCCCCCTCTCCCACGACCAATCCCTCCAACTATTACATAGCTAATTGGGAGGAGGAGAGTAGGGGGTTAGAGAGACCTACATCATCTTGTCCAGAGGATAAGAGTCTGGGCAGGAGGAACTTCTTAAGGAGAGCTCACCCTATGTGACTGGTGTGGAGTACGTCATTCCTCATGAGATGATAGGCTAGAATTAGAGGGGATGTGTTAGTGATAGCTAAGGCTCAAAGGTAGTCCATGGGAAGAGCATATGGCAGCCAGTAGTAGCACCAGCGAGGGCTTTATCAACCCCATACAGAGGGAGACCCAAGAGGAACAGTGGACCCAGGCCTAGGGGATACTGTGGGAAGTAAGTCCATGCCAGCCATCCAGGCCTTGGGACAGTTAGGGCAGTGTCATGTGGCCTGCTGTCATTAGCCACAGCAAAATGTCTCTGAGGCTGCCCAAATCATATCCAAGGAGTTCTCAGAAACACTGGGGAGGCTCTAATTTGGTGAGGTTAACAGCAGAGATCTCTGGGAAGCAACATATACTTACAGTTAGAAGCCAGCACCTTTGTCAAGGAGGGCCTGTCTGGAGGTCTGGAGGACTGGAGGAATATTGACAGAGTCCAGGTCCCTGTGGAGAGGTGCCTGGTTCAGGTTAGGTCAGCTATAGGCATCTGATCAAGAATATGGCTCAGAGCAGGAAGAACTGATATGCAATATGTGAACAGGGGAAGAGAGCAGAGTCATATAGATTGGGTAGTGTTTCAGCAGGGCCTGGTAAGGAGACTATAGTCAGCAGAGTTTTGTGGGCCCTAGTGGTTCCCTTCGGGGACATAGGCTATCATAGTGGCAATAGCAAAGCTAATCCTAGGTCCTATGTACTGGTGGGGCCTGCTGATAGACCACCATGCTTGGGAGTTAGAACTGGCTCAGGGTCTAGTTGGGGCTGAATATGCAGATTAAATCTTTAACACCTTTAGTTGGATGGAGTTAGGGCAGGTGCTCTCTCCTTGGAGGCAATAAAATGTTTTGTGATACAGAAGAGCTAGTGTTAATGTGGAAAGCATTAGATTATTATCAAAGGCATATTGTGATATTTCTGGGTGGCTGTTATACAAAGAGAAGTATGATAGTGTACCAGAATAAATCATGGGATATTTATTTCGAGAAACATATGCTCTGAGCCAAAAATTAGAACACATACTATGACAAATATTCATTCACTTACATAAAGGGATAAGGATAATTGGATAAGATACCTGCATTCAGGATTGTTTAGGAAAATAGGAGACCATATGGTCACCAGGCTATGCCTTGCAGAAGGGCTTATCTAGAATAGGAGGGAGAGGGTTTGCACATAGGAAAGTAATAGAGGCTGCATGGGATAGGTGCTTACGAGAGGAGTTTAGGAAAGGGAGAGAGCTCGTCCAGCGGAGGTAATCAGGGAAGACTTCATAAAGGTGGCAGCACATAATTGCCTCTTGGTAGATGTAAAGGTTTTAAAAAGGGGGCTATAGATACGATGGCCTTTCAGGTGAAGGCACCAGGTGAACAGAACCAAGTTTGGAAGCAAAACCTGTAGGGAGTACCATTGTTGGTATATAATTCTTTTGGGAAAATAAGATAAGGTAAGACTATAAAGGTGGATTCCACTGTCTTGTGGATCATGTTGAATGGGAGATTTGGTGCTCTACCCTGGGCTGGGAATATAAAAATGGAAAAAGTCAGGAATGAAGACATATGTTTGGAAGATGCAGATTAAATAGAAATTAATGTGGTTAGAAGTCATCCATGAAAATAGGTGAGATAAAGCATGTTCAGAAAGAGAAGAGAACTAAGGACCAAATCTTAGATTTCTTGGGGTATAGGGAGATTCTGAAGATTTATTTAACTTAGGAGGAAACTCTGGGTGATTCGGCAATAAGACAGCTAAGAGAGGGAGGCGCCTGGGTGGCTCAGTCATTAAGCGTCTGCCTTTGGCTCAGGTCATGATCCCAGGGTCCTGGGATCGAGCCCTGCATCAGGCTCCCTGTTCCGTGGGAAGCCTGCTTCTCCCTCTCCCACTCCCCCTGCTTGTGTTCCCTGTCTCGCTGTCTCTCTCTCTGTCAAATAAATAAATAAAATCTTAAAAAAAAAAAAAGAAGACAGCTAAGAGAGGAGCGAGTATCAAAACAGAATACTGCTGAGAGGCCAGGGAAAACAGAAATGGAGAGACCATTGGAGTTGCTTTTTCAGTCCTCTGTAACCTCAGGAATGCCGGTGAGCATTTCAGGTGAGCAGGGTTAGGGATAAGGGTAAGGATGGAATTCCTGTACAAAGGATTACACCAGTGGTTCTCAAAGTACAGTTCCTAGACCAGCAGTGTCAGCATCACCTGGGAACTTATTTCTGCAAATTCTTGGGCCCCACCCTCGACCAACTGAATCAGAAACTCTGAAAATGGGCCTAGCAATCTGTTTTATCAGGCCCTCCGGGTGATTCTAATGGCTGCTAACCTTTGAGAACCACTGTGTTATAGGAATGCATGGTGAGACTTTTGAGCCCTAGACCCCCAAGTGTTAAATCTATTTATTGAAGGATCTCTAGCCCTAGGGTACACTATTCTCATAGGCTTCCTTATTTATCAGGGCAAACATAGACCACGTATTCATTAGGATGGTATGACTTGAGGGAAAAATGTCAGCTTTGCAGCTTGTTAGTTTGTATGTTTCTGTTCATATGCATTGAGTCATTGGAGGCTTTTGGGGTCATTTTCCCTCCGGACCATTTTAGGGGGGGAGTTGTGTTGAAACCTTAAGCCAGGGATGGCAAACAGATTTTATCTTTTGTGCTATGTGTGCTTAAGAATGATTATTGGGAATTCCATATTAGCAATGTCTGCCATAGGCACAGCAGGAAAGGAGTAGGGGCAAATGTGTCATATATCTACCATCGCTGCCATAAGCTTTTATCAGGATCCCCAGGACATGGGATACTTTTGGAGGAAACAGAAGCCTAGAGAAAGGAGAAAGGTGCTGAGGAGGTGCTGGTATCTGGGAAAGGATCTCACAATTTTTCTGAAGGCCCACCATGTTGGCTTCTAATATATGTTCCTGACACCCAACACCAACATGAATACCCACACCTTGGAAAGGTTCTAGGAAATGTAAGAAACTTTGGGGTTTAAGAAAAGGGAGGAAAAACCTGCTCTTGCTCATTAGAAATTTGAGAAATTGTATAGAGTCTGCCGTTCTCTTCTGGAATCTACTTCTGGCCTTTTGTTTTGCTGTGGTATAGACATAGCATCTAAATGAGATTGTGGCCAGGAACGATAGTAACTGTCCTTCTGCAGGTCCTCTGGGCTCCCCAAGACATGGCAGAACAGCCCTGTACCCAGGAAGTTTTGTGTATTCATTCCCTTACATAAACAGTTAAATTGGCTCACTGAGTGGTATTCCTTCATAGACAGCCTGCTTTCCTACTTAGAATCCTAGTAAGGGAGTTAAGTTATTATATATATTTTTAGCCCTGTGGTAGCATACTGACCATTTTAAAGCAAAAATCTTAGAGAATACCATGAAGAGTAATTAACTATGACACCTGGCATAAAGAAGAACTAAATACTGTTATATAAAACATAAAATTTAGGTGTCCTTTGAGTTAGATATGAACAAATGTTTTTCCTATTCAAACCTAAAAATCTGAATCAGTGACAAGTCTTTGGGTTTATATGGAAGATAATCCACTCAACTGGCAGTATAAATAATGAATCTGGGATGTAGCTGGGAAAAGCATGGAATTGGAGGACAGGAAAAGTATGTTTTAGTTTTTTTAGTGTTACTTTCATGTTCTTGGGCAAGTCCCTTCATCTCTCTTGGTCTCGGTATCTGGATCTAGAAAGTGAAGGGAGTGAGCAAAGTACTCTGTGAGGTCCCTTCTAGTTCTAGGATGTTAGTGACATATCTGGGTTTGTTATTTATTTGATCTGAACATGCCACTGTCCTGGGCCCAATGGATTGTTTCTAGTCTTGAGACTAGTTCTACTTTCTCTTTTTGCCAGGGAATGTTTATTCTCTGGGTCTAATTACCTGAGTCAATGTCTGATTCCATATTCCCCTAAACACTGCTCTGTGAAATTCTACCTGTTGGGACAGCAAATACAAAGTCTTTGTGGTATAATTTAAAATAAAATTAAAAGTCCCATTCATTTCAAAGGGTCATCTCGAATGCTTGAAATTTCTTTTATTTACTTCTTTGGCTTATGGCATTCAAATCTTGCCTGTACATTAATTTATATCACTTTGAGGCCATACTGTTTGAAAGGTAATTTCTGTTCTTAGGAGCTTACAATAAAAAAAGACACGATCTGAAAGGAGTCGCATGATGGTAACACCTCCAGAGTTATTTTTGAGGAAAGGAATGACCACTGAAGGCAAAATCTTAAATGAAAGTAAACAAGTATGGTAGGAGATGGATTCCATTCTGGGATTCTGGCTTTGCATCTGTGGTTGGGACCTAAATGAATTACACACATATACTTTTTCCAATGCTGTGGGAAGTAAAGAAAAATCTGAATTCCCATCTGAAAAGAAATAGAGTCTTCTTTCTTCCATATGTAACTCAAATTAATTTTTCTCTCTTTCAAGTGGAGATGCTACCAAGCATGCTCTAGTGAATATGTAAGGTACACTCATGGAGAAAATATCCAATAATTTATGTGTTACAGTGCTCAGGCACCCATTATTCCTTTAGATGTGCCAAATGTACCAATGTTGCCCACATAGTATTTCTTTGCTTAGGGCATCTTCATCTGTAGGGCAAGGATAAGTTTCAGCCGTAGAAACATTACATTCTTAATTAGTGGAATTCAAATGAGTGAGATGTTAGTGTATTTTGCTCATAAAAATCTGTACATAGAAATCAGTGCAAAATGCTTAGCCATCAACAGTCTTGATAGGGTGCATGTGTGAATCTTATATTCTACTAGTAGTCACTGTGTACCAGTACTTAAACACCGTTGGAACCCAAGAGCTATTGAACGTTTTAGAGAACATCGTTGGAAAAATTAGATAGAGAATATCTTATACTTTCAGCTAGATTTTTGAGCATACAAAATGATCAGACTTAGGTTTGTGCTAGGGAATTTGCCGAGATATTGGGAGGCATATAGGCTATAGGTTTGCCCCAGGGCTTCGGAAATAGCCAGAGTACACTAGTAGGACTCTGAAAGAACTTGTGCACTTGTAAACTTGGCAGGCCTGTAGCTGTGAATGGTTGAACCACACCAGATGAACTGTTGAGAATGTTGAGAGAGCCAGGGAAAGAACTTGCTTATTTCTGCTGCCTGAAAGAAGGAAAAAATAATCCAAAAGACAGACATCCAACAGGATGGTGGTTCAGTACTTGGAAAGCAGTGAGACTGAAAACCACCTGTGGTTGGTAATGGAAAGCAAACGTCTTTTTTTTTTTTTTTAAAGTACTATTTTGGGCTTTATACCTCAAGTGAAATGCCAGGGGCACAGGGGCGGACAGTTGCTTATGTGACATCAAGGGTGAGTCCTTGTGACTCATACAGTTCAGGGTCCCCATGAATTAGAAAGAGTGAATGTACTGGACTCAATTCAAAGAACAGAAATTCAAAAGCATAATAGCTGGCTTAAGAAGACAGATTAAGAGGCCTAAATATGTTTGGCTTGGATGAAGAATGAAAAAAGGGGATATAATAGCCTTTTGCAGGTCCTTGAGGAGCTGAAACTCAAACTAAATAAGGAGAGGAATTGTTTGGGGGTGGTGTACAGAGGCAAGCTATGGCTGACATGATGAAATTGAGAAAAGGAAAACTCAGCCTGAATGTCAGGAAAATATTTCTTATACAAGTTCTATAAATCTGCCAAGGGAAGTAGTAGAAATCTTGTTATTTGAAATCACTTTACCTAGATTGGAGAAACCACTCATATTTTTTAGTCCTCTCCAACTTCACCTTTTCTCTATCTGAAAATCTATGATTCCTTTGTTCCTACCAGTATTTTCAAGTTCTCTATATTAAGTGTTCCCTGTGAGAATCTTGAAGGTATTTTATATCTATTCTTCATTTTAAAATAAATAACAAGAGTTAGAGTCACTGGAAAAAAATTATTAGGATGCTTATTACATTTTTTCTCCTTTAAGAGTTCATTCCTTACATTGCTTTGTTCAAGCTTATTTGGTTACAGACTTTGTTTTTACATTTCAAATGGAATGCAACAAGAGTAATTTTGATTGGATACTTCAAAGCACTTAAAAATAAAATGGAATTATATCAGGAATCAATAACAAAAGGGAACTTAGAAAATGCACCAATATGTGGAAATTAAACAACATATTCCTAAGTAATCGATGAACTAAAAAAGAAATCTCAAGAGAAATTAGAAAATAATTTGAGATGAATTAAAATGAAAACAATACGGCAAAATTTATAGGAAGCAGCTAACACAGTGCTTAGGGAAAATTTATACCTAGAAATGCCACCTGCGTGGCTCAGTTGGTTGAGCATCCAACTCTTGATCTTGGCTCAGGTTTTGATCTGAGGGTCATGAGTTCAAGACCTGCATGAGCAAGCCACGCACAGCATGGAGCCTACTTAGAAAAAAAAAAAAGAAGAAGAAGATGAAGAAGAAAGATCTCAAGTCAAAAACCTAACTTCTCTCTTAAGAAATTGGAAAAAGAAAAGTAAACTAAACCTAAAGCAAGTGGAAGGAAGCAAATAATAAAGATTTGAAAGGAAAGAAGTAAAATAGAGAATGGAAAAACAGTAGAAAAACAAGGAAGCCAAAAGTTGGACCTCCAAAAAGATCTACAAAATCGATAAAAATTTAGATAGATGGACTAAGAAAAAAAAGAGAGAAGATTCAAATTGCAAAAATTACAGGAACAAAAATCAGGAATAAAAGAGGTAAATCACTACTGACCTTACAAAAATGACGAGGAGTACAGGGAATACTATGAACTACTGAATACCAACAAATTAGGTCATTGAGATGAAATGGACAAATTCCCTGACACAAATTACTGAAACCGCCTCAAGAAGAAATAGAAATTTGAATAAACTTATTATAAGTAAAGAGATTGAATTAGTAATAGAACAACTTCCCACAAAGAAAAGCCCAGAACCAGATGACTACACTGGCGAATTCTACCAAACATTTAAAGAATAATTAACACCCATCATTCACAAACACTTCCAAAAACTAGAAGAGAAAGGAACACTTCCTAACTCATTCTCTGAGATAGGCATTTGAGAACAAACCAGATAAAATTACCACAAGAAAAGAAAACTACTTATGAATATAGACGCAAAAGGCCAGGAACAGGACAGGAATGTCCACTCTCATCACTTCTACTTAACATTGTACTGGAGGGTAATTAAGCAAGAAAGAGAAATAAAAGATATCCAGATGATAAAAGAATGGTAAAACTATTTCTATTTGTAGACATTATGGTCTTGTATATAGAAAATCCTAAGGAATCAACTTAAAAAGAAAAAAAAAAGACTAGCAGAAATAAACTAAGTTTAACAAAGTTGCAGGATATAAGATCAACATACAAAAACCAATTGTATTTCTATACATTAATAATAAACATTCTAAAAATAAGAGTAAGAAAATAATTTAATTTATAACAGCATCAAAAGAATAAAATACTTAGGTATAAATTTAACAAAAAGGTGCAAACTTTGTCCACTGAAAACTATAAAACATGTTGAAAGAAATTAAAGAAGATCTAAATAAATGGAAAACCATCCCATAATCAGGGATTAGAATACTCAATATTGTCAAGATGACAATACTTCCCTAAATGGGCTACAGATTCAATGGAATCCATGTAAAAAGTTCAGCTAGGTCTTTTTTTAAAAAAGAAATTGATAAGCTGAGGGCACCTGGGTGGCTCAGTTGGTTAAGCGACTGCCTTCAGCTCAGGTCATGATCCTGGAGTCCCGGGATCGACTACCGCATCAGGCTCCTTGCTCAGCAGGGAGTCTGCTTCTCCCTCTGACCTTCTTCCCTCTCATGCTCTCTATCTCTCATTCTCTCTCTCAAATAAATAAAATCTTTGGAAAAAAAAAGAAATTGATAAGCTGGTTCTCTTGCACTTCCAAATGGAAGTGCAAGAGACCCAGAACAGCCAAAACAATCTTGAAAAAGAGCAGAGTTAGAGAGTTAGAGAACTCACAATTCATAATTTCAAAACTTACTACAAAGTATAGTAATTTAGACAGTGTGGTACTGGTATAAGGATAGACACATATGGAATTGGGAGTTTAGAAATACGCCCTTACATTTACGGTCACTTGATCCTTGACAAGGTGCCAAGACAATTTGATAGGGAAAAAAAACCCAGTTTTAAAATATGACACAAAGAGCACAAGCAACTGAAGAAGAAGAAGAAATAAATGGACAAATTAAACTACATTAAGGTTAAAAATGTTTTTGTTACAAACAATACCATCAAGAAAATTAAGACATCCCACAGAATGGGAGAAAATATTTATAATATATAAAGAAACACTGGGGTATTGTAATTGCTTGTTTACTTATTAGTATCCCTGGCTGGACTGTGGCTCTAGAGGCCGTTATAATACTAACACCTACAACAGGTCTGATATGGTATGGATCGTCATTAGATAATTGTCAAATAAGTGAATAAATGACGTGAGAACAGGAAGAGTAAACAATGACTCAAGACTTCAAGCTTAGGGAACAAGAAGGTAATGGAAAAAATGGGTAGGGGCATCTATTTGGGGGAGAAAATGATAAACACCCACAGGCTAATTTCAGACAACAGGTGGGTACTCTAAGGCGGTACCCAGCCCTCCATGCCCCCTGTTTAGCACTGACTCCGATGTGGAAAATGGCCCAGCCCTGCTTACATTACCTATGCACTCCCAAGGACTCAGATGTATGTTTTCCCCAAAGACAACATATAATTTTGAGAATTGTGATCATTTTTTCCGTGTTCTTTTGAAGGCTGTAAAATAATTTTAGATGCAATAGTAATTCTAGGTCCTTGCTTACTCTTGACCTTTGAAATTTGATTCAAAACATCACACACCTCCCAGCCCAGATGTTGGCGAGTTAATGATATATTGCTGCAGGGAAGAACTTGGTCCTGTTTGCATAAGGAGCTGGAAATCTTTGGTAATGCTATCTTACCTCGATTTTCTTTTTTGAGGATAAAACTGAAATATAGTTTTGTCAGTATAAAGGCAAAAGATAAAGAATTAGGAAAAATAATGAAGCTTCCTAGTGTTTATGGTATGGAGCATTGTCATGCAATTGGCGTGAGAACTCTTCAAACCCATAGTGACTCTTCTAGCCCAAGAATAAAGAGGATAATTTCCAGCTAAGTGCATTCAAAACCTTTTTTGTAGAGCTTGAGTTCCTTTTACCCATTTCCTACCTCCAGTCTTCATCCTCGGTTTCTAAACAGCAGGATTCACATAGAAATAATTACTAAACCTGCCCTGCCAATCACTCTTAAAAACGCTTTAGTTTTTTAACTGGCAAAATCAACTTTAAGAATAATGTATTTATGGGTAAGCAGTCAACAAATCTAGCCAATGCCATTTGGTAGTTCTCACAGTATACTGTGAGTCATAGTGATTTGTGTATATTTCTTGAGATTCCCTACTGGGTGGTAAGCATCTTGAGGATGTGGGACAAATATCCTTCTTGGCCCCTAATGCGATGTTTTACATTAACTAAGTGCTTTGTAAGTATCTGTGGTATGGATAAATTAATCTGTAGCGCCTTTCTGGTGCTGGTTAGCTGGTTAGTGTGCAGTGCTGAGCATGTACGGCTCAATGAACACTAGTGAATCAAATATAATGACATTGCCTCCTAACACCTCCCTAATATTTATTTTTCTGGGGAAGGACAGCTAATCATGCCCTGGAGAGTCCTAGGCACCTTCTCCTTGTCTCCTTAGGGAGGCATGTTGTCTTCTGGCATGGACAATTCTGGGCCTGGAAGCATAATTAGTTTCTCTGAGTAGGTGGAGAATTTGGTTTGTTTGTTTATTTATTTATTTATTGAGTAAAGTGATAGAAGTTTTATTAAACGAGGATACAGAAAAAGCTCTCAGGAGTGAGAGGGGTCCTGACAGGATTGCCCGAGAACCTGGTTTAGAGAGGTTGTGAGACCATACCTGAGCTTCTATGACACACTGGTGGCACAATGGAGACCAGAAACCTTCCTAAACCAAATAGCTGACTTCTTGGAAGCCATTACAAACAGCCAGCTTTTTAATGAGCAGACATTTTCTTATGTGAAACTTGGCCTTGATCTTTTTTTTTTTTTCAGTTTTCTAAATTCGAAGATTTTTTTTCCTGTCTTTTTTTCCTTTCACTGGCTTTATATGAGCACCTCTGCTTAGAAACCCTCTGTTCTTTTTAATCATAGTTTTCCAGTAAGGTTTCTTCATTCTGGGGAATCCAAAAACCCACACTGTGCTCTATTTAGTCCTCCTGTCATCTCTCCCTTACCTTGCTCAGTGTAAAACTGCAATCGCTGGGCTGTTTCATAGGGGTGATTGAAGATACCACTCTTGCTTTCCATAATAGCCTAATGCTTTCTCCTCCACTGTGATCCTTTACGTATGGCTCCTTCAAACTCATAGAAGACCTTGCTGATTCTAAACTATATTTCTTTGTGTGTGTGTGTGTGTGTGTGTGTGTGTGTTCTCAGTAATGACCTTCTTTTGACTGGAAACTATTAAGGGAAAGGCCCCCCTCCCTGATTATGCATCAGTGTTTATAATAGGCTCACAATATCATCATACTCCAGGTTCTCTCTATAGCAACGTAGTGATAAGACACATTGGCACATTGGTATAATCACTGCCCTAAACTGAAAATATGTTCATGTAATATGTTCTTGCATTCTGTTTCCCAGAAAGTGCCCAACAGCAGCCAGCACAACAGCCAGCACCTGCAGTGACTGGCAAGGTGTGCTCGGCAGCCTTGCCAGCCAGATGCCAAGTTCTATTCTGTTCCAATAATAGCGTCTGGGTGGCAAGCTGGCTTTCTGCGGACATATAAATCTGCCACAGGCCTTTGGAGTGTTCCTGGAAGCCTGGACTGGAGCTGGCTGCTAACCACTCCCCTCCAGGGAAGGGAGGGGACTACCTCAGCCCCTTCCCTGGGAAGTAGTAACTGTGTGGTAGAATTCTCTTTTAGGGTCAAATGCCTGCTCTTTTTGCCAACTGCTGTGTCTACCTGGACCACCTTGGTTCTTCTCTTGGTGCAGAAATGTCCTCCAAATCAGAGCCGATGCTTCCCTATCTCTGCCTTGTGCTGGGAACAGTTGAGCCCGAGTCCACCAGCCAAGTGGCTTGGGGAAGGCAGATGGCTCTACTTCATTTTTGGTATAGAATGTGGGAAAGGTCTAAACTGGGCCCTGTGAATGCCAAATCAGCATGAACAGTCTAAGTTTTTCATTTGGGGTGATTTTTCATGCTTGGTAGATACACAAAAGACGTGTTCCTATTAAGTTCCTTTGCAAGCAGGCACTTGTCCAGGCGAGAAGTTCCCCATTAAATAGATGGTAAATGAGGCTGTCTCATAATTTCTATCACTGTTAAACTTTATGTTGGGAGATTGGGCAGAAAATAATAGGAAGTCTAGTTCTTTGGTAGAGAAGTATAAAGCTTTGGGGCAAGTGGCCAGAGTTTGAATCCTGTTTCTATACTTATGAGAAATAATATAGATAATAATAATCATGTTATAATACATTAAAAATATACATAATAATCATAGAATATATAAATAATGTAGATAATCAGAATCTTTGAGAGCACTATATTTGAAGATCAAATGTAAAAATGCATGAAATGCACTTAACACAGCACCTAACAGAAAATCAATACTATTCGGTTCTTTAAGACTATTTTTTTCTGGCTCCTTTGCAAGTCCTCGGAATGGATCTGTGTCCACATTCTTCAGTGTTACTGGCAGTGAGCAGGGATGGCAGAAGAGTCTTAAGTAAGTTGGTTTGAGGTTGAACTGCCTTGCTTGAGTGGCTGCATAGGCCCATCTTACTATTGTGTAACTTAAATTTTTCAGCTTCGACCTCGATGACAGGTTTGTGTAACATGCTGCAAGTCCCCCTGTAATTATGGTTAGATGAAAAGAATATATGGGATAATGATATGACTTTTCCCCACCCCTTGCTCAACACTGTGGTATAGAAGGAAGAGGCCTCTTGAGAAAGCACTCTCAGAATGGCAAGAGCATGTGTGTTGGTTTGTCTCAGAGCACAACATTCTTGGATTCCACTCCTGGTGGACTTGGTCAGGCCTCTTCGGCTGAGGTTCATTATAGGAGACGGTTAGAATTCAGTGCTGTGTGAGCAAGTGCGATTCATGGCCACTGAAGATTTTGCAGAAATGTTAATGTTTGTGGAGTCCTCTAAAGTTCATATTTTCCGTGCATCTGGAAATTCCAGTTACCAAAACTGAATTGTCACTCTTTATAATTTCCATTCTTTATTTGGTAGCTAGTCTGGGACTGCTCTTAATTAAGGACTCATGCCTTCCTTCCAAATTTCTCCTTCACCAATCTTCATTTGCCTACCAAACTGAGGAGCTTCCTGGATTTTTTGTTGAAATCTGAGAGTTTAAGTATCTGTACATTCTCTATCACAGTGGTGAGCCAGCCACCATTTATTTTCCTTTCAGCCACTTCATCAGCGATACTTGTAAGGACAACTGAAGCCCACATTAGAACTTCTCAATTAATGTGCACACAATTCACTTGGGGTCTTTGTTAAATTGCTGATTCTGGTTTAGGGGGTCTGGTGTTGGCCTGAGAGTTTGCATTTCTAACAAGCTTCCAGGTGATTACCATGCTACTGGAATGTAGATTAAGAGCTCATGTATAACTTCATCTCAAGGTATACACAAAGTTCTGTAGGGATTCAATTCTCCAAACATTTAGAGAGACTTTCAGCAAATCTAGCTATTTTTTTCCTCTGAATCCTCAGGTGGAAGTTTCAGATCATTTTATCCTTTCGGCAATACTAAACACTGGAGATTTATGAAGCCCTACTTTAGCTCTATTTCCTTTGATTGGTTTATCTTATGTTAATATTTATCATCCACTTAGAATTTCAGTCCTTGTATATGTAGCTGTTGCTGTGACAAGCAAGATACATATAAATAGAAATGTATAGTCAGCTGCAGTGACTCTCTTGGGGCTGTTTTGCTTTTGCTGGCCTTTGGATTTTGAGTTTCCTTGTGTCGATTTCACCATCAGATTCATGGCCTTGTCAAACTCAGTGATATGTACCACCTATCAAGACACCATTGGGGTGTCTGCTATTGGCACTATTGGCACTTTCCCGGATAACTCTAACCTGCATGAAAATTGCTCTTAATCTTTTTTGTCATCAGCTCCAATGTTTAATAGGCACACAAAAACCAGCTAGGATTTCTTTGGCCATCTTGTGTGATGGAAAAATGAACAAACAAACCCCAACAACATAGTTAAAAACATCTCCCCACTTCCTTTTGAAAACTAGGAATACATCTAAGACCACACAGGAGATGGAAATTTAGGATATACCTATTTGGAATTGAATGAAGTCATCTACAGTTTAGCAAACATCAAGTCTTTTGGTTAGAAGTGCAAAACATTGGCCATGCTTTCCTGACTCTTCCCCCTTTCCTGGTTGTCTATTCATAATTCCCACTTCATAAGTACTTATTAGAGTATCTAAAATTAATAACTCAAGCAATTAAAAGTAGTTTACTAAATTATTAAGCTGTTTGAGATCTTTCTTTTTTCCTATTGTAGGTAGGTGTTTATTGCTATAAACTTCCCTTTCAGAACTGAGTTTCTGCATTCCATGTTTTGGTAAGCATGGTTGGGTTTCCACTTCTGTTTGTTTTAAGACATTTTTTTATTTCCCTTTTCATTTCTTATTTGACCCATTTGTTGTTCAGGAATGTGTTGTTTAATTCCCACATATTTATGAAATTTCCAGTTTTCTTCCTGTTATTGATTTCTAGTTTCATATAATTGTGGCCAGAAAAGATACTTGGTATTCTTCCAGTCTTTTAAAATTTTCTCAGACTTGTTTTGTGTCCTAGCATATGATCTATCCTGGAGAATGTTCCGTGTGCACTTGAGAAGAATGTGTATTCTGCTGCTATTGAATGGAATGTTCACAGTATATTTGTTAGGTCCATTTGGTAGAAAGTATAATTCAGGGGTGCCTGGGTGGCTCAGTTGGTTAAGCATCTGCCTTCAACTCAGGTCATGATTCCAGGGTCCTGGGACTGTGCCCCACGTAGGGCTCCCTGCTCAGTGGGGAGCCTACTTCTCCCCCTCTCTCTGCCACCATGCTCTCTCTCTCTATCTCAAATAAGCAAAATCTTGAAAAAAAAAAAAAGAATAATTCAAGTTCAATATTTCCTAATGGATTTTCTGTCTGGATGATCTAGCCATTGTCGAAGGTGGGACACTGGATATCCTCTACTATTATTGTATTGTTGCCTGTTTCTCCCTTCGGATTTGTTGGCATTTGCCTAATATTTTTAGGTGTTTCAGTGTTGGCTGCGTACATATTATGAATGTTACATCCTCTTGATAAATTGACCCTTTTATCATTATATTACTTTCTTTGTCTCTTGTTACAGTTTTTTACTTAAAGTCTATTTTGTCAAGTGTAAGTACAGCCAACCCTAGCTACTTCTGCTCTCAAATGTTTCCATTTGCGTCCCTTTACTTTGAGCCTATGTGTGCTCTTAGAGCTGAAGTGAGTCTCTTATAGAGAGCATATAGTTGGGTCTGGTGGTTTTTATTTTTTTTTTTTAATCCATTCAGCCATTCTATGCCTTTTGATTGGAGAATTTAATTCCTTTACATTTAAAGTAATTATTGATATGTAGGGACTTACTAATGGCATCTTGTTTTCTTGCTGTTTTATAGTTCATTGTTCCTTTCTTCCTCTCTTGCTGTATTCCTTTGTGAATCAATGATTTTCTGTAATGGTATGCTTTGATTCCCTTTTCTTTATCCTTCATGTATCTACCGTAAGTGTTTGTTTTGTGGTCACCAGAGGCTTAGGTAAAACGTAGATATAATAGTCTATTTTAAGCTAATAACTTTGGTCACATGCAAAAACTCTATCCTTTCAGTCCCCTGCCCATTTTATGGTTTTGATGCCACAATTTACATATTTTTATATTTTTTATCCATTAACAAATTATTGTAGCTATAGTTATTTTTAATAATTTTGACTTTTCACCTCTATTTTGGACTTAGGTAATTAATACACCATTATATCAGAGTGTTTGAATTTGACTATATATCCACCAGTTATTTTATATTTTCATGTGTTTTCATCTTACTAATTAGTTTCCTTTTATTTCAGCTTAAAGAACTCCTTTCAGTATTTCTTGGGAGGCAAGTCTAGTGCTGATTAACTTCCTCAGCTTTTGATCACTTGGGAAAGTCTTTATCTCTCCTTCATTTCTGAAGGACAATTTTGCTGGGTAAAGCATTCTTGGTTGGCAGTTATTTTCGTTCGTCCCTTTTCACATATCATCCCACTCTCTCCTGGCCTGCAAGGTTTCTGCTGAGAAAACTACTAATAGCCTACAAGGTTCCCTTGCATGTGAAGAATTTCTTTTTTTCTCTTGCTGCTTTTAAAATTCTCTCTTTGTCTTTGATTTTAGACAGTTTTATTATAATGTGTCTTGGAGAAGATTTCTTTGTATTGAATCTGTTTAGGGGTTTATGAGCTTCATAAACTTGGGTGTCTAAATTTTTCTCCAGATTTCTGGACTCAAATTTCCAAGATTCTGACTTAGTAGGTTTGAGGATGGCAATTGTCAGTTGTCTTTGCTGATTCCTCTTCCTCTCTCTGTCTTCTAAAGATTAGAATGTCCCCAGGCTCATGTTTTTTCTTTTCCAGCTATGCTCATTCCCTAGGTGATTTTATCTAGGCTTAGAGATTTAAACACCATGTCCACACCGATGATTTCTCTATTTCTATCTCCAGCCTGCTCCTTTCCCTGAACTCCAGATTAATGCATCAACCACCTATCCAATATCTCAAACTTAATATGTCTTGATTCCCTTCCAAACCTGTTTTTTTTTTTTTTTTTTTCCCCTATAGTGTTTCCCATCTCAGAAAATGTAGCTACATGCTTCCAGTAGCTCAGGTCAAATGCCTTTCTCTCTTACGCCTCACATAATATCTGCCAGCAAATTCTCAACTTTCAAAATATATCCCAAATCTTATTATTCTTCGTCATGGCCACTTCTCTATCCTGGGCAAAGTCACTATCATATCTCTCCTGGATTATGGCAATAGTCTCATAATTGATCTCTCTGCTGCTCCGTTCACCACCAGCCTTCTGACCTCCTCTCCCATTACCCTCTCCCTTACTCCTTCCACTCCTGCCATATCAGTTCCTAGCTCTTCCTGAAAACTACACCAAGTATGTCCCACCCAGGGCTTTCACACCAGCTGATCCCTCTGGTCGGAAGGCTCTCTCTTGAGATATTTGCACATCACATTCTCTCACTTCCTTTAAGTCTTTGCTTAAAAGTGATCTAGCAGAGGCAGTCCTGACCAACCCATATAGAATAGTGGTAACACTACAGCCTGACTTTATTTTCTCTCCACAGTATTCTTTCCCACCTGAGAGGTTTTACATTTTTATTTGTTTATTGTCTGGATTCTCCCATCAGAGTATAAGCTTTAGGAAAGAATGACTTTTTTATGCCATCACTGAATAGGCACTCAATGAATATTTGTAGAATGAATGAAAGAAAGAGAACTATATTTCCCAGCAATAATTTTCTAAGTGTCATATTTCCAATTAGAAATTTATTGCAGTCAGACACCATATCTTGCTCATTTCTGTGTCTTATACTGTTGTACCAGGCATCCAATAAGCATTGTTGAGTGAATGAATAATTGTAGTGTAGAGGAAATACCACAGACTTTAGAGAAAGGGAGCTAGGCTCAAATTCTGGCTTGGCCTTGGATTCATCATGTGACTTAAGCTAAGTTATTAAGTCTTCCTGAGTCATAACTTCTTCACAAAGAGATAAAATTTTGATTTTCACATGGTTATTCCAAGGGTTATATGAGATAACATATTTAAATTCATAATGTAGGGACTTCACCATATTAGGAACTCAATATATTGACGTTGATGTTCCTCATCCTGACCAATACTAACCAATCCTAACCTCTTCTTTCCTCTTCATTATATTTATTTTCCACTTCACAGATTCTTTAAAATCAATGGAAGGTACTAATCCAAGCTTTGGTAACTGAGCTCCTCACTGCTCCAGTTTCCTGCAGCCTAGATTAATAGAAATCCTAGATTTATCCCAAAGACTCAAGTAAAGAGAATAAATGACCACAATTCACACTTTGGAGGAGCTTAAAAAAAAAAAAAGCTAGAATATATTCAGAATCCACCTACTACCACCTCTACCTTTATCTCTCCCCTAGATTAATGCAACTGGTTTCCTTGTTTTTGCCACTGTGCTAACTCCACTCTAACGACAATGCGCTTCTTGCTGTTCCTGGAGCATATTATCATGCATAGTCCATCCCTAGGACCTTTGCACATGCTATTTCCTCTGAATGGAATGCTCTTTCCTAAAGTATTTGTAACATTCACACTCTCACTTCAGATATTTGCTCAAAAACATCACCCTTACAAAAAGGTCTTCCTTGGACCCCTTTTTGTCAATTTCAGTGCTTCCATCCTAGGAAAACACATGACTTTTCCCTACTTTATTATTTTTTCCATAACATCATGTCATCGTTGGACAAACTATGTCACCCCAGATTAGAACATAAGCTCCATGAGGATGGGGATTTTTGCTTGTTTTGTTTTCCCCCTTACTCCCAGTGCCTGGCACATAGTAGGTGATTAAAAAATGTTTCCTACATGAGTTGATGAATGAATAAATGAATGAAAAAGGGAAGAGAGGTGGATGGGAGTGGCCTGGGTGTCCAGGTGGGAATGTGAATTGGAAGGAAGAGGGGCAGATTTAGAATCCAACATCTGCTTTTGTGTCCTCAGGCTTGGCTGGCTCAGAGGTGGCTCAGCTCCTGTCACCTGGCCCACTGACAGCTGACACCATAACAAAGCAATGTTCTGGAATGAGTCAGGTTCTGGAATGCTAGAAGGCCTCCACATGTCAGGATGACCTTAAAAGAGGGGATCCATTGTCCCTTGTTACAGATTCTCCCCAAGTGATTAACTCAAGGCCAAAGACCCTGGGTATTGTCCCCAGCTCTCAAGGAACAGATATGAAAAATGGTGGGTTTCAAGAAACATCTCACTGGTAAAGCAGGGTTGACTTCTTTGTTTTCTGTCTTTCTGGATTATGCTTTGCTGGCTTGAAGGAGGCAATTGGCTGTGTAGGTTAAAAATGTTCCTTTAAGTGTCTACTATATGTCAGAGAGAGAAGAAAATAATTAATTAAGCAAAGTAGAACTTGGAAGGTGATTTGACTATAGTTAGTGATCAACTTTAACCTTAGTGTTTTCATTATGCTCAGGAAGCACACTTCTCTGGGTCACTTTGTCTTGTGGTGGCTCACTCCTCTTACCTAACCCCAACGGATATGGGCAGTTGGCTTACATCAGTATTGTTGGACTGCTTCCTTCCTTTGGAGAGTGGGCTGGACTCTGCTCTCAGAGGTGCCTCTGGGGGTGAGAAAGATGAATCAGATTGCAAGCAAAACCAGAGAGAGAGATGGGGTGGAGTTGGGGAAGAGTCAATTCCTAATTTAAACTGACCTTCCCTTACCCTGAAAGAAAGTCTTGTGTGGTTTTTTGGAGTGAGTAGCAGCTAAATCCCCCCTGAAATTTTAGGCCCCATTGGGCAGTCTCTCCCTCTCTGGGCCCAGCCTCTGCTAGAAACCTCCTTCTTGGTTCAGCTCTCATTGAATGGACACTAGGAACACTACCTCCCACTATTGATCCCCCAGCCCAAGGAGTGGTGGCATCTTCCTGCTTTTGCTTATCTTGGGGGAGTCTTGCCATTCTTTGTTTGGATTTTCAGCTATTCCATCATCTATGTAACCAGTTCTTTGTACTTTTATTTGAAAGATACAAAATGGGTTTTGTTTTCTTGACTGCACTCTTGCTGGTCTGCTCAGTTCAAACTCTTTTTAAATTTTGTAAAGACAGGACTACTTGTCACATTGTTTTCGAGTTTTTAAAAAATGTAGAAAGCTGAAAATATTTACTTCGATCTATCTATCTATCATCTATCTATCTATCATCTATCTATCTATCTATCTATCTATCTATCTATCTATCTACTTTTACCATCATGTCTTTTTTTAAAATATTTTTATACCACTCAGTGGGTTTCCTGAATATGGGCACTGGGACATTGATTTTCTGTTGTAGGTTGAAAAACTGCTCTAGTAGTTTTGTGAATGGTTTTGTACTTAATTTCCCACTGTATCATCAAATGTCTGCTGCCAACCAGAGATACAGGTTTTTAAAATTGCACTTAACTTCTCTGAGCATCAATTTCTTCATTTATAGAAAAAGAAAGTTGTATTTGACGGGTCATTTAAAAACTTTAGCCTCAAAACTCATTTTTAAAGTATAATCTGAACCTGAACTTCAACATATAAAGTAGGAAATCCTAAGCTTACCTCCCTGACCTCAAGAAGACCTCACCTTGTCTCTTACAGCAGGCCTGAGTTACCATTACTCAACCCTGGAGTATAAAGTGATTGAATAAAGAGTGGTCAGATTCTGCTCTGACCACTTTTGATTTTATGCTTCCTGAAGGAGTCTAGTGATTTTATTTTTCAGTTTTAAAGCTAAGATATAAAAAAATGAACACTTTTAAGTCTGATTTTTACCTACCTTAGTTAATATACTTATCTCATCTTAATGAAAACATTTTTTAGCCCAATTTTACTTATCTTTGCTTATCTTACTCTGAAGGAGAAAAACCCATGTTTCCTTGGAAAAGCTAAGGTCTTGTTGGAAAAAAGTGCCAATAGAAAAGTCTTGAATTAAAAGAAATAAAATTAGATCTGCACTCCTAAGAGGATATTCAAATTTCCTAAATGCAATATCCCACAGACATAGTCAGGGCCTGCCTGACTCCCTAGCCCTCGCACTCCTCCTCATGCTAAGACAACATCTTAGCCTTACTCTGCTCTCTCTTAGACTCTGGATAAATCCTATCCTGGGTGGGACTTTCAGGGGCTCTAGCTCAATACTCCCATGTCTTTTTTTTTTTTTTTTTAAGATTTTATTTATTTATTTGACAGAGAGGGACACAGTGAGAGAGGGAACACAAGCAGGGGGAGTGGGAGAGGGAGAAGCAGGCTTCCCACAGAGCAGGGAGCCCGATGTGGGGCTCGATCTCAGGACCCTGGGATCATGACCTGAGCCGAAGGCAGACGCTTAACGACTGAGCTGCCCAGGCGCCCCAATACTCCTATGTCTTAAACTCAAGTCATTGTTGCTGGAACTCTGCCTTTGGCTTTGCTCCCGGTTTAGTATGTCCCAGACACCAAGCTCCCCTTAAGCTCAATATTGAAGAAAAATCCACCTGTTTCCCTGTGCCTGGTTTCCAGTCCTGATTACCTGCTGAGAGTCCCAGCCCCACCAGGGCTGCTTTCCAATTCCTCCCAGGACTGGGCACTGCTTCCTGCTCAAAGCCCTCTTTAATGCTGATTACTTTCAATCAGAATCTTAAAATATGTCCCATTTCAGGACATTGCTGTGCACCATACACCTGCCAGGGCACCCTGTTAGATCTTACTGACAAGGCCCCCTCATGGACTTCTTTCTTAAAGAAATCAGTTGTCTGTTATCCTTTTGGGTACCCTGAATATTCTGCCAGTCTGGGCTCCCTCTCAGTCCCCAAAGGTGATCTGTTTTTTCATTACCTTTCCTGGATCTAGATCCTATCCCATTATGGTCGCTATAGTTCTACCTCAGTTAAGCTTTCCATGCCTAATCTGGGTCAGAAGCTAATACTGGTTACAGAAGACCTTTTGCCTATCACAAAATGCAAATCCTTTCTGGTTCCACATAATCTCTTTCCACATTATCATGCTTCTGTTGAGCACATAATTATTGAATGCTAGGTGCTAGAGTACATGGAGAATAATGAATAAGTGGCCTTTGGGAACTCATAATCTAGTGTGGAAGAGATTTTAAACAAATAATTTTAATGCATTATGATGATGATGTAAGTTGCTCTCAGAGCACAGAATAAAGAAGTACAAATACTGAGGGGTGACAGTAGAGGTGGGGGAAGAGATAATTTCAGGGACCCTGGAGCTGAGCCTTTAAGGATTAATAGAAGCTCATCACTGGTGGATACCAGGGAGGAAAATCCAAGCAGAGACATCAAGCCATGTTTGAGGAAGGTTGAGTTAATGGGTATGGCTGTAGCACCAAAGAAATGAAGGTGAAAAGTTACAAGATGAAGGCCAAGGGGTTTAGGCTATATTGTTCAGCAACTGAAGCTAGAGGGGAGTCTGAAGTAGGAGATTATCACAATTGGATTTGCATTTTAGGAAGAATCTTTGGAGGAGGTATTGATTGGAAGGAGGTGAGACTGAAGGTAAGAAGACCAGTAGAGAGGCTTTAGTACAATAGTTGAAGCAAGAAATGATAAGAGCTTCAACTAAGACAGTATCAGTGAGATGGACTGGAGTGAAAGTGTTTATGAAGTAGAATAGACAGGATCGATGATCAGTTGGAAAGAGCGGTGGTGAAGAAGAGGGAGCTGCTGAGGTTAACTCTCAGAAACCTGGGAGCTATGGAGGGTAACTCTTGAGTTTGTACTTTGAGAGTTGGCTAAGAATGCGGATAGCTTTCCCTAAGATGGGGACAGCAAGGGGAGGTAATGTTGGACATGTTATGTGAGAAGTGTCTGGAGGATGCCAAGTAGAGATGTTCCACAGGCAGTCCACAGTCTGAAAATCACATCCAGCTCAAGGAAGACTTCTTGGTTTCAGATTAATTTGGAAACCATAAATATATACAGGATGACCATAAATTCTGAAAACATAGATAATAATATTTTGTCATGTATTATAATATAGTATCAATAAATCATTTCTTATGTATTCACCTATGCTTCCAGACTTTATGACCATCCTGTAGAAATTTGTTAGAGCCAGATAGAATACGGATTAGCCAGATAGAATATATAATGTAAGAAGAGAAAGGGATTAGACCTGGAGTCCTGGGAACAATATTTATGGGGCAAAGGAGACTGAGAAGAAACAGAGAGGAGGTGAGATTTAAAGCACTGAGAAAGCCCAAGAGGAGAGTGCTACTTCACTGAGATGGAAGGGAAAGTGGTGAGATGAGTAAGAATGTGCAGATGTCAGCCCAACTCACCATCAAACTCCTTTAAACAATTTCCCCCAGTGGCCAAAAGTATTACTTTCTCTAGAACAGTGGTTCTTAACTTTTATAGGGTAACGTGTTCTTTGAGAATCTGATGGAGGCCACGGACCCTCTTCCACTCATGAGTAGCAGGAATGGAATGCAGTGTAAGAGGGTTACAGATCTTCTGAAGCCCAACACCCAGGAATCTCACGTTAAGACTCCTGGTATTTTGTAAACCTGCTTTTAAATACTCACAGGGACGGTCTTAGTTTCCCTGCATTTTGGGGAAAAAGTGGTTTATTTCCTTCTGAGAAAGCAGAAGAAAAAGAATAAATGTTTTGCAGTAGCATTACATCATTAAGCTTATCAAAACCCAAATGATTTTTTTCTCCCATTAGAGGGAATGTTTTCTTTCTTTCTTTTATCCCTGTTATCTCTTTCTAAACAGCTTAAAAATTTTTCTTAGCTGAAATTGACGTTAGCTTTATTTGCATAGTTGTTGATTGTTGTTACCATAAATTGCTTCAGCTTATAAGTCTCAGCCACAGAGTTTTTCAGAAAATTTTAAAATCATATTCCTTCTAGAGAACATTTGGAATCATACTTTCAGCAGATATAATGCAGTTTCCTTAAATTGCTACTTTTCATTCGATACTGTGATCATATCTTCTTTTAAATATTCCTTCATTCCGGCTTCCTTGACACCTTGCCTTCCCTCTCTGTATCTGTCCTCTTTGTAATTGTTTTTACATTTGTTTTTAATGTAATTAAACATTTAATTTACAATTTACAATAGTTTTTACATTCTCTCTGTTGACTTATTTGCACAGATGAGGGCATCTTTGAAGGCTCTGTTCTTAATTCCTTGCTTTTGTTTATTTTTTACCCACTCCTTTTCATTCAGTGAAAGAAGTATTTATTGAGTGTGGACTATGTTTAGTGCACTTATTCTCATAATTGCAAAAATCCTCTCTTTCCGAAGATTTATGCTTCCAAATTGTGCCTCTAGCTCTGACATGATACAATGACATAATTCCCATGGCTGCCACCATGTCACTTTGAGGTCTCCCAGCTCTGCTTCCCCTTGTAACTGGCTTTCTTACAATTTGATTTTTCCATGCCAACCAGCAGCCTCGTCAAATTTCAGCTTCTCAGCCTAGAACTTTGGAATGTTTTCCATCTTTGATCATACCGAAAGTAAAAAACAAAATAAGACTACAAATCCTCTGACAAAATGCTGCTGAAAACTCTGCAATCCTGTTAAGTTCACAAAATATAATATTGTTTTCAAACTTATTGATCTTTATGCTACCTTGTAATTTTTCGTGATTCTTCTCTTTCATTATTTTCTTTTTTCTTTCTTTTCTTCTTTCTTCTTTTTTGAATCTTGTATTTTAGATTCTTCTGTGTCATTATGCTGTGTTGTAGGGTCTCACATTGCTCTCCCTTATGTGCTTTTGTACATTACATGCTTTTGCACATACCATATATGGGGACTATGTCCAATAGATGTCAATCGTCCTATTATTTTGCATGTATTTCACATGTTGATAATTTAATATCAGACATTGAAATCCTCCCTCCATTCAATATCCAGATTTTTTTTAAATCCAACTATTCTGGATATCATCTGGTTAAACTTGGAAAATTTCAGATGGGAAAATGGAAAAGGTCAGTGATATCTAGCTGTAGACTTCCTTGTCTTGTCCTAAATTTTAGTTTTTATGTCACAACTCAATTTTTCTTGCTCCTTGGTTTTATGATTCTTACTCTTGGATCATGGCAAAGTTGACATCAGAATCATAATCTGGACCTTTCACACCACACTGAGATATACTGACAGAAGGCATATACACTATGAATGTCCTATTTAGCATATTATGAATTTGAAATCCTAAGAGGGGCAACTTTATGAAAGGTGACAAATGGGGTAGCGGTGAGTCTGGGTCTATCACTTAGTTTGGCTTTTCACTGAAACTTTTTTTTCCATGAGGGTATTTATCATAATAGACATATGTTTTTAATGTATCAATCAGGAGGGTGTGTGGTCTTGCTTATTCTTGATTAAAAAGCCTATGTCAAATAAAAATTATTTCAAAGTTCCCATAATAATTGGAGCAATAAGATGGTAAGGGGTAATTAAAGGATGTGGCTTTCTTTCAGAAACAAAATGAATCTGGTGACCACATGTACTCTCCTCCTCTTCCTTAATGAGTGTGATGAAAGATGTCAGGGTAAGAAACTATGGCGATTGGAGATACACCAACTTCATGCTAACATGTCAGATGCAAGTCCAGATTCCCACATTGACTACGATCAAGATTTTGCACCTGGTAACACTGTTGCTAACCAGCAATGTGCACATTTCATACTGTGATGATGCCTAACCATTGTGGCATTGGTAGTGCAGATGTCGGTACCCTCCCCCCAACAAACTCCCCCACCCCCACACATCTTTTAAATGGGAAATCTAGTTGCTAGCTCTTCCCATTTTGAACTCTTGGACTACAAACCATAAATTACCCAGGTTATTGCTCATGAATTATGGCCATTTAAGGACTTTCTATTTCAGCTGGTTTGACTTGGAAAACTCAGACCACTGAGAATGGGAAATTATCCTGGGGACAAACTGTTTTTACTACACACAGGGCTGTTTTCTTCTTTGTGCAAGAATCTTGTTGAGTATATTGGCCAGCATGGAAAAAAAATTCCAATCCTTTTGGTCAGTACTGAACGATTTGACCCCAAGTCTTTGTGTCTTTTGAGAGTTGTCCAATGGGTCCATCATAGCACATTAAACATCTGCTTTTCTGTTCTATTTTATGCTTTATTGGTCAATTCCCATTAGTTTAAATAGTTCCTCTGCCTTTAATAGGACTGTCTATGTGGATTAATAGTCATGAACACAGTGATATGGTGATAAGGACCATCTTCTATTTAGAATTTGGCTAATTTCAATTGTACTTGAAAAATGTGCTCTGAGACCTACTTTAAGGGAAAAAATAAGAAAGAATGTGATAATCTACCTATTATCTTACTCACTGAGAAAATTAGATATGTAAATAAAAAAGTAACTCAAGAAAAATATGTCATGTTCTATGTGTGGTATAGGAAGTAAATGCTATGAGAACAGCAAGAGTAGGTTATAAGCAGTAAGTTTGTATTCTTCCTGAGATCTTTACAGGAAAGGTTGATGGAAAACTGCCACTGCATAAGTGGGGAAAGAATTAGGGGAACCTTAGCTTCCTCTTTAGAATAGAACACTTTGCCTCTAACTAGTTGCTTATGAGGCTACTCAACTACCATGCTTCTGGTTAATTATTCTGCTAATTGGCTAGAACACACTTTTAACTAGGTTTTAACATTTATTTAATCTAAGAAACTTTAAAAATCACCCAAGCAGTCACTGAGACCAGCATATGCTTTTATTTGAGATGTTTCAAGATTAATTATCTGACTCATGAGAGAATAAATATGAGTATTTTTAGTGGGAATTAAGGACTGTGTTCTAAGACTTTAGATGTTGCCTTTTTCATAAATCATGCCTCATTGTACTATTTTGAGTAGAAAACATCTTGATTCTTCTCTTAGATGTGTGAAGATGAAGGACGAATGGTCATGCTGTTGGAGTGGGAAAGTAGATGTAGCTCAGACTCCAATTTTAGATCTTGGTATGAATTCATGTGTTGTTGGACGAGTTACTTAAACTCTTAAAAAAATACTTTATTTTGGGGAGCCTGGGTGGGTCAGTTGGTTAAGCCTCTGACTCTTGGTTTCAGCTCAGGTCATGATCTCAGGGTCATGGGATAGAGCCCCACCTTGGGCTCCGCTTTCCCAGGGGAGTCTACTTGTCTCTCTCCCTCCCCCTCTGCACCTCCCTCTACTCTCTTCTGTATGCATGCTCATGTGTGCGCATTCTCTCTCTCTCCTCTCAAATCAATAAATAAAGTCTTTAAAAAGATTTTGTTTTATTTTTTGAAAAAGATTTTATTTATTGACTTGGGAGAGAGAGTGAGAACCCAAACTGGGGGAGGGGCAGAGGGAGAGAACTTCAAGCAGACTACACAATGAGCATGGAGCCCCTCGTGGGGGTCCATCTCAAGACCCTGAGATCATGACCTGAGCCAAAATCAAGAGTTGGCTGCTCAACCAACTGAGCCACCCAGGCACCTTGAGTTACTTAAACTCTTTTTTTTTTTTAAGATTTTATTTATTTGACAGAGAGAGAGAGACAGAGAGGGAACACAAGCAGGGGGAGTGGGAGAGGGAGAAGCAGTCTTCCCATGGAGCAGGGAGCCTGATATGGGGCTCAATCCCAGGACCCCAGGATCACGACCCGAGCTGAAGGCAGACGCTTAATGACTGAACCACCCAGGCACCCCAAGTTACTTAAACTCTTAAATTCAGTTTTCCCATTGGTAGAGATAATGTATTACTTTGCAGAGATTAAAATATTAATGTATATTATTGTTTGGAAAATAGGAGATGCTCCAAGAACTGTAGCTATTATTATAACAGCAACAATAACAATAATAAGTAACACAGAGTGCTCACTATGTTTTAGGTGCTGTTCTAAGACTTTTACATGTGTTATCTCATTTAATCCTTACAACAATGTTATAGGATACCCACTAACTCCATTTTATAAATAAGGCACAAAGACTTTAAAATATCTTTCCTCTGAGTTATTTGTCCCATAGTGAAGCATAGTATCAAAGACACAATGCTATACTTACTCCAAAGATTTGCTTTGGAAGCAGTGTAATGAAACATTTTAGAAAATAGCACCTATAAACAGGAATTGGAAACTCAAGAAAATTCTCAGTTCTTTCCTTTTGCTCAGTTAATCAATTTTCAATACATGCCCATTGAGAAGGCTGGTATTTTAACATTTGTGGACGTGATTCAACCTCAATTGCAATATTCCGTTGGTGAACTGTCTTTTTCTACAAAGTAAACTATTTGTCTTTGTAAAAACCTAACAATACTGGGAACTAATTGTTACTAAAGAATTTGTTTAGAATTTTGAGGAGAGACAAATAGGGTGACTATTGACTGGTATTACAATTTGAAAATGATTTTAGATTTTTATGCTCATTATTATACACAAATGACATTTAAACTTCTGGGCCAGTGCTCTTATCTGCTTCTTTTGTTACTTAAAAAAATATAAAATAAAACAAGACAAAACAAAGCAACCTGGTTGAGCAGTGAAATCATAAGATCATTAAGTAGTTGCATTTTGTTTGTTTGTTTTTGTTTTGTTTTCTGTTGAAAGAACAGAATTAAAAACACATTTAAAAGTCAGGCCATTCTGCATTTGGCAAGGAGCTACTTTAATTAGGTAATTATCACAGTTTCTTTCTGTTCTTCAGAATCAATTTATAGCCTGAAGCATTTAAAATTTCTTACCATAAAATTTAGGTAGGTTCTATTTTTGGGAAGAGTTTGAGAAGGATTGGTAATAATTCTTCTTTAAATGTTTGGTAGAATTCACCAGTGAAGTGAAGTCATCTGGTCCTGGACTTTTGTTTGCCGGGAGGTTTTTGATTACTGATTCAATCTTCTTGCTAATAATCCCTTTGCTTGGGAAAGTTAAGACAACAATTCCATTTATAATTGTATCAAAAAGAATAAAATACCCAGGAATAAATTTAACAAAGGAATAAAAGACCTATATATTGAAAACTATAAGATATTAATGAAAGAAATTGAAGAAGACACAAATAAATGGAAAGATATCCCATGCTCATGGATTGGAAGAATTAATAGTTATTAAATGTATTAAAATGTCCATACTACCCAAAGCAATCTACAGATTCAATGCAGTCCCTATCAAAACTCCAATGACATTTTTCACAGAAATAGAACAAACTATACTAAATTTGTATTGAACCATAAAAGATCCTGATAGCCAAAGCAATCTTGAGAAAGAACAAAGCTGGGGTTATCATGCTCCCTGATTTCAAAATATATTACAAATCTATAGTAATTAAGACAGTACGGTACTGGCATAAAAACAGATAAGTAGATCAATGGAACAAAATAGAGAGCCTGGAAATAAACCCATGCATATATAGTCAATTATTTTGACAAAGGAGCCAAGAATATACAATGAAGAAAAGATGGTCACTTTAATAAATGGTGTTGGGAAAATTAGACAGCCACACGCAAACGAATGAAACTGGACCACTACCTTACATCACACACAGATGGATTAAAGACGTGAACATAGACCTGAAACCATAAAACTCTTGAAAAAAAAAAAAACCATAGGCAGTAAGCTACTTGACATGGGTCATGATTTGCAAATCATGTATCTGATAGGAGGCTAACATCCAGAGTATATAAAGAACTCACACAACTGAATAGCAGAAAAACAAGCAATCTAATTCAAAATGGGCAGGTCTGAATAGACATTTTTCCAAAGAAGACATACAAACAGCCAAAAGATGCTCAACATCATTAATCATATATGTATGGTGGAATATTATGCAGCCATAAAGAAGAATAAAATCTTGCCATTTGTGATACTATTGTTGGAACTTGAAGGCATTATACTAAATGAATTAAGTCAGACACAGAAAGACAAATACTGTGTGATCTCTCTTACATGTGGAATCTAAAACAAAATAAAACCAAGCTCATAGGGCGCCTGGGTGGCTCAGTTGGTTAAGCGACTGTCATGATCCTGGAGTCCCGGGATCGAGTCCCGCATCGGGCTCCCTGCTCAGCGGGGAGTCTGCTTCTCCCTCTGACCCTCTTCCCTCTCGTGCTATCTCTCATTCTCTCTCTCTCAAATAAAAAAAAAAAACGAAGCTCATAAAAACAAAACAAAACAAAATATTTAAAAGACCATTCTACATTTGGCAAGGAGCTACTTTAATTAAGTAATGATCACAGTTTCTTCTTGTTCTTCAGAATCAATTTACAGCCCAAAACATTTAAAATTTCTTACCATAAAATTTAGATAGGTTACTATAACTTCTACAGTTTTATAGTAACTAAGCACAAAAGTATTATGAGAAGATAACAGAAAAGGATAATGACAGCCCAAAGAAGAGATTTGTCTAAAAATCTACTGACAAGTTAGGTATACTTTCATAAAATTCATTGGTAATTGTAGTGAGTTTTTATTATTAATAATAATGTGCACATTTTTAACACCTAAGCAATTTAAAAGTCTCACTGGAAGTGAAGAGAATGAAAGGTTTGATCTAATATTTCCTGAACAGTCTGGGTAATATAACCATGGAAACTAATATTGTATTACAATAATGTTAATAAACTAAGTTAACAAAATAATTTGTTTCTGATATGTAGGGTACTAATGATAGTTTGTAATATTTGGTCCTTCATTTCCTTGCTTTGACAGATCAGAAGTTTAATGATCTTAAATGGGTTATTTCATTTGTAATTTGGGGGATTTTAAGAACCCCTTGTTACATTGTTTCTTGGGAATTGGAAGGCTAGGCTGAGAGAACTCATCTGTCTTGTTAATTACAAATGTACTGAGACTGGAAGAAGGGTTGCAGAGGCCAACTCCTTGAAGAAGGATCTATCATACCAATGTTGTGCTGACATTTCAGCTAATGAATTTTACTGCAGAAGAAAAGGCTCAGGTAGTATGATCTTGACTTTTTTGAGGGGAACCCTCTCGATTCCACAAAAGCTTGTGTGAGTCTAATGTAAATGCTCTTGCCACTCATAAATTTTTGAAGAAAAAAAGAACAGCCATACACTAGATTATTATCTGAACTTAAATACGTAATAGACAAGTTCTGTATATCTATATGCAGGCAAGATCTACTTACTTATCTCACTACTCTCAGATTTTATGTTTCAAATTATTCAAAGTTTTTTTTTTTTTAAGTAATCTCTATGCCCAACATGGGGCTTGAATTCATGACCCTGAGATCAAGAGTCGCATGTTCTACCAACTGAACCAGCCAGGTGCCCCCAAATTAGTCAGGGTTTTTAATTTTATTTTTAAACCAGCTTTAGTGAGGTATAATCACATAGAGTGAAATTCCTCCTTTTTAGGTATACAGTTCAGTGAGTTTTGACAAATGAATACAGTTGTGTAACCACCACCACAATGAAGATACAGAACATTTCTATCACCCCATTAAGTTCCCTAATACCCCTTTGTAGTCAATCTCCTCCTCCTACCCCCAGGCCTTAGCAACTGCTGATTTTATCTCTCTTCCTATAGGTTTCCCTTTTCCAAAATAAATCTTACATAAATAAAATTTTGCAATGTGGGAGGCTTTTTCGTTTTCATCATGAAAGCTAATACCGTCCCTGCTCCTTCTGCCTGTGTTATGCTCATATTCATTTTTTTGACTCTTTTTGTTTTGGGTGCTAAGAGAGCACAGGAAAGGCAATGAAAAAGAGATTAAAAACAAAAAGGATTGTTATATGGGAGTTAAGACTGATATCAATATGAGAAACGAGTAAATGAAACAAATTTCCACCTGTTGATCTGAAGTATAATCTGGAGCAACTTTAAATTCTGGAAGGGCTAGTGACTTGATGAAAACTATGAGAGGATGACTGTCCTTCCAGCACCACACACAGGGTTTCAGGGCATAGACGTCTGTGGAGATGTGTAAAGATGTGCAGCACTTATGTGGCCACTGCTGTTTCCCTCTCCCTCTGTAGACATGAACAATCAGTCAGGACTCTGATCCCAGGTAGAGCCTCAGATCCTTCTCAAGGCAACATTCTTGAACTTAGAATTTGTTGATCAGGATTGACAAAAGAGATGAAACCTATTGCCATTTCAGGTGCTTATGTTTAAGTACATAACTGTTATTAATGAAGCCTCATTGGGTGAGGTTTTTATTTTTTATTTTATTATTATTTTTTGCAGATCTTAGAGACACTGAGGTTGTTTTTTTTTTAATTTTTATTTATTTATTTGACAGAGAGAGACACAGCGAGAGAGGGAACACAAGAAGGGGGAGTGGGAGAGGGAGAAGCAGACTCCCCGTGGAGCAGGGAGCCCGATGAGGGGCTTGATCCCAGGACCCTGGGACCATGACCTGAGCCGAAGGCAGACGCTTAATGACTGAGCCACCCAGGTGCCCCGAGATACTGAGGTTTTTGAATTTATTTGGTAGCAAGATCCTGAGCAGGATCTTAGTAGAGACCAAGCTTTCCAAGGGCGTTATTTGAAGTATAACATTGTTTCCCCAAATATTTTACAAACTTTGCAAACTTAGAGGATAAATTTAGCAAATCCTGTAATTTTTGTTTCTTATTATTTATGTTTTTTTCACAGTCATTAAACATTCATTTCTTAAAAGGTTAACACATTCCATTACTCTACAGAATTTATATTTGTACCAAAACAATGTTTCAGAGCAATTCAAGATTAAATTAATGTGACAGGTCCTATTTATCAATATGGCAGTCCAACTGCTGGAAGACAAAGGATGATTTACACCCCATGTGTGTGTGTGTGTGTGTGTGTGCGCACGCGTGCGCACGCATACACATCTTGCATAAACTTGTGGGCTTTGCCTTGGTATTTCTTTCAAACTGGAGGATTCCTGATAAAATAATCTTCTAAATACCTCAACATATGGTTTAAATCATCAAAGAGAAAAAACACTTGTAAAAGCACATAGAGGGCACCCAAAAACACGTACATCTTACCAGTTAACTCCCTTTGTAGTCAATGTAAACCATGAAAGACAGTTATTTTGAGTCAAATTCCAACACATGTGTATTTTCAAAGTATCTTGCTAGCTTGAATTATGGGAGGTGCTCCAAGTAAAGACAACATGGGAAATGCATTATACTTACACTTTGTGCTTATAATTAGGATATTTTCTGACAAAAGGTCAAAACCATTTTGAATGCCTGTGTTGTTAATGGATTTTGTGTGTCCTAAGAGTTGGTAAGAAGGAATAAGAGAGGCCAATCATTTCAGATACTTACATGTTCCTATTGCATGTCAGTGACCTGGAATTGCACACAATAATAAGAATAAATTGTAATTAAATCCAAAATGCAGTAGATGACAAAGATGTTAGTACTTTTAAGACTTTTGTAGTAAAAACTACAAAGAGGCCTTACAGGTGATCTAAGAGGACTTGACTTGCCAAGTCTCTTCCTAAACACTCCAAGCAGCTATTTCTAGCTGCAGCATCAGCACTGACCTGAGAGTCAAAAGGTATACACAATTTACAAATGTGTACACCAAGCAGCAGAGTGGGTGTGGCAGCTGTTTAAAGTCACCCAATTAGTTAGACTTGTTACTAGAACCCATGTCTGAAGACTTGTAGTTCTATGTCTTTAGGCATTTACTTATTTTTGGTGTTTTTGTTTTATTAAGAAAACTTCACACTTGAAAGTTCTATCGGCATTGGAAAAGTGCATAACGTTGATGATGCTCCTCCCTGGGCTGGTGAGAAGAGCTAAGAGGTGGTGAAGAAACTTGTATCCATGACTTCTGTGGGGAGCTGACGCACAGGGGCATGGAATGAGGATGACTTTGCTAAGGTCAGAGCCAGGGAGGTTGGAGAAGCCAGGTGACTTCTTTCTCTGAATTTATCACCGCTCACTTGGAGTCTAGTCATGCAATGGCCAACCTCCTATTACCTGACATTGTTGATAAATGTGATTTTCTTTTTTAATGTGTGTTGTCTTGTTTATGCAGCACAGCAAGGATGGCCACTGCAGAGCCAAAAGACTGGTGTGGGAGAACCATGAGACCTTCCTTGACATTCTCAGAATTGGTGGATGAGCTCTGTGAATCCGGAAGGGGGGTGGGGCGGAACAGATCCAGGGAGAGATTATCTCGATGCTGTTATTGTGATAATGTTTTCATATGCCTATTTCCTCTCTGTCCATCTGGCAAACCTCTATTCATCCTTCAAGACTGAGCACTAATGGGTTTTCTTTGAATCTCCCCAAGTCTACCTTCCCCCCTTCTCCCTCCTTTGTGCTCTATATTTCAAAGATATATTTGAAATGAGGTGTTTGGGCTGGATGATTTCTGAGATCATTTCCACTGTTCAATACTTCTAGTCCTTTTGACTCTCAGGTCAGTGCTGACGCTGCAGCTAGAAATAGCTGCTTGGAGCGTTTAGGAAGAGACTTGGCAAGTCAAGCCCTCTTAGCTTTCCTGGTCCTACAGCACAGAAAGAACATGGAAGGGATGTGATGTTCTTGCCCACCTTGAGGAGATGCAAAAGTTTTGAGAGTGGAAGAGCTAGGAGAAGGAGATCATAAACGGCAGAGACTTCCAGCTGGAGTCCAAGACAGGGACCAAAGAGCACCAGGCTGTTGCTCAAAGAACGATGTGGAATCAGCTTCACCTCCAGGCACAAGATGAGTTACTCCACTTTGTGAAGATCCACAGCCCTGAGGTCCCTCCTCCCAGCCCCCCACAAAGTTATGTAACTTTTGTCCAGACACAATCTTGAGAGACGAGGATGGAGAAAGGCATCCTGAGAAAAAATACTCAGCCCTGCTAGAGAGTTTGAACTTTGAATTAAATGAATATTTAATCTCCTATCAGCTGCATTAGACCAAAAGAGGCTGGGATAGCTTTAACTGACAAATATGTTTTTTTCCTCTTGCCATCATTGGGCGTATGAATTTGAGGGGAAAATGAGATTCATTGGTGATAATAAAGATAATTCCTTTTTAAAAGTATATCTAAACATGAGGTAAACTTAAGCTTTCCATCCTCCTTCCCTACCACCGTCAGCCCCAAAGGATGTTTTATTATTATTTTTTTTCCCCAAAGAATGTTTTAGAAAAAGATTTAATGAACAAAAAATATGATCAATAAGCCTAGACCTTCAGATAACATAAGGAGAGAGTTTCACAAAGTCTTGGAAACTGTCTTTGGGTGTCTTGAGTGTCTAGCGTGTCCTCTGCTCTAGCCCTCTTGGCTTGGGAACCCTTTCTTGGTATGCTCTCCAGGCTTGAGTCCCAAGAGCAGAGGGCCTCGCACATCCCCCGAGCCTCTGCCTCTTCCACAAACATGCCATTAATTGGGGACACGGAACATGCCCTTCTCTGGGGACACTTCCATGCTCTTTGGTCCTTTGCAATTTCATGGTGACAAACTTTATTATCTAACACTTGAAACCAAAATTCTCTTGGTTGCTTTGTGCAGGAAAACATTTAATAAACCTCAGGGTAAATAATGAGAAGTGTGGGTTAGCTGTAGACCAGGCAACAAAGCAGATAGATGGCTGGTTCTGTACTTGAACTGAATGGGGCTGTGGCTGAGGAGATGGGGTAAGGGGTAAGGAGAAGGAGAAGCAGGTTGGAAGGATGAAGAACAACTTTAAAGAACAACATTTTGTGTTTATAGACCTCCACACTCACAAAGCCTTTTGTGAGTGTTTTTGCTTTTGCTTATTTGTTTGGTGTAGAAATCATAAAAAGTGGCTGATACCCTTATCCAGATTGGATGATGAGAAGATGATCCAAAACTGGAAGGAATTCTGCAGGTGACCTTGGAAATATAAGGAATCCAGGAATTCACAGAAGTTTGGGGGATGGCATTGGGCTTTCCACAAATGATGGAAAGGGGGCTTTAAGACAACCTTATCTAGATTTTAGACCAACATCTGGATTACATTAATTGAAAGTCTTGGCCAAACCTAATACCTCTCCCTCCTGTCTCTTCCCCAATCTCAGTGAGCTCTTATTTCACAGGCATTTTAAGTTTTCATTCCTTAGGTGGAGCTGTTTTCTATTCTCTTCAGAAAACACGGAAGGAAGGAGGAGGGCCCATATTCTCTATTTAGGTTTCTCATTCCCAGGGTGGAGCCACTGGTTGGTTCAAAGAAGGATACATGAGAAACAGAAAATTATCCACACAGGTCCCTATCAAAATCACATTTTATTGATTTGGAAGTGAAGATATTATGTGTGCAAATATTGAAAGAATTCTCTAATTGAGGGGTTGAGAGGTGTGATTTTAAATCTGGCTGTCCTTTCCTCGTTAAATATGTGTGTGTGCTGAACACCCTCACCAATTGCTCGGTGCCCAGATCACTGCAGATTTGACTTTTTCTGCAACAAAATACAGTTGTTTCTGTGACTCTTGTAAGCCCCTGAAACTAGTATGCTGCATTCCACAAATCTTTCACTATGTTACACTGCATCCAGTGTTCTTTAGTGACACTGCGCTACAGTAAGGATTTCTTTTATTTAAAAAAGAGAAATCCAAAATTTAGATACTTTAGGAAAATGAGAAACTTTTTTTGACTCATATAACTGGTCCTGGGGTACAGTCCTACCTCAGGTATGGCTGGACCCAAGAACTCAAATTACATTGATTTTGAATTAGTTTGTCATATATTTAGAGCTGACATGAAAATATAATTAAAAATCCTTTCAAATTATTCTCTCTCTCTGCCTTTCTCTCCCATTTACGTATGTATATATCTTCCTATTTTCCCACCATCTCCCTATCTACAATTTGTCTATTGCATACGAATAGATCTCTCTCTCTCTCTCTCTTGCTGGATGGAATTACTCAGGAGTCTGCTCACCGATCTGTGAATCAGAGAGTTGGCCCAGCTGTTTTAGAATCTGATCTAAATTAACTCCCACTAAAATGCATTAGATACTGATGCTGGTATACACAGGTGCTAGTAAAAAGTTGTCCTCCCAGGAGTTGTGCAACAACAGCAAATAACCAAGGAAAGAGAAGATGAGACACACAGAGCATTTTATTAGTCAAATGAAGCTTTGTGTCTTCTGGCTTTGTAAATGAATTTCTCATGGCAGATAAAGAAAATCTGTCACTTAAATAACCAAAGCAGATAGCATAAGCAAAATCACTCATCCAGCTGGTCTGAAATCTGAGGCTTAGAGCCTGCCTGTTTTGGTTTTAATTTCCAAGAGATACAAGTTTAAAATGTTAAAAATTTCATCTGGCTAACATTCCGGGAGAAGGCAGCCCCAAACGGAGCTTTCACTATAATCCCTTCCTTTTGACTTTTAATTGTAGCAGATATGATACACACAAATGTTTAAAGCATGTATGTACAATTTAAAATAAACAGTAGTGTATCCAACACCTAGATAAAGACATAGAATATTTCTAATAACTTAGAAGCTTACTATGTGTCCCTTGCCAAAAACATCTCTCACTTTCTTTGTCAAGAGGTAACTGCTGTGTTCTACTTTGTGTTAATTATTCTCTTGTTTTTCTTTGTTGTTTTAGCACCTATTTAAGCATCTCTAAACAATATATCATTCAATTTTGCCTATATATGAGCTTTAAATAAGGTGAAATAATACTAATTTATGAGGCTGCTGTTAGGTGTAATTTCTTCATTTTTCATTTCAGTATAGTAGTCCATTGTCTAAAAACACAATATATATATGTATTGTGATGGGCATTTGAGACAAGCTGTTGTGAATATTCTTGTCTCCTGATGCATATGTTCAAGTGTTTCTCTAGGAGTTGCTGAGTCACAGAATGTATATTTTACCTCTAGCAATGTACTTTTACTAGGTAATGCCATCCTATTCTCTCATGCAGTTGTTTGGTATTAACCAACTTAAAAATATTTGCCAACCTGGTGTATGTGGAATGGTGTTTTATTGTAGTTTTAATTTGCTTTTGCCTGATTTCTAATGAGGTTGACATTTTCTCTCTCTCTCTCTACAAATTTTCTTTCTTTGTTAAGTGTTTATGAAGCACTTGGGTTTCCTCTTCCTGTTCATGTATTTGACTCATTTTTCTATTTAGTTGTCTTTGTAGGGTTCCTTCATGCAGTTAAAAGACTAGCCTTTTGTCAGTTATATGCGCTATACATGTCTTCTCCCAATATGTGGCTCATCTTTTTACCCTTTTTATGGTGGTATTGGATGAATAAAAAAATTAATTTCATAATAGTCAAATTTATCATTTTCTCCTATATATTTATATACTTTGTGTTTTGCTTAAGAAATATTTCTCTAACCTGAGGTCATAAAGAATTTCTCCTTATTATCTTAAAAAGTTTTCAGTTTTTCTAATCATATTTAAGACTTTAATCCACCTAGAATAGATATTTGAGTTGTGAGGGGTAAATAACCAAATCAATTTTTTCCTATATGATAGCCAATATAGTCCATCTTTTCTTCACTGATCTGCCATGTTTAAACATAAATGGAATTTTCATTATTTTAATAAGGTTTCATTGGTCATTCTTCTGTCTTCATTAGTATGACTTTATGTTGTCTTGATATCTGATAATATAAGATCACCTACCTTGTTATTATTCAGGAGTGTCTTAGTTGTTTTTGTTTATTTCGTCCTTTGTTCTTCCATATACTTTTTTTCCCCAGATTTATTTATTTATCTTAGAGAGAGTGCATGAATGGAGGGGGGGCAGAAGGAGAAAATCTCAAGCAGACACCCTGCTGACTAGGGAGCCCAATGCAGGGCTTGATCCCATAACCCTGAGATCATGACCTGAGCCAAAATCAAGTTGGCCACTTAACTGTCTGAAACTCCCAGGCAGTCCTCTTCCATATACTTTTTATTTTTATTTTAAAGATTTTATTTATTTATTTTAGAGAGAGGGAGAGACAGTGTGCATAAGCAGGGGGAGGGGCAGATGGGGAGTGAGAGGGACAAGCAGATTCCTCACTGAGCGTGGAATCACATGGGGGGCTCAATCTCATGATCCCAAGATCATGACCTGCGCCAAAACCAAGAGTCAGATGCCTAACTGATTGTGCCACCCAGGTGCACCTCATATATTTTTAAAAATAAGCTTCTCAAGTTTCATGAAAAACATTATTGAGAATTTGATTGACATTTCATTGAAAATAGGAATACATTTGGCAATCACTGAAATCTCTATCATATGTTTTATCTGTCTAATCATTTAATGTCTTGCAGTTTTACCAATAAAAGAGCATCTTTTGTTGCATGTATCCCTAAATATTTAATATTTTTGTGTTTTGTAGCTATTATGCATGGTGGCTTTTTAAAATTTACATTTTCTAATTGATTGTTGCATTGTATAAAAATGCAATTGATGGGGCACCTGGGTGACTCAGTCGTTAAGCATCTGCCTTCGGCTCAGGTCATGATCCTAGGGTCCTGGTATCGAGCCCCACATCGGGCTCCCTGCTTTGCGGGAAGCCTGTTTCTCCCTCTCCCACTCCCCCTGCTTGTGTTCCTTTTCTCGCTGTGGCTCTCTCTGTCAAATAAATAAATAAAATCTTTAAAAAAAATGCAATTGATTTTTTTTATATTGTTTTCTAAAAACTTAGCCATCTTACCAAACTCAACATTTCTAATATATTTATTTAATTTATAATGTAAAAACATTATATAAATACCATAGTATTAAATATTTTTTTGCCCACCTTTGTTTTTTAATTGGAGTGTTTAGTACATTTCCACATATTGTGATTATGGATATATTTGGGTTTATTTCTAACCTTATCATGTTCTGTATTTGCATTAACTTTTCTGTTCTTTTTCTCTCTTTCTCCCTCTCTCTTTCTCTTTCTCTGGCCTCTTTTGCATTGAGGCTTTTCTCCCATCTCCTTTGCACTCCCTTCATACTTAACAGTGGTAAAGTTAATTGGCTTTACCTTCCTTCAAAATAAAGGCAGATATTCTCAGAATTAACCATTTTTGAATCAACTTTCTTAGGTACATAATGGGTCCTTTCAATATATCTATTTGTATTTTCTCTTATTTTTAGAAAGCATTATTTTTTCTTGTTTAGGGTCTCCAATTATACATACGTTAGATCTTATTTGCTAGTCTTCTATTTAACCACTTTCTCTCTGATTATTTTTATTTCTCTCTCTCTTTATGTCATTTTTATTATTTTTTTTGTTTTCCTGCCTTTCTTCATTTGAAAATATTCTCCTTTAGGCACCTTACAATTTATTCTCCATTCCTATTTCTTTTTTTCTTTTTCTTCAACTTTTTTCTCACATTCAATGAACTCTTGTTCCTCTTCCTCCCTTTTTTGTCCATTTCTATGAACAGTTTTCAGATTTCTGGTACTAAGTAGATTTTAGTTACAAATAAATGCTTGAGAATATTTAGTTCCATTTAGAGTGTTGTGTTATGATTTTCTTCTGCTTTGTAGTTTTTTTGTGGAGGATTCTCATCAGGTGGAATGTTCTGATTTGCATGTTCTGTTTTCTTACTACAGCAGCTTGAATAGATTTGTTTTTATTTCTCCTATTTATAGATATCTCACAGAGTTCCTAGTTCAAGAACATCTGTCAATACAGTGAAATGCAATTTTTTAAATGGACAACATTGTGAACTTTTGTCATGCTTTGTGATTCTTTTATTTATACAAAATCATTACTTTTCTCCTCTTCTTTTCCTTCACTTCCACATCTCAGAAGGGTACTTCCTCCCTATCTTTTTTCTTCCAGAAGTAATGCTTCTTCAAGACTGCTACCCTCCAGTTTTGCTGAAATTTTATGTAACTGGTGCCATGGTCCACCAAGTTCCAGGTTTGTGTTTCCTAGTTTAGAGCTTAGTGTTGGACTTTCTCTTTCTGGGAGGGATTTTGTCTTTGGTTTATCGATGTCCTCTGTTCATCTCTTCCTTTTCCCAGAGAGCATATTAAGACTACTTTCCACTGCTTTCCATTCCAGTTGGCCTGTAGTGACAGCAGGAAATCTAATATTTGATTTGGAATTTAGTATTCCAAATTCCAAAATAGTATTCCAGATAATTTTGTTGGAATTTAGTACTTATTTCTCTTCTTGTGAATAATTTGAAGTATTCTCTGTCTCCTGGGTCATGTGTGGTTTATTTGTTCCCCTTTTTGATCTTATGATTTTGGAGACAGTGTGTGCCAAGATTTAGATTCAGGTAGCTGCCATTAACCTAATGTCAATCAGAATTTTTGTGCACATCTTACAGTGAAAAAAGTCTCTCATATTTATGAACAACCATATAGAAAGTTAGTCAAAGACAAGTTAAGGGGAAAAAAAAGCAATGGCCAATAAATATATGAAAAATAGTCAATTTCACTAATAGTTAAACACAGAAATAAAAACGATATCATTTGCTCACTCTCAGAGTGAAAAAAGTATTAAAAATAATATCTACTCTTGATACAGGAGTAGGGAAATTGACAGTCTCATATACTGTGAATGGTAGTGTAAGTAGGCACAATCTTTTTAGAGGGCAGTTTTTCATACATGCAAAAAATATTCCTTTATCTAGTTATTTCACTTCTATTTTTTTTTTGGAAAGGAAATAATTATCAAGTAACTAATGATATGTCAGTTATTTATCAGATAACATTTTTGATTTATAAAAATCTGTTATCAACTTAAATAATCATCTACAAAGTCTTATCTAACATTTAAAATGATGTGAATCTGTGTTTGTTGTCATGAAAATAAATTTCTATGATTTTAGTTTTAACTAAAGAAAGTGTAACTACAAAATAACATTATATATTAATTTTGCATTTAAGTAAATGTTTGCAAATTCACTCACAAATACACACACATACATAAACAAAAAAAAAGTCTGGAAGGAAATATACCAAAATTGGACTGTGGCTATCTTGGCATGGTGGGATTATGTGTTATTTTTATTTTCTTCTTCAAAATACCTTTCTAAATAATTTTCTTATTAAAAAACATTTGACATGTATTACTCTTGCATAAAAAATTTTTTTAATTAAAAAATTATGCTGAATGTCCTGAGACCAGCACCAAATTATGCTGATCCAATTCAAGAACAATTTCTGAGGCAAGGATATCTATACCCCATTTAGCTTTGAAATTATTAAATGGATCCTTAAGGCAACTTCTTGACTCTAATAAATCCCAGAAGACTCTTGACACATTTAGGATTTAGGATTAGTAGTATGTCTTCTTTTCTTTCCCCATTCCCATTTTTCTAATTATGTGAGCCAATTTGTTGACTACAAATATTGTTAGAGAGTGGCTACAAGCATAGCAGTATAATTTATCAACACTAGTATTTCTGGAATGTAGCAAAAATAACACAGTGCTTACTTGATAGTAAAAAAATACCTCCCCAAAGAACTATCATCTGCTGTGATTGTTTACAAGCTTAGATCTCTCTTCTTCCAGTTTAAAAAACACAAAACAACCAGTCAACACTAATAAAAATAACTTTGTTCTTCAACTAGCACATAGCAAAATGGAGGGTGATATTACACCATCACAGTTCACTTCTCCATTCTGCCTAGTGGTTTCTTTCCCGTCTCATGGTGCACTAGAATTGGGAGGCCTTTTTCAGTCTAGCTGCCCTAATGTGGTGTGAGACTTGGGACAAAGCACTTATCTTCTCTGGGTTATTATTATTATTTTTTTAAAGTAGGCTCCATGCCCAGCATGGAGTCCAATGTGGGGCTTGAACTCACGACCCTGAGATCAAGACCTGAGCTGAGATCAAGAGTTGGATGCTAACCAACTGAGCCACCCAGGCTCCCTGCTTATTTTTTTTTTATGAAGCAATGTAGCAATATATAGGAGGTTGATGAGTAGATCTTTTAGATTTCCTAAAAACTCTAATATTCTGTGAGTCAGTGAATTGCTTCTGCTTACCAACATAAATTCTGTAATCTAGGCAGTTACACATGTTTGATTTTGATTTTCTTTACTTCATCTTGATTTTGACTTAAGGCTGGTAAGCATAAATCATTTTTAAATTACTTCTCAATGCATCCTCACTTAGTAGAGTACCTTAAAATTTTAAAATATGCTTTCAAAATACGTTTCAAATTTATTTTAGGACAATTTTCATATTTGCAAAAGAAAATTTCCTTTGTTAAGTAGGAGCAACTACAGAATACGTTGATTTCTTGCTCTGATAATACTTGCCAAGGTGTAGTGTGTGGGCACATCCTAGTGTCTGTAATTTACCACTACGGGAGGGGGACGCAAGAAGCAGAAGTTAGATTTCATGGCAAGGCAGGACCTTTTTAAGAAATATATCCCAATTATCAGGCTGGAAAGAACATAATTTCTTTGGGCATAAGTAAAAAAATATGTCTTTATTTATTGATTCTAGTTATTGTTATGTAAAAGTATTTGCAAAACATTTTGTGTTCCCTTTAATTATTCCAGTTGCTCCCCTGTGTACCTTAGAGAAATCATCTGACCTCATGAGTTTTGTTTTAGTTATCTTTTAACAATACTTGGGACAAGATGATCTAAGTACCTTCTTGCACTAAAATTCTTATTTATATGTCAAAAACTAATGATATTGGTAAGAATGAATTTATAGCTTTGTTCTTATTGAATATGTCCATTGTAGGAGAATTAGAAAGCAGAGATAAGGAAAGAGAGAAAATGCATCTGTAATTCTGCCAACCAATGATAACCATTGTTAATGTTTTGGGTAACTATGACAGTTTACATGATTTTATACATATGAATTGCAAAAATGAAAATGTTTGTAATTTTAATTCTATCTGCCTCCTGAAAGGAAACATGAAACTGAATACTTTCACTTATATTATTGTATTTTTTTTGAGTTATAATAGACAGTAAAATCCACCTTTTTAGTGTACCGTTTGGAAAAAGGATATAGTTATGTAACAACCACAGAAATCAAGATGTAGAGCATCTCTATCAGCCCCAAAAGTTCTGTCGTGTCCTCCTTTTGTCATCAACTCATCCCTGACCCCCAGATCCTGGCAACAACCCATCTTCTCTTTGTCCCTATAGCTTCCCCTTTTTCCAGAATGCCACAGAGTATGTAGTCTTTTGAGTCTAGCTTCTTGCACTCAGCACAATGCATTCACCCATGTTGCTGTATGTACCAGTACTTGATTCTTTTTATTGCTGAGTATTGTTCCATTGTTTGGATGTACCATACCTTGTTGATCCATTTACCAGTAAAATGACATGTAAGTTGTTTCCAGTTTTTGGTGATTATGAATAAATCCATTACTATAAACATTTGCATTCAGATTTTGATTTGAACATGTTTTCATTTCTTTTGTACTTAAGAGAGGGTTGCCCAATCATATGGTAAGTGCATGTGTAACTTTCTAAAAAACTACCAAAGTGTTTTCCAAAGTGGGTGAACCATTTTTCATGTCTAGGAGCAATGTATGAAAGTTCTAATTGCTCTGCATCTATGTCAGCAGATGGTATTGTCAGGTTTTTGTTTTTGTTTGTTTTAAGCCAAGCTAATGGATATATATCTCATCATGGTTCAAATTTACATTTACCTAATGACTAATGATGTTGGGCATCTTTGAATGGGCTTCTTTGGCATCTGTCTATCTTCTTTGGTGAAGCGTTTAAATCTTTTGCTTATTTTTTAATTGGGTTGTTTGTTTTCTTATTATTGCATTTTGAGAGTCCTTTATATGTTTTGGATTCAAGCCCTTTATCGATACATGTGTTAGAAATATTTTTACCAGTCTGTGGCTTACTTTTTAATTTTTTATAGTGTTTTTTGTTGAGCAGAAGTTTTAGTTTTAATGAAGTTCAACTTATCAGCTTCTTCTTTTGTGTGTCATGCTTTTTGTAACATTTCTAAGAAATCATTGCCTAACCCAAGTTCTCAAGATTTTTTCCTACATTTTCTTCCAGAGGTTTATAGTTTTAGTCTGTAGTTCATTTTAGGTTAATTTTTACATATGGTATGAAGTATGAGTCAAGGTGCATTCTTTTGTATATAGATGTCCAATTGTTTCCATACTATTTGTTGAAATGACTATCCTTTCCCCATTGAGTTGCCTTTGCAACATTCCATTTTGGTGAATAACATAAACTAGTAATTTGCGTATATTGCCAAAGCTAGTTCACAGGCTTCTATGGCTGAATCTGTTTTATGTGTCCCATGTGTAACTGAAAAGACAAACTATGTTTGAAGAGAATCAGTACCTCTTAGAGCAGGTTAATTTTAACATTTTTCTCTAGTGTATCAACAGATTCTACTCTCTTTTGTGAGCAGATCTGCTTAGAAGTCCTGGTCTCCATTAGGAAAACACACACACACACACACACACACACACACACGTGCGCACACACACACGTGTGCACACACACACATACACTTTACCTTTGGGTTCATTTACTTTAGAGTTTTTCATAATTTTAAAACCAAACTAGACGAAATTCCTAATTTATGAATCTTTGGAATTTAGAATGCATTTTTACATAGGAATAGTGTTTGTTAATGTTGGTTATATACCCAGACTATTCCATAAATATTTGATTCATCCATCATGAAGAAGAGATACCATACATTTTAATAGAGAAGAACCAGCAAGCAGATGGAGGTCGTGGAGATTTTAATGGGAACTTATTTGAAATATGTTAGGTATTACAGACAATGGTTCTATAGTAGAACTATTTAGCTTAGAATGTATGGCTTTCTTTTTTTTTAATATAATAACATGATTATTTTATGCATTACCTAGGAGGGCATTGAAATGATATTCATTAAATACCCACTATGCACAGATAGGTATTATTGCTTTTCTTAAGTTATTTTAATTAATTTTATTCCTGTAACAACTCAAAGTAGGCAATTTATTTCCATTTTACAGATTTGAAAACTGAGATTTTAGAGAGGTTATGTAATTTGCTCAAGATCTCATCATTAATAAGTGGTGGATCTGGAATTCAAATTCAGTTCTGTCTTACTCCAGAGACCACTATACCCTGATGATTAAGTTGACCTCTTGGCTAGTAAAATAAATGAGTGGGAGAGGTATTTTCCCTCAGAGAGAGAATGAGAAGAAAGGGAGTTAATTGAGATGAATGGATATGAGTGGAAAGATTATTTAAGGTAGAACTGAATGACTTGGGAGTGATCATTTAAAAGAGGTGAATATGTTCTGCCAAAATAATCCTTGAAGAGGAAAATAGGATCTAGGGCACAGGAAAGGGACAAGAAATACATGGATTCCTCTTTGTGACCACTAGGTGACACCATTGACAGAAAACACCTTGGTTGCTATCTGGAGGTGGTGGTAATGGGGGTTGCGGTGGGGAGTATGAGACAGGGAAATGGGGAGAAGGATTCTGAAGAATGTTGTAGGAGGAAGTGGCAATCCATCTCTATAAAGGACATTTGAGGCAGTCAGAAGTCATGTCAATCACGTGGAAAATACTGTATTGAGAAAGGAGTATAGCATAGGACCTGTTCAGGTGTCACTTTTAATCCAGATGTGTATCACTGATATTTTTGACAAACACCAAGTCAGGAGCCAGTGCAAGTGTAGGGGTTAAGAGCACAGAATCTGGAGTTCAGCCTTCTAGGTCTGGAGCCTGACTCTGCCACTACTGGCTGTGTTATATTACACAAGTCACTTAATGGTTCTGAGCCTCAGTTTCCTTCTTTGTTAAATGGGTATAACAATATCTACCTCAAATAGATGCTGTGAAGATTGAATGAAATAATAACGTAAAGCACTTGGAATAGTGCTTTCCTCGGAGTTCTTGTTAAATGCTATCACTGTTGACACTGTTGCTATTAGATGGAATCTCTGAAAAAAATGACAGCTCAATTAAAATCAAAAGTGAATGAGTCAACGCAGTTCAAAAACAGGAAGGGAGGCTTTTTAGTTAAGATATAGAATTTTTTCTTTACCTTTGTGGTGTGTAAACAAAATGTTTGTGCTTAAATTAGCACTGCATTTTAGCCTCCTAGATGTCTTTTAATTTCTTAACAAAAGATAAAAAGTTGTACTCTTGAATATTTTGCTAAGAAACCACACAAATACTGGAATATTCATGGTCAATTCTACGCAAAATTTCAAGATGAAATTCATCTTTGATGCCTTCTCAGCTCTCACTTCCATCCATTTTAGTGCTCCTCATTCCCTCTCTCCTCCCCTCAACTCCGCTTCCCTGATGTTCCCTTATCTTCTCCCCAAGTTTCCAATGATCTGATTCTGCTCTTTAGCTACCCTGTACAAAACACCAGGAACGCTTTTCCTCTCATGCCTTCCCAATCCCAAGTTTTCAAAATTACTTCTTCATTCTCCCCATTCACCAAAAAGTTCCCATTCAGTCAATCCCTCTACCTTCGGGTATCAAAAGTTGGATTTGACTAATTCATAATAAATTGAGAATGAATGAATATTCTTACCATCCCCAGGAATGTTTGCATTTTGTAAACACCTTGTTAAAAGCAATAAATCTGCATTTCAAGTCATATGAGAAAGCTAACTGAAGAATTCTGAGCACTGTGAAGGAGAGTTTAGGAGTGGAAGGGTCTCCCTGAATCACAGCATTTAGGTGGCCACCAAGGAAATATAGATGGCTGAAAATCACCAGAAACTCAGAGATTTTAATTTATTCAATACATTCACATATTTTCAACTTCTTACCAACATTGCTTGTACTTAGAAAAATGAATTCTCTTTACTCTCTTTTTATTTCTCCATTTTACCGTTTTGTAACACTATTAGCATGGCAGAGGCTCCAGATTACTTTCCAGTGGCCATTTTCCTTCCCTTCCAAAGTAATAAAACCCCTAATCTTATGGCCACCAGAATAAAGGTCACATTCCCCAGCTTTGTGTGCAGCCGGGAGTGGCCACGCATTTACATTTTGGACAACAGGAGGCAAGCAAGAATGTCATTTGCAACGTAAGGAAATATCCTTAAAGGAGAGGGCCTACTTAATCCCCTTCCCTTTTCTCCTTGAAGTTGTCTGGAAGACAGACAAAGAGACTAGAGCTCTAGATACCATCTTAGACAAGGCCACTGAAGTCCATTTCCTAGGGGTGACACAACAGAAAGTGGGAAGGAGCCTGGATCACTAATGAATTATCTAATTACTATACCAGCTTTGGATTTGGGATCTCTGGAACTCTGTGTGTTTAATAGAACTGGGTGTATTTAAGGTACTGTTAATTTGTGTTTTTGTCACATACGGGTGAGTTCAATTCTAGCCACATGTGGCTAGTAGAAAGTTATAGTTGAATTAAATGACCAGCTCATGAATGGTTGCAAATCCATAAAAGTATAACTCAAATTCACTAAGACAATTTTTGTAGTTAATATCTGTAATACACAGCCTAAATCTCTCAGCAGGGGGATCTCTGACTCTGATGATCTACACTAGAGACAGGCACAGTTCAAGAGAACTTTCTGCAGTGATGGAATGTTCTGTATTTGGGTTATCTCTAGGGAAGCCACTAGTCAAAAATGACTATGGAGCTCTTGAAATGGTGCTTTTGTGACTGAGAAACAGAATTTTAAATTTTTTTTATTTGTAATTAATTTAAACTTGAGTAACTACACATGGCTTATGGCTACTTAACTGAACAGAAAAGCTCTCAGAGTTTGACGCATACTCAACACATCCACAGTTTTCCTGGATTTGAGCTACACGTTAAACCAAAAGACTGGATCCCGAAAATGATCAATGTGTTGGTGAAGCCTGTTACAGCTAATTGAAGCTACTGCTTAGAAAAGTAGAGTGAGCATCAAAGGGAGCTTAAAACATCCCTTACCCCTACAATAAGAATGCTCAGCAGGGAGTCTGCTTCTCCCTCTGACCCTCCCCCCTCTCGTGCTCTCTCTCTCTCTCTCCCTCTCATTCTCTCTCTCAAATAAATAAATAAATAAAATCTTTAAAAAAAAAAAAGAATATGCCCCAATACATTTAAATGCATCACACTACATGGTGGAATCTTAAAACATGAAAGGTTGAAATACAGATTTGTTTCTTTTGGTAGCAGCCCTGAGAAACCATAGGTGGTGGGGGGTAGATTTGTCCCTCCCCCACTCCCCCAAAGTTGACCCTTGACCTTGTGCTATTGTCTCAGTGACTCCACTGATTTCCAGGCTTATTCCCTCATTTCTGGTGAATAAGGTCTCTTTCCTGTTACCAGGTGTTCACTGAGATTACCCGGCTCTGCCTACAGGTGGCACAGTGTGAGCATGGCTCTTTATTCTGGAGCTCTTTCATTCCAGTCTCTTTCCATTCTTTGTAAAACTGTAAATGGCTAAAACAAATACTCTTTGCTGGTGGCTTCACTGTCACGTGTTCTATCAACAGCCCTCACAGGCAGGGCTGTTATTAGCAAGGTTGACCCTGCTTTTTTTCTAACTCTGCACTACAAGATTTCTAACAGCTGGTAATGGGAAGCCGGGTGTTTTGGTGTTTGCATGTGTATCAGGGAACCTGCCTTTAAAGAGGGCTTTCAGATTTAGAAAACAATGCTAAAATTCCAAAAAAGTCCAAGATCTTCATTAAGAGACCACACCCATATCAGTTGTCCCCCCTTGTCTGTGGAGGATATATTTCCACATCCACAGCGGATGCCAGAAACCACAGATAGTACCGAACCCTATAGATACATTTTTTTTCTATATACACCATATCTATGATAAAGTTTCATTTATAAATTAGGCACAGTGAGAGATTAACAATAATAAAATAGAACAATGATCATGATTATAATTATAATAAAAGGTGAATGTGCTCTCTCTCTCTCTCAAAATATCTTATGGTCCTGTACTCACCCTTCTTGTGATGATGTGAGAGGATAAAAGACCTACATGATGAGATGGAGTGAGGTGAGTGACGTGTCAGCATTGTGACGTGGCGTTAGGCTACTGCTAACCGTCTAATGATTAGTGAGGAGAATCATCTGCTTCTCGACCGTGGTTGATCCTGGGTAACTGAAACCTCAGAAAGCAGAAGTGCGGATGAGAGGGGACTACTGTGTGTGTCCACACATACATACACACACACAGAGTTTGTGTTGGATGTCTTAATGTTCTAAGCAAATGGATTTTCTGGCTTATTAATTATTCAGTGGAGGGGTCTCCCTGACTTTTTGCTTGGATTCTAGAGATTAATGCCAGACAGAGAATGGGGAAGTGTATGAGTGGCTCTTGCTACTTTCTAAAAGCAAAAAAAATATATGCATTGATCTTTTTTCTTATGCATATCTTTTCCCATCCAATCCAAGGATTGACTGTACAGCTGAGGGCAGGTTGTCTTTGTGACCGCAGGTGAGGTACCACTGGAAAATTTCTCTTCCTTATGTGGGCTCTGAGGGTTTTGTTGCCATCCAGATTTAGATGTGTGACTCAACACATCACGTTCTAGGTGTGTGAATTTGGCAATTGTTTAACTTCTTGGTTTACTCATCTTCAGAATGTGGGTAATAATAGCTCCTGCAGCATAGGGTCATTATGTGATTTAAGTGTGATAATGTAATTTAATGTGATTAGTATTTTCTGTGCAACATTGGAAGTGTTCAATAAAGATACAGGTATTATTAGTATACTGTTTCAAATTAGTGAACAAATATATTGTCATTCTTTTTACTGAAAAGCATTAGAGTGCCCAATTACACATATTCTATTCTAATCATGCATAGTTACTGATGTAGACCCATAAAAATAAAAAATATGTAATATGAGCTACATTTATATGTACTGTAATTCAAGTCAGGTTTTTGTTGAGGTGGGAAATGTTGGGGCATGCTCAATTAGAAAATCACTTCACAGAAGAAAGTCGAGGCTGAAGTGTCAAAGAGGAATTCATGATTTTGAACGAAGACAAACCAGGTCAAATGCATTGTTAAGTACTAAGAATGTGCAATAATTCATTTCCCCTGGAATATTAAATAAAATCCAGCTTAACTGAATAAGGACATGCAAAAATCTGAAATCATCCACCTAAATAGGGTGAGAGAAAAACTTGCCCAGAAAAGGAATTAGTGTCACCCTGGGCCCTGGAAAGCAGGGGACAGTGGAGGTAGAACTCTCAACTGCACAAAGTGTCAGAGTAGGTTGAGGGACAGTCTGGCTGTAGAATGAGTAAAAGGAACTGAAGATCAAGAAATCTAGCACAGGAAGATCCCAAATAAATATTGGTTAAATGAAAAAGTTTTGGTTGCTTACTACTAGATTAATATTAATCAAAACTACCATGCCCCTCCCAAACAATGGCTTAAATAAGGTAAAAACTTATTCTTTCTCTCATGTAAATGAAGTCTTGAGGTAGAGAATTCATGGATACTTCAGTGGCTCCTCGAAGTTAGAGATCCAGTTTCTTTCCAGCTTACTCTCTACCATCCCTAAGAAGTGGCCTTTGTCCTTATGGTCCAAGATGGTGGCTAGAATGCTAGTCCTCATAACCATGTTCCAGATGGCAAGATGGAGGAAAGGGAGAAGCAGCACCAGAAATTTCCTTTAATTTTCCTTTATCTGTCACATAAGAGTTGTGCTTACATCTTACTGGTTGGAACTTAGGCACATGTCCACACTTAGCTCTAAGGGAGGCTTGGCAGTGAGATCTTTAATTCTGTCAAGCACAATCTGGAGTTCCGTTATTAGAGAAAAGGAGGAGAATGAATATTAGACCTGGCAACTAGCAATCTGTACCAGTATCCATTCACTTTCATCCTATGTCCTAACAGAACCTAGATTTTCGTTTAGAAAATTACCTCTCCTCCGTGGTGTGTTGTATAGCCGACTTGAAGTTTGGGCAAGGTTAACTTTGCTTCAAGCTCCACAGGCAGATCCTGATTGATTAATGGTAGAGAAATATGACACCCCTGCTCTTTCCAAGCACTTGTATTAACTTTCTACCTCCAGAAGAAGACAAATCAGCTAATTGTCTGACAAAGGAATGAATTCCACTGTCAAGGCAGTGAAATATGCATATTATAACATTATGTTTATTAAATTCATGTTTATATAATATATGCATATAATATGCAATGCATATATTATATCTCAACATTATATCCTTGACATTACTGTTTAGTAGAATATGATATATATTATAGGCTTGGGACCAATGTGTACTGTTCCCCTTTTCTCTCTTTTCCAAATGGGATTTTTAAAAATTGCAGTTGTCTTGTTTTCTCAACACCCTTGTATATCAAGTATATTGATGGAGGTTACTTCAACACTTAGCAATGCATCACTGGGCCATGAGGGGTTAATGCAAGATTTGTCAGAGTAGTCTGACTATTAGCCATTCTTAGGCTTGGAGCTGGATGTAGTAATTACACGAGGCATTGTGTTGTATCCCATTGGGTGAGTTCATTTTGCACATGTGTGGACAATTTTGAAAGTACAGGTATGGGAAGGTGAATATGCATGAATTTGGGTGGCCAAAGGTGTGGACTTCAGAGGACATTCATTGGTTGCTTACTTAGCACTCATCACCCTTTCTTCTCCTTCCTAGTACTCTCCAGATTTTCATTTGAGGAACTACCTCTCCACCACTGTGTTGCAGCAATACAGAATGGGGTGGGTTGTTTTGGCACGATTCAGATAATCCTACCCCCCCCCCCCACATTTGGCATAGTGATAGCATCAGGTAACCCAGACCCTGAGCCATTCAGTGTAGTTGTCAGTTCCCTAGCCTTAAGGTAGATCCAGGGGTGGTCTAATAAGCACAAAGCTCATAATTCTCACATAATGATTTTGACATTGAGTTAAAACCCCCATCTCTCTTTCTCTTTCTTCCTCTCTCCTGCCGCCTCTTCTCACCATGTCCTGGATATAAACACGGAAGCTGAAGACCGAATTGCTACTGACAGCTGTCTTTCAACTAGGAAAGGAGTCAGTCGAAGAAACAATCTGACCTACAGAGGAGAATAAATCTGAGAGAAGCAGAGCCAGAATCCTGATCGAACCATACCTGAAGCTTACATTACTGCTGGCCTTTTCACTTAGTCAAACAATAAATCCTTTTTATTGTTGGTTAATTTGACATTGTTAATCTGATATCTGCAGCCTAAACTGATACAGGAATGGATGAAGAAATGGATGAATTATTACACAGAAGCCTGAGGTCAGGTTGAAATCAGGGACTCAAACCAGATATGAGGTCCAGGATACAGAAACAGTCCCAGTGCTCCTTGAATAAGAAGCTATACTTCAAACAAGAGTCCTTTATGTAACAGAAGCAAAAGATAGTCTTCCCAGACCTTGGTTGACAAAAGCCCAAAAGTTCAGTGTAGTTGTGTCACAAACTACTGAGTGGACCAGTGCAGAGCAGATTTTCCTAGGAAAGTCTGCCATTTAGGCTTATTTTCATGCTAGGGAGGCCTGGCTACTATTCAAAAACTTTCATAGAAAGTGCTAAGAGAACAAAGAAACAGTAAAAGGAGAAATAATCAATCAAGAATCAGTTATCCTCAGAAAAGAAGTAGCAAAATATTATGGCTAAGAGCATGGACTTGGTGGTCAGACCTGGGGTTTTAGTTGCTGACTAGCAGGTTAGCTAACACACCAAGCTTGTTTTTTTTCATTTATAAAACGAGAGTAAAATACTATCAACGTCTTTGAAGGTTGTTGCAAATATTAAAGGTGATATCTTATGTGAAGCCTGGGACATAGAAAAATTCCATTAGTGACAAACAGTTCTTATTTGTTATTCATAGAAGTAGGCTTGTACATATTGGTAGGACTTTTGACAGTCTGGGCAGGCTGCAAGATTTTGTGACATTAGCAGTAAGGCTGTTCTGATGTTTAATGATCACGGCATTGCTGACCTTTGGAATTCTCTTGGTAATTTTTATACACTCTTGCCAACTTTTGGGCAGGAGAGAAGCCATCATTAGAATAGCTCTCAATTTCCACTCGACCCTAGAGTTACAATAGTTACTCTACTGGAGTCACACTTGAGTTTTCTGGGAAGCAGATGGGAGCCAGTACTGAAATCACAGGGCCTGACACATAGTAGCCTCTCTATAAGTGCTATCTGAAGTTTGGGCCAGCAAGTGGATTGTTTTCCCTCAGATGTGATGATTAAAGTGTACTTGGGGAAGGGCACTGAAAGATATAAATTCACCAGATTTTCTTATTGTTTCTACATTTTAAGATCTTTAGGCATGAGTTCATTTATGGTCTGGAATGGAGTCTAAACTTCCTGTGGAAAAGATAAAATTAGTTGGCTAGAGCCCACCTCATCTAGAAATGGTTCTGCTCACGAACTGATCTGGAAGTTTCTCAGAGCTCCAGCCATAAGGAGGGCCAAGGATTAGTGGAAAGTTTTGCATTGTTGTTAGCTCACTCTGAGGCCTAAGGCAAGCCATTTAACCTCTTGGTGTCTGGATTTCCTCATCTGAGAGCCAGGGATAATAATACTTCCCTACCTCACAGGTGTGTTGGGGGCATTAATTAATGTTTGTCTAGTGCTCAGGGATCTGTGATGAAAGGCAAGCATCATTATTGTTGGTTTGCTGCAGGCAAGACTAGATTATAGTCCTCCAGATGGGTTGCATATGGGAAGTGGTTTTAGCAAAAGATTTTCCCAAATGAAATGCAGGCTTTAAGTTTTGGGGCCACTTCAAAAGACAAGGTGCCAGTGGGACTTCATCCTCTCCTTCTTGCCTGAGTTGGCTCAGGTTTTACTACTGTGTGGAGTTACAAATCAGCCTCCCAGAGCTATAAATTAATTTATTTGACAAGTGACATTTAGGTTGTTTCAGTGGTCTCTGCTCAGCATAGATTGTCCAGGATTTGATGAAGTGGGTAAGGTTACTGTTGCAGAAAACTCTTAATTCCTTGAGGAGAGTGCGTATTGTGTGGTGGCCATTTAGTGCGTCTATCCCATGATAAGCGGGAGAGACAAAACCATTGTGTTTTAACAGCCCCAAGTGGACAAGTCAATTAGGCCAGAGGTTTCAATCCTTTCATTTTGTTTTAACTTCCTCCTCGCCACCCCCTTCTCTTTTAAAAAATAGCCTTCCACACTAAAGAGCATTGGTATGTTCTTGAAAGCTTTTGAAGAGGACCACTTTGAGAAAGGACTTCTGGGCAAACAGACAACAGAATGTCTGGGCACGTTAATGCCGAGGAAGAAGGGAAAAAAAAAAAGTCTCTTCTTGGGGGACTAGAGAAATTTTTGTTTTCCAAAAATTGGAAAAATTGATTCAATGAGTCCATTTGTCCAATTAAAGGGCAAAGATAACATTTCTTTTCCCATGAGCAGAAGTCTATTTTCTCTTATAAATACAAAAGAAAGCAAAATAGAATATTTTACTAATATTGTCAACCCAGGTAATAGGAAAACAAATAGAATCTCATTGTTTGTTAATGCACGCTGCTGAGAATCTCCTGGAACAAAAATTCTAAGGCAGAAATGCAAGTGATGATAGTGCTATTAACGCATTTGATTCAGTTACAAAGCAAGTGGTACATTCATTCAGCAAATATTTATTGAGTGTATCCTAAGTGTTGGGCACTATTCTAGACCCTGAGGAATGACTGATAAGCAACACAGATAGGGCCCCTACTCTCGTGGAGCTTACATTTTGGTGTGGAAGACAGGAATACACACACAAAATTGCAAATGCAGAGAACTAAAGTGAGGTGATGGGATAGAAAGGTTGGTGGTGATTTAGTTTGGTTGGCTAGAAAGCCCCCGCTGGGGGTGGGAGTTGGGGGTATGTGTGCGTTGCGGGGGTGGGGGGGTGGGGTGGATTTCAGCTGGGGGGCCCCACAGTGGGAGCAAGGTGTTAACTTAGTCTTAGAAAGTGACTTTATTGTAATGACGTGGCCTTCAGTACGTATGGGATGCAGCTTGGGATTCTAGCATATCCCTCCACGGTGGGGTCCCATAGTTTCTTCCCTAATGTAGATTCCTCCATCATCTACTGCATATAAAGGAAAGTGGATTGTGTTTGGAATCCTCAAATTAGTATTGTTGGCTGTTGTTCTGGAAGGGATGGAAGACCAAATCAGGAGACCTGGTTGATCCTGGTTCTTCCAATACCTTGCTGGGTTAATCATATAGTCTCTTTATACCTTGCTTGATTCCTTCCTTAAAAAAAAAAAGTGTTGGTGAGGTTCTTTTCAGCTCTGTTTCCAGGAACAATATAGAAGCAGGATTCAATTATTGTAAACCCTTGGTTTTCAGAAATCTATGAAGATGACAAAAGAAAGCATCAAAAATTTGAAAAAGGCTTGTTATATCAGTAGCTCAAAAATGTAATGATTAGGCAGACAGCTGGATGCAAAAGTTAGCTATTATGCATATTTTTGTAATGAGTCTTTTTCGGTCCTTATTGCTTTTTTTAGACAATGGGAATCTATTAAAGCCTGGACTAAAGAGTTTTCAAAACATTAGAAAAGTAAATAATCATTACTGCTATAATGTTTGCGGTTTTGTTACATTCAAATTATTCCTGTTTTCCTAAACTGACAGGAATGAATAAATGTGAAATGTCTTAGCGTTTTACAGCTAAGAATTCCACTTGCAACAAAAATTAGACTGTTACAAGTAAATTCAACAAGTAAGTTTAGAAGGAATAGTCGATACTCTAAAATCTCAAATTCTGCAAAAATTAAGAATTTTCTTCAAAAATAATATCCCAACAAATTTTATGGGCAAGTGAAATTATGCATCACTTTTTTTCCCTTTAAACGAATAAAAGGACACTAACAATATTGACTTCTATGGTGCTCAACACTTTGCAAAAAGTTTCATGTTTCTTACTTCATTTGAACCTCATAACTTCTTTGAAAGTAAATTGTATAGAATTTATCATTCCCATTTCACATATGAGGAAAAAGAGACATAAGACTTGGGACCTCCCTGGATGTACATAGCTAGTATTTTAAGCTAGAATCCGGGATCCTGAATCTTGTCTAGTGCTTCAATCACCCCCAGACCGGGTGTACCCATAACCTGAGTTTCTCTTCTGTGCTTCACTGTCTTGTTTTTTTTGGTTTGTTTTTAATGCAGGACCCCAAGGTACTTCTGAAAATTTCTAGAAGACTGTGGCACTGTTGTGTGACACACGAGCTTATGGACAAGTTCAGGCAGCTTTGGTGAATGTGCCAGTCTTGTCCCTTCCTCTGCTGTGATCCTGCTCCTGAAGGGTCCTCCTTACCTGTCAGGCACAGCTATCACTTTTGTCGGGCCACTCTCACCTATTGCTATGGTGACATCTTAGTTGTGTTGGGGTGTTTTCTTTGTTTTCGACAAAATCTGGGCAGTACCGTACATTTCATTCTTTCTTTAACATATCGTGGTGATGCAAAACCAAGACAAAATCCTTTAAAAACAACAACAACAACACTATTTTTATGGAGTACAAAATTTTTAAAATTGGATGTTAAGGGTCTGATTATTTTTTGCCTCACTAACATCCATCAGTAAACACTGTGTTCAGCATGATAAGGAACAAAGCATGTAAGATGCTGTGCCCCTCTCCAGGCCTTGTGTTCTTACTGAGCACACAAGATATTAAGCCTTTCAATTAGAATATAATCGAATGATTATGTGAAATAGTTCACAGTATCATGTTGAGACACTGCCGTAAGATCTGCTAAATACATCTGCAGGTCAAAGAGACTGAGGGAGGCAAATAATCCACTTGAAGGCTATGGAGAAAAGATGGAAGCAACACAAGGGAATAAAAGAGTTGAGTTTAGAGAGAAGAACCAGGCATAATTTTGTTCAAAATTTCACTCTTTATTAGCAATAAATTAAAATAAGGTGGTGTTTTTTGATGACTCATAAGATAGATGTTGCATGAAAGGGTACTGGAATCAACAGACACAAGTAAGATGGCCAAACATGGAAAAATGATCATAGGTAGACCATTTGTTCCACTTTCCTTTTATCTTTTACACCTGTGTTTGAATTCATCCAAACTTGCATAAATCCTTTACACAGCTGTCGAAATTGCACCTGAAAAAAGGCTGAAGTAGTCTCAGACGGGCTAACATTTCATCATTCTGAATACTTAAACCCAAACAGGTTTAAACACTTTGCCAAACCCAAGGATCACGGGCTTCCCATTGATCTTTGCTCTGTTCAAATGTTCACCTGGGTGCCCAAATGTACAGTGCACACCGCACTGTAGAGGAGCCCCTGATTTTTAACTATAGAAATGCTCAAAAATACAGTTTTAAAGATGGAAGGTCTCTCGAAATCTACACAGAAACATGTACTTTGATGTATGGAATTCGAAAATGTGCTAAATTTAATTTTTCTTTTCTTGTCAACAAGCAGTTAAGTATAGTGTACTTCTAGTATTTTCATGGGGCTGTTTCTGATGTCTATTCTGGCTTCCACAATGCTATCACTTTTAACTTGGAGTCTATCATTACAATTTTTAAAATTATAAATATACATATCGGTATTAAAAAAAAATTCACATAGTAGAGAAACAATGAAAAATGTGAGTCCTCTTATACCCACTTTCCCCCGAACTCCCCTCCCCAGAGCTAACCCCTTTAATAGTTTAATGTATTTCTTTCCAGATCTTCTGTAAAATGCATTACTTTGCGTGTGTGTGTGTGTGTGTGTGTGTGTGTGTGTATAATTATAAGTAAATGTGATCATAACATAAATGCTGTTATGCTGATATCTTTTCCTTAAAATAGCAAAATTTATTATCAATTTTTAAAAACTTTGCCACACTAATGAGTGAAAGTTGGTGTCTCTGGGTATAGGACTACAGATGGGTGAGGACTAGTTACATTTAAACTCTTTTCTTTACACTTAATTCTACACTTTTTGCTTCCTTGTTCACACTACCGAAGACTGGGAAGTTTGCTTTCTTGATAAACGTGGTACCATAAAGAAGTAAGTCCGAAAATTAACCTTCCAGGAAATTTAGGGCTTGCCTTTATGGACAGAAGTGGGGGACAAAGGAAATTCCAGATAGGAGAGCTTCTGTGAGCAAAGCTATAGAAAATGAAGTCCCTCAATTGTTTTCTTGGTCCATCCTATCCATGGTTGTGATAGAGGAATACTTGGGTCATCTTGCTGGCTGATTTGATGGATACCTCTTCACTGGGCTCTCCCTAGAACTATATTCAGCTCTACATGTGAATGGACTTCCCGTTTAGTGTGCTTGCATACCCCTGCTTAGGTGTCTATCGCTCTTACTTGAACGGAGCTCCTTTCTTGGGGGAAGAGATGGATTTCCCTGAATATGGCAAAGGAAATTCCAGAGTGGGCCTGGACTTTATGAATCAATTTGAAAACAGCTACAGAGAGTTTTGACTGCTGGGACAACTTGACTGGAACATAGCAGGCAGGATAATATCGAGCCAGTTGCAAGTAGCACTGGTAGAAATATGGGGTTAGTGGGTAGGAGTCAAGAGACAAATTGGTTCAAGCAGAATATGGGTGATGTGAGTATGCTTGGAAACATGGAAAGGAGCAGAAGATACAGTTAATTCTAGGGTTTGGCACTTGGACCTGAGCCAGAAGAAATTAAGAAGGTGAGAGTCATGATGAAATGAAGTGACCTTTATTCGTTATGCCATCATGTGCCATTTCTTGTCTTTCAGCTTCAAGCCCACCTTTCTATGTTCCTTTAGTGATGCTGGGGTGGGGACTCTGTAAATGACTCGGTTTTGCTAGCTGGCCCCCTGTGAGGCTCTGCCATTTGGGGATGTTAGGTGGAGAACAGAAGACCTGCTCTTTCCTGTTTCCTGCAGGCTTCCTGTTTGCATCCTGGTCCTGGGAGCATCACCCCAGCTTCACTGTTTTACAAAATCTGGCAGTGGTACTTGATTCTAGGAGCAGCAACAGCAATCAGCAGTTTTCCCAACTTTCACAGAACTTTCTTCCTTGCACTCCTACGTCCCATAACACCAGCCATAGCGAAGAAGCATCCGCTGTTCAGAGGTCTGGGGTCCCAACCACAGAGGAGCTTCCTCTAGCTTAGAAAACCTGGCCCCAGCCAAACAAAGAAGTCTGGGTTTTTCATCTCTGTGAAGCCCCTCTTTCTAAGTGTTGGTACTTCCAGCCTCTTCTCTTTGATCTCATAGCTTTTGGAGTTGTGGCTCCTTCCTGTAATTGTTACCTCTATGAAACCTTAAAGTTGTTCTCCTTGTGAATTTTTAGTTCTTTAATATTTAGTTAACAATTATTCATAATATATAATTTCTGCTTCTGTACCAGAGCCCGACTGACACAGGCTCTCCAAGATGGAATGTAAATAGGAGAACTCATGAGTTTCATTATCATTCAGGAACAGTGTGAAGCCTGAGTTTTGTGGAGACTGAGAGAATAAAGGGGAAGAGGTACATCTGACAAACTTTGGGTGGGAAGCAACCAACGGAACTTGATAATTAGAAACAGGGAGTGAGGAGAGGGAGCTCTAGGGTACACAAGGTTTCTATCCTGGTGATGGAGAGAATGATGATGCTGTAGAAACTGGGAGGAGTGGGGGGAAAATGAGTCCAGGTACAGGGGTATACAAGTGGAGACACTTTAAAGGCATCTGGTAAAATGGAACTGAAATTCAGGTGGGAGCTAGAGCAGTGACCTCAGCATTGAGGATGGACACTATGGCCAGGGTCCCTGAGGACATGAAACTGGGGGGACGAGAGTTGCTGGGTAGCTTGTAAAGGGGCTTAATGCAAAGTCCAGTGTGGGACCTCCTGCTTATAACAAGTAGGGATGGTCTCTGGGACAGGTTAAGAAGGATAAGAACTATAGGTCCACTCTTTTAACCAGAAGAAGGCATTAGTGATTATTTGGGATTCTGTTATTATTCACATAAGCGAACGTCAACTCTGATTGGGTTGGTCGAACAGAAGAGCATCAATGAACAATATTGATGGAATTTTTAAGACGGAAACAGACAAGCAAGCTACATAAACAGATACTTTACATAAGCAGCCGACTATGAAACCTATTGTCATCAAATAAAACACATGGCTAAATTAATCCGGCATGCATTTAATAATAGTCACGGTCAAGATTGTGTTAATTAGGCACAGGTGGTAAGCAGTTCTTGTAAACTATTATAATTCATATTGATGAAAGTCAAATTGATTCTTTATACTTTCTCTCTTTGCTTTCTTAGTTCATTATCTAAAATGTATCTGTCAGCCATTTTCATTGGTATCATGTATCATCAATTAAAATCCATTTATCAAACATTTATTGAGTTTTATTGTGCTCTAATTATCGTGCTGGGCTCTGGGTGATACAAATATGAGAAGTCTCAGCCTTTAAGTTGAAAAGTTTAGGTGTACACTTCAATCTGAATCATACAAATGCTACCCGGTGACTCACACATATTCCTGCATAATGGTCCTATATTCTGTGCTCTCCTTGATTAAAAATATATGACTTCCTCAGAGAGGCTTTCCTTCTTCAATGGACAGCCTCACTCTCTTCACATCTGCCTTTTTCCTGCCCTCTGTTGGGCACTGAAGTATTTCCCATTCTAAGTTTCTGGGATGATAAGGGTCTAGACACCAGGGAACTCTGGTTCATGACCCTGGGGATATCTTGCTCAGGGGAATAATATACACATGGTAGAGTAGATGGCATAAGGAGGAGAGAAATATAGGGGGAAGTGTCCTTTCCTTTTTAGAAAATGGCAGTCTCAGGGAAGGGAAAGGTTAGGAGGAAGAATCTATGCTCAGGCTGGGAAAGTAGGAGGAAGGATCTTGCTAGGGAGTGAGACTTGCTTGAGTAGGATATTTTCCAGCCAGAGGGACATTCCTCACCCAGCAACTCTAGGAGATGGATCCCGAGTAACAGGAGCTGGTCGTCTCATACTTGTTCTGTTGCATAGGACAGACAACATATTTGGGAGAGAGACTGAGGAACATTGCCCCTTATTCTGGCCCCTAGAGAACCAATTAAGATGGGTTATGTGATGTTGCTGTAAACAAACAACTCTCAGATCTCAGTGGTGTAAGATTTACAAAGATTTATTTCTCCCTTATTCCGCATGCCCAGAGTGGGCTGGCGGGGCCTTTTTCTCCATGTCATCCTCACTCAGCAGACAAGCTGACAGAGCCACTACTGTCTGGGAGTATCAGTGAGTTCTAAGTAAAGGGGAAGGAAAGGGAAAAGTAAATCACATGCTAGCTCTTCAAAGTTCTGTCCAGAAATCACGTGAGTCACTTCATTCATATGTCATTGGCCAAAGCAAGTCACATGGCCATACCTTTTTCTTCAAGCTGATAGAAAAACCAGAAAGAGGAGAACTAGAAACATCCTGTCTATAACACCTGGGCACTGAGCAATTAGTTACTAGTGATTCTTTAGAAGCAAGTGTCTGAATAAGAAGAGAGTGATTTTCCAGGGTCACTGGAATTAGAATCCTCCACTATCCCTGAAATATCTTTTTTACCTACTCAATGACACTTGAAATTCCTTTAATGGCACATAAAATTGTGTGCAAATAAGGGGTGCCTGGGTGGCTCAGTCAGTTAAGCGTCTGACTCTTGATTTCCACTGGGGTGGTGATCTCAGGGTCATGTTTTCAGGGTCTTGAGAATAAGCCCCACCTTGGGCTCTGTGCTGAGCATGGAACCTGCTTGAGATTCTCTCTCTCCCACTGCTCACCAACCTCCCCCATTGCCACTTGCTCACATGCTCTCTCTCTCTCTCTCTAAAAAGAAATTTTTTGTGTGCCAATAAGAAAGGCTTAAAAATGTAGTAAACTAATTAAACCCTTTCCATCAAATTACAAATCTAGTCTTTTGTGTTTTGGTAGCTGGGAATTATCTTAAGGGGCAGGAAAGGGAGATGCTGTAATGCATCTAGGGCATTTATAACATACCAATATACTTTCCATCAGTTGTCTGGTTCAGCTCTTCTAGTAACTGGAGATAGTACTGTGGTTAAGAATATAAACTCTAGAGCCAGACTGCCTGAGTTTGAGTCCTGGCTACCATTTAGCACTTCCATGACCTTGGGTGATTCCTTAATTCTCTGTACCTCAGTTTCCTCATCCATAAAGTGTAGATACTAATAGTATCTATCTCAGAGGATTGTGAAGAGGAGTCAATGGAAAGTGCTAAGAATAGTGACCGGCAAAGGGTAAGCTCTCTATATAAGCATTTGTTAAATATATAAAATAAGTGCTATGAAGTAGCCTCATTTACCAAAAGGGCACTGGGGATCGTAGAAGTTAAATAACTTGCTTGGGGAAGAGAAAGAGCCAGTAATAGCTCCACTTCTCTCTAAAGTCCATGTTCTTTCTCCTCCACCATATTGGGTGTTAGATAATAATATCAAAAGAAGAAAAAAAATGGAGTCATGAAAGACAAGCTTTTCCAGCTTCTCAACATTGCCTTCACTTGGGTCCAGGTGCTTTTATGTTCTGAATGGCTCTTCAATAGGAGCTTGCCAGTGAGCAAAAATGATCGATAGGCAGATACCATTCAGTGCTGTGAAGAGTATTCTATCTTCTTTCCTTTCTTCCTTCCTTCCTATCTTTCTTTCAAGATATTTATTTATTTATTTATTTATTTATTTATTTATTTATTTACTTACTTACTTACTTAGAGTGAGAGCAAGAGTGAGTGAGAGAAAAGAGAGAGAACGCAGAGGGAGAGGGAGAAGCGGACTCCCCACTGAGCAGAGAGCCTGATGCAGGGCTCGATCTCAGGACCCTGAGATCATGACTTGGGCTGAAGGCAGATGCTTAACCAACAAGCCACCCAGGCACCCCCGTGTCTGTTTTTCTTTTCTTTCTTTCTTTCCTTCTTTCTTTCTTTCTTTCTTTCTTTCTTTCTTTCTTTCTTTCTTTCTTTCTTTCTTTCTTTCTTTCTCCTTCTTTCCTTCCTTCCTTCCTTTTTTTTCTTTCTTTCTTTCTTTCCTTCTTTCATTCTTTCATTGAGGTATAATTGACATATGACAGTTATTACGTCAGGTGTAAAATGTAATGATTCAGTATTTGTATACATTATGAAATAATCACCACAATAAGTCTAATAAACACACATCACCATACATAGTTACAACTTTTTTCCTTGTGATAAGAACTTTCTTATTTTAAAATCTACACTCTTCACTGACATGTTTTGTGCCAATGACCTGTCAAGGGTGCAATGGCTTGGAACATATATCAGCCATTGGTCAAGACTTGAGGATTTTATAATCTTATATGAATAAGCATAATTGCTTCAAATATAAAATGGTTTGTTGAAGTATGAGTGATACATTTTCCCCTTGTCAAGAAAAGCCCTTGTGAACATCAGCAGACAGTAAAAGTACAAGAAGAATTCAGTGTGGTTCAAAAGTTAGGTCTAAAAAATGAATGAATGGGATCAAAGGATGACCTTCCTATGATAAGTTGCAAAGAGCCAAGAGATGTGCATTCTGCATTTGCACCTTATTATTTTGAAGAACTCAGCTATTTATAGGGAGGAACTACTACCTAGTACTTAAGAGCAAACTCTGAAGTCAGAGAGACCCAAATTTAATCCATGCTTTATCACTTACTGGCTGATGGTGGCCAATTTTCTTATGAAAATGATAGAGACAATGACATTCTAGTTGTCCCCCAAGAGTCATTCCATCTCTCCCCATTGTATAATGTGTGCTTTGGGTGAAATTGACTCCACCCCCCAGATTTAGGAGTGGGCCCTGATTAACATTAGCCTATCATTGAACTCCCACACCTTTTCCCAATGATGGTATTGGGGTATACAGATAACTTGTGCCCCAGTATGAAGCTTATTATAAAGAGCCATTTTTGTTCATTGGTTTTGGGATGATGTCTGTCTCTGTAGTGTGAATGAGGAAGTATGTAGACTTGAATACTTCTGGTAACATTTTGTTATTATGAGGGGAATGAACCTGATGACAGATCTAGCACATGGAGGAAGACAGAGATGAAGGAACTATGGAGAGATTGACCCAGAGCACTGATCAAGCCATGCCTGAAGACCACACTACCACTGGGCTTTCCAGTTATATAAGCAATAAATCTTCCCTGTTTGTTAAATAAGTTTGGGTTATTTCCTACAAAAACCAATTTGTACACTTACTTCCAGGGTGGTTGTGTGTGAGTAAATATCTTACACGAGTGTCTGGTGAATTCTAAGATAGCATCCATCATGGCAGTACAATTATTGTCCACATGATGGGGGAGAAGTGGGAGTGCTACAGATAATGACATGCAGCCAAGTCCCAGGGATAGGGTGGTGATGATTTTAGGTGTAGAGGATAGGAATTAAGAATAGAAACAATCACTTAAAACTTCCATTTCACCAATCTCTCAGGCTAATTACTAATTGGTTTACTATTTAATTGGTAAGTACAGCTATTAATTATGTTAGGAAATAAAAAGGTTTATACATATGTAGTCTCATATATTCTATAATTTAGAGTCATGAATCAAAAGGAGGTACATAATTTGATTGTCAGTTCAAAGGGCCTCAGTACTTCAAGATGTATTAAGGAATGGAATGCAGCAGAGGTCTTAAATATTTGTCAACAGTTGGATGAATAAGAAAGTAGAGTTACAAAAAGAAAAAGAAAACCAAAGCAAAATCAATCGAGATCACAGTGTTGTTCTCTCAAAGTTCTTTCCTGAGATTCCAAGTGAATTTGGTGAGCACAATCCTCAACTATGATGGAATGTGGGGGCCGAAATCTGCTTTTCTGAAGCATGGGGTGATGGACTGCCCCGTGCCCATCTGGTAACTCCAGGGGTTGGAGCATGTTGAGAGGGTGCTATTGACAGCCTTGGAGAAACAGGGAGAGAAGGAAAGGGGGTGTGGAGAGATAATGAGCTCCGTTTCTGACATGTTTAGTTTTAGGAGGTGGTGGGACACCCAAGTAGAGATATTCTGCAGACAGAAAGAAATATGGGACTGAAGAAAGGGTGAGAGGTCAAGGCTGGGGCTGGAGGTTTGGGAGTCATCTGCATTCAGGTGGTAATTAAAGCCATCTGACGGGGAGCTTCCAAGAGGAGTGTGCTGTGAGGGAAAAAACCCACTGAGCCTGCTGAAGGAGAGAAGGAAAGGAGGGGGAAAGGCTCTCCGAGGAGGGTCAGGAAAGTGATGCTGAGAGGGGAAGGAAGAAATCTACAGAATATGGTCCTTACAGCTGAGGGAAAGAAAGAAATGGATGGAGACCCATTTAAAAGGCTCACAGAAGTTGGAAACGTTATAAAGAGTAATTAGGCAATTAGACATTTCTATCATTTCATGAACACCATTCAGAAGGAAGTGGAGGTCATTTACCCTTCAAAGAACCAGAGAATCATTTGTACAAGATGAATGATTTGGGGAAGGCTGAATTCTCAGGCTTTCTTTTTCTACTGAGAAAGGAAATAATATTTATTAATTTGGGGGGATTGATGAAACTAGTCAGCACTCAGTGGAAAAAAATGAATGAGAAATTCTCACTCATTATAATACCATGAAGATTATCATCATAATAGTACCAATTTTTTTTAAAGAGAGTTTTTGAAAGTTATAGGAAAGAGGACATGACAAGGGAGGATGGCTCACTGAGATAAGTAGTACCTTAGAAACCTAAGTATTAAGAAAAAAAAAAGGCAATTGAGAAATACTCCCTTATAAATATAAATGCCCAGTGAAGTCATCCACTGAAGTGGTGTTGCTGAAACTAGCTAAGCAAACTGAACAATACGAAAGGCTGTGGGGTTATGGAGTAGAACACAGACATGTAAACATTTTTTTTTTTTCAGTTTTCTCCATGACAGAAGTCAGTGGGGAGTCACATCTTTATACCTGATATATCTTAATAATGCCAGATGTGATAATCCACTGATTCATTCAATTCATAATCCTGAAGGAATTTTATAGTGACAAAGAGCTGCAAATCATGTCCCTCTAATAGCTTGGCAAATTCCTTTTGGCAAGATGTACATTAATAATGGAGTGATGATAAGATCATTTCCTCAGGATCTCCAGAGCTGGTGTGTCGACTAAGGTAATGCAGGGTGACCAAGATGACTGCAGTCTCAGCGCTTGACCAACCATTAAAGCAGAATACTACATTGCTCTGCCAGGTGTAGTACGTAACCCCCAGCAGTAACCAATAGCTGTTCCTTGGGAGGAAGGCAACCATATTTTCATAATGAATTTAAATGGTTGGGTGAGGCTAACTATGGATGCTTAGAGAGAGGGTTGGATTGGGGCCAAGGACAAATGGCTTCCTTACACATTAAAATTCTAAACTTTTGCTCCAAGGCATGAAGTTTGTTTTGCTCTAATTTTTGTATTTATAATTTATTATAACATTGATTTTCCAGACCCCTTTAAGATCCCATTAGTTGAATTTAGACTGCCTCACAGAGGCACAAGGAATGACAGGACAGAATGAAATTAGAAGGGGCAGAGAAGGGGAGAGTTGGAAGAGTGGGCTCTGGAATAGGATCTGGAATAGTAGGATCTGAAATAAGTCCCTCTTCTTTCTCCCTCTCTTCCTTCCAATATGTTAATAATCCCCTCCCCTTTGAGGGGGGTAGGGGGATGGGTTAGCCTGGTGATGGGTATCGAGGAGGGCACGTTCTGCATGGAGCACTGGGTGTTATGAACAAACAATGAATCATGGAACACTGCACCAAAAACTAATGATGTAATATATGGTGATTAACATAACAATAAAAAAATAAAAAAAAAATCCCCTCCCCTTTTCTGTGTTTTGGCCTTTTTATGAGTAACTCCTAGGAAAGAGCTTGAATTTCTCCTTTGTCTTAACTGTAGCAGACCCCCTTGCACATGTGTGCTAACTTGTGCATCTGTATCTCACTAAACTAGCAAAGCAGCATGACATGCAGGTGGCAGTGGAGTACTCCAGAGATGCCCAGGCACCTTTTGTGGTTCCAAGGGATTTGCACACGCTGGCTTCTCCCATATCAGCCTGTGTGTGGGAAATAGCATGATCCTATACCTGACAATTACCTGGCAGAGTATCAGGGCCCACATTTCAGATTGGAAGTTGTGGCTAAACTCCAGGCATAGGGAGAAGGTCTAGAGTACCAGGCAGAAACTAGTCAGAATTCGGGAAGAGCATGAGACCAAAATCCAGTTTCCTAACTAGGTGGGTAAAGGAGTAGGGGTTGGGAACCTAACACCAGGATCCAGGGATGAGCATGGTTTAGCGGATCCTAGAAAGTGGAGAAGATATTGAAGAACATAAAGATATGAGGGCCAGGGGGAAAATGATTCCCAATTCTTATTCTGAGATGAAACTCTAAAATATAGGGCAAACTGAATGGAGAACAAGAAATTAGGAGCTGATGCTCATTAGTACCAAGAAGAAAGGCTAAGGAGTTTTCATGTGCCTGAAAGGTTTTCAAGAGTTTGAGAGGCTAAGACATATCTGAATTGTGCTAAACGGGGATGTGTGTGGTGGCAGGGAAGAGGGGATAGGTTGATTCTGACACTTTGCCAGTTTGCCACCAGGGAACCTGTTGTTCCCTCTGTGGCTGCCTCATGGGAGCGTTCATGGGGACTCAACACAGAGAAGGGGGAGAAACTTTGCTTCTCCTGGATGCTCCTTCACCAGAGTTCTAACCTGGTTCTCAGTTGGGGGTGTTTTGGTCCTCCAGGAAGGGTTGTCAGATAAAATCCAGGATGCACAGTAAAATTAGATTTTTGTTAAACAATGAATAATATTTAGTATAAGTCCTAAATATTGCATGGGATATACTTGTACTGAGAAATTATTTGTTGCTTTTTGGAAGTCCAAATTCCACTGGCTGTCTTGTATTTACATTTGATAAACGTGTAAATGCTGCACCCTGGGGACTGACAATGTTTAAGGATATTTTTATTGTCATGACTGGGAGGGAGGTGCTGCTGGCATTCAGTGGGTAGAGGCCAAGGATGCAGCCCCAAATGTAAATAGTGCCAAGGCTGAGAGAGCCTGCTCTAAGACAATTGGTAGGACGGTATCTTTGTGTCTAGCTCCAGGATCAAAATCTCAACCAAAGTATATTCACTTCTCCAGCATGATTTGTGTTTATATTTAGGTGGAATCCCTTAATTAACTGCCAAATAGGATGGAGTGAGAGAATTCTGTGTTCTCCATCTCTGTCACTAAATGTGTGATCTGGCATAAATTACTCACCTTTCTTTTCCTGAGTTTTCTCATATGTGAAATGGGGAAAATAGTAATAACTAACGTCATTTTTGTGTGTGCTGGTGAGCACCAAATAAATGTTTATATATAAAGTGCTTAGAAGAGTGCCCCGAACATAGAGAAACTCTTAGTAAATGGAATATATTGTTGCTATTGATTATTGTTACTAATTTTAAAAAGAAAAGGAAATCTCTTACTACTCAACAAGCCTCTTCGTTATTTTTTACAGATGCCCCATTTTAAGGTTGACAGATAAAATTATAAAAATTACAATGAGTAATTTTTTAGTATGTCCTGTATAAGGATATACTAAAGTGTATACTGAAGTTACCCTAAAAAAATACATTATTTAAGATTCAAATGTATCTGGGCATTTTTATGTGCTAAATCTGGCAACTCAATCCATTTTGGAATGGAGAGGATTTGTGTGCATCCTTGCCCTTTGGTGGGCACATCTCAGCGTTGTCAGTTCTAGCAAGAGCTTGCAGGTGCGAGCAGAAGATGTGCAAAGGATACTCCTCCTTAAAGATGATGTAGCAGAAGAAATGGTAAAGCTGCCATTAATGATGTCACCTAATAGCTTGCTGACACCAGGCCCTGATACTTCTTTCCACCAGTTAATTAAAAAGGTATGGTACTTAAAAGAATCAACAGGTGTGTGAAATATTCTAGAAAACCACCCTGTTCTTAGACTATAATGATATTCTTATACGCCGATTCAAGGGTTTGGCAAAGTTTTTTCCATAAAGAGAAAGATAGTAAAATTTCAGGCTTTGTATGCCATGTTTGGTCTCTGTCATGTATGCTTTTCCTGCTCTTTCTGCATTTCTTCCTCTTCTTTTTTTAAGCAATTCCTTAAAACTATAAAAATCATTCTTAGCTGGGGCTGGATTTGGCCTGTGGACTCCAATGTTTGGATCCCTGCTCTAATACCAGGAGAGCATTAAGGTGGTATGTGGGGCTATGATGGGGTGTATTTATTCATAGTTATTATGTTTATAATTTATAATGGAAGGGAAACTAGCATCTGATTATAATCAATTAGTACATATTTAATATTTACTATAAGCAAGGCAAGGTTCTAAGTTTCTTACATGGGTTAGCTCATTTAAATTGAGACAGGGAAAGGTTAGGTAACTGGCCCATGGTCCTATTGCTGGTGAAGCTGGGATTTGAACCCAGCCAGGCCAGTTCTAGAGTCTGCAATCTTAGCAATGAGGCTTTGTTATCTCTTATGAGAGTAGTAACTCCTTTGAAAAAAAACGGATAATATTCTTTTCCTCATCTCTTTTCATTTTCCAGGTAGCTTAATATCTAAGATTTCAAACATACTAAAATGACCAAAAGAACACTTTTGTTTTACTTTACTTGCCGTTTAGCACATAAGGACTTTTCAGACTGATTGGAGTAAATCAAATGAGATGATGTCATCTGGGGGTAAGGATCATATAATATCTTAGTACAAACCATGCAAATACACATATCTGGAGTACCGAGGACTCCAACTGTGGAGTCTAGGACTCCCTAAGAAGAGAGAAATGAAATAGATTGGATTTCCTAGAGAAATGAAATGGAGCCTAGAAATGAGGTTTTCCTTGGATTTCCCAGAAGCAGAAAAGTATATGTATAATGTATAAAAGAAAAGGGGACAGCTATTGGAAACTTCTTTCCCACCAGTACAGTATTATCTGAGGGGGTCCAGAGAATGATGCTATGAACATTCTCTCACTTTGGCATCTGATGAACCTGGAAATATTAACCACACTAAACAGGGCAATTACTTGTTCCTCACTAACTACATCTTGCAAGTGCTCTTAGAAAGAGTACATCGAGAAGTTCACAAAGCAGAAAACAACTGTGTGAAATCACAATCATGTTTATTGATCTCTGCCCTTGGTTCCTGGCACAGGGCTCCTGAAACTGTAATTTTCTGAGTGATAAGAGTGTGTTCTGTTTCAGTGGAGTGACGCTAGGTGGGCTCCCAGATGGCTTCTGGCTGAGGGCTGGTCAGCAGAAAGACCAAGCCATGACTAGAAGTGTTTTTAAAAAGACAACTTAGGTGATACAAACTTTATTTAACACCTCATGAAGTGGGCAGTCTCTGTTCTCAAGGGTCCAGAGAACTACAAAATGGAGTGGAAGCCAGGAAGCTTCTATAGGATAAAGAGTAAGGAGCAAGTAGGAGGAAGATAGAAAATGATAAAGAACAAAGAAGTAAGTTGGCCCAGAGTTGGCTTGGGGTTTGGGATTGGCTGACTGGAGATATTCTGGTCAAGTGAAGCATTTATAGGGACAGGCAAGTTATTCAAGTTTCAGGTTGCTGAGGTGGCCCCTCAAACACAAGTGGCTCCATTTTGGGCCTCGAAATTTATTTCAACAGAAGCTCGGAATTTTTAGTCCTGCTCTCCCGTTCTCTTGAGAAAGGAGAAGGGCTGAAAATGGGGTTAATGACTGATCATGGAAGCCTCCACAAAAATCTCAATAGTACGGGGTTTGGAGGGCTTCCAGGTTGGTCAACACATCCATGTAATGGGAAGGTGATGCCCCCCCAACTCCATGGAGACAGAAACTTTTGCACTCAGAAGCCTCCCAGACTTGTGCTCTGCGTCTCTCCAATTGGCTATTCATCTGTATCCTTTATCCTGTCCTTTAGCAATCTGGATAAATTTAAGTAAGTTTTTCCCTGAATTCTGTGAGCTGTTCTGGCAAACTAATCAAACCAGAGGGTGGGGGTCATGAGAACCTCAGATTTATAGCAGCTAGGTCAGAAGAACAGGTGACAAGCTGGACTTGGAATTGGCACCTGAGGTGGGGTGGAGGTAGTCTGTGTGGCTGAGCCCTTAACCTGTGGGATCTGATGTTATCTCCAGATAGTGTCAGAATGGAGTTAAATTGTAGGACTTCCAGCTGGTGTTGCAGAATTGCTTTGATGTGGGAAAAACCCTCACACATCCGGTGTCAGAAGCGAAGTGTTCTGTGTACGAGCAAAGGAGACACACAGAAGGAAAGAATTGGGTTTTTCCTAAAAACACAATAAATAAGAACATGGCTAGCTGAAATATGAAGATGACCCACTTTTCCTTCCCCCAAACTTCCCAGACCTGGGGTGCCCTTCGTTTGATTCATATTTGCTAGAGATGCGGGGCGTCTTCTGGCCTGTGTTCCTCTCTGTCTGCCTCCTACTTCTACTTCAGGATCTTGACATGCCAATCCAGTGGGATTGTGATTCGACATAGCACCTCATGCCTTTCTGGGACTCAGGCCATTTCATGGTCTCTGGAATATCCTTGTCTGGGTGCTGGCTTCCCTCGACTGAGCTCAGGGTCAGAGTGCAGACCCAGCCTTTTTGGAGGGTGAAGAGGCAACACCTAATCCCTTTCCCTTACCAAGTTCATCTTGGTTTTTTTGTTTGTTTGTTTGTTTTTTCATTGATCAGACACCCCTTTCTTCTCTGGCTCTCCCCTTTTAATCTGTGGACCACATGTTCTATTCTGCTCCCTCTGTGATGCTGGGTCCCCAATAGTAGCAGTCTTGAAAAATGATGAGCTTACCATAACATATTTGGGGGCATTTGTATTGAAATAAAACATAAATGTAGAAAAGTACATGGCATACAAATTTTGAAGTGTGTTCTATTCATCACAAAACAGTGTAATTAGCCTTTTCCTCAACAGATGCTCTTTTAGTTTTTTCTGTTTTTACCCTTTCTCTTCCAGGACTAACTGGTGAACTCAGAAAATTTTAGAGTTGGTGTGTGTGTCTTCGGAGATTTTTTTTTCAGCTCAATTTCTTGTCGAGTAATAGAATGCTGTTTCAATAACTATGTTTTGACTGAAGAAATGTTTATTTTATTTCATGGATCACTTGAGTGATTTAGCTGCATATTTATTATCTAATGATGTCACAGTCTCTTGGAGATGCTAGAAGCCCTTAGTGGGTCTATGGGGTAATTTTTCTCCTTTGTGTCTGCCCTTTAAGTAAAGCCTCCTCCACGTATCCTGTTTTTCCCTTCACAGAGGAGTGTTTAACCTTTAGCCTCTGGATGCTTTAGGCGTGTGTGCATGTGTGCTGTGTGTGTAGAGAGTGCTGGTGGGACAGGAGTATAAAATAACCCCGTGGCTCTCCATGCACTTTTATTTGCCACTGGAAGCAAATTGCATTGGAAGTAAAAGAAACATTAGTACCCACAGATGTTCCATTTGGCAGAGCAATTTCAGGGAATTGAGAGACTGAATTCAGTTTCAGTATAATGCTGTTAAGAATTTTGGACAAGGAAATTAAAGCATTTTGATTCTGGTATGACTTATTTAAATATAGAAGGGTTCCTATTTTTTTCGGTCAACTTACGAATCTGTTTTTGCTTATTTTGGTGTCCCCGCCTACATCATATACTCATTTTGGTTTCAAGTATGTAGATCTACAGATATGCAGAGTAATACTTTCTTCAAGGTCATCACAAACACTGAAAGAAAAGCTAAATGAAATTTCTTTGTTTTCAGGAGACTCACCCGGGGAAGAGTACCATTCAAACAGTGAGTACCCAATACATGTATGCTGATGTAATTGGGAAGTAAAAGCCCCCAAAATGTTTTCGAATATAGATGCAGAGTGGATATGTGGGCCCTCAGCCTGTAGTGTTTGTCCAGATAAGATTGAACCATGGGGTTAGGGCAGCAGGAAGTGATTAATTTTCTTAGGTATTTAACATGTTCCTTTGAAGGGGATCGGCTTTTGAATCTTTAAGATGATATTTATTGCAGTGGTGCTTCCCTTCTATGCGTAGACATGAAAGTGAATGTCATTGTTGAACAGTAAACACAGGGGAATGACTTTGTGACAGAAGTATGTAAAGTATCTTGTAATTCAGTAGGAGAATCAAAGTCTGCTTCAGTTCTTTGCATTCTCGGGGATTCAGAAAGGATTAAGGTAACAATAGCTAGAACCTATGCAAAGGAGTAACTGAAGGATAGCATTCCTTGAACCTCAGAAACCTGGGTGAAAGGAATTGGGCAATTAAGGTCTTTAGGAAACCTAATGGGGTCATTTGTGAAAGGCGTCTTCATGGAACTTGGCAAACTGTCACCTCAGAGATCAAGGGAGGTCACTGGCTTAAGAGTTGGGGAATGAAAGTGGAGTGACTGTTTCCCCGCAAAGTATGTTTAAAGACGCTTAACTCTTGTCTGACAGTAGCTACAGGGTTTTTTGTTTTGTTTTGGTTTGGTTTGGGCTTTTTTTTTTTTTAAACAATATTGGGGTGCTAAAGATACAATGCCTGTGTAAAGTGAGCTCTTTTCTGCCTAAGTTATATGCAAAGAGCTTCGATTTGTTTTTCCCATGCATCTACTCAACCACAATTATTCCTAATTAATTGAAGTTAACTAATCAGCAAATATTTTAAAATGCAAATGAATGTGCCATGTTGAGGATAAAAGTAGAATGTAAAAAAAATTCTTACATTAGCTTAAAATCTCAAACATATTCATGCTGTTACTAGTTTACCAACAACTTTACGGGGGGGATTTCCTATTACTCTGGGTGGTCATGGAGGAATTTGAAAAGGCAGAAAAGTATAATTATATTATTATTTAACTCAAGAGTGTTGTACATTTTAAGTGGGGCTCTCACAACGGGTCTAAACAAGGATGATGAGGGATCTGAAAAAAGGAAGTCATCTGAAGAGAGGAGAAAGGAATTAGGTTGAAGGAAAGAATATTAAACGGACACATGCAAGTTATTTTTAAATATCTAAAGGAGAGCTTGGTAGAAGAAAGAAGGAAGTTCTTCCTCTCTGATGCAGAAAAAAATGGGTAGGAGTTACAGGGAGGTAATTAATTTTATATAGGAAAAAGTCTGATTTGACCTCGGGAGAGTCTTCACACTTTTACAAGTGTGCAGGGATGTTTGCAACCAGTGAAAGCTTATGATCAAGTAGCAGTGTGTTGATAATAGTTTTTTAAAATGTGTTTTGCCTGCACCTGCACCTGCACCTGAGCCAATTCCAAATCTCCAACGAACTACCTAGCTTTCCACTTGGGTAAATGCCAAAAATCAAACAGACATATCTAGAAGCAAACTCATTCATGCATATACCTCCCTGCCCTCCTCTTCACTTCCTCCTTTCCCTAAAAAAGACCCATAATGTGTCTTCCTCTTGGGGCTTTCCTGACTTTGTCTGTGGTATCAACAATCTCCCAAGGCTTGGAGCATGGGCAAGCTTGTCACAAGGGAGGTTGCCTGGTAGCATTACTGTAACGCAGATGTAGATTAATGAACGCTCTCCTAGGATGTGGAGGTGGGAAGGAAGAGGAAGCTTGGATTCAAGAGGCATTCTCACAAAACATTAGCAAGACTGTGAAGTGGCAGCTGCAAAGAAAGAATGAGGGAGAAGGCGGAGTGTGACACAAACCAAGACCATGGTCTGTATGATTGGAAGATTGTCCATGCCACTGGCCAAGGCAGGAAAGCCACAGGGAGGAGACACATCATGGGTATTTTTGAGGGAGAGGAAGCAGAGGAGACGTAGGCATGAATGAATTTGCTTCTAGGTATGTTAGATTTTTGGCAATTAACTCAAGTGGAAAGACTTGGTAGCCAGTTGGAGACTTAGAATTGGCTTGGGCGCAGATCCAGGCAGATGTGGAAAAGCACTCCTGGTGGAAGGTACTGTAGGAGATGGCAACAGAGGGCTAATGGGTAAGCCTGTGGAAACCCCAGAGTAATAAGTACTTAGAGCCTTTCGGTAGTTTGGAGAGATTCTTTATCTGTGTGGGGTGGAGGGGGGCTGCAGGGATTCTTATTTTAAAATTATACCATAGACTGACAGATTCCTCTTTTGTTGTGGAGACTAAAATAGCAATGAGCCCCAAAGCTCTAGTTCACTAATCCCGATATTCCAATGAGCTATTATATTTCTATTAGGGTACATCTGAAGAATCAGTACTACTGCTAATACTTTTATAGTAATTCTTGTTTTTCATTCTTCACTAGTAAGGGGAAAACATGACTTCAAGAAAATCTTACCCTGAAAGACATCTAGCAACAAATACTTCTGCTGGACTACTGGGTATTTACCCCAAAGATACAAATGTAGGGACCCGAAGGGGTACATGTACCCCAATGTTTATAGCAGCAATGTCCCCAATAGCCAAACTGTGGAAAGAGCCAAGATGTCCATCGACAGATGAATGGATAAAGAAGAGGTGGTATATATATATATATATATATATATATATATATATATATATACACAATGGAATATTACGCAGCCATCAAAAGGAATGAGATCTTGCCATTTGCAACGACGTGGATGGAACTGGAGTGTGTTATGCTGAGTGAAATAAGTCAATCAGAGAAAGACATGTATCATATGACCTCACTGATATGAGGAATTCTTAATCTCAGGAAACAAACTGAGGGTTGCTGGAGTGGTGGGGGGTGGGAGGGATGGGGTGGCTGGGTGATAGACATTGGGGAGGGTATGTGCTATGGTGAGCGCTGTGAATTGGGCAAGACTGTTGAATCACAGATCTGTACTTCTGAAACAAATAATGCAATATATGTTAAGAAACAAAAAAGAAGAAGATAGCAGGAGGGGAAGAATGAAGGGGAGTAAATCAGAGGGGGAGACGAACCATGAGAGACGATGGACTCTGAAAAACAAACTGAGGGTTCTAGAGGGGAGGGGGGTGGGGGGATGGGTTAGCCGGGGGATGGGTTAGCCTGTTGATGCGTACTAAAGAGGGCACATTCTGCGTGGAGCACTGGGTGTTATGCACAAACAATGAATCATGGAACACTACATCAAAAACTAATGATGTAATGTATGGTGATTAACATAACAATAAAAAATTAAAAAAAATACTTCTGTTGGATCATCAGTGCTCTGCTAAGGATGAGCACCTGCTTCTCTATATTATCCTCACAATTTTTCAAGAGTAGAAGAGTGAGAGTTAAGCAAACAGTAGCTTTTATCTTTGTTGTTTCTACCCATGGAAATTCGAGTACGTTATTTTTCAAGTGACCAACAATGGCGTAAATGGAAACACATTAAGTGTAGGTTGGCTGTAATAGATGCATACTCATTTAATCCCAATTCCTGTAGCACCTGGCTATAGCTCTGTCGAAAGGACTTTGAAGATTGAAATAAACTCATCCATAAAATACGAACTTCTCTTTTATTAGTATTACTGAGGGTATGTCCCCACTGGTTCCTTCCATCTTAATGGAAGTCACATTCTCAGGATTGGAGCAGAAGTGTTGACTAAGTGTTGAGTAATTGAAAGCCATTGTTTATTGCATAGTTTTACTTTGGGGACTGAAAAGTTCTGTTTTTCATGTTTCTGAATAATCAGCAAAGCTAAACACATTTCAATGAGTTGATTTACTCCTCAGCTGGGTAGATAAAGCTCCGTTGGCTGGATAATGATGGATTTAGAACAACAGGGCACCTCCCTGCCAATTTAGTAAAAATGCTAATTTCAAAAAGCTCCTGTTCTATCCACAGAAAGTGTAAACATTGAATTCTGTAGTAGCAAGATTTCTCAAAAGTCTACTTCAGCTACTCAAAATATTTATGAATGTGTACAGCCAGCCTTAAACTTGTTTTGAAATGTAATTCTTATAAGATGTCATAAACAGAAGTCTTTGGTTCAAGCATCATGTACTCTCAGGTTCTTGTAAACCAAGCTAGAGCTGTTTAAAAAGAAGAATTTTATGTTCACAGCATTCGTATTTTTGTTTTCATCACAAAACCTATTCCCAGTTCTTCAGGAAGAAGAGAAGCAACAATTATAAACCTCTAGGGCCCAGGTGGCTGAACTATAAAGATAGAGGATGATGGTCTTTTTCCTCCTTGTTATTGCAAAAAATATCTGCAAAGGGACTTGTTAGAGGTCCAGTAACAACCATTTGGATGGTAACATTCACCTACATGACTGGAAATGTTGTGGTTCACATCTATAATACATGCAAGTATGAATTCAGACGTGGCCCCAAGTGGTGTTTTTGATCTGAGCGGGAACCCAGCTGCAGTGTGTTCTAATATTAGCCAAGAGGACCTGCTTTCCTAAATGGAGGATGATTTAAGGCTCTATTTTTGTTGTTCAGCAAATGCTGTTAGAAGTGGCAGAAGGTTACCCTTTTCCCATCACCTTAATTCCAGAGATACTCACAGACCTGACATTAGGCTGTTGGCTACTCGTCATAAGACTTCTGTGTCAAAGTGAATTCAGCTGATGAGCTATGAACATGCTTACAGTCAGATAATAGATGAAAGAGTCTCAAGATAAACGAGGTGCTTATAGAAAACCTGGCCAAAGTTGTTTAAAATAGGATGGCAAAGGCCGTTAATTCTGTCAGGCAGTTTCAAAAGGCAGTGGGTACTTGACTTCTTACTTACAGAGCACATTATCTTACCTTTTTGCAAGAGTGGGGCCTCTGCTGTATGTTGAAAGGGAGAGTGTGCCTTTTTAAGCTGATGCTAACCACTGCGTTCTGAAGGAAGAAAGGGAATCCCCCCCACAATAAAAGACTCGTAGCCACACTTACAGGCTAACATTTTGACCAGACTGTATCACACAAAATACTCTTGTTTTTCCACACTCTGTTCCTCTTTCTTTTCCACGCAGAATGCTCCAATTACATCTGTGGAAGTTATTAACATGAGCACTGACAACCTTTCTCTTTAGGAGCTGATCCCATGAAGATTCAAAGTGAGCGTTCCTCTTAGTGACTGCCTGTTTCTGTTTTTACACTTTTGAATGTAGATTCTAAAATGTGGTTAAAACATAGATTGGCCACACTTTTGTTCCCGCCAAAAGAGCCAGTCTGCCTCCATTTACAAGTAAGTTGCATCTTGGGTTATATCTGTAAGTATGATGTGTTAATAATAGAAATATAAATTTAAAAAAATATTTTTAAAAACTTCAAATTTTGACAACCGGACTAGGGCATCTCTCTTATCTCACAAATGTGAAAGCTCGCCTCAAGTTTGCCAAAGGAAAGACTTCATAGTTTTTCTTTTTTCATTTTGATGCACAATAGGTTTAAGGCTCAGGAGAACGTCGTCAGAATCAAATTTGACAGAGAGTAAAGGAAATGTGTTAAAACATTCTTCCCCCCAAAAGCAGAGCAGAAATCTATACATTGGGATCCTAAATAATGCAAAATGCCTCAGACAAGAAAGATCTTCCTGCATATTCATCTGTTTCATTCTCTTTCATCATTATTTATTCCTTCATTCAGCAAATATTTACTGAGTGCTTTCTGTGTGCTGATGTGGGGCTGCATGCGGGAGTTACAGAGAAGGCTCGGGGACTTCTCTCTAATAGTGTATATCTAGAGCTGGGGACAGATGGTTACCACCATTCAGCAGCATGGTCCAGACATTCAGGGTATCTGAGCGAGGGCTAGCCAGCCCAGGCTGGGGGAATCACGGGGGGCATTCTGGGCGAGGCAGACCTGCACTCCTGGAGTCTTAGAGACCAAGTACAAGTTAGCGGTGGAGTTGAGCGAGAGGGGCAATCATTCAGGCAGAGGCTGCTATGGAGCTAAGGCAGGGAAGTATAGGTGTGAGCAAGAGAGCCATCAGGGAAATGCAGCACCAGTGTAAGGTAAGACATGGTGGGGGCAGGATAGGCACAGGCTTGGATGTCCTTCTGAGGTGCATAGTCGGACCATGACACAATTGCGTGAAAACTTCAAGTGGCTTCTCACATCACTCAGAGAGCAGAAACCTACAAGGCCCTACACAGTTGGCTTCCTGCCACCTCTCTGATCTCTCATTCCACTCCAGCTACTGTCAGCTCTTTGTCATTTGTTCCTCAAGCCCTCCAAGGTGTAAGCACTCAGCTCTTCCTTCTCATGGGGCCATCCTCTGCTGGTAGCCTGGCTCATTCTCTCACCTCCTTTCAGGGCTTTGCCCAGATGCCACCTTCTCAGACAGGCTTTTTCCCAAACACCCTATTGAAAACCGCAGTTCTCTCCCTTCACCCTGCCCTTAACGTCTTTCCACCTGTCCTTTCTCTGCCTTAGTTTTCTCCAGTAGCACCTAACTACCATTAGACTTTCTATGTATTTGTCTTACTGGTTTATTGAATGTGAAGCTCTACAGGGGGAGAGATTTTAGTCTGTTTGGTTCCTTGACATAGCCTTGGTGCTCAGAACAGTTTCTAGTATATAGGATGCCCGCAGAGGCAGGGCTGAGTAGTAGGCCCACATGACTTAAGAACTTAAAACTTTGCACACAAAGTAGAACAAAAAATTAATTGCGATGCTATAAATTATATTTCATACATTTTTCTCATTTTATATATAGTACCTTGTGATAAACATTATATATTTATACATACCTCCTCCTATACAAGACAGTATACCTAAAATTATACCTAAAATTATATATATTGTATCTTATTGTCACTTGAGGAACTTTCCAGGATAATTTTGACTATACTTATGTTTTATTAGTTGCTTTTGGAAACTAATTCTCCTGTAAGATGCAATTTCCTATGATTCTGAAGGCAATGCAGAGGCTGTGAAGGATTTTAAACAAGAGCTTGACACAATTGGATTTATATGTTTGAAAAGATCACATTGCCTCAGTGGAAGAATACATTGCAGGGGGTTACGTTGGAGGCAGGGCCATCACAGAATGTTGCCCAATTCTGAAGAGATGATGATCACCTGCACTAAAGTAACGGCAATGAGGATGGAAAGAAGCAGATGGATTTCAGAGCTATGAGGAGATAGAACTTCTAGAACTTAGTGATGAACCTGCGGGCTTTAGCTAGCTGTACTGTGAAGACTTACGTCAGTTCTGCCGCTTATCCACCTGTCACCAAGCTGGGAAAGGACTCCTGAAACATTGTTTGCAAGTTGTTTGTGCTTATCTAGAAACAGTTCATGGTTACATAAAGACAAGTGCTGGAGAAGACTAAAACTAAATTGTTTTGTATGGAGTATGAAGGCAGGAAAACAGAGTTAAGATTGACATCGCGTTGTGATTTCAATTAGAACACAAATGTTGATGAAAGTGTAGATGCTCCGGTCAGTGTAAGCCTCTAGTAAGCTGTCTATTTAGGCTTCCAAAAATCATTTTGGTTTTGTTATTTGGAGGTTGGAATATATTTCATAGAGACATAAAGTTTTAAGATGTGGTTAGGTTTATCCCAATTTATTTAAATCAAAATGTAGCTTAAAAGCTATGTACTAACATAAACAAACACATACATTAAAGACTACTATTGTAAAAATGCTAATAAAATAATACAAAAATATGAAATGCTAACAAGTTCTTGAATGATAGAAGTTTTTAACGATGGTGCTTGAAGACTATTAGATTTTATTAAATGAAAATAAGGACATAAACGGAGGTTAGATTATGAAGTGAATTTCTGGGTTCCTCCCAAGATTATAGCATTGGATCCTTATATAATTTAGAAGTTTAGGAATTTTAGTTATACAATGTATGTCAACTTAGTGGCATTGCTGCCAACAAAGTTAATGTCTTTTTAGACTGTGTTAGTAAGAGCCTTGTGCCTCGTCTGGGGAAAGTGGCAATCCTACTCTGTTTTGCTCTGGTCCAGCTATACTCAGAGACTACTGTAATCGGTATGGGATATCACACTTTCAGAGGGACATAGACAAACTCAATTATGTTTAAAGTTGATAAATCAAGATGCTGAGGTTATTGGATAACCAGGAAATGTTTAGATTGGGTGAGAGGGAACTAAAAAGATATAAAGGCTATCCCACATGAGAACAATTAGAGGGCTCTAAAGTCCCCAAGAAATAAAAGGTAACAGCTGATGTCATGCTGATGTTATAGTTGCACTTCTTTTCCCTAAGTTACAACTTTAAAATACAGTAAGAGAAAACATCCGAACATCATTATTAAGAGCATGTTGAATTTATTGTCTTGATTTTGATTCTTTTGTTGGATGGCTTACTCTCCTACCACACATTAAAGTTTATTTGCCCAGACAGTAAGTCTGTAACCATGCTTCAGGCGAAGGATGCCATCTTGATTCTCAGGCCCTGAAAGGATTTCTTATTCTTTAAAAGTTCATGACACCTGGGCTGATTCAGCAATCTCTGGTCGTGGAAAGGAAGAAAAATTAATCTACTGACCTCACTAAGTCAAGTAATACTTTGTCCTATTTTGGACTTGAAAATGAGTTCTTGAAGTTTCAAGTTGGGCATAACTTCTGTACCGCAGGCTTCTTTAGATGTAGTTCTTTAAATTGCCTGTTTTATGTCTTTTCAGAGATGGATTTTATTGTGTGTGTTAGATAGGTAAGTGAAAAGCAAAGGCTCAGGGAAATTCCAACCATGTCAAATTCCTCTTCATTTGCTTCAACTTTCTGGGCAGAAACATTTTGAGATTATACTTCAAGATGTTCCTTCCTGAAGAAATGCTTTTGAGTAAGACTTGTTCCTTCATTCCACTGAGTCCTGTTGCTTGGAAACTTCTCTGTCTGCACCAGTTATTTTCCTTGAGCATGAAGAATCATGAAGGGTGTGTGCCATGTTTATTTGCGAAGACTTTTTTTTTTTTTTTTTTTTATTCTTTACGTATTCCTGGGCTTCAGGGGTGTGACAAGAAAAATGGATTCAGGAACAAGTCTTTTTTTTTTAATTTTTTAAAAGATTTTATTTTTAAGTAATCTCTACACCCAATGTAGGGCCCAAATTCAACCCTGGATCGAGAGTTGCATGCTCCACTTACTGAGCCAGCCAGGTACCCCTGGGAACAAAATGGTTTTGTTTCTTTTTAAAAATTTATTTATTTCAGAGAGAGACAGAGAGAGAGAGAGAGAGAGCCATGCCCATGAGCGGTGGGGGGGGGGGGGGGCGGTGCAGAGAAGAGAGCAAGCAGACTCCCTACTGAGCAGGAGCCCCAATGCAGGGCTGGATCTTCAGACCCTGAGATCATGACCTGAGCTGAAACCAAGAGTCAGACGCTCAACTGACTGAGCCACCCAGGCGCCCAGGGCAAAACATTTTAAGAAAAGAAAAGTAGTTTGCTTGTAAAGGAAGACTCAAATTCAGAAAGATTGGCTCCTCAAAGGATATAGGGCTATCTAAGGGATAAAACTATTAAGGTTAGAGTTTATCTGCACATGGTGGAAAGAAAAGGAATAGTTTCTTCACTTGATTGTCATATCCTATCCATTGCAAAAGCATCAGAGAAAAAGCTGGTTTTGTTAGGGAGACAGTAACTTATGGGAAAGGGCTCAAAGTTTCCTCTATTTGGGGGACGAGAGATAGACATCCTGTCTCTGTTTTTGTCTTTGTTTTTGGTTTTCCTTATTTTTCTCATGAGCAAAGTGCTGGTTTTGCTGTTGTTTTTTTCTTTCTCTGACTCTAGGATATGGTGTGATGTGCATACTTACTCAAAATGGTGGCAAGTTTACTCTCAGTGGAAAACTAAGACTTTGCCTGGGAGGCAGCAAAGCCCAACTTCTCTGAATTACCAACTTATACTGATATTGGAGAGGGAGATGTTTCCTTACTCAAGTCTCACAGCTCCTCCATTTGCCTTAAGAACAGTAGTTTATTGAGATACTACTTATCACTCTATGGTAACTCGCCATTTCCATTCACTGGCATAAGTTTTCTTTCCTCTTCACTGTGATTCTTCAGATATACAACAGCATCCATGCTGGCTAAAGTTATGTCAGTGGACATAACCAAAGAGCAGGCTCATTTTGTTCAGCACTTGATCATATGCTATGTAGTTTTAAAATTAATTTGTGAGAGAAGCTTATTTCTTCAGCAAGCTGGTTAAATATGTCCCATAGGTAAGTAAATAGTATTGTTCATTTCCTACTAAGTGAAATTGATCAAATGTAGAGGTGCAGTATCTAGAGCTGTTAATATTACCAATGGTCAACCTGGATAATCAGTGGTTAGGAAAGGGTTTACGGTCAACAACTGAGAATTTGCCATCACTGGCTCAAACAACAAAGGAGATACAAAAGTAGTTTCATTACATCTGGTGATTAGCTCCAGCCTATAGTTTAAAAATTATAAAGACTGTAAATTCTGGTCCACAATGGAAAAAACATTGTGGATATGGGTATGAATCTGTTGCTCAGTAAGAAGGATTTAAAAATACTTACTTTCTATCTAATCAGATGAGTGATTAACTGTTGAATGGAATGATTAAAAATGTAGTCCCATGGAGCCAGGAAAGAGAATCTGAATAACTGTTATTTTCCTGAAATTGCTATTATATTATCTCACTCGAGGTTTTTAAAAATTAAGCTTCTAGGTTGTCTAACTCAATCATCTGAAATATTTAATTCACTTCTTGAGTGTCCTTAGCCCTGTGTCCTAGCATGGGAAACAGTGAACCCTTTGGCAATTTACCCAGCAGTTTGTGTAGGAGTGGATTTTAAAAAAAAATGCAATTGGTCACTTGTTCTTATAAAATTTCTTTCACGGACACATGCCTCTGTGAAAATGCATTTAACATTAAGAGTCTGGCTGTAATCTAGATTTTTGGTCTTAAATTGAACTGTTGGAAAAGAAGAAAAGCTGGGTGCGAAGAGAAATAGAGAGTTAAGTTTGGTTATGGGTATGTGATGTCTCTGCCTCTTACTTATAAAAAGAATCAGTCTCCTTTCTCTCACTTATAATAAAATACCAAAGAGTGGTAGAAAAGATAATAGATTCCACTGTTTATAAAAATCAGGCATTATCAAATGGTGATCAGTAAATATCAGTTTAGGAGGGGCTGCTAATATAGAATGACAGAATGAGGAATTTAAGTCTTAGTTGCCATAAGAACTGAGATCAACAAATCTTACAGCTTTCTCAATGACTGGGATAGAGGACAGGCCCCAACCCCCCAAAAGGGTAATAATTAATGTTAAAAGTGTGGGATGTCATGAATAGAGTCAGGTTTTGCTTTTATGATTCAGAAATTCTGTGGTAATCAGCGATAGTCATCAATGAGCTAAGGCCTTATGTCTACTTTATCTAATGAGCTTACTTATTAATGTACTCACTTAATATTTATGAAGCATGGGCCATGTGTAGCACCACTGCTGAGTACTGAAATTTTAAATATGACTAAGATACATTTGTCACTTACAAGTAATTCCTTGTGTAAAGTGATGTGATGGGGATTTGTAGTTTTTAGTTAGGAAAGTAATTTACCCTGTTGACACTGTTAAATGGATTTTCTAACTTTGACAAAACATAGCAAAGCGTTAGCTCGGTCTGCTCGGATGGGTAATGATGCGTTTATTCGAGGCCTTCCACATTTTGTATGTTTTTGTTAGAATCCAGGGCACAGAATCCTGCTCCCTTTGAAAATGCTTGCTAAGAACATCTTGGCATCCAGGAACTTGGCTGCGTTCAGTTTTACAGATTATAACTGCCATTTGAGTTTATATTATTCCCAATAAAAAGAAATATGTGCTATCACTTCCAAGTCAGCACGCATCAAATATACAGAATGACCACTTTTCTTCTTTTTTTAATTTTTTAAAAATTTATTTGAGAGAGAGAGAGACAGAGAGAGCGTGAGTGGGGGGAGGGGCACAGGGAGAGAGACAAGCAGAACCCCCGCCAAGTGGCAAAGCCCCATATGGGGCTCCATCCCAGGACCCTGACATGACCTGAGCTGAAGTCAGATGCTTAGCTGACTGAGCCACCCAGAATGACTACTTTTCAGTCAGTATACCCTGGGAAATGTGAGCGGCCTCAGGTGAATGCTGTCGGATCCAGCTGAACATCCTTGCACATACAATTTATGTGTAGTGTAGCTGTATAAGTGTTTCTATAGGTTGTATAACTTCTAAAGGTGTACACACTAGATCAGGGGCGCCTGGCTGGCTCAGTCAGTGGAGTATGCGACTCTTGACCTCAGGGTCACGAGTTCAAGCCCCACCCTGGGCCTAGAGCATACTTAAGAAAAAAAAAAAGAGGTGTACATGCTGGACCAAAGAGTGTGTGTCTTAGAAATCTGCATTATCAGATTGCCTTCTGAGAAGTCTGAATGTATTTGAGAATAGAGAAATGAATGTGGGGACTAGACATGCCCAAGTAATAGAGCACTAGGAGAATACTCACAGTCACTCTTGGTGTCCAACCAATTCACAGGTATTTTGTAAGTGTCTTGAATGTACACATCGCTATGAAATAAATTAAAAAAAAAAATCTATCCCTCCTGCTTCAGGTTTCACTCTGGCGATTTTCTAAGTGGTTTCTCCTGTCTGTGGACCAGGCCCTCTTTCCTCTGTCTGGATTAAAGACTCTTCCCCACCCAAGATTCTCCTTTTTTGGCTTAACCTTCCTGCACATTTCTCTAGGTTCCCATACCAACCATCTCAGACCACTAAGTGCCTGTGTTCTTTGTTTTATTGTTTTCCCATCCTAGAATGCCCCTTCTGTCTTTTGGTGCCTACTTCCAGCTTAAGTTATGCTTGCCCTCTGAGACTCAGTTCAAATCCACTTTTCCAGGAGCCTTCCAAACCCCCTCGAGGCAGGCAGAATTAACAGCCTTGGTCTGTATTTCCACAACACTTTGTTTTCAGGCATTTATTTGATATTCCTTTGTATTAGAGCTGGGTACTTGCTTTCCCTGCTGCAGAAAACTCGCATTCCTTACTCTGGCTATGAGTCCCTATATGATACGGACCTGCTAACTTCTCCTTCTTCACCTGATACAGCTCTCCCCTTTGCCCATTTGATTCACTCCCATGTGCCCTCATAACGCTCTCCAAACATCCCAGGCTGGTTCCCATCCTAGGGAACACTTTTCCCCAGACTAGCTCCGCATGACCAGCTTTCTTTTGTCATTTAAGACTAGGCTTTCTTGGCTGACCACCTAACGTAAAGTAGCCTCCCAATCACTCTCTAGCACAGAAGCCCATTGTATCTTTTTTTTTTTTTTTAAGATTTTATTTATTTATGTGACAGAGAGAGAGACACAGTGAGAGAGGGAACACAAGCAGGGGGAGCGGGAGAGGGAGAAGCAGGCTTCCTGCAGAGCAGGGAGCCCGATGCGGGGCTCGATCCCAGGACCCTGGGATCATGACCTGAGCCGAAGGCAGACGCTTAATGGCTGAGCCCCCCAGGCGCCCCCCATTGTATCTTAATTCTAATAGCAGCTATTAGTACTTAATTTTCTTATTTGTCCATTGTTTAACTAGCTTTGCTATGTTTTAAGTTCCATGGGAACTGGAATACTTTTTGTTTTACTCAAAGCTGTGTCCTCATTATCTAGAACAGTGTTTGGCACATGGTGTGTGCTCATTCAATGTTGGTTGGATAAATGCATGAATGAAATACGTATTCTTCAGTGGAAGAACCTATGTTGATCTTCTTGGGATCTCTACAATTCTCAACATCTTAGCTTAAACGTGGTTGGAGCTCAATAACATTACAGACTGAATTCATATACCTTGTAAGATAGTAAAGCAGTGCAAAGTGAACAGTGGTAGCCTCGGAATCCCTCATAAAATGGGTGGCTGTTTTATATAATGTCAATGCATATATAATATCTATTTCCACAAGCATTAAGCCAAATCTTAACGTCTACTATACACAAGGCACTTTAAATTGTACTAATTTAATTTTTCGAGCAATCATATGTATTATTATTTTGACACATTTGGTAACTGAATTCAAATTTTTGTTCATAATTACTCAGTTAGTAAAAGCAAGAAGTGGGATATGGGGCCCCTGGCTGGCTCAGTCAATAGAGCGTGCAACTCTTAATCTGGGGTTGTGAGTTTGAGCCCCACCTTGACTGTAGAGATTATTTAAAAATAAATAAATAAAGGGGTGCCTGGGTGGCTCGGTCACTAAGCGTCTGCCTTCAGCTCGGGTCTCGATCCCAGGGTCCTGGGATCCGGCTCCCCGCTCCGCGGGAGGCCTGCTTCTCCCTCTCCCACTCCCCTTGCTTGTGTTCCCTCTCACTGTCTCTCTGTCAAATAAATAAATAAAATCTTTAAAATAAATAAGTAAATAAAATAAACTTAAAAAATAAAGAACTGAGATATGGCCTAATTGCCCTAATTGCCCTATTTCAATGCATATATATAAATAATACTATAAAAATCTTCAGAAATTAAAAAAATGTATTGCTGAAAATAGCTATTACTTGGAACTGATTGGTGTGATTTTCATATTTTACCTGTTAGTTTCTTTTTGTTAAGGGTATAATGGACTTTTTTTCCTTGACTATTGATTTCGATAATCACAGAAAAGTAGTAGCCATCTGCTCTTTTCATATTAGCCCTCCCGTTCCTGGGCAAGTCTGGATGGACACCCTCATGATATGTGTGTTCCATGATGTGCCCATTTTTAGAACAGAATTTTATGATCTCACATGTCTCAAAATGACTTTAATGTGGTTTTTAAGTAAGTACTCATTTTCTTTTTTAATAGTAGTGTGAGGTAATATTTTTAAGGGATAAATGGCAGTGTGGAGAAATACTTACTTTTGTTGTGTGTCACGTGTTCGGTGTCTAATTTGTTCATTTTGGAGCCTTGGTACAGGACTGACAACTCAGGCAGGATGTGCCAGACCCTGCAGTCACCACAGGGCACACCCCTTGATCCTATAACTCCAGTCCTTGGACCTGGGCCTTGGGTTGTGAATGGTAAAGACACCCATCCACTTGGCAGACATGCTTCTTTCGCCTTTTCCACTTTATAAGATTTTTTGAACTATCATTTAAAAGCCAGGAGATGTCACACACACACACACACACACACACACACACACTCCTATCTGATTTCTCTTGAAAGATTAAAATATTCAGCAACAATGGCTCACATTCTGCATGGTAATAATTGACGAGAACTGAATCACAGCCGCCACTTTTCTCTGGAGCTTGCAACTCTCTCCTGTTTGCCACAGTGGGGAATCTCTCTTGTTTTTTGCATCCAGCCCCTCTAGATTTGAGTTTGAGACTCCTTGGGGATACTGGAATTTATTGGCAAACCTTCATGGTCACCCTTTCTAACTTCACTGCACTCAAAATAGTATAACAGAATGAACTGATGATTTTACTGCTGCTCGACCATCCCTACATCATCTGGACAGGCTCATTCATTATTCTGCTGCCTGGTTCTCAATCTTGGATTCATGTTCGAATCACCTGGAAGTTTTTTATGATGCTGGGACCCAACATTAGAGATTCTGATGGAGTCCAGGCATCAGTTTTATAAAAATCTCCCCTGGTGTTTGGAATGTGCTAGTTGGGTTAAGAACTGCTTCTCTAGTTGGTGTTTGGTATGAATTTTATTTTATTGAGTAATTTGCCAAACCAAAACAATGGCAAATTCTGGTGGGTAAGCAAATGGAACAAAAAGGGTGTAATTGTCACAAGAAATAGCCAGATCAAAGAAGGGGCTGGTGAGCAGATGGACTCTTAAGAAATAAGATGGAACCCTGTATCCTGTTGCCCTGTAGGAGCCTTGAAATCTGCAAGATTTCTTAGCTGACCCAAGATCTTTGGGCTTGTCTTTAATTAGCAGTAGAATGAAGAGCCCCTGATGGTACTGTAGAAATCTAGTTGTTTCTCTCTGAGCGTGGACCTCTTTTTATACAATATACACATATATAAATTCCACGTTTAGAGGAAAGTTTGCAGAAGGAATGGTTGTAGTTTTCCTGTACATTGTCAGCTCCCCAAATATTTTTTTTAAGTTATATTTAGGTTATAGATTTTACTTATGAATTTTTAGCTCTTCTTTGCCATTGTCTACAGTGAGGATTCTGTGAAAACTCTGTGCTTGTGAATAGATGTTAATTTTCACAGCTGATATTTATTATTATGGATTAAAGTCTAACTTCAAATTAATTACTTTTCTTTTAGTTATTATATGAACCTACATTAAATCAGTATATGCTAATAAATGGTTTACTATTAAAGAATTACATATTAAATAATTATATATTCTAAATCTAGTCTCTAGAAAGTATAATTGATCCATCCTGATATGCAATAAACTTCTAATTGAAAACTATAATTCATGTTAATATTCGTAATATTTCCATCACAAAATATGATTTTATTAAATAAAACATTCAAAAGTAATTTCAACCCCAACCTTATTTCTCTGTCAAAGCAAATGTCTTAGGAAACCCAGTTTTTGCATTTATTAATTTTTATGTTACAGAAATTTTATACTTATGTTACATTATAATATATATGTTACAATGTAATATATGTTATTTATAATAACATATTATAAGCTATTATAAACCTTAACTTTGCCTTTAAATTAGACATTTACAATTTAGCTGTGCCTTACTAATTATATGCTGAATTATATATATTTGAAATTCATAGAATTTTAGAATTTGGTAATTCAGATTTTCCACTTAGACTGGTCTGACCCAATTATTCCAGTTTGCTGAAGTTTTATTATGTTTATTTATTAATCAATGCATAAATCAGTATTTGAAGAAGACTTTACCTGCCCTCAAAGAGGATAAAACCAAAAAACCATAGAAAGATGGATATAAGGGTCTATCAAGCAGTGAATTAATAAAAATATGATGTTATTTTCCTGGATTTTGTGATGCTCATGGAATGTCAGCTTTTTTTTTTAAGATTTTATTTTTAAGTAATCTCTACACTCAATGTGGGGCTCAAACTCAAAACCTCGAGATCAAGAGTCACATGTTCCACCACCAACTCAGCCAGCCATGTGCCCAGAAGTCAGCTTTTCAAAATTTGCAATTTATTGTGATTTCCTTTTTTATTCTAAATAAATATTCGTACCCAATTTTGTATGTGTAATTTTGTATTCTTTTTCTAATGAGATCTCTTCCCCAATTCTCCTCCTGCCCACCCCCTACCTCCCCAGATAGGTAAGCTTCAGGCCCTACACAACCTAAATCTACTCCTACCTATGGTCAAATATTTTATTCACTACATGTTGCTTAAAGAGCTTGAGGTTCTGAGGCTCAAATCTGAGCTGAGTTGTTCAACCAGCTAAAAATGAACTGCACAACACTATCTCGCATGTACAACCACCTACGCCCCGGGCATCTTCTATCCACGTGTACATTGTGGGAGATGCAGTTGAATCCAGTATCACTTGCTAATATCATTACACATTTTATAGCTATCCTAATGTACAAAGCTGGCACTATTAAGCAAAAAAAAAAAAAAAAAAAGGAAGTTGTCACAACATGACTTGCAGGAATTACTCCATTCTTTTTAAGTTGTTAGCAAACCACACTGTACCTGTTACAGAATTTTGCCAAGCTGTGGTATCCAGAGTGTTTAATCAATATTTAGGATCTGTAATCTATTTATTTAGTAAATGAAAAAAATCCAGCAAACCACAGATCTAAAAATCTAAAAACACTACAATGTAGAGGAGAATACATAGGCAATTTTATTTGTAACTTTTGGACACATCTTTACATTGCCCTTTCCCCTCTCATTTTTTTGGCCACTTACTCTTTGATTTTCTTTTCATATGGTAATAGTTTTGTAATGTCTTTCTAGCAAAAGAATTTAAAGATCGTCTCTAGCATGGTGAATTGAAATTTATTTTGTTAATGCTATGTAAATTTTTAGAATTGTCAAATTTGTTCTACCGGAGGATACTGCTAATTATAATTATAAACTTCCATAAGTTCTTTTCATGTATGAGCTGCGAGATTTGGAAGAATTTTCCACAGATTAACTTTTGGGCTGCTTACATTTCGCATTTGTTTTTCCTCCATTCCCACATATTTCTGTGCTGAGGGCCACAGGACGTGTGTGACAGGGGGGAAGAGGGAGTGGAAAGATCCAGAACTAATGACAGCTAAAGTGTCTTATGCTAATTCTACAAAAACTTAAGACCACAGGGACATGTTGCCAGGGCCCCTTGCACCGTCTAAGAAGGAATCTGGGCAAGTGACCAAGCCTAAGTTTTACTTTCCTTATTGTAAAATTCACATCTAACCATGGAAATAAAATACATGTTCATCTCAAAATTCTAGACCCAAACAGATGAAATTTAATTCAATAAAAGTAAAATCAAATAGTTAGAGTCAATGTATTAACTTCAGAAATACAAGTGAAAAGGCATATGGTAATGGGTCAGGGGTTTTAGTTGACCTTCATTTTATTCCGAACGAACGGTGTGATGCAAACATAGAAATGGCTAGCATAATAATAGGGCACATTAATAGAAATGGTTTCCAGATCATGAGACCTAATAATCCCTTAAAAAGCTGTCCTGGTCAGAAAGCAGCTGCAATATTGTGTCCGATTCAGATGCCATAATTTAGGAGGCATAGTGTCTGATTAGACTGTATCCAGAGTAGGGCATTCTGGTGAAGACAGCTTGAATTCATGGCACCAAATGAGTGGTTACTGAACCTAAGGATGTCAGATGAATACCTGAGAGAACAAGGTGCTACCTTCAAATACCTGAGGTACTGTCCTGCAGAAGAGAGTTTCACACAGAAGTTGTTCTGAATTGCCCAAGTGGGCAGGGATAGTACCTATTTGTATTCCATTTCAACGTAAGAAATAATTTTCTGATATTATAGGTACTTGCAATGGACTTGGCTATCCCTTGAATATCCGAAGGAATTGAAGTATGAAAAATGTGACCACATCCCTGTATTGAAGAAAGGATTTGTGTGACAACAACACTTAGCACACCTTGCCAGGTACCGGTCTAAACTCCTGCAAAGGGAAAGAGCAGGAATAGACAGCCCCCTCGGCTTCTTTCTCTAACATTTGGTGGTTCTGAGAAAGCGATTTTAAAGAACCATTGCTTTGGCTGACACCCTAAGACACTTGATATCCCCCCCCCGTAATTCCATTTTTATGCCTATGTGGATTTCTGATTGAAATGACCCCCTTATACTTTCAAAATGTTATACATTCAAAGTCTATTTTTAGGGAGGGGAGGGCCAGAATTCCTATTATTTTTTGCATCATCAATGTTGGTTTAAAATTTTTGTGTAATGAGTAAGAGTGTAGATTCTGAAACCAGACTACCTGCCTCTCAACTCCACCACCTAAGCGGTACACTTTCTGCACGTTTGTTTCCTCGACTATAATGTGGAGAGCATGATAGGACCACTTCATAAGACTGGTTTGAGGACAGAATGACTTATTCCATGTAAACCACCAAAAATGGTGTTGGGCATATAGTAAGCATTTCATAATTTGTTTTAAGTTCTTTAAGTTCTACTTGCTTCCAGGGGTTGTCAATAACATCGCCTGCTTTTATTTTTCTATTCATTCATTCATTCCACACATACTTGTTTTGAGTGCCTAACATGGACCAGCACTGTGCTAAGAGATGAGGATTTAGTTGTGGACATGGCAGACATGGTCTCTGACTTCATGAAATTCATAACCTAGCAGATTTTTATGTAGCCAATATCAAAACCAGGGAAAGATACTTGTCAGTAGCTCAGCCAGCAACTTACCAATAATGCTTATTAAGGATAATGGATAGCAGTCCCACAACTAATTCTACTGAAAGCTTCAGCCTCTGTGGTCCTAAATTTTACTAAAATTACTAAAATTGTGTGTATGTGTGTTTGTATGTATGTATACATGTGCATGTGCATTTGTGTCTCGTTTAAGAAAGTTTTTAATCTTGAGACTGGACTGAAAGCCAGCAGAAATCGAGTGTGACTGCCCATCTCTCTCTGGTTATTATTATTGTTGTCATAGCTATTATTCTCTTATTCTCTTCCTGGTAGGTGAAAATTTTCTGGGAAAGTGGGAATTGGGAGGATCGGGTTCCGTAACTTTCTCCTTGTTGGTGAAGTTCTACCGGAGGATACTGCTAATTATAAGCAATCAAATGAACCACTGTGATCCATCAACAGTGAAAGATATGTGAGTAATAATGAGAACACAAGGGTTTATAGCTTCTTGGTTAACCCAAGTCTTTAGCAAGCTCTGTAGAGACCGAATCCTTTCCCAGCCTTTAAAACACGGTAGAGTCTTTAAACTATTATTGGCAAGTTAAGGGATTTTGAGGTCTTCTCAAAAAAAATGTTACATGCTGTTAATTGAACTGTCCTCTGTTAACACTTTAAGTAGAATAAATAGACTTACGTTCCTGGGATTTGAGCTTGGAATTTCTTGGACTTGTGTAAATGTTAGAGCAGCGACTCAGATCTTAGAGTCACTTCCTTTGTATTCCGAGTTCAAATTGGAAGCTCAGTTTCTAACACGCCTTGGCAAGTCTTTCTTCTCTGCAATTAACATGTTCAGTTTAATGCCAGTTAATCAAATATCATATTACTTTTATGCCATTAACTTCGCTTTGCTACAACCATGAACATGTGTGTTTAACATTAAATTTGAATGAAAGTGTTATTTCTGAAGGGGTTTTTCCCTCTTCTGTCTCCTTTGCTTGTGTGAAACCATGATTTTGTGGCAAAACTACTAAGACAAACCTGTGATTTTCATTAAAAATTTTAGTGACAAACATTCTTTCCTAATTATAAATATAGAGTGAGTGGGTCCAAGACTTTGTGTACCAGTTTCAAAATGTCAGCTACACCCTTGTTTTTATCTGTTTGCTCAAGCCAGTTGGATTCTTTAAGATCTTGAAAGAAGCACATTTTCTTTTGATTAGTAACAGTGCATCAGACTCGTTAAGTGCAGTCAATCAAGCAAGTGCCCCCAATCCAGACGCCCGTTCCAGGGCACTAATGTATATGTGAAGGGTTTATAAAACAAAATTTTCTATTTCAAATTTATGTTAGATAAATTTTACCCCTGTAGCCATTTTTAAGTATGCAGTTCAGGGACATTAAGTACACTCACATTGTTGTGCAACCATCACCACCATCCACCTCCAGAACCTTTACTGCAACTCTGGGCCCATGAAATAGCGGTTCCCCATTTGCCCTTCTCCTAGCCCCTGGAAACCACCATTCTATTTTCTGTCTTTATGAATGGGACTAAGTACTTCATGTAAGGGGAATCTTACCATTATTTATCCTTTTGTGTTTGGCTTATTTCACTCAGTACAATGTCTTCAAGGTTCATGCATGTTGTAATATGTGTCAGAATTTCCTTCCTTTTTAAGGCTGAATAATGTTCCGTCATATACACTGACTTCATCTTTTTTTTAAAATAGTGCTGCTCTGAACGTGGGTGTACAAATATTTGCTCAGGTCCCTGCTTTCAATTCCTGGGGATATGTTCTCAAAAGCGGAATTGTTGAGTCATTTGGTAATCCTATTTTTAATTTTTCAAGGGTCCATGGCAGCGGCACGATTTTTCGCATTCTGACCAATAGTGCACAGAGTTCCAATTTCTCCTCATCCTCACCAACGCTTGTATTTTTTTAAAAAATACCCATTTTAATGGGTATGTACAAAGCTTTTAAAAATGTTATCGATAAACTATTGTGGGCTTTTAGTGCAGACGCAAAAGATACAAAATTAAATATTTTGCACTGGATATAGGCCAAAACATCAAATCCTTGATTATGTATCCCTGTTGTAAAGTTAGCTTCAAATATAGTATTTTAGTAAATCATACTTCTTAAGTGTAATAGACTAGTAGATACATTGAATAAAAATGTCTAACAAGTGGAGGAAAGAAAAAATAAAGAGGGACAGTAGAAGACCTCCAAACTGAACTAGAAACTCTTCCCAACTGGTATTTGAAATGTACCAATTAATGGTTAGGGTCTTGGGGTACTCTTCAAAACACAGAAGATATGCTATGATGATGCAACTTTGTAACTTATATTAAAGAAAAAGAGAAAAAGCACTTAATAACACACTTGTTTTTGAAGTCAGAATATATACAGCAATGTTTGTTTTTTATGAGCTATTGTTAAAGCTCCATAGCTTGGGTTTTACAAATGCATTCGGTATATGACAACACATTCCTGTGTTTATGCCCTTTTCTCCCGCAGGCTTTTCACCGTTTTCAAGGTTCATTCCCCTGACCTGAACTCCCAGTCCTGCCCTGGTAGAAAGTGGATTACTTCATTAGCCATCCAGAAGTGCCAGGTGAAAATCTATCTAACATCTACCTCTCTGGAACAAATATGCCCAGGTTACTGGTAATATACACATGTGGTATCGTTTTTTCATTATTTGGAACATACAGAACTAAATTAATAACAGTTCTTACAAGACCCTGGGGGTTTGTGTAAAAGAATTTTGATCTCCTTAGGAAGGGCTCGCCAGCACTCTCAGGAGAGATGCACTTGACTTTTGACCTCTTTTCAAAGGCACCTGTGTGAGCTTTTAAAATCCACTACCACCAATTATCCACTTTCAACCTGAAGTGTTTAAACCTAGGGCCACATTAACTGAGCTTAGCACATAGCCATGTCATTGTAGACTTCCTGATGTGAGGCGATGTCTTGACATAGTTAAAAGGGAGTTTAGGGATGGGGCATGAGATTAATCAGGTCCTCCTACTGACAGCTTCAAACAAAGAAGCCTTTTAGCCACCTGGTGTGTGTCTCTCACACCTGCATTCAGATTGCCGGACAAAGCTTTCTACCACTGCCTTGATCCCATTCTTTTCAGGTACTTGTTTGTGGCTATGCTTCTTCCCTTAATGGCTCTTTCGGAAAGACAGCGTGGAAGATGCAAATAAACAGCTTCCTCTTTCAGGAAAAGCAGTGCTGGGTCGCATTGTAGCCACATTTAGAAAGTCGGTTCATCACGGACTTATGAAATCCTTTGCGTGTTTCTCGAAGACTCCTGGAAAGGAGGTGGCAGCTCATGGGCTACTGGAGTTATGTACCTAATTCTTTCTTCTGCTATCATTTTCTTGGAAACGTCAACCAGGGCGAATACAGATTTCCCTCTCTTTGCTTTGCATCATTGTCAGTTGGCTTCCTTGGCAGTCAATGTGGCTTCGATTGTAGTCTCTGAGCTTATTAAATTTAATATTTTCATCTTGTACTCCTGGTGCCGAGGACTTCGGCGTCATTGCACTAAGCTATCCCAGGAGGGAAATTGTGAGACTGAGACCCTGGTTGAGGAACTCGGCCCTTCAGACGTCGCACGCTACGGGGTTGCAACGACGGCCAGCGTCTCTATCGTTCGCCCCAACCAAGTAATGCAGCAATATTAGAGGCCTCGTTGAGTTCATATTCTATGCCTGGTTTAAATCACTGATGTTGTAAGATCTGGCCATGGACTGAAATAAAATTCCAAATGTTTTCTGGTTCTAGTTTTGATATATATTTTTTTTCGAATGAAAAGTAAAACCATACAGAATCTCTTGATTGCACAATAGAGCACACAGTTCCAGGGCCATGCTAATAATTTATCCCAGTGTAGGCTTAACAGAGTTATGCAATGGCTATTTCAAATACACTTGTCCAAGCCATCTGATCTTGAGGTTCAAGAGCCATTTTGCCAAACAGACTGGAGTCTCCTCTCCAGTGTGTGTTTGGCAGGTAGGACAACCTGCTGCTCTCCTACAGAGAACTAGATCTCTTTCTTTACCTTTCTGCTTTCAGTTGTTTTAACTGCTTATATGGCCCTAATAGCTATCTGGTGCCCTATGGATGGTAACTGAGCAACAGAAACAGTAACAACAAAGAATATGTGTCAATGTGTACTGGGTGACAGGTACTATGCTAAGAATTTTATGTATTTTCGCTCATCCACTTCTCTAAGTTACCCTCTGAGAGAGAGACAATAGCCAGTTTAATGATAAGGAAACAGGCTCAGAGAAGAAAGTAACTTGCCCCCAAGTCATACCCACCTTCCGTGGGAGAGCCAGGATAGAATCTGTGCTCTTAGTTAGAGTTCTACTCAAACAGGCCCGCATCCATGCTCATTCTTGAAAATGAGAGCTAGCCTATCTACATTTCACGTTTAAGAAAGGCACAGAACAAGGGGAGGCTACTACAGATGGATGTGCAGGAGTTTGGAGTATCATTTTCCAGTCTTGATTTTTTTCTTTAATAGTAAGGAGATGATATAAAGTAAGGAAAGAGGGATGTGATAGTCCTTCCCACCACACAGATATCTCTGATAATAATGAAGAATTCCTTTCTAATACAGGGCGTTCATTTCCTTTCTATTGATTTTGGAAACACAAGGCTTTTCGGTAAACTTTTATTGGAGCACAGGTGACATTATGAAAATGTTGATGATAACTAGTATTTAGCGCATAATTAAGTGGGTGATCTATCTTGACCTGTAGGTAGTGTCTCCCATCTCACACATAGGTATAATTCAGCTGCCATTTCCCCAGGGTGAGTCTTACCTTTTGGATTCTTTTGATCACGTGAACTTCTTTGGGGGGGAGGGGGTACTTTTGTTTTCCCTTTGAATTTTGATGAGGCATCTACTTTGTTGAAGGTTTTTGGAATAGAAGTTCTTATATTTAGGATTATATGTCAAGATTTAGTTTTATGGTTTTTAAATGCATTTATGTTAAGTAACACAAAATTATACACCATCAGGAAAAGATCTTAGAAATCAGAAATGAAAAGACCTGTAAGATATGTAGGCTTGAAGAGAGTTGCCTGGTCCTGGCTTTATATTGAAATACAAATGTTCTGGGGCGCCTGGATGGCTCAGTCGGTTAAGCAGCTGCCTTCAGCTCAGGTCACGATCTCAGGGTCTTGGGATCCAGTTCCGTGTTGGGCTTCCTGCTCAGCAGGGAGTCTGCTTCTCCCTCTGCCCCTCCCCCTGCTTGAGCTCTCTCTGTTTCTGTCTCTCTCAAATAAATGCATAAAATCTTAAAAAAAAAAAAAAGAAATACAGATGTTCTTTCTTTACTTTGTCATAGAAATGCCAATGAAGCTTATAGAATAAATCAGGTTACCTCACAGGCTTTATCAATATTTGTGAAACTTGAGCCAAGAACACTACATCTTGTTGTTTTACTAATCTTACGCATTGTGTGCTTAGTAATGATTCAGATTGTGTTGTAGTACTTGTAATCATGAAGGGTAAGCCTCGAGCATTCCAAACAATGTTATTTCAAGCAAATGCTTTAGAGGAGAATAGTTTAAAGTGCTGGGGATTCCCAGTGACCCCAAAGGTGTACCCTGAAACTCGCGTTATAAAGAGAAGAGCCTGTCTCAAAAAGCAGAGCTGGGCGCACACTCTGGAGGGCTTAATAAATTTGGTCGATTAATGCTATCAACATAATAGCTGATTAACAGTAGCATTCAAAAGGATTCTGTGCCTCTGTCTTTCCTCAGAACCTTGGTGCAGCCTTTTCAAAGGACATTTGCTCTTTTAAAGTAAAGGAAAATTTTAGCTTATTTTCTTAAGTACTATTTCCCAACTCCCCGATTCTTTTTTCTCTGCCCTTGCATTGCAGATCTCCCTCTTTTCCATTACACAAGTGCCCACATTGCAAACAGTTTCCCTGAATTAATATTTTACTTGTTTTCTTTGCAGTTCTGTGGCTCCCATGATATCTATTTTATCTACCTGCTTCACACTTTAGATTTTAAACTTGCATTCAAAATATTTCACAGGGTTGGGGCCCCTGGGCGGCACAGTTGGTTGAGTGGCCGACTCTTGGTTTTGGCTCGGGTCATGATCTCAGGGTCATGAGATTGAGCCCCACCTCAGGCTCTGCCCTCAGCAGTGGAGTCTGCTTAAGACTCTCTCTCCCTTTCCCTCTGCCCCTCCCCCCACTCTTTAAAATAAATAAATAAATCTTGATTAAAAATATTTCACCAGATTGTTTTAATTAAAGTTCAACACACTAACATAAGAGGAAAATAAAGGGAGAAGGCGACTGAAGGTTACAGTTTAATCTTGTTCCGAAGACTATACGAATACATTATGGAGTGGTTTGTGCTATCATAAAGTGCTTTGGAACATTCAAAGTTGAACAGAAGGATTTTTATTTTACATGGACTCCTTAATATCTCTGTGAGTGTTTCAGTTTGGAATACTTTGGATTTCTTCAACAAGAACCAGTTCGACTACATGTCTCTCACTTCCCTCCCAGCTCCTCCAACTCCTTTTACCCCTGTTAGCTTCCTGCAGAAGTCTTGAAACTGTCAGCTGCAGCTAACAATATTATTTGTACCTATTTGCTATTTTTTGGTTATGAAATCACATTGAAGCACTATCTCATTTCAAATTCAGAGTAACCTGTGAGGAAGGGCAGATACGCTTATTTCCATTTGTTAGGTAAGAAATGGAAGCCTACCAATAAATTCAACTGCCTAAAGATATCTGATTTAGCCAAAATGCCACGTCTTTGTTAATAAGCCCATTTACTTTCTCCTCCATCCATTCACCCATAATCCTTCTCCAAAGGATCTGAGATGACTGTTTTCCAACCTTACATTCTTCTCTACACTGTCCTGCTAATAAAAAGACCCCATTGCCATCTAGGCTATTAGTTGTAGTGACCTATTACAATTTCTTTCTGGTAGATATGGATGAATTTCATTCTCTACTGAATTAGTGTATCAAAACCTTTTTACAGGATGTCAGAAAAAATGCAGCTTTTCCTAGTTACTGCCACAAACTAGTAAATTTTATCCCCATGTTTTAGTTCAGTATGAGTCTCTGAGTACATTTACATTATACTCAGCAGCAGATTAAAAACACTGGTTTCTATTCACTATATAGTTCTTTCTACCCACAGGCAAGCCAGATTTATGTAGGTCATTGTTTAATAGGTCATCCCTCTATATTTACTTCAATTTTAGGGCAGTGAATCACATATTTTAAATTAAATTTCTGTTACCCTGACTTACATGTACACTATGGAACACAACTCTTAATAATTTTGACACTAAATCCTGACAATGTCATTACTGAAGAGGTACGGGCTCACTCAACATCTGTTCATAACCGACATATGAGGCAGGTGGCATTGGGCAAAGGCCACTGGATAAAGCAAGATGATGTATGTGACAGTGATCTGAAAACTGTAAAGTGCTGGCCAGACACATTTGGACATCATTGTTAGGGGGAGGTGGCCCAGTATAAGGGAAGTGGGCTGGTAATCAAATGATCTGATCTTAGTAGATGCATCTAACTTCTTTGAGCCTGTTCTACCTCTATTTTATTTCTACATTAATGTGTGATAGAAATGACTTTAGGTCCCCAGGGTCCTGTAAGTCACTTGGAACCTTCAGTTTTATTATTTTTTTTAAGGGGCTTTATTCTCTGGATATTTATATTTTTTGATTGCTAGGTGATTCCTTCTCTACACTCACCACTCTCCCTTCTTAATTCTTATTTGCAATGTATCATTAGTGTATATTTACAGCTTGAAATTAGACTGATATTCACATATCATTTAGCCATGACTGCCAAAGTTTTCCCAATGATTGAGTTACAAGGGACCCGTGGGAATTATTTATTTGTTGCTATGAGACTGCTTGGTTTACTGAGTTTATCGCTCAGAATGAATGTTACATTAAGATTGCTCCTCCGCCTGCACTACATACAAACAATGAATTCTAGGGGTGGCAAATTCAATATCTCTTCCCTTCTTTACCTTAAAAATAAAATATTTCAAAAGTCTTTTGTAAAAGTATTATATACCATGACCAAGTGGGATTTATCCCAGAAATGCAAGGCTGGTTTAACCTCCAAAAAATTGATCAGTGTAATCTATCACTAGAATAAAGGACAAAATCCACGTGATTATATAAATAGAGGCAAAAAAACATTTGACAAAATCCCACATTCTTTCCTGGTAAAAGCACATAATAAACTAAGAATAGAAGGGACTAGGCTTAACTTCATAAACAGCATCTATGAGGAGCCTACAACTAACAGCATGCTTAACAATGAAAGACTATCTGCTCTTGCCACTTCTGGTCACAGCTGTACTGGAGGATCTAGCAAGAACAATTTAAAAAGAAAAGAAAGAAAAGCATCCAAATTGGAAAGAAAGGAGTAAAACTATTCCTATTTCTAGATGACATGATCTTGTATATAGGAAATCCTAAGGAATCAAGAAGAAAAGAACAAATAGAACTAATAAATACACTCAACAAGGTTGTAAGATACAAGATCTCTATTCAAAAATCAATTGATTTTCAATACACTAGGAAATGATCATTCTGAAAATATTATTGGGGAAAAGTCCATTTATAATAGAATCATAAAGAATAAAATACTTAGGTAGAACTTTAACAGAAATGCAAAACTTTTCTTTTAATAAATGTGAAGCATTGTTGAAATAAGCCAAAGAAGACCTAAATAAATGGAAAGACATCCCATGTTCATAGATTGGAAGATTTAATATTATTAAGATGGAAATCCTCCCCAAATTGATATGTAGATCAGTTCAATCCCTATCAAAATTTCAGCTAGCTTTTTTTTTTTTTTGCAGAAATTGACATGCTGATCCTAAAATTCATATGGAAATATGAGAGACCCAGAATGGTTAAACCAAAGTTGGGGGACTCATTAATTCACTTATTATGAAACTACAGTAATCAAGGCAGTGTGGTACTCACACAGGATAGATACATAGATCAATGGAATTGAACTGAGAATCAAGAACTAAACCTTTGCATTCATGATTTTTGAAAAGGGTGCCAAGATTATACAATGGGATAAGTAACAATCTTTTCAACAAATGGTTCTGGGGCAACTGGATATTCACATACAAAAGAATGAAGTTCAATCCCTCCTACACCATTCCCCCAAATTAACTCAAAATGGATCATATAAGAGCTAAATCTATAAAACTTAGATGAAAATACAGGCATAAATATTCATGACCTTGGGTTAGGTAGGGCCTTCTTATATCTGACTCTAAAAGCACAAGTGAAAAAAGGAAAAAGATAGATGAATTGGACTTCAATCAAAATTAAAAACTTTCATGCTACAAATGATAATATAAAGAAAGTGAAAAGACAACACATGGGTTATGAGAAAATATTTGCAAATCATATCCAGATTGTATGAGTAACTCTTACAACTCAATAATAAAAAAGATAACTCAATTTAAAAATGGACAAAGGATTTGAAATGTATTCCTCCAAAACAATACACAAATGGCAAATATACACATGAAAAGATGCTCATGCTATAATGGAAATGCAAATCAAAGCCACAGTGAGAGGGGAGCCTGGGTGGCTCAGTCAGTTAAGGGTCTGCCTTCGGCTCAGGTCATGATCCCAGGATCCTGGGATCAAGCCCTGCATTGGGCCCCTTGCTCCGCGGGAAGACTGCTTCTCCCTCTCCCACTCCCCCTGCTTGTGTTCCCTCTCTCGCTGTGTCTCTCTCTCTCTGTCAAATCCATAAAATCTTAAAAAAAAAAAATACACAGTGAGATACCCCTTCATAGGCACTAGGATGGCTCTAATAAAAACCCAGATAATAGCAAATTGCCAAATATGAAGGGAGATTGGAGCCCTCATATGCTGCTGGTGGGGATATGAAATGGTGTGGCCACTTTGGAAAACAGTTTGGCAGTTCCTCAAAAGATTAATCATAGAATTACTATATTATCCAGCAATTCTCCTAGCTATACACCCCAAAGAAATGAATGAATATGTCCACAAAAACTTATACATGAATGTTCATAGTAGTATTGTTCAAAATAGCCAAAAGTGGAAAAGACCCAAATGTTCAATCAGCTGATAAATGGATAAATAAAATGATCTACCCATACAATGCAGTATTACTTGGCAATAAAAAGAGAAAATTCTGACACATGCTATAACATGGATAAACCTTAAAAACAAGCTAAATGAAAGAAAAGAGTCACAAAAGGCCATATATTGTACAATTCCACTTATATAAATGTCTGAGATATCAAAATCTTTTTAGAGAGACAGAAGGTAGTTTAGTAGTTGCCTAAGACTGAGGCAGTTGGTGGAAGTGGGGTGGGGACTGGGGAGTGACTTAATAGTTACAAAGTCTCTTTTTGGAGTAATGATAATGTTCTAAAATAGATGGTGGTGTTAGTTGCACATGCTGTGAATACACTAAAAACAGCTGAGTTATGTATTTTAAAGAAATGAATTACATTGCATTGAATTACATCTCATTAGAACCAGCCAGACATGGCATGGCATGGCCTGGGGGGCCAGGGCCCTTCCCCGTTTCTCAGAGGCTCTCCCCTCCCCCCATCTTCATCCAGGCTGTCTGATGCTGTCCTGGGCTGGGGAGGAAGGAAGGGGACTTTGCTGTGAATAAACTTCTCTCTGTGGAGAAAAAAATAAAGCAAAACCAGCTTCCGCGCATGAGGTAGATCAGAACAGACTGAGTTCTACTAATTTGGAGACCATAAGGCACAGTTTATGAAACTAAACTTTTTTTCTCAGACAAGCTGAACTTTGGGGTGGAGGGGACAGGGGGAAAAAAAATGAAAAAGAGATTCCAAATAGTTCAAACAGCCAGGCAAGAGGATTGCCTTGGAGGAAGTACATGGAATTAAGAATTAAGGTGCTTAGTGGCTGAAGGGGATGAGCGAGAGAAGTCTAGAATGGGGAAGAATGTTTGCAAAATAAGTTTCCCAAGACTCTTGAAACTGGGTTTCCAGAAATAAGAGAAATGAATCCTTGGCCTTGGCGGATGTGGAACTGAGCCCGAGAGAAGTGTGCGAAGAGAGGAGGAGAGCGTTTTCGGCTAGCACATTGGCGCGTTTCTTCTGGGTCCGTTTCCATCCAAATTTGCGTCTAGATTGGTACGGCTGTCTCTGTGGCCTCTTCGCGCAGATAGGGGCAGCTTCGGAAGGGCGTTGCTCTGAGAAAATCCCGGGGGCGACTTGTTGACACAATACTCATAAATACACTCGAGAAACTGCGTTTCATCAGCCACACTCTGAGCACCCGGGTACAAACTACGGATAGATGTTGTGCAAATATTTGGCAGAAATATGGACTTTCCTTACTTTTAGGCATATCTGTGGCTTTTTGATACTGTAAACAAACTGACACAGCCACGGAGGAGTGGTGTATCTGAAATTGTTTATACAAAAAAATTTCATTTGTCAGTCTGTTTACAGTTTACATGTGAATGGGCAAAACCTTCATCATGAGGGACCCGGCAAAAAAAAAAAAAAAAAAAAATCTGGAATATGCTGCAAAGAATTGTTCCAACAGAGTGTATTGAGAGTTTTCCTCCTCCACGAAGAGCTATTTGCTTAGAAATGATGCTCCTTGATGATTCTGTGGTAATTCAATGTTCTTTAAAGTCAAAGATGGGAAAATTTGATGCCTTATATGTCAGGTGGTGCAAAGCTCTCCAAAGCTGGACTAGAGAACTGGGCCAGAAAAGTGTTTCACTAGAGGCAAGATCAGATGCTGACCCTGGCACCAGAGAGGATGCCCTTTGTAAGAATGTTGAAATATCTTCATCATGAAATATATTATGAATCCCTGGCTCAGGGAGCCCTGCTTAACTTGTCCTTTTCTCCTTCTTATTATGTCTGAGTTACATTTTACTAAGAATTTGCAGGCCTTCCCTGCTGTGGTCTGAGCACTTCACTTTGGTTCGTCCAGTGGACACGGCCTGGGATGTAGGCACAGACAAAACACTAACAGAACAGCAGGAGTGTTTGTGCCATGACTCCATAACGTTGTCCAAGTTTTCCTTTCGAAGAATGCGTCCTTTTGAGCTGTTTTATAGTTGCTAAATGTGGACTATCATGATCTCAAACTTCATTTGGTACTGATTTTTAAAAATTAGGGCTTTTGGTAAATGATACTTACAGGGTTTCGATTTTTAAAATCTGTTTGAAAGGATGAGTTAATAATCTCAGTCATAGTTCTTAATCGGAATCAGCTGAGCTCAGAGAAAAAAAGGTCATCTAAGAAATAATCTTGCCTGATAAATGAAACACAGGGGCAGGCTTGCCTTCAGATCACCTCTAGAATTACTTATCTCTACATAACATAGCATATGTATCAGTGTGTGTGTGTGTTTTTTTTTCTTTTGGCTTTTCTGTAAATTCTCTACATAGAGTTGAAAACCTCCCTTAGTGATATTTTCTAGCATGTTAGTATCCCTACCAGCAGGGCATTTTTTTCCTAGTATCTAATCTAAGACCCATGTAATGTATATTTGGTCCATCTTCTTTTACTTCTTTTTTATCAATACGAAACTATTTTTCAAAGTTATTTAATTCACATTGGTTCAAATCTTCCTTTTTCATCAGATTGCAAGCCTTGGTAGATCATAAGTCCTTAACTTCACAGCATCACTGACATAGAAGACATTTAGGCAGATAAATCTCATTCATGTCAATGAGTATTCTTCCCGGAAATACTCCTTGAATTGATTGGGTTGTGGGAGTTTCAAAATATCTTTATCTTCCTCTCACCCCCCTTTCTGTTTCCTCTCTTCTTTCTCTTACCTTCCCCTTCTTCTCCTTTCGTTTCCTTTCTCTCCATGACTTCTTCCCATTCTTCTTATGTTTCTTCCCTTTTCAATTATATATCAAGTCTCTGCCATGTGCTTGCTGGCCACGAGGAATTCCGAGACAAACCCAACCAAAGCTACAGTCAAGAGATTCCCTGTCTGATGAGTTAGACATTCGAGAACATCAGTGATTGAAACAGCCTAAATGCATCCATAAGGCAGATGGAAGCGGCACCTAATTCAACCAAGAAGGTCAGGGGAGGCTTCTAAGAGGTGGTGACATTTCAAGGGATAGCTGTACGAAGAATAGAAATTGGCCAGGCGGATGAGGTTGGGAAGGGAGTTCTTTTCAAAAAGCATAGCACCTTCCAAAACCCTGAAGCAAGAAACATAATTCTCCTCTTTCTTTCTTCTGATCACAGCTAAGGCAGTGTTTACAGGTTGAGAACAGCCTTTAGCTGTTATATTATATAAAATATACCTTACTTCTCTCCACTATCCAGAGCCTTTCAGGGTATATTCTGAGTTACTGTAGGTCACTAGCTTCAGAATAAAGGAAAAGAGGCTAAGTTGGGTAGAAGAAAGGAAAAGAGATGGAAGAAAAGGGAATACATGCTTAACAAGCAATTTTTAAAAATCTGGCATCCTTGGTTGGCTAAAACTGAGCTCATTGTATTCTCTCCTAATGGTTTCTCCTTGATGACTCACCACTTAAGTGGGTGGCACCATCATCCCTATTGGCCAAGTAGTGATTGGAAGCCACCTATGACTTCTCTCTCTCCCTCTGTCTCATTGAGGAATTCTACCTCTTCGCTCTATCACAAATCCTGCCAATTTTCCTCCTAGAATTGTTTCAAATCTCTCTTCTCCAGGCCAGTCCTGTTATCACTTCTTCTCCCCTCTTCACATGGATTCCTCTAAGAACCTCCTAACTTATTCTCCTTTAGTCCATCCTTCCATCCTTTGCATAAAACCCCTCATTGCCCACAGCAGGATTTCCTAATCTTTTCTGACTTATTTCCCCTTTTAAAATTATATAAACTCTTAATCTTCCTTGGAGTTTTATTTTTATGATTTTATAGTGTGTGTGCTAAATAATTTTTAAAAAGCTATTTTGTGTAGAGGAAGTATTATTTTAGATTATTTCATTATTAATTTTATTTTGAATCCACTGTCAATAATAATCATAATAGATAGACCCATTTTTGCCTGTTCCTCATTTCACAAGCGATGAATATGATTTAATTTTCTTTCAATAAATTATGCAGTAAAAAGCATGATATAAGATTAATACACTGAATTTGGACATGAGGACACATACACAGGAAAATGTATGTTGACATTTATTTAATGGCATGAAAAATAGACAAAAATTCTTTTACTATCTGATGTTTGTAATTCTTGCTTTTGGTGCTTTAATTCTTTTACTATCTGATGTTTGTTAATTCTTGCTTTTGGTGCTTTTGGTGCTTAGCTGCTTTGATTTTATGAATTTCCTGTTTTCTTTCTCTAAATCTAAATCCAGGAGGCTGCTATTTGCAAGTTGCTTTTGCACAAATAATACATTTCAAATATGGGTAGTCTTTATTGCTAGTAAATGAAAGCTAAATCAGAATAATAATTGTCACTAAAATTTTTTTGTAACTTTGGTTGTTGAAGTACTAGAGATTTCTTCACATATACTATAAAGATTGTGATGAAATGAACAGACTTTGTGATGAAGATGATATTGAGGTGTTTGCAAAATTATTATTTTTATGCTCCTCATTACTATTATAATTTCAACATCAGCATTCCTTGTGCTTTTGAACTTTAACTGGAGATCAATTATGAGCATATGAAATATCCACGGATGCATTCATGTTCATATATTCATATGAAGCATGAATATGTGATTAAAAAAATAAGAAACTGTAAGAGGCTAAGATCCCCCCTCCCCACCAATGGTGTCAGAACTGTAAGAATGATAATGGCTAACATTTTTTAGTGCTTTTATGGAACAGCTCAATTATAGCTCACAATTACCTCAAAAAAAGGTATAATTGTTTTTGACATTTTTGCAACCAAAAAAATAGAGGTTCAGAGAAGTTGCCTGAAATTACACAGCTAGTAAATGGTGGAACTGTGTTCGTGTTCTCAGTTTGATTCTAGAGCACCCATTCTTAACCATTTCGTTTTATTGTCACCTGCTGGGTAAGTCTTAAGCAAGCTCACTTGATTTATACTTGGATTCTGTCTCTTTTTTAAAAAGATTTTATTTATTTATTTATTTATTTATTTATTTGAGAGAGAGAGAGCACACACGTATGTCCAGGAGGGAGGGTCAGAGGGAGAGGGGAGGGAGAGAGAATCTCAAGCAGACTCCATGCTGAGGGAGCTAAGGCAGGGCTCAGGCTCATGACCCTGAGATCATGACCTGAGCTGAAACCAAGAGCCGGTCGCTTAACTGACTGAGTCACCAGGCACCCTAGTATACTTGGATTCTCGTGATGAGCTCTGTTTAAAAGAAAAAAAAAAAAAAAAGGATCATTTTATTTTTTGATTCGAAACAAAAAACTGGAGAAGAAAATTGCTACCATTAACATTAATTCATTCCTTTTATATCTTTGCTTAGCTCCCCTCCGTGGTTTTGCTCATGCTGTGCCTTCTGCCTGGCATGGCCTCCTTTCCTGCCTTGGCTTGGCTGACTCATTCTTGAAGACCCAGCCTTTCAGCCTCCTTCCTCTTCCACTCTCACCTGGGTTAGGTGGCCTTTCTCCCATAGCACCCTTTCCCTCCTTGTGGTGGATTTTCTGTAGTCACCTGGGCTCCACCACCACCACCACTCTTGTCTAAGGCTGAGAACTCTATTTACTAGAATCACTTTCCCTGTAGAGCTGCAAGGACATTCTGTGAGACTCAGGGGTGGAAGTGAAGTGGAGGTCAGTGTTCTCAGCCGAGTGTTGGTCGCGGGGGCGCGGGTGCAGCTTCTCAGAGCTCTCTCTGAGCTCCTGCTTTGTGGTTGTGTGGGCTTCACACACTTCTCTGTAGACTTCCTGGAGAGCTCTGGTTCCTTCCTCATATTCCTGGGCCCAGTTTCATCTTTACCATCAATCTTTGACCCTTAGGAGCAGCTTTCCTGGTATCTGCTCTCCCAGCTCTTCTAGCAGGCCTGTGGTCCCCTGCTTTTATATTAAATCTTTTAATATAGAGAGAGTGGCTTGTTTCCTGACCAAACCTTGGCTGATGTGCCATCCTTGCCATTCTCCCTATCCCATTGAATCTGAGAATCTATAATCATGTGTGACTATCTCCCCAACCAGACCTAGGTGCTCTAAAGGCTGGATCATCTTTCCATAGCAAATACCTGGCATGGTATGCAGTAGAACCTTGATAAATATTTGACTGATGAGGATACTTAGCTTTGCGAAACCTGTTACTTTAGGAAGCAGAAGGTGCATATTTGGGGGGTCACCAGTGGAGTAAGTCTTGCCAATGGCTGACACTTGCAGACATAAGGGACAAAAGGAGGGAGAGAAAATAAGAGAGGGAAAAGAGAGGGCTCAGGGGAGCAAAGTCAGAGGAAGGGAATGAGGGCGGTGAAGAGAGGGGGAACAGAATAAGAAGCAGAAAGGCGTAGGTGGCCCCGTATCCTGTTATTGGCTCTGGACTGGGCAGTTGGTCACTCTGGAGTTGGAATATCTTACCCGGAGGGGCTCTGCTGTTTTCTCCACAATCCTGTCCCGGAGAAAAACTTGACTTTTTCACCTTTCAGATTCTGCCAATGGCATTAGCCATGCTGTATGGAAGCATCCAAATATCGAAGCTAACCAAAACCTGGGGTACCACAGTCATCTTTACATTCTTGGAGACAGCCAGAGGCAGAGCCCTGCAGGGAAGGCCATCAGGCTAGAAGATACCCACTAAGGTGTCCCCAAAGGGGTAGGAGGAGGCAAGATCCTAATGCAAAATTTTATAAAGGATAGACTCCATTTTTAAATTTTCTTTAATTTTAGACCAGTAACTTCAAGTAAGTTTTTTTTTTTCTTCTTCACTTGTTTAGTAATAAGGTACATTTTAATACTGGGGGCTGGTGAGGTGAGAATGTTTTCAGCCAAAAATACTAGAGGATTTTTCAGGAGACATTTTGTTAAGCTAATATTTATTATCAAGATTTTAAAGTTGCCATGACAAAATTCTCACCACTGAAAAAGAAATGGTATTAGATCAACTGTGTTCTTTTATAATTTTAATCATTTGTGCAGACTTCTTGATGCTTCACTAACATGCTCTCCCCTCATGATGAGGAAGAACCAGAAAATGGGTTTCTCTTTGTTTTGCATAATACACACAGTTACTGTCCTCCTTCAAAGAAAGAAGCTGCTTCCCCTATTCTTTGCTCCCGTTTCCAAGGGGAATAACAGAAAAGTCAACTATCAAAAAGACAGCAAGTTGAAATTTTTGAATAGATCAGGATACACTTAAATTGAAATAAATGGTTTGCATCAATGTAGATTTACTTAATTTTCTTTACAGGCAAGGATTGCATGCCCCCCCCCCACCAATCCACTAGGAATATGTCATCTTTAGTAAAGGTTTCTCACTAAAGTTGCTTTCATATGAAAGACTGTAAACTTACTTTAAAAACTAACTTTGTTTATAATTTTTATGAGGTATCCTGGAGAGTTGAAGAAATTGCATGCAAAATGTTTACCTGTATACATCACTGCCACATTAAAAAAAAAAAAACCTGTGTATTTAATTCTATAAATTAAAATAATTCTCAGACAGCAGGGAACAGTGAAAGCCAATAGGAAAAGTAAAGGCATTACAGAGGTGAATAGGGAGTGAGGGGAATTGGAGGGAGGGAGGGAGGAGGGAATGGGGTGGGACGGTGGTGGTGTTGGAGTTGAATAAAGAGAATGCTTCTGTTTTTATTTTATTAAAACTTGCTCTCGGGGCGCCTGGGTGGCTCAGTTGGTTGATCGACTGCCTTCGGCTCAGGTCATGATCCTGGAGTCCCTGGATCGAGTCCCGCATCGGGCTCCCTGCTCGGCAGGGAGTCTGCTTCGCCCTCTGACCCTCCCCCCTCTCATGTGCTCTCTCGCTCTCAAATAAATAAATAAAATCTTTTTTAAAAAAATTTTTTTAAACTTGCTCTCGGTCCTGGTCTTCCTGACATGATCACAAATACAAATTCAACATTACAAGTAAGTCACTTAGTTTATAAAACCGGTCCCTCGAATAAGACAACAACGGGTTTGCCCCTTAGGAAGACTGGTAGGTGCTTCTGGGGTATGTGTTTCAGGCCCCAGAGCGGCTGCTTCCTCCTCCAGGGGAGAAGCCAGGCTCAGGGAGCCTGCAGACACACTTAGGCTGGAGACTTCATCGTCACTGCTGCGCGGCGTGGAGCTGGGCTGCAGCAACCAGTTTCAAGAGACAAGAGCTCTCTGGTGTGAGTTATGAACTCTCCGGGATGGATGATCTTGGAGGGGATGAGGAGGGCAGGGGGCAGTCTTGGGGGTTAAGAGGAGGAGGGACAAGGTGAACTTTCCAATACTCAGCATGAGCTGTCAGTCCTTTCCACTGCAGACATCTGTGCTCTTAGGCCTCCTGTCTCCCTGCCATTCCAGGAGTGCTGGGCAACAGCTTTCCCTTCTCCTGGCGAGGACCCTGCGAAGCACACTCATCAGAAAAACACAGCCAGGGTGCATTACATCAGCACAGGGTGGGGCCTGGAGAACAAAACAGCCCCTCACTGCTTTGAGTGGGAATGATTCAACTCCATTCAGGAATGGGTCAAGGGGGAAAATCCACAGTCAAACCTAATAATTTTTGCCTCGTGTTTACAAAGAGTTTGAAATGGGAGTGGGGTGAAGAGACGGAACTATTACAATCTTTTGCTTTAAAGGTGCCTCTTATGAGGATCTCTTTGATATTCCTTTGGATTGCTTTTTGCTTTTCTATACTCATCTAAAAAAAAAAAAAAAAAAGCACTGCTTTAGTTTTTAATAGTACTTGTCATGATGCAAAGGGCCGGACTCCAGCTGTTCTTCCCAAACCTCTGGGAGAGGCCTGGTTACATCTCGTTCTCGTAAATCTTGAATCCAGTTCTAGCAAGTCTTTAAGCCTGACCCTGACATGCCCAGGCAATGGATGATTAGAAACAGGAGAGGCGGAAAAGTCCAGTGCCAAGTTGTGTCCACTTAAAAAACACATCATCTGGCAACGGCCATTTCAGCATGTGGCGTGAAGTGGCACATGTCTGTCTGTACGAAGCACAGTAAGGTTATACACTTACAGTTTTACTTTTATATTTTTATACCACTTTACCAAGAAGACCAAAGTCAGGGCAAGGCTGCTGATTTGCTGACAATATCCAGGCCCATTGAGAGAGGCCTTTGTTATCTATAAAAGTGTATTTACCTATGTTTTGTGACAGACATAGAATTTAATGGGTATGAAAGAAATTATTTATCAGTATCTATTTATCTATCTGTATCAATACATATCATATATCTATTTATATCAATTACTATAATTATTAATATAAAATGTCTATGGATATTATTCAGTAGTGAAGTTAAAAATTTAATTAATAATTGAATGTTCACCAAAATTTTTGGGTGGGGCTATATGACTCATTCTGGTCAATGCACTTTGAGTGAAATGATGTATGTCAGTTCCTGGCTGAGGGAGTTACAGCTCTTACTTAACCCTTCAGCCCTCTTTTCTTCCCTTCCTTCAACCAAGGAGACCACATGTGGATCTGGCGGAGCCACCTGATAGAAGCAGGTGACCCTGAACCACCATGGGAAGAAAATTTGTGATAAAGAGTCTTCAAGACTTAAAATGGACTGTGTGAGCAGGAAAAAAATTTTCGTATGTAAGCCGTTTAGATTTTTAGTAGCATAACCTAGTCTATCCTAGCGAATACATCCTTCACCAACATCTCTGACGCAGGAGAAAAGCTGTGCCAAGTGGGAAAATGAAGTAAAATATGCAGTTACAAAGGTCACATCTTTAGATCATCAAATACCTGGAGGGGTAGTTAGTGAAGGGACACTGGGGAAGACGCCATGAGAAAAAGATGGCACCATCCCAATAATTCTGATGTAGTGGAAAAGTGGAATACTAAAACATTTTGCATGCAGTGTTTAAAGGACTAGTCAGAAATTGTTGAGTTACATTGGTTCAACATTTTCGGAAGGCACATTGACAACGTATATGAGCAATTAAATTGTGCAGATCCCTTGGCCCACAATTTCATTTCTAGAGAATGAATCTTCAGAAATAGAAAAGTGTGAAAATGTATGTGTTCAAGGATGTTTATTGCAAGATTAGTGGGAAATGATAAACATCCTACATATCCAGCAATAGGGGATTGTTCAAATAGCCAATTGTTTGGAATAAGAAATATATATTTGGTCTTCATCCCCATTCCTTTCACAGAGCTCTTAAAACCACTGGAATTTCCTAAATGATGAAAGTGACAAAGGTGTCCTAGGTAACCTAAGGATGGGGACTGGTTGCCAGGAGACCCAACTATATGATTAGAGGGTTGGGACTTTTAGTCCCAACCTCTGACTTCCAGGGAAGGGAGAGGGGGGCTGGAAATTGACTCAATTGTCAATGGCCAGTGATTTTTAATCACAACTATGTAATGAAGCCTCCATAAAACCCCAAAAGGATGGGCTTGGAGAGCTTCCAGGCTGGTGAACATGTGGAAATTCAGGGAGTATGGTCCATACCCCTTCCCACATACCTTGCTCTATGCGTCTCTTCCATCTGGCTATTCCTGAATTATATCCTTTTATAATAAACCAATAATCTAGTAAGTAGAATGTTTCTCTGAGTTCTGTGAGCTGCTCTAGCAAATTAATTAAACCCAAAAGGGGTTATTAGAATCTACAACCTATGGCCAGTGGGTCAGGAGCACATGTGACAACCTGGACTTGTGATTGACATCTGAAGTGGGGGCATTCTCGTGGGACTGAGCCCTTGACCTATGCAGTCTGATGCTATCTCTGGGTAGACAGTGTCAGAATTGAGCTGAATTGGATTTGATTCCAGTCCAAGATGGTGACCTAGGAAGATACCAAACTCACCTTCTCCATGGAACACACCAAATTATACCTATTAATAGAACAATTCCTCTTGAAGAATTGAGCTGAATTGCAGGACACCTAGCTGGTGTCGGAGAATTGCTTGGTGTTGGGGGATAACCCTACCCACTGGAATTGGGCGCAGAATCTTACCTGTGAATATATCTACATGTGTATCTCTATATTTGACACATAATAGACCTTCAAAAGATATGTGTTGAGTATTTTTATGTATGTATTCAGCAAATATTTACCAAACACTTATATGCCAGGCATTTTGCTGGCTCTGTGGATACAGTGTTGAGCTATTGGACACTTACAAAGAACATAGTCTAGGAAGGGAGATCAATACCAAGACAGCAAAGAGAGCAACCTATGAGAGAGTTCTGAAGTAGAGATAGTCTTTGAGTATTTGGGGAAATGAATAATGGTGGCTGAAGCAGAGTGTGGGAGAGGGAGATGGTGAGAGGTGAGGCTGCAGCAGTGGGCAGAGGCCACATGATTCTCAATTTTATCCTAAGTGCCATGTGAGCCACAGGAAGCATTTTGAAATTTTATTTTGAAAAGATTATTCTGCCTGCTTTGTGCAGAATAGGTTGGCATTGGGCAAGAATTGAAGTAGGAAGTCTGGTTATGAGGTGATGGCATTGGTCCATGTGAGAGAGGTGGCTGTGGAAAGGGCGGGGGGAAGTGGCAGGTTTGGTATACATCATGGGGACAATTGTATCGACAAGGTTGGTGATGGATTGGGTATAAGAGTTGAGGGATGGAAAGTGTCAGAATAACCCTTATATTCTGGTTGTTATAGTGCCATTTATTGAGTTGGGGGAACATTGCCAAAGTGGCTGCTATATGAGGAGAGATGAAAATTTCACATTGAGATGCCTGAGAAATATTCAAGAAGAGTTGCCAACAAGGCAGTTAGATAGTGGGTCTGGAATGTAAAATAGAGGTCTGGGCTAGAGATAGCAACTTGGGAATGATTAGCTCACAGATGTTTCCTAAGTCCATTGGGGAAATGAGGAGGGAGAATAAAGTGAGAAGTCAGGGCTTAGGACTTGAGATAACACATGGGAATACACTTAGTGCTATGTTTGATTCAGAGGAAGCACTCAACAAGTGTAAGTTATTGTTATAATTTATAACAACTATTGTTGTCTCTGTTGTTGCTGTTGTCATGAGTAGAGACACAGACAAAAACCAGGAGAGCGTGGTGTCACAGAAGCTGAGAAGAAAGCATGTAGAGAAGAAGGTGGCCAAATGCTGCAACCATCAAGAACTAGACATGTTGCCCTGGAAACATTTAACTGCTTGCTCATAGAGTGAGGTACCTATGGGGCTCCAATTTACCTGGGTTCCAAAAGCTGGGTTCCCTTACTGCCATTGAACCACCAATAGTCCTTTGCTACTTAAACCAGGGTGAGGAGACCCTCAGGATCCTCTCAACCATCTTGGCATATGTTCATCTATAAGTGAACCAACAGAGTGATGAATCTTAGCTGCACTGAGGTAGGTTTGTTCCCATTTTGTTCAGGATAAGGTAGGATTGAGATGTGGGTGGATTAAGTCTACTTACATGGTGATATCAGAGAGCACTCCCATCTTGCCCCTGATTCTCCTCTGATTGGGGGAAGGATGGAGGAAGAGTAAAGTCAATGAACACCTGGAGAATGGACTGATGATGCTGAACTCATTTGGTACCCCCAAGACAATGAAAACTGTGTGAGTATGTAGTGTGTGTGTGTGTGTGTGTGTGTGTCCAACTGATGTGTGAACAAAAGACAGTTATGGCATGGGGAGGTAGTGGATGGAGGAGGAGTAGCTTCTCAACCTAGACTATTACCTTTGCAAATTGGATGGCCCAAGATATCCAAACTTCAGGACTGTCCCAGCTATGAAAAGGAGCATTATCTGACCACAGGGTCTTATCATAGGCTGCTTCCCTGGCATAAGGTGAGACTGGAACTTCTTGGATGCTGTATATTGCACAGGTGGCCTCATTTTAAGAAAATTCAATAAATAAAAATCTGAATTCTTGAAACAATTCCCTGAGTTGGAATTTGATTGAGGGCAGAGAACATGTCTTATATTTCTTTCATATCCTTTACCCATGAGGCCCTCCATAAATACACATTGTTTCTCTACAAAATAATTAATCTCAGGGTTCTTGGAAATAATGAGCTTCCCCAGCACTCAGAAGATACATTTCTATTTTCAAAGATTTCCTAGCCACTCTTTAAGGGTGTATCTATTCTACAGTGAAAAATACATCTGTAGACAATTTTAGTCAAGTATACATATAACCAACCAACCAGAGTCAAATTCATGCATTCATAATGACTTATCATGATATTGCTCAGCTTGGCAGTTTTGTTTTAATAGGCAAATATGTACCTTATAATCAGTGATGGTTGGATACATAGGAGGTACATAGGGACGAAAGAGTGTAAGACATAGGAGGAAAATAGGAGGAAAGTGGAGCGTAAGACATACTGTGGTAGGAAACTGGGTACTTCCAATTGGAGTTAACTTTTCCAGGAAGATAGTTATAACTTTTTAAGGGTCCTCCTGACTTTTAGAAGAACAAGTCTCTCAGGCCCCAAGACTTGCTCAAAAGAGAAAATGGATCTCCTGAATTTGAAGAACTTGCATTAATTCCAGGGGCCAAATTCCTCTACTCTTTATCCTTTTTCTTTGCATGGTAGAGCAGAGGTGACTCATCTGGTGGTAGTGGTCATCAGTCTCTGGGGAAAGCCTGGGGCCTACTATGGGCTGTGCTGACTTGCCGTCCTCCAAGCTTCTCAGCTTATATCCCCGTGAGGGATACATGCCACTCCAGCAACCACGCATAGCCAGTGGGAGCCTTCCTTCTCCAAGTCTGAAAAGGATGAGACTTTCCACCTCTAAGGAATCTTTATTTTATGCAAGGAACCAGAAGTTCAGAGGCTCTTTTCCAAAAAAAAAAAAAAAAAAACCCCAAAAAAACAACTTTATAACTTTATTTTTTTATTCTTTCTAAAAGTCCAGATTTTAACTACTGCTACTGTTGGGCTTATGGTTGGGTTCATAGACACAACCTCCCTTTTGGCATTTCTATTGAATTCCAAGGAGCTAAAATGTTTCAGAGGAGGGTGGTGGGGAGGGGAGCTAAAGGACCCTATCCTATAAAGAGTTGGATTTATTTTGCTCTTTGGTTTTCTAACTTCTCCTGGTGTGTGTCTCCTTGTGCCATTGCTGTAGTACATATGACCACAAATATTCCTCTCCCTGATGGAGTGCTGTGTAGCATGTTCCCAGAGAGATGAGTTGTTTGAAGTGAATACTTTCACTCCTTGAGCCATGCTAAGAACAGACTTTTATGCACTTATACCTGTGTGGCCACCCAGACTGTAAGCATCTTGGAACTTTGGGGCTCATAATTCAAGGAAACCACTTTTATGCACAAATGAGAAATACATCCCTGGTTTGTGCATCACTGAGGGCTGGGCCATGAGGGAATGGCAGCCACAGCTCACAGAAGGAACAAGAAAACCACAGCTTTGCCTGCAAAATTGGCTGCTTGAAGCAAAGTGTGCTAGCACTTTGGACAGGTTATATGTTCAGATTTGCTAAATCATTTATAAGAATCTCTTTTAAAAACAGAAATCTTTCCTTAAGCGTCTGTGTTCTGAATTAGACACATCTCTATTTAAACTTCTTTAGGCTTTATTATTATGGTGAAGTGCAGGTGCAAGTGTGGAAAAGCAAACATTTGAGAAAAGCTATGGTTTTTATAGAGCAGTAGGGCTCAGTTTTCAATCATCTGATGCTTTCCAATGGGTAAGCAAAGACCTTAAAGATTGCATTCTCTTTAGGACAATGAGATTGTCAAACAGTCCATTATTTTGACTTGTTAAGACAAGTAATAGAAAACTATTTCACGAATTCTCTTTAGGCACAAGGGTGTCATGGAAGTCTTTTCTAATGGGCTATTACTCTGGAGTATGAGTGGGAGCAGGCTACAGCTGGCCAGGAAGAAGGTCTTGAAATCCAGCTAAAAATGAAGACCTAATTGATTCTCCAGGTCTGGGCAGGTAAAGAATCAAGTCCTTTTGTCTAGGCAAAAGGAGCAGGTAGATTACAATAAGTAGGAATACAGGCGTTAGAGTTGAGTGCTAGTCCTTGGGTACAAGTCAAGTTTTCTTTGCTTGCTTCTGTGCTTCCTGTCAGGTATGGCTAGATCTGAATTAACAGGTTCTGATTCCCGACTGAAAGAAGATGAGGTCTGTGGGTGATGACAATGATGGTGATGACAATGATGATGATGGCAAGCATTTACCTGATGAGTATCCTGCATACTATTCTAAACATTTTATATGTCATAAGTCATTAATTCTCACAGTAACTGCTAGCTCGTAGATGCTAACATTATTTCCATCTTACAGATGTAGGACATGAGATTAGAGTTTACATAACTTGCCTAAGCAAAGTAAATGCTGGAGCCAGGATTTGAACCCAGGCAGTTTGTCCCCAGAGTTTTGAGTCCATACTTGTAACTCTGCTTCTTAGCTTATATTGTCTAACATAATACAGCTTGCTTATTAAATGCTTTTTCATATAAACACACTATGCAAGATAACTTGGAAGCATAATGCTTCAAAATACCAATGTTCTTTCAGCAAATATCTCTGGCAGCTGGGAAAATATGAAAATAGCCTCTATGATTTGAAGTATAAACTGGTTCCATTCTTATTTGCCTCAAGAATGTCCTTTAAACACTTCCTTTGCACATCCCTTAAGCATGCACCTTGACTGAGCAGAGGTAGGAGATCTCTGAGAATCTCTTCAGGCATTTGATTCTAACGTAGTTGGCTCTGAAGAGCCAATGGTGAGTGTCATTAGAGTAACAGTTACCACTTACTAAGCACTGCCTACATAATAGGCACTTTTCTAGCATTTTGTGCATCACCTCTCTTAACCTTTGATCAGACTGATGAGGCAGGTATTATAATCCCAATTTTTACAGATGAAGAAACTGAGGCTCCAGGAGTTAAATAATTTGTTTGCTTAACATCCCAAAACGAGAAAATGGTAGACCTTGGATTTGAACTTGTGTCAAGGAAGTCTCTCAAATTCTTGCTCTTAGCCACTGCAGTACCAGGGCTTTAGAATGCAGTGACATTTGTATGGATAAGAATGTAAAAATTGCTATGTCAAGTTCCCAATCATAATCAAGGGATTTGTGATGGTTTTTTAGCGTGTGAACTTGGCTAGGCTGAACTACATTTCCAAGAATACACTTTCTTGTATGTTTCTGGTCACAAAGGAACCACAAGGAAAATTCTTGGGGGATTTGGAGGACTGCCAGGAAGCAGCAGCCATCTTGTAGCTCATGTATGTTGTTGCTCATCTGCTGAGTCACTTGATGATTGGTGTTGAACAGCAACTGGGCCTGGCTTGCAACTGCTCTACTTCCCCTGGACCCTGCTTCTGTTTCTCTGACTCCTGGGCCAAGTGTGTGTTTGGTTAGCTCTCAGAAGTGTCCAGCTTCTGTCCATCACCAAGGTCAGGCATAGAATTTATCTACCCTTGAGGGACTTCAGCTTGTGCCTCTGGCTTCTAGCCTACCCTTGATATCCTATACTTTACAGCTATCTTCCTTCCGGACTGCCTGTCTTGTGGATGTCAAGCTCCACATCACATGTGGAGACAACAGCCTTACAGAGACTGTTTATCCAGCTCCCACAACAGTACAAGGTCAATCCCTTGGAACAAGTTCCTACTGGATTTGCTTCTTGGGTTGAATTCTGACTGATACAGTTCTCTTCAGGTCAGCTCTACAGCATGGTTCATGCCCCAGCATCAAGACCATTATTTAGGCTCTATATTCCAGAAAAGCTATCTTATTTCTTACCTATGAGAAAAACAAGGTAGGTATTCTTATCCCATCTTACAAAAGTGGAAGCTAAGGTCCTGTGAGATTTGAAGACTTACCGACAGATTGCACATGATTAGAATCCAAACCACTGGACTTCAGTTAAGTGTCCTAAACCTACTCTGAGCTTCAATGTTAGATCTTTGGGTGTTAGATCTTTCGTGCAAAGTCAGCCTTCTCCATGTGTAGTTTTAGCTGAGATTTCTCAGAGTCAAATTATAATGGAGCTTGATTTGACTTTTCCTTCTCTTTGATACCTGCTGTTATAGACTGAATGTTTGTTTCCTCCACTCCCCAAGTTCACATTTCATATCTTAACCCCCAAAATGAAGGTATTAGGAGGTGGGACATTTGGGAGTTGATTGGATCATGAAGGAGGAGCCCTCATGAATGGGATTAATACCCTTATAAAAGAAACCTGAGAGAACTCCCAGGAACCTTTTGCCAAATGAGGACACAGTGACAAGATAGTTGTTAATAAACCAGGGTGTGGGTCCTCACCAAACACCAAATCTGCTGGTGCCTTGATATTGGACTTCCCAGCTTCCAGAAGAGCGAGAAGCAAATTTCTATTGTTTTTAAGTTACCCAGTCTATGGTATTCTGTTATAGCAGCCTGAAGGGACTAAGAAAGCTGCTGATGAATTTTTTGAGGCTCACATGCACACTGTTCACATTTTCTTATCTTTCATAGTCAAACATATTACTTTCTAAGGCGAAGGGGTCTAATATTGCTTTCTCCTGATCAGGCACCTTGTGAAGAAAGCAGAACAATTTGAGGAAAATCAATAATATAAAGTCTTCTGGTAGCTTATAAAACAGATGTGATCTATTTACATAGGAATGACATCAGGATAAAATTCTAGAAGACATTAACACATTAATCTCTTGCCTATGGACAGAAAAAAGCTATTTTTTTTTCCTTCATTAAAACTGAATCTTATCTGAAACTTCTTTGCAACAGTTCTTGGCATACATGAACCACACACAGTGCCCAGCCCTCAAGAATATAAGCAACATGAAACGGGAGACCTTGTCTGTCTTGCTTATGATGGTCTCTAGCACCTGGTATGTAAACAGTCTTAGTGCATAGCAAGCATTCAAAACACATTGACAGAATTAATGGTTTCTAAGTGAATTGATTGAAGAGAAATCTGTGAGGATGAGTATTTCTCTCTTATAACAATAGCTATTACTGAGATACTATTTTGTAGCTTATTTCTTGATTTTGGAAAGTCATAACTTAATGACAGTGACAACCATGATGACAATGATAGCAGAACTTACATAGCAATTTCTTGTATTAGCTCATTTCATCTTTATGAAAATCTTATAAGTAATATTGTCACCCCAAATGAGAAAATTGTGGCACAGTTTAAGTAGCTTACTCATGGTCACATAGCTGGTTAGTAGTGAAGTGAGGTACAAATCCAGACTATACTCTTCACCAGTATAGTATATTACTATCCTGTGATTATTGTTCATAATTGAGTTGGATGATAAATCCAGTTTAAGCAATGAATATGTTGATAGCCATTGCCAGTTTGTGGCTATTTCATCCCAACACTTGTTTTAGAACATACGTGCATCAGACATGTCTACACATGCACACACATAGGCATGTGTATATACACACAGAGGTTTACTCTTGTGACAAATCTCTTTCCCAACACTGCATAATAATCACATAGGGATTAGCCATAAGAAGGTTGAAGATCCCTAAGTGCAGGAGCTTTCCTCTCACGTGGCTATACTACTATCTTTATATTGACTGACATTCCCCACTGTTTTTTTGGAAGAAAGTGAGAAATGTGAACTGGAAGAGAGTGGGTGGGGCCACACTGAAGCTGTGGTGCCACAAGGGTAGGAAGGAAGAGTAGGAAGGGAGGGGTATTTTGAATAGCTTCCAAGCTGAAACCGCTCAGTAGACATTAAATGGTAATAGTCCTCCTTAAAGTTTCAACAATGGAACAAGAGGGAAGGAATTTTCAAGACCTAGGGGTCAGGACCACTCTGGGTGTGATGCGTGTAAGCAGTCTGCAGGAAAGGCAACTCTCCTGAGTTATCTGTCACACTGAAATGAATTGAAAAATATAGTAAAGCAGTAATCTTGAAAATTTGGGAGCTGGCTAGTCTCTTTATCTCATTGGTTCCAACCTCCCCGCCCCCACAGCCTTTCCCCACGGTCTCAACTACTCTGCTTTCTAGCTCAGCTTTCTCTGAGTGATCCAGGTTCTGCCACGTAACCTTGGTCATCACACACACTGACCATGAGGCAGAGCTCAGCTTGTTGAGTCTAGTGGTTCTCATTTGCTAGAAATAACAAGGATTCTTAGTGCTGTTATAAAGCTTATCTGCTCATGTTATTTCTCAATATCAAATCACAGTAGAAAAACAGAATTCCCCCTGCTTAACACAGGTAGGATTACACTTGGGAGTGTTGATGACTTAAGCAAAGATTTTCCACCTACGGCCAAGTGATTGATGGATTATCCATCTGCATATAAAACCATTGTTTAAATCTTGGTTCTATTAAAAAAGAAAGAGAAAGAGAAAGAAGGAAAGAAAGAAAGAAAGAAAGAAAGAAAGAAAGAAACAAACAAACAAACAAACAAACAACAGGTCTAAAATGGAGTCACTTGTGCTTAGCCCGCGTCACCAAACCGAGACTTAATGTAACCTAATTGCAGTTTCAGCCTTTCCCAGGAATGTAATCTTAACCAGTCAGTCTGGAATTTCCTGGTCAACTCTAGTGAGGTAATTCACCTGATAGACTCCCATCCCCCAAAGGAAGGTGACCTTGCCTGAAGTAATCCACTCTCTGCTAGTAACTTCCTTGTCCCACCCCCTTCTGCCTATAAAAGTCTTCCATTTTGTACAGCTCCTTAGAGCTCTTTTCTGTTTGCTAGATGGGATGCTGCTCAACTCATGAATCATTGTATAAAGCCAATTAGATCTTTAAATTTACTCACTAGAATTTTGTTTAACAGTTTGAATGGGTCATATCACCTGCAGTTTCCAAACAACTGCATATTTTCCCCCAAAGTAAAATACAAAACAATGAGAATGAAGACTTGAAAGTTGGCTTCTTATTTCTTCCCTGTTCAACAAACCTAGAGGAGCCTGTCACTTGTTATGTTAATTGCTCTGTGGCTAGATTTAGTCTGTGGTTTGTTCCCATGTTTTCTTCTCACAGCTAGAGGAGAAAGTCCATCCCAGCAGGTGTCATAAACACCAATTTCATGACTATTTAGGTCTTATTATATGACTAGACACAATGGATTTTTTTACTTTCCCTAGAAAACTGTGAGAGGGTTTTTGAGGCAAATAAAATGAAATTTTTACATGTTTTTTTTTTTTGTTTTTGTTGTTGAAGTTAAATTCTCCATCAATTTGCTCCATACTTGGGTATCAGAAATTGCTTTCTATTCAACTTCTGTTCCCAGTTTTAAATACTATGTGTATACTCCTCAAGGCATTATGTCCATATACATATATATGTATACACACAGGCACATTATGAAGCCATTTCTATTTTAAACAGCATTCAGATTGGTGGGATATTTAAATGTCTAAAGAATAGCCAACATGTTATTTGAATTATGCTACCCCTTGAGCCCTCATTAGTTCTCACATAACCATTGCGTTAGATTCCTAATTAGACCTCCTGATTTCACCCTTGACTCAACAGCTATTTTCTACACAATAGCCAGCGTAATTTTAAAAAAGTAAATCAGACCATATCATTCCCCTGCTTATAGTTTTCTGGTAGCTTTCCCTTACAATGGGAAGAGAATCCAAATGTCTTACCATGGTCTACACAGTCTTACATGATCTGGATCCTGCCTTTCTCTCTGAGCTGATCTCACAAGGACACCTGGGCTTCTCTCTATTTAAGGATATAGATATTTTCTGCCTTAGGAGCCCTTCCATTTGCCCTTTCCCTTGCCTAAATCTTTCTTCCTCCAGATCTTAACATGACCAGCTTTTTTTTTAAAGATTTTATTTATTTATGTGAGAGAGAGAGAATGAGAGATAGAGAGCACGAGAGGGAAGAGGGTCAGAGGGAGAAGCAGACTCCCTGCTGAGCAAGGACCCCCCCAATGTGGGACTCGATCCCAGGACTCCAGGATCATGACCTGAGCCTAAGGCAGTCGCTTAACCAACTGAGCCACCCAGGCGCCCCTTGACCAGCTTTTTCTATTCATTCAGGTCTTAAGCTCAAATGACATTTTCCCAGAGAGGACCTCCCTGCTCACCCTGGCTAAAAGGTGTGTGGGGGTGCTTCTCTATTACTCTACTTTTGTGTTCCTTACAGAATTTGTCACTGCCTAAAATTATCTTATATGTTCTTTGTAAAAATGTTTATTATATAGTACCCTGCAGGATTTCAAGTGCCATGAAGGCAGTTCTCTCTTTTTTTTTAAACATCACAAATATGATTTTTTATTTGTCACCATTAAATGTCTGATTTTTAAACAGATTCTTGGACTGGTGGCTCATATCCATCAGCTCGTTCAACTTTAGCACCGGTCTCAACCCCAGTAGCTTTTCCAGAACTACTAGCTTCACCACGAAGTTCCGTGAGCTTTCCCAGTTCAAACTTGGGCTTCTTCAGCATTTTGATGTCTTTGTTAGAAGGCAGTGCTCTTATCTGCTTTTCCATTGCTGTACTGCGGTTCCTAAAATCATGCAGGCATATTTTAGGTGCTCAAAGAATTATTTGGTGAATGGATGAACAAATGAATAATTCCACTTTATAGGCAGTTCTGTCTAAATTTGTGGATTTGGTGCCAGTTTCTTTATTTGAAAAACTTTAATCATAATTACCAGTGCTGATTGGTAATTAGGGAATGTTTTAGTTGGAAATATTGTATAATCATTATTCCAAGGAGCCATTCCCTTAGCAACATCCCTGTCAAGTGTCATCTAGTTTCTATTAAAATATTTCCAGTGTTGAAAAGCTCACTATTTATGCAGCATGTTCAGATGTTAGACAACTAATTTTTTTCCCTTAAAATAAACTAAAATCTTCTTCCCATTATGCTGAATCTTAGCCCTAGTTCTGTCCTGAGGGGTTACATAAGATGTCTTTTTTTTTTTCTTTTCCACACAGAATTACTATCTCATATAGTCTTCTCTCAGCTAAGCTTCTTTTTTATAACCTCAATGATTCCTTCTATGACACTCTTAACAGGACCTTCGTTTTTGTCATATTTTTTAAAAAAATGTTTGCTTTCTTCTTCTTTATCCTGAATCCATCCTTCCTTGCCAACATTCTTGTTAAATTCTGCCACCCAAAGTGGACCATATAAAGCCATTTGAATATGGAAAAAAATCAGGGGTCAAAAATATCATGAAGAGGTTGAGCATCATGAGAATTCACTAGTGAAGAAAAGTCTTCTTTTTTCACTTTGTCCTTTCTTTTAACCATATTGGTGTTTCCCTAATTATGAACTTGAGGGAAAGGAATCGTGAGAGGTCATTAGATCTCTCCCTTTATACCACCATGAAGATAGATAGACTTTGCAGGGATAATTCTTTCCCCCTTGACCCTCAGTAGGACAACATTTTCTCTGGGAGAAAGGGAGTTCTTGACTCCTTGACTCTAAGGTTCTGCTCCATCTTCAGTCCAAAATCTCAACAAATATAAATTCTTTTTCCAACACAATATTGCCTCAAAGGCAATATTCCTTCATTTTTTTTCATCCCCTCTCAATTTCAGTAACAATCGCCGTACAAAAGCTGGATTCACAGTAGAAATTACATGGTGACTCTCCTTCAAACAGAAAAGTGATCAAATGGATAATCTTTCCTTCTTCAATTTCTCTAGAAGTACTTTGGTCTGTACACTTTGAATGGCATGTGAATTACATGGCCATGTTTAAGTGGCTTGAATGAATTCCAAGAAACCACTGAAGTCAAAGTAAAAATAAACAAACAAACAAAAGACACTTAAAAATTTTTTTAAAAGTGGGCCAAGAAATGCTTATTTTTTTCTGTTCCAAATGACTGGCTTTCTTAAAATCTATTTCTGAATAGTCAAGTACTTTTCTGAACATTGAAATCCATTTGATTCTATTATCTTGAGTGGCAGTGATTATTTCATGAGAAAAAAGAGTTCTTCAATGGACAAGTGGTTCTCTATAAACAGTGTTGTCCCAGTCATGAGGTAACTGATCTTATTCAAGCCTCATGGCTTGGGAACCGTCTGCTATAAACATATGGGCAGAGAGAGAGAGAGAAGATGGCTCAACAAACCTAAAAGGGACATGATGCTTTTAGACCTATTTTCAGTCATTGAAGTATTCACTGCCAGCATCTTGCTCAAGGCCCAGAGTTGGATGACACTTATACTTCCATACACACCTCTTGGCTGGCTTCTTGGACTTGGACAAGTGACTTCTTTTCCGATCCAAATCCACCCTTAATCTTTATTTCAATCACATAAAATTTTACAGCAATAGCAATGGCAGATAGAAGCTATGAAATCTACCCTAGTGATACCTCTGGGCACTTCATTTAACTAGTTTTATGAATAGACCACTTCCAGCTTTCCTAGTGCTTCTTGAAGATCTGATGGTCAGATGGTGTGGAACCCAGACATCACTAAGCTGGAAATTCCAAATGGATTCGGTTCAAGATTTTTTACCTTCAAGGTAACTCATTTGTGCATATTTGCAGTAAAAGAAAGATTTCAATACCAGGCTTATTATTGATTCTAGATATTTGTGGTTAAGAGTTCCGGAAGGGATAATTTAAATATTTTTAGTTTTCTCTAATGGTCATGGTGGTTTTATGTGAACAAGGAGACTCCTCTGTGATCTTTGCTAATGAGTTGTCCTTGATGGAATGAAGGAGAAGGGAGAGGGGTGTATGCAAGAGGATAAATGAGACAACAATGATGTTGTAGAGGCTGGAGTGAGAATTCAAGGAGATGAGCTAGGAGGATCGGTAGAGTCCAAGGAAATTATTGTATCATCTGTTTAACTGTACTCCAGGGAGAAGGTGCACCAGTTTGCTAAAAGAGAAGCCAGAGCAGATTTATTTGGTAATGTGTGGCCCATCTTCCACAATGGAGAAAATTAGATCTAAATCCATGAGGTAGAGCTGGAAAATATATGTTAGAGATGTTGTTTGTTACTGGAATGTCACCATTCTATGTAAAAACTGAAAGCTCCTAAAGACAGTACAAGAAATCAAAGATATACAAGTCTCAAAAATTATACCTCTTTGTTAGATGATGATTTTTTTTGTTCCAGGAGTGTGTTCTATTGTTATTGCTCATGTAAACGTTCTTGAAGAATCTGTATAGAAGGAGAATAAGGTTAATAAAAGATGTAAGAATTGTGATAATTGGTGTTTTGTGGTCAAGATTAAATTGCAGTCTTTATCTTAAAATCAAAGAGCTTATGTAAACGTAGTCTCTTGTGAGGTAGCCAATGTTTTGTACCCATTTTAGAGATAGTGCCCTAGAAGGCACTTAGAGTGAATTATACCTAAAAACAAATTTTGGTTATCTTCATTGGATACGTTCTTCTTCCAGGATAAATCAAGACCACCAATAATTGCAAGACAGCATGCAGTGATGGAAAGATGAAAGGCAGAATACCTAGTGGTTGTAACTTTCCTCTGGATGCAGACAGGCAAAATTACAGAATATAGTACTTGTTCTACTGGATTTGCTCTATTAATTTCTTGTTTAGGAATTCAGACAGGCCTATCATTGTTTTTTCATTAGATTCTTTCCTTTGACTTTACAGATGCCTGGGTCTCTGTTCATCTATCACAGTTGAAGTTGGTTTGGATTCAAATCCCAGTTCTGTCACTTACAAGTCGTGCAGCATTAGGAATTCCACTTACCCTAGCCCACTGTTAGCTTGGAAAACAAAGACAGAGGCAAAATTGTCTATGTTGTCACTTTAGTGGGAAGTGTCATCCTAGACAAAAAATTGTGAAGGAAAAAGAGAGTGAGGCAGCCCAGGAAGAAGAGCAAATGCAAAGGGGTACATTCCCAAGGTGGCCACAGATTTGTAACCAGCATTGGTGATTGCTCAATCTTTCAGGACAGCTTCAGAGAGACTGCATGGATTGTTCTATCTCAGAACAGTCCACTTGTGGGAAGAAAGAGGATTTAGCCATCATCTTTCATCTCCCATTGGTCAGACTTTGACCCATGATTCCTCTGCACTTCTGGGTCATACCAGCTGGTCCTCCTAACAGCCACTGTGAAAGCACAGACCCAAGATGGCAGCTGCCTCTTCCATGTGAGTCACAGCACCCAGGGCATACAGTAGGTAGCAACAAGCCAGAGGCCCTGCTGGCTAGGTTTCTCTACACTGCAGAAAAGGGGGAACTAGTGCCTGTACGTGAACACCAAGAGGGGCTCATGGCACCTCACAGCACAGTGACTAAAACAAAGCCTTTGGCAAGAGGCAGAAGACTCCAGGACTGAGGTGAAAGAAAAGATGGCTTTCAGTCATGCCCATAATGACATCAGATTCTAGGAGCAGCTGCAGTGGTGGGTTCAGCTGGCTTAGCACACAGACCACCATGAAGACAAAGATGAACCTTCCTCTGAGGCTGTGCTTGGGGCTGGGCAAGCTTTCTGAAGCATCATGAGCAATAGGAAACCATTTCTGAGTGAGTCTCAGGTGGGGCGGTAGCATAACCTGGTCCAACACCTTATCCATCTTTTTTAAACCTTGGTATCTTTATGGGTAATGAGCAGTAGCTACTACTATTTCCTCTCATTCCTCTCTACGTGTTTCCCTTCACAACATCCTCTCCCTCTAGCCATGTGCCCTGCTCAACTCCAAGTCTGAGTGCTTGTGGTCTCTTAGAATCCTTTGCCAGGCTTTCTAAATTGCTTCACTACTAGTCTTCAAGGATCCTAACAACCCATTTTCTTGTATGATGCCTTCTCTGACTGAAGAGGTGTGACTCTTGTATATTCCTCTACTTCCAAGCAAAATATATAAGCATGTTATTTAGGCTTTCCTCATGCTTTATTTGTTTGTGGGCTTGGCAATGACTGTATTTGGAGTGCCTCTCTAAAAATATTGTGGATATTGATATTGCCCATATTATTCCATAGAAGGAAGACTGTTTAAAGTAGCTTTTATGAGTAACAGCAGAGTTTTCTTCCTAGGAGCAAACTATTATAGCTTTTGGCCGTTGACCATGAGGAGGTAGGAATGCTCCTTACTGCTACTGTGGTTTTTTTTTTTTTTTAATTCATTTTACTAATAATCACAAATGTCCCCTTATTTCCTCTGACCCTCTCACCAGAGGAGGGTAATTTTTCTGCTTAATTCCATGGCATGAGATTCCCTAATAAGGTAACAAGCTGCCCTGCAATAGATAATGGATGATATGCCCCAATACCACCCCCAGCTCCACAGGGATTGGAGTTCGACAGGTCAGGGTTGCAGTTTGAGTTCAAGGGACCAGAGTTGGGCAGGGGAAGGAAGAAGTTACAGTCTATGTGTCCAAGAGTGGAAGAAGTCAATGGTTGATTCTGAGTCACTGTCTTGGGGAGCATGGAGGATTAACACTAGCATACACAAGTGCTGCCATTAAATATAAAGAGCTGCTTTCAGGTTGGCCAATGGGAGGCAAAGTCAAGAGTTATTTGCTGGGTGGAGCCAGAATGATGTAAGATCAAGAGCAAGAGAGGAAAGTTTTGGACAATGGCAAGACAGAAGCTGGAGCACAGCAGCCTGCCTTTCATGGCATTGCTGGACGGAAGTCAGCATGTGAGAAGGCTGAAATAAATGAAAAGTACAGCATCAGGGTAGGGCTGATGCCTGGGAGTGCCCGTGTGGAAGGAACATCTTAATAAGAGGCACACCTGCTCTCATCTGTCTAGCTACACACAGGCACTGAGCTGTATATTCATGGGAAATAAATATATGTGTAAATAATTCCAACTTGGTCAAGGAAATGATGTAGCAGCAGGTAAAATCTGCCTACTCACATTGGCTTTCCCCTGGCTGGGCAATGTATGCAAAGTGGCATTTACCACCCCTCTCACATGTACACCCTGGCTTGTTTTTGTCATAGGCAAAAAGCCAAAGAGTCCTTGTTTCACACTGTTTCAGAGCATTTCGTGTTCCCTTGGGTAGGAAACCTCCTTTTCTTGTCTTTGGTATGGTGACTTTTCAGCTCACAGCCTGGGTAGGGAAGTAATATTTGGTTAATGTCAAATTTACTCTGAACTTCGCTGGCCTCAAAGTTCATGTCTTGGAAACTGTAGCTCTTCCCATGGTTTGGATATTTTACATCCACACATTACATTCAGAAAGCCAGAGTTTAGGCTAATGGAAAAAAATAGCTAAATTGATGACTAATTTTACATCAGAAGCTTTTCAACCAGAGAAATAGTGTGCTACAGAGTTAAGCAGAGCCGCCCCACCCCTGGCCCCCGGCCCTCTGCTTGAAGTGAGGAGATTTTCAAGTGTCTCTTTGAGAAAGGGTGGAGGAACGACAGAGAGGAGGCCCAGCTGCACAGACCCACACAGCAGATGGTCCAACCGAAACACAGGCAGCCTGAAGTTACTCTCCACTGGGCACCACTGACCAAGGCTTATTGAGTCATGAAACCACTTGTTATGCTGAAGAGGATTATTTAGGATGAAAAGGGGAGTGGTTTTCTTGCTTAACATACCCATACTGAAGGTCGTGACCCATCTTTCTTATTGCCCACTTTCACTTATACACCATAAGGAATAATTTCCAGCTCACCTTCCCCACTCCATTCCATTGCCAGAACATATAGAAATGTCTCTGTTCAAAATGAAAGGCTCTTGTTTTTTTGGCTGAATATCAAGATTTTTCCAGATTGTCAACTCCTTAAGAGGGGAGAAGCATAAAATCCAGCTGTAGAAACCCAGAAGTAACCTAACATAATCCAGGTGTTTCTGGTTTTCTTAGGAAAGAAGGCGAATGTATATACAATGCCTGATCAGCCATACCTGGAGGATACTGCTCCATAACAACTAGATTGTTTTGATAAGGGGTTGTGAGTCCACAGGGTGTGACAATGATATCTGATTTATCAAGACTGGTTTTGTAGTGGTGTCCTGAAAGTTTGTGACCTTGAATATATCTTCCTCCCATCTGGTTTAATGTTCATAAAAATGAGTTTGAAAGCAGTGAAGCTGTAAAGACAACATGGTGGTATAGAACATTCAGGGAGTGGGAAAAACAGGTTTTAGCTTCAGTCTGCCACTTGTCTGAAGACAAGTCTTTAATCTCTCTGATCATCATTTTCTACTCCATAAACAAATAAAATAACATTTTCCCTTACTGATCTACTATAAAATTGAAAGCATTGTGTTGGGACAGTTTTATGTGAATAACTTTGACAAAGCTATAATAAATGTGCATTTAGTAGTCTATAGGCTTATCTGTTCAGTCTGTAGTAACACTCTGACCCACCATTCATTGATCAGAGATAGTCTACTATATTTTTAGATTATAGTTTTTAATGGTGAAAATTGAGTTAGTTTGGCAGAATGAACTAATTCTCCAGAACAAATAACAAGCCACCTGCCAAAATCTTCCTCATTCACTCTCAAATGCCACCTACCTCTCAAAGCACTCTGAAGTTGTGTTAACCTGGAATGACTCCCTCTTAGCTACTGCACCTTCCCAGCCCTGGCTATCTCTGTGGCAGCTCTTCTGCGAGGTTATTGATAGTGGCTAATGATCAACTAGGAGCATGTCTTTCTCCCAAGGATAGGGACCTAGACTTAGTCAGCATTGTACCAGCCCACCTTACCTTCTAGAGTGCCACACATGTAAAGAAGCAAGAATACTTTCTGAATTGAATTACTACATTTCTTTGGTAGGGTTTGCATGGGAGGGAGAAATGGTAGCTTTTGAGAAGGACCTGGTATTGGTGGAGCACAGTATAGGGGGAATAAGTCAACCTAAGAGTCAGAAAACTGGATTGTAGTCTAAGCTTTGCCACTGCATTGTTGTATGTTGGATGAGTCACTAAACTCTCAACCTTTGTTCCCTTCTCTTTATAATGAGAGAATAGGATGAGTTGGCTTTTAAGGCTCTTTACAACGCTAAAAGTCCACATTTCCAGTTTTATGCTACCTTCATCTTTAAGCAAACCAAGAGGGGTTTTAAAATGAAAATTATCCAATAGGGTGATTCTAAGGCAATAGGAATCTATTCTATTTTGAGTGGTAAGGATTATTTTACATAAATATGAGATTCAGGGTAAGGAGTTTATCAAGTCTATCTGTGGATGGTTTAAAATTTAAAAAACTATCATTAGAAGAGTAACCTAAGATTATCTACACTTGGACTATTGTACAGATTGCAAAATACATTATACATATTGAAGATAAACATGGATTAGAATTTTAGTAAAATCTATGAATGTTGGTGGTTTTTATTACTTTAAAAATCTTTTTTTCTTTTTTTTATTACGTTATGTTAGTCACCATACAGTACATCATTAGTTTTTGATGTAGTGTTCCATGATTCATTGTCTGCGTATAACACCCAGTGCTCCATGCAATACGTGCCCTCCTTAATACCCATCATTGGGCTAACCCATCCCTCCAACTGCCTTATTTTAAAAATCTTATCACACTTTTTTTTCCTCCACATTTTTGTATTAGGATAACTTGGACTTATCCCTGAAACTTGAAGTATCCTTTACAATAATATTCCATGAAATGTATCTTTATTAGTGGAAAAAGATAGGACTCTTTTGCATGTGTTGGGTTAATTTCAGTTCCAAACTGTAGAACCTTCTCCTGTGGAGTCAAATCAAAGTTGGTAGGTACTTAATTGTAGTCTTTGGGTAGTATGCCCTACACCATATTATTTTATTGTTGGGTCCTTCGTACTTTATTGCGACCACTGTAATATGATCTGGTTGGATTATATATATATATGAGTATTTCCTTTCTCTCATTTGTACTGAATCTACAATATAAATTTGGCAATCTAGTCAATGGTGTAATTCTTTTATCAAGATTGACTTTCTTTCAATCTATCTTCTTGAGGACCAAGAAACTCAACAAATTTCAAGATCTTTTTTTCTTCTTCTTCTTTTAAATGCAGTAGAATCTTTACTAGATGAAGTCAACCCTTAAATAAGTGAACTATTTCCATTGTTCAGTTGTCCAAGTAAATTTAAAGCAGAGGGTATTTTTGACAGCTTTGTCAATGCAGCTTTCCCCCCTCCTCTAGTAATTCAAGCATTATTGACGTCTAGTGTTGAACTTTAAATATGTTCTTGAGACTTGAAAAGGAAGCTTGATGAGGCATGTACTGCAGCATAACCTCTCAATTATTCACACGTTTATATGACTCTACTCGCCAAGGCCTCGCATTGTAAATATTATGAACACTTTTATAACCAGACATTGATATGAGCTAATAGGCAGTGAATTACAACTCAAATGGTGAAACTACAAATAGTAATCAGAATATGGTCAGGGTCATCAATCATAATTAATATCATCATTGTTCATTTCTAAAATCTCTGCTGCTGTATCAAGTCACTTTTGAGTCTTAATTGAGTCATTTCTATTACTTAAACTCAAAAAGTCAGATGTGTTTGACAGTGTCTCTAGAGCCCAAACACAACTCACTGGCCTAGCTGAGGACAAGGAAAATGGCTATTTTTGTGTCTTGCTCTTTTAGATTCAAATAACTTAGCAGGTTTCTGTCTATCATTCAGCATGATCTAACAGCTGTGTTTAATAAAGTGCACAAATTTGGATTCTGCTAGTATAATAATATCTAATAAGATGGGAGGCAAAACCTACAAAAATGTTATTAATGACTCTTACCTCCATCTAGCCTTTTCTCCTTTCCTGCTTCCTATCAATTAATTAATTTAATCATTCAACAAATACTAACTGAATCATTATCTTGGGCCAAATACGTACTAGGCACCAGGGGAACAATCTAGGCAGGCTCTCTCACTGCCCTTATAGTGTTTATATTCCAGTGCCATAAAGGAAGATTTAAAGTATTTTTGAATCAGTTTGTCCTGGACACATCTCTAAGTCATTAAAAAAAAAAAAAAAGAAAAAGAGGAATCAGCTGAAATATATTGTTAGAATAAGTCTGAGTAACCCATTTCCTTTTCCTTCCATAGTGGATTGAGAGGGCTGTTGTAATTAAAAGATTGCTGGCCATTTTTGTTTCTTTCCTGAAGCAGTCGGGGAGATGACTGAGAAGATAATAAGGAACTATCAATTCCTTAAAACATTTTGAAAGAAAACGCTCCATACTGCCTTGAGATAGTTTTCCCATTTCTTGAAAGCTCTTGGGATGAACAGCAACAGAAGTATCTATTTCCAGATTAAATGAACAAGAAGGATGTGTGTTTAAGTTCCACTGTGGATTAAAAAAAATACTATACAGCTTATTATATCCAGTTAATGTAAGTGTAATTATGGGTAACAAATGATCAACAAGAACACAACAAGGTTTAGACATTCTTTCCTAAGTCCCTCCTCTCTAAGGATTGTTGAAAACCCAGACCAAGGATAACTAATGAAAGACATTAATACAGGGACTGAAACTAATTACTGATACTAATAATAGCAGCATCTTCTTAACCTGGTGTTTCTCCTCCTGGGTCCTCTACTGGTTGCTCTTCCTCCTCAAATGTCACCCTCACTCTTCTATAGACTATTCTGCCATGATCAGTTCCTTGTACCAGGGCCCTGATTGCATGTGCTCCAAATTTTTTCCAAGTACAGTTTTGTTCTTATAGTTTAGTTTTAATAAATTTTGTTTCCAAGGATATCTTGCTCTGCCCACTGTAGTCTGAAAAAATGTTGCCTCTAATTACTTAGTAGCAGGGAATGCCTTCCTTATTTCTGTGCACTCATATAGGCTGAGATTTTTTTTTAAAGATTTTTTTAATTTACTTGACAGAGAGAGACACAGAAAGAGAGGGAACACAAGCAGGGGGAGTGGGAGAGGGAGAAGCAGGCTTCCCGCTGAGCAAGGAGCCCTATGTGGGACTCGATCCCAGGACCCCAGGATCATGACCTGAGCCAAAGGCAGATGCCCAATGACTGAGCTACCCAGCGCCCCTGAGATTTTTTTTTAACCAAAAAATACAGAGGAGAAGACATCTTCAGATTGTTTGCAGATCGAAATGAAAACATAGTCCCCCATTAATTGGAGGCACAGCGGCCATCACGTGATTTGTGTCTTCTCTTAGGTGTCCTCCCTGAGAGCATGTGCTCACTGCTGTGATATTCTGCCATGGTCACGTCCTCAGTATGGTGAGCTGTGCTTGGGTATCTCCCGTACAGCTTCTGCCTTGCTGAATCAGTGACTCCATGGGTTGATACGACAAGACCAGATTAGATTGGTGGGGAACAGATGATCCAAGGATGGTGTGTCCATAGGCTTATTGATGACCTCCAGTGGGCTGTCTTGGGTGGAAAAGAGAAGACATCCTCTCTCTGCTCTCTCATTGGAATTTAGAATTGAGGAAATTCAGAACCTGAGCAGGTTAGCTTTAGGAAACTGAGCTGAAAGCCCACCAGATAGACCCAGGCAGTAATTACAAATTATAAGGATGAGGACCAAGAGAATGGGGACAACAAAGCAGAGATGCACTGAGAAGGTGGAGGTGGGGGGTCCCTGCAGTCCCTGAAAGAAAGGGAGAAAGACCGACACACAAGTTAATACACAGGCACATAACAAAAGCCACCTATATTCCTGATTGCTTTATGTTTCCAAGTTTAGTTCCCCCATGCTTCTTATTTTGGGGCACCTTGACTGAGCCATCTTTGCCTCTTATGACCAAATGAGTCTTGACAACATCAGCAAAATTTGTTGAATTTTTGTTGAATATTATAACACTGTAATTAATGGTAATGTAGCAAGCAAGATAAGTTAACCAAAAGGTATGTAATTGTAATTGTTGTCCTGCTACCACTTGTCAACTGTGAAATTTTTTTCCTAAATGCCTTAACACTAGACAGTAGTTGGAAAACTCCTGGAAATTGTCCCTTGTCAGTGTTCATTAAAAAATCATATACCATCAGTATCAGAACTCAGAGGTCCATATTATGTACTTCTTTTTTTTTTTAAAGATTTTATTTATTTGACAGAGAGACAGCGAGAGAGGGAACACAAGCAGGGGGAGTGGGAGAGGGAGAAGCAGGCTTCCCGCCGAGCAGGGAGCCCGATGTGGAGCTCAATCCCAGGACCCTGGGATCATGACCTGAGCCGAAGGCAGACGCTTAACGACTGAGCCACCCAGGCGCCCCCATATTATGTACTTCTTTACAATTTCATTTTAATGAGCACTTTATGAAACTAAGTTGTTATATATGACATTAAAAAAAAGCTATGACAAAGTTTTGTGCTGAATATATGATCTGAAAACCACAACACATTTGTGTTTAATTCTCATGGTGTGATAGTTGCCATGCAATTACTCTTAGTGGGGAATGCCATGTTCTGGCGGCAGCTGGATGTCGAACTCCATCCTCTTGGGGGTAAAGTAAAATAAGAGCATTTGGGAGCGTTTGCATATATAGATATCTTAAATATCTTACTATTCATTTGTGTGAATATGGCTTGGCAACAGGGTATAATATAACTTTTATTTTGGAAGTGGAGGATATCACTCACCAACGAGGTCTTTCTAAACAAGTTGCTGTATAAAATTTACAGCATCTGTGCTCACTCGCATGTTTCTCTTAAGCAGTGTGTTTATCTTCTTTCATTAGCTTTCCTTGCTTTTGCCATTGTTCTTTCCTTCCATCAGCCCTCAGCTGTCATGGAAAGAGTGGATGACTTAGAGTGGAGCGGAACATAATGCCGTCTGTAAATGTAAGCAGGTAAATAACTTCTACCGACATAACTCATTGGTGCAGTGAATAACAGGCATTCATGTGTGTTCTTAATATCCCTCTTTTTTTTTTTTAAGATTTTGTTTATTTATTTGTGAGAGAGAGAGAGAGAGAGAGAGCCAGCGCACAAGCAGGGGGAGTGTCAGGCAGAGGGAGAGGGAGAAGCAGGCTCCCTGTTGAGCAGGGAACCCAATGCGGGACTTGATCCCAGGACCCTGGGATCATGACCTGAGCAGAAGGCGGATGCTTAATGACTGAGCCACCCAGGCACCCCAATATCCATCTGTTTGATCTCTTTGGTCTATATTCCCTGCCCGGCCTCTCTAACCACACACACACACATACACACACACACACACACACACACACGGAAAAAAAAACAAAAAACAAAAAACAAGAAACAAAACCCAAGCTAACATTAATTGAGTTAGAAACTATGTTTTTGCTCAGACAATGAAAAGGAAAAAATTTCCTCGGGTAGGATAATTCTAATGGTAATTTTTTTCCTTTAGAATTTTTAACTACAGTAGGCACACTGAATTCAGTGCTGGAGGCAGCCATCATCCTATGAAGAGACATTATTTGTCTCATTAGCACTGTGGGAGTGCCATGAAAGGGTCCATGACCTAGAGCCCATCTTGCTTTAATAATGGCTTAACACTCATAAAAGATTTTTAATGGCTACATGAGACATATTTAAATATTAAACGCCATTCCTCTTCGTTGATTCACAAACCCCAATGAATAGGACTCCTTTGTCGCTTCCAAGATTGAAGAAATGTGCCTGGCTTCTCACGCCAAGGAGTGAACAAAACAAACCCAGAAACGGAAACACCTCACCTCTGCCCTGCTAACCCACTTGCCAACCTGAGAACTCTGCATCTCCAGGGCTCACTGGCTGCCTTGACATCTTGCTCAGAAACAAAATGTTTATCTGTTTGATACCCATTTCTAATCCTGCTGTAGGAAAATTAGGCAGATGGTCATATATATGCAATGAGAGTTTTTTCCCCAAACACAACTTTTTGGCTTTCATCATAATGCAATTCATTTGCTTTGGTCCCCTGGGCGCAGTGTTACATCTGACGAGATGGATCGTACCCCTACCTGGTAAAGCGCTTTTTGCTGATATCTGAATTTGAACAGAAAGATGTTCATTGGTTCATCTGTGTATTTAGATTTCAGTAAGGACTCCTGAGCCTGGTGACAAGGGGGCTATTCTTCCAAAGCCTCGGGATGGAGTGTGACCTTACATGAGAATCAGTGCTGTTTGTTTAAACAGAGCCAGTCCTCCAAGATCAGCACCTGACATCTCATTCCGAAGTGTGTGATGATCCTGTGTGGATGACAAGACCCAAAAGAATTGTATTTGCCTTTCTTTCTTGACTTCTGATGTGGATATCAGACCTACCCTTTCAGAGATGCTTTTATTTACAGAAGAGAAAATTGAGTTACAGACCTCCTGTTGTGAGTAAAACTGCCTGGGGAAAATGAGGTGGAAAGGTATTCTCAAGTACAGAGCAAGGCCATGTGGGCCCAGAAACACTTGGTGTTTGGCAGGCTTTGGAGTAGTCTTTAAATATTTGGGGGTACGGCAGAACCGAACAGGTATTTGGCTCAAAGCACCATTTCCCTTTCATTTTCCCCAAACCGTGTATGTTCTAGGGAAATTTAATCTGTGTCTTTTGGAATCATTTCACAGGCATTCATCCAAACATTGCAAAGTAAATATTAGATCGGGGTTCGAGACATCTCTTGAGCTCTCCGATAAGCAGCTTTTTCCTTGGAACGCAAAAGTAAAATTTTTCCAGCTTTGAATGAACCCTGAACCCAGAGCAGTTGGAGCTTACTTCTCAAAGTATCTCCCAGCCAGTGTGCAGGGAGCTATCTATGTGTCTGGTACAAAGCTATGATGGGGACAATGCTTTTCCAGGGGCAAGGCCCTCAAAAATGGGACTTGCACATTTATGGGCTTCTCCACTTGGGGCCTCCTGGCACCCATTTGGCTCTGCCAGCATTAGGTCTCTCCTGGTGCAGCCACTGCCCCAAGTTTGTCCCAGCTACTCCCATGCCTGGTGCTTCTGAACCTCCCAATCCAATCTTTGTTTAAAATTATATTTTGTTCATCATGGAGTTGTATGCATTAATTTTGGCTTTTAAGACATTGTGTTGAAATAGTATTTACCTTGATGACTAAGTTTTTTGGTGCCTTCTTACATTTTGTGCCTGAGGCATGTGCCTCACTTGCCTCACCCTTGTCCCCTTCTTGCCTTGTTCCTGGGGTTTCCTTATCCTCTGCACTCGGTGGCTCCCATCAAATGTGCACATGGCATCTGGACAAACAAATAACTCTTACCCGGAGGGCTTGAAGGTGGTGTGGAGAGCTTGGGAAGGGGTTCAGTTAATCTTGAAGCGGGACTCTGGGCCTCTAACCCAGGGGAGGCCCCTCAGGACACCATGTGGGGTGGGGCACAGTGGTTGAGAAGTTCTGCTCTCGCCCACTCTTGACTTTTGGTTCAGCTGGGCTTTCTCTTCCTTGGGACAAGACGGCCTGTATCCAGTGCCAGTCATGTGCCCCCTTCTCCCATCAGTCTGAGTTACGGCTTAGGCCATGAGGTTTGTCATTTTCCTCTTGTCAGGACGTTATCTGCAGAGTGCAGAGTAAGCATGGAATAAAGACACTTGCTCCTAGGATGCGATCTTTTCCCCTCAAAACGATGATTTCATTTTAATCTCGTACAAATTGAAAACAAGAAACATTTCATTCACTCTATTATCATCCCAATGATACCCAAAGGTGGATCCTGAGCCAAAGAAAAGGAAAACACTTGAGTTCACACAGAATGTTGTTGTCAAGATTCCTTTTAATTCAAGGTCTTTACAGTCATGGTTGATGGCTTAATGGTAATGGTTATCGCCAGCCACAAGTGAGCAGGGCCAGACTCTGTGTTCAGCATCTTCTTAGGCACACGTGTCATTTAAACCCTGCAACAGTCTGGGGGTGGGACTATTATTGTTTCTATCTTACAGATTAGAAAACTGAGGTTTAGAAAAGTTAAATAAAACCTCCCAAGGGTACCCATATAGATGTAATAGTAGGATCCAGAACTTCCTAACTCGAAGCTCCAGTTCCTATCCTTATTCCACACATGTCCTCTCCACATAGGAGAAAAGCCAGTTTCCCCTCTTTTATGGGCATGCTAATAGCAGTGTCTTTCATATTATGACACTGAATGAATAAAATGCTATAATTCTTTTATTACAATTTCTGTTTCAGTCTTTTTTTCAGACTATAATGAAAAAAATTTTTCAGTGTCCTAATTACAGGATTAGCCAAATCCTTTTCTTTTGCCATGTTGCTGCCCTCATGACGCTCTTCTTCTCAAGTTCCAGAGCCTAGGTTCATGCAAGCAGGTGTCTCTGACCCAGTTTCTGCAAGTCTAGGTGGAATCAGACAGATAGCAATTTACTGTAAATGTTTTGGGGATGAGCTGAGGGATAAGAAACTCTAAAGAATTCACCTTCATCTGGCAGCAAGTATGCCTGTCTGCTAACCTTAAAATCCTGGGTCTAGACCTATTGTGTATTCTTTACTGGCTCCTGCTCTGAGCACACTACAGACGCTGGGAGGAATTCCCCACAGATCTGCTCTGGTCATTCTCTTCCGGGAAGACTTTGCACCTGGCCTTCAAAATGCCATCGAGAGCATCCCCTCAACTATTTCTCCAACCAAACCCCCAGTCTATAAACTTGGCCTATTTCTTGGACATCTGATTTAAAGAATGCGGTGCCTTGGGTCCCACCCTCATGTGGGACACCATCCTCTACCCCCACCCCCAAACTTGTGAAGTTCAAATGAGGAGGCATTACAGGAGGAGCTCTTTAGCTTAACAAGGCAATTTAACGGGTCTGGGATTGAGAGCACAGCAGCATGTGTCCAGGACTGGTTATGTAAGAGAGCCTCCACGAGAGGACAGAACATGGTTTTCTACAAATAAATAAGGCAAAAAGGCTATACTCACTAGTGCCACAGCTGGGAAGCAACTATGAGCAATGGATTTCTCATGCTAACAAATCCAAGCTCTTTGGAAAACAGATGTTGAGCCCTGGGACTGGCACTGGATCTCCCCTGGCAGGAACTGCAAGGTTCAGAGATGGAAGGGTATCTAGAGACCATTTGTTCATAAACACAGCTCAGGGCCAGCAACCTGCTTTTATGCCCTGTCTGAGCTGCACCGGAGGACCCCTTCCATGCAGCGTTTCCACAAGAAGGCAGACATGCAAGGCTTCTGCAGCCCACACTCTAGAGAAATAATTAAACAGTTTTTCTTAACCTCTTGAACTTTTCATTTATTATTGCCATCCATTATGTCTACCTTCTCAAATCGCAGAATCCCGAAACTGAGCTCTGGGGTCAAGGGTTTATTGTTTAATGGAGATAGAACATTTTGTAAATTGCACGAAGTCACAATGTTTATAATAGAAGCTTCTGGTGTACTGAATCTTTTCCATTTAACAAACAGTGAGCGTTGACATGTGTTCTTCCTACATAGCAAGAAATTTGGGGTAAGTGCAGTATTGGCATGAACACGTTACCAAATCTTTCCTGTAAACCAAGTGACATCCACAGTCAAATAAAAACATTCTTTCCACCAAATACCAGGAAATGCTAAAAGTATCACTATTCTTCTAAGGTCATGCTAAAATGAAGTTTTGGCTTTTAAACACAAAGTAAGGATGAAGAAGGCCAACATTTTTGTCCAATACACATTTGCTGCTACAAGTCCTCAGGGACAACCTTCTGGTTCAAATATGAACATGTGTATGGAGAATTTTTCCTAGGACTTAACCTTCAAATGAAAAGTGTAAATATTTTAAGAAAATGTATGAATGTTAAAAAATATTCCTGTTGTCTTTGTTTTTACTAGAATTTGTACTTTCAAGTCAGAAACGGATTTGCTTAAAACAAAGCAAACATCCTCAAAAATGTACCCAGCCAAAATAACCAATGTATAAATTCCTAGGATTAACAAAATATGAATATTCTTCAGTAAAGAAACTCAACCGAGAATTGGAAGTTCTTGGGAAGTGGCGGGGAAGAATGTCTTCAACCTAAAATTTTAACCCTTTGTGTTGGAGATCTAATCAATATTTTTGAGGGAAACAAATGTGCATGCAACGTACTCTCATGTGTTTCTTTTGGGAATTTTCAAAGTTAATGCTACATGAAACATTTTGGACCAAAAAAGTAGCTGATAAAAACTTATGTAAAAAGTGACTTTCCAAGAGTAATTAGCACAACAATGTTCTTAACGCTTAATAATTGGTTCTAGGTACAGGATGTATTTCAGGCTCATTTTTATGAGGCCAAAACACATAAAATCCTTAAAATTTATATTGGTAATGGTTCAGGCTGATTTCCCTGCAATGCTTCCCCTTCCCAAGCTGCTCACAGGAGGACAATGCTCACTTGGTTTTTTTCTCACTCAGTTTCTAAAATAATTTTATAGTATTTAATGTTTGTTTCAATAGATTCATTTGCTTATACCACGGGGCTCGCAGGGCCTTTGCAGGGACTCTCTCCTGCTATTCCTGCTTGGCCAGCAGGTGTCACTGTGGGTTTGGGTGGTAACCCAATTGACCATCGAAGAGTGACTGATGGGGGTGGGGGGGGACATAATAAGAGGAGAGAAAGGGAAATGTAAAAGCAGGTTCTTAGAGGAAGAAGTCATTAAAAACCCCTTATGTTTCCATAGACTTTTTCTTCAGGAGCTCGGAATTCTTTGTACTACCTTCCCAGCTCCTGTAGACCCAGAAATGAATTTACTTGCATGACATCTAACGATGCTGAGTTAGTCACTGAAGATAACTTCACTGGATAAAATAGCCATAAAGATGAGCAAAATTGAGAAGTGGATTCTTGTAGTCTTTCCCTAATCTCTCATGTTTTACCTTTGTGCTTCATGGCCACACATCTTTTTGAACCATAGGCCCTTTTGCTTAACCTCAGAAATGTTACAAAGTCTTCCAGCTCTTTGGTAGGTCATAGATTCATGGCTCAGAATAAGATCTAGGCTATCACTAAATCCAGTGGTAAAATAAATTCACAGTTTCATTAGGTGAAGGGGCATCTTGTCTGGAAAGTTGGTTCTTATACCTCCCCCAAATCTGGATTGCTCATTTTCAAATAAGCTAGCCTATCTGAGTCATACATCTTTCTGAATACGTGGAATTTCTTAATAAATAAAATTTCAATTGGTGAAATTAACACATATTTCTTGAACAACTGTCAACTTTTCAAGAATGAATGACCATAGAACCTCCCTGCACAGAGAGGAATTCACAGCTGGCCTAATTTGAATAACGGACTGTAAATTGATTTCTTTTTTGGCTTTATACTTGGAAAGGACATCCATGTTGCTGGTGCAGAAAGCAGGCAATTTGTTAAGAAAAGATACGTGGTTTGACTTTTCCAAATAAGACTTAACACATGTGTGAAACATCCTAATTTTAGTCGAGGTCTGAGGAAAACAAAGCAGAAAAGGGTTTTGAAGGAAAATAGAACTCTTTCTACATTTGGAAGAGCTTCTGTGTCATGGTAACTCTAGCATCTACTCTGAGCCACCCATCTCAGATGATGGACAATTATCTTGTGATGGAGTTGAGGTACCTCGTTGGTTGAGGTTCTACAACCCTGGAGGGTTGAAAACAAAAGCAATGTCCACTCTGTTATGAACCTCGTGCAGTTTTCGATCTGATTTTGATTCCCTCATCTTTATGTATAAGTAAAGTTCTTAATGATATAATACATTCTTCTAGTGCTGGTTCTAGTTAATAATTAAAATAATAAAGCTCAGAAAAAAATAGATTAAATGTGCAGGTTCAGAAATACTTAGAAAACCTGATTACAAAGTATGAATACTTTGTTTCCACCTAGCTTAGTCATCCATTCACAAAGATAAATCATTCTGAGGTAAGCTGATTTAGGTCCACGAAAGAAAATACAAAGGATGGCTTATAACTAACTCCTAGGAAAATTTCCTCAGAAAATCCATGCATTTATATTTATGTCCCTTACCTGACTCTGAGAAGGCTGTTTCATTTGTACATAAGAATGTGTCATTAATGTAACATCATTTTCTGTGGTGCTCAGAGATTAAGACTCACTTTTGCTAAGGATTTCTGGCAGAACTCGTAGGAATCATAGCAACAGGGGCTATAAGCACGAGCAGCTGATGGGTGTGGGGTGGGGCGAAGTGAAAGAAAGAAGTGGGATGTTAAGGTATAAAAATATTTATCCAGGATAACAGAGCATCAACAGAATTTTCTTTTCAATTAGATGTGTACATCTGTGAAGAATGGGGTCCTTGGACATTGGTTTATCCTTTGGAAAAATGCCCACTATTTCCATGACAACTTTTTAGACCACTAGAAATAATGATGATCACTATTTCCTCTGAGCCACTGTGCCCTTTGTGTATTGTGACTGCTATTGAACCCTTAATCACATATGACTGGGTATTTTGTGTATGTGTAAGTGTGTGTGTACACATACTTGTGTGTTTTCCCAACTGGAGTCTGGTTTCTCTAGGGCGGGAGTTGCATGTTATATATCTCATGTCCCTTAAACCTTGTGCCTTGATACAAAGCACTTGGTATGACTTAAAATGAATCTTTGTCAAGTGAATGAAAATTATGAAGGATACTTTTGTTTGACAAGCATCGGTATTGTTAGATTACTTTTATGTAGTCCATATAAATGATTCACTTCTTGTGGTTCCATATCCTGATGTGAAAATTATGCATTTACTGTGTTTTCATAGATATTAACGGGAGCTATTAAAATGAGAAGTTTCTAGGTTGGTGGTCTTAGGCCTGCTATTGAATGAAAAAGATGAGGTAAATTTTAATTGTGGAAAGAATAAAACTCTATGCATTGCTTTGTTAACATTTGACAGTTTGTGCGTGCGATTTTTCCTATTTATTTTAGAAAGAACAACAATAAGACATTAATTTTCTTTAGTTTCAGCAGCTAAAGTAAAAAGGAAATAGGATGGCGAGTAAAGGGGTAGAAGTAACCAATCTGACATTGTGATATTTCTTTTCCTTAATACCAAATGTTTTGTTTAAAAAGTTAGTTTAAAAATGAAACTATGAATACGATAACCTAATTAAAACTTTACAGAAAAATGATTATATTTATGCTTTGGTACATCAGGTTTAGCTATTATGAACCAGATGGTATTATGTTTCTATTGGGAAAATATTTTTAGAAGTTATTTAAAGAATTATAAAATGAAACAAATCAAATCATTACTTGTACTTTTTTGGGTGGGGGGAGGACAGTGTGAGGAAAACTTGCAAAAAAGACTAATGTTTGTGTTTAATGATTTCATTGTCATATTTCTACTTTCTTTGTCATCCAGGGTAAACTCTAAGGATATGTCATGAATTCCTGAGCCACAATAAATCTGTGAACGTCAGACTCTGTGTGTGGGTAAAATGGATAATTTTCTGACCTTTAGTAAGCTTTCACTAGAGCAAAGGAAGTCCCTCCACATAATGTTTCCCCACCACAAAATACTGGCAGGAAGCCAAAGTATGCCCTTTGGCAAATCTCCAGTCTGGATGGCTTTCCTGGAGCTAGAAGACATTCATGAATCTGCCCAGCCCTGCAATTTTTTTTTTTTTTTTCCAGAAAGCCTTTGGAAAGACCTTTCCAATGTGCAACCTGCTGAGGGAGATGTGAGAACACATTAATCATGGATTTCTTCAAAAGAAACTTGGGGCTGTCCAGCTCTAATTCAACAGGTCCACCTTCCTGCTCAGTGTGAGCCACAAGACTATCAAAAAAATATGAGCAGATGACTTAGAATGGATCTAGCTGAAAACTAAGGTTATGATAAAAATGAATTAGAACTTTCTGACCCTTGGAGATGAAGTTCAGCCATGGTTGGCTTTACTTCTGAAGGACAAAACTGATAGTAATTAAAATACATTAGTAAATATATTGTTTATTCTTGTTTTCCTAAGTTTTATTCCAAATTTCAAATTTTTCCCATTGCTGTTTATAATTGACCCCATTTTCATTTTCAGGCATCACAAGATAGAATACTAGAGTGTTTTTCCCTTAAGACTCAGGTGTCTGGTAGTTAAGACTTGCTTGGACATTTCCAGAACCTGACTATAAACCTATACTCCAGTACTATCTCTTGCCATTACACAAATTTACACCACGATGCAGCTAATTCACATGACTTTCTGTTCCTCTGTCCATGACATTGTCTCAGCTTGGACCATCTCACTAACTTCATCCAAGCCTAATTCATCCTGCAGAGCCCAGATAAAGTGCACTGCCTCCCCAAAGCATTCTACCGCATCCCTTATCTAATAGAGACTCAAGCCTCTGAATTCTTGGGACATTTTGGGTGATTCCACTGGTAGTAACATGTCCTGAATTGCATCAGAATTATTTGTTTGTATGGCTTACAACTAGAAGGCAAGTTTCTTGACACTAAGGATCATTTCTCATTTGTATGCCTATAATATTTAGTACAAACTGCTTAGCCAACATTTGTTAAGAGACTAAAATGTGAAATTATCTTAAATATTGGCAATGAAATGAACAAATTCCTTCTTTAAACATAAATGGTCCTGTAGAGAGTATGAATTATAGACTTGTTTCATTCCCTTCAATCATGAATTATTCATTTTTTAATTCATGCTTTCAATACGCCTCTGATTGGCTTTTAAGGACAACACATACTTAGTGGCCAAAAGGGCTTGATAATAAATGGGAAAAGACTGTAGTTAAAATTAAGATGATAAAACATATTTTAAACACCGTGAATACTGCTGATAACATATTAGCAATGAGGTAGCAGGTCTCTTGGGTACCATGCTCTGAATATTAAGGCCTTATTCTTTCACCCCAATTCAGAACAAGTCTTAAGGGTCCTCCCATTTTTAGAACTCCCTGCAGGCTTCGTAGAGCTTCCATTAGGACTACATTGTAGCTCAACTTCTCCCTCTACCTAGTCCTACTTCCTTCCCTTCTCTTCCCTTCCTTTCTATAGGTTTTGTCCTCAAGAGCCCAATAACCTCCTGCATCCTATCTCTGCCTCAGAGTCCACTTCCTCAGGCCACCCAGCTTGTCTCTCTGCCCCACTCCATGACTACTCTGATTTTACTGTCACTCCCAATATAAATAGTTTTCCTGCCAGATTCAGTCCTGCTGAATCCCCACCAGCCAGGCAAGATGTCACCTTCCCCCAGACTACAGATGATGGGGGACAACCAGGTATTCTAAGTTAGAGGGAAAGGAATGAGCAACCGAAAGGGAATCAGGAATTCAGACTAGGAGCAGGTAGAGAGGGTACCAAGTGATATCAGTTATAAAGGGGTCATGTTGGAGAAGCCATGATTAGACATTTTTCCAAAGAAGACATACAGATGGCTAACTGGTTCAACATCACTCATCATCAGGGAAATACAAATCAAAACTACAATGAGATACCACCTCACAGCTGTCAGATGGCTAAAATTAACAACACAAGAAACAACAGATGTTGGCGAGGATGCGGAGAAAGGGGAACCCTCTTACACTGTGGGTGAAAATGCAAACCGATGCAGCCACTCTGGAAAACAGTATGGAGTTTCCTCAGAAAGTTAAAAATAGGACCACCCTACGACCTGGCAATTGCACTACTAGGTATTTACCCAAAGGATACAAAAATACTCATTCAAAGAGACACATGCACTCTGATGTTTACAGCAGCATTATCAATAATAGCTAAATTATAGAAAGAGTCCAAATGTCCACTGTCTGATGAATGGATAAAGAAGTTGTGGTATCTATATTCAATGGACAATTACTCAGCCATAAAAAGGAATGAAATTTTTGCCATTTGCAACAATATGGATAGAGCTAGAGTGTATTATGCTAAGCGAAATTTGTCAGAGAAAGACAAATACCATACGATTTCACTTATATTTGGAATTTAAGAAACAAAACAGATGAACATAGGGGGAAAAAAAAGAGAGAGAGGGGCAAACCATAAACCAGACTCTTAACTCTAGAAAAGAAACTGAAGGTTGCTGGAGAGGAGGTGCGTGGGGGGGATGTGCTAAATGGGTGATGGGTATTAAGGAAGCCACTTGCGATGAGCACTCGATGTTATATGTAAGTGATGAGTCACTAAATTTCACTCCTGAAACTAATATTACACTATATGTTAGCTAACTGGAATTTAAATAAAAACTTGAATAAATAAATAAATAAATGGGCCATGTTGGGGTCAAGTGGGTAAATAGGTTAGAAGAAGTAGTTAGTGAGCCAGGCTGGTTACTGACTACCTGTGAAGGAGAATATGGCCCCAGGATTGGTTAGCAGTATGGTTTTAGAGGTGTAAGGGACCTAAGTGATAGGAAAATTTTTTCTAAGGTGGTGGTATCTCTTTGTCATGATGAAATAGAGTTTATAGTATTATGTAGAGTTAATTCATGATACGAGAAATGATGGTCAGGAGGAGTGGGGATCTGTGGGATGAACAGGTAACACTAAAAACCTCTCGTGGTGATTGGCTTAGAAACCAGCAATATGGCTCACCTCGGAGCATATAACCTCTTATGATAAACAGTAACAGTAACCTGCGGTATGACATTTAGGTATTAGGCTAAACCATGTGCAATTGTCAATATTTCACTGTATTTGTCCTACAAAAATGACCTACAATTTCATATAGTTCAATCTCATAGTTTTGTTTCTTGACTGTCTTCCCTCACTGGAATGAAAGTATTTTGTTCAATACTGTATCATAGTACCCAGTACAGTGTCCAGCACAAAGTAGGTACTCAATGCAAGTTTTTGATAAGTTAATTAAGAAATGAATTATTTAGCCCCCAATTTTTTTGGCCACAATTTACTATATTACTTAGGACTCCTTCAGTTATAAATGACAGAATCCCAATATATATTAGATAAGCAAAGAAGAGAATTTATTAGTTCACACAATAGGGAATTCCAAGGAGATCAGGTACTAGTTTCAGGTACAGCTAGATCCAGTGGCTTAAATAATGTCATAAAGATTTGGTCTCTTGCCTCATTCACCTCTGATTTTTTTTCCCTTTTGGCTTAATTCTCAGGCAGGACCTTTCAATTTGATGATTACTAGTGGCTCCAGGCTTACTGTCATTAGCTTAGCAAATGCCAACAAAAACGAAAATGCCTGTTCCAATCAAAAGTCCTGACCTTGCCTCTCAAAGAAACTATTCTTGCAATATTTGAGGAGCTAAAGTAGGCGGTCAGTCTGCCTCAGTTAACTGGACTGAGAATGAGAGAAATGGTGGTTCCCTGAAGGAAAATCATGGTGCTGTTACCAAAATAATAATTATAATGACCAACACATTGAGCCCTTACTTCCCAGGCACTCTTCTAAAGGCAATCCCCTCAACAGTCCTGTAAGGGAAGCACTAATTCTATCTCTACTTTATACATGAGTAAATTGAAGTGTAGAGAAGTTGAGTAACTTGTTCAATATAGTAGCTGTGGAGACAGACCCAGGATTAAAACGTCAATAGTCCAATTTACAGCCCATTCCTTTAACCACCTCATTCTGCCACCTGAAAAAAAGTTTAGGGATAAGGGAAAACATGACTGTCCACTCTACTTTGCTTATTAATTTATAGAGCCAGTGGTTTGGTTAGCATCTAATTCATAGTGGCAAATGGAGAGTTACTGGTTCACTTGTCAAAATGTTGCCGGGGAGAATTTTTTCTCTAACGTCATCCCAAAAGTTGTTTTTTGGCCCCTAAGAAAGTAATTCCCTACAACTACAGGTTTTTCATTTTTTATTTCCTCTACATTCTTCTCCCCAGCTTGATGACTTCCACCAAGTCAATTGATTCTGTTCAAAAATAATATTTAGAGTATCTTCAGTGTAGTGAAACAAGAACACTATTTGGTTGTTTAAAAACATATTATTAAATATATGAATTATTGCTTTGACATTCCAGTAGGTTCAGGGTTTCTTTTTTTTTTTTTTTTTAAGATTTTATTCCTAAGCCCTCTCTACACCCAACATGGGGCTCAAATGTACAACCCCGAGATCAAGAGGTGCACGTTTCCCTCACTGAGCCAGCCAGGCACCCCTGTTCAGGATGTATTTGAATCATCCATACTTTAGTTGACTCTTTCGACGCTGGAGTTACTCCCTGGTAAAGACCATCCATTGCTCTCTTTTGTCTCTCCTTTCCGTACCCATCTCCTTGAGAGCAACTTACCAAACTTTTACTTCTAACAGGTGTGGTGTAGTGGAGGCTCAGATGTTCCATTTTCCCTCAAACATGGTGGATGGTGCTTGGTTGGAGGGAGTTCTGGAGAACTGGAGAGAACAGAGTCCTGAAAGTCAGTCCCCTTGCCTGGGGTTGATCCAGCTTGTCTTTGAAGAAGAATGTCCAATCGGCTTTATCTCCTATAGAGCGGGAGTGCAGTTAGGTGAAGGATTTATATAAAGGTTCTTCCCAGTAATTCTCCTGCCTGTCTGATTCATGTACTTACAGCTGAGTTGTAATCTCTGCTCCTTTTTGCAAATCAGAATCCTCTGCAACTTTCTAGTTTCTGCCTTCTCATGACATCAGCTCTGTCTTGCCCAGGTGCTGCCTCTGGCACTCACTATGTCTAACTGACTCCATCTCAGTGAGTTCAAAGTCGTAAGTTTCCTACTGGTTCATCCCAAATTATAGATGAGTTCAATGTTAGATCATTGAATTTTTCTCATCCTATAAAATGTTGCCAGAGAGCAGGATCATGTGGTACTAACATGGACTTAGGACCACTCCTTCAATGAGTGGAGAGCAATTGCCAAAGGAGTGTGCAAGAGTGGGTGGGGGTGGCATGAAGGAGCATGGAAATCATAAATATGTCTGATACCTTTTCCAACATTGTTCCTTATTATAAAACAAAGTAATTTCTTAGGTGATATATCTGCAGGGAAAATACAATGAGGGCTAGTTTTCATGGTAATGATCTATAGAGCACACTTAATCCTGAAGTGACTTCTGAATTCTCACAGACTAACTGTGGTCACAGAGGGGTTTTTACAATTACAGGTTGTTTACTTTATTTGAAAATGGTAACCTGGGTATGCCCTACAGATAGTGCTCCATTAATCAGGACATTGGGTTATTCCCAATACCTGTTTAAGCTGCACAAGAAATTTTCCTGCATTTGGTCATTAAATATAATTTCATGAAATAGAAAAATGGAGCATAAAAATAATGATTTAAATTGCCAAATCAAAAGTCTTGTTATTAATGAAGAGAGGAGCTTGGCTGGCAACAATTAAAAAGTCATGTAACATCTGATGCCAATGCAGATGGGAGAATTCTCCTGTATTGCAGGTAGTATAGACATTCTGGAGAGTAGCATGCAAATATGAAGTGAAAATAAGTATACATCTTCCCCATGACCCAGTAGTCTACCTCAGATACATTTCCCAAAAAAAAAAAATGCTTTCACTGTCTAAAGAGGTGTATATGAGAATGTTCAGAGCAATATTACTTATGGTAACCAGGACTGGTGGCAACCTGGGTGTCCATTCCTGAAAGTAATGGATAAGAAAAGATGCATTCTGATAAGAATACGCAGCAGTTTGAAGTAATAGACTAGATTTACGTACAGAAGCATTGGCGGATCTTAATAAAAGACCATTGAGTGAAAAAGTAACAGAAGGAGAGTTTCATGCAATATTGCTTTTGTAAATTAAAAACAGGTACTGCACAAAACAACACTAAATTGTTCAAGGACATGTGGATACCCAAGGACATAGAGTAAACACATTAGAGGGACTGCCTATGGGAGGAAGGACAACAGAGTCGGGATGAAAGATAAAGGGGGAAGATAATAAAACTTAAAAAGAGAGAGAGGGCTTTGCACAAACAGATGCTAGTGAGCCACAAACTGAGGAATATGATAATTCTCAATCTTGTACACCCAAGGTCCAAAGAAGAAAATAAGTCAAGTAGAAGGGGGAGACATTCAGCTCAGTTAGGAGGGAAACCCACTTCTAAGTGGGGGGAAAGCTCGAAGCCAGTGTACCCTGGCTTTAGGTTCTCCCTTCTTTTGGTCCCTAGCACTAATGCGGGCTGAGATTATCTGGTCCTTGTGCCCCATGTTCTAGCTGTCTGAGACAGAGGGAGGACAGGTGGAGGCCCCTGGCGAGGTTGAGTGCCCACTGGAATGCTGATTATGAGACATGGGGGAAATGCAGGGAAGTCCTGAGCTGCAACCAGGGCTCTCGATGAAAACCAGTAGAAAGTGGCTCCGCTGTGACCTATGACTCTTTCAGACCTTGGTTTCTTCCCTGGAAAAGTGAAAGGGTCTCATCTCAGATCTCTGTTCTGAAGTCCCGATGGTTTATGATTCTCCCTCACACAAACGCATCACTGATGAAAACGTGTGGAGGGACAGTGCCCAGAAAGTGTGAGCCCTCTCTTCTCCGTGGCCTAAGGAAACAGCCTGCTGCCCTCCACGACCCGGTGGCCAAATGCACACGGGATCTCATCCCAGTCGCCTTCCTGTTAGATAGAGGAGTCAGGCAAACACGTTTGCTCTGATCCTTTAAAAAATTCTTCCTTCGAATTCTAAGGAAATGTGATATGCAGAGATAACAGATAAAACTGGCACGTTTAAAGTTGCCACTTCAGGGGCTGTTTTATATTAATCATCCCTTTGGGTGATTAATTCCCCAGGATCATCTGAAGAATAGGAAATAAGGTAGGATTACACTCTGTATAGAAACCATGTGAAAGTAGGCCCTTTTTTAAAAAGGCCCAGACTACAAAAAGCAAGAACATTCTGAAATAAAGGGCTCTTTTCATCAAAGACTTCTTTTATTAGGAAAATATTGAAATGTCCCTTCTTCCTTATTTCTTCTGAATATTTTCATTTTCTCCCCAGGACTTTAATACCTCTTGCCCCAACAAAAATGGACATTTATTCTGTAAGACAAAGTGGCAAGGTTAGTAAAATCAGTATTAATGCGCATCCCCTCTTTTTCTGATCGTCTCAGCTCTCAGGTGCTCTCCAAAGAGGTCAGTGTCCACCTGTACCACTCAGAGTGATGGGCTTCATTAGAGGAAGGGGTTACACTCAATATGTAGCAAGCCTATGTCGCCCGATCAGGGAAAAAAGCGTCTTTTGAGCACCCCGCCCCCCCGCCGCCGCCGCCGCCTCCGCCGCCTCCGCCGCCTCCGCTGCCACACCGTGCTGAATTGTACATTTGCATTTCTCCTGATGAGGAAAGTCCTCCCCCCCCCCCCCCGCCCCAACCATCAGTTTTTCTGGTTTGGGAGTACTTCCCGTGAAATGACAGAGATGTCTTCCCCCATGGAATCAGCACGCTGTGACACATTGTTGGGTCAGTGGTCAGATGGGCTGCTCTTTCCCTGAGGAAGATCCACCTCGCTATTGGTGATTACTGCAAAGGACCAGATGTTTTTCTTTAACCTCCTATTGGTTCTAATCTCCCTCAATCTTTGATCCCAGCCCCACTTGAAAGTAACCCCTCATTTAGCTCCTCTTGGGTGGTCCTCAGTGGAGATTTAGTTAATTCTAACTTCTTGTACAGTCTTCCCCCATGTGCTTCCATGGTAAAATTCTACCTTTCTAATTGCTAAGAGGAAAATTGTTAATCCTTTTGATTCAGGGAGCAGCATAATAGCCTGAAAATTGGCAACTTAATTGAAAAACTCAGAAATTGCTGACTCCTTGTGGTAGCCCTGTAATATCATTTCCTTCCACATTCTTTGTTTTTTTTCCAATATAAAATAAAATAAAGTAACTGAAATGAAATTTTATTTTAAACGTGCTTACAAAAGACTCTCCTCTTGTTATCTCTCTGTTCCAAGATTCTGTTTGGATTTCTATGCATGCTCTCAGGTATTTTATTGGTTGCTACAGATCAGCTTAATGGGTTATTATAGAAAATACTCACCAGAATGCAGAAAGGACATGTGACACTGACTAATGGGAAATAGAAATTCTTCCCCTCCCTCCTTTTCCATTATGTAAGAATAAACAACTCTAAATCGCTACTCTTCGATTCCCAGGGCTGTCTAGGCTACATATGTCAAATGTCAGTCTGCGTTTTGAAGATTAGGTTATTCTGCAAAGCGACTGGTATATATTAGTATTCTCTTGACTTCATTATCAAAAGCTAACCGAGCAAGTTAGTCTTTTGAAAGAGATTTCCAATTTTGCTTTGGGTTCATAAAAGTAAATTCTTTAAAAAATCTGGGAATAAAAATGTTTCTGGGTTCTTGGCATAGTCCATTGATCTTGCTTATGAACAGAGAAAAGGTCAAGGATTTTGCTTATTTGTTTTCCATAGGCACTCTAAATTTTAAAAGATTTGGAGACTTTTAAGGGACTTTTAAGAGACACTTAATTTGTTACAGATGCATTAACATATTGAATTTATGTGAAAGAGTGAAGGCCAGGCAAAGGATATTGGGTTCATTATTTATTAGTGGAGCTAGTCAAAACTTCCCTGTTTTAACCAAGTGGTGGTTTGGCCCCTATTCAAGAAGCCATCTCTTAATATTGCTGTCCCCAGCAATTAATGTACGCTGAGAGGGTGGGGGTGCCTTTACTACACCCAGCCATATTGGATTCTAGACTTTGCAGGTCTATCTTGCGTCTGTCTGGACAGGACATAATGCTTCTGGGTAATCATTTCAAAGTGTGTGCTATTCTTGCTTTCTACTCAAAATGAAACTTATCAACGAGGCCTACAACTGTAAGGTGTCCGAGCTCTCCCCATCACGTCTCAGTTCCCATCCTATCCCCCATACTTTCTCCACTCTTGATACACTGGCTTTTTCTCAGGGCCTCTTACCATGCTCCCTCCTCCTGCATGGAAAACTATTCCCTGAAGGTCACACAATTTATTCCTACTCAGCGTCTGTCTCCTCATGAAAGTCTTCCTTTCATGACTGTGTCACGTTGATTATGGTGAGCTCTCATATTATCATGCTCTTCACATCCCAGTTTCAATTTTGTATTTATGTCTTATTTGATTGTCTTTCTACTCCACAATTTTGAGAACTCCACAAGGGCAGAGACAAGGTTGAGTCTTGTTTGCTCTTCTATCTCTAGTGCTTAGGAACGTGTAGTAAGTATTCAATAAATGTCTGTAGAATGAATGAAAGAACAAGTGAATGAATAAGTGAATAAATGAATGAATAACATTAAGGTTCACTTGAGCTGCCTCTGACAATTTCATGTATGAACTCAATGTTTTTTTCCTGACGTCCCTACATTTGGGTGTATCTGCATCTCCTCTCTTGTATTATTAAGTTTCCAGAGGGTGAAGACTGGCTTTCAGCCTTCTGAGATAATTCTCTGGTCCATTTCTCAGTACAGTCTCAGACAGTGGTAGGGGTCAGGACCACCCCTATGAGGTTATAGAACATAGAACACAATAACACACACTCTGCTCTTTCCTGCATAGAGAAATGCATTCAAATTAAAGAAGAGGAGAAGAAGTAGAGACAGCATAAAAGACAAAGGCAGCCTGAAAGGTATGTGGGGAGGTATGTGGGTATGTGGACTTTGGTTAATGCCTCATCAGAATTTCAAGGCTGATTTAGTGTGTAACAAGTCTGGAGTTTCTCTGAGCTCCAGCCTGCAGGGGCCTCCTTCCCATTTTATCCCCCTGGGGGAGATACGCCTTGCCTCCACCGGAATCATAACTGTCAAAGTCATATGGCATTAGCCATGCAAACTGCTAACCATAAACAATTCTGTCCTATAATGATAGAACTCAAAATGGAAATTAAAATTGACCATGCTATGTCCCAGTTGCCTATCATTCTCTTTATCCTCTCACTTAGTTTTATGGAGCTTCTGTCCCTTTACAACTTTTTTGAGTTAGAACACAGTTCCAAGGCCCTCAGTGTGACCCTCAGGCACCTTGACCACACTGGCTGGCCCTGAAGGACAGCTATCGATAAGTGACTTCTCTTCAAGTAATTGCCCATACCCCTAAAATATCAGATTATCATACCCCTATCAGATCGTCTCAAGCAGAATCCAAAGTTTCTCTTTCAAATTAGCCTTCACTCTAAGAACAGAAGCTAGAATCCAGTATTAAAACTAGTTTTAAATAAATCCAGTCATAAAACTAGTTTTATGACGTTTTCCTATTTATTTTTGCTATTATTTCACATTTTAATTAATATTTTTCTCTAAAATTATGTTGTTGAAGAGTCAGTTAAGCACCCCACTCTTGGTTTTGGCTCAGGTCATGATCTCAGGGTTGTGAGATCAAGGCTCAGGTTGGTATCTGCACTCAGCATGGAGTCTGCTTGGGATTCTCTCTCTTTCCCTCTGCAACTGCACCCTCCAGTCTCTAAAATAAATAAATAAATTTTTTAAAAAAATTTAAAAAATAAAATTGTGTTCTTGAGATTTAGAGCAAGAATCCAATTTTATGATGTCTCCTACCCACATTTGTCCATGTAGAGTTTATACTGTTGCATTGAATGAGATAAACTTTACCTCTTTTTAAATAAGAAAAACTTATCTTTCTGTTGGTGACTACCAAGGGGAAAACATAATTTTATCATGCTATTTCATCTCTACTCTATCCAGTGCTTGTCAAATTTGGAAACAAAAATTGGAAAATCTCACACTTCCCAAATGAGTCCCTGTGGTAAATAGAACCTTAGCCCTATGTTACCACACTGCATATGATAGTGCTTTTAAAAAGCCTTTAAACATAGGTAACAATGTGTCTTAAAGACTGGAACTATTGATTTATAAAGTTAAGTGTGAATAAAATCTAAAGATAAATAGTGTATCATTAAAAAGTGAAATAATATTATTTTGATTCATACTTGACAATTTTTGAAAGAATGTTAAGCTCTTACATAAATACATGGCTTCCCCAGCTGTTCAAATAGTATGATTAATTAAATGGATTCTGTCTGAAAACCAACACTGGCTCTTGTTCTCAAGTTGCAAATATGTCCAATGTAAAGGGAAATGGAAAAGTATTTCTCTGGTATCTACTGCATTTGAGGTAAAGAATTAATATTGTTAAAATACCAAAGTGTTCCTTAGTAGGTGTTTGTGGCATGTGCACGTGTGTGTGTGTTTGTGTGTGTGTGTATGATACTTTTTTTTAATGGCAGGAAACTTCACCTATAATGAACTTAGCTATTTGACAATCTCATCAATCCAGAATAAAGCCAAGAATTTGTTAAAAGCCAACAGAGGAGACCACTTAGAAGCCCAGATAGAGGTGATCAAAGCCCACTCACTTTATCTCTTGCATTTAAATATAGAAAGAAAAAAAGTCATAGACCTTCAATTAGAATACTACTATTTTTATTTTAGTGTAATTTAAATAATTTGCCTGGAGGGTACAAAGCATGAAGCGATTGCTTGGGCAGATTGCAGTGGTTGACTGGGGCTGGAGAGTTGGAAAGGCTTAAACCAGAATACACTGGGGAGTCAATAAAAGTTCTGAGTAGGAGAGAGACATTATCAGACATGTTCTTTAGGAAAATTAATCTAAGTGCAAGAATATATTGCAGAAGCTGGAAATCAAAGGGAGTTATCAGACTATTGCATTAGTCCAGAGATTATGGCATTAGTCCAGATGAGCAGTAATAAGATTCTGATCAAAGGTACAGAGAGGAAAGTAAACTCTTAAGAAATTTCATGAAATAGAATAAAAAGGACTTGGGAATTGTTCAGGTGGGAGACATAGAAGAGAGAAAAATCAAAGGTATTTTTAAAATATTCAAATCTGTGATAATGAAGTGGTGCTATGGGCAGAATTAAAACACACAGGCGGAAGAACAAGTTTGGGGGGAGGTAGAGGAAGGCGGTGAACTCAAGTCTGCAATTTGAGGCACCAGTAGAATATCCAGGAAGAGATGTCTAACAGCAGTCACAAATGCAGCATCATACCGTCCCTGGGGCCAGCCGTAAAACAAAAGCCACAACAGCGAATGTTTCCTGAGCTCTTCCTAGGTGTAAAGCACATTCCAACATGTTTCGTGTGTTTAATATTCACAACTTTCCCATAAGGTGAGTACTATTTTAAATTCATTTAAAATTTTTATTTTAATTAATTTATAATATGTAAAAATAATTTCATAATAATTGCAAAAATTCAAACCATAGATATGTGTGGAAAGTCAAAAGAAAGAATAAGAGGTGTTAAGTGAATCACAGGTGTTTTTCTTCTTAAGTAATGTTTAGAGCAAATTAAAAGCAATATCCAAAAAAGACACTTCCTTCAAGAGGAAATGAAAAGCTGCCTAGAAAAGGAGAAAACATCAAAACTACAATAAGTAGAAAAAAAGAAGTCAAACAAATACACCACCCCCCACCAATAAAACATAGAAAAACTACAGCAGTCTTGGCCTCTTTAGGAGAGAAATCGTCTTTCCCCATTTACTAAGATCTAGAGTTCTCATTCTACAAGAGCCCAGTGGGTAATTGATGTTAAAATGATACCAAGAGAAAAGGTAAATGATATTTCACGTAATCCCTTAGGAAGGCAGAAAAATTTAGTTCCAATAAGGGATAAAATCAAAGATCTTTTGCACGATGGATTAACTTGTAATGTAATCAACAAAGTCAGCATGACGACATGAATTATTCCATGATGGTTCCACACTGTTGAGTTTCATGTTATGTTTCGAACAAGCGAGGTAAGAGACGTTTCTTCCCAGGCAAGCAGGGACTGCGCCAAGGTTGAAATTCTACTAGCAGGGACTGGTATTGGAGTGGGTGTGGTTTTTCTGCACTTTGAGGGCTCTAATTAAAGGGGAATTAGAATCAAAGTCTGAGATGAACGCTGGGGTGGGCCCAGAATGTAAGGGAAGTTCTGAAACATCTAGTCCAAGGGTAATGAATGAAAAAACAAAAACTAGATTTAAAGCAACGAATCACACCAGAGAACTGCAGGCAAAATGGGGTTTAACAGGGTTTTAGAGCAGGGACCAGAAGGATTCCCAGAAACAATGGGGTATAGAAGGTATAAGACATTTGTAGGGTAGCCAGGATCAAGTATAAGGTTGGGGAAGGAACAATGGAGGGCTCAATTTTTTAAGCAAAGAAATGAAAGTCTCATGAATATAAGAAAATGAACGAATTCAAAGAATTTACAAAGAATGTGGGGAAACATCTGGAAGGCAGGAAGCAGAATGATAAATATCTATCTAGCTCATGTATATGTCTCATATATACATACATATTTTAAATATATTTTTAAATATATTAAGATGCTGGCCACTGTCCAGTGCTTACTTCCACTAGTGACCAAACAGGAGAGAAAGGAACTTAACTTCAAGTGAAAAAAATTTTTTTAGTTTTTAAATTGCTTGCCAGTATGTATTATTCTGCTCTGTGCATACAAAAAATGTGAAGAATTTACAAAACTTGACAATAAAAAATAATTCAATAAAAGTGTAGGCAAATGGTTTGAGCTAATTTGCAGACATGCAGATGGCACATAAGTACATGAAAGATGCTTAACCATTATTAGTCATTAAGGAAGTGCAAATTAAAACAACAATGAGTTACTATTACATGCCTGTTAGAATGACCAAAATAAAAATACTGAAAATAGCAAGTGCTGACAAGGAGTTTGAGCAACTGAAAGTCTCATGTATTGCTGGTGGGAATGCAACATGGTACAGTCACTCTGGTGGTTTCTTACAAGTTAAACATACACTTAGCATATGACCCAGCAATCCCACTTCTAGCTATTTATCCCAAAGAAATTAAAATTTATTTTTAAACAGAAACTTCCATATAAAGTGCCTAAAATAGCGTTATTCAAAATCACCCCAAACTGGAAACAACCCCCAAACACTTAAATGGCTGCTAAATTCACACAGTGGAATACTACTCGGCAATAGTAAGTAACATACTACTGATACATACAACAACATGAATGAATCTTAAATGTGTTATGCTAACTGAAAGAAACCAGTGTTAAAATATTGAATACTATATATATTTCATTTATGTGTCACTCTGATAAAAGCAAAACTATAGGGTCAGAGAACAGATCAGTAATTGCTAGGGTTTGGCGGGTATGGGATTATGACTACTGAGGGACCATACAGGAAATACTCTGGGATGTAAGAATTATGCTGAGTTCATTGGTGCGCTGGTTTCAAGAATCTACGCATGTGTTTAAGTCCATAGAACTTTAAATAAACAAACAAACAAAGAATTGTACTGTGTGTAAAACATTTTAAATAAGATAAATTTAAAATGGCAATAACTGTTTATTGCTTCCAATTTTGTGAGTCAGGAATTTGGCAGGGTTCAGGTAGGATGATCCTTTTGCTCCACATGATGCCAACCATGGGGCTAAAGAGCTCAAGACAGTCTGAGTCTTGATGCTATCAACTAAGATATCTTGGTTTTTCTTTACATGATGTCTCTTTCTCTATACTCTTATTCTCCAGGTGATCTCTCTCTGCATGTGCCTTCTTTCTACAGCAGGATAGCTTGAACTTCTTTACATAGTAACATGATTCTAAAAACAAAAGTGGAAGCTATGATGCCACTTAAGACCTGGTTTCAGAAGTTCCAGAACGTTATGTTCATTGCATTGTATTAGTCAGAAGTCTAGTCCAGATTAAGAGGAGAAAAAATGCCCTCCACCACTTGATGAGAGGGGCCGTAAAGTCTTATTGCAAAAGAGCATGGACACGAGGAGGTATGATTTATGGGGGTGGGAGCAGGGGGGAGCACAATGAATATTCCAAACAGAGAGAACAGCATATGCAAAGGCTCTGAAAAAGCTGAAATCAGAGAAAACTATAAGAAGATCACTGGCTGATGATGAATGAAAAAAAGTTTCAAGAGGGATGAGGTTGGAGGAAAAAGCAGAACAAGATCATGTGGGACCTGAAGGCTATTGTTATGAGTTTGATTTATTCTAAGTGCAGTGGGAAGCCAATGACGGATTTCAAGAAGGAAAGATCTGATATGATTTGTCTTTTCAAATGGTGACTCTTGGCTCCTGTGTGAATTCCAATATTCATTCATTAGCCACTTGAAGAGAGACACTATTCAAAGTTACTTCAAATGTGAAATACAGATTAAAAAACACATTGCATTACAATTTAATGTGAAAAATTCAAATCACATGTCTTATTTACATTTATTTAACGCACATTTTAGGGACCAATGTATGTCCCAGTGAAACTAAGGAAAAAATTTGAATGTCCTTGGGTAATGTGAACCTTTCCCCCCACCCCACAAGTCAAGTTTCCAAACCATTACAACACTATTGATTGCCTTGAGAACTGGAACCAGAACAAGTCTACCTTCTGAGACAGGGTAGTGATAAGCCATAAAAGGTATGCTGTGTGGGGCTGTGGTTTTACCTTTAAGTGCACACATAGGGAAGAGATTGAAGAAGGATGACAGATTACAGACATACCGGGTTCTCAGCAGGTTGGCTCTGTGTGAATGACCATGTGTAATCTGTGTGGGTGCAAAACTAGGGCTAAATACACGAGAGGAAAGTATGTAATTAATCAGAATCATGCCCAAGAATGTTGTAGACAAATCCTCTTTAAGAAATCAAAATCAGCATAATTTGCTAAGCATTTATTGTGTGCTGAGCATTGTCATAAACTCTGAGGCATAGAAAAGAAATATTAGTATAACATGATATAGAAGAAACATCATAGTCAGGAGATGGGATTTTGGTCCCATCTCTGCTGTTAACTTGGTGTAGAAAGTTGAGCAAGTTATGTGTCCTCAGTGGCTGTCTGCTTTCTGTTCATACAGATTGCTTCCAGCTATGATATTCCATAAGCCTTTCATTCCATAAGACATACTTCCTACCATTGAGTTTACAACATGCAATTGTTGAGAAGCAAGACTTAGACCAATGAAACCGAGGGAACAGATTTCAATTCACTTCAATTCTACTAATATTTATTGTAAGAGGGTGGATTAAAATATTCAGAGGCTTACTTTCAATCTTACTTTTATTGACTGAACTAGGAGGATGGCTGCACTTTCCATTACAAATTTAAATTGCAAATTCCATTTTTAAAAGATCTTTTTTGGTGAGGGCATGGCTAGGGTAAAGGATCTTTGTGTGGCAATTGCAGAATTCCACCTGCAAATACCATTACCACATATTTTAGGGGGAAGTAAGCTTGAAACATTTTGCTTATTTGGAGGATGATAGCTTGCTAAAGGTGAAGGAAGTGCAATTACAAGTTGAGTAAAGAAGAAAATCAATTAACATCTCTCCTCCCCTACAACAATCATCAGCACCTTTAGGGTAAAAAATATAGAAATTCTCTTATTTTGTGCTTCTTGTCTCACATTTTTCGAGGCTTCTCTTGTAGCCACAATAGAATATGAAATAGTGTAGGTTTCAAATCTACTTTAAATGTTTTTTCAATGGCTGGTGGATTCTCTTGGTTATCCTATTGTGCATTTGTACCTGCTCTTACTGCAGCCACAATGGCCCTGGTGCTAACTTCAGGTTTGCAAATGTCCTTTCCATACTTGTGAATGAAAGACATGGAGATGGGATTCACCAGCCAACCAATATTTAAGTATATTAACTATGTCCTTGGAAAAATGTAAGGAATTGGCCAAATGTAATGAATAAGACAGACATGATCTTTGCCCTTACAGATCTTACAGTCTAATGAGGAAGACAAAGAAAAGTATTATGAGTATGATGAGTGTAACAAAAACAAAGAGCTAAGATGTGTTCAACAGAAGGACCTAGAATTAATTGATCATGGTCTGAGGACAATGAGAAAACCAGTCACACTGGAGTAGAGACCTGTCATCTAATAAAGAATTTGGCTGGACTTTGGTCCCTGGAAGGTAACCTCTAAATCCCTGGAATTTCCCAAGGGATGAGTGTCTTTGTTACTCGTAGTGGAACCCAGCTCTATGCCTGAGTTTATGCTAAGGAGAAGACTCAGGATGGGGCTAGCTAATCTGAGAGGACCAATCATGTGATTAGAGAGCATGGGGCTTGGCACATGTGATATCAGCCTGACCTTTGGGGAGAGGAGGAGTACTGGAAATTGAATCCAATCACATGGCCAATGATTCAGTCAGTGGTACCTATACAATGAAATCCCAACAAAAGCTATGGACACCTGGGACTTGAGTAAGCTTCCTGGTTGATGATACACATTGATGTGCTAGGAGGGTGACAGGTCCTGAGGAAATGAAAGCTTTGCCTTTGGGACCCTCCTATACCTCCTCCTATGTGTCTTTTCAGTTGGTTGGTATTAATTTGCCTCTTATAGGTGAAACCATACTCATAAGTATAGTTCTTTTTTTTTTAAGATTTTATGTATTTATGACAGAGAGAGAGACAGCGAGAGAGGGAACACAAGCAGGGGGAGTGGGAGAGGGAGAAGCAGGCTTCCCACTGAGCAAGGAGCCCGATGTGGGACTCAATCCCAGGACCCTGGGATCATGACCTGAGCCGAAGGCAGACGTTTAATGACTGAGCCACCCAGGCACCCCTCTTTCCTAAGTTCTATAAGTCATACTAGTGAATTATTAAACCTGAGGGGGTAGTGGGAACCCCCAAGCTTGTAGCCAGTTGGTCAGAAGTGCAGGTGGCCTGAGAACTCCAGAGATTATGATTGAAGTCTGAAGTGGGAGGAGTCTTGTGGAGGATTGTGTCCTCAACCTGTGAAATCGGACCTAACTCTGGGTAGTTAGTGTCAGAATTGCATTATAAGGCCAATAATGGGAAACCCAATTGGATTGACAAAATTGAGGCAGATTAAGGAAGATTTAGATATCAGACATAGATATTAGACTTGGAAAGGGGAGATGATATGATAAAATAACAAAAGCTTAAATTTCTTAAGTGCTTGCAATGCATCAGGAACACTTGTAAGGATTTTAAGGTATCTTCTCATTACCTTTTACCTCCTTCTATCCTATTATGTGGGAAACATTGTTAATTATTTCATAGACAAGTACTAAAAAACAAAACAGAACCATGAAAATAACAACAAACACTGGACTCCTTGCTAATCTGAGAGTTGCCATGCATGTGCTGTTGACCTTGGAAAAACCGTAACTTTACATGACCTCAGTATCCTCATCAACCCTTCCACCTCTAGGATTTTAATATTCCAGATGGTGCTGTCTGAAAAGTTACAGGTTATTTAAGTAGTCTCTAGGAAAAACTTTAATTTTGGACATTCATTTGTATTTTCAATAAGCATTTATTTAATTAAAAAATTTTTTTCAAGATTTTATTTATTTATTTGAGAGAGAGAGATTGAGAGAACAAGTGGGAGGAGAGGCAGAGGGGAGAAGCAGACTCCCCGCCGAGCAGGGAGCCCGATGTGGGACTCGATCCCAGGACTCTGGGATCATGACCTGAGCCAAAGGCAGACGCTTAACGACTGAGCCACCCAGGTGCCCTTCAGTAAGTATTTATTGAACTTTTGCCATGTGCCATATGCTAGGCTATGTGTAGGAGACACAGAGATAAGCAAAATGGGTATGGTTCCTTCCCTCTAAGAGCTAATAGTCATTCCCTCAATACCTGTAGTATTAGGTAAATTCCCTTCTTATTTCAAATAAGATTACTTTTTAAATGAGCAATATGAAGGAAAGTAGGTGGGTTAGAAGAAAGGCAGCATATTGCATGGGGGTGAAGGAGATTGGGAATGAGCTTTGCCTTGCTGTTAGGAAAGTGGAAGTTTGAATGGAAATGGAACGTTGTGGATGGACTGTGGACATGTGAGAGATCATTTTTAGCACTAGATAGTGATTTTTAGGAGCAAGCCCCAACAGTAGTGTGTGTGTGTGTGTGTGTGTGTGTGTGTGTGTATTTTGTACATGAGTGACAAAGGATGCAGGGCATTATTCTCTCTACATATTTACTCTCACTGATTATACAAGGACAATACACCAGTTTCACAGCCTAGAGTAAGAAGAGATTTCAGGTTTGGAGTAGAGAATTCAAGCAGAGGAGTAGATGAGACTGGCTGGGCAGGGTGACATTAAACATGCATAAAGACTATACCCGTGTTTCAGAGTTTCCAGAACCATCTGGGGGTACTTTGCAAACATATAGATTCTACCGTGGACTCTTAAAATCAAAATTTCTAGAAGAGGAGATTTAGGAATAGGGCTTTTGAGGTGATACTGATGCTTTGCTGGATTTGAGAACCACCGGTTTACCTGATTGGCAGACAGTGATGATCTCAAAGATTCAAAGAGACCTGTCATCAATAACGACCACTTTGCTTTTCTCTCCTGTTCTTTTTCTTCTGAATGGGCCAGTTTGGTTTCTAAATCTATTGATTTATGGATACTGCTTTCTCCCTTCTTCCATCTGCGAATTTTTATTCTCAGTTTCTTTTGTTGGCATCTGAAGTTAAGGAGATGTGTTTTGCATTTTTTTGTGGTGGGGTCATTTCTGCCTTGTATAGTCGACATAGATTGGGTACTTTTGGTAAGAATCTCAAGGATGGGGTAGAAGGTAGATCTTAGCCATCAAAATCATTTGAACTAACCAAATCAACAATAAATCACAAACTCTAGATTTTTGTTTAAAGGGGAGGAGACCAAGGCAGTGGATGTGCAAATTAACCAGGCCACGACTTTCTGGCTCTGGTTCATTTTGTAAACAAAAGCAGGCCTGAATTCAATCAAACATTACTTGTTAAAGTAAACTAGCAAAAAGCTGGTGAAAATTAAAGTAGAACAGAAGATGGTTTCAATAATTTCATTCTCTGGCTTTTAGCTTAAAAAAATCTACCCACCATTCCATTCTATGGGGCTTTTCCTCTCTTTCAAGATACTTTCTTGAAAATTAAAGAACATTTTAATTATGCACATATTGAGAAATGCTACCTGTAGTATTGGGTAAATTGCCTTGAGAACACAATTCCGAATACTATCATTTGTCGTTTTGACAGTACTTTTGTAGGCTTTTAGAGACTTTTTAGACAGAAAGGGGACCCAATAAGTTGGCTAGCTGAGAGACTAAATTGTTTGATAAATACCATGTGTCTGGTATGCTATCCTTGTTTGAAGTGACACTGAGAGATTAGTTGTTTCTAGACATTTTTTGGTTAAATTTTTGATGTATACATTTTTTGGTTAGGTCTTTGAGTTTTCCCTCAAAACCGAACAGGCCTAAAGGATTGTGAACGTGGGCCATTGCTTTTGCCCGAGGTGAAGTTTTTCACTGAGGTGACATGTCTTTCTCAAAGGGGGACGGTAGGAATACCATCAGAATCCATGCATGAAGGGAAATTCGAATTATTAAGCCTAGACTTACAAGCTTCAGTAGGAATTTTCTTTGCACGTAGAACTGCCAATTTGGGGGTTGTGTTGGGGCAGGGATCCAGAAGATCATTTCTAAGAGTTTTGGGACTAATTGTAGCTGTCTAGCTGTCCACCTAGGCCAAAAGTAATCCCGAGTCATTGCCTGAAATTCCCTCCACCTGTGAGCTTGTGTTATGTTCCAGCAATTGAAAGAGGTGTTGATTCATTTCAGGCCTAGTTTGTCTATGATGAAGTTCAACCCACCACAGAAGGACTCAGGGGAACTGTATTGTGGGCTCTAGGTCTGTGATTTATGTTTTCTCTGCACTTTTTTCTGTTTTCTCTGCATTACTGACAGTGGGGTAGACATCATATGTGGTTAGCCCAAACGTTAATGCACAGTACCTTACAAGAGTGCAGAACAAAGGTAGGCAAGAATATCTTATCGGCGCAAATCAACCGTTGGTGATAAACCACCCACCAAAGTGAAACAGTAAACATACTCCCCTGCTCTGGAATCAGATCCAGGAGGCAGACATTTGTGATGGCCTCGCTGAGGGCCATTCACTATCATCAAATCATGGTGCAGGACTTGGACTTCCTCCCACTCAGCTCTATCAGTTGATGGTAGAATACTCAACTTGGGATGGATAACAGAAAAGCACGCTCCCTGCCCTGCCCATTCAGAGCTCTTAAGTCCTAGAAGAAGATTCATTTGATGCTTAATGATGATTTGTATCTAAAATAATTACCAATTAATCTTCTTTAAATGTCTTTACTGTGGGTCCTCTTAAGAGACAGTACCCTGGATGAAATGACCTCTTATAATGCCTTCTTATTCTTTGGTCTCATGATGATTTGTTTCAATGACATCACAGGGTGGAAACCATTTTCTCCTGAAACCTTTAAATATCAGCTATGGGAGGAGCTTTTTCTATTTCAGGGTTATGTCATTGCTCTGGGAGTTGACGGTTCTATTTTGAGAAATACTAAATTCTTATCTTCCATCCTAGTACCCATCTATGGCATTGGCCCAACAACCAGTTACAAAAGTAGTTGGGCTCACAGAAGGTCCTTAGGGGATAGGTCCTGGCTCATATTCCAATAGTCCAAGGAAATAAGAACCAATTTCCTGGCACCCCTTCATTGGCGCCTGCTCTTCTGGGGTGATCGGGAATGATGTTTGTACCGTCTGATATCTCAGCTTTTACTCCTTTGTGTTTATTTCATTGCTGAAACACTCAGAACATCACTTTTCTAGTACACATTGTTTGTCTGAAAATACACCTGGAGACTTGCCCAATTTGGAAATGACTTAAATTACAAAAAAAGCACAGCTGTCTTTAACAGCTCTAGGAGTTCATGCAATGAGCCTACAATTTATTGAGTAGGATTAGATGCTTATTGCCTATGACACTTTAAATACCATTACATTGAAGTTTATACAAGAAAGTCCAAGTTTAAAACTGGAATCTTAGCAATAACAGCTGGGCCATTTGTTTATGTGATAGGCAGGAAAGAATGACTTCTGTAATCTTCGTATTTGGCTTCAGGATTCTGCTCAGGAGAAAAAAAAATGGGGAGGGGGGAAAGAGAGCAGCTAATTTCAGATTGTCAAGCTGAGCTGAACACTGCTGGCTAATTTGTCCCTCATGTTAAGACCTCTGCCAAGGTTCCTCTTGGATCCTCTTGCTCTCTCACACCTGACAAACCAGCCCTTGAAATACCGTAGCCCACCTCTCTGACAGCAAGGGGTACATCGCTAGCTCGCTTGCAGCTCTCTCCCCCAGGCGGCTCACATTCCGCATTTTGTTTCTAGCATGAAAGACTTTGTTTTAAATCATAATAGCAACCAGGCTGTAATCACATTAGAGCGCACATGGAGAACTTGCAAACAGTCATGTGTTTTGGATTTGACATTCTGATTTATGGTTATGTGCTCCAGTTACACAGCTGCAATCTCATTTTCCGACAAAGATGTTTTCTATTTTTCTATTACTCTGCTTCACCCCGTCTTTATGTTGGGGAAAATGAAAGCCACCAGGTGAAGTCATAACATAAGTACAAATGTTTTCGTGTTTGGGTTGGAGAGCGTAATAAATGGTGTATACCGACATTTCAAACACAGCTTGTTATTTTTGAATAAAAGTGTGAAGGGAGTTGCTTACTTAAGTTGATCACAAATTAAAGAGGTACGTGGAAATTTGTTTGTAAAACCCAGAATTGTCCTACAAACTGTCTATCTCTTTCACCTGATCTCAATCTCCTAGGAGGGAAATGGATGTTAATGTTCCATTTTAGGTATTCAGGTAAACTGAGCTCCCTACTTAGTATGTTCATTTCACAAAATTCTAATAAGTTCGGGATTGGGAACTTCTTTCTTTTTTTTTTAAAGATTTTATTTATTTATTCATGAGAGACAGAGAGAGAGAGAGAGAGAGAGGCAGAGGGAGAAGCAGGCTCCCAAGGAGCAGGGAGCCCGATGCGGGACTCGATCCCAGCATCCTGGGATCATGACCTGAGCCGAAGGCAGACACTCAACCATCCGAGCCACCCAGGCGCCCAGGATTGGGAACTTCTAAAGATAATCTCTGCCAGGCTGTACCTTGTGCAATCCAGAGATGTAAAGTGACTTGCCCAAGGTTACAGAATTGGTTCGTGATAGAGCTTAGACTAGAACTCAAATTTTTTCCGTCCCATTCTAACACATTTTTCACCTCTCCACTTAAATACAAGGTAAACAGCATTTCTTGTGGTAAACTGACCACCACCACAAAGAATATTCCAAGTAAGTCTTTTGTGAATATATGAAAAAGGAAATTCCTTTTACATTTTTGTTTTTAGTTCACATCTAAACATTTTTTGCTGTTGCTGTTAAGTGTGGTGAAAATTCAGACCCCTACCTGGTTCCCTGATACATGACACAATATTCTATCTTGGTCTCAGATTTGGGGTACATTATTGGCAATGAACATAACAATCTTGAACTCAGATGTGTTAAGACTGAACACATTTCAATTCTTCACAATGTTTGAGCAATTCCAAATGTGGTTTTGACAATTCAATAAATCTTGATAAAAGGATAAAAAGTATTTGTATAAGAAAGTTCAAAAGATACATACTATGAAGGCAGGCATGGGTGTAAGCAGTCAGATTGACTTGGAAATCTCTATAAAGAATAGAAAGAACATTACGGTCTATTATCTCGATCACTATTTTGGTGCCCGTTTTCCTCTTGCATAAATTGTCTTTGCTTTGTGAGAAGATTTTGGATTCTATGGTCATTAGGTCACCATGGTCTTCTCATGGAGAAGAAAATCCATATACATAGTAATTAAATATGACATTTCTAAGTAAGATTTTCTAAATTGCAAATAATGATAAAACATTTCCCTCTTGCTCAGGGACTGGAAGAAGAATGAGGGACTAACAATTTTGTTTATTATTTTTAGCTGAATGCTCACGAGCAGATGTTCTATTAAAGTTTTAGATTCTCTTACCTATCTGGGAATAACACTTAGCAGGTGTAATAGACATATTTTTGGTGCCGATACTGGTCTCTCCTAGCCTCTATTCTTCCCCTTTCCTGCCAACAGCACCAAAAATTTCCTTTTAAGGAAGTTATTTCCACTTCATTCTCATCCATGAGAATTATCATCCTACCCTGAGCCCAAAGGGTAAGCTGATTCCTTAAGCCAGTCACCTTATCTTATCTGCTCCTCTGTGACGGTGATAGTCTGTGGTTGGGCACGTGACAATGTGGGCCAAAGAAATTGAGTCCAAGGACTTTTGAGGATGTTATCATTCAATGTGCTGTGATGAGAATGTGAGTCCTAGAATTTAGCAGCTTTTTTTTTTTTTTAATCTCAAGGGGGAAACCTGGAGTTTTCTAGGGCAGCTAACACTGAGGAAGGCAGAATGGAGGAACAGGGAAAAACACATGTCCTGTTACATGCTGGATCAAGCTCCCACTGAACGTGGTCCTGGAGGGCGACCCGATCAGGTGGAGGCTGGTGGCAGGGGTGGTGGAGGATTCACCCAAGGCAGGCCAAAGGAGATAGAAGTTTATTGGATATACCTCAGGAAAGCATCGGGCAGGACAGCAAAGAAGACACTGTCTGCCAAGAGGTGGGGTGGGGGTGGCATAGGGTAAGGTTAGGAAGTATGGGAATGTATGGAATTCTCTTTTCTGGTACCTGCGCTGGTTTGTAAGTAGCCAATTGGTCAGCTAGAGCTTATGGATATTTTGAGGCGCGGCACCTAATGGGCCTGTTTGTATTCAGCTCAGTGGTCACTGTGGGCTCTTCTACCTCGCTCAGGTTACCATGGTTCAAATTTGTTGCCTAAAAGGGCCTCTACAGGTCCTACCTGGATTTTTAGTCACAGATTTTTAAAACAAAATCCACTCTAGGGTTTTCTGGCACTTGTAACTGGAAGACTCCTAACCGATATACCAGGGAAGCATAAAGACAGTGAATGTTCGATTTGGGCATAGTTTTCAAGATAGTCTTTTAGGAACATGTGCCTTTGTGAGCTCTCATCTATCTCACGGCAAGGAATGAGCCTATGCATGTGGTGCTCAGCAGGGTGACTGACCAGAGAGGATCTCCTAGGAATTGTAGCAGTCATTTTGATAATGATGATGGTGGTGACTGTGATTGCTGGAGTTTGGGTCAGAGAGATTATTTGGCAAACACAGAGAGAAGATGCTGAAAAATGCATCTTTGGCTGACATAATAAAATAGAATAAGGTTATTGTTAATGTAAAATGTTTTACTTTACTGGTAAAGTAAAATGTTTACTTTACCAGAATATTTATGTGAAGACAAACTTTACAATTTGCCTAAATTCCCCCCATTTAATACTAAAAAGAAGTTCTAGTTCTCAAACTCTCATTGCTTCTCTCATGGGTCTTCAGTGAATGGTGAGTACACCCCACCCCCTTATGTTAGGATAAGTTTACGGTTGGCTCGAGATCCACATTGTTCCAAGACACTACCCCTAACTACAAGCAGCTTTCTTTAAAACAAATCCAAAGTACTATTTCTATTGTCTGTGCATTTTTCAGGGAATTTCAATGTGTGATCTCCAAAAGCATGAGGCACTGGAAATGGTGTGAACTCCAGTAATCACACTATTACTGTAAGGGAAACAATTTCCTTTTCCTATAGGTAACCTACCAAGTTTAAAGCTTGTTAACTAAAATGTGTAAAATTTGTATTGATAAACTTAAAAACAATAGAAGTCCTCTTTTGTTTGAATCAGTTTTGTCCAGAAAATGGGAACTATCTGTATATGTAAAATTTGTGGGTCCTTGAAAGGCACTGCATGTTTCACTGTTTTTTCTTTTAATATTATAAAAGGATTTAGTTTACTTGATCCATGACCTAAAGGATGTACATTTTTATCTTAGGGCAATTTAGGGCATAATGTATGTTCATATACCCCGACTTATCACCGTTCTTAAGTAGTTTCCTTTTTTTTTTTTTTAGATTTTATTTATTTGACAGAGAGAGCACAAGCAGAGGGAGAGAGAGGGAGAAGCAGGCTCCCCGCTGAGCAAGGAGCCCAGTGTGGGACTCGATCCCAGGACCCTGGGATCATGACCTGGGCTGAAGGCAGCCGCTTAACTGACTGAGCCAGCCAGGCGTCCCTCTTAAGTAGTTTCTTAAACACCATCATCCTAGGTAGTTCACGTTTACTAAGTGACGCAGAGTGCTCTGTGAGTCACCTGACAGTGGATGTGAAATTACACCGCCCCAGGTGCACATGTACTGATAGGACACCTCAAGCAGAGGGGATTTACCCAGAGGCTAATAAAGCTTAAGATTTAGGACTGTACACTTAACATGTCTCTTCTAAGGATCTTGGCTGGGGGTGGGGGACCCTAGCAATTTTTACTTGCAACCTTTCATTTGTTTTCCTAGGGAGGGCTTTCCAAAATGATATAAGCGTCAGCCTCACAAAAATAAGGACTATCTTTATTTCTTTGTTTCTTTTGAGAGGTAGGAACAAAGGGAGAGAAAAATCCATTTTGGCTTGAACCCCCACTCATAGTGGCCTTTAGGAATAGGGAGTTAAAGCTATTCCTCTCTTCTGGGATGCAGAGAACATAGCACTCAGAAGCTGCGCCTTCTGCTCACGTTAGCGAGAGACGGGGAAGTGTAGTGCTGCGCAGCCATACCTGGTTAATACGCAAAGCAGCGGACAATGCTGTGTTGTGATGGTTGATTTTATGTGTCAGCCTTACTACAGTAAGGGATACCCACAGAGCTGGTCAAATCTGATTTCTCAGTGTGTCTATGAGGGTGTTTCTGGATGTGATTGATTAGTATTTCAATCTGTAGGCTGAGTAAAGAGGTGTAGCGATGCAGGTGGATATCATCCAATATACACTGAGGCCCTGAGTAGAATAAAAAGTTGGGGGAAGGGAGAATTTGTTCTGTGCTTAAGCTGACACATACACCTTCTCCTGCCCTCAGACCTTGGTGCTCCTGGTTCTTGGACCTTCGGGCTCAGACTAGGACTTAATACCATTGGTTCCTTTGGTTCTCAGGCCTTTGGGTTTGGACTGAAACGATATCACTGGCTTTCCTGAACTTCCAGCAGAATCGTGGACTTCTCAGCCTTCCGAATCATGTAAGCCAGTCACTCACAATGAATCTCTTTCTATATATCTATATGTAGGCTTTTGGTTTATTTCTCTGGAGAACCCTGCTTAATATTTATGTAGATGTAGAGAGTAAGGACTTGTGTAATTTGTCCTTGGTCCTGTGATAGGAGAATGACACCACAGGGCAGGTATAGCATACAGGCTCAAGGACATTAAGAAGAAGACCCATGGAAACAGGAAGAAACTAAGAGTTACCATGGCAAACAGATTCTGTTTCTGACAGGCTACTTAAGTGTCTGTGTCAGTCTTTTGTGAAAGGGAATTGGCAGTTAGAATTGGAACTTCTGCACATCCTTTGGAAACTACAGCTTGAAGCTAACCATATAGTGTCTGTATAGTAAGCTAGCCATATAATATAGTTTTCTACCATACAAAATATGTAGTAGAAGGTATTTGTCATTTCACAGCACAAGTCATTTATGTAAAACACTTCTAAAATGATAGTAATATATGAATACGAGCTCATTTAAAATACATTCAGACAATACAAATAAAGGAGAAGTCTCCTGGCTGTCCCCCATCTCTCTACGTTTACTGTGCCAATTTCAGTCATTGCCTTAGGAAGGGGAACCCGTGTTACCAGTTTGTGATATGTTCCTCCATGCCTTTTTACACATAAATTTGCATTTGCAACTGCAGTTAAATGTACATAGCATCTTATTGACTTTCGGGATCAGCTTCCAAAAAAGAATGAGAGAGTATCCTACAACGCAGGTGCAGAAACTTTTGCTTTAATGTATATATACTGTATAGATATATATATTAAAGATCCTTCATATCTGTCTATATAGATGCATCTCATAGTTAACTGCTGCATAATACCCTGTAGCATGGCCATACTGATATTTGTTTACACCTTCCCTTATTGATAGACCTTTTGCTACTACAGTCAATGATGCAACGGATATTTTTGTGCATTCGTCTGTGTATTTGTATGTGAATTTATCTGGGGAGGATACAAAATGGTAGAATGACTGGGTCAGTGAGTGAATTCTTACACTTTACATTTCAGTGGAAGCTATCACTGTTCTCCAAAACCCTTGTTCTAGTTTATGCTCCCACCATACGTGGGGGTGCTCAGCTCCCCATCTCAAATAATATACAATATTACTCCTTTTAATTTTTTGCTAATTTGATGAGTATAGAAAGTTTTCTAATTATTGGGTCATTCAATTTTTTAAAAGATCTTATTGATTTATTTATTTGGTTAGTTAGTTTGTTAGTAAGAGAGAGCTCGAGAGCAGGGGGAGGGGCCGAGGGAAAGAATCTCAAGCAGACTCTGCACACTGAGCACAGAGCCTGACATGGGGCTTGATCCCACAACTCTGAGATCATGACCAAAAGTCAAACGCTTAACTAAGCCACCCAGGCACCCCAAGGATCCTTTAATGTTTAAGTAAATATTTTGTTATCTTTGTAAATTCCTCACTAGAGAACAATCCTAAATATTTTTATACTTAGATACTTGTACTTACGGCTTGTCTATTGTAAGATTCTAGAATCCAAAGTTGGCAAAACAAGGTAAGCAGCCCTTTCAAAATGCAGACTTGGAAACTTGTAATTTTGGCTAGTTGGGTTGTGTATTTTATCTACCTCAGAGATGATTTCTGCCTCAATGTTCCAAGGGAAGACAGCAAAAATCTTAAACTAACCTTAAGTACATCTAATAGACCTAATTAAAGTAAGTTTAATTTTACAAACATTTACTCTGCAACTATTATGTTCATAGCCCTCTGCTAGGACTAAAAAGATAAATGAGATATGATACTTACCAAGTATTTTACAGTTTAATAATGAACACAGATAGGCTAAAAAATAAATGTAACGCAAGGAATATTTTACTAAGGGTCAAATGACATATGAACTGGGTGCTCCAGAAACTTTAAGAAGGGAATTCAGGTATTAAGACTGGCTTCAGAGCTGATGTGTGGGTAAGACCTTGAGAACACAGATTTCATGTGACAGGGGGTATAGAGAAGGACTTTCAAAGCTGAGGGAACAAGGAGAAGAGCACAGAGGTGAGGCTGTGCATCATCCTCTAAGGCCTAATGTCCGTGTGTGTATGCATGTGCGTGTGTGTATGCATGTTGCGTATGTGTGTGCATGTGCATGAGTGCATTCATGTGCGTATGTGTGTGCATGTGCGTGAGTGCGTGCATGTGCGTATGTGTGTGCATGTGCGTGAGTGCGTGCATGTGCGTATGTATGTGCATGTGTGTGAGTGCATGCATGTGTGTGCGTGTGTCACGAACACACTAAGGATGGGATTTTGGAATTAACGTGGGAGATAAGCCTGGCAAGTTATTTGGGCCTGGAATGGACATTAATCTATAGGACAGTATTTTTCAAAAGGCAGATCAACTACGCCTGAACAGGTTAGCTAGCTGTTTATTTAAAATGCACATTCCCAGCCTCACCCCACCTGGATTAAAATATCCGGGATTTGGAGCCTAGGGGTCTTCATTTTCAACAATATCCCATAAGGGCTTGGTTTTTGTGTTTTTGTTTTTGTTTTAAGTGCATTAAATTTGGAAAATCACTCAGACAAGAGTGAGCCTTTGACAAACTTTGACTCTTCTTCTGGGAGGGGTCTAAGGAAATCAACTACTTAGGGAACATCCTGCAGGTGGTGAAGGGAAAAGAAAGGGAAGTGACCCTGGGGGGGAAAAAAATCCTACTGACTTGTGCCCTTGGGACATACTGTCTTTGGGATTGCTCTAATATCAGGATGTATGTTGGTCAGAGCAGCCCAGGTCAAAAGCAGAGATGCATTTAGGACCATTTGAAACCAATATTAGCCTTAATGCTCTTTGAAAGAGGCATAATTAGGAATGTAAAAGTCAGGTTACCTCTGATTAGTGAGAAACAGAGTGAAGGGTGAATCCATTAGGAGCTACTTGTAAGACATTCACACTTTAAGAACATTGCTTTGATGATTTTGAAGGGACTGCAGTGGAGGAGAAAGGCAGCTGAACCAGTTCCTACTTCAAAGACCTATTACAGTGTTTATCTTTTTATGGCAATACCCTTAATTGTTTTGAGTGGCACTAAAAGGCTCTTAATTTGAATATGAATGACGTGACCATTTGCAGGTAAATTTTGGTTGACCATAAGTTTAACTCCATACTATGACTCAACTAATATTCTCTAGATTGTTTGCATTTGCCTGTATATATTTATATTTTTATGGGCATAATTCCATGTGCTTGTATGCACTTTCAAATTATATTAAAGAGGCTGATGCTTACTACTGTGAGCTATTTGGGAGAGAGATCTTTATCACTTATTTGGAAATGAGACAAAGGTTGTATGTTTTCCTTCATTCAGTACTGGAAACCAGGGTTTCCAAATTCTCATCAGGATTCTTCTCTCTAAATGCCTTGAAGACAATTAAAATGTGATGGTGATGCGCTGTGACAGATAAGGAAATCATTCACTGTCCCCTGCAGATATAACACTGGGGAAATACGGCAGTCTGAGAAATGGGAGGAGAGCCACACACAAAGGATTTTGAGAGACTTAGCTGTAAGGAGGTAGTTATAGTTCAATAGAAAGAGGCAAGTCACTGGGCAACTTTAAGATTCTTTCTGCGGATAGATATTTGAGTTGGATTTTTGGCTGCTGGAGTAAACCTCTGGAGCAGAAGATGCTCTACCAAAATACTCTTTAGTAAGGGTATCATCTTATGTAGGAGATGTCACGGTGATGATAGAAAGGAAGGACTGCATAAAATGGACTTAGGGTTTTTGACTGCACCAGGTCTAAGCTGTAATAAAAGGAATTGGGAATTTTAACAACCTTCATGGTGTACCTACCAACTTCAGGGCGCTATGCTATTTATACACTCGGGAATTGGAAAGACAGATAGGATCTAATAGATGTAAACTTCCAAAAGTTACCAAAACTTACAATGTTTTTTCACTGATGGTGCTGCCAGAGTTTCCATTAGCACACGGCACAACAGCTTTCTAAAATAAGAAAGGGATATGGGATGTAAGAACCATGGCGACGGTCACTAGAAATGGTATACATGGCCAGAGCAATCTACGAGGATCATGCTGTGTTGTTTTCAGCACTCCAGCCCTAGAAGCCTAGTATTTTCCTTTATTGCCTTCAGCACCTTGATACTTAAAAAATATTCTTGGGTCTTCCTTTAAACCCTTCTCTGAGTATTCATATAGACATCTCTTTGGGCTATGAGCTCATAAATGAAATAGGATCCTTGCCTTGTTGAAACTTCATGGGAGACATCCAAGAAATATCTGCTCTAGGAAATGATTTGATGATCCAACATGTTGGCACTCTTTCTTCTGAACCAGGACTGTGCCAGCCTTAGTGTCAGGGGCCACTGTTGGAAGGCTTGGCTTTCAACTGAGCTGTAACATGGAGTCTTAATCTGCCCTGGTCAGTAAAAGTCCAGCAGGTTTTCCTACCCACTTAGAGATCTTCAATCACTCGGCCAAAATCCAATTTGGGTAATCTACAAACCCAGAATTCCCCAGTAATTTCACTTGGATGAGACATTGCATTTTCTGTTCTCTTTGCCCCCCAAACTTGCATCGCATTACATGCTATTAAACATGTTCCACTACCAAGCTGGCTGAGGCTGTAGGTAGCACGATAACTGTGCTTTGTACTCACTGACTCCCTTCAGAAGCCAAGTTTATAAACCACTTGTTTATGTGGCAAGAATGAAAAAGGAGTGTCTTTCATTTCTTCCTTCCCCATTTTCTACCTTTGAATTGTATTTGTCCAAAAGAATTCCACAGGTAATAAACGGATTTATATGAAAGGTGGTTCATAACAACATCTTGATTTTGTCAGTTAAAAAATTTTTTTGTTAGTCTTGGGGTGCCTGGGTAACCCAACTCTTGATTTTGGCTCGGGTCATGATCTCAGGGTCATGAGATGGAGTTCGAGGTCAGGCTCCACGCTGTGCCCCTCTCCCTGCTTGCACATGCATGTGTGCTTTCTCTCTCTCTCTCAAAGAAATAAATAAACCTTAAAAAATTTGTTTTTATTAGTCTCTGTGTTGCTGTATCAGAGAAATTAAGACTGGAACATATGGCTGTGTAGATCAGCTCTAGTTTGCCTTTTAGATATCTATGTCTAGAGCAAGCCTTGAAAATCAATAATATTAATCTCTGAAGTAGCACCCCCCCCCCCGGAGATTTCAGTGCATATGTAAACATATTTGACTTGTTTGATTTCCTTATGGTCAGCATCCTTAATCCATAGCACCATCTTGGGTTTTGTTGAGGACAGGTTAAAGAAGTTTAAGGAAGGTCCTATGCTTGCCCCTAAAGCAACTCTAAAGCAACTGTGCTGTCACTGAAGAGACTAAACACACAAAAAATGGTGACAAAACAGATAGAACATGCTAAAATGCAGTAGAGAAAAATGGTATAGAAGTCACACTAACTGGATTTGATTCCTCATTCTACCACTTACTAGTTGTGTGATTCTGGGCAAGTTACTTAACTGTTCTATGCCTCATTTTCTCACCTATAAAATGGGAATAATAACCGTTGACACATCTAAGGTCTTAGGACAGGATATCAATATTGGGGATATTTATAAGCTATTAAATAAAAAGATGCATGTAAACAAAGTGTGAATTTTTGAAGGGAGAGATTTCTTTGAGTTAGAATACTTAAGGGAGTTTCCATGGAAGGCTTAATGGGTCAGGTTGAATTTGAGCTCTGAATTTCAAAATTAGAAATATTTTTTTTCTGTACTTACTGACTCCCTTCTGAAGCCAAGTTCATATCCCACTGACCCATTAGACAAGAATGTATCAACAGTGCATCTATTATTCCCAAATCAGAATTTTTTAAAATTATGAAATAATAAGTTTTTATAAAGCATATAGAACATACACAAGTACAGAGAAGAAAATATAGTACTCCATTATGCTCTGTTGATATTTTCTTGCATTTCCTTCCTGTCTTTTTTTCTATCTATGTATTTTAACCAAAATGTGGTCATGGTACATTATGTAGTTTTGTATCCTACTTTTTCATTAAGTCCATGGGATGGCGTTTTCCATTGTCGTCACTTACTGTTTTTAACAATGACATCATATACCATCATGTGAAATCCCTTGGTTATTTATTGCTATAATTTAGATTATTTACAATTTTTCACTATTATATGAAAACTGCAAGCATTTTTTTACATAAGTTTTTGTGAGTTTCTTTGACTTTTTTTTTTTTTTTTTTAAGAACAGAACCCTAGAAATGAATATACTGGGTTAAAGACTGGGTTTTTAAAACTCTTAATGTTTCAAGTCAGAATTATTTCAGAAAACTTGAACTAATTTACTCTCTCCCTGGCAATGTTGAAGAGTTTATATCTCAGTGCAAATTCACTATAATTACCATTTTAAAATATTTGTCTGCTTAATAGATAAAGCATAGCGTTTTTCCCTTAATTTATAATTATTTGCTTACTAGCATGGTTAACCTTTCTTCATATGTTTCTTTGCTTTGGATTTCTCCATCTGTACCCCTTGTTCAGTTTTGAGGGGATGTTTTTGATGTTCCTATCTACATGTATGAGCTCTTCATACAGTAGTGAAAGTAACTCTTGCTCACATTTGAGCCAACTTATTTCTATTTGTGTTTGATATACAGAAATTTTACATTCTTATAAAGTCAGTTTAAGAATTTTTTTGACTTGTGATTTCTTTCATGTTTTTAAATTTAGAAAGTCTGAAATTTTGTTTGTCTTAATAAAATCTGTATAAGGAAATTAAATTTTTACTAAAGAGAGGTAGAAGAGAGATTTCTTTCTCATTCTGATTTCTTTTGTCCTCTTCTCTCTCCTCCTCCTTTTTCAAAAGAGTCTGTTAATCAAAGACGATTCATGGTTAATTTTGGAAAAATACATATTTGTCAATTTTAAGGCTTCGACTCTTGGTTCGCACCAGTATCTTGGAGAGTCTATAGTAGTCAAATAGTTAAGTAGAAAATACTTACCCATGAGCTGCAAATAAATTATGGGGCATTGCTTGACAAAGATTCAAACTTTGGAATAACAATTAAAAAAAAAAATCACATTTTGCTCTTGACTCCGTTGGCTCATGACTTGGTAGAATCCAGTTCTCTTTGTTGAGTTTGCTGTTGTTGCTGTTGGTTAGACCTTGCTCAGGGGATAAATCTAAAATGCACATTGTCTCATCATTTGTTTTCCTGGGAGAGACTGATTTCTACCCTCTACATTGCTTCTTAGCAGGTCTGCCATAAGTGGGGAAGAGTTGGGGGAAGTTTACACAATCATATCACAAAGGAGGTTTGATGTAAAAGAGATTAAAACTTAGCATTGTTTCCCGAATTATTTTAAATGTCAGTTTAAGAGGCTTTTAAGTTTCTTTCTTTCTTTCTTTCTTTCTTTCTTTCTTTCTTTCTTTCTTTCTTTCTTTCTCTTTCTTTCTTTTTTTTTTTTTGAACGGAAGTATTAACTAGAACTGCCAGGGGCAGTTAGTTTGAGAAAAGCAATACTGTGCATCTTAAATTGGGTAGAAATTTTTATGACTCAAATTCTTCATTTATTATACCCAGATGGTGGGAACAGGCTGCTGTCTCTGATGCCCTGGTGGAAATAAACCATCAAGGGATCCTTTTCTAATGATGGGAGCCTCACTAAGAAGTTTGAAAATGGTGCCAGCATTGCCTTTTCTTTAACATCGTGACTGGTGCTTCATATTGCAGCATCTTTAACTTTAAACACGATTCATTGACTTCCCTGATATTTAAAGCTCTTCCTGAAAATTGTGGTTGCCTATATGTACATTGGCTAAGAAATTAACTGAAGGTGTTGCTTTACCAAGTAACTACCCATCTGAAACCCGAAAAGATGAAGCAATCACTTGTTCACTCAACAAATTATTTGTTAGTTACCCATGAAGTACATATACCCTAATGCAGTCAGGAAAAGAAGTTGCTGGAAAAAAGCTAAGTATGAAAACTGAACAAACTATTTAAAAGTACTATTTATAAATCATATCTTAATGGGAAATTCTTTTGTTTTAAGAAAAGCTTTATTTAAAAATTAAATATACTGGCAAACCATAAAAGACTTAATGATAGAGAACAAACTGAGGGTTGCTGGAGAGGAAGTGGGGGGGATGGGCTAAATGGGTGATGGGTATTAAGGAGGGCACTTGTGATGAGCACTGCATGTTGGATGTAAGTGATGAATCACTAAATTCTACTCCTGAAACCAATACTACATGACCTGTTAACTAACTTGAATTTAAATAAAAACTTGGAAAAAAAATACTGGTATAATGTGGCATTGCTATTAGCTTAACATATATAGCACCTTATAATTATAAAGTATGTTTACATATGATATCTCATTTAATTTATACAACTTTTTTTTGTGGTAGGTAGGGAAGACATTACCATCTTATTTTTACCCATCAATGAGTTGATAGCTAAAGTTAACCTGCTAGTAAGAGATGGAGCCGAGAATCCAAAGTAGGCCTTCTCAATCTTAGGCTGGCTCATTTCTTCTCTATTGTAATGCTGAAGAAGAAGATAATAGCTACATTTGCATGTGTGACACCTTAAAGGTTAGGCCAGCATTTTAGTGGTAATCGCTGTCACAGTTTTTTCCTTTTAAAAATGTAAACTAGGGTATTGCTAGGATTTTATCTCTTAGTATAAATGGACAAGTAGCTATGGTTTAACTATAGTAAGACTGCAGGAAAAAAAGTCATATATTTTAAGTTTAAACATGGAATATTTATTATTGCGATTTTTTTTAAGAAGAAAAACCCAGGTTTTGTTTTATTTAAGCATTGCATCAGGATTTCCTTTGTTGTTTTTTTCTATTTCATTTGATAGTGAGTTTATGGGAGATGCAAAGCTGAATTGGCAAATAATTGTAGCCAGAATCACCTAATTTGGCTGCTCCTTAGGTGGAGGGATTTCCTCTGTGAGGGTAGTGTGGGTAGACGATGACAGGCTGGGTTGTATGCTGCTGAAACCACTATTGTATGTTGGAAGAATGAGCGACAGACAGAGAATTTTGGTTGTTTGACTTTCTTTGGATTTCTGCTAAACCCAAAGCTTGAGACGAATTCTAGTCGTGGCACCCCTCCTCAGTAGAAAACAGGTTGGAAGAGGACTGCCATCATTCATATTTGGGATAGAGTGCAACACGGATGCAGACCTGGAAGATAATTGCTTAAAGGGGAGAAAACAAGGAACTAGAACATAATCAATTCAATTCAACAAACGTTTATCCAGTGTCTCCTCTGGGTCAGGCACAGTTCTGAGACCTATGGCTATGGCAGAAAGCAGGTGATATACAGCCTGTGCAGCCATGGAACTGGAGGCAAGGGAAATTACTGATATTAAACATGTGGTTAATTACAAGGATGAGGAATGTGATGGATAAAATGGATAAGGGACTAGAGGAATGAAGAGTAAGGGGATTGAATCTAGTCTAGGGATTGAAGGAAGACTTTAATCTTTTAAGCTTTAAAAAATTCTCAGGAAAAAAAAGCAGAAGAATCTAGAAAAACCAACGTGTGGTGGTAAATTTTATGTTCAACTTGACTGGATGGTGGGATGCCCAGAGAGTTGGTCAACAGGACCTGGGTGTGTCTGTGAGGATGTTTCTAGATAAGATTAATGCAAGACTGAGTAGAAGAGATTGCCTTCCCTGATGGAGGTGGCCTTCACCCAGCCCGTAGCAACTGGGTCATACCTTAGAATTAATATGATTTATCAAAGGCATGAAGTTACTTAACGTTAAGCTAATAATTTATTAAAAACTTAAAACAATTACTGAATTTTAACAACATTGATTTCATGTTGCCACTCAGCTGATAGAGGAATTTATCAACCATACATATATATATTCAAATGTAACTGCACAACTATATATATATATAGTTGTTCATATATTCATATATAGCTATTCATATATATATGAATCTATCAACTATATATTACCATAGTTATAGCAAGAACTGGATATTGTAGAAAGGATGAATCCTGAAGATAAATACAGTTGTCCAGGAAGAGTGTTGAGTTATCAACCAGACAGTAAACACTAATAAATGTGATTTACAGTATTAGGAGCAGCAAATATGTGGTGAAAACAAAAGAAAGAGAAAATGTGGTGCTTTTCCACAGAGAGCTTACAATCTAATCCTGAGCCAGATCAAGTACCTTGACTATACCTCTAAAGGACTTTGAGTCTAGTAGAAATTGCGGCTGTGCAAACCGAAACTCACATCGGAAGGGACATGGGGCAGGAGTGCACAGAGGTAGGTGGGGTTAATTCATTGAAGACATTTTTAATTAAGAGCAAACCGGACTGAGGCATTCCTGCTAGCAGTGAGGATTCAGCAGTGAGCAAGAGACACAGACCCTCTTGGGAGTTTAGTCTTCCCCGAATTATTCAGTGATGCTTGTGCTAAGTGTCACAAAGAAGTTTGGGTGCTGTGAGGGTGCAGGAGGAAGGTTAGGAAAGGCTTTTCAGAAGAAGTGATGTTTTAGCTTTGACAAGAAAGAACAAGAATCAGTCCAATTAAGGGAGAAGGGGAGAGCCTCATTATCAGCAGAGGGAAGAGCCCCATGTGAAAAGAAGATCAACAGCTTTGAAAAATCGAAAGGGTAGTATGTGTGGTGCATGGTGAGCTAGAGAGAATGTAAAAGGATATGCTAGATTATGCGGGCCTTGTAGGACCCTAAAAACATTAGAAGGCCATGACAAGTCTTCAGGTAAAAGAGAAACATGATCAAATGTTCATTTTTTAAAAAGGATTTTATTTATTTATTTGTCAGAGAGAGAGAGAGAGTGCACAAGCAGGGGGAGCAGCAGGTAGAGGGAGAATCAGGCTCCCTGCTAAGGAGCCTGATGTAGGGCTCAATCCCAGGACCCTGGGATCATGACCTGAGCTGAAGGCAGATGCTTAACCGACTGAGCCACCCAGGCATCCCCAGATGTTCATTTAAAGGAGATAGCTCTGTCTATCGTGTGGCAAATGGACTGTAGGAGATGAAGAGTAGAAACATGAAAAGTGTTACAGTTGGCACGAGCCTCAGGGAATAGTGGATTAGCAGAGTGTTAGTGGTGCACAGGGAGAGAAGAGGATGGATAAATACATTTGTTGTGGAGGTACAGTGATTAGATGCAAGGGACTATGGTAAGGGAGAAACCAAAGTGACTCCAGAGTTTGGGCATGAGTGTCTGGGAAGGTGGTAGAGTCATTTTATTAATCTGTGGAGGAAGATAGAGGGATTAGTTTTGAGGACAGATTACAAATCAAACCACGGATATTTCTTGCAGGAGTTGAGAAGTGAGAAAGTACTACATAAATACTAGAAGGAAATGCTATAGAAAGGCATGAAGGCAGAAAGAAGGCCATCAATGAATGTGTCTGCTTACAGAAGAGTGAATAGAAAGGAGGAATCTGTTGTAATGAAGAAAATGGGAGGACAACCTCAAAGGAAAGGCAAATATATTTGAATTCAACCTACTGAGACTGCAAAGAGATGGTACCGAAGTCCACCGCTTAAAAGTTAGGTTAAAGATGATCCCAAAGTTGGGGGTGCCTGGCTGGCTCAGTTAGTGGAGCATGTGACTCTTCATCTTTGGGTTGTGGGTTCGAGCCCCATGTTGAGTGTAGAGATTACTTTTAAAAAATCTTATAAAAAGAGATTAACCCAATGTCTTTGCTAGGGATGGATCACGTAGGCAAACAGGAAGGAGGCACTTTTATTTAATTTGACACCCTGAAGCGATCTAGTAGTGACAAAAAAATAAATAAAGCCAAATCCTTTTCTTGAATATTCAGTCCTATACAAATGTTAGTATGGTGAAAGGGATTGTAAATAGTGGAGAGAAGGAATCCAGACCTCAGAAATCCTATAGGAGCTGGTTTGAAAACAAGAACAAGAGCAACAGCAACATTAATAGCGACAAATACAACTGCTATTCATGGTTTTTCTAATATGTGCTCACTAAGCGCTTCCCATATTTGATCTCATTTCATTTGTGCCATCCCTTTATATCTTTAAATTTCCATTTGCAGTTAGAAAATAGAGCTCAGAGATATAGTTAACTTCCCAAGCATTAAGCAACTAAGAAGTGGCAGAGGCAAGATACCGGTCTAGATTTGATTAACTCTAAAATCCTTGTGATTGGGGCACCTGGGTGGCATATTCAGTTAGGCATCTGTCTTTGGCTCGGGTCATGATCCCAGGGTCCTGGGATCAAGCCCCACATCGAGCCCCACATTGGGCTCCCTGCTCAGCAGGGAATCTGCTTCTCCCTCTGCCCCTCCCCCTGCTCATGTTCTCTCTCTCTACCTCTCTTTCTTTCTCAAATAAATAGATAAAATCTTTAAAAAATAAAACAAAATGAGCTTGTGCTTTACCACTAATCACTCCACATCATTTCTGCCCTCAAGAAACACCAGGAAGCCCACAGTTTATATTTCCTCCAGGAGGAATCTGGAAATGGCTCTGAGTGCCCCATCTATACCCAGCTCTAGACCCAGCTGCAGTGGAAGCAGCTGCTTAGGGATGAAGAGTTCCCAAGAGGGCCGAACATAAGAATGGGGAAGGAACTGAAGTTTCTCCATTTCCTCACCTGCAGTACTGCCAACTATCTGGATTTAAACTCTATGCTTTGATCACTATTCTGGTTTCATTTTCTGAATCTCTAGGGTAAGAAAGAATCTTTGTCCAGACAGCACTTGCCCACCACCCCACATGCCTTTCAAGAAATGATTGTGCTGGGATTTGAACCCAAGTCTAGTAGAATTCCAAAGTGCATGGGCTTTGTCAGGCACCACCCAGGCCCTTTGTGAGACTGGGGGAGGTCGAAGAGGACAAAGACAGGACTGCAGAGGAACCTTTTAGTTAGACAATAGCTTCCATGGAGGGTTGTGACTAGGAGCTAGAAAGTCTAGAATTTAAACTGTACTCCATTGGCCACAGATAGTAAATGACCTTAGCTCCTTCCTTTTTTTATGGAAATCCAGCTTATGGCATATATCGTAGGAATGTCAAGAATGAGTTTAGTGGCCTCAGTGATTTCATTGTTAAAAGTCATGCGCCAAAGTACAGGATAGTAATTATAGGAGAGAAAATGGATTTTACCAAGTTTAACTCAATTTAACATTGTGTCTTAACAAATCTTGAGTTCCAAACCAATTCCACTCATTGGGGATTCAAGTTCACATGTCTTTGCAACACACAGCTTCCTGCCGCTATGGAAAAAGGGCTTTAGAGGACTTACAAGGCTTCATAGACATCAAATAAGTCTTATGAAACAACATGTTCACGTGTTAAGTGTAAATGAGTCAGAAACATAAGGATTAAATTTCCCTTAAAATACACAGGGGTTTGAAAATGAAGGGAAAAATGCTGAGGGCAAAACGTGTTTCGGATTTTGGCAAACCCAAAACATTTGAAAAAAAAATAGTTTGATGTTTGATGAACCTTAAATACAGCAGAGTTTGCTCATCTCTCATTATGATGAAGATCAACAAACCATTTTTGTGTGAAAACAGAATCCCACTGGAACTGCCTGTGGACCCCTCACTACTGTAGATTTTGACTGATTTTTCATTTCATTAATTTGCAAACTTCCTTACTCACACAGTGGTTGGTGGTCTCCCCCGCACGAGTTCGCAGCAAAGACATAATAAGAGAATACTGGAGAAGATGTCTGGGATTACTAAGACTTCATTTGTCTCATAAAATGTACTTCAGGGCATAACCACTGTACAATAAAACATTAACATAAATCATTAAAATAGAACCATGCCTTGTCAAGATATTTAAGAGGAGTATGTTTCATGTGGTACCGTCCTTATTTCTCTAAATTGGTTTGTTCACTTGCTAATTTGCAAACCTGAACAATCAGACATTCTGTGGTATGAATTATGGCAGTGAGATTTCTCCATTCATAGATTTCCCATCACTACCCCTGATTTTCATTGAAGTTTCTAAAGTAGTCGTAAAGATGGGAACAGGGTCTGGTGGATGCTTTTGGAGCCATGGCAGTAGTGGGAGGCGAAAACAGATGGCAATACTTTTTTTTCTTCCTGCAGTACTTTCTGAGGGCCTATGTGAGATCAGAATTGGAAATATCATTTTTGTTCCTTCAGTCTTAGATCTCTCAAGCCAACAGTGGCTCCCTCGTTAAAACTATTCTGTCTGAATTATTTGGGTTGGCCTTTAATTTGAACTGAAATTACTTTATCCTTGTGATGCTTTGGTAGTCGGATTCATGTGACAAGCCACTCACTTTTTAAAAGACTTTTTCATAATGTGTATCAAGAAATACTTCAAAGACTGATAGAAAAATAACAAGAGGTACCATGGATTGAGTGAATGCTATGTGCAAGCCCTTATGCTAAGCTTATTGCATACACCACGCTGTTGAAAGTTCTCTGAGGGAAACGTAATTATTTCCATTCTGTAGATGAGGAAACAGAGGTTCACTGAACTACATCACAGTGGTAGAGTTGGTATTTCAACCATTCATTTATTTGAATGGTTATTAAACAATTGATTTGTGTCAGGCATTATTCCAGGTGTTGGGGATATAACGATGAGTAAGACATATCTCCTTCCCACACAGACTTTACAATTCTAGATGGAAGAAGACCTTTATGATCTGAGAACCTCATTCTTGACCACTGTATACATTCTTCATGGATTATTAAGTATAATGAGACAGTAATAAAGACCTCATACTGATTTATCTTGGATTTGGTTTATATGACAGTATTACAGGGAAAGGCTGTTGGTGGGATATCATTGTTCAGATAGAGTTGTTAAAGCAGAAAAGAAAACCCCTCATGTGAGAAGTTACCCTTCTCCATTTTGCAAATTAGTTTACTCTAAATTTAAAACCATTTCTAAATACACAATATGGACTTGGACCTTGAACTTTTAGGAATTGTAGGTCTGGAGGATGTTCTCTCCTGTTCTACATGTTCAGCTGAAAAAGAGCTTCGCTTTATATCTCTGTTGGCAAGTACTTGCTGCCATCCTTGTGATTTTCCTAATTGACTTATTTGAGGTTTTATTGACTTGAGGGTAAATTGTCAGTGAAAAAGTTTTTTAACCCAGAAAGCTTTGGATTGAAAACTTGAGCTGCTTGCTTTTAATTTTCCAGGGTATAAGAATTTTGGCATGGAAAAGGATATACACCAAACTTCTCACTGTATAGAAACTGAGAAACTAAGGTTAGAGATTTGAGATACACACAGTCCTTATGAGGGCAGACCTGGCCTAAATCTCATATAAAAGAAGAATACTGATCTTTCTTAGACTAAGTTTTACTGATTACTCATATGTCCTTTAGTGTCATTCTTGCCCTTAAGATTTACATAGTATTATTTAGAAATTCCATTTCGTGTTTGTAGGAAGTCAAGTATATTTCCAGAGTTTTCTGCAAATTTACAAAGGCTCACATTCCCATGCCCACCTCTGGCTCCACACTCCAGCTGCTCCCATGTTATCTCCATTTATAGATGGATCATCTGTCACATTATATTCCCATTCCATAATGTGTTGACCTGCACTTGAAACTCAGAGCTTTTACTTGATTTCACACTCTCACATACACAGAGGAAGACCCAAGCAAGTAGACAAACATTTATACGAAGTCTTTATGTATTTATCAGACTTCACTGAGGTTTTGGTAAGATAGAAAGGATTTAATATTGCATCATCTGAACACTGAACACTGGGCATCCTTAATCTTTAAAATTATCCTTGTCCCTTTCAGCAAGTAAGACTCAGTCTCTAGCCATGTTGCCCTAGTGGCTCTTCTTTCACTTCCTGCTCCTGCTTCCTTTCCTTTCTCCTTCTCTAGAACAAAAGCCAAATTCTTATATGTTCTATGTTATTTTAAAGTTGCGATATAATTCATACACTACAAAATTCACTATGTTAAAGTGAACAATTCCATGTTTTTTTTAAGGATATTCACAAAGTCGTGCAACAATCATCACTGCCTAATTTTAAAAGATTTTCATAACCCCAGAGGAAGACCCATACTCGTTAGCAATTCTCATTCCTCTGCCCCCAAACCCCAGCCCCTGGCAACCATTAATCTACTTTTTGTCCTTATGGATTACCTATTCTGGGTATTTCATACAAATGGAATCATACAACATATAGTCTTTTGGGTCTGGCTTCTTTCACTTAGCACAATGTTTTCAAGGGTCATCCATGCTGTAGTGTGCATCTGTCTTTCTTTCCTTTTCATGATTGAATGATAGTCCATTGTATGGATCGACCTATTTGTTTGCCCATTCATCAGCTGGTGAATATTATGTTTGTTTTCAATGTTTGACTATGGTAATAATGCTGCTGTGAACATTTGTGCAAAAGTTTTTGTATGAACATATATTTTCAGTTCTCTTGGATATAACCCTAGAAGTAGAATTGCTGGGTTAAATGGCATGTCTATGTTTAACATTTTGAGAAATTGCTAAACTGTTTTTCAAAGTGGCTGTACCATTTTACATTCCCGCTGGCAAGGTATGAAAGTTCCAACTTTTCCACATTATTGCTGTACATTTTCTTTTTGACACACATTATTTTTACTATTACAGTCATCCTAGTACATGTGAAGTGATATCTCATTATGATTTTGATTTCCATTTCCCTAATGACTAGTAATGTAGAGTATATTTTCAAGTGCTAATTGGCATTTGTATATCTTCTTTGAAGAATGTGTATTCAAATCTTTCACCATTTAAAAAACGGTATTGTCTTTTTATTGTCAAGTTGTAATAGTACTTGTGTTAGACCTTTATCAGAAATATGATTTACAAATAATGTCTTCTGTTTAATGGGTTGTCATTTCCCCTCCTTCATAGTGTCCTTTGAAGCCCCAAAGTTTTTAATTTTGTTAAAGCCCAATTTATTTTGTTTTTCTGTGATTGCTTTGCTTTTGGTGTTATTCCTAAGAAACCATTGCAGAATCCAAGCTTATGAAGATTTATACCTATGTTTTCTTCTAAGAATTTTATAGTTTTACTTCTTTTATTTAAGTCTGATCGATTTTTTGTTAACTTTTGTATATAGTGTGAGCTAAGGGTCTAACTATTCCTTTTTTTTTTTTAAGATTTTATTTATTTATTTATTTGACAGAGAGAGAAGCAGTGAGAGAGGGAACACAAGCAGAGGGAGTCGGGGAGGGAGAAGCAGGCTTCCCATGGAGCAGGGAGCCCGATGCGGGGCTTGATCCCAGGACCCTGGCATCATGACCTGAGCCGAAGGCAGATGCTTAACGACTGAGCCACCCAGGCGCCCCGGGTCTAACTATTCTTTTGTATGTGGATATTCAGTTGTCCCAGCACCATTGTTGAGAAAACTATGCTTTCCCTATTGAATTGTCTTGGCATGTTTGTCAGAAAACCTCCTGAGTATTAACTGTATGCGTTTACCTCTATGTTCTCCAGCCCTCACCTCCAAATTTAGCTCTGGATATTCTTTGCACATTCAAGGAGCTAACTGAAGTGTGAATATACTGCTCCCAAGTATGTCTCTGATTAAGGTCTTAGACAAGAATTAATCTCTAACATAGTGGGAATGGGGAGTGAAGAGGAAGGATGGCTTGTCCTTCTGGTCACACAAGAATCCACAATATTGTACTGTAGCCAAGAGGGTGATCAGTCAGTTGCACTAACTGTGTGATTTGGGGCAATAACCTAACTGTTTTGAGCCTTAGTTTTACTTTCTGTAGTGTATATCTTGTAGTAGTATTTCTATGTGGGAATTCCTTCCCAGAATTTTCCAGGGAATGTATGTTTTCTTGAGTCTTGCAACCCATGAAAAATCAGTTGAGAAATTGGGAAAACAGTACAAACTATTATCATTCTTTTATGAAAATTAAAACTTAATAATATACATAGAAATGTTATAGGCTTTAAGATAGTCCCTGATGTCACATTGAAAGTAAGAGCAGAAACCGCTATCAGAGTGAAAGTCAAGGTAGACATTTCCGGAACTGGGCCAGGACCATGTAGGAGAAAAACAGCCATAATCGAATTCTGCTCAGTCCCATACAGCTTGTATGGCTACTGAGTACTTGAACTGAGATTAGTCCGCAGTGAGATGCGCTGTAAGTATAAAATACAAATCAGATTTTAAAGACTTAATATGGAAAAAAGAATGTGAAATATTTCAATAATTCTTATTTAGATTACATATTGAAATGGTTATATTTTGAATATATTGGGTTAAGCAAATTACTAACATTAATTAGGCCTGGTTTCTTTTCCATTTTTAACGTGGCTCTAAGAAAACTCAATGACATAGGTGGCCAGCATATATAGTCTATGGCTATTGTCATGTGTGGTAGGCAAAATTTTTATATAGCCACTGAGTTTCTAGGTCTCTGGTGTATACACAACTTCTCCCAGTGATTCAGACACTAATCTAAGTGCTTTTGTGAAGGGATTTTGGAGATGTAAGTAAGGCCTTAAATGTGTTGACTTTAAGATAGGGAGATTATCCACATGGATCTTACCTAATCACACAAGTGCTTTAAAAGCAGAGAGTTTTCTCTGGCTGGTCACAGAAGAAGAAAGCAGAGATAGCACTCCAGCTGGACTGGAAGAAAGAAAAACATCCAGGTTTTGAATTGCCTCTGGGGCCAAAGGCAAGGAACTGTGGGTGGTCTCTAGTAGCTGAGAGTGGTCCCTGGCTGACAGCTAGCAGGAAAATGGGGACCTCAGTCCTGAAACCACAAGGAAATAAATTCTTTCAACAACCATTGAGCTTCGAGAGGACCCTGAGTCCCCTGATGAGAACTGTGGCTTTCGATTTCAGCCCCAGGGACCTAACCTACAGACACTATGAGATAAATACAAGTTTGTGTTGTTTTAAAGCTGTTAAATTTGTGGTGATTTGTTACACAACAATAGAAATCTAATGAGGCGTGTTACAAGAGCTTGTTTGTGGCCCTCTCTGTGACTAATAATGAGTCATTCTGAATAAAATAAATATCAACAAATTTGTATGTATACTATACTTCATACAAATCCTATGTATTTTAAGAAAGAATGCATTTGGAAGCAAAATAAGTCCTTAAATCAGCTATTTTGACGTATGATTCTGTGTAGTGCTGTTAATCTTGCTAGAATATCTGAATGTTAGGTTTTTCCAGCATTATCCAATAATTTTTGCTGGCCATTTTCCAGTTTCTGAATATTCACTATAGGGTATGGTTCTTTATAAGTTTGTCTAAACTACTAAGACAAAACAAAATAAAGCAGAAACCACTACTAAAAACTTTTTCTTGGCAAATACCACTAAAATACAGAATAACTAATGATTTTAGGAATTCACAAAAATTTCTGGGATTTCTGATTTTTTGTTTCCTAAAGATTAATATCTATAGGGAATTTGGAAAGACTGTTTAGTGTTGCTATAAGGATTAAATGAATTAATAAATGTAAGGTGCTTAGGCCAGGGCCTGGAGAGTGTTAAGTGCCCAACACATGGTATTCATTATTAGTCTCTAGTCTCAGACACATAAATAACAGAAACATCAAATTGACTCTGAGCATTTATGGATGTAACTGATTGAATTTTAATCTGAATTTATATAACAGAGATGAGAGTAAGGGAATTTTAAGCAATTGGTTAAGAAGAAATCCAAGGGGATTAGTCTTGAAGGTGGATCAGCAACCTGAAGATTTTTTGACTTGTGGGGTGTTTTGATGTATTAAAGAATTTATTGAAAAAATCATCATGATAAGTATTAAAGGTACTTGCTGGAGATCAAAGAAAGATGAGATAATAGGAAAGGGAATGATTACATTTACCCCCCCAAATCCATGTCTATCTTCTTACCATTATGAAAGAGTGTGAATTGAGTTTGAAGAGTTTGATCTGATTTGATTTGCTTGTTGCTAACAACAACAACAAAATTGCTTTGCAGTACCTAACAAACAACATGGTCTTTATTTTTTATTATTATTTTTTAAATTGGAGTATAGTTGACACATAATACTATATTAGTTTTGGGTGTACAATTTAGTGATTTGGTGTTTATACATTATGCTATGTTCACCACGGGTATAGCTACTATCTGTCCCATTACATTGTGTTACAATATCATTGACTATATTCACTATGCTCTCCTTTTTATTTCCATGATTTACTCATTCCGTAACTGGAGGTCTGTATCTCCCTCTCCCCTTCACTCATTTTGCCCAACCCCATCCCCCTCCCCTCTGGTAACCATTAGTTTGTTCTCTGTACTTACAGTTATGATTCTGCTTTTTGTTTGTTTATTTTTTAATTCCATTTATGAGTGGAATCTTATGGTATTTGTCTTTCTCGGTCTGATTTATTTCACTTAGCATAACACCCTCTAGGTCCATCCATGTTGTCTCAAATGGCACAGTCTAGTCCTTTTTTTGACAGTGTAATATTCCATTGTGTTTATATAGCACATTTTCCTTATCCATTTGTCTACTGATGGATACTTATGTTGCTCCCATGTCTTGGTTATTGTAAATGATGTTGCAGTAAACATAGGGGTGCATATATCTTTTTGAGTTAGTGTTTTTGTTTTCCCTGCATAAATATCCAATGGTGGAATTATTGGATCATATGGCATTTCTATTTTTAATTTTTCCAGGAAGCTCCATAGTGTTTTCCACAGTGGCTGTACCAATTTACATTCCCACCAACTGTGCATGAGGGTTCCTTTTTCTCCACATCCTTGCGAACACTTGTTTCTTCTTGATTTTAGCCATTCTAACAGGCTTCTCATTGTGGTTTTGATTTGCATTTCCCTGATGATTAGTGATGTTGAGTATCTCTTCATGTTTCTGTTGGCCATCTGTATGTCTCCTTTGGAAAAATGTCTTTTCAGGTCCTCTGCCTATTTTTTAATCAGATTGTTTTTTTGATGTTGAGGTATGTAAGTTCTTTATATATTTTGATATTAACCCCTTTTGGGTATATCATTTGCAAATATCTTCTCCTATTCAGTAGGTTGTCTTTTCCTTTTGTTGTTGATTTCCTTTTTGTGCAGCTTTCGTGTGTGTGTGTGTGTGTGTGTGTGTGTGTGTGTGTGTGTGTGAGCCCTATGCCCAATTCGGGGTTTGAACCCATGACCCCAAGATCAAGAGTTGCATGCTCTACCAACTGAGCAAGCCAGGCTCCCCTGTTCAAAAGCTTTTTATTTTGATGTAGTCAATCCCAATAGTTTATTTTTGCTTTTGTTTCCTTGCTTTAGAAGATGTATCTAGATAAATTTTGCATAGCCTGTGACTACCTGTGTTTTCTTCTATGATTTTTATGGTTATGGGTCTCAAATTTAGGTCTTTAATGTATTTTGAGTTTATTTTTGTGTATGGTGTTAGAAAGCAGTCCAGTTTCATTCTTTTACATGTAGCTGTCCTGTTTTCCCAGCACCATTTATTGACTGTCTTTTCCCCGTTGTATATTCTTGCTTCCTTTGTCATAGATTAATTGACCATATACATATGGATTTACTTCTGAGGTCTCTATCCTGTTCTCTCTTTTTATCTTTAAAATTTTTTATTGTTATGTTAATCACCATACATTACATCATTAGTTTTTGATGTAGTGTTCCATGATTCATTGTTTGTGCATAACACCCAGTGCTCCACGCAGAACGTGCCCTCTTTAATACCCATCACCAGGCTAACCCATGCCCCCACCCCCTCCCCTCTAGAACCCTCAGTTTGTTTTTCAGAGTCCATCGTCTCTCATGGTTTGTCTCCCCCTCTGATTTACCCACCTTCGTTCTTCCCCTCCTGCTATCTTCTTTTTTTTTCTTAACATATATTGCATTATTTGTTTCAGAAGTACAGATCTGTGATTCAACAGTCTTGCACAATTCACAGCACTCACCATAGCACATACACTCCCCGATGTCTATCACCCAGCCACCCCATCCCTCCTACTCCACCCCCACTCCAGCAACCCTGTTTGTTTCCTGAGATTAAGAATTCCTCATATCAGTGAGGTCATATGATACAGGTCTTTCTCTGATTGACTTACTTCACTCAGCATAACACCCTCCAGTTCCATCCACGTCGTTGCAAATGGCAAGATCGCATTCCTTTTGATGGCTGCATAATATTCCATTGCATATATATACACCACATCTTCTTTATCCATTCATCTGTCGATGGACATCTTGGCTCTTTCCACAGTTTGGCTATTGTGGACATTGCTGCTATAAACATTGGGGTGCACGTACCCCTTCGGGTCCCTACAATTGTATCTTTGCGGTAAGTACCCAGTAATGCAATTGCTGGATCGTATGGCAACTCTATTTTCAACTTTTTGAGGAACCTCCATACTGTTCTCAGAGTGGTTGCACCAGCTTTCATTCCCACCAACAGTGTAGGAGGGTTCCCCTTTCTCCGCATCCCTGCCAACATCTGTCGTTTCCTGACTTGGTAATTTTAGCCAGTCTGACTGCTGTGAAGTGGTATCTCATTGAGGTTTGATTTGGATTTCCCTGATGCCGAGCGATGTTGAGCACTTTTTCATGTGTCTGTTGGCCATTTGGTTGTCTTCTTTGGAAAAACGTCTGTTCATGTCTTCTGTCCATTTCTTGATTGGATTATTTGTTCTTTGGGTGTTGTGTTGGGTAAGTTCTTTATAGATTTTGGATACTAGCCCTTTATCTGATATGTCATTTGCAAATATTTTCTCCCATTCTGTTGGTTGTCTTTTGGTTTTGTGGACTGTTTCTTTTGCTGTACAATAGCTTTTTATCTTGATGAAATCCCAATAGTTCATTTTTGCCCTTGCTTCCCTTGCCTTTGGCGATGTTTCTAGGAAGAAGTTGCTGCAGCTGAGGTAGGAGAGGTTGCTGCCTGTGTTCTCCTTTAGGATGTTGATGGACTCCTGTCTCACATTTAGGATCTATGGTCTATTTTTGTGCCAGTACCATACTGTTTTGATTATTACAGATTTGTAGTATATCTTGAAATCTGGAATTCTGAGACCTCCAGCTTCGTTCTTCTTTCTCAGGACTGCTTTGGCTATTCAGGGTTTGCTGTGAGTTTCATACAAATTTTAGTATTATTTATTCTAGTTTTGTGAAAAATGCTGTTGGTATTTTGATAGAAATTGCATTGAATCTGTAGATTGCTTTGGGTAATATGGACATTTTGACAATATTAATACTTCCAATTCATGAGCATGGAATATCTTTCCATTTGTTTGTGTCATTTTCAATTTCATTCTTCAGGATATTATGGTTTTCAGAGTACAGGTCTTTTACTTCTTGGTTATTCCTAGGTATTTTATTCTTTTTGGTGCAATTGTAAATAGTGTTGTTTTTTAAATTTCTCTTCATTGTTAGTGTGTAGAAATGCTCCTGTTTTCTGGGTATTAATTTTGTATCCTGCCATTTTAGTGAATTAATTTATTACTTCTAGGAGTTTTTTGGTGGAATCTTTACAATTTTCTATATGTGGTACCATGTTATCTACAAATAGTGACAGTTTAACTAACTTCTTCTTTACCAATATGGATGGCTCTTACTTCTTTTTCTTGTTTGATTGCTTTGGACTTCTAGTAATATGTTGAATAAAACTGGCAAGAATAGACATCCTTGTCTTGTTCTTGACATCAGAGAAAGCTCTCAGTTTTTCACCATTGAGGTTGATGTTAACTCTGAGTTTTTTTATATGTGGGCTTTATTGTGTTATGTCCCTTCTAGCCCCACTTTTTTGAGAATTTTTGTCATGAATGGATGTTGAATCTTGTCAAATGCTTTTTCTGCATCTGTTGAGAAGATCTTATGATTTTTATCCTTCGTTTTGTTGATGTACTGTATGATGTTGATTGATTTGCAAATATTGAACTACCCTTGCATCCCAGGAATAAATCCCACCTGATCATGATGAATGGTCTTTTTAATGTATTGTTGTATGCAGTTTGCTAATATTCTGTTGAGGATTTTTGCATCTATGTTCATCAAGGATATTGGCCTATACTTTTCTTTTTCTGTGGTGTCTTTGTCTGGTTTTGGTATTAGGGTAATGCTAATCTTGTAGAATGTATTTGGAAGCTTTTCTTCTTCTTCTATTTTTTTGAATAGTTTGAGGAGCATAGATATTAACTCTTTCTTAAATGTCTAGTAGAATTCACTTGTGAATCCATCTGGTCCTGGACTTTTACTTCTTGGTAGTTTTTTATTACTGATTCAATTTCATTACTTGCAATCAGTCTATTCAGATTTTCTATTTCTTTCTGGTTCAATTTTGGAATATTGTATGTTTCTAGGAATTTATATGTTTCTTCTAGGTTGTCTAGTTTGTTGGCATATAATTTTTAATGATATTCTCTTATGGTCCTTTGCATTTCTATGGTGTCAGTTTTTACTTCTCCTCTCTCATTTCTCATTTTATTTATTTGGGTTCTTTCTCATTTTTTCTTGATGAGTGTGGCCAGGGGTATGTCAATTTTCTTTATCTTTTCAAAGAACCAGCTCTTGGTTTCATTGATTTTTTTTTTTTTTTAGTTTCTATGTCATTTATTTCTGCTCCAAACTTTATTATTTCCTTTTTTCTCTTCTCCTTTTTCTAGTTCCTTTAAGTATAAGGTTAAGTTGTTTGTTTGAGTTTTTTCTTGTTTCTTGAGGTAGGCGTGTATTGCTATAAACTTCCTTCTTGAACTGCTTTCACTGTGTTCCAGAGATTTTAGACCATTGTGTTTTCAATTTCATTTGTCTCCATGTATTTTTTGATTTCTTCTTTGATTGCTTCATTGACCCTTTGGTTTTTTTAGTATCATGTTGTTTAGTCTCCACATGTTTGTGGGTTTTCTAGGTTTTTTTTTTTCTTGTGATTTATTTCTAGTTTTATCCTGTTGGGGTCAGAAAAGATGCATGGTGTGACTTCAATCTTAAATTTAATGAGGCTTGTTTTATGGCCTAATATGTGATGTATTCTGGAGAATGTACCATTTACACTTGAAAAGAATGTGTATTCTATCGTTTTTGGATGGAATGTTTTATATATATATCTGTTATGTCCATCTGGTCCAATGTGCCATTCAAAGCCACCATTTGCCTATTGATTTTCTGTCCAGATGATCTATCAACTGATGTAAGTTGAGTGCTAACATCCCCTCCTATTATTGCATTACCATCAATTTCTCTCTTTATGTCTGTTAATATCTGCTTTATGTATTTAGGTGCTCCAATGTTGGGTGCATAGATGCATAGATATTTATAATTGTTATATCCTCTTGTTGTATTGATCCCTTTATCATTATGTAATGCTCTTCTTTGTCTCTTGTTACAGTTTTTGTTTTGAAATCCATTTTGTCTGATATAAATATTGCTACCCTGGCTTTGTTTTTCCACTTCCATTTGTATAGTGAATGTTTTTCCATTCCTTCACTTTCATTCCGTATGCATCTTTAGGTCTGAGGTGAGTCTCTTATAGGCAGCATATAGATGGGTCTTGTTTTTTTATCCATTCCACCATTCTATGTCTTCTGATTGGAGCATTTAAGCTATTTTCACATAAAATAATTATTGATAGGTATGTACTTATTGCCATTTAAAAAAATTGCTTTCTGGTTGTTTTTGTAGTTCTTTGTTTCTCTTGCTCTCTTTCTTTGTGATTGACGAGTATACATGGTGTTTTGTTTGGCTTACTTTCTCTTTATTTTTTTATGTATCTATCATAGGTTTTGGGTTTGTGGTTAGCGTGAGATTCATATAAAACACTGTAAGTAAATAGCAGTCCATTTTAATTTGATGGTCATTTAAGTTCAAATACATTCTTTAGAAAAAAAAGAAGAAAAAAGGAAAAAGAAAAACCTTTTTTCTTTTTCTTTTTCCCCTTCTCTTCCCTTTTTACTCCTTTCTCCACATTTTATGTATATGTTATCATATTTTACATCTTTTTATTAATATTTTTCCTATGTCTAGTTATGGCTAATTTCCATTTCTTTCACACTTGAAGAAGTCTCTTTAACATTTCTCTTAAGGCTGGTTTAGTGGTGATAAATTCCTTTATCTTCTGTTTGTCTGGGAAACTCTTTATCTCTCCTTCAAATCTGAATGATAATCTTACCAGTTAGAGTATTCTTGGTTGTAGGTTTTCTTCCTTTCAGCACTTTGGATATATCATGCCACTTCGTTCTGGACTGCAAATTTTTTGCTGAAAATCAGCTGATAATCTTGTAGGTTTTTCCCTTGGTAAAAAAGGTAACTTTTTGTTTCTCTCTTGCTGCTTTTAGGAGTCTCTCTTCATCTTTAATCTTTGACATTTTAATTATTATGTGTTGTGGTATGGACCTCCTTGGGCTCATTTTGTTTGGAACTTTGTGCTTCTTGGACTTGGATGTCTATTTCTCTCCTTTGGTTAGGGAAGTTCAGTTTTTATTTCTTCAAATAAATTTTCTACACCTTTTTCTTTCTCTTCTGGGATTCCCTATAATATGAGTGTTTGTTTGCTTGATGTTGTCCAAGAGATCTTTTAATCTATCCTAATTTTAAAAAATTCTTTCTCTTTTTGGTGTTCAGCTGTGTCCTTTCCATTACCCTGTCTTCCAGATCACTGATATGTTCTTCTGCATCCTCTAATCTACTGTTGATTCCTTCTAGTGTGTTTTTTTATTTCAGTTGTTGTATTCTTCAGCTCTGATTGGTTCTTTTTAATATTTTCTATCTCATTATTGAAGGTATCACTGAGTTCTTCCATTCTTTTCTCCAGCCAGTGAGTATCTTTACAATCATTACTTTAAATTCTTTGTCAGGCACATTGCTTATCTGTGTTTCATTTACTTCTTTTATTGAGGTTTTGTCTTGTTCTTTCTTTTGGAGCATATTCCTCTATCTCCATTTTTTGCTGCACTTTCTGTGTTTGTTTCTATGGATCAGGAGAAACTACTACTTCTAAAGTTGAAGGAGTGGACTTGTGTATGGTGACCCCTATGAAGTCTGTGTGGTTGGCGACTTTTGCTGCTGGATGACTGGACAGTGGCAGTGTATGCTAGTTACTCTTTTAAACTGTGGCTCTTTACAGAGAGAATAAAGAAAAAATGATAATAAAATAAAAAAGAAAAGAGAGAAGAGAAAAAAGAATAAAAGAAAAAAGAAAGAACAAGAAAGAAAATAACAAAATAAAAAATAAAAACAAAATAAGGCAAATTCTAAAAAGTTTTTTAAAAAGTAAAATAAAACAGTACCAATTAAGAAAAAAAAGGAAAAAAAACCTGAGTTTGCTTTCTGTTCCTCAGCACCACAGAGTGGCTGGCATGGGCTTGCAGACTTTGCACTTGCTGAGGTCTCAAGCTCACCATGAGCTAGGCCCTGCTCTGGTCTGGGCCCTTGAGGTGGAGGGAGAGAGAGCGTCCCCACAGTTCCTCAGCCCCTCTAAAGCACAGCTTTTCCTCTGTGCCCCACTGTATTTAGGCTGCTGTGGACCTGTGGACCTGGGCTTGCTAAAGTCACAAGCCCACCCAGAAAATGGGACTGGCCTGCACTCTTGTCCAGGCTTCCAAGGGTGGGTGGGAATATAAATCTTGTTGTTCTCCAGTCCTTCTGACCTGGAGAACTTTCCCACAGCTCCTCTGCTGCTTGGCAGTGTTTTAGTGTTGTCTCTTTTATATGCTAGTTGCTCTTGAAAATCACAGGTTTTTTTTTTTTTCCGTGCCCAAGGACATAAGGATCTGTTCCTGGCCCCTCAGTATTATCCCTCCCTACTGCTATTCCCAGTGAGGGTGTGGGGGAGTTCCCTTTGTTACCATGTCTCCATCTCTCTTACTCTTCTCTTGCCTTTGTCTCTGTCTTTGGTTGTTCAGTAGCTTTTCAGTCAGCTCTCAATTGTTCTTCAGGAGAAATTATTCTATTAATAGGTGTAATTTGGTGTGTTTCATGGAGGAGGTGAGTTCAGTCTTCCTACATCACCATCTTGAACTGGAACCTACCCCTCAGTCTTTATAACTTAACCATAGAAGTGATACCTGCTCTTCCTTTATGTTAGGAGGAGAGGATTGGGTTGCAGTTAAGGTTGAACGAAAAGAACAAGGAAATGGATGGTGCTTCAGGGTCTTCATTTCCACTGAACTATCTTCCCTTCTCCTATCCATCCAGCCATGTTGCCCTCTCAAATCTGCCCCAAACCTCAAGTTTCCTTGGAAAAGGTATCCCTGACTGACCTTACTTGTTCTTATTGATTTTCACTTGCCTTCAGGGACTTTGTCTCTCTGTTGTGTGTTTTCACTGGGAATGGTCATCTGAGATATTGTGTGTTCTTAGATCTGTGTCAGCTATTTTGCTCCATTAGATTACGAGGTCCTGTGACAGAATAAGAAGTCCAGTTTTTTGTTTGTTTCTTTGTCTTTAATTCCTAGTATTCTACACACAGGTATCATTTCATCAGACAGTATCTAGTAACTATAAGTGTATCTCAAATAAGAGTTAATAATACATGGTGAGATACTAGTTTAACAAGGAGAGAACTGTCTTTTTCTGTTAGGTCCAGAGTCTTACAGCATGAAAATCCCACTTTTTGTGCAGTTTTGAGTAAGATGTTTTTCTTCTGCAGTCATTAAATCTTTGCTGTTCTCAGACTCTCAAGCTCTCCCATCACCCATTTTATTCCTAATACAAATGAGAACTGGAGGAACACATAAATTAATAGATTGGAGATATTCCAACATTATTTCAAACCTTGTTTTTAGAAATAACATAGTTGTCATATTTCATTGAACAAGTGATGGTGTTAGAATCCCAAAAAGATCTCTTTTATAACTAAGTCTATCTTTGGAATTTGGAGTTTCTTAGCTCCTGCTGAAACTGAATGAATTTGACAGCATTTCACCACTTTAGGAGTTTTGGGTTCCAGAGTCCATTATTCTGCCTCTGCCACTCGTATGTCCTCAATGTGGGATACACTGTGTACATATTAGCAGGTGTTGGCAAATCCCACACATGCGGTTTCTTCCCTCTACCCTTAACCTGGACAAAAAGTATTTCCATTCATATTAATTCAGTCTTGAACTTATTTTAGAAGCAACTGGAAAAAGCCTCATTTATCTTTGTCATTGTGCAACTGGCTAAGAATTAAGGAAATCATGTGGTTAGATGATTGCTGAAAAGACCCAGCTTGTTAGAGATGGGCAAACCTTGGAAGGGTTGACTAGGTTCTGAGAGGACCCCTGAAGTGTGGCTACTTTTCTGAAAGGCAGTCAAATTAATAACCTGTACATAGTAACACTCAGGAGTTCCCAGAAAGTTACTGCCTTGTGAGGTTATCATCCTTTCTCATGTAATTGTCTTTCCCAGTGAGGGATCCGTCATGGGAGAACTCAGGCTAATAGCATTATGCTGTGACTTCAGGCTGTCTCCTTCCCCACCCCCACACTGCCTTTCCTTTCTCAGAAATGGTGGGCCCTTTGTCTGAACGATAGCAGAAAATTCAGAACAAGAAAAAGCCCACAGGGCCAGATCTTTACTGCTATATTGTAGGGATGGTCCTCTGCTGAGCTGGTATAAATAAAATATGCTGCTGCTGCTGCTGCTGCTGCTTAGTATGTCACTGGAGAAAACCATCTGGGTGCCTTTTAGAACAAAGAATTAGACATGGTCTCCAGTGAGTGGATTTTCTAGGCCTATAGCTGGTGGTAACTTCAAAGTGAGGTCTGTGCACAGAGGGAGGCACCAAGAATATTGGAGACCAAAGTGTTATATGACCTCAGATGTTTCCCTTGCTTGCTTGCTTTCTCTTTTGAGTCTGACAAATAGTTTCTGGAGAGCCAGTTCCATTAAGGAAGTTCAAGAACCAATGAGCTTTCCTCTTACTAAAACACTATCTTTTAATGTTATTTATAGCCCTTTGTTTCACTAGAGTAAAATGAGTCCAGGGCAGGAAGTGGCCAGGGTGGGAGATAGGACACCAAGTAAGCCTGCTGGGCTTGTCCTTCCTTGTCCAGATCTCTCTGTGCTATCATCATGTAAAACTACAGATATTTCCATACTCTCATAAATGCCAGTGCCAGAAATCAAGAAGACTTTCTTTTAGATGTAATTGTCTTCTAGTTTGCTGGTAGGCTTTATTTCCAATTTATTTGCTTGGGTCTTCTGATGTGTCGCCCTTTGGGGCTGTGAAACTTCATATATAGTTATTTTGAAATCTGGTACCCTTTTATACAAAAGAAATTAAAACAACAATGAAAACATTGTCCAATTCTATGCACAATAAAAATATCCTTCAGTAATTTGATTTACAGGAAATGAAAAGTATTATCAACAGAATATGCTTTTCAAAAATTTATAATCCTTTAAACGGGCAAATCCTTTCTCCGGGATTAGTAGCATGGTTTGTGTCCTAGGAGCCAAATCCTATTCTCTGATTCAATCCTCAAATCCTTTCTAACAGTGCCTATATTGATTTCAGACCCAGTTTTGCTTAAGAATCTGAGGACAGAATTTGGTGCTGTGTTTTGAGATTCTTAAATAAGGATTTTTTTTAATGGAGTTTATCTAAAATAGCCTCTAGTTCCCAAAGTTAAATTCTGATGTCTCAATGAGCATAACCGATGTGCTTAATTTCTAGGCTGTCCTTTGTTTTCCCCACGCCTAGCTGAATTCATACTTCTCTGATCTGGAGGAACAACCTAGAAGGTTGATGCTGAACTCCAAAGGTTTTTGGTGACTCAGGGTATTTCCTTAAGCCCAAATATTGACCCTGAATGTGCGTATGGTTGATCTCCCTGTCATATTTTTAGTGTTCTTGGAACTTGGTCTTTTTGAATACAATGTACATGTAAATGTTTATTATACATATTTATATTCACAGAGGTCAGATGCTCTGTTACAAGGAGGGTAACTGGTGTTCTGCTCATCTATAGGAAGATGAAAATAAATGCTGCTGATGATGTGTAGATAATGAGGATAGTAAAAATCCTAAGTTGACTTTTTTAATCACTAAAGAGTGTTTACATCATGAGGAGGGCAGTTTTAGTAAATGTGTTATATTATTATATGCTAATTATACAAAAATGATTATCTGCATATGGTACATATAATAGCTCTCTGTAAAGCAGACTATTTGTTTTATCAGGACACATTAATCCCTACCTAGAGTAGATAACAGAATTTGTTGTGCTGTCTCACAAAATCTTGTCTGAGAAAAAGAACTGAAATATACAAAAGTGCTCTGAAATAGGCTACATTAATTCAAGAAACTAGAGAGCAGAGAGGTAGTAAGAGGATCAGCAAAACATGGCTATATCATGAATGCCTATGTAGAAGAGAAGTTTACAAAGAAACAGCAGATTACAGGAAAGTCAACCATGCAATTTGTGCTATAAAAACATTTTTGAATGGGTGCTGTGAACCAAGTACCGAACAAAACTATTTATAGGGATTGTGTTTGATTCTCAGAACAACCCTATGAGGTAGGTACTATTATCATTATCATTTTCCATCTAAGGAAAACAAAGTTTAGTTAATATGGAATAACTTGTGCAAGATCACACAATGAAGTGACTCAGCCTAGATTTGAACCCATTTGTGCCAAACTCCAATCCCCATGATCCTAACCCCACCTTTGGTGCCTCCTTTCTTTCTCCCAGCAATCTGCTCTGCACATCACACCTGTCTGCTCTGCCATCTCTTAATGCACAAATCCGATGATGTCTTCTTGGTCTCAGTCCTTCTTGAATTCTATGTTAATTGCCCTGAAATGTAATAGAGATCATCCATGTTCATGATAGTACATTTGCTAAGTGAGTGTAATAATATAGGAACTGCTTCTGACATAATGTTCGGTTATTAAAGTAGAAAGCTTGTTAGGGTCAGGGTTAGGAGCTCATGCAGTGTGACCTTGGATAAGTTGTTTTGCACAGCTATGTTTCATTTTCCTCAGCTATAAATTGTCAGTGATAATAATACTTGCCTCTTTAGGTTGCTGAGAAAATTTAGTAGGACAATGCCTATGAAACTGTTAGCACTGTGCTTAGCTTAATAATCATTATTATCTGGCATTACATATTCATTAGTTATTATGTATAAATATACTGTGTAAATTCTTCTTTCTACTTGAAATTCTCTTTCTTCTTGATCTCCATAACATGGTCATGTTCTGTTTTTCTACCTCTCTGATGATTCTCTCTTCCTTACTAGCTTCCTTTCTTCCTGCCCCTTTGCACATTTTTCAAGGTTTTATTCTTGGCCCTCTTTTCTCTGCCACCTCCAGGATCTTATACTCCTTGACCCCCTTCTGATAATAATGCCCTGTCTTTCCACCTCATGCCCATGAAGCCACTCCTTGTGCTCACTAGACCCTCCAATTCCAAAACCTGTACTTCTTTCCTATTTCTGTCTTCACTTCATTGTTTCCAGCCTGGGGCAGCCAGGAAAGATCCTTCCATGTGAAAATCTGTCCTCTATGGACTTGGTTCTCCCAAGCCTGTGGTCTCCACATGCGCTTTCACCATTCTGGAAAATGGGTCATTACTGGAGGGTTGTGCTTGGATTCCCCACAGATCTCTGCTATGGCATCTCAGTTGGGTGTTCAGGGTTAACTGGACAACTTTTTATTCATGTCCAGTTGATGCCATATCACATTCCTCATAGTAGCCGTTCTAAACTTTTCAATTTTCCTTAAGTCCCCAGAGAGACTGCTATACCCTCACTCTATCTATTTCTTTATCAGGAAAATCAAGGACATCTGACCTGAGCTTTCTCACATTCACTTTTCCACCTAACAATTGTATGTCAGTGTTCTTAACCTCATCCGCCTTCAGCCTCCTCTGGAATCTTCATCAGTTATATTTTACTTTCTATACATTTTCAAGCCTCCTTCTCTGTTGCCTCTTTTCTAATCATGTGGGTTTCCCATATAGTAAGGATTTTTTTTTAACCCTGTTAACATCTCCAGGTGCCATACTCCATATTTTCTTACTTTTGCCTTTAGTTTTCCCCAGAGAACACTCTCCTTAACTTCTGGTAATCTGGATTCCCCAAAACTTCTACTGAAACTGAAGGCCACCTGGGTCTCCCAATCCACTGAATCATTGTCCCTTTCTTAACTTGTATCCTTAACTTTCCTGAAGTGCATGACATCGTCATGTGCCCTTCTAGACTTTTTCTTCCATTAGCATCCGTGGTACCCCATGGTTCCATCTTCTGAACTGGTTCCTCTTCTATTCAATCTAATTTAATTCAATCAGTGTGTATTCACCATTCACTTATTTCAACTGAGACTGATGAAGAAGCAAGATACTTTTGGATAATCTGGCTGATAGCAGCATCACCACCAAATAATTAAGCTTTCCTTTCTCCAAAACTAATTAACAGGCATAACAAATTATGTCCTCTTCAACTTCTGGACTTGAAAATTTGGTTGATGGTAATTTTGTAATTTATTTGAGATAATCTTGAAAAGGGTGCCTTATTTACTAGCTGTGGTTATGCCTGGTACATCTCATTTTAACTCAACAAGTACTATATCATGTGTGTTAACTGCCAGGTACTGTTCCCAGTGCTTTACAAATATTAACTCTCTGAACATTCAAGACAAGTGGGTTATATTGTCCTACAGACAATGAATGGAGGACGCCCTTTGAAATAAAACACAAATTGTTTATTGTTGTTTTACTGATCGAATCTGTTTTTAGTTGGATGGTCTTTACTACAAAGTATTTGATTTCTGTTCTACTTAATGGTGGATGTTCCTCCTTTCTTTCTTTAGATGTTCTTTAAATAAAATTCAAAAAGCAAAAAAAAAAAGTGGGTATTATGATTAATCCCATTATATAGATGAGGAAACTGAAGGACATTTAAATAACTAACTCAAGGTCATATAGCCAGCTGGGATTTCAACCCATGTAGTATGGTTCCAGATTTGGTGCTGCAGAGGTACTCAATAAATCATTACTGAATGAAAAAAATACTTGAAGAACTAATTTTCTATTTTCAAAAGCTAATTTAAGATTTTTCACTTGCATTCAAATTGTTTATTTCTAGTATTTTGCATGTTCTTGCTGCTTCCTCTCATCATTTGGGGGAAAAATTGTTTTTAAAATTTGGTTATAGAAATGTGTCAGTGGGACAAGGTAATTTTATCTCCAGATAACAAGACCTTTTCAGAATCTCCTTCTGGATTTCTATTCTCACTTTCAGTACACCCTGGTGTGAAATGATGGGGAATCTTTGGAAAAGATACACTGAAGGATTATTGCCTTCTCCAGGTTCCTCTGTATCTGCTACTTCTTCAGATACCTTGGTGGTGGTGAGTCCCGCTGTGTTGCACTGCTATCTGTAAAGCGTTAAGACTTTGTCAAGAGGCTTTTTAAAAAAACATGCATAAGCGGCTGTTCCATCTAGTTTGTATACCTTGCATAAGTACCATGCAGTTCTCAAATCTCTTTTGAATCAAAGGGTTTGTCTGTGACTAAAGAGGATTGATTACAGTGGCTCACCATCCTTCTGCTGGTCACTCATTATTCTGTTATATTATTCTGTGCTAGAATTACTTTCTGAGCACGCATATGAATAGTGTAAATCATTCATGGCATCTTTCTATTTTTTTTCTTGAAAATGATAATTACATGATACCTTTCTTTCCTGATTTTTCCATTCTATAAATATTTCTTCAGTTAAGTTCACTGTGATCACTGTTTGAGATTCAGAAATCCTTCAGGAAGCTGGTAAAGCAGAAACCTAGTTGAATTCATCATTCATCCTAAATGCTGTCAAATTAAAAATAAGATTTCTGTTAGTTTCTGCTCATCTGAATATCTGCTATATGAGATACAAAGGCAGCATATTTAATAACATTACTTTTTGTGAAGAGCAGAATATAATTTAAGAAAAAATTTTTTAGTAGGGCTGTAAACAACTACATAAAGGATAGGATTATAATGAACCTAATCACCATTATTTTGTCTTGTATTATCATTTAAATTTTTATAAACATGTGCATTTGAAAATATAACATTCTTCCTACTTTATCTAGGAAATTTTCTCTTAACATTTGTGTTAGCTGTGAAACTATTACTTTGTAGTTACCTATTAGAAAGTTATTAATTTTTTAAATAAATTAGTAGCTATTATAATCATGATGAATCAGTAAAGCATTTTACTTTTACAATTATACATATATTTTTATATTTCAATTGACTGATACTATATTAGCACATAAAGCAGATAAGGTTATTTGTTACTCTAATGATAATTTACAATACAGACCCATACTTGAATATTAATATTGAGATTTTAAAATTGATTGTGTCTTACTTTTTTGGTGTCACAGTATCCTTTTCTGAAATGATAGTATTGTTCTTCCTAATGTACTTAGCAAAATAAAAAGTTGACAACTCTATCAAAAAAATTAATCCAAAATGTCATGTTTTAGTTAGCTTCCTAGTGTTATGCTCATGAGATATAACTGTAAGCTATACAATCACAGGATCGCTGATCATTTACAAGTTCTGGGATACTAAAAAGTGATATTGAAGTAGACATTCAGCTAGTTGGCCTTCTAGAAGCCAAGGCTGAAACTCATGCCAAATATTAGTCTGATTCTGAAGTTTAGTGCATATCTAACATTTATCTTTTTCTTCCTAATCCGTTACTTCTATCTTATTCTAGGTCTTGATTCCCTTGGTGTCTACGTTTCTAGGTGATCTATGTCTTTTTTGAACTCTTAGATTTTATGAGGTCCTACTCATTTGACATTTAATCATTATATTTCTTTGTAGCATTTCTGGGTCCAATGTCTTGCATGGCCATTTAGTTTTTGTGTGCATCCTTCTATTATCTCCAGCTCAATAATAAACTACTTGAAGTTAGGCATGGACATTATTTTCTTCAGATCCCCTGCAGCTCCTAGCTCTGTGTGCCTGAGAGAACATGTGCTTTGTGAATGAATAAATGAATGACATAATTCAACCTTTATTGGGCATTCAGACAAGAAGGTTGTTGGGTTTATCTTGTAGAGGGCAAGTTCTAGTGCTAGAGAGATTTAGCCAAGCTTACTGTCCCACGAACTAGAGTTGTATAAGCAAGCTGGCCTGGAGCTAAGTCTCCCATGACATATCCATGTTTTTAGATCCTGTGACACAGGAAGTCAACAAACACTGGATCACAAATACAACTTAGTGAGTGCTGGGTCTGTGCATGTGTAAATACTCTGTTTCAGAGCTCTCTTGATAATGAAACTGTATATGGATTTACATGCCCCAATTAAATGGTATAAAGAAAAGTGACAGAACCAGGATTTGAACTTAAGCAGCCCAGCTCCAAAGTTCCAGTTTTTAATTGCTCCACTACACTGTAGTTTCATGATGCAATGCTACATAGAATCAGAGCAATCAACATCTAACCCTCACGGGCCCTCCTGGTAGAAAGATCAGCCAAAAGTCCTAGGTAATGCCTCAGCGCCCTGCCAGGGGCCAGATGCTCATTTTCTAGACCATGAAAATTAGTCCCAGGGGGACGACAATATGTAGCAAGTTAAGGTGCCCTCAGGTGGTTCAGAGTCAGTCTGAAAGGATAGTAGAAAGTCAGCCTGCCCTATCAGTAGGGTGACCATATAATTTACCATCCAAACCAAAATACTTTTGAGAGCCAAAAGGAAATACTGTAATAATTATGTGGAAACTACAAATGTAAACTGACTATTGCAGGCGGTCTTCACTGGCTAAGTCTGTCAAAACCTCCCAGGAAAGGGAGAGAAAAATGTAAGTAAACTTGGTAAAAACTTGGTAAATGTGGGAAGCCAATTATCCGAAAGAGGATAAAGGTGGGATGAGGGCACTAAACCTAGGGACAGAAGTCAGGTGCAGTTAAGGATGCTTAAAAAAGAACTGGGTGGGGGGCGCCTGGGTGGCTCAGTTGTTAAGCGTCTGCCTTAGGCTCAGGTCATGATCTCAGGGTCCTGGGATCGAGCCTGCAATGGGCTCCCTGCTCAGCGGGGTGTCTGCTTCTCCCTCTACTCCTACCCCTGCTCATGCCTCTCTCTCTCTCTCAAATAATTAAATAAAATCTTAAAAAAAAAAGAATTGGGTACATACGTATACCAAAAAGAAGCAAAAAAGGTATGTAGACATGCAGAACAATATGGTAGTTTGTGTATGTGTGAAAATAAGTTAGGAGAATAAAAGAAGCTAAGAATGGGTTTCCAACAACTATTTGGGAGGGACTCCCAAACAAATCCTGGTCATCAAAGGCTCACTATGAACTTGAGAGGGAGTCCAAGCTAGCCACATCAGTATCTTCTTGGGACTAGGATAGTTCCATATTTTTGTCAGGTGTTGTGTAGCCCTCTCTTCTCAGCTGGCTAACTTTTCTGAGAACTCCAGTGACAGAACAATAAACGCAAATAAACTTAGGAAATTTGGGAGGCCAACTGTCTGAAAGAGGGTAAGGTTGGGACCTCATCCATGCACCTAGGAGCAAAAAAAAGAAGCAGCAGGCATTGCTGTTAAGGAAAGGATTGGGTGAGTATAGGTGACAAGAAGAAACCTGAGATCCAGATGCAAGCTGAATGTGATTCAGCTCTTTATTTCCAGATCAAAAATGACAGAAATTTGACATCACAAATCGGAAAGAAAACTTTCCTTGCTTGAAGACTTGCCAAGGACCTTACAAGAGCAATAGGTGCAGTTCTGACTTCTGCATTTTTTAAACTGATGCAAAGAATTAAAATTCAGAAAAGACTTACCAGACAGATTATAGTGGTAAGAGCATGGCCTTTCATGAAATTTAGTAGAGAGAGAGAAAGCTAAGGGTTGATTTCACTGTTTTCAAAAATCATGAAGAATATGGATACTCATTATTTTGCTTCTCCACAGTAGGTTGAAACAAAGAAATGAGCTGACATTGCAGCAAGAGATATGTTAGTAATGCTTAAGGAAGAACTTCTTGACCAAATGCTGGGGCAAGGAAGTGCTGAAATGTCTGACCCTGTAATCTTTTTATGATAGGATAGAAAATCACTAGTCCTGAGTTGTCATTACACATGGTATTTGTTGTAGGAGGTCCTGAAGAGTGAGTGGAGGAATCTGAGTGCAAGGGTGTCTCCTGACAGAAGAAGGAGAAGTCAAAGTCAATTAACCGTAAAAACGATCATGTGGACTCTATCCCCAGGTCATGGGTGTGTTGAGATGATTCTTCACACACACGGCCCAGCCCCTACTTCTGAAATCCGGATAGTGACACTCTTGACATTGCACTGTGACTTCACCAGTGTTATTCCTCTTCATTCTACTTTAGTCCCAGGTGATTCACCTGGGTGGGGACCCTGCCTCCAGCTGTGAGTGAAGCATCACTTCTCCCTTTTGAGTGGGTAGGAGCAGCTTCTACAGCTGTCCCTCCCAGAAACTCCATGGCTTCCTTAAACCTCAGAGGATTTTCTCTGTCTGGTCAGAGACCCAGGACAGATTGTTTACTACATCTGGCTTGGTACCCAGTTCTTCTCTTGGGAGAGAAGACATACACTTGCATAGGGCAGAAGCTAGCATCAAATCAGCTTCAGTTGAGACCTTCTTGCCACCGCAGAGTAGCACTTACAGCTCAGCATCCCGGCTGTCTAAGTCCCACTGGCCACTAGTCCTTAGGTGGATATGTTATTTACCACTTGTGAGGCAGGTAATATAACTGCACAGGATGTCCCTGAAGATTCACAGCTTGTCTCTGAGAGGTAGAAGGTCAGTAGGAGAAAAAGGATGTGGGTCTGTGCATAATCACCCTGACTTTTGCTCTGAAATCACTGAATTGGGTAAGAAAGGGGAACTAAGTGTAGCACTCAGGGATCCCTCTGCTCCTGGATGTAACTCTTAGGAATCCTATGGCTCTAGGTCTTAGGCTCCATTTTTGCCTCTATTACAAGCCCTAGACTTGCTGGGCTGTGTGGCTACCGTGCTCTTATGTAGGCAATAGAGATACAATGACAAATAAGACAGATAATATCTCACTCTCACAAGGGTTTATTCCTAGTGAGAGGAGACAGACTATAAACAAAGAAGCAAATAAATAAACAAGAAAATATCAGATGGTGACAGGTGATAGTAAATCAGGGTGATTGATGGGAAGTTAGTGTTGGGTGAGGGAATAGTTTAGGCTGAGATGTTGGGGACATGCTCACTGAAGAGGCTAATCAGTAACCTGAATGACAAAAAAAGAGTCAACCAGACAATGCAGGGAAAGAGCTTCCAGTAGCAGGAACTGCTCGTGGAAAGGCTCTAAGCTGGGAAGGAGCTCAGTGTTTTTGGAACAAAAAAGGGAAGACCATGGGCCTGGAGCTGAGTGAGGCTAGGATAAGAGATGGAAAAGTTTGGAAAGTTTGTCAGGCACCAAATCACAAGGAGCCATGGGGGCCAGGAGGAGAGTGAATTCAAAATGGTCCTAGAATTGTATTAGACCCTGGAGGTTATCTAGCTTGCACTTCTTACTTCAAAAAATGAGGAAGCAGAGCCTAGGGAGATGCAATTTTACCACTCCATCTCTGCCAGCCAAACTTGATCATGCTATGATGTGGGAGCAAGATCTTCTGACCCACGGTCCTTGCCACTTTCTACTAAATTCTTCCTGAATGCTAAAATGGGATTCCTGAATGTCTCACTTTATTTTTTTTTAATTTTTATTTTTTAAAAAAGATTTTATTTATTTATTTGTTCATTTGAGAGCGAGAGAGAGAGAAAGAGAGAGAGGGAGAGCATGAGCTGGGGGAAAGGTATAGGGAGAGGAATATGCAGACTCCCTGCTGAGCAGGGAGACCAATGTGAGGCTCTATCCCAGGACCCCAGGAATCATGACCTGAGCTGAAGACAGATGCTGGAGTCACCCAGGTGCCCCCTGAATGTCCCACTTTAATAGGGAATTAAATAAACTAATATCTGTAAAAACATTTAGAACAATATTCATTACATTATGCTTGTTACATAATAAACACTATATAAATGTTTCAAGGATTTAAAAAAAGACATAAAAACGTGGAATTATCCTTCATTCACCTTGTAAAAAATTGGGGGCTTATAAACATCTTTGTAGCCTAGTTATACATTGTCTCAATAGCAAGTATTTAGTTTGACTAATGTCACAAACCAAATGCAACCCATTTGCTCTAGGATTGGGACACATTCCCACTATAGGGACATATGGTGCAGCTTCTACATCAGGAAGAGTTAACATTCCACTGTTCACACAAACATTCAGAATCAGAAAATTGTATTGTAAGTTATGTACACACAGGACACGTGCGTATATACATCTTGGTTTTTCAAATAGCAGTGACATTGCCTAAGGGAGCAATAGCTTTCACATCCTCCTCTGTGTTGAAAAGAAGGCTTTATTGAAGAGGACATATGGATGGAAATTCATTTTGGAATAGTCAAGATCTTCAGTTCTAAAAGGATTTGAGACTGGCTCAATTAAGCACAAACCCACAGCGAGAGATGTGCTGGTGGAATAGAAGCTTGTTGTCACTGCTCTGGCTCTCATTCAGGATTTATAGCCCAAAGATCTGCTACCGGCCAGCAGCAATGGCAAATTACACCTTCATTCTCTGGCCTGAGTCTCCTCCATTCATCCTACTGCCTTCTAGACTTCCTCCTGATTCTTTCCCTCTAACTAGCTGGTGGACTCTGACAGACTTTCTATTTTCTCTCTCTTTATTCCTCCTTTATCTCTATCCTTAATGGAGAATGTAATAAAGAAAAGTCTCACTCCTTCCTCCAGATCCTGAAGAGACAGGAAGAGCATCCTCCCTGACTTTGTCTAGGGCGGATGAAAGTATAAATGAGGTGATGGCTTTGAATCAAAGATGGTAGGGCAGGAAGAAACTTCAGAGTCCATGGGAACACCTCTTTACTGTTCGGTTTTATGGCACATGTAGAAGGAGTTAATGTTTGTACAGTGCACTAAGGTAAATGGAGAAACTTGCTTACAGCTGAGGTATCCAGCCTGGGCACTCTAGCTACTCCTAGATTCTCCAGCTACTCTGAGGGTGGAGGGGAACCCAAGCTTGACAGAGGCTCTGTGAACTTCAAGGTCAACCCTAGGTATCAGTATCCAGCTGAAGACAAGGGAAAAGAGAGCATGGAGGATCATCTATGAGGATTATGATCCAGGTCTAATTGTACACCTAGGTGAACATTCCAATGGCCAGAGCATATCATATGGGCACATCTGGCTATGAGGAAGGCTGGAACCTGGGTGTAGCTGTATGTCCAAGAAGAAAGGAACCAAGTTTTGTGACTAGGTAGCCAGTCTCTGCCATAGGAAGTATATGACCAGTGGTACTCCAGAGACAGTGGCAGAGTTGAAACTAAGACACACATTACTTAACCCATAGCACAGGTCTCTCCTCACCAAACCACACTTTGTCATATCTTTCATATGTCCCCTAACTTAAAAAAAAAAATCTTCCCACAAAAGGTGGCAAGAGGAAACCAAGAAGAAAGTGGTTAGTACCTTCTCTAAGGAAGATTGGTATGATGGAAAAGCACCAGCTGTGTTTGATATAAGAAACACAGAAAAATGCTAGTCTCGAGGCCTCAGGAAACCAAAATTGCATCTGATTGCCTCAAGGATCATAAAGTGAGGCCTGTTGCTCTGCAGAATGATGAAACTGCATTAGAAAATCCAAACTAACCACAAAGGATATTCAGGGCAAAACTGCCTGCCTGACTTCTATAACGTGGATCCAACCCATGAAAAACGTGCTTCATGGTCAAGAAAAGGGCAGACCATGACTGAAGCTCATGTCGATATCAAGACTACTGGGAGTTATATGCTTCATTTGTTCTGTGTTGGTTTACTAAAAAAAAGCAATGATCAGATTTGGAAGACCTTTCACACTTGGCACCTACAGGTCCACCAAATCCAGAAGATGACGGAAATCATGACCCAAGAAGTACCCAAATGACTTTAAAGAAGTTGCCTGTAAACTGATTCCAGTCAGCACTGGGAAAGACATAAAAAAGACTTGCCGATCTATTTATCCTCTCTATGATGGGTTCATTAGAAAAATAAAAAATGCCGAAGAAGCCCAAGTTTGAAATGGGAAAACTCATGTGGCTTCGTGGTGAAGACAATGGTTCTGGAAAAGCTTCTGGGATGAGACAGGGGATACAGTTAAATGAACTGATAGATATGAGCCACTAGTCCAAGAATCTGCTTAAAATTCAGACTTTTAATGGTGACAAATAAAAAGTCTTATTTGTGGAGAAAAAAGACACGTGCAGCCTGCTAAATGCAATTCTGGCATAGCTTCAGTCAAAATCTACTCACGGGAAAGGCCCTGGTGCAACCTGTGGGAATCTCACAAAGAAGGGTCAGACTCGCCTCCTGATAGGAGAGAGAATTTCCACCACACCATGAACTCTTTGTGAGGAAATCAGCATCCGAATCCTAAGCCTTGCCTTACTTCTTTCGGTCCTTCCCCACTTGGTTGCTTCCTGAGGACCTGGGGAGGGAGGCAAGATGAGGGTTATTGCGCGGTTCACTGCAAACACCTGTCTCTTGGTTTTTACCTCAACCTTTGATTCAGATGTTTTCACTTCCTCCCCTTTTTACATTTGGCCCTTTGGTCTCTGTCCCCTGAGCTGACTTTCATCATCCAATTAGAAATAACACCCTCTTCTCGCTACCAGCTTTTCTGGGAACCATAGGGAGTAAACCCCAAGCCTCCCTCACAGCCCGTGGGGCCAGCCGTGCTTCAAAGGAGCGTGGTGGCGACACCAGCTCACGGCTGGGCTTCTTTTCTGTTTGAACAGCTTCTATTGCTCACTGCTGATCAGTAACTCAATGATTCATTAAACACACAAACAATGAGTGAATCTGTTCCATTAGCAAGGCCACCTGTTGATCTCAGACATCCTCAGCTGAACTCAGCGAACGTGAAAAACAGAATGCCTGCATCAGTGGAGGGCCCCGTCCCACATTTGATGGCATGTTACAGCAGGAAAAGCAGAGTTCCAGCCTTGCTGGTGCTTTTATGCTTTTCCTTTCATCTGGTGGCAGGGCTGCAAGAATATACTGTGGAATACAATGCCCTTCTCTATAATCAGCTGGAAAACTCCAAGAGCTTGGTCATTACTGCTTCCTTAGGCTTGTGGAATTAGACAAAGGGGAGAATAGGAATATCCTGTACCCTTTTGCCTGCAGGTGCCAGGGCAACAGAATTAGCAGAGTGCTAAACAAAAACAAAAAAGAAAACGAAAAAGCAAAGCAAACCACATGTAAAAGAAGTCTTATTTATCGCGATGATACCTTCTCTCCCCTGGAAATAATACGGCCTCTTTGCTGCTTAGCCCCTCCTCCCCAGAGTTGCTCCAAGCCTTTAGGACCTGGTCTACTCGTGTTCACCAGTTTATTATAAATCAAAACTACTAAAAATTCGATAAAGCTGACTGAGTGAAGCTTTTGATGCAGGCAGCACAGTCAACAAAGTTGATATTTTGTTATTTAAAAAAGTAGTGCTTTCTCTTCTTTTACGTTTAACCCCTTTAATCATTGTAATAAAGAGAAGAGCTTTCATAAGGTCAACAATATTTGTTTAGAGCCTGAAAACTATATCATATCAAGATTGAATTGCCTCTTTGGGGAGAATTGAATATGAAATTCCTCAACTGAATATGAAATTGCCTCTTTAGGGGGAATTTCATTTTTGAGTGCCACACTTATTAGGATTTCATACTTGACACTTGAGAATGGTTAGGCTTAAATTTCTTTATAGTGACATTTTGATTAAAATCTTTGATTACATAGTCCAGTTTTTATGTTTTTGATGGGTTTATTCTAGACTATCATGAAACACTTTGTTGTTCGTTGGTTCTTGTGAGAACATAGATGAAGTAGGAGGCAACAACTCTCCAACGAAAATTCCAGTTCCTATTAGTTTATCAGTAAAATTTTGCAAAAATCATCCATTTAAAATCCCATGACAGATTTCAGAGATTACCTTTGCTAGTGGCTGTTTTACGTTCATTTTTGTAGCCCTGGAAATGGTAGAATGCCAGGTGAGGAATTCAGGTTATGTTTCTTTCCTGAATATTGTTTTGCTTTTAGAGGATGGGCTTTGAGCTACAAGCATTCAGAATGAGCACCGTGAACAGTTGGAGGCAGGCAGACTCCACGGCTTGGGTTCTCCAGGCAGGTGTGAGCATATCTCCCTCATCCAGCACATAAAAGGACCACGTGCACTTTCAAAGGGATTTCTGCAATCCTGGTCTTTTGACAACCATGACTATGATTTGATTGCCAAATGCAGGTGGTTGTGCGGAGGCCTGGTTGTGCAATCAAAAGAATCCTCTGTCTTCTGTATAAAATGCAAAAACACAAGGAGAGACTTTAAAAAAAAAAAAAAGACTAACTAGGAGATAGCCACATACTAATTAAAAATTAGGTGGAAGACTCATAGTTATTCCCTGATGTGTTTAGATTAGCCCTGTCCAGTAGAACTTTCTGCAATGGTGAGGATGTTCTGCACCTGAGCCATCTAATAGGCTAGCCGCATGGGGCTACCAGGCACTTGAAATGTGGCCAGTGTGACTGGGAAGCTAAATTTCAACTTTAGTCCATTTAAATTTAAATAGGCACATGTATTTAGTGGTTGCTGTGTTGGACAGAAAAGGATTATTCTATAACTCTATGAGGGACACGGAGGAGGTTGGTCTTCACTGTGATATTCCTAGGACAGAGGTGGGTTTTCTACCCTCATTCTAAGTCCTCAATAAATATTCGTTGTGTGAAGATATAAAGCTGATCCTGGCCCATCCTTCCTTAGCAGTCTTAGGTGCTTCTCCTGGCCCAAGAGCTCCAACTCCTGGCAGGCCCACCTTTTGCTCCAGCATGTCCAATTTTTAAATCTCTCCTCTAACTTCCTGTCTCTGTGGTTTTGTGTGTGCAGTTTCCTCTGCCTGGAATGCTCTTCTTCACACTTGCCACCTCGGCAGGCCTCTGCTTATCTCTCATAACTGGAAAGTCTTCACCAACTGCCCCAAACTGAGTTCATCACCCCCTTCCCTTGGTTCCCATGGTGGTGTCAGAGCACGGACATCTCAGGGCAGACTCTCAGATCTGTGTGTCAGTGTTTGTAAGGAAATTCCCAAGGGAAACCAGGCAAGGCGTGGGTGGAAGGCAGAGGGCAGGGAAGGGAAGAAGCCCCGGAAGTGTGCAGTCATGAAGTCCAACCGAGGGTCGAATTTGCTCAGGAACTCCATATATCAAGCCTCAGAGTTTTCCTGACCAAGTCCAAGGAACTAGCATTTTCACGCTCTCACTTCCATCAGTTACTGGTCAAGGACCACCCAGGGAACATGTGCTCCCAGATGCTCTCCCCACTTGGGGTGGGCCCAGAAGACTCAAAGGAGAGTTCCCCAAGAAAGAGGGCAGATTCTGACTGTGGGAAACAAAGCACATGGGAATGAGGAGCAATGGGGCAGGCAGGATGGAAAAGGATCCTGAGGGATCTGGGCAGAACACAAACATTAGGCATTCGACATTATCCTCTATGAGGGGTGTTAGAATTGCGTCCGTGTGCGTTGCAAACCCAGATCCATCTTATCCTAGAAAAGTGACTTGTTTTCAGTCTCCTCTGTAAAATTCAGAAATAATTCCTTCTCCTTTTCAGGCCTAAGGTGACATTTCAATATGGTAACTAGTAAGAAGTCAAAAATTGCAGCTATTTTTAAAACACAGCAGTTTATTGTGATATGTGACAATAAATGTGCTGTCTGGCAATAATACCGCATACCTGACTCTTCCACTGGCTTTGAGATTCCCTAGGGCAGTAATATGCCTCATTGGTCTTTAAGTCACTGGCACTTAAGCCAATGCCTGACCCCGAGTAGACGTCAGATCGACATTTCTTGAGTGATACTCAACTTTGAACCTAATCTCTCTTATCATCTCTGATGATATGTTACAATGAAAGACTATTCATGTGTCTATCTTGCTCATTAGACCATAAGGGTAGGGTTTCTTACTCTTTTTTGATTCCCTTAAACGTAGCACGACCTGGTGCATGACAGTGGCTAGATAATTGTCGAACTGATGTTTGTTGGGCAAGAATCCTGAAAGTTCCACGGGTCCGAGCGTTGTAATCTGAAGTGTTGTTTTCTTCATTTCTGAGTTTGTTTACAGACTGTGATCTCAGATCCCTCATGATTCAGTAGAGTAAAACAAAAACCCTTCTAGGTTTTTCAGGAAGAATGTGATTTAATAGAAGGAATTGGGTGCTACAGCAGGCAGAATTTCTAAAATGCTCCCCCCAGTGATGTTCCACCCTAATCCTGGGAGCTATGAATATGCTGATGATCACTCCTGTGATTATGTTATGTTATATGGCAATACTCCCAGTATCAAGGTGGATTTTCTACCTTCACTGTAAGTTCTCAATAAATATTTGTTGTGTGAAAATATAAATCTGGTCATGGCCCATCTTTCCTTAGCACTCTTAGGTGCTTCTTCTGGCCATAAAGAGAGATTACTGGGGTGGGCCTGATCTAATCATGCAAGCCTTTAAAATCAGGGAGGTTTCTCTGGCCGAAAAGAGAAAAGAATGTTAGAGTCCAAGTGTGAGGGGATTGGGTGTGACGGGTCCTGCTCTGGCTGCCATGTTGGGAGAAGGACTCAAGGTGCCATTGCTGGTTTGAAGATGGAGGAGGCCACATGGGGAGAGATGTGAGTGGCTTTAAGGAACTGAGAGAAGCTTCTGACAGCCAGCAAGGAATTGGGGACCTAAGTCTTAAAACTACAAGGAGATGAATTCTGCCAACATCCTGAATGAGCTTAGAAGTAGATTCTTCCCTGAGCTTCCACATAAGATCCCTGTCAACAGCTGACACCTTGATTTTAGGCCCAAGGGTTCAAGCATGAGAGCTATTTGGCCTTCTCTCCTCTCTTGCTAACAGTTTTAAACCTGTTTTCTTTAAAAACCCAACTCTGGGAAGAAATTTTAGCATCCAAGCTCAAGAGAGGTAGGATGCAATTCTTGGTCCACAGCCTGGTGAGACTCTGACCAGGAACCCTATTGAGCCCACCTGACCTCTGACCTATACAATGGTGAAGTAATAAAGAGGTGTTATTTCAAGCTGTTAAGTTTGTGGTAATTTGCTACACAGCAATAGAAAACTAATACAAATGCTTATTAGATTGTGGAAAAGCCTGGAGTCAAGAAAGTAGGGTGGGCTACTCCTAGCTTTCAGGTTCTGCCACTACGGGCTGCCAGGGAGCTGTGGGAAATTACATCTGGACCATAACCCTGAAGCTGGGGCCTAGCAGTAAGAGAGACCAGCCAGCTGCCATACTGGTCACATCTGCTGAAGCTCACACTCTCACCCCACCAGAGCTGAGAGAAGGAGGGGGACTCTTAAACTCTTCTGCCTTACAAGTACCCCATGAATGGATTTTAGTATTAAACATGTCATATCCAGAACACGGGTGGAGAGGAAGGTCTGGGACATGTGGCTCCCAGCGTCTAGTCCCCGAGAGAAAGGGAAACCTATACAAGGGGTGAGGAGAATGTTGATTGACAATGAATAGCATCCAATATGGCTCTTCAAACGTTCAAGATCCCTTTAAGTCAGCCTTCTTGTAGGAGTTAGTTTCATTTTACAGATCAGAAAATTGACGCTCAACTGGGTTACCCTCCCTTGCCTAAAATCCCATAAATAGGAAGAAACAAAATCAAGATTAGAACCCAGATCTGTTTCTCCCCAAGTCCACATTTTTCTGCCTCTGTCACCGATGCGGGGCGTGAGGTGGAACTTCTATGACTGGCTGATGGTTGGACCGTGGAGGCTCAACTAAGGAGTCAATGGAGGTGGTAGCAACTTCATTTTATTAAAAAAAGTTTTCCTTAGGTTTCTGGCTAGGGCTGCTGTTAGTCTTTTGTTGGAGCCCTCTCTAGCTCTGTCTCCTCCTCCCCTTCTCTCATCCAAGCTTCCTCCTTGGCCCACAGTCCCTGACTTTGGACACAGACCCTGCAATGTGTGCTCTACTTTCTGGGTTTATTTTGGTGAAGGGTCCTGCCTCCTTCCACGAGGCAGTCCCCGTTCTGTGGGTGCACACAATTGGTCCTTCTCTTCTGTGGTCAGGTTCTCCCTGCCTCTCCCCCCATGGGGGCTGGCACCGGACTGAGGATCAGCATCAGGAGAAATATCCCCTCCAAAGAGGGGGTGGGTGGCGTGGAGCATTTCCCCCAGACAGCTCTATCTTTGCTGCATACCAATCCAATTACAAACAAATTGGCCCACGGGTTCAAGCATGAGAGCGATTTGGCCTTCTCTCCTCTCTTGCTGACAGTTTTAAACCTGTTTTCTTCAAAAACCCAACTCTGGGAAGAAATTTTAGCACCCAAGCTTGAGAGAGGTGGGATGCAACGATCCCAGATATCAGGGTATAAGGAGGCTCTGAGAAGGAACTTTGAATTATATTTTTCAGGAAAAAATGTACGAAAAAGAGACAGGTTCTCTGGGTTTTCCCCGTGACTGCAGGTTGGGGGCTGGGAGGCTGGTCTTTTCTAGGTCTGACTTGACCGGCTGCTCTTTTCTGGACTTTTCCACAATGGTGAGGAATTCATTCCTAGGTTTCTGGAGGGGGAGAAGGAATGTTTCAATTGTCTTTACTATGCCTTAAAAGACATGATTTTTTTTTTTTGAAACATGCTCATACTTTGATACAGCTGAATGCAAATAAAAGCAGGGCATCTGTGTCAAAGAGAAGTGGACAGCCAACCTATTTAGAAAGTTTAGGACCAGCCAGGCTTTCTTCACTCAAGGATCCCATGGGAACACTGTCAGGCGGGAGACATGTGAAAGAATGTTCTCCTTCTGTCTTTTTAAAAGTCTATTTAAGCATACCTTACATTGAAAACCCCACTTAACTAGAAAGAAAAGCAGATATAAAGTGAGGTTGTACATGGTGGATTTTTGTTTTGTTTTGTTTTTGTTTTGTTTTGTTTTGTTTTGACCCCAAATTCCTCAGTCCAGGTTTTCCTCAAGCGCAAAATTATCCTGGGCTGCATATTGACATCAGTCAAATAAAGGATGATCCTTTCTGTTCCCTTGTCTTTTTGAGAAAGGTCACCTGTCACTTCCTATCAGCACATCAGTCACACTTCTGTGAGGATCTGTGTGGAGTTTCTGGGGGAAATCGAGTTCACTTGCTCTGAGACGCTCAGCTGGTAGGGAGCCCCAGACCACTCCCTCATCGCAGATGCCATCAGAAAGCCTCTTCAGCCACCACTCTTCTTTTCAGAAGGATGTCTCAGAGGATTTGCAGGGTGATTCAGAACATCCTATTGAGATGCTTAGAGACACAAGTCAGCGGATGCATCTAGACATAGGCATGTACTCTGCCGGGCAGCGAGGCATACCCCGAAGACTTGGGTAGGCACACTCTCTGTTCCCATGGCATCTAGAGACCAGCAGGGGAAAACATTGGGTACAGCATGATTAAAAATGAGAGGAATGCTGTGATGGCGAGGAAGAGGTCATGAGGGCACAAAGAAGGGGTATGTAACCTAGATCTGGCAGGAAGAACTTCCAGAAGGACTGGCAATGGTGTGTAAGACTGTTAATGACATTGCCACAGTCTCTGTGATGAGATCTCAGCCACTGACCTGAATAGAGAACGGAGATGTATGTCGCCAAGGGGAAACATGTTGGGGGAGTACTTCCAGTAGATCCACTTGGATGGACTGCAGCAGGACTGAAGCCATGCCGATGGATTCTGCAGCTGCACTTTGGTAGCCTTCGACTTTCCATCACTAAGTCAGTCGAGGAGCCAGAGCTCCTCCTCCTTTATTTCCTGCCTTTCTTAAACAACAGCTGTGTAATTCAGTGCCTCTTAAAGGAGAAATGCTGAAGAGTAGACAGGAATTCCAGGAGGGATGTGTGGTGAGCAGATGGGAGACTAAGTGGACTCCTCCCTCAGCTTTGTTATGGCACCTGCCTCACCTCATCTGCGCGTCCAGCCCTCAGGTCACAATGAAAAAGAAGATGCAGAGATCATCCTGTCAAACTGTCAAATTTGGGGGTGAATGAAATATCCACAAGGGATCTCTGAGAAGCCAGAAAACTCCTATTTACTTTCGGCCAGGGAGAATTTGAACCTATGTCTCCAGATTAAAAAGTCTAGGATATTAATTCATTGTGACATCTGGTCCTTCCCTTTGATATTTTAAAAATAGGCTAGAAACAGAATTGTGAATCCATGCTCCAAAGCGCTACTCTCGGATTCTGGGAAAGAATGCAACTCTGAGTTTATCTTGTTTATTCAGCTAGTCTCTGGTCATTTGTGTAACGTGATATTTCTTCCATTGGATGCTGTAAGCCAATTTCTAGCACAAGTTTTCCATTTTGTTTTAATCACCCATGAAAGAAAAGAATGTGGGAATGTCTGTTTTGCCATTTTCAAGGACTGTGGTGGCATCAGTAGCTGGCTGCTGACTTCTAGTCTTTGCTGCAGCCACTTGAGAATGTGAGATTCTCTATGAATCCTGAAATTTTGGAACTAGAAAGAAAATTTAGCAGTTTGTAACAAGAACTGTAAAGATGCTCCTACCCTTTCTTCCAGGCAATCCACTCTAAAGAATTTCAAAGAAATGTCACTCACCAGACCCACTAATATACATTCTCAAATATGTTCACTCTAATTTTTTTTTGGTAAAAAGAAAAAATGAGAAACCACCAAGATGTTCAATATTATGGACCTTATTTTGAAAGTCAGTATGCATTAACTTGAAGGAATATTATGCAGTCCTAAAATAATTATGAAAGCTGCATACATTCACAAATGTTTATTGAAAGCCTACCATGTACCAGTACTCTGATATAATAAGGAAATAAGCAGATTTCAAATCTATGTTCCCTATGACCTTAACTACTTGAAAGACACATACCTACCACACCTACAGAAGAAAATTTGCAGAAATGTTATTAGTTGGCAAGGTAATAAATACTTTATAAGTGCTTTTGTAGAAAGAAAATTTGTTATACTGAAGAAAAATTTGTTAATTGTCTTTTGTCAATTAATATATGTAAAAATTATGATAGAAGTACAGAAGGTGCTGCTAGCTTTGGGAAAGATTTCTGAGAATGTAAGAGGGAATATTCATTCATTCTTGGTTCATATATTTATCGAGCAACTACTGTACGCTAAAAAATACAGCAGTAGTTAAGGCAGAGACATCATCCTCACAATTGTTAGTTAGGTCTGTGTTTTACTTTAATATTTATTTAATGAATATTTGAATCTAAAAATTACCTTAGAATAATCTATGCTCATTTCCATCTTTCTGATCTTCTTCTTTCCAAAAACACTTGTTGTAGAGGGGGAATTTAAGTTACAGAGACAGTCATTTGCCTGAGGTCTCACAGCTTATTTGTAACAAGCCTGATACTAGAATCTGATTCGTGGTTTACCTGCCACCTCACTCCCACATTTCTCTTATAATCCTCACATCTCTCTTAGAAATAAGTTGTTGGAACAACAGTGGAAAATCAGCACAAGTCTTTAGAACCATAATTAATGATACTGGACAGAAAGTGAGAACGATCAAGACCTGTGCTTCTCAGACTTCCTTGTGTATAAGAATTACCCGAGAGTCTTGTCCAAATGCAGATTTTGATTCTGTAGTCTGGGGTGGGACTCGAGATTCTGCGTTTCTCATAAGCTTCTATGTGATGCTAATACTGCCTGCTCTTGAGTAGCAAGAACCTGAAGGATAGAAACTGTCCAAGTGTGCGAGAAATTCAAGTTTAATCCGTAGCCAGTGTTCTTTCTAGTTTTGTCACTGGGGAAGTATAGATGTCAATTTTTTGCAGTCTAAATTTTCCATCACTAACTGCTGACAAAGTTTCCCTTTCCCTCTCAGCACTTGCTCTACATCTCAATCTCTCTCATACAATATGCCCGTGAAAGTTAGGAGGAATATTCTAGAACCACACCACTATGAGATAATGGAATAGGAATTTGCACCTGGGTCATCTGACTCCCAAGCCCTTTCTCTTAACTGCTATAATATGTAGCCCCTACACTGTGTCCCCCTCACCAAGTGGTCATGGTCCAGGTCTCTGGAGTCAAGACCAAAGCTGGGTCTGAAGTCTAACTAAGCACTTAGTACTAAGGGCCAGTTATCTCATGTGTTGGTGTTTCTATTTCTTCATGTATAAATATAGATAATAATAGCACCGATCTCATTAGACGCTTGTGTAGATTAAATGTGATAAAGTACACAAATCACTGACCTCAGTGTCTGGCATGGAGTGAGTGCTCTATAAAAGTAGCTGTTATTGTGGTTAGCTGAGTCTGAATCTCATTCTGAATTCTTCTAGAGGAGCTCACACAAACCTAGTGCTTGAGGCAGACAGGATATCAAAGAATTATATTTATTTAAAATTTAATATCTAATTGAGCATACTCTAAATATAAATAATATAAATATATGAATAAAATGCTAAGTAAATAATAATGAAAAATAGAAATAAAGCATAAATATATACTTATGTAAATATGTAGATATACTTAAATAATTAATGTATCTAAATAATTAAAATATTTATACAAAACTATTTAAATATGTGGACAAAATATAAAGTACAGAAACAATATAAAATTATATAAAGTTTAAACAAACTGAAGATATAATAAAAATGTAGTATAATTTAAATAATTTAAATTTAAGTAATAGAATAAAATAATTTAAGTATATCATATATTATTTTATATATGCCATATATATATCCATATATATATATAAATGCAATAGCTGTTAATGCACAAGTTCTTTTGAATACTATGAGAACACAGAAGATGGTCACTAGGTTTCTGGGATGATGGGAGAGATAACTTCTGAGCTCAGTTTGGAAGGATTAGTTTGAGGTTGGGAAAAAGCACACTGGGCTGAGGGTTTGCAGTAAAGAGGGTAAAGAGGGCAGTAGACAATAAGGCTGTAATGAAGATTGGTGCTAGTTTGTGAAGAGCCCCTAAATCATAGTCTTTGTCTGTGGACTGTAGAGGGCCATGGGAAGGTGGTTTTGAGCAGGCCAGGCATGTGATTAGGCATGTCTTTAAGTCTGTGGTGTGGACAACTTGGTTAGAAGTCCTTTAGCCTGCTCTCTGCTTTCTTCAGGAGTCTAGACTGCTTCCCAAGTGTCATCAAACACTGCAATAGTCTTTTGACACTGTCCTAGCCGTTGAAAAGGTAAGGGGGAAGCAGTCACTGTATAACTTGGTATTTTCTAATCCCTGTGCCTCTGGGTACTAAAATTTCACATTCAATGGTAAGATTTGAGGCATTTTCCCTGAAGAGGAAAGAATTATTGATGCAAAAGATTTTACTAAAGGGAAAAAAATCAGATAAAAAAAAAAAGAAGAGGTGAATAAAAAGCAATGCCTTACTCCTGTTCCTACTGTTAACTTCTAATTTCTTATCCTTGGAGATACTTCCCCTTAAATTGACCTTAAAAAGAATGAACTCTGGGGCGCCTGGGTGGCTCAGCTGGTTAAGCCACTGCCTTCGGCTCAGGTCATGATCCTGGAGTCCCGGGATCAAGTCCCGCATCCGGCTCCCTGCTCAGCAGGGAGTCTGCTTCTCCCTCTGACCCTATCCCCTCTCATGTGCTCGCTCTCTCTCTCAAATAAATAAATAAAATCTTTAAAAAAAAAAAAAAGAATGAACTCTGAATGTTACAGGAGCCCTTGTGATGGAATGCCAGGTAAAGACCAAGGGTGAATGCTGTGATGGGGGAAGGAAATTTTAATTCTCTTCCTTCATCACTAGCTAACTTAACGTGGTTGGAGAAGGAAAGGAAACATTTCCTTAAAAAGGAAACATACTAAAATTAGAATCTGATGCAACCTCTGGTATCATTCCCAAAGAGAATCACTTTCTAGGCTATTGGTTGGCAATCAGATGCATAGATCTGCATATCTTTATTGGCCTTTACCACAGGACTAGCATCTCAAAGTCTTGTCCCATAACACATCATGTGAAAATAAATGATAATTCTATTTGACAGTTCCTTTCATCTCAGGATCTTAATCTCCCAAACATTCTTTAATAAAGACTCACAACACCCTGTGAGGTAGGTAAATATTAGTGTGCTACTTTATGAGTGAGGAAGATGATTGATAAGGAGATTAAGCAATTTCCCTGTAACAAGGTAAGTTTGTAGATATGGGAGTCAAATTTCTACCCTCTGAGAGGAACACAATAATCACTAAACCAAGATAAAAGCCTTTACTCATCCTTCTAAAATGATTGAACAAAATTGAATCATGGCTTTTTCACTCCCAAGTTACTAGAGGTCATCCAAAATAAAAAAAAATCATAATACATTTTAAAAAGAGAGGCTTATATTTACATGTATGAATTCATTTCTTCATTGGCTTACAGAACCTCATGACTGTAGTGTTTTGTTCCTTAAACAATTTGTAACTGAATCCCAGTATTTTCAAAGAAGGCATGGAGTTTGTTATTATGTAGAATAATCTTTGTCTTCCAAATCTATCCTGCATTTAGATCTATGCCTTCTTGTAGGATGCTCCTAACACAGGACATTGCTGCCTTAGATGAGATAATTTCATACCACTTATTAGAATGTAAAGTTCTAGTGTATTTTCTCTACTAATACCAGATACACTTTATTGAGCATTTATTATGTGACATACTCCTTGCTAAAGGCTCAACATAGTTCACATTTACTCTTTAAACGTTGTGAAGGAGGTACCATCCCATTTGACACAGGAGAAATCTCAAGCTTCAGGGGAACTTGCTGAGTCAGGAAAACACAGCCAGGAGGTGGTCAAGCGTGGAATCTCCCAAGATTGACCCTGGACCCAACTCTTCCGAATATTGGATCATAAGCAATACCACCAGTTCAGTAGAATTCTTTTGTAAGAAATAATAGAAGTTTAAGGTATGTTTTTTTTCTGTGCTTTAGCTTCCATTAAAATGAGGTTAAACATTGATTTGATATACTTTGCTTACCTGCAGTAGAAATTCGTAAAGTGGTTCCTGCTATAAAGCCAGATACAGAATTTGTAGGAGAGCCGAAAATGACCACAGCAAAACATTAATCTTTAGATTGTTTCCCTGATCCCTAGAGTTCTCATTTTTCCTCACAGAATGGGTTAAGTATTCTACTATTTATGGATAACTTCTGTCTTCTCAACCACACCCAGCATCTCCTCCAGGATGTGTACTTGGGGGTGGTTGTCAGAAGTTCGTTTTGTTATTTCAAAGCCTTTTTCCTTCTGATATTCAATTTTAGTTCCCTTCCCTCTTTTGTCTCCTCTATGAAAAGTTGGCAATATCTGAAGCTCTGTTCTCTCCTGATCGTAATGACATTCCAGCTCTATTACTCTCTACCTCTTTGGTTCTGTGGGGGACTTTTCTAAAGGTTGTTCGTTTTGCTGAAGGACTGGTAAATGATGTGTTTCAGAAGTGACATTTTGACTTCCAGGGGCCAGACAATCTGGACATGGACAGACTTTCAATAAATCCCACATGTTTTTCTGTATTTCAATGCTGTCATCTTAAATGCAGCATCTGTAGCATAAAACTGCCAAAGGGGGTCATATTTTTATTTTTTACCAATAATTCTAGGTGACCTGCTTTTACCCAGATCCAACAACTTGGATTATTTACTGACTCTTCTATTAAATCGAGCCATTCTTTCTAAACACTAAAGATTTGACATAGTATAAAATATCTCTTTGGCACTGCCACTTAAAAATGTATACACGTGCTACTTCCAGAAAATGGTCTTCTTGAAGAACAAGAGGAAAATTTAATGGCAGCTTTAATTTTAACTTAAGACACTTACAATATTACACTAGCAGGGAAGAATTCACCAACAGCTGCGTGTCTGAGAGACCAAGGGACTGATTAAATCCGTCACATGGACAACATCTAACTCTGAGTGGTAGGTGTGCTCTACAGCTTGCAGTAAGTCTGTTACCAGATGAGCCAACTTCAAAGATAGTGGTGGGCTGTGCAGAGCATAGTAGGAGGTGGGGAAGTGCCAGAGCTTCAAAGAAAGTTGAGGGTGTTTTGTGTGTGTGTGTGTGTTTTTTAATCATTTAAATTCACTGAATACAAAAATATTTTGAGGTATGTTGATAATGACCTAACATTTATTTTCAGTTTTGTGACATTAGTATACAAAGACAGATTAAATAAATAATGCAAATTAATTGCATTTATATTTTAAACAGAAGAGTACTTCAAATGCAAATAGGAGACATCCTGTCTACAAGGATATTTAGCCAATTGCTTGATGCATGTGGTTACAAAGAGGATTGAGTATTGTCCAAGAGGCACAGATGGGATGATTTAGGCACAAACAACTTTTATTTTGTTACTTCTGTGCAAACTCTTGGACATACCTGCCTTTATAGAAATTATATTCTCGGTGTACATATGAAAAGCCTTAAATATACATCAAGAAATTATATAGAAAGCAGTTTCTTGGCTAATAACTGGGGTTACTAAACTTTAATATATTGCAGATCCATATTCTTTATAGATTTGTTATAATTTAGGAGTTAAATGTTGACAGTTCCTAGTTACAGAACTTTTATTTAAGATTTCGTTTAGAATAACATTTCCCACCTGATTTGAAGCAGCAATTTCTAGGATTTTTTCATGCATATGTGTTGTAAATGCACTAGATGATATAGTCAGCTAAAGTATTTTTAATACTAGAAAACTCATACTTGGGACATTTTTAAAACTTTTTCCTGAGCCCTACAAGGGCCTATTGAAGTATTTGTTTCCCTCTTCTGGTTGGATATGAGGAAAACTATAGCTATGTTTGTCCACTTCTAGTAGCGTATAAAATTTCAGGACATGTATATTTGTATACTAGTCTCTGGCTGGTTTGAATTTATTTCCTATTCCTGTGTTCTTTTTAAATGTTCTTTAAAAATTGTTAATATTAAAAATTTAAATTTAAATAATATGATTTTAAATCTTACTTAATCTTATTGCAGTATATAAGCACAATTCTCAAACTGTATCCTGAAACAATGGATGAAACAAAGACACTGATATTTCAACACCCAGAGCTCACTCATGATAAAACGCCGAGGAAACCTTAACTCTGCCTTTTTGCATGGATGACACAGGACTGCCTAGATTTCCAAGGGTAAAGTGGAATGAGAAATAATATTGCTATAAATGACTAACTCATCTAGGTCATAATAAGGATAATTATTTTTGTGTACCTTTATCCCTCTGGGATATGAAATAATTGTTTCAGTGCTCTGCCAAGTACATTTAAATATTGTTATTAGTTGAAACAAAATGCAAATCTTGTGGGCTTCATCCAATGTGTCCAAATGCAAAGAAAGATACGGAGAGGTAACACCCAGATTCACATTTACTAAGGGATTCCAAATAATGCCCTAAATGACTATTTTGGAGCTCAGTTACATGCAGGTGCTAGGAGGATTTATGCTGTGAATGCCTGAAATACTTTCTCCACCGAGGGGAGATTATTAAGTACTAGTGAGCCTGAGTGTTTGGTGCCAATACTAACCATTAACTTTTGGCTCCGAGCCATGACTGTCTACTCGGCAGTGGATTCTGCCACCAAGGGGAAGGTCATTAAAGGCTGTTCTTTATTCTCGTTAGTATGTTCCAACATAATTAACAGAAGTTGTTCACCAGATGGTTTCCTTCCTGTCAGCAAGTACCTCCAGCTTAATGGGCTATGCAGGATTCTTTACTTTAAGTGGGTGAGGCGGGAAGCAAATTTAAAATATATCATCTTTGATCCTCCCACTTCTAATTAGTTCTAAAGGTTTTAGATAATAATGTAAAGGGGGCAGGGAAATGAAATCATTCTAAAAATCAAAGAATCACAGAAGGCCAACAAGAGTTTTAGACATACCATGGGATGTTTCTTCCTCCACTCCAGGTCTCTGCCCGGCACCAAAAAAAGTGCAGAAACTATTGTTCAGCCTTCTACTGAAACATGTTCACAGAGCCTTACAGCTGAAATGGATTTAAAACCTGATAACAAAATTCAGTAAATGCTTATTTAGTTCCCATTGGGTCTCAGAAATTGTGAGAGATGGTGGGGATGGACAGCAAGACTTTGCCCCTCTTGACCCAGAAGTTAGAGAGTAATGGGTTCAGACCTGTAAACAGGCAATTTATAATGGAGTTTGGTAAGGGCTGTAGCAAATGCTTTTGGCTTCCAACCTCAGTGCCACAGTCACCTCTTGTGAAATAAACCTTGATCTTGTTTACTTATGCCCTCTCTTGCCCAAGGTACTGGCTGCAAGGTGGGTCTGCTCTAAACCAATCTTAGTTGTTCTATTCCCCTTGCCAGTGTTTGGTTTATAAATTTGTGGACATATGAGCCACCTCTGGCCAAGGCATCATGAAGGGAGGCTTGATTGGGAGCTTCTGGGTAAAGCTTTCTTGCTCCTAAGAATGCACCAGAAAATCTGGGCCCCTTCACTTCCATTGTTGATATTGTCATAGGAATCATCCAGCTACATGGCATAAGGCATCATGCCTTCTAGTAACTCAAACTAAGTGGTTTCTCTCTAAAGTAGTTACATTTAGGAAATGATTTTATTATAAGGAATATATAAAAATACCCCATTCTTTCTCATTGTCTCAAATGATTATCATAACAATCTTGTAAATTATGTGAGACAGAAACTGTTCCTTTTATAACAGATAGAGAAATTGAATCTCAGAGAGACTGTTGTGATGAGCCTGGACAAAGCTGCTGGTTTCTGAAACTGAGGACCCTTCCTACCACACTATGTTGTTTCTACCTTAAATAAAGTAAAAAACTCAGTGGCACAGGCCAGAGGGACAATGTAATTATAAAACATTTTTCTATTTTTTGCCTGAAAAACACTAACTCTGCCTTTTTTTGAGCTTTTATCCTAGCATTTAAAATTCAGTTTAAATCCATGTTTTTACATGAAGAATTTTTTTTTTTCCTGAGAGGAAGAGAGAGAGAGAGGTGGGGGAGGGGAAGAGAGAATCTTAAGCAGGCTCCATGCCTAGCAAGGAGCCCCAGTGGGGCTTGATCCTACCACCCTGAGTTCATGACTTGAGCTGAAATCAAGAGTCAGTTGCTTAACTGAGCCACCCAGGTGCCCTACATGAAGAAATACTTGTTTTTTGTTGTTGGTTTTTTTAAAGACTTATTTATTATTTTAGAGAGAGAGTGTGTGACGGGGGGGAGGAACAGAGGGAAAGGGAAAGAATCCCAAGCAGACTCCTGCTTGGCACAGAGCCCAACACGGGGCTTGATCCCACAACCCTGAGATCATGACCTGAGTTGAAATCAAGAGTGGAGTGCTCAGACAACTGAGCTACCCAGGCGCCCCAACATGAAGAAATATTTTAAGTGAAGTGAGGTAAATTGAGCTTTCTAAGGGTAAAATATCATTAAACATCAGTTTAGTCTACTAATGACCAGAAAGGTTTCAAAAGACTTTGAAGGGAACAAGAAGAAATGGCCACCCAGTTTCATGCATTGCATAGCATCACTCCACCTAGGAAGCATTGCAGCAGTGATGAATGGGCTAGAAGTCTGTGCTATAAAAATTCAGGCTAGAGTAGTTACAGGCTTAATAATCATGTGCTATAGCTCACTTGTGAAGACAATTTTACTCATTCACTATAGTTGTTAGGCCTCCTTTATTTGTGAGTGACAGAAAGCCCAACTCGGTTGAAACGAAACAATATATTGGCTCACATAACTAAATAATGGTCAACAGGTGGCTCTGACTTCTGGCACAGCTTGATTGAGGGCTCAAGTCCTGTCAAGAGGCTCCACCTATGGGTTCTCCTTTCTCTAGGTGGCTCAGCTCTGTCTCTGAGTAGTGGTCCCAAACTTAAGGTTCATTTCATCATAGCACCCAGTTCACTGGAAATAAGGTTTGCCTCTTGAAGTGCTCAAATAAAAGTCCAAGAATTGAAGTTCACTGGTCTTAACTGTATCATTGCAGTCGATTGAGCCATTTCTTGGTCATAATTCTTCACTGTCTTGTTGCAGTATTATACACGCATCTTTTTGCCAAGGCCTCAAAGTAGGCAAAGTGTACTCCTCCATTTCCATTGGCCATGGCCTTGGCATAATTTGTTTGGTGAATATGACACTAACAAATAGGTAGAAGAGGCTTGGGTATACTCGCCAGCTGGGCTTGCTTTCTTGTTGCAGTTCTGTCTTTTGCCATGGGAAGAACATGCCTTGTGTGTAAAATTTGTGCAAGGAAGATGAAAAATACATGGAGAAACCCTGGACTAGTGGACTATACCTGTTAGCTATTGCTCTAATAAAACCATGTAACAAATTATTCAGACACTCAGTGACTTATACATTTGTTTCTTGGTTACATTTCTGCAGGTAGCTGAGATTTGGCTGGTGAAGACCAGGTTTGGATGATGTTGCCCCCGAGTGAGTGATTATGTCCAGGGTTTCTCCATATGTCTTTTGCCTTCTTAGCACAAACAAACCTTACATTCAAGGCATGGCAAAAGGGAGAGGTGCAGCAAGGGAGCAAGGCCAACTGTGTAAGTATGCCCAGCTTATTTTTGTATCATATGATCATCCATTTGGAGCCAACACCATTCAAGCCTGGCCTTTATTAGCCAAATCTCAGCCACCTACATAAATGTGAGCAAGAAACACAAATGCCTGTGTTTATAAGCTACTGAGTCTTGGAATAATTTGTTACATGGCATTATCAGAGCAGTAGCTAACTGATACAGCTTACCATGCCCATCACTATGCCATTCACTAAGGCAGAGGGTTGGAAAGTGATTGGAGAAGCCTAGACTGTGAGTTCTGCTGCTAGAACCCAGTGACAGAATCTGACTCACCTTTAGCATAAAGCCTGAATGGGCAAAGAAATCTGGACACTGTTATCAGAAGGAGGCACTGACAAGCAAGAATAAGCCTGCTGCCCCCACCATCAGTAAAACTGGCATTTAGAATTGCGATGGATTGCATCAAGCTGCTACACTCTGCATGCAGAACCATTGTAAATACCTGACAACCTGGGGCACCTGGGTGGCTCAGTCAGTTGGACTGCTCACTTTGGCTCAGGTCATGATCCCGGGACTCTGGGATGGAGCCCCACATTGGGCTCCCTGCTCAGCGGGGAGCCTACTTCTCCCTCTCACCAACCCCCTCATGCTCTCTAAATAAATAAATAAATAAATAAATAAATAAATAAATACATAAAATCTTTAAAAAAATAAAAATAAATACCTGACAACCTGACATGCATGTGATGCACTACTGATCACCGAAGGGCAGATGGTGATGGATAGAAAGAATGACCTTCAGAAGCTGCACCTTGTACTGAAGACTTGTACCCAGAACAGAGCAAGTAGGAGGCTTGCTGTAGTCTGTGCTGGTTGGAACACACCTAAAATGTTGGGTTTGATCCCAACCATCACACTTTTAGAGGTGCATTACTAAATTGAAACTTGTTGGAAGTGAGGGATCCAGAAATTTTTAAACGAAAAAGCTGGACTCTATTGGCATAGCGGATGTGGGGAGGATGGAATATGAATCAGGGTCAGCAGGAGAAGAAATCATTATTTTCAAACATCATAAGAGATGATGTATGGAAGAGAGATTGCACTTAGTCTACAGTGTATAGATATGTGTTATTGTGGAAAGAATATGGGCTTTGGGGTCAGGGAGACAGAACTCTACCACTTATTAGCCATGTGTCTTTGGCAGGTAAAATTCTCTCTCAGTGTCTGCCGTCTCATCTGTGCAATGGGGATACTTCCTTGCACATAGAAGTTTTGGAAAGCTTGGAAAGTGATACACAATGAGGCTGGGCCTTGTAGGTACTCAGTAAAATGTTAACTATTCTAATATTGGTGACGTCATTATTAGAACTGTATTAGAACCAACATATGGAATTTACAGGAAAGCCCCTTTCAGCTAAGGATAATAAAGAAGAACACTTAGCACTGTCCAACACCAGAATGGGCTTCTGAATGACATAGTGAGTCCTCAGTGCCTGGGAACTGTTTCCACAGAGGCTGGACCTGAGGAATGGAGTGTAGAGGACTTGCTGGGAGTGCTACATTATAGGGATTTCTAGGCTACCTCCTAATTCCGAGGTCCTAAGTTCAATGAACTGTGAGCCAGCTTCATTAACACTCGTCCCCAACTGGGCGAGCACTGAAAGGTATTATAAATAGGGAGTCCAAACATCTGGATGTACTTGGAACAATCTTGGTTTAGACCTGTTGTCCTGGTGCAATTATGAAAGAATCCCCTTTCTCTCTCAACAGTGTCCCAGTTTAGATGGTAAAATTATATAGTCACCCTAATTATAACTAATTCAGTGAATAGAAGCCAAACGTATTCTTGTTATTTTCAACATAAGTTACCCCCCTTAGCGGCTGAATTACCACTCTTCCTGGGTTTCCCTTCCTGGTGTAATGGTATTATCATCCTCCTATTAACTCAGAGTTACACCTCTAGAAGCTGCTTCAGCATTTCTGTCTCACTCTCCCTGAACCTTCAATCAGTTGCCAAACCCTTTTGATCCTATCTCCAAAACGCCGCTGGTATCTGCCCCTTCTTTTAAGTCTCAATGCTTTAATTCAGGTCTTGTTACCTCTTGCCTGGAGCATTGTAAAATCCTCCTAACAGCCCTCACCCATTCTATTATCCAGAAACCTCACTGCCACTGGAGGTGTGCCTTTTAGAGTGTACCACCAATCTTGCTCGCGCTTTCGATTCACCTAGTTAGATAAAATTAAGTTTCTCTTGTTTGAGTCTTATTGCATCACGTAAAAACAGATGGAAAGATTTTCATCAGAAGTGGAGGACATATTTGGGATGGTATGATTTAAAATGTAGAGGTATGTGGCCTGCACAGAATTCCCCTGGAGGCACTCAGGAGGGCATCTCAATGATATAGATCATTAACCTTCAGAGCAACTGGAATCTGCTGCTGAAACCAGCCTGCGTGACTCTGGCTTGGAAGAGGCAAGGCTAATAAAATCAGCCAGGGACAAAGAAAACAAAAAAAATGGCTCCCAATCTGAGCCCAAACTGAATGTCTAAGAGCAGGTTCTCTGAATTGCAGATGCTGTTTTGCAGTAGGTATTGATCTTCCGTGGAGTTGCTTCTCTCGTGGACAATTTGATACAGCGTCTTCTGGGGTTATTTACACACATTGGTGAGTGATTCCTTTGAGCAATCCCAGAGCACCCAGCTAGAATGGGAACAACTACCAACCTCTCAGATAGGCATTCACATTCAGCTGGCCTCTCTGTGTCCACTGAAGCTGTGTCCCGTGGAATCTGTGCAGACCATGGTCTGTCTCTCACCTATGCTTACCACGTTCCTCTTCTTCCTGAACCGTGGCTCAGGTGTCCTCTTTCCGGCGAAACACCCTCCCATCACAGTGCTTCCCATCTGTCAGGGTTCAGCTCGAACACCACTTCCTCCATAAGACTTCTCCTAGGGTCTTTAATTTCCTCCTTGACCACTTTTCACTGCATGCTATCGATCTATATGTGTATCTTTATGTCTATCTATCTATCATCTATTTCTATCTCTATCTCCATTTGCCTATACATGTGTCTTTTAAGCTGTAAACCCCAAAGAAGATACATATAATGTCTCTTCATCTTAGTGTCATCTTTCATGCTTTACATATACAGATTTTCAAGAAGTGTTTGTTGAACTAAATGATATTTTAAAAGAGTATCTTGGGGCGCCTGGGTGGCTCAGTCATTAAGCGTCTGCCTTCAGCTCAGGTCATGATCCCAGGGTCCTGGGATTGAGTCCCGCATCGGGTTCCCTGCCCAGTGGGAGCCTGCTTCTCCCTCTCCCACTCCCCCTACTTGTGTTCCCTCTCTCGCTGTGTCTCTCTCTGTCAAATAAATAAATAAAATCTAATGAAAGAAAGAAAGAAAGAGAGAGAGAGAGAGAGAGAGAAAGAAAGAAAGAAAGAAAGAAAGAAAGAAAGAAAGAAAGAAAGAAAGAAAGAAAAGAAAGAAAGAAAAAGAAAGAAAGAAAAGAAAGAAAGAAAGAAAAGAAAAGAAAGAAAGAAAGAAAGAAAGAAAGGAAAGAAAGAAAGAAAGAAAGAAAGAAAGAAAGAAAGAAAGAAAGAAAGAAAGAAAGAAAGAAAGAAAGAAAGAAAGAAAGAAAGAAAGAAAGAAAGAAAGAAAGAAAGAAAGAAAGAAAGAAAGAAAGAAAGAAAGAAAGAAAGAAAGAAAGAAAGAAAGAAAGAAAGAAAGAAAGAAAGAAAGAAAGAAAGAAAGAAAGAAAGAAAGAAAGAAAGAAAGAAAGAAAGAAAGAAAGAAAGAAAGAAAGAAAGAAAGAAAATCTTAATTGGGTTAAGCAACCATGTGGAATTGAAGTTATCTCCTAGAAAGGGGACCATAAAGGCAACATACATTTATTTGACCAGGACAGGAGAGCACCCCTCCTAGTGGAGAAATTTGCTTTGTAGTTAACAAAACGATAAAAGGATTACATCCAACTTTTAAAAACGAGGATTCTGAAAGTTTTGAAAAGCTATGGAATGCCAGATAAAGCTGAGTATAAAATTGATCTGAATACTTAATTCTTGGTTATTTTCATGCTTAAATTCCTTAGTTATCTTAATACTTAAATTCTTAAATTTGGCCTATATATAACGTGTGGAACTGGTAGAGCAACTTGTTACTCTACTCACCTATTTCGGGCAATAATCTCTAGAGAGTATCAAATCTTCAGCAAAGTTGTTGGCCTCGATCTAAGCAATTTTGAATTACCTTATGGGTTCCATTCAGTGGGATATCAGATTGCTTCCTGTGTAGTATGCAGGTTTAAACCAACAACCACAAGGGCCTATCTTTGAAGCATAAAACACTTGGACATTAAAACTTCTTTTTGGCACCATGCCTGAGGTCAGAAATCTGCATTTTCAGCACACGTCACCTGGGATTTCTCAACACACATGGCCTGAGTTCCACATTCTCACTCAACTTCCAAGCATGCAGTTCTGTTGGAAAAAGAGAGCCCTGTTTTGGAGTCCATTACAAAAGCAAAACATGGGACCTCAAACTGGGCAACCAGTGAGAAAAATACCTTCTTGAAAAGAGAGATTATGGAGACCATGACAAGGTTATCAAGAAACCATTTGAACTGCTTAAGGTGAAACTGAGCAAAACATCCACATTCAGATGAGCCCAAACAGAAAAGCAGTTTCCAGGAAGACAGTGAAGATCAGACTTTGGGAGAATGTCACCGGGAGCAAGTTGAAAGGGCTGTTGTTAGATTGTTTAAATTCTGGCATAGAATCCCACAGCAAAAAGTCCTAAAGCAATACGTGATTCCTAATTTGGAACTGATAGAATGAAAGAGAAGAAATAATTAAGAAGTAGTCCTTAAAGAATTGTGTAAACATGTGATCAAACATGATGTTTGGTTAATTTAAATGGGATAGTCAAGGCACCACCATTTGTCTCCTGGAAGGAGTGTGGGATAGGAGGGTGGGAGATGATGCACGGTATTCTGTGATGGGAGGCAGAGGGCTGAGAACCTGCAAGGAGTACTCACAGGGGCCAGCAGAAGAGCTGTGGGAGGATATACACATATCCTCCTGCAGGCATTGCCTGCCCATGCCCTTAGTGGTCAATTCCTCCTACTAAAACCCTGAGACCTAGAAGGGACCTTGGAGCTTATTTAGTCCAACATTGTTGTATACCAAGAAGGAGGCTAATCATAGAAAGGATGGGTGGGGGGCTCACTCACCCAGTGAGAGAGCTGGGTCTTGAATTGAATTGTTAGATTCCTCACCTACGCTTTTTCCCTTGGGTCATGTGCTTCCAAATCAGATAGCATCCTGGCGCCAAGCCCCAACCTTCTCCCCTGTGCAGAGCAGTCTCCTGATTTCAGATTTCGCAAAAAGGAAAATGAGGGTTAAGAATCCTGAAAGAGGAAGAACTTATCAAACTCAACACCCAAAGAACAAATAATCCAATCAAGAAATGGGCAGAAGACATGAACAGACATTTTTCCAAAGAAGACATCCAAATGGCCAACAGACACATGAAAAAGTGCTCAACATCGCTCAGCATCAGGGAAATCCAAATCAAAACCTCAATGAGATACCACCTCACACCAGTCAGACTGGCTAAAATTAACAAGTCAGGAAACGACAGAAGTTGGCGGGGATGTGGAGAAAGGGGAACCCTCCTACACTGTTGGTGGGAATGCAAGCTGGTGCACCCACTCTGGAAAACAGTACGGAGGTTCCTCAAACAGTTGAAAATAGAGCTACCATACGATCCAGCAATTGCACTACTGGGTATTTACCACAAAGATACAAATGTAGGGATCCGAAGGGGTATGTGCACCCCGATGTTTATAGCAGCAATGTCCACAATAGCCAAACTGTGGAAAGAGCCAAGATGTCCATTGACAGATGAATGGATAAAGAAGAGGTGGTATATATACACAATGGAATATTATGCAGCCATCAAAAGGAATGAGATCTTGCCATTTGCAACGACGTGGATGGAACTGGAGGGTGTTATGTTTAGTGAAATAAGTCAATCAGAGAAAGACATGTATCATATGACCTCACTGATATGAGGAATTCTTAATCTCAGGAAACAAACTGAGGGTTGCTGGAGTGGTGGGGGGTGGGAGGGATGGGGTGGCTGGGTGATAGACATTGGATAGGGTATGTGCTATGGTGAGCGCTGTGAACTGTGCAAGACTGTTGAATCACAGATCTGTACTTCTGAAACAAATAATGCAACATATGTTAAGAAAAAAGAAAAAGAAGAAGATAGCAGGAGAGGAAGAATGAAGGGGAGTAAGTCGGAGGGGGAGACGAACCATGAGAGACGATGGACTCTGAAAAACAAACTGAGGGTTCTAGAGGGGAGGAGGGTGGGGGGATGGGTTAGCCTGGTGATGGGTATTAAGGAGGGCACGTTCTGCGTGGAGCACTGGGTGTTATGCACAAACAATGAATCATGGAACACTACATCAAGAACTAATGATGTAATGTATGGTGATTAACATAACAATAAAAAATTTAAAAAAAAAAAGAATCCTGAAAGAGGGAGCCTGGGTGGCTCAGATGGTTAAGCGTCTGCCTTCTGCTCAGGTCATGATCTCAGGGTCTTGGGATCGAGTCCCGCATGGGGCTCCTTGCTTGGCAGGGAGTCTGCTTCTCCCTCTCCCTCTACTTCTCCCCCTGCTCATGCTCTCTCTCTCTCTGTCTCAAATGAATAAATAAAATTTTTTAAAAAATAAAAAATAATAATAAAAAAAGAATCCTGAAAGATGCCATGAAAGAAGGTGTGCACTAGTACTTTGTCTCTGTTGTCTTCAAAACAACCCCAGGAGGCAGCAATCATTGGTCGCCTCCTACAGGAAGCTCAGAGAAGTTAAGGATCTTGTCAAAGGTAACAAAGCTGGTAAAGTCAGGAGATGACAAGTGAATTCAGTCATTCTGACTTCAGATCAATGCTCCTCCACCCCCATGCTGAAGCTATCTGGGATTCTACCCCACAGCTGGTTCCTGAATGGGTTTCTTGAAATTACCAAGAATCTGCTCTTCCCTGGCCTTCTGCTCTGACACCCACCTTCCCAGTTCTCAGAGCCTGAACTGTGGGGTTTAGTATAGCACTAGCACCCCTGCTCCATGAGCAGTTTCAGTTACACTGGATCCTTTGTTGTAGGGTAAGAGTCTTCCTTTGGGAGCTCAGCTCTGGATACCTACAGCCTCTTTTAGGTTGGCCCTGAAGACCATCAAGTGAGGGACACCGGTGCACAGGGAAGCTTAGGGAGTAGTTCTGTGCACACTGAAGACTGGAAAGATCAAGGAGAGTGAAAATCACTGTGTGGGGCAGAAAGTGACAACAGGGAACACAATGCCTTCTTCTTTTCCCTTAAGGACAAAATACCAGGAGGAAGTCTGAAAATGCAATAAGAGGTATATCGCTGGGGCTAACCTGTCCCAACATGACCCTGACCCTGGACATGCCCAGGTCAACCTCACATAGAGGATTTTATAAAGAAGGATGGATTCCTTCATAAACCTAGGTATTTAGTGGTTTGGACCACGACTACTGAAATTTGCAAGGAGAAGGTGGCTGAGGAGAATGTGGGCTTAGAAATGAAGTTGTGTCCTGGGTTGTTGGGCCCATGACCACCACGTTCTGGATGAGTGGAATGAAGACTGGAAAGGAGGCTCTGGAACTGGAGAGGAAGTTCTTTCTGCATGTGAGCATAGTTCTTCCTGAGTCCTTTTGCATTAGAATGTTTTCGGTGATAAGCAATAGGAAAACCAACTCAAACTAGCTTATACAATAAGGTTATTCTTCAGCTTACATATGTGAGGAAAATCAGAAGTAGGGGTGGGCTTCCGCTTTAGTAGATCCAGAAGTTCAATGATATCATCAAGGACTTAGCGTCTTTTCATCTTTCACATTGCTGTCTACAGTGTCAGTTTAATCCTAAAGCAGTTTCTCTTGGGGCTGTGGGATGGCTGCCAGTAGCAATCAGCAGAGGAGTGTCTGCTTTCCTGTTGCTCTTTCTTAAGAGTGAGAAAGCACTTATTCAGAAGCCTACAGAAAATCTCTCTGGTCACATGCCTACTTCTAAACCAGTCACTGTCACAAGGGATAGTATAACCTTTCAGACCTATCCGATCTACCCTTCAAGCTACCAGTAATTCCACAAACTGCTTTGATACCACTCATCAGGGAAGGATGGAATGGGCGTTGCCTATCAACCACAACATCTGCTATACCCTCCTGACAGTCAGCATAGCAAATGTCAACAAATCTTTGTTGATTCAATGGAAGTATAGGTTCTAAGGTGAACTTCTTATAGGTAGAACTGGGTACAGAAAGTCACCAAAGAAAGGCTAATTCTAAGACAAGCTATTGGGCTGGGAGCTAGAGGCACTGCATCCTATTCTTGACCACTTTCGAGACTCAATTTTTGTGCAAGCTTTGGGTATTCCAAATGCGAAATATAGTTAACCCCCTCCTTCCCATAAATCCAAGGAATTGTTTAAGATTAAATAAGTTATATGTCAAAGTCCTTTAGCTTCTTAGGAAGAAAGAAAATGTGTTATCTATTGTTATTTCATAACATTTTGTAACAAGATGGGAATTTTCCAAGTACGTGAAAATCATCTCTTGTTAAGATAAGAAACTTCTGCTTATGACAGGTGACCAGAAGTACTGTTTTTTGTACTGAGCCAAAAAAATAATGGAACTCTAAGCAGCATGGGGGGAACCGCCCACGTCTCTGAGTCGATAATTGGCGCATCTTTCCTGGGCTTGGAGTTCCTTTTGATTTAGTGAGGGCTCGATTAGAACCTCATTCTTTAGCTTCTCTGTTTGCTCTTGGGGGATTTGAGCTTGTTGGAGCAGCAGTATCAGAAAACACAACACTTTATTAAGTTCATCAAATGGTTGACTCTGTCCTGGAGGCCAGAATGTGCTGGTCTGTTACCATGACTCTGTTCCAGTACTTCTCATAGCAGCTGTTTTCAAACACATTCTTGGGCTCATACTTAACGTATGATGTTAATCCATTTGTTCATTCAACTATCTGTTGATGTGTAATCTTGATCACTATCAAACCCTAACATCTTTAGTAGGCCTAGATCCAGGAATAGCACTGAGCTATGCTTTGTTCAGAAGGAATTACTCAGACACATTGCCTCTGGGTGTGATCCTCAGTGACCCAAGAGAGCTCACTCTGTGCTTCATTCTTTTATTACTGCATATACCACCTACAACTCTTATTTTTCAAACGTCCTTCATTATACCGAAGATGTCCATGTTAGCACAAATCATCACATTGGACTTCCTCTACCTCCCAGGGCTGCATGAGCCTTTGGGAGAGGGCAATTTATAAACATGACGGGTACTTCACAGGATTGGGAAAATCTTAGCCCAACAGTAAGAAAGCCAGTGTTTGGGCCACTGTCTGCCTTCTATCCATCTATCCTTCACCACGGCCCTTTAGCTACTGTGTTCAGAAACCAGTCTAACATTTCTGGATCATGTCCTCGCTCCTGTTCTATTATGTTCCTGCCTATATATCCCATAACCTGTAAATGACCAGGTAAACTACCACCAATATACTCTGTATAATCTAACCAGGGGAAAAGAGAAGAATAGAAAAATTACTTTTAAAAATGTGTATATAAATTTTAACATATATTTATTTAATATAACAAGGAAAAATATGGGTAGATGTTAAAATCCACATATCTGCAGCTGGTTAAAGAGCATTCGATCTTTAATTGAATTCTTTATTCTATTACTCAGTCCATGTTCTCTTTGCTTTCAGGCAGTTTTTTGGGTTAAATCATACCTTCATACCTGAAAATTCTGAGGCCTTGGTCTTGCTTACCTAGAATTGTTGTAATCCTCCATTATGTTTTCTAATCTTTTGAGACTGATGCTATTTCTCCCCTAAATGTTAGAAGAATTCACTAGGGATGACATCTGGACCTGGAGTTTTCCTTCCGAAAAGTTTTAAACTACAGATTCAATTTCTTGAATACATATAGAACTATTCAGATTTTTAAAAAATTTTCTTGAGTTTATTTTAGTAGCTTTTTTCCCTAGCAAATTGTGCATTTATTCAGAATTTTCTAATTGACTACCATGCAGTTGTTTATAATAGCATTGCTTTATCTTTTTAATGTTTGTAGGATCTGTAGGATGAGCCCATGCAAAGATCACAAGGATCACATCTAGTTGTTCTGATACCACGAGTTTCGGTGTGTTGTATTTCCATAACCATCTATTTCGAAATATTTTCTAATTTCCACTAAGAATTCTTTCATCTGCAGATTATTTGTAAGTATATTGCTTAATTTCCAAAATTTAGGTATTTCTAATTCTCCTGGTGTTACTGATTTCTAACTTAATTCCAAGACGGCCAGAGAATATATTCCATTGATTTCAATTTTCAAAATAGGTGAAGACTTGTTTTATGGTTCAGAATGGCCACCGTAGGTAAATAGCCCATGTGTGCTTGAAAAGAATGTGTATCCTGCATCTGTTGGGTATAGTGTTCTGTATATGTCAGGTCAAATTTGTTCGGATCTTTCATAACTTTACTAATTTTTATTTTCAATTTTCTTGGTTACTAAGAGAGATATGTTGAAGTATCCCACTCTGATTGTGGATGTGTCTACTTCTCCATTTAGTTTTAGGAAATTTGGCTTTATATATTTTGAAGATATGCTTTTAGGTACAAATGTAAAGAATTATTATATCTTCCTTGTAGACTGACCCTTTTATATAGATGAGTCATGCTTCTTGGCCAAGTTGACTTTGTATTGTTACAGCAGCTTTCTTTTGGTTAATGTTCATATTCTATCTATATTTTCCTCATTCCTTTTCTTTCAATTTTTGTCTTTCCTTGTATTTAAGGTATGTGTTTAAGTAGCCTGTTCTTGGATTTTATTGTTTTCATTCAGTCTTAAAATCTTTATATTTTAATTGGATTATTGAGTTATTTACATTTAATTACTCATATATTTGACTTTATAGCTACCATTTACTATTCATTTTCTATTTGTCCTATCGATTAGTCTATAAACTTTTTTCCTCACAGTTTATGGTTAATGAAGCATTTTTTAATTATTTTATTTTCTCGCCTATTGTTGGTCATGGTTTGCAAGAGTCAATATTCAATTAGATTTACCAACATAATTACTCCATTCCTTGATCTTTATTTTTTCCTACATTTCCACACATTTTTTCCTGATATTAAATCTTTTTGCTCAAAAAAATCATTTAGTTATTTCTTTGAGTGCAAGTTGGCTGGTGATGAATTCTCATAGGTTTTGTTTCTGAAACTACCTTTATTTCACCTTTAATTTTTTTATTTAAATTTTAATTAATTAATTTTTACTTTCTTAGACATTATATTTTTAGAGTAGCTTTAGAGGGAAAGGTACAGAGATTTCCCATATACCCCCTGCCCTTACACATAGATAGTCTCCCCCATTATCTATGCACCAGAGCAGTACATTTGTTACAATTGATGAACCTACACTGATACATCATAATCACCCCAAATCCAAAGTTTACATTGTGGTTCCCCCTTGGTGTATATTCTATGGATTTGGACAAATGTATAATGACAGGTATTCATCATTATACTATCATATAGACTATTTACTACCCCAAAAATCCTGTGTTCTCCATTTATTCATTCCTTCCCCTCCCCCTAATCCCCTAGCAACCACTGGTCTTTTTATTATCTTCATAGTTTTGCCTTTCCAGGATGTTCTGTAGTTGGAATTTTAATGTTATGTAGTCTTTTCAGATTGGTTTCTTTCAGTTAGTAATATGCATTTAAGGTTCTTCCTTCATGGCTTCGTGGCTTGTAGCTCATTTCTTTTTGGTGCTGTATTATCCATTATCTGGATGTACCAGAGTTTATTTGTCCATTCACCTACTGAAGGACATCTTGATTGTTTTCAGTTTTTGGCAATTATGAATAAAGTTTCTATAAACATCTGTGTGCAGGTTTTTGTGTGAACATATGTTCTCCACTTCTTTGGATAAATACCTAGGAGTGTGAGTGCTGAATTTTATGGTAAGGGTAGGTTTGGTACTGTAAGAAGCAGCCAAATTCTCCTAAAGTGTCTGTTCCATTTTATATTCCTGCCAGCCATGAATGAGAGTCCCTGTTGCTCCACATCTTCACCAGCATTTAGTGTTGTCAATGTTCTGAATTTGGTCATTCTAATAGGTGTGTAGTATTATCTCGTTGTTTTAATTTGCATTTCCCTGATAACATATGATGCGGAGCATCTTTTCATATATTTATTTGCCATATGTACATCTTCTTTAGTGAAGTGTCTGGTAAGTCTTTGCCCATTCACCTTCAATTTTGAAGGACATTTTCATTATATTTAGAATTCTAGGATGGTGGCTATTACTTCAACTTTTTAAAAGATGTCATCCCTTTTTCTTCTGGTCTCTATCCTATTATTTTTGGTACTTTTAAAGTACTACAGTACCCCACCACCCTCCCGCCCTGCCCTGACCCCTTTGGCTGCTTTGAAGATTTTTTTGTCTTCAAATGAGGCATTCTTGTCTTTGTTTTCTTCTTTAGCAATTTTACTATAACTTACGTAGGTGTGATTTTCTTTGTGTTTGTCATACTTGTGTTCTTAAGCATGCTTGAATCTGTGGCTCTTGTCCGTTTTGGAAAATTCTCTACCTGTGTTTAATTAAATATTTCTTCTGCCATACTTTCTCATTCTTCTTCCATGACTCCAATTTCACAAGTGTTAGAACTTTTTGCCATGTCCCATATTTTCCATTCTTTTTTCTACCCTATTTGGATAATTTTTAATAATCTAGTCAACAGATCACTACTTCTCTCTTTTTTCTGTGTTTAATCTGGTTTTGTACCCATCTATTATATTCTTAATTTCACTTGTAGCATCTGTCAATTTCATTTGATTTTTCTTTAGATACAATTCCCTGGTCAAAGTTTGTATTGCCTTTTATCTTCTAGTATATATTAATCACAGTTCATTTAACATCTATATCTAATCACTTTACTATCTAGATCCCCTGTGGATCGATTCCTCGTTTTTCCTGCTTGATTCTGCTTCTTGATAATTTTTTATTGAATGTTGGACATTGTATAGAATATGCTATAGAGGATCTATATGATGTTATTTTTCTCCAAAGAGGGTTTTGTTTTTTTTTGTTTTTTTTTTTTAGCTTTTGGCAAGTAGTTACAATAGGAGTAAATCACTTAATCCAGTCAGGGACTGATCTGATTTAAGGCTAAATTTCAGTCATTGTAAGGTTTGATGTATTCTAGTGTATCCTTATCACTTGGGTGTAGTTTTTTGGGACATCCCAAAGCTTTTGGTGTTTATCAGAGAGCTCTACCTCCGGTGGGCCCTGACCTTCAATTTCAATCTCCTTAATATTGTGAAACTACTGTGAGTTCTGCTTAATGTCTGGGCCTCTTAGCTTCCACTTCCTGCTCATAATCTCCTCCTATAGGCATGTGCAACTTATAATGCAGAAGGCCTGGCTCATTTTAATGTGTTTTCCTTCCTTCTAGGATTTCCAGCCTCACAATCTGGTTGCCATAGTAATCGTGATCTCCAATATTTGACCCTCCATCCCTGTGAGATGAGATGCTGAAGATGAGAAGCTGAAGATCTACTCAGCTTCCATCCCTCTTGATAGCTACTTTTTACTCAGTTTCTCAACCTTTCCAGTTCATTGCTTAGATTTTAGCAAATGCTTTGAAAAAAAAAAAATAGCACAGAATTTCTTGGCTCACCTCAATCAGTTTTCCTCTTCTCAAGTCCTGGCTGACTTAGTAGCTCTCTGATGCCTTAAAACCACTTTTAAAATGTTCAAGATTTTCTAATTGCCCAACAGTGGGGGAGGGATGATTAATTTTCTACAAGATAGGCTTAATAACCAGATGTGGAATTCTCCCATTAACTTTCCTGGGCATGGCAGTGTTAAGAGATAACCCGGATGCTTTCGTTCTACAACCCTCTGCCACTGTTGTGTGGCAACAATCCTCACTGAACAGGCTCAATTACCTCAGATAAGATTCAAACTCCACCTTTTCAGAATGTTTTCCCCTTTAGCAAAATGAGCATGGGATGATGATCTCAGTTTTCAATCCTTTGAAATGATTGTTTTGTATCCTTGTGGAATAATTCCTTTGGTACCAAGGTCTCTAACATAAAAGAGTCATCGTTGTGGGGATGGTAGAGCAAAAATTTTTAAGTGAATCATTCAGTATAATAATGAGAGATGACAGCCATCTTTCGTACTTTGGTTCCCAAACCAATGTTTTCTGGCTATGGGAGAATCATCATTTTTATAGGGTACTGATTCAGAGAATAAACCACATCTTAAAAAATACCATTCCAGGGTGCCTGGGTGGCTCAGTCGTTAAGCGTCTGCCTTCGGCTCAGGTCATGATCCCAGGGTCCTGGGATCGAGCCCCACATTGGGCTCCCTGCTCCGCGGGAAACCTGCTTCTCCCTCTCCCACTCCCCCTGCTCGTGTTCCCTCTCTCGCTGTGTCTCTCTCTGTCAAATAAATAAATAAAATCTTAAAAAAAAAAAATACCACTCCAGGCTACCAAGGTTGTGTTATTGTCTCCCAGATGATGCTGTAACTGACTCTAAAATAGGCCACCCAACTGTTCCATAAAGCCAGCTCTTCTTTGTGTGAGGTTTAGAGTACATTGACATAAATCATTGGTTCTCAAGTGGGGGTGATTTGGCAATGTCTGGAGACATTTTGGCTGGTCATGACTTGTGTGGGGGGAGTATTAGTGGCATCTACTGGGTAGAGGGCAAGGGTGATGCTAAACATTAAGACAGTCTTCTGAGACAAAGAGTTATCTTGTCTAAAATGTCAATAATGCTGCTATTAAGATAGTCTGCTTTAAAATTTTCACTGTAAAATGAGTTCCTTGGTCAGAAGCAGTGTCACACAGGTTAAAATCACTGAGGATAGAGCATTCAGTGAATCTTGGAATAGTGGTCCTTTAAGACAGTGACCAGAGAAAGCAAATAAAAACTCAGCGTATATTCAAGTGAGGACAAATTGTCATCCCCCCAAAAGGAAAAGGTTGGATGTAATTAACTTGCCCCAGTGGGGCACCCAAATGTAGCTAATGCTACATCTCTTGGATCCTAGATTCAGAGAGATATCCCTAAATACCTTGACCTAATTCACTGATGATTTGGCTAAATTGAAACTTGATTGTGTTCACTGGGTTGCAGTAGCTATTCAAACTCTGTTCCAACTTTGTAGAACCGAAAATAGATGTGGTCACTTTGCTCAATGGGAAAATCTCAAAGGCCATTTTCATAGCTTTGGCCAATATTCTCTTTGATGAAGCTTGTTATGTTTTTACCGACTCTTGAATTGTTGCCGATGACCTAGCTATTTGGTCTGCTGTTTGGAAAACAACATACTGGCATATCAGAGACTTCCTTCTTTGGGATTGCAGATGCGGGGGAGGGAATCAAAACTGCTCATCAAACCATCTGCGTCATTTATATAGATGCCCATTTCAGAGCCTGTTCTCTGAGGAGATTGCTGATGGAAACTCTACTGCTCCTAGTGCCACCATTGGCAATCCAACATTATACTGAATATAACAATTTGTCTACCATTCTAGACTGGGAAAAACTAAGGGACTCTAGATAGCTAGAATTATGCCTCTTGCCACAGGTTTATGCAGTTGTTCCCGCCTCTTCCTGGCAGACTGACCACACTGGACTTTTGATCTACTCTTGGAACTACTGGTGGTGCCTTACCCCTATTGAAAAGTTTTCAGGGTACAGTATTGATGTCCAACCTGATGAGCCAATTCCCAACACACCATTGTGACTCTTGAAACTAATCGGTGTCACATTTTCAGATTTCCGGACTGTTTGTAGCCTGACAACAATAGTATACCTTTTATAAAAGAAACGACTCATCAGTGGTCAATATATGTGGTCAAGGTATATGATGGGTCTTCCCATGCTTCCTACTATCTACAGATATCTAGTACTGACAAAGTTAAAACAGCCTGTTTAAAAACTCTACTTAAAAAACATTTCTGTTTCTGTCTTTCTCACTTTTTCCCTGGACACATACCTTAGTAAGACAATTTCATCACTGAATGCCACCTTCCCCAGAAAGGGATCATCTTCTCTCAGCCTCTTTCTGGGTCATGACTGGGACAAAGAGAGTGGTAGGTTATATCAGCCTCTTTGGAAAATTGGGTATTTTACACTGACCACTGGTGGGGCCTGATGACTCTTTCTGTCTCCCAGTGACAACTCCAAGCTAGTTGGTATACCCCGTAAGTGGCGGCCCAATTAAAAGATGACCTGATGGATTTAAGCTTCTTTTTTCCTTTTTTTAAGAAAGATTTATCTATTTATTTTAGGGGGGAGGGGCAGAGGGAGAGGGAGAGAGAGAATTTCAAACAGACTCCCTGCTGAGTGCAGAGCCTGATGTGGGGCTTGATCTCAGGACCCTGAGATAATGACCTGAGCCTAAATCAAGAGTTGGACACTTAACTGACTGAGCCACCCAGGTGCCCCAGATTTAAGCTTATGTCTGAGTCAGCCAGCTGGGTTGCCTTATTGGACTAACTTGATCCTATAGCATAACAACCACTTGGTTGAGTATACTGCTTGTTGAATTCCCCTAACTTGGTCTGTGTGGGTCTCTGTAAGTTCTATGAAAAGGTTCTTGTCCATTTTGAATCTGAGCCTTCTAGTTGGAGAGCCTGGGTACAAGGAGGTGATGACTGGGAAATCACTGTAATTGTGGCTACTTTTGAAAAAAGACAGCAATTTTGTGGCAGTAGAGGGAGAGAAACGATCCTGACACCTGGAAAAGACACACTTTCAATCTGGTTATTTATAGGAGAGGGCTGGACATTAAAGAAATCTGTCTTTCAGAATCACCCAAGAGCCTTCATCATAAAGGAAGTCAGCCTATACCTAAAGTTGGTATAGGTCCCACTTGCGAGGTCCCCCACACCATTCACAATACTTTCTGAGAGCAGCATATATGTCTTTGGGAATAACTTCTTGTGAAGAAATTAGGCATTGCTTTGCTTCTTGCCCCAAAACAAAATGACTGGTAACTTTCTTAAGGGTATTTTGAGAGGTCTTCAAGTATTTAAGGAAATACCATTGGTGGATCATGTAGTCCTTAGGTAGCTGTAAATATCTCCCACAAATGAAGCTACCCTTGGTTAATCAAGGGGAGCTTCCCAGAGGATCACTGACCCATTATTTATGTACATGTTGTGTGGGCAAGTATCTGTATAGCAGGAGTTACCCAAAGGTGATAAAAATTTGTCCCTGACTTTAGCTGAAGTGATTAATGACACAACCTGGGCTGTAGAAAGTACTCCAGGAAGCCTCAACTTAATGGCAAGGGTTGTTGTAGATGATAGACTTGCCCTCAATTCCTATATATGGGCTAAGGCAAAGTCTGTGTGATTGCTAATACATCTTGCTGTACCTGGATCAGTTCTTCACGCCTCGTGGAAAGGTAAATGCAGAAACTTAAGGAGAAAACTACCTGGCTTTCTAAGGTAGACTCTGATGGTTGACAGGATTCATTCAGCGGATAGATCCAGGGTCCTTGAGGTCAATATTGTGGGTTTGCCCTATCCTACTGCTTCGGAGTCCTACTGATAGCAGCATCAATTAAATGCTGTATGAGACAAACTGAACAGATTTGGTCCCAGCCTCTGTCATTCAGATTAATCAGAGTGGCCAATAGAGTGGCATATTAATAGGAAATTTTACCAGAAGCTAAGACATGGTAGAAAATACAGATGGATATTGAGTGATAATTCTCCATGCCTCTCTTGCATTTCTGCATGTTTTTTGAGCAAGACACTGATAGCCCTTTGTTCCATATTATCTCTTCTGTTTGTATCACAAATGGCCTTAGAAGATAGAAATAGTGTCTCTGTTGGAGCAAAGGACGTTTGCTTTCAGCTTTGGAAGATAGAAGTAGCGTCGTCTCCATTCCATCAAAGGGTAGGCACGCTTACTGCTCATTATTAAAGATTCAGGTTCCTTCATCTCAGCATTCCTCTCTTGTAATGCAACCTATCTCCTGTTCACATATCCATATGGGCCCATCTGAATCACCCCTGAGGAACTTGGGAGCAAGGGGAATTGCTGCACAAATGCTCATGCTACCTGCTATACCATGAATTAAAAAGTCCCTTTTCTTTAATTCAGGAGTCTCATGTCTTCTACCATCATCTATGAAACCAGAAAGCTAATTGGTAAGCAAGGTAAAATCTCAGACCACCTACTGAAGTCAAGAACCCATTTTTACTATAGTATCTCCCACCAGCCTTTCAGCCTGTGGAGAATAGCTTCACTAACACTTTTCAAAGAGGCTGGCACTTCCTTCACCAATGTATTTCTCAATGTCTTGGTGAAAGAATAATCTCCTATGCCCTCTTGGAGGATATATTTAAAAAGAGGGTGAGTAAGTAGTCCATAGTAAGTCGCCTCCCTACATCCTTGGTTTCCATTGTCTATAGTATTCTGAGGAACCTGTGGTATTCTAGCTTCTTTTGTCAAGGGCCATAGCTGAGTCTGGGCTTCAGTCCTGCAACCATGCAAACAATTACCCCATACCAAGTTGTTCTAACTGGCACACTGCATCTCTGACCAGAATTTTCATATCTATAAATTTGTCTTTTTGAAAACTGTGTTCTATCCAACTTGTTTCAGCACCTCAAAAGCCATTCCCTCACACTTTTCTACATCTTTGCTCATATACATTAACAGTATCTTTCAAGTCTCTTTCTGGATTTGAGTGATAATTGGCCTTTTGACTCCAGTCTCAGAACTTTCCAGGTCCCATAGGAAGAGCAGCTTCTTTGGCTTTTCTGTGCATGTTCTGGTTTTTAGCTTACTTGGTTCTGCTTAGTCACCAAGTAAAAAGTCTGTTTACTTTTTGCTTTCCAGAAATTTGCCAAAATTTTTGGTACACTGATGACCTCTCTTTCTTATTCTGTACTGTTACTGGAGTTAGACTTCTTTGTAATTCTTCCAGTCATCTCAGTTGGGTGGCAAGGGAGATAGATGTGTGTCCTCAGTCTGCCATTTTGAAGTGGAAGTCCCTTATTCAGTTTCTAATTCAATACTCCACAAAAACTGTTCTAGTGAATGTCACCTATGACCCACAGATTGCCAAATCTAACTGGCCCTTTCCTGGCTTGTTTTACTTGATCTCTCTGGAATTTGACATTGCTGATTATTTCCTTCTTTAAAAGTTCTCAACCTTTCCCTTTAAATACTTGACACTTTCCTGGGTTCTTCGAGTCCTTTTCCTCAGATTGTTTTATAAGATTCTGTATCTTCTTCTTAACTCCTAAAATGCTGGTATTACTAAGCTTTAATCCTTGTTCTTTCTTTTCCACTGCTAGTGCTCTCCTAGAGATGGGAGAGAAATAAAAGGAAGTAAGACTAAAATAGAAATTGGATATCTCATCAAAAAGCCTATATACTAGAACATTAATCAATACTTCAAACACATAAAAGAAAATAATTTCCATTTAGAATCCTATGTCCAGTCAAATCTTTGGTGCAAAATAAAGACATGTTCAAGTGTGCAAAGACTGACACTGTCACTAATGCAATCTGTATGCTTATGACTTTCAAAACTATACAATTAGCACAGACCTTGACACTTAGCTCCAGACTTGTTTAATTACCTATTAAGTATCTCCATCTGGATATCTCAAAAGCTCCTAAACTTAGTATGCTCAAAACTGAACTAAACAACTTGCTTGATGAAGTCTATTCACTGTATTATACTCTTTATCTCCACAAATTCTACCATTATCCCCCCACCAAACTTCCAATCATTGCCAAATTCTTCCTCTCCTATCAGTAAGTAAATCAAGACTTCTCAGTTCTAACTACTAAATGTTTCTCATTGCCATTCTCTCTTTTTTTTTTTCCTCACTACTGCTCCCTTAATTCATATTCTCATCATTTCCTGTCTGGCCTCCCTACTTCCTGTCTTGACCTACTCAAGTCCACCTTCTACACTATGGCAAGAATAATCTTTACAAGGTAAAAAGTAGTCATATCTCTCCCTTTATTCAAAGACTCAATGGTTTTTCCAGTTCTTATGATAAAACCCCCAAACTCCTTAGTTTCCTGATCTCTCTCCTGACTTTTCCCCACTTTGCCATCTTTGCTCCAGCTATAATAAATTATACCATATTAGCATCTCTTTAATGCTGTTTCATACCTCCATATTTTTGCTCCTGTTTTTCCCACTGCCAAAAATCTCTGTCCCCCTGTTGATGATAGCCCAATCATCCTTCAAGACTTAAGGGAAGCATCAGTTTCTCTAAGAAAACTTTTCTGAATTCCCATCCAACCCTGCCATTCTGTATAGATATCTGTTTACATTTGTAGGTCTCCAGTGTGCCCTGAAAATACCTGCTAACATGCCTGCTCCCAGCTAGACTAGGAATTCCTTAAAAGCACGGACCATGTCTTGCTTATACTTACATAATCAGCACAGTGTTTAGCACCGTCAAAATTTATAAATGAACAGATAAATAAGCGAATGAATAAAACCTTCATTATCCTTTGTTCTGGATAATCCTTCTCCAAACTATTATCCTTAAAGTATTGCTAATTCTCTCCTTCCTTTTATAGATCAACACCCTGGAATAGGAGCAGGAAGGTAATTCCCAGATACGTTTGGAAGGAATCTGAAAATAAGTATCAGAAAATGTGCTAGGTTTTCTTTGTAAGCCTGCAAGTTACTCAGAGAAATCCAACCCATGGGTTTAAAGCAATAAACTAGTAAGGTCTCAGGGAGGTGCTCTGGAGGTAGGTCTGGGTAGTCTCCAGAATCCCATCTGAACACTATATAGTGGTACAGAGAAAGTAACTGAGAATTCTCAGGAGAAAGGCAGGATACAGAAGGACAAGCCAACTACTGAATCAGAAAGGGCTTGGATCAGGATAGGAGGCAAGAGCTCTACAACAAAACAGAAGGAATGGAGAAGTCTATGGATTCCAGCTGACACTCCCAGGTAGAAGTCACACCACGGTGGGCATGGTAAGGAGAGAAGTTGATGCTCAAAGACCAAGTGAGATGAGAAACCCAAACCAGGGACCGCTCAGGACTGGAGGCTCCTTCTCAATGCCAGGGCAATGTGAAAGTCAGCCAGGTTATTAGATTAACTCCAAGGAGAAAGACAGGAGAAAGGAAAGGGGGTAGAAGCCCTGGATGGCTGATACATAAACCAGATGTGACAATTCAATAGTAGCTGAGATAATAATGCTCAGTTTTGGCTGCAGATCATTAGATCAGACTACATAAACTTGAATGGAATAGGGTAAGTTGTCTGTCCTAGGAAGACAGAGGAGAGCAAGAAAAAAGTTGTCAGTTAGAGAAAATAAAAAAAGTTCTCTTTCTCCACATGGGAGTCCTAGTGTGTACATTTGGGTCTCCCTGCTTCAACCCTCAGCTATCCATGGAAAACACATACCCCAAACACTCCAGAAGAGTTCCAACTTCAAATATTCTTGTCTTTCTGATTGCATCCATTGTTCAGAGCCCACAAGCTCCAGCCTCTGGTTTAGAAAATACTGCATAGTTTCCTTATTGACCTGCCCCTACCCCCACCCATACACCAGGGGAAAAGAACAGATGCTAAGTTACATCTTGCTTTCGAGTCTCTTTAGCTGCAATCCTGGCATTGTCAGGAATGCTGTATGGCACATGCTGTACAGATTTACACGTACAATGTTGGAGAACTGAGACACATTTGAATTCGCACATTGGCCTTTTGGGAGTGACAGTCTGCACTGTTTCTCCATTTGTTTCATCATTTCATTAGTAATTATGCATAACAAATGTGATCCTCCAGAAAGAAATGATGATAGGGATAGAAAAACATTATTAACCCTTAAAGGAAAGCTTTTAGGAAAGTCAAGTTTAGTTAAGGTCTTTAGTCAAATTAGCCTCAGGAAGTTTAGTATAAATAAAAACAATCGGAAGCTCAAGGACCTCTTGGGTGGTTGCAAGTGGGAGGAGAAGAAAGCTGTAATTAAGTTTCCTTTGTCATCAACCACTTCTCAGATAAATGATCATAAATTACTGGAATGTGTCTTAACTCTTGGCACTGGAAAGCCATTAAAAAGCTCAATCTTTCGACTGGCTTTAGAAATTTGGTGTAAGTAATTGGAAAAGTGGGAGATTCTTAGGTTCAAACCTCTGGCTCTCTTTAGCTTCTTAACAAAGCTTCGAAATAAACTACAGTGAAGATGCTTAAACTAAACCACATTCTGGCCTGTCTTCTGTGTCATTTTTGCTGGAAGGAGCAGATAGATTTTCCCCAACATCATATTTAATTTCATTAGCTACTGTTGCTTTTTGGGAATCTACGTATAACACATGCAGATAAACATTCCCCTGTGATAAGGCTGTGTTTATAAACTGGGTTTAGGATGAAAGAAAACCCTAAACTGATGTGTTTTCACTGTGGGGTTAATGGAGCTTTACTAATCCCCTTTCTGTGGGCCAGCAAGGCGCAGGCATTTGAACATTTTTGGTGACTCTCACATGTTTGCCCTCTTAAGCATTGTCATGGGAGGAAACCCCTTCCCCTGCTCAGGAATGTGAAGAAATGATGCCCCTCCTCCTCCTGGAATGGAACTTTTGTCCAGCAAAAATAAAAATGTATGGACTTTTAAGTTTACTAGTAAGGGTTGAATGAAAGGTATTTGTCCCTTTATGCCAGCGTCTTCTCTCTCCTTTTTTTGTCTCCCTGCCGTGGAAGTGGGTCTCTCCTGCACTGAGGAGGGAAGACAATGAGGAGACCTCTAGGTGGTGGAAGGGCCCAGCTCCAGCATGGGCTACTACCCTTCTTCCCAGGAAAGAACTGAAGGCTTAAAGAAAATATATTGTTAAATATTTCAAAGTACAGAAAGGCAAAAGGAATTATGTAATGAACACCCATGTACCCACTACCCAGCTAAAGAAATGAATCATTACAAGTATTTTTGAAGCCACTGTGTATACTCCATTCTGTTTTCCCATGCCCTTTCCTTCTCCTCCCCTTCCAGATACAAGCTTTTCGATTTTCTTATGCATTAATGGGTCCTTAACTAAAAAGAAAAAAACTGTTCCTTTCAAGATTTTAGACTATGTAATAGAATTTTGGCATATATATCCTTTTGTAACTTGCTTGTTTTGTTTTTTAAGCTTTGTCCACGTGGATAAAATTTTTTTTATATTTATTTTTACTGAGATATAATTTGCATATATCATTAGGTAAGTCTAAGGTGTATAATATGTTGGTTGGTTTGATATATTTATATACTGCAGTATATAATTGCCACCATGGCATAACTTAACACCTCTGCCATGTTACACAATTAGCATTTCCTTTTTGTAGCGGATGACATTTTATCATGAGTTTTATCATGCACATCGTTCCATGACATCATTTCCACTGAATGTTGTGTGGCTATACCATGATTTATCTCTTCACGGAAGTCCTTCTTTCCTCTTGAACAGATATAGGAATGTTGGGAGCATTAATGGGACCCTCAGAGGGCAGAATCTACAGCAAATGCAATATCTCCCCTGAACAGAGTTTCTCACAAATAGAAAATGTAAAGAAATGCGTAATGGATGAGGCTTTTGTAGTTCACTTTCTGCTTTAATTTAATTCTATTGTGCTTTCTTTTGTAGGTATGCTGAGGTGGATTTCTCAGTGATTTCATGCTTTCTACACATCCCACTGTGTGCTGAAATAAGAAACTGAGAGCTGTTGTCACCTGCTCCTGTTGTTCAGGGACCCAAATTTTCCAGCCGGTGAAGGAATTCCTGGGTGCTTGTCTTAGGGTGTTCATGGCCTCAGAGGAGAGGTGGCCAGGTGGTGAGAGTTTGGCAAGTTCAGGAGAATTCTGCCTTGAGAGGTTGGCAGTTCCAGAAAGCTCCCAAAAGGCTGCTACTGACAAGGACCAGGGTGTCTTTTCTCTTTGCGTCTTAGATCTTACACAGTGGCAGAAAGCAAGAGGCTAGCAAGTTGGAATGGTGAGGCTACCTTCTTTTAAGGAATGAATTAACAAGTGCACTGGGCAAGGTCATGGGTTGAGGACCCCCGGGCCTGTCTTCTATTCCCTAAGCCTTCTGTCTTTTGCTTCTTCTACAAGTGTTAGTCATTTTCTTATCTTTTCTGTTGCAGATGTGGTAAGCCCAGCGATTTTGATCTACTGAAAAGTGTTTATTAAATCCTGCTGAGTCTTCCTCTGAAAGGCCTCTTATCCACACCCCTTCCTTTCCATCACCTCCCCCCACCCCTTCCTGTCCTAACCATCACTTCACACCTGGATGGCTCGCAGGGGCTCATAGCTAGACTCAGTGAGGCCCCCTCTTCTTCACTAACTCCTCCTGAAGCCATGGCTATTCATCTTCCTCAGACACTCTTGTTCCACAGTTCAATGGTCCCCGAACCTTCAAAGACTCCATGTTTTCTTGGACATCAAACCCAAGCTTCTCTTCTGGGTTTCCCAGACCCAGAATCTGTGTCTATCCTAGCGATCCTTACTTCTTGCTATTTCATGCGATCCAACTTTAGCTCTGGTTGGGCTCATCTCTCTCGGATTCATCAATATGCCATTCTCATGCCTCTCTGCTGAGGCTGTTTTCTCCCAAACATTCATTCAGTCACAACATACATACTGTGAGCCTGCTGTGTGCCAAATCCTGGAGTTCCAAGATCAAGATTTTTAAATTAAATTTTGTGATTACTTCTTCTCTATTAATCTCTTTTTTATTACTCTTAACCACTTCAAAAACATATAATAATAAGTAAAATATTATATATTTCAGGCCCATGGCATAAGGGTAAAGGCAAGTGAGAGACATGGACCTCTGTCCTCAAGTAGCCTTCACTTAAGTGTAAGAGGAATGAAGAGAATCTCAGCCTCTAGAGAAGTATTTATGTAGGGCAAGGTGTGAAAATGAAATGAAATGAAATGTGATTAATGGAGTGATGATTTAGCACTAAATTGTGTATAACCTTATTTTGTTCACTCATTTTTCAAATGGGGTTTTCCTTATCTTCTTGTTGGAAGATAAGTCATTTGAGCTGGGAAGCTAAGTCTTCTTTGAATTGTCCCATTTCTTAAACAGGGCTCGACACACACTTGAGCCTTTGCTAACTTTGCATTGTTTCTGACTTCCACAAAATGAAATGCTCCTTTGCCTGTATTCCCAGGAGCACTACTGATGGAAGGAGGTCCAGAGTGTAGCCACTTTCCCAGCTTTATCCTCCATTTATTTCCTAGAGCCATAGAAGCCCTTGGATGAGAACAAGGCAGCAATGCAGTGAAAGCAGGTGAAGTCTGGGCACCCACCTCCCTTCTCAGTGGTTCCACCCTCCCGGATCTCTGAAAGGTATTCTTGTACTTCCCCAGAAATGTCTGTCCATATGTTCACATCTCTGGATCCACTCCTTTCCAAGATGTGCTTCCATTGTTGGAGTCCTTCCTCTGACAGAGTATGACATGTTTACCATTCTCTTAAGTCAGAGATCCTAGCAAGACTGTACAATTTTAAGTCAGGGAATGGAGGAGGCATTCCTCAAGTCACTGTAGAGGAATCTACAGTGGTTTTGATTGGGTTTTAGATTGGTTGGAGCTGAATTTTAGTCCAAGTCACCCAGCTACCAGTTCAAAGCTTTGCGGATGGCAGTGGCATGCAGCCTGTCTTTCTGCCTGCTCAGTAACTTCATTCTCTGTGGTAAAAGTTCATTTTGAACAAGATCATAATTTGAATTATTTTAGGACTTAATCAGAGTGGTGCTCTATGATGAGTCAGCACTTTAATGTACTTTGTCTCCCTCCTACAGGACTGCATGCTACGGCTTTTAAATTTAGAATACTGGGTCTGAACAAACAATGAATCATGACTTTTCAGAAAAGATGCTGAAACTCTTTTTTACTTGAAGAAAAGCAAGCTATCGATGCTAAAGAAGTCGGTGATTTATAATACAATTTTTAAATTGAGAACCAATAATAAATAGGAAATTCAGTGATGCTGCAACAGAGTGGCCACAAGCAACCCAAGTAATTCTATTATAATGTAAAGTACCAATTAACTTAATGATACTAACAAATTACTTGGGGGGTGGGGAGAAAAGGAAAAGTCTCCTCATGGATGTTTCTAATAACAGAGAGAGGTAGCTCTGGACTTTTTTACTTCGGAAAAAGGTGAGATCTCAATGTCTGTTTAAAAACTGGAATGTGGTGGGGAAGGGGAAACCATGCTAATTGATGAAGACATATAGTTTTTCTATAAAATATCTTGGCTTGAAAAAAGATGATTATATCTTTCTTTTCCCTCCGCATGCCCACCCTTTGCCCCCAATATGTTGTTTCAATTTATAGTTGGCCTAGGAGGCCATATTGTTTTAATTTCCATTTCATGGGTGAGGAAATTGGGACACAGTGGTACAAGAAGAATTCAAATTCAAAACATCAGCTGAGAAACCATTAGCTGCAATTGTTCCAGTGCCAGACCTGTGCTCATTCTAGAAGACTAGGACATTTCTGAAAAATGGGAAGATGACATCATTAGGACATTGTTATGGTCTGAATATTTGTGTCCCTCCCAAAATTCATAGGTGAAATCCACCCCAACAGTGATGGTATTAGGAGGTAGGGTCTTTGGGAGGTCATAAGGCCACGAAGTAGAGCTCTCATGAATGGGATTAGTGTTCTTAGAAGAGAAATTCCACAGAACTCCCTAGTCCCCTTTTCCATGTGGGAATTCTATAAAAAGTCTGCAGTCCAAAAGAGGGTCTTCACCCAACCACGCTGGCACCCTGATCTTGAAATTCCAACTTCCAGAACTTTAAGCAATAAGTTCCTGCTATTTATAAACCACCCAGTCTGTGGCATTTTGTTACAGCAGCCCAAACAGACTAAGACAGATGCATTTCTATGATCATTTATACAACACTCCTTCCAACAACAGCATCATACGTAATCTTATCAAGTGTACATGGGACAGTAACAAAAATAGACAGTATTCTGGGTCATAAAATAAATTTCAAAAATTTAAAAAGGTTTTAAGTATTTCAGAGTATTTTTTCTGATAACAGTGACATTAAACTAGAAATCAATTATGGAAAATATTTCTGGAAAATCCATAAATAGTTAGAAATTAAACAGCATTTATCTAAATAATTCATGGCTCAAGGAATACATCACAAGAAAAATTGTAAAAAAGTTTTATATAAATGAAAAAGAAAACACAGTAACATATGCATTGAGTATTAAATTGTGAGATTGATTTAAAATAATACACTCAAAGAAAAATGTATAGCATTTAAAAAGTATATTATTACAGAGAAAAAGTTATAAAGTCAATGATCAAAGCTTCCATCTGGAGAAACTAGAAAGAGGAGAGCATCAGTAATTAAGTGGAAAGAACTAAAAATTAAGTACAGAAACTAATAGCATTTAAGAAAAACTGAAACTACCCAAGTAATAGAGAAAATCAATAAACCCAAAACCTTATTTGAGAAGATCCATATATTGATTAAAAAACAGAAAGATTGATCAGGAAAAAAAAAAAGAAAACACAAATTATCACTATCGGGAATAAAAAAGAGAATAGAACTACAGAGCATGCAAATTTAAAAGAAATATCAGGCAATATTATGAATAACTATATGCTAACAAATTCATCAGTTTGATGGAATGGATAAAATTTTTGAAACACAATGAAGTATCAAAGCTAACTCAAAATAGATGAGCTAAATCACCCTACATCTATTTTTTAAAAAGAAAACCTTAGGTCAGGTAACTTCACTGATGAATTGTACCAGGCATTTAAGGAAGAAGTAATACCAATTCTACATAAACTCTTCCAGGAAACAAAAGAGGAGAGAATATTTCCCAAATCATTTTAGGATGCTAGCATTAACCTGTTACCAAAATAATAGAAAGACATTATTAGAAAAGAAAATTATAGATCTATATCTTTCATGAACACAGATGCAAAAATCCTTACCAAAATATTAATGATTTGAATCCAGCAACATATAAAAAGGATAATATATCTTGACCAATAAGACACATGTGACATGGTCTTCTTTGTATAAAATCCTAAAATATCTTTTAAAAAACTACTAGAACTAATAAATGTATTTGGCAAGGTTACAGAATAAAAGGTCAACATACAAAAATCAACTGTATTTTTATATGCTAATAATTAACAATTTGAAATTGAAATTTAAAAAGCAGTATCATTTATAATAGCATGAAAACCTTAAATATGAATAAATTTAACAAAAGCTGTGTAAGACATGTCAAACTGAAAACATGTAGGACTGAAAATTACAAAACATTACTGTAAGTAATGAAAGAAGACATAAATGGAGAGATCCACTCTAGTGATAGACTGGCAAATTCAATATTGTTAAGATGTGAAGTTTTAAAAATTTTATCTATTTGAGAGAGAGATCACGAGTGGGGGGTGGAGGGGCAGAGGAAGAGAGAGAAGCGGTCTCCCTGCTGAGCAAGCCCAAGGCGAGACTCAATTCCAGGACCCTGAGATCATGATGTAAGCTGAAGGCAGATGCTTAACCGACTGAGCTACTCAGGCGCCCCGAGATGTGAATTTTTCTCAAGTTTTTTATAGATTGAATAAATTCCCAAACAAAAATCCCAACAAGACACTGAGAAGCTGATTCTTTTTTTAAAGTTTTTATTTAAATTCTAGTAATTGGCACCTGGGTGGCTCAGATTTTTCTCTATAGTTAAGAGTCTGTGTCTTGGTTTGCTCCCCTGTCTTTTTTTCCCCCCTTTGCTCATTTATTTTGTTTCTTAAATTCCACATATGAGTGAGATCATATTTGTGTTTCTTTGACTGACTTATTTCACTTAACATAATACTTTCTACCTCCATCCATGTCATTGCAAATGGCAAGATTTCATTCTTTTTGATGGCTGAATAATATTCCATTGTGTATATATACCACATCTATCTATTCATCATTCAATGGACACTTGGGCTGTTTCCATAATTTGGCTATTGTAGGTAATGCTGCTATAAACATTGGGGTACATGAATCCCTTTGAATGAGTATTTTCTTATTCTTTGGATAAATACCTAGTAGTGTAGTCACTGGATCATAGGGTAGTTCTATTTTCAACTTTTTGGGGAACCTCCATACTGTTTTCCAGAATGGCTACAACAGTTTGCATTCCCACCAACAGTGCAAGAGGGTTCCCCTTTCTCCATATCCTTGCCAACAACCTGTTGTTTCTTGTGTTGTTGATTTTTGCTATTCTGACAGGTGTGAGGTGATACCTCATTGTAGTTTTGATTTGTATTTCCCTAACGATCAGTGATGTTGAGCAACTTTTCATGTGTCTGTTGGCTATCTGTATGGCTTCTTTGGAAAAATGTCTATTCATGCTTTCTGCCCATTTTTTAATTGGATTATTCATTTTTGGGGTGTTGAGTTTGATAAGTTCCTTTGTAGATTTTGGATACTAACCCTTTATCAGATATGTCATTTGCATATATCTTCTCCATTCCATAGGTTGCCTTTTAGTTTTGTTGATTGTTTCCTTCACTGTGCAGAAGCTTTTTATTTTGATGAAGTCCCCATAGTTCATTTTTGCCTTTGTTTCCGTTGCCTCTGCAGACATATCTAGAAAAATGTTGCTATGGCTAATATAAAAGAATGTATTACCTGTGTTCTCCTCTAAGATTTTTATAATTTCAGGTCTCATATTTAGGTCTTAACCCATTTTGAATTTATTTTTGTGTGTGGTGTAAGAAAGTGGTCCAGTTTCATTCTTTTGCACGTTACTGTCTAGTTTTCCCAACACCATTTCTTGAAGAGACTGTCTTTTTCCCACTGGATATTCTTCTCTGTTTTGTTGAAGATTAATTGACCACATTTTGTGGGTTCATTACTGGGTTTTCTATTCTGTTGCATTGATCTATATGGCTATTTTTGTGCCAGTGCCATACTGTTTTGATCACTACAGCTTTGTAATATAACTTGACGTCTGGAACGGTGATGCCTTCAGCTTTGCTCTTCTTTTTCAAGATTGCTTTGGCTGTTTGGGGGTCTTCTATGGTTCCATACAAATTTTAGGATTCTTTGTTCCAGCTCCATGGAAAATGCTGTTGGTATTTTAATAGGGATTGCATTAAATGTGTAAATTGCTTTGAGTAGTACAGACATTTTAACAATATTTGTTCTTCCAGTCCATGAGTATGGAATGTTTCTCCATTTATTTGTGTCTTCTTCAATTTCTTTCATCAGTGTTTTATAGTTTTCAGAGTGTAGGTCTCTCACCTCTTTGGTTAGGTTTATTCCTAGGTATCTGATTGTTCTGTTGCAATTGTAAATGGGATTGACTCCTTAATTTCTCTTTCTGCTGCTTCATTATTGGTGTATAGAAATGCAACAGATTTCTGTATGTTGATTTTGTATCCTGTAACTTTACTGAATTCATGTATCAATTCTAGCAGTTTTTTGGTGGAGTCTTTTGGTTTTTCTATAAAGAGTATCATGTCATCTTCAAATAGTGGAAGTTTTACTTCTTCCTTGCTGATTTGGATACCTTTTATTTCTTCTTGTTGTCTGATTGCTGTGGCTAGGACTTCCAGTATTATGTTAAATAACAGTGGTGAGACTGGACATCCCTGTCTTGTTCTTGACAGGAGAAGCTGATTCTAAAATTTGTATGAAAACTCAAAGGACCTAAAGCAATCTAAACACTCTTGAAAAGGCAGAAAAAAAGTTAAAGGATTTATATTATCTGATTTCAAGTCTTACTGTGATGCTACAGAAATTGACAGTGTGATGTAGGCATATAGATCAATGTAATAGAACAGGGAGCTCAGAAGTAGACTGACACATATATGGTCAATTGCTGTTCAATAAAAGTGCTAAGATAATTCAGTGGAGATAGTCTTTTCAACAAATGGTGCTGAAACAATCAGATATTTATATGGAAGATACCAGCTTAGAAAGTTTACCTCACACCATATATATACAGCTCTCAATGGATCACAGACCTAAACATAAATGCTGAAATCACAAAACTTCAAGAAGACACAGGAGAAAATCTTTGTAACTTTGAGTTAGTCAAAGACTATAGATACAAGAAGCATGAACCATGAAAGAAAACCTCATAAACTGGACATTAGAATGAATAATTTTCCTCTTCAAAGGACATTGTTAAGGAAATAAAAAGAGGAGCCATACAGTGGAAAACAATATTTGCAGAATATATACTTGATAAAAGATTTGTACTCAAAATATATAAAGAAACCTTACAGCTCAATAAGCAAGAACATAAACAACCCAATCAAAAAATGAGCAAAAGATTTTAAAAGACACTTCACAATGAAGACATATGAATGCATATAAGTACATATTCAATAAGACTAGTAATCAAGGAATCAAGAAAGATGAAAATATAGGTTCCCTACAAAAGCTTATATGTAAGGGTTCATAGCAGCTTTTTTCATTAAAGCCCCAAACAAAAAACTACTCAATATCCATTAATAGATGAATAAATACACTGTGGTATGTCTATGCGATGGAACACCATGTCTCAGTAAAAAGGAATGAACTACTGATACATGCAACAGCATGCATGAATTTCAAAAGCATTATGCTGTATGAAAGGAGCCTTACACAAAATAACATATAGCATATGAATTCATTCATATGAAATTATACAAAGGGAAAAACTATAGGGATTAAAAGCTGATCAGTGGTTGCCTGGGGCCAAAGGTAAACAGAGGGGCTTAATGCAAAGGTGCAGAAATAGAGGGGACTTTTGGTCTGATGGAAATGTTCTTTACCTTGAATGCAGTAGTGGGCATATGACTGCTCACATTCATCAAAATTCTGAACTGTTAAGTTAAAATCAGTGAATTTTACTGAAATTAAACCTTGAAAAGCTGATTTTTCAAAGGACCTTTATTTAAAAATTCAAATTCTGAAAATTACAACCTAAAATCTTTTTAAAGATTTTATTTATTTATTTATTTATTCACTTATTTATTTACTTATTTAGAAAGTGCATGGGGGTAGGGAGACTGGGGGCAGTAAAACAGAGGGAGAGAGAGAATCTCAAGCAGACTCCTGGCCAAGCAGAGCCTGATGTGGGGCTCGATCTCACAACCCAGAGATCATGACCTGAGCCAAAATCAAGAGTCAGACATTTAATCAACTGAGCTACTCAGGCACCCTTAAAATTGTGTTTTATGTTAAATTTGTGTGACATTGTTTTGTAGGCTCTGTTGGTCAGTATACCTTGAGGTAGAGCTTGACGTCCATCTTGGTGCAGTACTTTGTTTTTTTTATCACAATCTTGGCTTAGCTCGTTTTTTCAATTACAAATCTTTATCAGAAGTCAAATTTCACATAAAAATTGGAAGCCAACTTACTGACATTTTGCTCAATTTAGAATAGCCAGTTTTTGCTCTAAGAAATAGAAATGTATAGCCCACAAGCTTCCTCCACTTTTTCCCTTGAGGGTTTGAAAACCCTGTGGCAGAGGGTAGGTCAGGAATGTAGCAGTGAGAACTTCAGGGAGAGGGCAGAAGATGGCCTCTCCCTTGGTGACTCCCACACCTGGGATACTGGAGTGTGATTGCCCAACAAGAAACAGGCAGTGCATACTAGTGAAAACCCCATCATTAAAGGCAGGATTAACACTGGGGAATCACTGATCTGTGGCACTTAGGTTACCATTCAGAGCATAAAGCAGTGATTTGTATAAAGAATTTGAAACAGGCCATCATGAACTTGAATCCTGGTTCTGACAGTTCTTACTTGTGTGCTGTTAGGTTCAGTTTGCACATCTCCAAAATGCAAAGATATATACCCACCTTGGGGCATTAATATGAAGATTAAATGAAATAATATAATATATGTAGAATGCTTAGTACCGTGCCTGACACATAGTTAAGTACTAAATAAACAGGAGCTATTTCTTGGGTTTTCTCACTAGGATTGCTCTGTCCTAGGACCACAGGGAACCCTGAAAAAAAAGGTGTTTGAGCTCTCGGAAGAGAAAGGCAGAAGCCCAGGGAGAGCAGCCAGGTAGGAAACTACAGAATAGGTTGACTTGAAATTGTCTGCCTGGAGATGGGACTCAGCATTTTGGGGAAATGTGAAGCAGGTATGGCTGGGCTACTCTACTCTACCCTAACACACAATATCCATTTTTAAATTTTTCCTTGGCTCATTTCTTCTATTTGCTTGTCCACTTTCAACTTATTTTCTTACATTTAAAAGATATTATTCTAGTAAGACTCTTTAAAAAAAAAGACATAGGAGAAACTTGAAGGCAGATGTGTATAAGTCCCTAATTGGTTGACTTTATGTTAATCAAAAGGGAGATTATCTTGGGTGGGTTTGACTTAATCAGTTGGAAGGCCTTTAAAAGAGGGTTTAGGATATTACTAAATGAAGGAAGCCAATTTGAAAAGGTTACATACTACATTACGGAGAAAGATCAGTGGTTGCCAGGAGAATGGAAGGGTAAGTGGGTGGAGCACGGGGACTTCTTAAGGCAGTGAAACTACTTTGTATGATACTGTAAGGGTGGATACATGTCATTCTACATTTATCAAAATGTACAGAACGTACACCACCACCAGTGAACCCTAATGTAAACTACGGAACTTTCATTGATAATGATCTGTCATTGTTGGTTCATTGATTGTAACAAATGTATGTACCATCCTGGCGCAGGATGCTGATGGCAAGAGAGGCTGTATGCGTGTGGGGAAGGGGGTGAGTGGGAGCTCTATATTTTCTGCTCAGTTTTTCTGTGAACCTAAAACTGCTCTAAAAAATAAAGCCCTTGAGGTTTTTTAAAAAAATGAACCAAGCCACCCATGATGCCACCACTTTTAGAAAGATTCTTACTTTTGTAGAATGCTCCTTGTGCACATACATACCTATCTCCATGTAGTTGTGAGTATTGAGGGACGATCACTTGACCTTCTGCACCTGAACTATTTAATTCATTTGTAAGATGTACTCGATACCACAACTTAGTGGATAAGCAGAGGGTAGGAAGCTAACATTTATGGAGCATTTACCAGGTACCAGGCCCTGTGCCAGGTGCTTTACACATTTCATTTTATTTAATCCTCTTAACAGCCTTATGAGATAGCTGTTATTATCCCCACTTTATAGGGAAGGAAACTATAATTTTAAGATAACTCAATTACCAGATTAACCAAAGATCATCCCTGGACAAGCTTAGATGTTACTGGTCATATACCCAGCCCAGATTTTCTTATGATAGGGAGAATAGGTCAGAATAATATTTAGCAAAATGGGTTTTATAAAACCCCATTTTCAAAGGAAGTTAAAAAGTAGATAGATGATAGATATTGAAAGCCATATAGAGATATAGATACATCTCTCTCTCTTTTTTTTGTTTTCTTCTAAAAGTTTGGAGTCTCTCTAGGTGAAAATTAGAAAAGTTTCTTTCCTATAGAACATCTCAGGGCTTTGACATGCTAATATATACTGTGAATTTCCATCATTTCTCATTTTTTGGAGCAAGAGTATTGCAGCACTAGTTCCATCAAACACACTTTGGGAAATCCCAACCCGTAACATTATTCGTAATTTATTTAGTGAACTCACTAGTTAATTTTAAGAATTTCCAGAATATATTCTATGACAGTGTCCATAAAAAATTCCAAGTTTCATCTTATTATTTATTTTATCAAATGAATAATATACCTTGGGGTTAAGCCATAAAATGATGTAGAAGCATAGAATTGTAGGCCTGGAAGAGATCACAAGAACTCAATAGGTCACCTCCCAGGCTTCAGAGAGGACCACACCTAAGCCATCACGGACAGATGGGTATCTAGCTTGTTGTAAAAGACCTCCAGGGAAGAACATTCCATAACCTCCCTGTAACTTATTCCAGATGCCCAGGCTCTTCTGAGAAAATGATGAGCTCCTTGAAGCTCTTCTGGTCTATTGTGCGAGTACTGTGTGTTTTGTCATCATGGTAGCATATTATATGCAGGTGTTCAGATTTTTAGAAAGCGTACTGGGGAAAGTAAGATGAAGATAGATAGATAGACATAGGCATATAAATATATAAGGTATACATAGATATATCTTCTATCTATCATCTATCTGTCTATCAGGAGAGAGCACAGGAACTAAAAATGTCCTCTCAGAATTATCTTTGGCTTCTATATATTTTCAATTTCAATTGGTCTTCTCATCCTATAACTTCCTCCTTTGCAGTATCTCTTGATTCAATTGCCTCCTCTTTTCCCCTTGCCACCCATAGTTCAAGCTCTTTCTTGCTAGCTTTCAACTCTCAAATAACTCTTGACTAATTTCCGCATCTCTCGACTCCCTTCCTTCTCACTGGCCCCCACAGTGCTAAAACATTCATCTTTAAAGTGCAGTTCTGTCATGTTGCTGCCAATGTCTAACATTTCTGGTGACTTCCTATTGTCAACAGTGTAAATGTGAACTCCATAGACCGGCCTATGTGGTTTGTCCCCAACTTCCCTTCCCTGTCTCATCTCTGGTTATACTCCACCACAGTTCTACACATCGCTCACAGTGAACATGCTTTCCTGACCCTATGGATTTTCATGCTTTTGTGCCTTTGATTTTTTTATTCCTTCTGTCTGAAATTACATTCCTTCCCCTCTTTGTGGCATTCTTATTCATCTGTCAAATCTTAGTTCCTTTGTGAAATCTCCTTCATTCTCTCTAGGCCAAATTCATTATTTTTTCACATTTTTGCTTTTTTAAAACTTTTGCACATACCCCCTCACATCCTTTAGAAAACTATGTCATATAATGTGGCAGCTAACCGACCAATGGGTAACATGACGTTGATATGTGCTAGAGACAGGGGCAATGGGCAAGGACTAAAGGACTGAGCACAAGGGAGACCAGGTCTGACTGTCTGATCAGCAAAGGAAAATGGTGATTGTGACGATAATGGTGAATGTGAGAGAGAAAACCACATAAAGACCCTGCCCTGGGGAATGAGAGGGCTGTCTGTCATCCAGGAAAGGGAGGCACAGGGCTGAGGGTGGGCAGCAGCCGCCCAGCATCCTCTGGAACCAAAGAGGCAGGACACAGGGTAGCCGGCAGCCACGGAAACAAGAAGCCTCTAGGAGACAAACTTCCAGCTTCGCTGCCATCCTCAGGATTAGGGATGAGCAAGGCCAAGGCCAGGAACTTCGGAGGAAAGGAAAGGGCCACGGTTAATATCACATCACAAGGAAAGCTCTAACGTTGTTTTACACTACTGTGATTTGTATGGTCAGAGCACCTGTCCAGCATTTTAGTTGTTCTCAAGAGTTCTGGCTGGGAGAAGAGGGAGCATGCCAATGTGGCAACACTGAGTGAAGCTCATTACCTGATGACAATCCAAATAAATTGCAGTGATGAGTATATTTAATAGTGCTATTGGATCATTGAATGAATGCATGAACCGGAAATGGAGGGCTCTCTTAGGAAATAACCACCTAAGAATGTCTCAATAGTTCATAGTCGATTTTACCCTAGGGAAATAAAACAGATGTCCTAAAACACTTACCACAACGTACACATCTAAACAATTTTTTTTTTCCTTCGAAGTGGTTACCTTAAGTGATTGCACTCCTACAATAATTATGTTGCCATTTCCGTTTTGTTATAATTTTTGGAATTCCTACCATGTGCTAGACTCTGCTATCAGTGCTTTATAATCTCTAACCTAACAGCAGAAGGTAAGCATTGTTATCTTCATTTTAAAGATTAGAAAACTAAGTAACTTGCCCAGCAAGGGCAACAGATAGGTGAGCTGGTGGCAGAGCCAGTGGTTACTCAAACTCCAATCTGAGACTTAAGTTGGTAGTCTTCTTATTCCACCATGTGGGCGTAAGACATTTTGCGGGGAAATGCTTTTAGAACCTAAGGTACAGTCATTCAATATACTAAATAGCAACAAATCTTTTTACTTATGTGTAAGTATGTAAGATAAGTGTATGTTTTAAAAATAGTCAAGAGACTTTTGGAATCAACTGTGGTGAAAATGGTGGGAAATTTGGGGTACATTAATATAATTTGCGACCAAAAAGGAGGAGTGACTCTGAAGGAAATATGTTGAACACTTTGTATAATTTTTAAAATGAAGTAAAAGATTTAAATTTAAAGTATCATTGGCTGTGGAGTTTCTAAACCACCCCAGACCCAGACCCTGAAAGGGTGGGATTTGGCATAGAAAGTGCGAATATTTTAATTTTATTTCAAATCTGTAATCTCACCATTGACAAATCTTAGGTTTAGGAGGGCTATTTTAGGTCACTGACTTTTTTTTTTTTTCCAAATTCTGTATCAGCAAGTGGCAGAGCAAATCTATGAATCCTAGACTGTCAGGCTCCAGCTTCTTTCCACTCTATGTTCTGGCCCTCAAACACTTTGGGAAGTGCTTTTAGAGCCCAAGGCCCTGCCTGGCTGGTGAGCCTTCATCTTGTGCTTAAAACCTCCAAGAATGATGGTCAGAGACCTCATCTCTGACCCTTGAGCAGATCGTAAACATCAGACATCCTTTTTGTTATATTGAGCAGAAATTCATCTCCACGTTGTGGGTATTTCAGGGTTTTGAGAAATGGCTGCAATTTCGTGAGCCAAAAGGAAGAAGTTAATTTAGATATATTCTAAAAAGATGTGTCTCAAACAAAATTAAAGTTCCAAAGCAGATAAACCTGATCGCCCCTTGCCAGGCTGGTGTTTTTTTAGCATCACCCAACCCAACTTTCAGAGTAGACTCAAAGGAAAAGCACCGAAATACTTTTCTGACTTTTCCATATTTAGCACAACACCACACAAAATTGCTAAATACCATATAACCACACTTACCATCCTGGGGCCTATAAATTCAGAATTCAGACACTTGATTACAAACCACAGAATGACTCTGCTTAAGAAATAGTATGTGGTATTGCAAGGCAACTGCCCCTATTTAGATGTTCTTCTGGTTATTAACTTAGTAACATGGGCTTTTTCCCCTCTCTCTTCTTTCTCAATTCTTCTACCATAGCTGTCATCTCCAATTTCTGGTACAATCATATGTATATTGGGGAGGGTGTATGCCTGCAAGAGTCAGGGGAGCATTTTCTGTCATAATTATAGACCAAAAGGAAAATAAGCACATACGTTTTTGGTTTTGCAGTAAAATTCCATAGCAAACCAGGAGTCAATCTACCAATTTTCAGGAGGCTAAAGGTATGATGGAAAATTCACTCTTCCCATCTCAGGATGGCCCAGGCACCTCTCTGGTATTATTTTTTCCCCCCAGTTCAGCTGTGAAGTGCCCCCTCTCTCTCATTATTCACACGCTCTCCTCTTCTGTTCCCTACCTTTACACCAACCTCTGATCAGACCTGTTAGGCACAATAAAGTGTAAATGATGGGAATCACAACCTAGGTTTTATGTTTTTAAGGAGATCGAAACTGTAAGCTAACCCAGTGGAGGGCACTCCCCACCCCACAAGAGCGATACCTCAGAAACACCTGTAAGTCACTTCCCCACAAGCAGAGCTTTCCTCCACCCTTTATCAAGATCACTATTACTGATAAACTTATTTAAAGAGGTTAGAAAATTATAAAATTTAAAAATCTTTAAATGTTCTTTATGACAGAATTTCAGTTGTTAAATATAAATCCCTCATTTTATCTCTCTAGGAGAGTAAATGTGTCTTATCATTCAGAAGTCATGCCTCCACAGTACTAGGATTCTTTCATAAGTTTAAAAGCTCCTATTGACACTTTATTAGGTTCCAGAGATATGCTTACTTTGCTTTACTTTGTAAGAGTAAAGCCTAAAGCTGTAAAGTGCTTTACTTTGCAGCCATCTTAGAAAGTAGCTATCATTCGCTTCATTTCACGGTTAAGAAGACTACAATTTTAGTATATGTGCTGCCAAAGCAAGCGCAGTGAAGACGATCCAAATGAGATTAGTTATGTACCTTACGCACGATCCTAGACTTATGGGATCCCCCTATGCTGTAAATGTTCAATAACCACCGTATTAGAAAATCTAGACTGCGGGAGATGAAAACTTTCATATCAGCATGAGCTTTTGGAGGCAAGCAACAGATACTGATTCTGCCTTATATAAAAACAAAAACCAAAAAACATTGGGGAGCTCATAGAAACTGTGGGAGTGCTGAAAATCCAGGCCCAGAGGTGCTGCAGTCAGGAGTAATACCAAAGTCACACTGCAAAATGTGTCCAGGGAGGATGGCCCTGGAGCCGCTGCCGCTGAGCCCTAGATATGCACTTGAACTATGAACGCAGATGACCCCAGGCACTGAGCACAGCTGCTTGCGCTAGTGCTCTGTTGCTCTGAGAACTTGATCTCACAGCAGTGGCTTCCACTGCCAGAGAAGACCCATCTCAATTCTAGCTTCCTTGCATCTTTAGCCCCCACCTGGGTCAAAGTCCAGAGTCGGTGCATTTGGTTGGTAGAGCCTAGGTTACATGCCCACATGCGAGCTGCAAGAGGAACTGGGAAAGTGAGTTTGGGGGCATTTTTAGCTTCCGTGATGACAGAAGTGTGTGCCTCCCATCAAACCCATAAGGTAGAAAATTGCCCATTGGGAATGAGATGTAGACCTTGGCAGCCTGGAAGGAATAAAAGATGCCCACTCCACCTGAGAAGTAGAGTAGCGAGCTTCTCCAGCATCACAGTCACTCCTTCATCCATGTGAGTGTAAGATGCTCCTTTCCCCCCACTCTGTGAGTCTAAGGTCATTCATATGTATAGCAGGGCTTTGTGGTTCACCAGAGCATTCTGTGGGCAATGAATGGTGTCCACAGAGATCTTGAGTCATGCATGGCTACTATTTAAAAAGAAGACAGAAGAAAAATTTAAGTACTTTTGAAAGATTGGTGCTGGTGAATCAATGCTCTGTGGATTGAGGCTACAGAACATTGTGTCCAGAGAAACTGCATTTTGGATGAAAAATAAAAGAGCTTCTGTAAACTTGTAATTACCCTTCTGGTGTGCTCGTGGTAAATGCCAACAGTACGGATGTCAGCTTCCAGCTTGGGCCAATTTGTTGACCGGATCCATTTTATTTTCACCAGAAAACATCTCCCAGAGGTCCTCCACTCTAAAAGGGAAAGAAGAGAAATATCTCTATTAGGGGAAGGATAATAAATCTCGCCTGTCATGGACATCTGTTGTGTTTCTCTGCCTCATTCATTCTTTCTTCTTTCATTACCAGCATTGCAGTATTCCTTTGAGAATGACCCTACCCTCTGGTTCTAGGGGTGTTCATGGAGCCATGAACACCTGTATATAGTGATTGATTCAAGGGAGAATATGTGATACAGAACATCCCAATCAGAACATTCCAGGTCTTTTGTGGAATCACTGGGAATGAAACTCTTTCTACTGGAATTCTGGAGCCAGTAGATTGTATATGAGCCTTCTGATGGACATCTTGCCACAAGAAGGAGAGACCCTATCTAAGAACAAAGATACTCAAGCAGATATTTAAAAGAATATTGAATACTTACAGCATTATTTTAACACCTAGATACACCCAAACTTGAAACCAGTAACCTTGGGCTTTTCAATAAGTTTCCTCTTTTCCTTAGCCCAGTGTAAGTTGGGTCTCCTGTCACATGGAACAAAAGAATCCTAACTGATTCATTGCCTTTATTTATTAATTTACAGAGTTCTGGGATGCCTTGGTTCAAGAAGAAGCCTGATAACTACTTGTCTCAAATGCTGTAAGGCCTCATAGTTCGTGTACAGAATTGGTCTAAATGTTTTCTTCCAACATGGAGAGTCTAGGATTGTAAGAATAAAGACAAATGAGAAGCATTTGTTAAAATACATTTGATGGTATCTCAGAAAAAGATAATGATGGGATTGCCCATTTAGCACAATAAAAAACATTACCCAAATTGGGTTAGTAACTATTTTAAGTTCTATTTAACTTCTCATGGTAATGCTTTTTATAAGTACTTTGTAATTTCTAAATTTGTGAGGCTTAAATAATTATGTAATTACTTTGCAATGACCACAGAACTCCATTCAGATTTGGTAGCTACTTTAAGCCATGTTAAGTTTTTCATTATAAATTATATTATGTTTAGTACATAATTTATAGTTTGTATGAAAAGAAGAATCATATCACGCAACTATTCTATAACAGCGTAGTAATTACTCCCATACTGTGGTAACTTCCAGTGGAATGGATATTTCTTTTGTAATTACAGAAATGATAACATCAACTCCAACAATTTCCTGGCGATAACATTTATAACTATAAATTCAACTGTAATTCAGTTGCTTCTTCGTGGCCAGTGTAGCTGAGCAAGAAAATAAGTAGAGCAAACTGTTTTCCTGCCACTTTAATATTACAAGTTTACAGCACGGGAACTGAAGCTTGGAAATAGATCACGTGTAATGAGATCAAAGTGTATTATTTGCCTCCATTTATACTTTGGCAACAAATAGGCCTTGATCAGTTGCAACAGTTCAAGATCAAGGAATCATGCAGGAAAGTTACATTTTATTGTAACATAAACCCAGTTGACAAACTACCCTGAAAGATGTGGTGTGAAAGACAGGCTTCTGTATGTCCTGGAAGGAAAGTGAAAGCACAAGATGTGGGATTAGAAACCTGAGTGGAATCTAACTTTGCTACTTCCTAGCTAGGTGATCTTACCAACGGCGCAATCTCTGAGTCCGTTTCTTTTCCTATAGATTTGGCGGACCCCTACCTAATCTCATAAGGTTTGTTGAAAAACCAAATGATATAATGCATTTGGAAGGACTGTGTCAAATAATAAATATGAGGTACTCTTAAAGAAGAAAGCCCTTTGTTCTCATTCCACTTACTGAGTTTGAAATAAAACATTCCCTTCATATAAAGTTTATAATGAAAGATGTAAAAAAATTAGTGCCTACTATGCAATACTGAGCTATTGCAAAGAATTTATACTGGCTTCCCTTTCCTTTTTTTTTTTTTTTTTGGTACAATCTGGACTTTTCCCAAGAACTTCTATATATTCATTTTCCCTTAATAGATGTAATGTTTGAGGGCCTTTGAATTTTTACTTTATTAGTGAGAAGCAGAAATTTTCTTAGACAATCAGAAATATATATATATATATATACACACACACACGGGGAAGTTATTTCTTTTTTTAATAATTTGGCTTTTTTTAAATAGATTTTATTTATTTATTTGAGAGAGAGAGAGAGAGAGAACATGAGAGGGGGGAGGGTCAGAGGGCGAAGAAGACTCCCTGCCGAGCAGGGAGCCCGACACGGGACTCGATCCAGGGACTCCAGGATCATGACCTGAGCCGAAGGCAGTTGCTTAACCAACTGAGCCACCCAGGCGCCCGTGGAAGTTATTTCTTCATCAGATGGTTCAGATGTGGCATACAACTCCCCAGTCAGCTTCTAGAAAATAAATATCTGAGTCTTACTGGGGTGATATTAGTGTAATTTTTAAATTTTTAATTACTGTAATTTTAAAATGTATTAGGAAGTTATATTTTAAATGTAACCCACTATTTAATCTTAGATAGGTAGTTTCAGTTAGTTGATAGCCTTCAAATCACTAGATAATAAATTTAGTACTTGTTAAATTTATTTGCCTTAATATAAAGTGTAATGTGCACATACATTTGTCTTGTATTTAAAAGAGATCCACTTCATTTTTCTAAACTGGAGAGGGGAATTTAAAGGGATATAAAAGACTTCTATAGAACTTTGAACTTCTGTTATATGTAAATATCTGTATTGATACTATGAGTATATAATTTCAACAGTGGTTTTATGGGTTCTTTAGAGATGAGTAAGAATAAAGAACCAAATCATTTTCCCTTAAGGATTAAAGAAAAGAGCAACGTCTTTCCAAGTTGAGCTCTTTCCCTATCAGCCTTGAGTATTGAAGGTGTTCTTACTTCCTAAGAGGCCAGAGGTTCAAGTAACTTTGCATATGGCTGGGCCAGGAATGTCTTTTTACTTGTATGAAGCATTGAGGAGGTATACACTGTTGCCCTGAAGAGCTTATGTACTTATAGTCCGGGTTTCCTGATGATGCAGTCAAATTTTTTGTGAAGTTTTCTTCTCAAGTGTATTTCTGTATTCTTTTTCTGAGGCTGATGTAACAACGTGCCACAGATTGGCAGCTTAAACATCAGAAATTTATTGTCTTACAATTCTGGAGGCTAAAACTCCAAAATCAAGTGTTGGTGGAGGATACCTCTCATCTCCTTACAATACCCCCTTCTAATTCACAAATTGCTCAGTTCTGAGTAAGTTGTTTAGTGCTGTAGTCAGAGTATCCAAGACGAAAAACAGGATATCTTCTTGTCTGAGCTCATATGGAGGTTTCCCAACTATTTTTAACTCCTACAGATGCAACTGTTATTATTTAATGGTCAATATCACTGTTAGTATATAATAGATCTCTGATTATTCTATGTATATATGACAGAGACTTAAAGGTATATTTTCCTTTCATCAAAATGATACAAGCCTACAAACAGAAGAACAAAACCATACTATATCCCAAAGCTAGTTGCTGTCTCTCAGAAGTGGGAATTATTGCTACATTATTGGGTACAAATATCATTTCACAAACTCTAGTATGCAAAAAATAAAATTTTATTGTTTTTTTTAATAGATTTTATTTATTTGTCTCAGAGAGAGAAAGAGCATGAGCAGGGGGAGGGGCAGAAGCAGGTTCCCCACTGAGCAAGGAGACCCATGCAGGACTTGATCCTAGGACCCCAGGTTCATGACCTAAGCGGAAGGCAGACGCTTAACTGACTGAGTCACCCAGGTGCCCTTATCGTTTTTTATTTTGAATCTAAATTCTGCCAATTTCTTTTGGCAGAGACCCAGTTTCTTTCTTTCTTTTTCTTTCTCTTTTCTTTTTTCTTTCTCTTTCTTCTTTCTTTCTTTCTTTCTTTCTTTCTTTCTTTTCTTTCTTTCTTTTCTTTCTTTCCTTTCTTCCCTCCTTCCCTCCTTCCCTCCTTCCCTCCTTCCCTCCTTCCCTCCTTCCCTCCTTCCTCCTTCCTTCCTTCCTTCCTTCCTTCCTTCCTTCCTTCCCTTTCTTCCTTCCTTCCTTCCTTTCTTTCTTTCTTTCTTTCTTTCTTTCTTTCTTTCTTTCTTTCTTTTCTTTCTTTCTTTCTTTCTTTTTCTTTCTTTCTCTTCTTTCTTCTTTCTTTCTTTCCTTTCTTTCTTTCTTTCTTTCTTTCTTCTTCCTTTCTTCCTTTCTTCCTTCCTTTCTTTCTTTCTTCTTTCTTTTCTTTCTTTCTTTCTTTCTTTTTCTTCCTTCCTTCCTTCCTTCCTTCCTTCCTTCCTTCCTTTCTTTCTTTCTTCCTTCCTTCCTTCCTTCCTTCCTTCCTTCTTCCTTCCTTCCTTTCTTTCTTCCTTCCTTCCTTCCTTCCTTCCTTCTTTCTTTCTTTCTTTCTTTCTTCCTTCCTTCCTTCCTTCCTTTCTTCCTTCCTTCCTTCCTTCCTTCCTTCCTTCCTTCCTTCCTTCCTTTCTTCTTTCTTCCTTCCTTCCTTCCTTCCTTCCTTCCTTCCTTCCTTCCTTCCTTCCTTCCTTTCTTTCTTTCTTTCTTCCTTCCTTCCTTCCTTCCTTTCTTTCCTTCCTTTCTTTCTTTCTTTCTTTCTTTCTTTCTTTCTTTCTTCCTTCCTTCCTTCCTTCCTTCCTTCCTTCCTTCCTTTCTTTCTTTCTTTCTTTCTTTCTTTCTTTCTTTCTTTCTCTTCTCTCTCTCTTTCTTTCTTTCTTTCTTTCTTTCTTTCTTTCTTTCTTTCTTTCTTTCTTTTCAGACCCAATTTCAACCAGTACAGGATTTTACCTGGTTATCCCAAGGTACAGCCAGGTGAAGATGTTTAAGTGTTAGAGAGGGTCCATTCAATCCTCAGTCATCTGTCCATGCAGATAGCCATCAAGTCAATTGAGTTTTGATGAAGATGCCAAGAAAAGTCAATGAAAATATGATGATATTTTCAACAAATGGGGTTGAAGTCTATATTTTATAAAACAAAACAAAATATGGGGCCATGGTGGATAAAAGACTTATAAGAACCCAAAAGAAAAGGACCTAATTCTCTCTTCCATTCCCCTGATGATCCAAGTCACCTTTTCTTAGCCTTCAGTATGACTCAACTACACAAAATAAGCCATCTTCCTATGAGAGTTCAGGCTTCCAGAGTTTTGTCTATGTTCATATAACATACTTTTTATGTCTACTGGAATCTGAAAATTGTCTTCATTTCCTTAGTTTTTCATTGGGAGTATTCTCTTTCTCCAATTGATTTCTAAGAGCCCTTTATATCTGTAGGGTATTACACCTGTGTTTGACACATAGCATTCAAATAATTTTTCCAAGCATCCAAATGTAGTTTATTTGCTGTTTAATTTGGTTCACATATTGTTTGACATACAAGAGTTTTTATTTTTATGCAGACAAGTATATAAATCTTTTCATTTTGGGCTACATTCTTATTCTGAATTCTCTTGAAGAGCTTCAAAATATCCATGAACCCTTCAGAAATGTATCTTAAAATTAGATGTACATGTAAGCATATCAGATGTACATATAAAGTAGGTTCCATTTTCCTTTTATAAATTCTTACAAACTTTGGTATATAGTTTTTTTTTCTGGTGCAATATAGGTTGACTGGTAAGAGAATCTTTCTCTACATAAACATTCCTAAACTCTTTGAAAGAGCATTGGCAATTACAAAGAAGTTATAGACATGAATTGCAGAATTCTAGTGTAAGCAATTAATAAAAAAAGATTTAGAAGATATGATTTGCTTATCTATCTCTAATCCCTTCTTCCAAGTATTTCAAAGCATTTAATAGGCACCATTTAGGGTATTCATGTGATGAAGCTTGCATGGCTAATCATATTGAAGTCTAGAGCCCAAAATGGTAATCAACTCAACCCACACATAGGCACATAAGGTAAGATGGACATTTCTGAGTTAATTCTGTTAAAAGGGAAAATGAACAGCAAGCTGCTGAAACTCAGTTTCCGTGGTAAATTTGTTCCAGAATTTTTTTAAAAGCCCTGTTCCATGATACATCCCCTAGAACTGGTTGATGAACAGGAAAGAAATGAGGAGTTACTGTTGTTGAAAGAGATAAGAAGATTTAACTATAGTTGTACATTACACAGATGGGTAATTTGCATGTTGAGCCATCTAATCTTGAATTGGTTTGGACATGCTACAACAAATTTTCTAGAAATCTAGGGTTTCAGTTATTGGAAAGAACCCAACAATCTAATCCCAACACAGTGTCATGTTTCATTGCTGAATAAGTCACTGCCTAACATAGAATTAAGAGGCTCATTAATTATATGATCATAAATTTCAGAGAGAAAAAGAGGCAAATTGTGTATCTTGAAATAATTAATGGCTTTGGGGGATGAACAGTCAACTTAAAGTAATTAACCAAATGTAAAGAAAAGCTCACCTAGGCTCCTTGGCAAAAAAAAAAAAAAAAAGTCACAGGGCCCGTGATGGTACTTATGTTCACCACTCTTCATCCATATTTTTGGTTAGGTTTTTTTTTTTTTTGTCTTATTAAAACCCAAAAAGGAATAATTATAATTCTTAATTTATATCAACACATATGAGGAAAACACCTGATATTTGCCAAGAACAGCTCTAAGTGGGGCCAACTTACCAGGACTTGCTTGGAGATATCTTTCTACTCTCCACTCATTATGTTCCCTCATCCTGACCAGATAATACTATTTCACAATAGTACACACAGAGAAGGAAAGGCCAAAGGGAAAATTCTTTTCTAATTGTAGAGAATGATTCTTTAAGTTCAAAGATCATGGATAATTTTATAATAGCCCAAGATGTCATAGCTCTGGAGATATCTACACACTTAATTCAAAGTAGGTAACTGTGATGTCTATTTTTTAGACAGTTTGTAGATAGTAATTCATATCAAAGCTTATTCTTAAGACAAGGACAATGTTCTGTAAAGTCAGCAACTGGATAACAAACTGTAGTCAGTCAAATGAATCTTTACAGCAATAACTCTAAAGTTAAGAGATTGTAGTCCTAAATAATGGTCCACAAATTAGAAATGATCTCTAGTTTCAGATCACAGGAAAAATATAAGCACCAAGGCCGAAGTGATACAATAGCAAGTTAGCAGGTTGTCATGCATTATTTTAAAAGGGAATATGATTAAAGATGAATCCTAAAAAATATCTTCCATAAAGACTCTAAAAGCAAACCAATTCATGCCTATTCTGAGAAAGCTTCTCTAAAAACATGGCTCTGCACTGCAGAGCACTAGCCATTTCTTATGCTACAAGCAGCAGGTCTTCATTTGCAGCAAATGCTTTATTTTTATTTTTTCAAAGGAAGGATGGTAAGGTCAAAATCAATGATCTCAAATCAGATATCTGCTTTCCGAGATGATTACATAATCGGTTATGCCTTGGTTTTTCTAGAACCTAGGTCCCTGCCACTTGGCATTGAAATGAACAGTCTCGGCCGTTTTCCTGACATGCAGTTGTGCTCTAGTTCACATTGCCCTGTCTTCAGATTCCAGCTCAACATTTAAACAAAGGGAAAAATTAGCTCACCCTTTGCCCTCCTGAGAGGAAAGCTTGTGTCAGGAAATATCAGTCACATTTTCAAGCTAAAACTGACTGAAGCTAAAGGTGGCTTCTTACATTCTGGATTGCCTGAGACTTAGGGGTCTCACCACCACTGGAACTTCATGGGGGATGTGGGAAGCCAAGCACGTGTAAGAGGGCTGTCCATTATTGGAAGTACCAGAAAGATCTCATTCGAACACATGTCACCTGTAACACAGTCTATATATTTGTAACCCCCAAAGATTATGTTATAGAAACATTCTGTTGCATCTCGAAAGTTAGAGAAGCCTTGCAGTGACTTATCCTAACTGGAGATATTTCCTCATTCACATAGAAAAATTTGGATTAAATGACCATTGGGGAGGTTAGAGATATTCAGTGCAAAAAGATATTCCGAGTACAACATTAGAGAAATGTGTGTATTTTATGTTGTATCAACCATCTTTTTGGATATGAGGGTGACACTATTTGGACTAAGCTTGAAGTAGGGTGTGAGGTCTAGGAATTTAATTTATAATTGAAGCATGTTAGAGATTTAGATATCCTCTGGGCCAGTCATTCCCAAACCTCCAAGTGCTTAAGAATCATTCAGGAAATTTGGTGACAATGCAGACTCCCAGGCCCCATCCCAGGAATGCAAGCTTTGGGAATCTGCTTTGGTTCTGAAGCAGGTGTTATGCACAATATAACTGAGGAGATACTACTTAGTTCAACTCCTGTAGTATACAGTCAAAGAAGTTGAGAACCAGAGAGAGTAAGCACCATGATCAAGGTCATGCAGAAAAATATTATCAGACACACTCTCCTCATCTGGAGGCAGATGGAGATGGTAGGAACGAGCCCCTCTCCACTGCCCCTGACTGAATAGCCTGCTTATTACCAAGATGGCTAATGTTTTAGGAGCAATGTGAATTAGCATCCACCCCTGGGTTATATGGGAAAAAAATGTGTGGGTAGCTTTTAAGTGTGCTCTCTCTCATAGGAACACACTCCTATATATACATGACATTCTCCAGGAATCAATAGAGCTGGATTCTAATCCACCCTTGGCAATAAGATTCTCTTCAACAAGTCACTCCTCTGACTTTTACTTGACATGTTGTTAATGATGTAGCTGAGCTAGGAGATGTCTAATATTTCTCCCAGACCTCAAACTATGAGTTGTCCCACAAGTAGAAATATACAGCTTCCTTCTTCCATTTTAGCCACATAATTGTTTTATGAATTATAATAATTATACCAATAGTTAATAGTACAAGGTGCCAAACAGTATCCTAAGCATTGCTTATGCTTTTAGAAAAAACTGAAATGAATCACAACATAGATGATTTGGGAGAAAAAATAAAGAGTGAAGTTTACGCACATATACACACACATACAGACACACCTGCACACCTACACAAGGGTATGTACTTGCTAAAGAGAAGAACAATAGAAAGAAAGCAATGAAAGTGTTGATATTGTACTGTAGAGCATGTATCTTGCTCTCTCGCCCTGAGGAGGTGGTAAAAATCCACAAAGAGGTTCATGAAATCCAAAAGGAGAGGAGCTTGAATGTCCTTTCCTGGAGAAAGCCAGAGATGGACATTTAGAATGCAGAGAAGAAATGGCCAGCCCCTTAATGCATAGGTAGAGTTTTCGGTGTGACCTGGAAGCATCAGAATATTGACCATCTTTCCAAGTGCAGCACTAAATATACAAAGAGAATTGCTGGACCCAGAGGGGTGTAAACTGGATGGACAAATGACAAAAGGCCAGATGGGATAAAGGATACTTTGGTGGCTATCTGCATGGACAGATGACTAAGAATTGTATGGACTCTAACATTTAAGCATCCTGACTTGTACACAAATGTCTATAGAATCTTTATTCATGATTGCCCCAAACTGTAAACAACACAAGCATCTTTCTCATGGGTAATAGATAAACACCCTGTGGTACATCTAATACAATGGATCACTACTTCATAACAAAAGTAGACAAACTACTGATCCATGTAACCATATTGGTAAATCTTAAATCCATTATGTTCAGTGAATGGAGCCAGGTTCAGAGGCTATACATTCTGTAATTCCATTTATCTGGCATACTATAAGGTAAGGAAAGAGGCAACACAAGCAAAAGTAAACAAGGACTACATCAAACTAAAAAGCTTCCACACAGGAAAGGAAAGGAAACCATCAACAAGATGAAAAGACAACCTATGGAATGGTAGAAAATATTTGCAAAACACATATTTGATAAGCAGTCAAAATCCAAAATATACAAGGAATTTATATAATGCAATGGCAAAGAAATAAAAAATAAAAACAAATAGCCCAATTAAAAATAGACGAAGCACCTGAATAACTATTTTTCCAAAGAAGACATACTGATGGCCAACAAGTACATGGAAAGATGGTCAACATCACGAATCACCAAGGAAATGCAAATCAAAACTGCAATGAGATATCACCTTTCACCAGCTAGGATGTCTATTATCAAAAAGACAAGAGATTAACAAATGTTGGTGAGTATGTGGAGAAAGGGAACAGCCATACACTGTTGGTGGAATGTAAACTAGCACAGCTCTCACCATGGAGAGCAGTGTGGAGATGTCTCAAGAAATTAAAAATAGAACCACCATATGGTCCAGCAATCCCCTGTCTGGGTATATATCCAAAAGAAATGAAATCATATGTCAAAGAGATATCTGCACTCCCATGTTCATTACAGCATATTTCACAATAGTCAAGGTATGAAAACAGCTTAAGTGTCCATCAACAGATGAATGGAAAAAGAAGATGTGGTATATACATTAAAAAGCAGATATTCCTGCCATTATGACAACATGGATGAACCTGGAGGTAACATCATGCTAAGTGAAGACAGAGAAAGGCAAATACTGCATGGTATCACTTATATGTAGAATCTAAAAAAGAGAAAAAAAGAAAAGAAAAGAAAAAAAGAAAAAGTTGAATTCATAGAAACAGAGCAGAGATGGTGGTTGCTAGGGGCTGGGAAGTGAGGGACATAGAGAGAGGCCAGTTAAAGGCTACAAACTTTCAGTTATAAAATGAACAAGGTTAGAGGAGCCAATGTATAACAGTGTAGCTCTAGTCAATAATACTATATTGTATTATTGAAATTTGCTAAGACAGAAGAACTTAAGTATTCTCACCAAAAAGAAAAAAGAAAAGATAAGTATGTGAGGTGGTACATATGCTAATTAACTTAGTGGTGGGAATCTTTTCCCAATGTACGTGTATATCATCATGTTGTACACTAAATATATTAGAATTTTATATGTCAATTATACCTCAATAAAGCTAAGAAAATTTAAAATTGAAGTTGTAAAAATAAATAAAATTCTATGGTGTATTTTATTTTATTTTATTTTATTTTATTTTATTTTTTATTTTTTTGATGATTTTATTTATTTATGTTGGAGAGAGAGAGAGAGAGAGCACAAGCAGGGGTAGTGGCAGGCAGAGGGAGAAGCAGGCTCCCTGCTGAGCAGGGAGCCCGATGCAGGACTCGATCCCAGGACCCTGAAATCATGACCTGAGCCGAAGGCAGATGCTTTACCAACTGAGCCACCCAGGCGTCCCTCTATGGTATATTTTATTTTATTTTATTTTATTTTATTTTATTTATTTTTTAAAGATTTTATTTATTTATTTGTCAGAGAGAGAGTTAGCACAAGCAAGGGGAGCAGCAGAGGGAGAAGCAGGCTCCCTGCTAAGGAAGGAACCTGATGTGGGACTTGATCCCAGGACCCTGGGATCATGACCTGAGCCGAAGGCAGACGCTTAACCAGCTGAGCCACCCAGGTGTCCCTCTATGGTATATTTTAAATCTCACATGCTATGTGGCTAGTATTTTGACTTTATTTCATTTTCCTCATAGTTGGGCATTGGTTGTTCAGTAAGCAAGCCCAGCTATCCTCCTTCCTCAGAATGAACTATTTCAAACTATTTTAAACTTCTCATCAAGGCAATTTTTGTACTAAAGAATCCCTACATCTTACATAAAATTATAAATAGAAGGTATAATGTCAATGAATTATATTAAACACTTTCTGTGAGGTATACTGCAACAAATCGCATTTCATAGAACTCTAGCCTCCTGAGACTTAAATCCAGACCAAATGGAATTGTTTTCTTTGAATCAGGGAACTTTTTTCAGCTGAGATTTCTGTAGTTAGTTTGCAGCACAATTTATCATGCAGTTTACTAACTACAAAAATAATAAATCAAAATGAAACCATAAGAGACGCTTAATGATAGGGAACAAACTGAGGGGTGATGGAGGGACATGGGTGGGGGATGGGCTAGATGAGTGATGGGTATTAAGGAGGGCACTTGTTATGATGAGCACTGGGTGTTGCATGTAAGTGATGAATCACTGAATTCTGCTCTTGAAACCAATATTGCACTGTATATTAACTAGCTAGAATTTAAATATAAATAAATAAATAAATAAATAAATAAATAAATAAATAAAATGAAAGTGCTAACAGACTTGTCTAATGTTGGCATCTATAAGGCATCTGTAATGTGGGAAAGATGCTAAGGATATCTCTTTTTGGATATCTCTTTTTACACTTCACTCAGCTTATCTGTGATAGACTTAGGTGAGATGCAGATTGGACGAGTAGTGAGGGCCGAGGACCTGCCAACACTAACAAGTCAATTCAATGCCTGGGAGCATTGTTGAGTGACTCTAATCAACTCCCCTCATGGAATCCTGGATCTTAAAACCCAGATCTGTCACTTGGGTTCTCTATTGCCCTTAGACGAAGTTCAAAGTCTTTAACATGATGTCCAAGGCTCTTCTAATGTTATTGTCTCTCTCCCACTTCCAGTCACTCTGGGGTTACTTATTTTTTCCAATTTTCCAAGTTCAACACCCCCAGAGCCAAACCTACACACATAGATAGTAAACCATCCTTGTAAACTAGCATTGCCAATAAATAAAATTTCAAATACTCTACTGCATCAGATTTAAATCGCATTTTTAAGAATCAGTGTATGGTACCATATGCATGCGGGTGTTTACAAATCCCTCAGCGGTAGTTCGGAAATATTGGAACCACAGCTGCCACTTCCTTCCCATGTGTAGAATGGTGCGCCTGTTGGGACAGCTGCTACTCTAAGATAAACATAGAAGAGGGGGCTTTGGCAATGAGTTAGTGAGCTTTGCCTCCTTGAATGTTTCAGTAATGGCTTTGCCCTGAGCAATTTTCCATCGGATTAGTGGGGTTTGAAATCTGTTGATGTTTTCTGAGGACACAGTGGAGTAAAAACACACAAAAATATGATTCTTGGGGATAAATTCATTGAGAGCTTGGCATCTGCCCCATAACACTAGAAAGTATATCTGAAATCTGAAACTATATTGTGCTAATAGAGGCATATTGAACACATTTGTGTATTTCTTTGAAAGGCGAATAATGACACTGTTTATTATTCTTTGTCTGAATCACATTTTAAGGTGACTTTTCATTTGCTCTCTATTTTTCTTTATTTGAGTCAGTAATTGGACACAGTAATTCTTTTGTAGCTAAGGCTTTCTCTATCAATAGGCAACTGTATCTGAATGTCATTCACTTTCAAACCCAAACAGGGCACCACACACTTTGACCAGTTCAGAGAACAAAATCTGGTTAAGAAGCTGGTACATCACTACTATAAAACACACTCCCTATATGAACTATAGGGGAGGAAAGCCAAGGAAATAGCAGAGAATATATAGTCATGAGGAGAATTTCTTGTTGAGATGGTATCACAGTTGTCATTGTGTATTTTGTTATTTCTTGATGAAATGGATATTAAAATTTTAAAGTTGCAATAAGCCATCTAATTCATTAGCTAGATCCTAAAATATTTTTAGGAAAGAGAAATTATTGTTAAAAGAGAAAATATGGCTTAATAAAGCTTTCATAGCCTTTTAAATGCCTGTGTTCCATACTGATTTGAATATCTGAGCTATGGTGTACAATCAAGGCAATAAAAAATGATATTTGAAACAGTGTTCTTTGGCATGTTCATCAGTTTGTCCTAAGGAACGAAAGAATTAACTGAAAAGTCAATCAGTTGGCCATACTATCCGACTGTTTTTTTTTTTAAGATTTTATTTATTTATTTGAGAGAGAGAGTGAACAAGAGAGAGTGTGCTCACAAGTGGGGAGGAGGGGTAGGGAGGTGGGAGAAGCAGATCCCACTGATCAGGGAGCCCTACAGGGGCCCTTAACCAACTAAGCACCCCCCCGCCTGGGTGCTCCATCTGACTCTTTTTATTATTACAATGGGAGATGTATTTTATGGTCTGGTTCAACTCTTCCTATAGTCAGATCAAGGTATTTGCATGTGTTATGATTCATGATTAATCTACAATTGCCACAGATTGGTAAATACGTATTTTATATACCATGTGGTCAAATACAAAGTGAATTTCTCCCGAAATTTTCACTGCAAAAGGAGGAAATTGTATTATGTTCAAATCTCTTCAAAACCTCTTTGTATGATGATTATATTATTTTATTTTAAACAGAAGAGTACTGTTTTTTTTAATTTTTTATTGTTATGTTAATCACCATACATTACATCATTAGTTTTTGTTTTTTTTTTCCTAAATTCAGTCCTTTTCTATTTTTTTTATTTTTTTATTGTTATGTTAATCACCATATATTACATCATTAGTTTTTGGTGCAGTGTTCCATGATTCATTGTTTGTTCATAACACCCAGTGCTCCATGCAGAATGTGCCCTCCTCAATACCCATCACCAGGCTAACCCATCCCCCCACCCCCCTCCCCTCTAGAACCCTCAGTTTGCTTTTCAGAGTCCATCATCTCTCATGATTCGTCTCCCCCTCTGACATACTCCCCTTTTCTTCCTCTCCTGTTATCTTCTTCTTTTTCTTTTTTCTTAAAATATGTTGCGTTATTTGTTTCAGAAGTACAGAACTGTGATTCAACAGTCTTGCACAATTCACAGTGCTCACCGTAGCACATACCCTCCCCAATGTCTATCACCCAGCCACCCCATCCCTCCCACCCCCAACCACTCCAGTAACACTCAGTTTCTTTCCTGAGATTAAGAATTCCTCATATCAGTGAGGTCATGTGAGACATGTCTTTCTCTGATTGACTTATTTCACTCAGCATAACACCCTCCAGTTCCATCCACGTCGTTGCAAATGGCAAGATCTCATTCCTTTTGATGGCTGCATAATATTCCATTGTGTATATATACCACATATTCTTTATCCATTCACCTGTCGATGGGCATCTTGGCTCTTTCCACAGTTTGGCTATGGTGGACATTGCTGCTATAAACATTGGGGTACACGTACCCCTTCGGGTCCCTACATTTGTATCTTTGTGGTAAATACCCAGTAGTGCAATTGCTGGATCGAACGGTAGCTCTAATTTCAACTGTTTCAGGAACCTCCATACTGTTTTCCAGAGGGGTTGCACCAGCTTGCATTCCCACCAACAGTGTAGGAGGGTTCCCCTTTCTCCACATCCCCGCCAACATCTGTCGTTCCCTGACTTGTTAATTTTAGCCATTCTGACGGGTGTGAGGTGGTATCTCATTGAGGTTTTGATTTGGATTTCCCTGATGCCGAGCGATGTTGAGCACTTTTTCATGTGCTTGTTGGCCATTTGGATGTCTTCTTTGGAGAAATGTCTGTTCATGTCTTCTGCCCATTTCTTGATTGGATTATTTGTTCTTTGGCTGTTGAGTTTGATAAGTTCTTTATAGATTTTGGATACTAGCCCTTTATCTGATATGTCATTTGCAAATATTTTCTCCCATTCTGTCGGTTGTCTTTTGGTTTTATGGACTGTTTCTTTTGCTGTGCAAAAGCTTTTTATCTTGATGAAATCCCAATAGTTCATTTTTGCCCTGGCTTCCCGTGCCTTTGGCGATGTTTCTAGGAAGAAGTTGCTGCGGCTAAGGTCGAAAAGGTTGCTACCTGTGTTCTCCTTTAGGATTTTGATGGACTCCTGTCTCACGTTTAGGTCTTTCAACCATTTGGAGTCTATTTTTGTGTGTGGTGTAAGGAAATTGTCCAGTTTCATTCTTCTGCATGTGGCTGTCCAATTTTCCCAACACCATTTGTTGAAGAGACTGTCTCTTTTCCATTGGACATTCTTTCCTGCTTTGTCAAAGATAAGTTGACCATAGAGTTGAGGGTCCATTTCTGGGCTCTCGATTCTGTTCCATTGATTGATGTGTCTGTTTTTGTGCCAGTACCATACTGTCTTGATGATGACAGCTTTGTAATAGAGCTGGAAGTCCGGAATTGTGATGCTGCCAGCTTTGCTTTTCTTTTTCAGTATTCCTCTGGCTATTCTGGGTCTCTTCTGGTTCCATACAAATTTTAGGATTATTTGTTCCATTTCTTTGAAAAAAGTGGATGGTATTTTGATGGGGATTGCATTGAATGTGTAGATTGCTCTAGGTAGCATTGACATCTTCACAATGTTGATTCTCCCAATCCATGAGCATGGAACGTTTTTCCATTTCTTTGTGTCTTCTTCAATTTCTTTCATGAGTATTTTATAGTTTTCTGAGTACAGATCCTTTGCCTCTTTGGTTAGATTTATTCCTAGGTATCTAATGGTTTTGGGTGCAATTGTAAATGGGATAGACTCCTTGATTTGTCTCTCTTCTGTCTTGTTGTTGGTGTATAGGAATGCCACTGATTTCTGTGCATTGATTTTATATCCTGCTACTTGACTGAATTCCTGTATGAGTTCTAGCAGTTTTGGGGTGGAGTCTTTTGGGTTTTCCACATACAGTATCATATCATCTGCAAAGAGTGAGAGTTTGACTTCCTCTTTGCCGATTTGGATGCCTTGGATTTCTTTTTGTTGTCTGATTGCTGTGGCTAGGACTTCCAATACTATGTTGAATAGCAGTGGTGAGAGTGGACATCCTTGCCGCGTTCCTGACCTTAGGGGAAAAGCTCTCAGCCTTTCCCCATTGAGAATGATATTCGCTGTAGGTTTTTCATAGATGGCTTTTATGATATTGAGGTATGTACCCTCTATCCCTATACTCTGAAGAGTTTTGATCAAGAAAGGATGCTGTACTTTGTCAAATGCTTTTTCTGCATCTATTGAGAGGATCATATGATTCTTGTTCTTTCTTTTGTTAATGTATTGTATCACGTTGATTGATTTGCGGATGTTGAACCAGCCTTGCAGCCCAGGGATAAATCCCACTTGGTCGTGGTGAATAATCCTTTTAATGTACTGTTGGATCCTATTGGCTAGTATTTTGATGAGAATTTTTGCATCCATGTTCATCAAGGATATTGGTCTGTAATTCTCTTTTTTGATGGGGTCTTTGTCTGGTTTTGGGATCAAGGTAATGCTGGCCTCATAAAATGAGTTTGGAAGTTTCCCTTCCATTTCTATTTTTTGAAACAGTTTCAGGAGAATAGGTATTAATTCTTCTTTAAATGTCTGATAGAATTCCCCTGGGAAGCCATCTGGCCCTGGGCTTTTGTTTCTTGGGAGATTTTTGATGACTGTTTCAATTTCCTTAGTGGTTATAGGTCTGTTCAGGTTTTCTATTTCTTCCTGGTTCAATTTTGGTAGTTGATACATCTCTAGGAATGCACCCATTTCTTCCAGGTTATCTAATTTGCTGGCATAGAGTTGTTCATAATATGTTCTTATAATTGTTTGTATTTCTTTGGTGTTGGTTGTGATCTCTCCTCTTTCATTCATGATTTTGTTGATTTGGGTCATTTCTCTTTTCTTTTTGATCAGTCTGGCCAGGGGTTTATCAATCTTGTTAATTCTTTCAAAGAACCAGCTCCTAGTTTCGTTGATCTGTTCTACTGTTCTTTTGGTTTCTAGTTCATTGATTTCTGCTCTGATCTTTATGATTTCTCTTCTCCTGCTGGGTTTAGGCTTTATTTGCTGTTCTTTCTCCAGCTCCTTTAGGTGTAGGGTTAGGTTGTGTATTTGAGACCTTTCTTGTTTCTTGAGAAAGGCTTGTATTGCTATATACTTTCCTCTCAGGACTGCCTTTGCTGTATACCAAAGATTTTGAACAGTTGTGTTTTCATTTTCATTGGTTTCCATGAATTTTTTTAATTCTTCTTTAATTTCTTGTTTGACCCATTCATTCTTTAGTAGGATGCTCTTTAGCCTCCATGTATTTGAGTTCTTTCCGACTTTCCTCTTGTGGTTGAGTTCTAGTTTCAAAGCATTGTGGTCTGAAAATATGCAGGGAATGATCCCAATCTTTTGGTACCGATTGAGACCTGATTTCTGACCTAGGATGTGATCAATTCTGGAGAATGTTCCATGGGCACTAGAGAAGAATGTGTATTCCTTTGCTTTGGGATGGAATGTTCTGAATATGTCTGTGAAGTCCATTTGGTCCAGTGTGTCATTTAAAGTCTTTATTTCCTTGTTGATCTTTTGCTTAGATGATCTGTCCATTTCAGTCAGGGGGGTGTTAAAGTCCCCCACTATTATTGTATTGTTGTCAATGTGTTTCTTTGCTTTTGTTATTAATTGCCTTATATAATTGGCTGCTCCCATGTTCGGGGCATAGATATTTACAATTGTTAGATCTTCTTGTTGGATAGACCCTTTAAGTAGGATATAGTGTCCTTCCTCATCTCTTATTACAGTCTTTGTTTTAAAATCTAGTTTGTCTGATATAAGGATTGCCACCCCAGCTTTCTTTTGGTGTCCATTAACATGGTAAATGGTTTTCCACCCCCTCACTTTCAATCTGGGGGTGTCTTTGGGTCTAAAATGAGTCTCTTGCAGACAGCATATTGATGGGTCTTGTTTTTTAATCCAATCTGATAGCCTGTGTCTTTTGATTGGGGCATTTAGCCCATTTACATTCAGGGTAACTATTGAAAGGTATGAATTTAGTGCCATTGTATTACCTGTAAGGTGACTGTTAACTGTCTGTTGTCTGTGTTCGTTTCTGCTCTTTGCTGCTTTTAGGTTCTCTCTTTGCTTAGAGGACCCCTCTCAATGTTTCTTGGAGGGCTGGTTTCGTGTTTGCAAATTCCTTTAGTTTTTGTTTGTCCTGGAAGCTTTTTATCTCTCCTTCTATTTTCAGTGATAGCCTAGCTGGATATAGTATTCTTGGCTGCATATTTTTCTCGTTTAGTGCTCTGAAGATATCATGCCAGTCCTTTCTGGCCTGCCAGGTCTCTGTGGATAGGTCTGTTGCTAATCTAATGTTTCTACCATTGTAGGTTACATATCTCTTCTCCCGAGCTGCCTTCAGGATTTTCTCTTTGTCTCTGAGACTCGTAAGTTTTACTATTAGATGTCAGGGTGTTGACCTATTATTATTGATTTTGAGAGGGGTTCTCTGTGCCTCCTGGATTTTAATGCCTGTTTCCTTCCTCACATTAGGGAAGTTCTCTGCTATAATTTGCTCCAATATACCTTCTGCCCCTCTCTCTCTCTCTTCTTCTTCTGGGATCCCAATTATTCTAATGTTGTTTTGTCTTATCATATCACTTATCTCTCGAATTCTGCCCTCGTGATCCTGTAGTTGTTTCTCTCTCTTTTTCTCAGCCTCTTTATTTTCCATCATTTGGTCTTCTATATCGCTGATTCTTTCTTCTGCCTCATTTATCCTAGCAGTTAGTGCCCCCATTTTTGATTGCACCTCATCAATAGCCTTTTTGATTTCGATTTGGTTAGATTTTAGTTCTTTTATTTCTCCAGAAAGGGTTTCTCTAATAACTTCCACGCTTTTTTCAAGCCCAGCTAGTATCTTTAAAGTCATGATTCTGAACTCTAGGTCTGACATCGTACTAATGTCCGTATGGAGTAGGTCCCTGTCTGACGGTACTACCTCTTGTTCTTTTTGCTGAGGTGATTTCTTTCGTCTTGTCATTTTGTCCAGAGGAGAATAGATGAATGAGAGAACAAAATGCTAACAGGTTTACAACGTCCCCAGCAAATATACTGTATACAAATCAGAAAAGACCTGAAACCAGGGGAAAAGAAAGGGAAAGAAAGAAAAAAGAAAGAGAAAAAGAAAAAAAAAAGATAAAAACAAAAACAAAACAATACAAAAAAGGCAGAATATGATCAAATATGATCAGGCTAGTGCATAGATCAGTGCCACACACTAGATTTTGGGCGTATTTTGGTCTGTTAGAAAAAAGTGCCTCCTAAAATTTTAAAGGAAGAAAGACATATATGTACAAAATAAGGGTTGATACAATGAAGGGATGGAAGATGACTGTAAAGATGAAAATTATAAAAGATTTTATAAAAGGACTTGGTAAGATAAGTTGTTTGAAAAAAGAAAGAAGATTTAAGAAAAAAAAAAAGGAAAAAGGGAGAGAATGTGATCAGGCAGGAGACTAGAACAAAGCCATACACTAGTGATTTAGGGTATATTTTGATCTGTTAGAAGAAACTGTACCTCAAAATTTTAGAGAGAACAACTTATATATATATGCCAAAAATAAGGGTAACTACTATGAAGGGATAAAATATGACTCTAAAAATGAAAAATAAAAAATGTTTTTTTTTTTTTTAAAAAGGGATTTATAAGATGTTGGTTGAAAAAGGGAAAAAGAAAAATAAAAAAAAGTCAACAAAAATTAACTTTGATGAAATAATGAATCATGGTAAAAAAAAAAAAAAAGCCACGAATCTATGTGCAGTATTCCCCTAGCGCTGGAGGTCTCCTATTCTTGATTGATCAACTTGGTCTTGGCTTGCTGGCTGTTTGTGTTGATCTTCTGGGGGAGGGGCCTGTTGCTGTGGTTTCCAAATGTCTTTGCCGGAGGCGGAATTGCCCCGCCCTTGTCGGTCCGGGCTAAGGAAGCTGCTCCGGTTTGCTCTCAGGAGCTTTTGTTCCCTGCAAGCTCTCGGTACAGCTTTGGAGGACCAGGGCAGAAATGGTGGCCTCCCAATCTCCACTCGGAGGAGCTGAGAACTCGGGGCCCCGCTCCTCAGTGTGCCCCCAGAGAAAAGCAGTCACTTCCGTGTCCCCGGTCTCCGGCCGCACTCCGTGCTCACCCGGCCTGTGATCGAGCGTTGCTATCTCTGGCACCCGACCCCGCGCGGAGTCTCCAAACCCAGCAGATCCCTGCAGTGCGTTCCCGCACCGCTCCTCCCCGGGAAGGAAGGGGAGTCTCCCCGGATCTGCTGCTTGTTGGGTCCCTGCTGGGAGAGCCGTGCCCCGACTGGGCCACAGATCACAGTTTATGGCAACCCCCGAGCTGAGAGCCCGCGACTCTGCTCCGTATCTGCAGCCGGCTTCCCTGCTCTGATACCTGGGAGCTCTGGTGCACTCAGGCACCCCCGGTCTCTCTGTGACCCCAAGGGTCCTGAGACCACACTGTCCCGGGAGGATTCCACCCCCGCTTAGCCACTGCAGCGACGTCCCTCCGCCGAGCCAACTTCTAAAAGGTCCGATTTTGTGCTCCGCGGCTCTAGCACTTGCCAGAAGCGGCCGGCGGAGGCCCCTCCCCCGCCGTCTATCCTCCCGAATATCGCCTCGGATTCACTTCTCCGCACGCCCTACCTTCCAGTAAGTGGTCGCTTCTCTGTTCAGAGAGTTGTTGCTACTCTCCTGTTCGATCTCCTGTTGAGTTCGTAGGTGTTCAGAATGGTTTGATCCCTATTCAGCTGAATTCCTGAGACCAGACGAAATCTAGGTCTCCTACTCCTCCGCCATCTTTACATCATTAGTTTTTGATGTAGTGTTCCATGATTCATTGTTTGTTCATAACACCCAGTGCTCCGTGCAGAATGTGCCCTCTTTAATACCCATCACCAGGCTAACCCATCCCCCTACCCTCCTCCCCTCTAGAACCCTCAGTTTGTTTTTCAGAGTCCATCATCTCTCATGGTTCGTCTCCCCCTCTGACTTACTCCCCTTCATTCTTCCTCTCCTGCTATCTTCTTCTTTTTCTTTTTTCTTAAAATATGTTGCGTTATTTGTTTCAGAAGTACAGATCTGTGATTCAACAGTCTTGCACAATTCACAGCGCTCACCATAGCACATACCCTCCCCAATGTCTATCACCCAGCCACCCCATCCCTCCCACCCCCCACCACTCCAGTAACACTCAGTTCGTTTCCTGAGATTAAGAATTCTTCATATCAGTGAGGTCATATGATACATGTCTTTCTCTGATTGACTTATTTCACTAAGCATAACACCCTCCAGTTCCATCCACGTCGTTGCAAATGGCACGATCTCATTCCTTTTGATGGCTGCATAATATTCCATTGTGTATATATACCACATAGAAGAGTACTGTTTAAGACAGATACATTAGCTTAAAATGATCTCAGTCAAATCTAGTACTGAATGCATATATATGTTATCTGATAGAATTCCCTAAAAGACAGGACAAATTTAGCAAAAATTCACAGTACTTACATATATGTTTTTTAAAAAATATTATTTTTTAACAGAACAGAATCACATGGTACAATACTCAAACTATTCAAAAGAGTATACAATAGAAAAACAAAAACCAAAACCAAACACAAACAAAAAAAATCCTCCCTCCCAGTCCTGTCCTCCAAACACCCAGTTCCTTTCCCTAGAGACAGTTGATATTACCATAATCATACCATTTCTAAAGATCTCTTTAAAAAACAGTATTGTGCAGGGCACATCATATTCATGGGATTAATGGAAACATCAGATGTTTTAATGTCCTGAAAATGGATTGTTTGGGGCTTAGAACTGAATTTCTGGGGTATCCTACAAAAATTCCAAGAGTGCTGCATCACAAATATCTTAGATAGAAGGGAAGAATTTTGCCAGGGACAGCTGTGTTGGAGGACGTGATCTTCCACTACTGCTACACATTAAGGGAATCCCATGTTTTAAAAGTTATAAATTGTGCATCCTGAATTCATTCATTCATTTCTTTAATATGTATTGAAAATACATATGTATGAAAACCTCCCTATGTGTCAGGTACAGCAATAGGCATGAAATAAAATTGTGAACAAAAAGGACTTAGTGCCTGCCTCATGAAGCTAACTTTTTAGGGGAATTGGCTAAATGATTAAGAAATTTAGAAGGTATAATAAAAATCCCTGAAAATGGAAAAAAATATTAAAAATTCATAAAGGATTGCAAAATGAATTAATAGTACAACATTATCACTATTTTTTAAACTAGTAAATATTTTTTACTAGGTTGCCATTTTTTTAAGATTTTATTTATTTGAGAGAGAGAGAGAGAGAGCAAGCGCAAGCACCCTCCTGCATAGAGGGGTAGGGGGGAGGGAGAGGGAAAGAGACTCTTGAGCCAAGTCTAAACCAAGAGTGGCTTAACTGACTGAGCCACCCAAGCACCCCTAAGTTGTCATTTTGATTAACTAGATGGGCCATCTAGCATGCTTTCAGCGAAGCTGCTCTTTGTCCAAATCATTTAGAGCTATTAAAATATTAGGCATTATTATTATTATCCCCGTTTATATTCTCTTTCTCCTCTGTACTTCCATAGTTATCTACAAATTCTCCATCATCGCTTTTATGACATTGCGCTATAATTTAAGTTCACTTATCATTCTTTGCCTATAGTGGTGGGATATTTGAGGACAAGCGGTGTTTTATTTCTTTTAGTATTTCCAGTTTTTATCATATAAACATACCTGTCATATAATAGACTGAATAAGTGAATAAATGAATAACGATCCTAAAACTTGCGGTATGGGTTTTGTGATCTCACCTATTCGCAGAGGATATCTGTTCGCTATTCAATCAAATTGCTTCTGGCCTCATCCTTCTTGGAACAGGAGATCCGAAGGGGATAACTCTTTATCTCAGAACTAATGAGCCGTCCAGTCTCCGTTCATTGCTATGACTTTTTAAGTATACATTTGCGGGGGTTTCAAAAACCATTTGGAAATGTAATTATCATGTTTTCCACCTACATAAATACATAAGGGATGGATTTATTTATGTGCTTAGGTATATAATACGTGTCCTTTTTTTTTTTCCCCTAGAATTTCCCCTTTCTCGGCAGACATTTCTGGGGCAAAGAAGGTTAGGCTATATTTTCAGTCACCGTCCATCAAAGGGAACCCAGAGAAAATATGCATATACCCAAGAGCACCTTTCTCACAGGCCTTGGGTAATGACTCACTGTTGTTTACAAGAGGATTTTGCTTCATGTGAAACAGGTGTTGAAACATTTGGACAGCTCTGTAAAAATTTTAGTGAAATGCGGTGAGCGTTAATCATCAGCTTGCATATTTTCTAAAAAGTGCTTTTGGTCCTCCGAGCCACCTTCAACTTGCAGAGCAATCTTTTCTCATGCTTCCTTTGACTTATTGTCCCCTCCCCTCTTGTAGCCTTCACTCATACCTCACATACTACTGCACCCACCCCTCTCATTACCACCCCGCCCCCGATTTCACCAGCATCCCTCCTTTTTAGTATTCATCCAGCTTCTAAAATTTCCCAACAAATTCCACCACTGAGTGAAAGTGAAGTGGCAATTTCTCTTGGCCGCCGTGTTCGTCGGAACGTGCTGCCCCAGGTGCTTTTCCCTCTACTGTACCACACTGCTTTGTGGATTGCAGCCATGGGTAAGCAGGGAACAAGTAAACCCTCAACAAGATGAAAGTTGATTACTGCGGAATCCCTCGGGGCCCACCCCAGCTTAAATCGCTGCAGTATGTAACTACAGGAATCTGTTACAAGAACACAAATACTGGTATTGTTTCATGGTGTTGCCTGGAAGCATAAAATTTTTCCCACTTCCCACCTTAATTATCTTACCCTTTTTACACATTTATAGTACACCACCCAAGCTCATCAAAAGTCTTTTTTGTTGTTGTTGTTAAAAGGCGGTATTAAGAAGGGAGATGGGAAAAATACCAGATCGTTGTATTTCAGAAGGTGACCAAAAATCAGTAAATCCTTTACTTTGTGCTCTGCAAGTCTTCCCAAAGCAGTTGAAAAATCTGCAACTGACGGCCCTCTGGGAGATATTTTTAGCAATTCTGATGCTATTAAATCACTTGGGGAGGGGAAACACAATGGTCCATCTGGTCTATCTGCACTTTAGACCTAGCATGATGTTTTAAATATCATGACCTCAACAACTGTTAGAAACTCATCCTAATCTAACTCCATCTTCCCCTACAAAGACTAAATCTTCATAGTAAATAAGAGTGAAGCAAAGAATCAAAAAGTGCACCAACTAGAATTTACTGCTTTTGTGATTATCCAACTTAACTGTATAAATACACTGAAGGCAAATCATGAAATGTAACTTTAGACCTCAGTACCCCGCGGATCTTGTTGTTTCATATTAACGAGTTAGAAAGTTTCATAGACCATTATCCTCCCCAAATCTATGTTTTGTTAGCCTCTGCCTGCCTCTGGGCTGGAGGGTGATGTGGTTGGTTGTTTTTTGATTTGGCATCTAAGGTTCATTTCCCTGAATGGCTCTTCCTGTGAGATATCTCCTCTCATATGAGTGCTCCTCCTCCTCCTCCCCTAAATTATAACTGTTGAAGTGCTCCAAGAATCAGTCCTGGGACTTCTTTTCTGTCTAGCTAATCTCACCCAGTCTGGTAGACTTAAATACCATCTATAAACTGACAACTCCCAGATTTATACTTCTAGTCTTGCCCTCTCCCTGGTGCTCCAGACTCATAGAACCAACCACCCACTCAACAGCTCTTCTTGCCTATCTAACAGGCATTCCAAATTCATTATATCCAAAGTAAAGTTCTTGATTTTCTCCCTAAAATCTGATCCTCCCTCAGTGTTCCCCATCTCCATCAATGGCATTTTTGTTTCCACTTGCTCAGGTCACAAACCCGGCCATCCTCCTTCTCTCATTCTACCACATAATTTCTATACCAACCATCAGCAAGTCCCATTGGCTCAATCTTCACGGCATCTCCAGACCAAATTCCCTCATCTCCGCTGCTTGCCCTCTGAGACCTACTCACAGTACTGAGACAGATGTTACAGCCCTGCAGTAGATAGCTCTGTCTTCACCAGTTGATTGCTTTTGTGAAATTCAAGTCTTTGAAAATGCAAGTAATATTCTTCTAGGTTATCTGAATCAACTCTGATGTTGAGAACAATGTAAAAAGTTAGATAAAATATTTTTTAAGTGTTAAAAAGAATCACAGAGCTACCAAGAGAGTAATGAATTATAAGGTCCAAATCTGCAGAAAATGAGAACCCAGAGAGATTAACTCAGTATTCAAAGTTGATTTGGCCAATAGAGAATCTGTCAGTTTGAAGAAAAGAGCTGTGGAACTGAGCTGCAGTTTTGATAGCCTCATGGGACAAGGCTGACTGGAAAAAGTTTAACAAATGATATGACTTTGTACAGGGAAAATGTCCCCCAAATCTGAGGATACATTTTTGGAACTAATAAAAACCCAATTTATTCATGTATATTAACAAGAAACAACAAATGAAACAAAAAAACACTTTGACAATACATAAAAATATGCAGTAGCTAGGAACAAATCTAACAAAAGGTAATAAAACCTCCATGGAGACAGTTATAAAAATTTTGAACATCATTAAGATTTAAATACATGGAGAGATGTACCAAGTTTACGAATTAGAAGACTCAATATTATATAGATGTCAGTTTCTCCCAAGTTGACTTATAGATAAAAATGAAAATGTTAGTTTTATTTTTTAACATGACAAGATGATTCTAAGATTTATATGGGCTAAAAATAATTAAAACACTGGAAAAGAAAAAAAATGTGAGGAAATGTTCTACCAGATATTAAGAATTCTCACAAATCTATTGTAATTAATGTGATTTTTGTCCCAGAGGTACATAAATTGACCAATGCATACAGAGTAGAGAACATCCAAATAGACTAATGCATGTGTGGGCATTTGATATCAGACATAAGTCACTCAAAAGATCAGTGAGAAAAAGACAGCATCTTAGGTCTAGTTTCCCAGAAGCAGACACAAGATGAGGTTTTGTGTCCAAAAGAATGTGCATGACTCCACAAGGAAACATAGCAGTATAAGTGATGCCTTAGGATTGTCCCCCAAAAGGCAAAGGACCTGGACTTTCATACTCTGGCATCCTCAGTCACTGGTTAGGGGCTACCCTGGGGCCGTGTAAATTCCTAGGCACTTCCAAGGTTCTCCAGGTATATAGGCAGAATGGTCTCCAGTAGTCCAAGGGTCAGTCTTCTATAGAAGAGCTGGAGGTATTACCAGTTGGAAGCAAAAGCATACCTGTTCCAAAATTTAAAAAATTATGTAAGGTGATATGGGTGGAGTAGCATCATTCTTTAATGTAGAGAAACTTCAATAACTGACGCTAAAATCATTGGATATTGATAATAAAAGATTGAAATGAGACTTACAAAAAAATGAACTGAAATAGGTTAAGACCAATTAGAGAGTCAAAACCATAAAGCTTTTATAATATACTATAGTACAGGAGAATATTTTCTCTATTGAAGAGATGGGGGAAGGATTTCTTAAATAATATATTAAGAATATTGTTAACAAAAGAAAAAATTAATAATTTTGACTACATTAAAGTAAAAAGTTTCTGTCTGCCAAAAGACATCATTAGAAGAGTAAAAAAGTGAGTAATCAATGCAAGAAGCTACGTGCAACGCATATGCCTGCCAAAGGATTAGTGTCCAGAATATATAAAGAACTGCTACAATCTGACACAAGAAAGAGAGACAAGCCAATAAAAAGTAGAAAATAGTTGAATGGGCACATTACAAAGGAAAAAATTCAAATGGCAAATAAACATGTGAAAAGGTACTCAACTTCATTGCTTATCGGGAAAAGGCATGTTAATTAACATCCCAATGGAATACCACCACACACAGCCATCAGATTTGCAGCAATGACAAAGTCTGAGAATACCAGGTGTTGGTGAGGATAAGAAGCAACTAAAATTCTTTTTTTTTTATTTTTTTATTGTTATGTTAATCACCATATATTACATCATTAGTTTTTGGTGCAGTGTTCCATGATTCATTGTTTGTTCATAACACCCAGTGCTCCATGCAGAACGTGCCCTCCTCAATACCCATCACCAGCCTAACCCATCCCCCTAACCCCCTCCCCTCTAGAACCCTCAGTTTGTTTTTCAGAGTCCATCATCTCTCATGGTTCGTCTCCCCCTCTGACATACTCCCCTTAGGAGCAACTAAAATTCTTATTCACTGCTCATAGGAGTGTCCTTTGGTACAATCACTTTGGAAATGTAGCTTGGCATTTTCTAATAGAGTTGAATACAATGTACGTACTCTGTGACTCAGCAATCCCGCACCTAGGTGTATCCTCTAGAGAAAGGTAAGCACAGGTCAGAGTCTCCAGACAAGAATCTCCATAGCAGCATTTGCTGGTAATAGCCCCAAACTGGAAACAATCCAATGTCCAACTCTAGTAGGATAGATCATTTATTTTGGTATGTGAACACAATGGAAATGAATGAACCACATCCGATTATAACAAAATGAGAGCATTCAAAAACATAATATTGAGTGAAAGAATCCATAAACATGGGAAAACTTCAAGTGTGATGCCGTTTCTATAAAGTTCAAATCATTCAAGACTCAGCAATCTTGTTTAGAGATGCATATGTGAATGGTCAAATTATAAAGAAAAGGGAGGAAATAACTCTTACAGAAGATGAAGGGTTAGCTAAAGAGAGAAGGCGAGCTTCATGAGGAGGAAGGAGTATAAGAAGAACTTGTACATTCTACATTCTTCCAGGTGTATGTTAGAGTTTACACTTAGAAAGTTAAAAAGAAATATGCAAGACCGTGCTGGTTCAAGCAAAGTGAGGTGGGAGGATGTGAAGAACAGATTGAAGCATAATACATTTCAGTGCAGAGTACTTTATTTGGCTGTTTTAACTAATGAAACTCAGCTAATGAGTCCCCAGAGGCACCTTGATTGAAAAGGACTTCCCTGTGCCCTAAGCTCTACTCAGTTTTGGGAGTAACAGTCAAATCCCTGTTTTCCAGTTTGTTTATCATCATCATCATCATCACCATCTCTCATCAGAAAAGATTCTCTGGTGGATAGCAGTAATTACAGATTAGGGGTAAACCTGACTGCCACAAAACACCTCTGGGCTAAACCTTCCCTGTGGCAGAAAACTACAGAGACTTAGTAGGGAAACTTCATTAGTAAGAATTTATCCACATGTTATTTCTTGATCTTAGGCCATCACGTGCACCTTTTAAGTAAGTTGATATATACATGAATATTAATGTTATGTATTTTGTATTTCTAAACTCCTAAGGGTGGGGAAAACTTGTTCAATTTCTTTCTGCACTACTTAGCAGAGCATAGCTAGGTATACCAAAAAAAAAAAAAAACCCTGAGTCTAAATTAATTTTTACTCCCAAATAATGTATTTGCTCAGAGGTCAAGGAATATAATTTCCAGTAGGAGATGTCTAGTGGTCATTGGCAATAGCTGATTTGACTGCTTGGTGTGTGGTTTTGCAGAAAGAAGGCCCTCATATCTTCAGTATATAAACCGTAGGCTGGGGTACCTGGGGGGCTTTGAAGGTTAAGCGTCTGCCTTTGGCACAGGTCATGATCCCAGGGTCCTGAGATCGAGCCCCCCGTTGGGCTCCCTGCTCAGGGGGAGTCTGCTTCTTCCTTCTTTCCCTCTGCCCCTCCCCCCTGCTCATGCTCGCTCTCTCTTTCTCTCAAATAAATAAATAAAATCTTTAAAAAAATAAATAAACCATATGCTGACATCGAGTAGTCAAAAATGGCCAGTGTCAAATAACTGAATCTGTTTACATTTGTGCAGTGGCAAATGGCTATTCATTAATCTAACTAATAATAATTGGAAGCTTAATTTTATAGTTATTTAGAAGAATACACACGTTCATACCCACCACTGTTGAAAAATTCAGGGAACTGTCTCTGGTTTCCTCCCTTTGGGAATTATGTAAAACTCATGGGTGAACAGATCAACAAAATTACTTCCAAGATAGGAAAAATTCTTGCTCTACATCAGATGTAGACAACAATAAAAATCATTTTCCCCTTGACACACTGGCCTAGATTTCTCACACATTTGAAGCACTGGCCAATAGTCTACCTGTCATCCTGGCACTTGACTGATGATTTCTTCATGCTTTTTCTCCCAACTTAACTGTTTCTCACCCTTTCCTGATGGTTCCAAATCCTACTAATCCACCAATGCTCGAGTCAAAAGTCTTCTAATCCACGAAGACTTCCTCTTGTCCTATTAGTTGGAAATAACCGTTCTCTTCCTCATTTCCATACATTTGGCCTAACTTTCCTATAACACCCATCATTTTTATCCTACATCTGCCTTAGTAGATGGGAAAGTCTCTGGAAGGCAATGACTAGGTCTTTTTCAGTCTGATCCTCAAAGTGTCTTGTACATAGTAAATGCTAAACAGCATTTGTTAAGTGAATGACTAAATCATAGCCAGTGGAAATTTTATGTCATTATAACAGAAATGCTCGAAGCTAAAATGTAGTATATCGGAAATATAGTCCTGGAGTTCTATCTTTACCTTTTCTTGTTAAAAGACGATTTTTCTAGGGCAGTTTCAGGTTCATAGCAAAATTGAGAGGAAGGTACAGAGATTTCCCATATGCTCCCGGCTCCCACAGCCTCCCCTATTACCACATCCCTCACCAGAGTGGTTCATTGGTTATAACTGATGAAACTACATTGACGCATCATTATCTCCCAAAATTCATAGTTTATATGCTGATTTTCTCTTGGTGTTGTACATTTGATGGGTTTGGACAAGTATATATGACATGTATACTCCATTTTGGTATCATACAGAGTATTTTCACCACCCTAAAAATTCTGTTTGCTTCATTTATTCATCCCTTCCCCACTCCCAACTTCCAGCAACCACTGATCTTTTTTGTCCCCATAGTTTTGCCTTTTCTAGAATGTCGTATAGCTGGAATCATAGGGAATGTAGCTTTTCAGATGGGCTTCTTTCACTTAGTAATATATTTAAGGTTTCTCTTCATCTTTTCCTGGCTTGATAGCTCACTTCTTTTGAGCACCAGATAATATTCCACTGCCTGGATGTACCACAATTTATTTGTCCATTCATTTGCTGAAGGATATCTTAGTTGCTTCCAAGTTTTGGCTGTTGTGAATAAAGCTGCTATAAACATCCATGAGCAGGTTTTTGAGTAAACATAAATTTTCACTTCCTTTGGGCAAACACCAAGGAGTACGATTACTGGGTGATATGCTAAGAGTATGCCTAGTTTTGTAAGAGGTTGCCAAACTGTCTTCCAAAGTGGCTGCACCATTTTGCCTTCCCATCAGCAATGAATGAGAGTTCCTATTGCTCCACGTCTTTGTCAGCATGTGGGTTTGTCAGGTCTCTGGAATTTGGTCATTTTAAAAGATTTGTAGTGCTATCTCATTGTTGTTTTAATTGCATTTCCTTGATGACATCTGATGTGGAGCTTGTCCTTACCTTTTTCTCTTCTCATTTAGAAAAAAGATGGAGGAAGAAGCTAACATCCATTGACGATCTGGCTTATGCCAAATACTGCGACAAGAGCTTTATACATATTACATCGTTAATTCTCAAAAATAACAATACTTCACAGGCGATAAAACTGAGGCTCAAAGAGATTACATTATTTGTCCAGACTCACAAACAAATAAGTAGGAAATAAATACTAAATCCAGTTTTCTTGAATTCCAAATGCTGAAAGCCATTTTCAGTCAAGTACATTTGATTACTGTTAGCAGAGACCCTCTTATTTACAGAAGTAAGATGAGTTTATTATAAAGATAAGTTAGAAATGTTTAGAAGGATAAACCCTACAAAAGTCCAAAACATGAGGTGTTATAGAGCTGGGCATTGTCACTGAAACTGGATTATGGGTCTGGAGCCAAAGTGACTCGTGGAAACTGTGTTGTTGAGTTCATCATTTTCACACTGTCATGCCTCTGTTGACACAGGTCAGCCACACTTGGTGAAGTCCCTTGTTTCTGTCCTGCATCCATTGGCTTTCTCTTCTTAATCAGTTTCTTCCCCCTATGACTTCAGCTCACATATTGCTTTGGCTTACCACACATGTGAGCCTTTCCTCTCCCTCATAACATCTTCTCTTAAACTTTCTCTTCCAATGGGCAAACACATTTTGGCTATCTTGTTGCTTAATTCAAATTCCATACGTGGAATTTGATAAAAATAGTTCTTTTTGAATGAGGCTGTGAAAGTTAGGTAAGAGGTGTGTTTATAGATTTGTTGCCCTGGGGCATGACAGAGCAGTGGGAGGCGTTAGTGTAGGTGTGAACAGACTATACATAATAATCATCTCCAGCCCAATTCCTAAATAAAGATATCCAGTCCAGACTTGTTTCTGAGCTCCAGATCTTATTTTCAATGGCTTACTGGACCTCTTCTCCTGTGTGTTACAGAGCTATTTCAATAGAATTCAATTTAAGACTGAATTCATTATGATATCAGCAAAAAATCCCACTCTATATTTTTGTTCTCTAGCTTGGCTCCAGAACTGCCTCAGGCTTGTAACAAGTGGTCCTTTTTCAGACATCATTACTTTCTAAATGGGAATGCCATTGTCAGTGTTCATAAGGTTCCAGCACAAATACTCTGTGAGAAATTGTTATTAGATATTTTAAAATTAGATGATCACTATATTCAGATGAAATGAAATATGGAATGCTTTAAAAACCACATTTTTTTTTGAATAAGTGAAATACAAAGTTTATGGCTTATATAACTGTAATTGGAAAAGTATTTTAAAACAGTCTTGAAACAAATTCTATTCAAGAAACTTGGGTTTTTTTCTTTTCAGTTGAATGTTGCATATCAGCTCAATAGCTCTCTTGAAAATTAAATTTAATGTTAATGAAAGGGATTAATGCTCTATATCGAGAATGAGTCACTTACAGTTCCAGGAGTCTTCAACTAAAGGCAACCTTGAAGATTTGCAAATTAGCATATATAAGCAAGAACAGCAAACAAACTATGCGTATTTTATCTTTGAAAATAACCATCCAGCAACTGAGGATAGAAAATGTGTCCGTGTCCCTCTTAGAGATATGGATTTCTTATTTTTATCCAGTACACTTTGGAACAGACGTGTACCTTGAATTGTGCCCACTACATTCAATGGGAAAAATCCAGCATGCTTATCCAACATCAATATTTGCTAAGTAGAGTTAAAATTTTCATCACTAGTTTTTGAAGTTTTTGAAAGCAATGTGGTTTACATGAGATTTCAGGAAAGTTGAAAGTGTAAGAGATTTGTTTTAGAATTAGTTTTTTGTTGACCTAAGTCAAATAAAATCACAGTCTAAAAATGTTGAAATAGAGAGAAAGCTACCACAAAGAATTGAGGTTGATTTTGAAACCAGACAAAATGGCAGTGTCATTCAGACGGAGCATTCAGAAGAGACAGTATGAAGTTGGGCATCAAAGCTTATGTGTGTTTATTATTGAACAACAGGCATATGATTTTGAAGGCCATTAAATTCTCCATAGGCAGGAGTTTGGGGCTATAGAACTCAAGTCAAAGGCGCACAGGAAGGACACCAGTGTTTCTCAAAAGTGTGGTTTGTTGGCCACCTGCAGAAGAATGACAGGCAGAGGTGCGAGCTAAAAGGAAAAAAAAAAAAAGTCCACCCAAATTCTACCCTAGGAACTCACATTTTAAATAATCCCCCCAGGTGAATACCAAACAAACGCTAGGTTAGGTGAACCATTGGAGAAGGTCTGCTGAGCTTTCCTGATTGTTGTGGCTCTGGAATGAGAGGAGCAGGCAGGTAAGCAAATAGGGAAGCTGGGCAGTAGATAAGGTAATGGGAAGGGAATGGTGGGACTCAATATGAATTAGAGAGGCAGTTCCCTTGCAAATACATTCATATACAAGTTTTAAAACCTGTTAGTTAACAGAAACTACCTATGAAAATTGCAGTGCTAACAACTTTTAACTTAAAAGAATCTTGAATGCCTCCATGAGGGGTATTGAACTTGGGACTTAGCCATTTAATTTTTCTTTTAATCTGCTTGATTTTTGCCCCATGCTCTTCTAACTCTAGTTAGCTCCTGTTTTTATATGTTTTGATGCTTTAGGCTCACTTATCATTCTTTGTAATCTCCCAGTATATTTGTTTTAACTGATTTATTGTATCTTCGTTTTTCCTAGATTGCTGTATCTACAGCCCAGGTAGAGTATTTAGTGACTCCCTTAGCTGTCAGACACCAAGCAAAGCCTGATCTCATAGATGTCTTCACACATATAACACCTGTCATCTGAATTATAAAACTTCAATATCTGCCCTTAACTAATAGCATGTGATACCTAGAATGCCACACGTTCCCCAGAAACCACTGATGATCAGCTCTTATCCAAAGCCTGAAGGAGAATAGTGGTATTTTTGGCAGATAACTTAATAGCTTTGTTTTTGAACTACTGTTCTGACTATCCCAAATCTCCCAAGACACATGAGGCAGGTTATTTCCTTAATTTATCACAAAACCATCTCCAGAGAGACTGGATGCCTTTGTTGAAAGTTGCCAGAAGGAAAAATGCTAAGGATTCTAAGGTATTCTAAAATTTTGTCCCAAGTCAATGGGAAACTCAGTGATCTAGAGTTTAAGCACTGGTTCTCAAGGTGTGTTCTGGGTCCCCAAGACCCTTTCAGGATTTCACAAGGCCAGCTATTTTCCTAAAATCACTAAGAAGTTATTTGCTTTTCTTTTGCTCTCATTCTCTCATGAGTGCCTAGCCGTTGTTCAGAAGCTACAAGGCACGATAATGTCATCACTCTAACAGCATTGGAATATATGCTTTTATATTCTTATGTTTTCTAGAATTTTCTAAATTAGTAGTTTCAATGTATAATATGTGCATTTTCAGAGATTAGCTCAGTTTTTTTCTCAGTGTTTCTACCACGCTTTTATGATGCTTCTTTGATTTTACCTGCTATAATCTCTGTAACCTCATTATCATCCAATAAATCATCCAATAAATCCAATATGTATTTTCTTCATATGTGGAAGCACATGAAAAATAAGTAAATTTTGTTGTCTTGGTTGGTAATAATACTTTTGAATTGTTTGTGAAATTTTTCTAAATTTAGAAATCTTCTATAAAACTTATTTTACAATTGTGTTTTATTTTCAAATGAAAAACATTATAAATAAATTCATATTTAGTGATAGATCGTTGAATTAAGTAAGGAAAATTAGAAATCTTACCTTCTCAACCCATGGTTGTTTCATCTATGTCTCAAAGACGTTAAAAGAGATGAAATTGACATATCGTAAAGTTTCCTTGACTCATGTAAGGGACACATCTACTCTAAGTACAACTATACACAACAAATAAAAATATGATAAAAGCTGTCTTTCCTGTTTTTATATACACTAATCATTAACTTCGTTTGCAACTGTTCTAACTAGAAATGAAAAAGTCACTGCGGCATTTTAAAAGCTAATTTACCCCATGGCATTGGCTGCGGAAGCAAGCGCACACAATAGCTGAGGCACTAGTAGAGCTCTGTAGAGTTGATTTTGCTGAATGGCTGCTACATGAAGAGTCAGTGAAAGGAATTACCGCACGGCCACTTTTCAACAATAAGGAAACATGGGAAATGGAAGACTTAGTTGCAAACATGAAGACTAGGTTAATACATCCCCTGCACAATTATACTTCGCCTTACCATTGGGGGAACCTACTGATGGGATTCAACTTGTGGTTTTGCTTATATTCAGCCGAAGTCAGCATCAGCTCATTGTTGAACATACTCTTTCACGGAAATGGTTGACAACAAACCCAAATGGTGCTGAAATGTCAGTGTCGAGTAAGTGTTTTGAGTCTCAGGATTTATCCTGAAACAACTTAAGGGTGTCCTTGATGAAGCTGTAAAATTAGCATTAATTATCATTTGATTATTATTAATAAAACTATTCATTGTATTCATCGTGATCTTGAGTACACATGTTCTTGCTGGTCTAGGATATTCCTCTGTGCTGCTCTTCCATCTGCTGCTTCTCAGAAACTCTACCCCTGACAAACTCTGTTGTCAATGGTTACTTACATCATCTCCCTGATTTGAAATTTCCTTTCTTTTAAAATGGGAAAGCTGATTTCTATCTCACAGAATTATGGTGGGGTTAAAATAAGAGAATTATGTTACTTTTTTATAAGGCTTAAAACTTATAAGATATTATTAAACTTGTTCTTTTAAAATGAACTAATCGGGTGAGAGCTATTAAGGAGGGCACGTGTTGTGATGAGTACTGGGTATTATATGCAACTAATGAATAGTTGAACATTACATCAAAAACTGATGATGTACTATATGTTGGCTAACTGAACATAATAAAATCAAAACAAAAACTAGTAACTAAGCAAGCAAAAAATCAATCAATCAATAATAAAATAAAATAAAATAAAATGAACTAATCGTAAGATCCCATTAGGCAGTCTAATGAGACCCTTTAAGTACTCTTCCCTTTCATTTGGATTCACTTATAGTCCCTTACTCAAAAATTCTGACCATAGTCAGAAATTAGATAATAATTCCACTTATTCTATGCTCTACTTTCTAAACATGAAATCATTTACAAGATGGGCCAAGAATGCATTTGCTATACCTATCTCTAAACAGAATGGAGAGCAGGTGTCTTGCCTGCTGAAGCCCTCATCCTACTTTACTCGAACTCTGTGACAGTTTTGAGGTTAGTAAAAACACAATCAATACTGTCTATCTGCTTAGGTAGTTTCGGTGTACTTTCACAATACCATTTGTGTCATTTTTTCCTTTGTATTTAAATCCAAATAAATACTCAGCACAGAGAATCTATCACCAAGACTGTATTTTCTATGCAGGAACACGCCTTATTTCCATGTACCACTCCTACAAATTCACTGACCCTTTTACAAGTAACCCCTTGGTGATTCACATTTTTTTTTTTTTTTGCATTATTGCCTACACTATACTTCTTGAAGCATTCTCTTCCAAGGCTCCCATCACACGTTTTTCTTCTTTCTCGTGTCACTCCTCTGTTGACAGTTTGCTCTTCACAGGCCCACAGGCTTCTCTGCTTACTTTTCAACATGCTGTTAATACCCTCAGACCTTGCAAAGTGCCTGTGATGCTGTAGTCATTACCTCTATTTCTCTATATTATATTCTCTATAAACAGAGATTTTTTTCTTTATTCATTCAATCAGTAAACATTTATTGTCTACTATCTATCCAGGCAGCATGCTAAGTGCTGAAGATATGATGATGAGTAACAACAAACATGGTCTGTGCTCTCTAATGAATGTAGAATCTCTTATGAGAAATGAACATTAACTAAATAATCACACACACATACAAAACCCCACCTAGCTTTTAATTGTATGCAGAATAAATGCTGTGAAGGCAAGGCACTTCATTCAATGAGAACATACCTCCAAGGAACCTGACTTAGACATGGGGAGGAGAATAGGGAATGAAGAAAGGCTTTGCTAAGCATACCAATAGTTAAAAGAAGACTGAAATTTACCAGGTTATGTGTGGGGTTCATGGACAGCTGCAGGTGGAGGTAAAGGACAATGTGGCTAGTGCTAAAAGACCAAAGATGGGAGTGGCACAAATTGAGGAGGCAGATACAGGCAGAGGCTGGGCCATGCAAGGCTTCAAGGGCTATTCTAAGGGAAGACTATGATGGTGTTTCAAGCCGGGGCTCCTGGCTGAGGGAAGCCATGTCCTACGGATTAACATGGTAAGATTTATTTTAAAAGAACACTTGCAATTATTTTGGTGCATAAGTTTTCTTCTCCTGCGGTTTATCTGACATCTGACTCTAGATGTAGGTTTGATGTCAATGAAAGAAATATGTGACCATGAGGAAAACTGGCCTACCACCTTTTGCAAGATGAGCTTGTTATGACTTTTAAGCAAATCAGTCTCATTAGACATAATATTTGGAATGCCTCTGCTGGCAAGACAAGGCTCTGTGTGATTTAGGTGTTTAGAGGTTGGGCTACTTCATTAAATCATTTAAATCCTCTGAAACATCCCAATTCCAACTCTCAGGGCCCAAGTCTTTCCCAAACAATTTTATAACTTTTTCTGGTTATGAATTCATAAATTCATGTGAGTTCTTTGAACTCAATCTGCAGTGTAATTCATTAGTCTATAGGATCGGATGCTTAGATCCTTTGGCTAGAACAGTCCTGTGAACAAAAGGTAAAAGAGACTCTCATAAGGCAGTATAGAATGCTTCTGACTTTTTGACAGAGATTTTAGCCAAAGATTTAAAATCTTGAGTTTATTTCTTTTTTTGTAAGCCTTCTGACATGGTTGGAAATGGCCATTTCACCCCTACAGCCCTTGTAATCCTCATGACCTTCAGAATTTTCAATGACCAGGCTTTGAACTTCTTTCTATGTGCTCACTGCTAAAATGTAAAAAGCCATTCCACCTCTGCTTGTCATGGACTGCCAGTGCCCCATCCTATCCTATCAACATGATCCTTACCTTCTTCAAACCTAACTGCAAATCAGATTACATTATAACTAAGAAACTCTATTCATCCAAAAACACCATTAGGGAAAGAAAAAGCAGAGTGGGAGAAGAAATTTGCACCACATCGTGTCTTACTAATTAGTAAGAAAAAGACACTAGAATGACTAAAATTTTAAAGACTGACAAGTTTAAAAGACTTATGCTTGGTAACTGTCAGAAAAATGTGGGATAACTAGAACTTTAATACACTTCTGGTAAAAGTCTAAGTTGGTACACTTTGGAAGACTCTCTGGTATTATTTCCTAATGCTGAATATAAGCATACTGTATGCATTAGCAACCACTTCCATATATACACATATCCAAAAGAAAGAAGTATAAATGTGTACCAAAGACATATAAAATTGCTCAGAATGGCACTATTCATAATAACCAAACACTGAAAACCACTCAAATGTCCATCAACAGTATAATGGATAGAAAACAATTGTGATATATTCGTACAAAAGAATGCCAGACAGCATTGACAATGACTGTGGCCATATACAACACGGATCAATCTCACTAACATGTTGAAGAAAAGAAGCTAGTAAAAATGGAATGCAGTGTGTGGGTTCATTTATTTAAAGTTGAAAAAGGCAAACTTATCTTTGTTATTAGAGGTCAGAAGAGGGACTATCTTTGGAGAAGAGATAGGAGCACAGAGACAGGTGTTTCTGGGTACTGGTAAAGGTCTGTTCCTTAACCTGGGGGATGGTTACATGGGAATTTGGGCATTTCCACATGCGCGCGCGCGTGCATGCATGCGTGTGTGTGTGTGTGTGTGTGTGTGTGAGATACATAAATATCATACTTATTTAGTTTAGTTAACCAATCCCAGATCCTCATTTCCTTGAAGGTACATCATGCAATCACTTCCCCTAATATTCACCAACTCATTGAGAACGGAGTCTACTCTGAATAATTTAAGCAAAGAAAGATTTGTAGAAACAACAGGCAACTCACAGAAACTCCAGGAGGCCCAGAGAACCAGGTGGGGTGTTACACAGACAGGAAAAGTGTAGCTGGGAACAGTATAGTCAGGACCTGTGCCTACAGCTCACCACAGACCCCAGCGAAAATTCCAGGTGCTTCTGCCAACAAACTTTCCTGGCCTTCAAACTCCTGGTCATGAACTTCTGCTTCATGTTGCTAACTTCCGCCTCCAACTCTTGTGTCGCTTTGAATTGAGGAAATCTAGATTCCATGTCTGTTTCCCATCTGAAAGGGAGTCTGGGAAATATAAGAGAGCTGCCTTGGGCATGCAGGACTCACAATGTGGGAAACAGACAATTGTCAAAATGTTGTTCGAAAGGTACTGGGCACTAAAAATAACAGACTCCCACTACAGTTATCACAGTAATTATAGTAGCTCACACATAGGCCATGGGACCACCTCAGCTTAACAGAAAACAATGGCGGATGGTTCAAACAGTAGTGCCTTTGGAGAAATACATATCACTTATTAAATTGTCAAGATTCTCTTTCATCTTATCATGGAAACTGGATTATTTAATAAATATACTATTTTGAAATATTAAATGTGGACTACCACCTTACTCCTCACTCCCAAATAGGCTCGTATTGTTTTGTAATGGCAAAAATACTGGGAAGAATTTAATCTCTATCAATAAGGCACTAGTTAAATAGAAGACATACTTGGGAAGATGTCCAAGACAAACTGATATGTGAAAAAAGCTAATTACAGAACAACATGAAGAGTAAATATGAATAGAAAGCGATTCCATTAGTATAAAAATCTAACATTTACTTAATCTATCCAACTACTATGTATATGGTCATATGCTCATATGTGCAAAACATTTTCCAAAAGGGTATTCAATGCACAGCATGCTTCAAAACTGGGTGACGTTAGGGTGTAGTTGGGAAGATCTTATTTTCATTCCTAAGTTCTTTTCTAATAAGCATATATAACTTTGATGTTTGAAAAAAAAGAAATTAATACAGTTGAAAAAAAATAAAAGGAAATGTTTGGGAGCTAGAAGTTAGATATCAACTGAATTCAAGCCAAGTGTCCAGATAGGAGTGTCTGAAATGGCTTTCCCCTTTCTGATGATGATATATTTGGAAAGGTCTGCTAGGGTATTTCTAAGGAAACTTAGCAGCTAAGTCCAAACCATCATCTCCATCAAAAAAGGGAGTTGGTCTGTGCGTTATGGGAAGATAAAAAGGGGAAGTGAACTGAATATTACATTAATAACAAAAGTAAACATCTTTGTTTAAAACAACAACAATCCGGCAGCAATTGAATCTCAGCAGACAGAACCAGACGAGAACAGCACTAACTGCCCAGATAAGACCTTGCCAAGAGTGAAAGTATCAGCAAGAGGAAATGTATGCTAGTCTGAAACTCAATTAATTTCATCAAGGGTATCACTGAAAACAAATTATCATGTCTGATAACACAAAACCTTAGCAAGCCAAAGGACAAAGATAACGTTCATGTTCAAAGACTTGCAGTTTACTTTGTTTTTAGTAAGCTACATTTTGTCTAAACCTATGAGGAATAATTAAAGGATGTTTCCTGTGCTGTTTCTGGTATTAATTAAAGCCGTCCAGTGGTACCGGTAGGAGAACAATAGTAATAGAGCTAGCCAGTTTCATGTGCACTGCTTGTTGCAAATCAACTGAGGAATTTGCTTTTCAGTAGTAGCTGAATCTCACCTCTTCATATTTGGAGGGAAAGTGATGCCAAGTGTATCCTTTTTCTCGATAATTGCCCTTCATTTTTCTTTGGTCAAATTAAGAAATGAGCCAAGTGGAAGCATGACATCTGCCCAGGCACAGAAGGACACTACTCTGCAGGTGATCCAAGTCTCTACAGTAGCCATTGGCTCATACACATCCAATCACCGTTGTTTGGTCACTCCAATGGAGCTGTTTTTGCTTTTGCTTTTTGATGTCTTAAAGCAAAATGTAGAGTTGAGGGAACAGCTCAGGAATGAAGGCTGTGGCTCTGTGTTCTCACTCCCAACTGTGACTCATATCTCTAATGAGGCTTGTGGCAGGCCACTTAACTCCTGTGTCTCAGTGTCTCCATCCATAAAATGGAAATGGCAGCACCACACACTGTGCAGGGGGTTTTTGAAATTAGCTAATCAGTGTGAAGAAATCTGAAAGAAAAAACCTGCCTGTCTAGCTATCTCCTGGCAATTAGGGTTGCTAAATGATAAAACAAATTGTTTTCAAGGAGGAAAGCTTTAAAAATAGCATAAGTTTTCATTTCACTGGGGTGGTCTTAAAGGATCTGAAGGCAAATATTGGTACTAGATAACCCCTTTGGGTCTTTTCCCCTTCTATGACTTCATAGTGCCAAATCCTGAAAGATGGTCTGGGTTATATCTACAAAAATGGACACATCATTCTAGTCATTAAAAGACAATAATATAATAGTTCTTGGGTGTTTTACAAATTGGGCAACACTGCTGAACTATGAAAAAAGTTTTAAAGCTCAATGAGTATAGTTCTTACAAACTTCAGGAGATATTCTGAAATCATGACTTATACACATGAATTTTAGCAAAGACATTGAATGACTTTCTTTCAATTAAAATTCTAAAGGAGCCCAAAGGCCTGGAGAAGAGAAGATACAGAAACTGCTCTCAAACACAGATAAACAGCCCCCCCGACACACAAATAAAATAATTTAATGAACATATGGATTTTCGCAAATGCCGCAGCTTGCTGCCAATTTTGCAGTTAATATTTCTGAAAGTCAGCATATGCTGATCACCATGTGTTTATAAAACATTCTCAATAGTGAAGACAAAAGACTGTGCTTTGGCATGTTTACTAACCACATGGGCAATTATATCAGACTCTTACTTCACCCCCAAACCAGGAGAGTCAAGTAAGGAAGCCTCTTCTACAGCTTTATGTGATCTTCGTTAATACCTTAGGACTCCTGACGTAATTGCTTTCTGTGTGAACAGCTCACCAACATAAAAACAAACGAAAATAGTCCTTTAAGTATTTAGTAATTGTAAAAATATTTGGGAAGATAAAAACGTGGGATTTTGTGTGATATTTTCCAATGACAGCTGGAAATATGATTTTTCTTTACTTCAGGAAACTAAAACCTCTGGGATTTTTCAAATGTTTATTTTGGACAAAGACTATGAAAACATTCAGTATTTACCCTGCTGCCATTTGAAGCTCATGTTTTGTACGTTTGGGTCATTTGGGCCTGAGATGTGCTCAAGCAAATTTTCATTTGAGTAGATGTAGCTTGGACTTGGAGCAAAACACTATCTGTCACAGACTTGCCGCTGTGCAGAAAAACTCAAACCATGAATTAGTATCTTTAAAAATGTCTTCTTTCAAGCTTGTGATCCTTTGGGGAGGTCTGAAAGTCCAGGAATTTAAGATTTTCCTCTAAAGAAAGGGGTTCTGGTACATCTGGAAGATGAATTTTTTTTTCTCTTCCCTTACACAGGCACCAGGTTTCAAGCTGACCTACACATGGAGATAGCAGGAGAGCCCCCCAGTTCTCATTCTCTGTCTTCACTAACCAGGACTCATATTCAAAGAGAAACAGTCCCTGATGATATATGGAGGAAAACAGCTTTTATATAACAGACCCTCTCTCAATTCCTCTCTCAAGAACTACACCTGTGCCTTCTCTTTGTGGGAGTGGGTGAGTGCCTTTTTTCCTTGGCTATATCAGCAAGTCTTCCAGAAGCTTCTTGCGTCAGTGTTCTCCTACTTCACCCCATGTTTCTTCACCTGGTTAGGGTTACGGGTTCACAAGCACTTGGGCATCTTAAAATAACTTCCCGCTCTTGTTGCAATTAGTGAAGAAGCAGGTTTGAGAAAGACAAAGATTTAGGCAAGAAAGCCAGCGAATGTGGGCAAAGCCAAGCAAGGCTGGGAATATCTATGTGGGAGCAGGTAGTTCTTGAGCCAGAGGACTGAGAACTTTCTAAGGAGATGAGATTTTGTCTTTCCAGAAGAGGGTCTCATCTAGGCCGTGTCTGCCCAGAAGTCTCACAGTAGAGCTCAGAAAAAAAAAAAAAACTGCTTTACTCTTTGTCCCCATTGTGGTTCCCTTGGTAGGGGGGCCTGGATCAGCAGACTGTCTAGTAAAGCACTGAGCTCCCCGTCTCTAGAAGTGTACGGGCCGCAGCCAGATACCTATTTACTCAGATATTAGCAGAGATGGGTGTTGCGATTTTTACTGTAATTTTAACCTAATCTTAATCTTTTCTTGAATCAATGTCAAAGCCTTGCAATATAACATGATTTTTTAGCCAAAGAGCCATGGTTTCAAAAGATAATTTGTGTGAAAACCCAGTATAAAAAAAAACAGCTAAAAGTAGAGTTGTTCTTGTCCATGATGGGATGGGGGCTTGGGACCCAGCTCACTGGACTTCACCCCCAGTCTGTGAGAACCTATCCTCAGACCATCATATAAAAATCATCACTATAACCAAACACCTGTGCCTCTGCGTCCACACACACCTAGCACAATATGTACTTACAAATGGTTTCTCTTTTTTCCCGTTGTGAGTAATACATGACCAGGCTGCAGTGTTCCTGTGGCCTGTACATGCAACAGTCCATGGATTGTATCCACTTGTTCATAAATATTTGCTAAGAGCCCATTGTGTGCCAAGCACTGTCCTGGTAGCAGGGATACAGGGATGAATCACACAAGTCCCTGCCTGAAGAGAAGTGTACCATGTATGAGGCTTTAACGAAAGGATAAGATGGCTGCAAAAACATCAGCTTCCCATTCCCATCCTCCTTCTCCCCCTTTGTTTTCTCCTATGAGTCATACCTCTCCAACTCCAACCTCTAACTCAGGAATTCAAAGCTCTGCAGCATCTTCCTTTGTCTCACCTATCACTCCAGGCGAATTCTTGAACAATTAAGTCAGCATTGGAGGGGGAGTTGGATCATGGCACAGATCATCTGGAGAAGCCTGAAAGTTTTAGTCCACTACAATGGTGTGACATGTTCACAAAAAAGTAGGCTGCATGAACAGGGTCATAGTTTCTGATGGAGTGAATTTCTAGTCCTACTCTCTTGCCTCTGTTCAGACCACTTCCACGGATCAGTTCTGGGAGCCATTTCAATAAGGACATTGACCAACTAGAGGTCAGGTAGGACTATGGGAGATCCAGAGGCCACTTACACAAAAAAAATGCCTCAAGGAAATGGGGACATTTAGACTGAAGAGGACAAAATGCCTTTACTCTGTGTCTGCAGGGGATGGGGAGGGAGGAGAAAGGCACATGAAAGTGATAGGCAACCATTTGATAGAGCTATTGTGTTAAAGAGGGAACTGCTTGATCTGTATGTTCTACAAAACAGAGCTACGATCAATGAATGAACTTCAAAGGCAAGAATATTTGCTCTCAATATAAGGAAGACTTTCCTAATTATTACAATGTCCCACACATGGAATGGGCTGCCTTAAAAAGGAATGAGTGCCCTGTGACTGAAAACATTCAGGTCAGAACTAAATAACCATCAATTAGGGTGATGTCATGAAGATTCCTGCAACTGTTTCAACAAGCGTCTGTTGTATACCAGTCATGTAGATTTTGGGAGACACAGAGAGGAAGAAGTGCTTCCTCCCTCACAGAACTCACTTTTAAGGAGACTGACATGTAAACAAACCAATAATGACAATTTAGTAGAATCTGTGCGATTAAAAGAACATGCACCAAGTTTAACTAGTAAAGAGCGAAAAATTGATGCTGTGCTGGGAGAAGTAGAAGACAGAATGGAACCAGAGAAGATTTTAGGGAGAAGGTGATGTTTGAGCAGATTTGAGGGGTAAGTAGGAGTATTGTGTGGATCCTGTTGTTCAATAAGTCATGGTCCATACGGAGGACGCGTAGGGGGGTTGGATATGCAAAAGGCAGGGGAGTAGGAAGAGCATGGCTTATCAGGGAAGCAAATGGTTTGAAGTGTCTAGAGCATGAGGTGGTGGGAGAAGTGAGGATATGGGGAATAGCAAGAGACCAGAGGAGATGGGAGGTCAAGAAAGAGAATGGCTTTTGATCTTGAACAGAAGGGCTTCTCTCACAGAGATGAGAGGAAATGCGTAGGGATATGGAAAGGGTAAGGACTGGTCAGTGAGATAAATATGGTTGGTGACAACATATTTCTCAGTGAAGTAAGAGATGAATGGCTCAGAGTAAGAGGAATGAAGTCTGTGTGTGTGTCTTGTGGAGACTGTCACCAAGGGTTAGCATAATTGTAGGCAGTGTCAAAGAAAGATCAAATAATTGATAGACAGCATTGAGGACCCCAAATGAGAATGAAACCTATAGCATCTGTCCACAGGGGCCTGTGATTTTCTTCAGACCACTCAGTTGTGTTGGAGGTCAGAATAGATGGCCTCTAAAGTCTTTTCTGAATTTAAGATTCCCCAATTCCATGCCCACTCATTAATCCTTCTTGGGCATATAGGATATTTCTTAAAAAAAAAAAAAAAAACATTTAATTTAGATAAAATAAGTTTTAAAAAACAACTCTTTTGCATATATCACACGATTTGCCAAGTATAATTATAGAATTCAACAGTTTTTAGTGTATTCACAGGGTTGTGTAACTATTACCACAGGAAATTTGGGACAAAAAGAAACCTTGTACTCGTTAGCAGTCACTCCCATTCCCTCCTCACCTTACCCTAACTTCTGGCAATAACTAATTTTCTGTACCTATAGTTGTGCCTATTCTGGACATTTCATATAAATGGAATCATATAATCTGTGGCCTTCTGTGACTGGCTTCTTTCACTTGGCATAACATGTTCAAAATTCATCCATGTCATAGCATGAATCAGTGGTCTGTTCCTATTTAGTGCTGAATAGTATGCCATTATAAGGACATACCATGTTTGTTTATCCAGTCATCAGTTGGTGGGCATTAGGTTGTTTCCACTTTTTGGCTATTTCAAATAATGCTGCTATGAACATTCATACACAAGTTTTTGTATGGATGCCTGTTTTCATTTCTTTTGGCATACTGAATAACTTTTGGACCCCCACTGCCTGGGCTATTATATGCGTTCACTGTGTTTCCAGGCTACCACAACATTTCTAAGTAATGTTGTGTAATCTTCATCTGACCAATTCCCCAAAAGTACAAAATATCAGCACCTTTTGGGGTCTATTTGTAGACCTTTATTTTCTTCCTGAGGAAGGCCTGCCTGCAGGTTCCAGGCCATGAGGCATATCTAAAGAAGCTGTTGTCTTTACAAATACACACACACTCGCACACGTGTGTGTGCGAGTGTGTGTGTTGTGTAATTTTACAGTGTTTGTAAACAGATTACATATATTATTATAGAATGTTATTTTTTCATCTAATTAATGGAAAATCATTTACCCCCTAGTTGTGGGCTCCTAGCCATTTCATCATCTTGAAATGATTCTCCTCTCCTATCTGCTCTGCCTTATAAAGACACTTGAAAAAGAACAATTTAGGCACAATTACAGTGCTGCACCAGATGCCTTTTTCATGCTAGAAGAGATACCTGGTCAAAGCACGTCTAAGTAATTTTATGTAGGGAGAGGGAATATGGTTAACTCTTCACTTGCATGAGTCTCTACTCAGCAATCCTGAAAAGGAAAAAGGAAAAACAGGCCCTATTGCATGTTCCAAGTCTTCATACTTAACCACAGGGCTGAATAAGGAGGATTTATTAATAGGAAACTAGCTCAAAAAGCATTACTATTAGATCTTATATGTGGTGACTGATTCCTGTAGGCCTCTGTGTTTGGGAGAGTCTTCTCCCAATGCCCCTCACCATGTCACTGGGGAAAAAAAAAAAAAAACAACCCTCTTTTTATCCTTAGGCCTGTACGATCTCTGTCATTGGCCTTGTAATGAACTTTTCCCTGAGATCTCCTCTGCTGAGGGACACCCTTATAGCACTGTACTCAAGAGCTACTTCTGTGTCTTCTCTCAGTGAGGATTTTTCTTATTCACTTTACCTATAACTCTTGTGGTAGGATCTCTGTTTCCCTAGCTTCATCCCCATTTCCATTCTCTCTGAAAACCGACACAGATTCAGGCATATAGGAAGGAGTTAAAGCCGAGATGAAGACTAATTCAGAAAGCTTTGAATGGTATCTTCTCTGGCTCCCTGACTTTTTGCCCCAAGTCCTTCCATACTCCCAGATTGTTCTTTCTTCCATATGTTTCCTATTTGGCCAGGAGCTTTCTCTCTATTCTCTTCAGTGAACCAGATGTGAGGATGTTCACCCTGCTCACACTGGGGGAGGGGCTCTCTCACCACAAAGTGATTTATAATCTAGTTTAGAGATCAGTATTTTATAAGAAACCCCCCACCAGCCACCATGGAATGTTCTTACAAATTACAGGAAGATCCATGTTGACATTATCCATTTTAATAACTGTCTACCAACAGATATGGAGAGATTGCCAGCCTTGCTAAAAGTGGACCAGTGAAGACAAAATTTAACTGAGTCAAAATGGATCTGGACAGGTGAGGTGATGCTCTTAATCAGAAGAAATCATTCAAAGTATCATAAATTGTTCTCTGCCTGTCACCAAACCTAAATCTTGCAGCTAGTTCCTAAGGGCTTTAGCAACAAATGTTTTTAGCAGAAAATAATGCTATCATTTTTTTTTTAATATTTTAAAATGGTGATTGAGGGCTTCTGTTTCTAAGTAAAATGGAATAAGAAGCAAAAAGAACACCATTCCCTCTGTAACAGCTGAAGGAGCCAGATAATTGAAAAAATATATATAATATATAAATATTTACAAACATAGAGTTTAATATATTTTAAAATGCATATATAATATATATTTATATATACATTAAATTAAAGTACATTATACATTATATTTATACAAATATAAGTCAATCCTCATTATTCACAGATTCCTTATTCGAGAATTCACTTATCCACAAAAATTTATTTGTAATGCTGAATCAAAGTTCACAGTGCTTCTGTGGTCATTTGTGACATGCACATGTACAGAATGGCAAAAAATTTGAGTGGCCCCACACACACGTTCCCAGCTGAGATCAAACAAGGCAACAACGTTCTGCTTCTTGTTTCAGCTGTCATTTTGTACATAAGTGTCCTTTTCATGGTCTATTTAGTGCCATGTTTTTTGTATTTTGGGGGCTTTTGTTGGTGATTTTGCTTTTTAAGATGGCTTCCAATCGTGGTGCTGAAGTGCTAAGTTTAAGAACGCTGTGATGTACCTAATGAAAATAGATGTGTTAGATAACACATTTTGCCTTTGTTCAGGCATGAGTTATAGCACTGTTGGCTTTGAATTCACTGTTAATGAAGTAACAGTATATATTAATCTAATCCTGCATTTCTCCTAGGGACAATGATTCAGTCTTTACTAATTCAGTGTTTGTGGTGACTTTATAGAACATAACTACCTCAAATAATGAGAGCCAACTGTATGTGTATAATTTTTATGTATAAATTTGTATTTGTATGTATATTTATATAATTTGAAAATATATGTGTACATATATTTTAAGACATTGGAGCGATGTGATACAAGGAGGACTGAATGAACTAAACCAGAGTAGCAAGCCCTTCCAAGGAAGCAGGCTATTGCACTCTACTTACTTGCCTGGAGGTATTTGCAAATTGTGACTGAAGACTGAAGATTAGACTTGAGGGGAGAAGAGAAGCCAACAAGGCTTTTGAGGGTTGTTCAAGACTATTGTATCAAACTAGAAACTTCAGGAGCTCAAAAACTTGGTGGCCATTTTCCCCCAGAATTCATTTGCTGAATCCTCATCTGTGTGGGAGGCTGGAGAGTGTCTAAAAGGCAGAGTATAATACTTCTTCATCTAGCAATATTTGGCAGGTAAAGTACTACATGAAGAAGAGGGATTTCATTAAACACGGGTCTGGTCTTCTCCCTGAGACATTTGAAATATTTACCAGATCATGGGCCAGAAGGCCAAAGAAAGCAGCTCAAAGCTACCACAGAGACATTAACTCACACAGCTTTTCGGGTTGGGTGGGGGAGAGGGTATGGAGACCTCCAGGTTCTCAATCACAACTTGGCAAGGTTTCTTTCTTGAGACATTTGAAACCAGAGGTAGACTGAGTTTAATTAAAGCTGCAGTCCCACTCTACCCCTGCTCACTTTTTGATTGGATCTAGAAAGGAAAGGCCTTTTCTGAAGAGAAAAGGATATAAACTTCAATCTCTACAACTCATTTCTATACAAAGTCTGACATAAAATTAAAAAAAAAAACAAAAAACAGGACATGTGAAGAAGCATAAGAACAGTAATCAAGAACAAAAATAAACAATAGGAGCAGACTTACAGATGCTTCAGATGGAGTTAACAGATAAGACCTAAAAGAATTACAGTAACTATGTTAAATAAAATATAGAGAAATATGGGCAGAATGGTTGAAAAAATTACTAATTTTAGCAGAGAATTGGAATCTATAAAACCAGATGGACCTTCTAGAACTGAAAAACACAATATCTGAAATTAAAAACTTAGGGGATGAAGTTTAGAACAGTCAAGACACAGCAGAGAAAGGTCAATAACTATACATTCAAACTCAAGGTTAGAGAGAAAAACTATAGAAAATTATGGAAGAGAGTGAAAGAGACATGTGAGATACAGTAAACAATCTAGTGTACATGTAATTTGAACTTCATAAGTGAGGAGAAAGAGAACAAGGCAGAAGCATTATTTGAAGAGATAATGGTCAATAATCTACCTATAGAAATTCAAGAACTCAGAGAACCCCAACCAGATGAATGCAAAGAAAATCACAATTAGGCACATGATAGGCAAATCTCTGAGAATAAAAAATAAAGAGAAAAATCTTAAAAGTAGTTGGAGGAAAGAGACACCTTACCTTCAGAGGGACAAAAATGAGAATTAAAGATCACTTCTCAGCAAAAACCATGAAGGTGGAGCACATATGTGAAGAGCCGAAAGAAAAAAGCTGCCAACCTGCGATTCAGAACCCAGACAAATTATCTTTCTTTTTTTTTTAAAGATTTTATTTATTTATTTGAGAGAGAGAGAGAATGAGAGATAGAGAGCACGAGAGGGAAGAGGGTCAGAGGGAGAAGCAGACTCCCTGCTGAGCAGGGAGCCCGATGTGGGACTCGATCCCGGGACTCCAGGATCATGACCTGAGCGGAAGGCAGTCGCTTAACCAACTGAGCCACCCAGGCGCCCAAATTATCTTTCAAAAATGAAGGCAAATTAAAAGCAAAAGCTAGAATTCATTTCCAATATATCTGCACTACAATAAATAGAGTTCTTTAGCTTTAAGGATATATATACAAATTTATCAAGCTGTCATTTGGGATTTATTAACCTTATTGTATTTAAATTTTTTTTAGATACATACTAAAATTGATCCTCAAATATAGAAAATTCTCAGCCTTTCTTCCCATTTCAGGACTTCAAACCATCCACTCTTGCTTATTTCTGGGAAATAAGTGTCTTTATTTCCCAGACACTGGGAAACCAAGTGTCTTTAACAAATACCTCTAACAAGAACTCTGAACTCCAATTAAATCAATGAAAGAATGAACATGGGATATGATGACAAATATATATAATGAACTGTGACCTCATTGATTTACTGACTTTTAATCTTCCTTTGCTCAGAATCCTGAATTTCATATTTTTTGGTTATTTTCCAAAAAGTTACATGCTGTCCTGCCTTTCAGTGTAATCTCTGGATAAGTATCTGCCTGTTGGGTCCTTATCATCTACTGTAAAATAATCTGCAATGGATTCTAAAACATGTTTTGGGAATGTGTGTGATCCCATATAATACAGTTAAGAATTATATCCTATCTTGGTTGTTCCCTATTTATTTGCTGTCTTGCCTTCTCAACTTTCTTTTGGTAGCAGGTTAATAAAGATATTTCCTATCTGAAAGCTTTTTCTGCCTCCTACATATATATTTATCCTGAGATAAACTGCCCTCCCACCCAAGCTTTTTTCCTGGATTTCCTTAAATTTCTATAGATGGTTCTGCCTTGCCAGTTCTATATATTGGCATACAAACTATCCAACTAAGACCCTAAATGAAGATATATAATTCTCCACCTTCTATTCCACGGCCATGTGACAATTCTTTTCCCATTTATCATTACTTAACATATATACCTTATGCACTAAATCTTTCTTAGCCCCAGTTCATTGTTGTAACTTCAGATATATATTGTTATAGATCCACTTGTTAGATATTTAGTTATCACGGAGATAATCCCAAAGATAGCCTTCCTTGATTTTTGTCAAATCTACAAAAATTGTACAAGCTTTTAATCTTCTGTGCAAGATTACAGACTTCACAAACCCAATTGTTAAAAGAGAGAGGATCACGAGAAAATAAATTCTCTGGGAATTTATAGATAGCACCTGCAGTTCAAGGCAGTGATGCTCCTGATTTTCATAGGCCTGGAAATGAGCAGCTTAATCCAAGTGTACCAAAATCTCCAAGGAACATTAGGCTTCAGATGACGTCTTAGTAACAGATACAAATCTAATTAGCAATGTGACATCCATTAGTAATTAGCAAATATGTATTAATCATGCATAGTCAGTTGGTATTTAGTAAACAATTAGTGATGTGTAGTAAATTAGTAATTCATAGTAAAGGCTTATTAGTGATGTGGAATGAGCCTGGATCATGGAATGCTGATAGGTGGCTTGTCCTGCCTCTTTCCCAGTACTCCTGGGAATATCAGGAAGTGGGGCAAGCATCTTTTCCATAAAATCATATTAAAAGTTCAATTAATCCCAAATGGTATATTCAAAGAACTAACTTCCCTGCATCCTGTAACATTTAAACATGGTAGTTAAAAAAGAAAATCCCGTGCTCTTGAGGAGAAAAATCATGATATTAACCAGCAGAAACATCTACCTATAGTTGCAACTTCAGTTACTCTTTCTGTTCCTCTTCCATTTAATAACAGTTTTTATGCCAGTTCTAGTCTCACCTTTGATACCTTAGGCTGCCATCTTTTCAAATTCTGACTTTGAGGAAACTACAAGATCAAGAAGCAGTTATCCTTTTGGCATACTCTCCTCCAATACACTCATGTTGCCAAGGGGAAAGGAATCCACTGTCACAATTCCTTTCCTGGGCAGAGTCACTTCCTGTATCCACAGGGTCTTATGAGGGAAGTCCTCAGTCCTCCGATCCCTACCTTATCTCTCTGCATTACAGCCTTGCTAGAAAAAGAGGTACTCTTTCTTTTTTTTTCATTTTCTTGTTATTGAATTTTGAAGTTTTTTTATATATTCTTTAAAAAAATTTTTTTAACATATAATGTATTTGTTTCAGGGGTACAGGTCTGTGATTCATCAGTCTTACACAATTCACAGCGCTCACCATAGCACATACCCTCCCCAATGTCCATCACCCAGCCACCCCATCCCTCCCACCCCCCTCCACTCCAGCAACTCTCAGTTTGTTTCCTGAGATAAAGAGTCTCTTATGGTTTGTCTCCCCCTCTGGTTTCGTCTTGTTTCATTTTTCCCCTCCCTTCCCCTATGATCCTCTGTCTTGTTTCTCAAATTCCTCATATCAGTGAGATCATATGACACTTAACTTTCTCTGACTGACTTATTTTGCTTAGCATAATACCCTCTAGTTCCATTCATGTCATTGCAAATGGCAAGATTTCAAATTTTTGATGGCTGTATAATATTCCATTGTATATATACACCACATCTTCTTTATCCATTCATCTGTTGGTGGACATCTAGGCTCTTTCCATAGTTTGGCTATTGTGGACATTGCTGCTATAAACACTGGGGTGCATGTGCCCCTTTGGATCACGACATTTGTATCTTTAGGGTAAATACCCAGTAGTGTAATTGCTGGGTAGTAGGGTAGCTCTATTTTCAACTTTTTGAGGAGCCTCCATACTGTTTTCCAAAGTGGCTGCACCAGCTTGCATTCCCACCAACAGTGTTTCTCCGCATCCTTGCCAACATTTGTTTGTTTCCTGACTTGTTAACTTTAGCCATTCTGACTGCTGTGAGGTGATATCTCATTGAGGTTTTGATTTGTATTTCCCCAATGCCGAGTGATGTGGAGCACTTTTTCATGTGTCTGTTGGCCATTTGGATGTCTTCTTTGGAAAAATGTCTGTTCATGTCTTCTGCCCACATCTTGATTGGATTATTTGTCCTTTGGGTGTTGAGTTTGATAAGTTCTTCATAGATTTTGGATACTAGCCCTTTATCTGATATGTCATTTGCAAATATCTTCTACCATTCTGTCAATTGTCTTTTGGTTTTGTTGACTGTTTCCTTTGGTGGGCAAAAGGTTTTTATCTTGATGAGGTCCCAATAGTTCATTTTTGCCCTTGCTTCCCTTGCCTTTGGTGATGTTTTTAGGAAGAAGTTGCTGCAGCTGAGGTCAAAGAGGTTGCTGTCTGTGTTCTCCTCAAGGATTTTGATGGATTCCTGTCCCACATTTAGGTCTTTCATCCATTTTGAGTCTATTTTTGTGTGTGGTATAAGGAAATGATCCAGTTTCATTCCTCTGCATGTGGCTGTCCAATATTCCCAACACCATTTGTTGAAGAGGCTGTCTTTTTTCCACTGGACATTCTTTCCTGCTTTGTCAAAGATTAGTTGACCATAGAATTGAGGGTCCATTTCTGGGCTCTCTATTCAGTTCCACTGATCTATGTGTCTATTTTTGTGCCAGTACCCTGTTGTCTTGATGATTACAGCTTTGTAATAGAGTTTGAAGTCCGGAATTGTGATGCCACCAGCTTTGCTTTTCTTTCTTAACATTCCCCTGGCTATTCGGGGTCTTTTCTGGTTCCATACACATTTTAGGATTATTTGTTCCATTCTTTGAAAAAAGTTGATGGTATTTTGATAGGGATTGCATTAAATGTATAGATTGCTCTAGGTAGCATAGACATTTTCACAATATTTGTTCTTCCAATCCATGAGCATGGAACATTTTTCCATTTCTTTGTGTCTTCCTCAATTTCTTTCATGAGTATTCTATAGTTTTCTGAGTACAGATCCTTTGCCTCTTTGGTTAGATTTATTCCTAGGTATCTTATGGTTTTGGGTGTAATTGTAAATGGGATCGAGTCCTTAATTTCTCTTTCTTCTGTCTTGTTGGTGTATAGAAATGCAATTGATTTCTGTGCATTGATTTTATATCCTGCCACTTTACTGAATTCCTGTATGAGTTCTAGCAGTTTCTGGGGGGACTCATTTGGGTTTTCCACATAAAGTATCATATCATTTGCAAAAAGTGAGGGTTTTACTTCTTCTTTGCCAATTAGGATGCCTTTGATTTCTTTTTGTTGTCTGATTGCTGTGGCTAGGACTTCTAGTACTATGTTGAATAGCAGTGGTGATAGTGGACATCTCTGCTGTGTTCCTGACCTTAGGGGAAGAGCTCTCACTTTTTCCCCATTGAGAATGATATTTACTGTGGGTTTTTCATAGATGGCTTTTATGTACCCTCTATCCCTACACTGTGAAGAGTTTTAATCAAGAAAGGATGCTATACTTTTTCAAATGCTTTTTCTGCATCTATTGAGAGGATCATATGGTTCTTGTTCTTTCTTTTATTAATGTATCACATTGATTGATTTGCAGATATTGAACCAAACTTGCAGCCCAGGAATAAATCCCACTTGGTCGTGGTGAATAATCCTTTTAATGTACTGTTGGATCCTATTGGCTAGTATTTTGGTGAGAATTTTTACATCCATGTTCATCAGGAATATTGGTCTGTAGTTCTCCTTTTTGATGGGGTCTTTGTCTGGTTTTGGGATCAAGGTAATGCTGGCCTCATAAAATGAGTTTGGAAGTTTTCCTTCCATTTCTATTTTTGGAACAGTTTCAGAAGAATAGGTATTAATTCTTCTTTAGATGTTTGGTAGAATTCCCCTGGGAAGCCATCTGGCCCTGGGCTTTTGTTTGTTGGGGGATTTTTGATCACTGCTTCAATTTCCTTAGTGGTTATGGATCTGTTCAGGTTTTCTATTTCTTCCTGGTTCAGTTTTGGTAGTTTATAGGTTTCTAGGAATGCATCCATTTCTTCCAGGTTATCTAATTTGCTGGCACAGAGTTGCTCATAATATGTTCTTATAATTGTTTGTATTTCTTTGGTGTTGGTTGTGATCTTTCCTCTTTCATTCATGATTTTATTTGGGTCCTTTCTCTTTTCTTTTTGATAAGTCTGGCCAGGGGTTTATCAATCTTATTAATTCTTTTGAAGAACCAGCTCCTAGTTTCGTTGATCTTGTTCTACTGTTCTTTTTGTTTCTATTTCATTGATTTCTGCTCTGGTCTTTATTATTTCTCTTCTCCAGCTGGGTTTAGGCTTTAGTTGCTGTTTTTTCTCTAGGTCCTTTAGGTGTAGGGTTAGGTTGTGTATTTCTTCTTTCTTGAGAAAGGCTTGTATTGCTATAAACTTTCCTCTTAGGACCGCCTTTGCTGCATCGCAAAGATTTTGAACAGTTGTGTTTTCATTTTCATTGGTTTCCATGAATTTTTTAAATTCTTCTTTAATTTCCTGGTTGACCCATTCATTCTTTAATAGTGCTCTTTAGCCTCCATGTATTTGAGTTCTTTCCAACTTTCCAAAGAGGCACTCTTGAACATAGACTGGAATCTACATAAGACAATGTGTTTATTGTTTTTTAAATTGCAAATAACAATTTTATAATCAGACCAGCCTGGGTTCAAATTCTGACTGTATCACTTAATATTGGAGACACTTGAAGGAAGCTTGACATACCCTTTCTCAGTTGATTTCTAAAAAGAGGAATAATAAAACCGACTTTGTAATGCTGTTGTAAGGACTAGGGGTAATTTATGTTAGATGCTAGAATGCTGCATGGGCAAAATAGGTGCTCAATTAATGGTAATTTGCTATTCTTCGAGGGGCTTCTCTAGTATAAGGAAGAGGGCACCCTCGTGTAAAACGAACACGATATTTGCTTCTGTGGAAGCAAGGGGCTCACTTAACAAAATGGGTAATCTAGCTTTGTACAGTAAGCATTCAGTAAATTCTAGTGAACCTAGCAGTAACAGACTGTTTCATGTTTATACCAGAAGAAGAATATCTTTCTTTTTCCCTAAACAGCTCATGAAGATCATTGTCTTCAAGTGCTCATTGTGCTCTGATATTCTCAGTTAATAAAACACAGTGTCTAACGAACAATATACTCTTAGCTGCAGATTACTAAATCAAAAGCTATTAACTGGAATGTCAAGGCTTTGATTATACCATTATGAATGGTGCTTATAATATGACCTTGGTTACTGAAAGATCTGAAAGTATCTTCTGAATCATCAAAGACTAAATTGACTCAGTGTGATTTTTCCATTGAGCATATTTGCAGCATTCAAAGCCTTTGAAAATGGTAGCCTAGGGAAGCTCCTTGAGGGAAGGCCAGGATGTTCTTGGTTATTGTCTAATTATCTACATACACAATGCCTGGAGAAGTAGGAGTTCAATAAATATTTGTTGAACTTAAAAATAGGGGGTGGGGTGGGAGTTGGTAAGGTATGTAGCATATATGGCAATTCAATCTTCTACCTAGGGATTTAATTAGAAAGAAAAACATATTGCTAAACCACAATAGAAAACAGAGGCATCATTAAAGGTTAGGTGCCTTAATATTAGTATTTAAATAGCAGAATTTATTTATGAAATGGAAATTCTCTAGTTATGCTGCCAGGGTGGGGGGGCGTCACCTTATTATTTTCTCATCTGTGTGAACAGTGATTTCTAAAGATAGATAAAAGTGCAAGAGATAGGTTTCCTAAACATGCAGGCATTCCCCAAATTTGGCAATATTACTTTCACAAAATCAGCACTTTAAAAAATTATATGCTGACTCTACAACTGATTTTTACACACCAGATTTAGACTTTAGAGCAGCAACTAATGATTTAATATCTCAAGTCATCATCTGTATAGCTGCCTGCCAGACAACAATTTACTGTTGGCATCATTACTTCATTTGTCCCCAAAGCAGTTTGTATGATTAAAAATATATATATTTTATAATGTTTCCATTATAGTTTTATAAAGATGTTGCTACTAGAAATAAGAAGTATAGTTCTGATAAACTTCATAACACTGAAGTAAAGAAAATAATTATTAGGTATAATTATTAGGTAATCCAAACCAGAACACATTAACCTCCAATTAGAAGTTTATTTAACTCAAGATGTTCAGAGATCAGAGGTATGAAATGTTGCAAGTACATCAAGTACATCATCAAAGATTAGCTCGAAATAAATTCTCAGGTTGTGAATTTGCAATATTTTATAGGTTTCTCCTTATTACGTATAAATCCATATACATATATAACTCTTCAGAAACATATTTTGTAAAACAGAAAGGAATCACCTCTAATTAAACAGGGAGCTTGCAGGTATAACAGAAAAAAGAAGACTTTAGAAGCTTTTGGCTCTTTGTCCCCTTTTCTGTAAACTTATATATATATATATATATATATATATAGGCCTGCCTTAAAATGCTGGTATATTTTGTTTGTAACATATACATATTCTTTTTCTTCCACTCAGGTGGAGACAAAGTGAGATTTCTTAAATCTTAGTGAGATGATGATGACTTTTGAAATGCAAAAGGGGCAGTTCTACAAGCCTCAGTCCCCAAAGATCAGCTTTGCTGTAGCTAATCGTGAAGATAACTTAAGAGAAGGCAGCAGAGTGACATATGTTGAGAAGAAATGAGTAGCCGTCATACCTAATACATTACTTCACCCCTTATGTCGAAAGCCATGCTGACAGTCTCCCCTAGCGGGCCTTGTTTTTCACCAACGCCCTGACCGTGCCAGATCTGGGCATCTCTGTGCCAGCCATGCAGAGCTGTGCCAGGCCCACTCACAGGCCCTCTGCCACCTCCCAAGTGCCTTCCTCTGACCCATTGCCAGTTCCTGGGCTGCCCCAGAACCTGCAGCCAAGGCTCCTTTTGTCTTTCTGGAACATCTGCTTACAAAGAAGGGAGTTTTCCCCCAAGTCAATGTTTTCTTTTCCCATTTCCCTTTTGGATCTCAATCTCTCCTATGTGTTAACCTAAACTTACTGACATGCTTTGTGTGAATTTTTGTTTTGAACCAGACGCATCAAATTGAACCTAGTGTTCTTGGGAAAATCATAAAATGACTGCTTGAGCTGATATTTTATTGAATTAGGACATATATTACAACATCTGTTTCATAGTTACTATAATAAATAATGTTTCACTTCTCAAGACTTGAGTTATAAAAATAATTGATTTTGACATTAGCCCATCTATTTAATATGGGCTATAAAGTGCTCAAAAAATTCTAAATAATATGATGGCCTGACAAAGGAGGCAATTGGCTAGCTGGATGAGGACTCTGGAGTTCTGTCTGGGGGATCCTACAGAAATAAAGTGACAAAGACCATAGGTATAGCTGTCTAGTCCTGATGTTTGTTTATCCATCCAGCAGAGCTTAGGGTAAAAGCCCTGTATTTGTTTCTATGGTTATAAACGGTCCCACCCTTCTGGACATTTACATTGAATCAGCCAGCCAGTTGTGCAAAAAAAAGGGTCTGGGAGTAATTAAAATAAGAGTTTAAATTTTTTTTGTCATTTTACCATTCTTTATCAGACTCTGACAAAACCCACCTGAGACAAGAACAACACATCTGGAAATGGTAAATATATTCTTTATTTCTATACCAGCTAACTTTGCTATCTATACTAGCAAACAGAAGAACACACAAGTAATTAATTCTAGCTATTAAAGTTATATGGGTCAGGTGTCCCTCCCTACACCTCACCAGCTGTGTTTGCCCCAGGAATGCAAACAAGTCCACGCAGGCCTGGCCCACTGAGGGGTGGCCCAGGGAGGGCCTGAGTGGTGTGAGGAATCCTGGAGGCTCCTGGGAAAGAACTCTCTCTGAGGAGAGGCAAGGTTTGTTCTAATAGCAGTGCTTCAGCTGTCAGAGATGGGGAGGATATGAACAACCAAGCATCTATCACTCAGATTTGTCCTTCAATGTCCTCTTCAAGAACTGGCAATGAGGAAGTTTCCAGAAAAGATGAGGCAAGCCTCTGTGATGTTTTGGGAAGTGAGAGACTCTTGCCTGGCACACAGTGACTCGAGAGCTCTGATGGCATAGCAGAGAACTTGTGACGGCAGAAGAACCAGCACTGGAAATCCCTAAGAACCTGTTTGGCAGGAAGAGAGGGATGGCGGGCCTTAGGCAGGCATTTCAATATGGCCCCACCACCACAATTGTGGCATACTAATTTTTTGAACTTTATTTCTATTTTGCATTGGAAAGGGATGATGTGGTAGTTGTGGTTCTGAGAATATCAAGAACTTGAACCCCACTCAGTTTTCAGAAGAAGGCCAAGGGCTCCAACACTTGCCTGTTGCCCCAGCAGAGCCATCCACCTTATGGAACTGCACAGGCTTGGGTAATGAGCGTATCTGCAGGCCCTTCCCAAATATTTGGAACCACGTACAACCCCTAAGACTTCCCCAGGACCCACAGGGCCCCCAGCAGTGATAGATTAGGTATTCTAGTCTGGCAGAATGGAAGCTATAAACATAATTAATTTGATTTGGAAAAATTCTGTTGGAGTGTGTCATTTCTCAGGTTAGAGTATTGTGGTGGAATCACATCCATGCCAACTACATTGGGGGGTGTGGAACAAAAGAAATTCTATGACTGCTAATGACTCCATTTTTGTTCCCAGGCTAGAACAAAAAGGTTTACAAAACCAAATGCTAAGAAGTTGCTGAGGTAACCGTCTCCAGCGAAAGCCAAACACCAAAAACTTATGTAGAGTAAGTGGTAGAAAAGAAATGTGTGTTGCAAGGAAAAGAAAACACATATGGCCTGAATCTGGCCCAGTTACAAGCACCAATTTCTAAATAAAAATCTCTTATTTATCTGGTAAACTGTTGATTAAATAGCAGCAGTAATCACAGACTTTAGTTTTACCTCTTCCACGAAGCAGGTAAACTCCTCTGTTTTACTCCTGCTGACAACCTGCCCACCCTCATTCATGCCAGTTGTGCCTGATCTATAAGCTCCAATATGGGCTAAAGGGCATCATGCACCGTGAAGAAGGCCTGCACACAATTGCCTTACAATCACCACCATTGTGGTCAGACATGAAGAGAGTGAGCATGGAAGTCAGATATTTACCGATGTTAGGCCAGTCTAGGAATGTCCATCCTCAAGGATGTGAGGATCTGGGGTCGGGGAGGAGGAGTCAGTGTTTTATTTTATACAAATCACACTTAATTACCCAACAAAGTTTGGTGAACAGTCTTGAAGGCCAAGTCTAGAAGAGTTGTGAGAGATCCATGGCATAAAAGAACATCTTAGAATTTCTGTTTGTATTTGTATCTTGTTTATAAAATCCTCAATCATTTTAAATAGATGGGTTGACACTGGTGCCCATATTCTATGGGTCAGAAGATCAGGAGCCATAAACGGAAGATGATGTAGCAATCCCAAAACACAGTGAGACTGCCTGCTTAGCTCTTACTTGTGGGTTTGCTTTCAGTATGTTAAGACTTAACCACTACGCCCAGTTAAGTGGATGTATAGATTATATTGTCTAATTCACAAAATGGGCAAGAGGATTAAACTTATTCTTAAAATGAAGTCCCAAATTGAAGTATGCCCAATAATGCAAATATGTACAATTAGATATGGGCCACTTTCCTTCAGTTATGAATTGAAAACAAAATTAAGAAGAAAATCCTTCCAGAAGTTGTTTAGAATTATGAAGGACAGGATTTGAAACTATAAATTCACAGTACTCTTGTTGAAGTTGAACCTTGCATTAATAGTATAAAGTCACTTAGGATATTAGCTAATAATGTTTAGAAGCACCACTATCAGCTAGTCATTTATAAACTGAGAAACTAGCACATATTAATATCACTTTGGTGAGGGAACATATTTTTGTGTTATTAATTTTAGAAATAAAGTTGTTTATTTCACCTTTATCTTACTTGTTCAACTCCTTTTTTTGTCTCTTTTATATTGTGCATATGAAAATGTAAGAAAAACTTCTAATATGGGTGGATTGATGAAGTTCAGAGACCATTGATGTAACTGCAAATCAGGAATGTACACAAACATATTTCACAGAGTGCTCTGCTGTCTTAACCTGCAACCATGATTAAATCTTTCCCTAAAATTGGGCCTCATGTATTTAATTAAAGAAAGGATTCTGAAACTAAGAATAAAATTTTGCAACCACTGTGCTAGGCAGTCTTATACCTTAATCTATAATGGGTAGAAAAAAAAAAAAACTCTGCCCATTTTAGAAATATGCTCCTAATCATTTTTTATCCACTGGAAACATAAAAACCCTGTTGTTAGAACTTTAAGTCAATAGAATTGCCAAGACTCCACTAGTTCTTCCATGGAAGCTCGAGAGTGAAATGTTCAGGGAGATACACAGGGAGAGCAGTTAGGTTTATTGTCCGTATGTGACCATGAGATCTGATAACAATATAATTGCAAGTATGAAGATATAACATATATTTTACTAAACCATTTTTAACCTAACTAGCTAAATCAGCCCTCAGCCAGACATATTTTTAAAGCCAAGATAAAGGTCAATCATACTTTTAGTATTGAAGTCTTATCCTTTAAGATGCTGACATAAGTCATTTGGAAACAAAAAGAAAATGGTTTTTGGGATGCCTGGGTGGCTCAGTCAGTTAAGCGTCTACCTTCCGCTCAGGTCATGATCCCAAGGTCCTGGGATCGAGTCCCGCATTGGGCTCCTTGCTCAGAGGGGAGCCTGCTTCTCCCTCTGCCTGCCATTCCTCCTGCTTGTGCTCTCTCTCTCACACACAAATAAATAAATAACTAAAATCTTATAAAAAGAAAAGAAAATGTCTTTTTAAAATCTGAATTCTTTTCACTCCTCTGTATGCTTGAAAATGTTCATAATGTGATGTTGAAAAATTGGCGTTTTTCTGGCTTACAGGTAGAGACATAATTTAATGTTTAAATGTGTAGAAATGCATATCCCAGAAGAGCATAAATTAGAAATGCAGATATTAATAAGGATCCTTTAAACTTGCTTCTTCTATTTGTATTATAGCCCTGTACATGTGAAAAATATATATGGGATTTTAAGAGGAGACAAATACATCAAGTGTGATATCCACACTCTACATACTAATGAAAATAAGTTGTAGGAATTATGATGGAAAAAATTATTAAATTCTAACTAAACTCAGGTAGAAACATAGAATTTGAGAAATGGAATTCATCCTGCCTCTCATTTTATAGAAGAGGGAGCAGAGTCCCAGAGAAACTAAATGCCCTCGAGAGCTGTGTGGCTTATGTGCAGAGCCCAGTGCAGTGGGCTTCCCACCACATCAGGAGATACGTCCACATCTATATCTAAATCTAGCTACGTCTATCTATACCCATGTATGGATATCCATACATATACATCGATATTTTTAATGGCATTAAAAATAAAATTAAATTAAATAGTAATTTTTTTTTCACTGGCAGGACCCTCCTCTCTTTGTATTTCCTCTTAATAAGGGATAGTGGCCTCCAGGGACAATAAATCAAGATAGTATTTTTTTCTGGTAGGAGACTGTGATAGTTCATGAAGATTGACATCATGACTGCTTGAAGCCTGGAGCTTCTCACTTCAGGTGCAGGATGATTGGCTACACCTGCTCTTCTATTTGCCCTGGTTTTATACCTTCCCTCTGAGTCAAGGCTCCACTGACTTGATTCCCATTTATTAAGCACCTAAATGGTGCCAGATGCTAAGGATTTACAGGAGAAATGGACCCCATCTCCACCGTGAAGGATCTCCGTTAGGTGGCTAGGGAAGCAAGTATTCACCTCCTTCCCTCACACTTTATTCCCACTGTACTGAGGGTCTCAAAACTGCAGAGCAATGAATCCTGTGGGGTTGCACCTGTGACATGTGAGTGTTCAGGTGAGGTTAATAATTTGGCATCCCTCCAAGTGATATTCTTTACATAGTTTCTAGACATTACCAAGAGCAGCAGCTAAGTGCAAGAGAAAGGAAGTAAAATGAGACTATTATCCCTGTTCAGTGTTGCTTCTGTGGTGTTAATAGCATTGGGCAAACTTTCTACACTGAGAAAGCTGGAAGAAGGGTGCAGGTGGAGCCATACCTAACATCTGTATTGTATCTAGCCTTTATGTTGACAGACACTTTCTCTCTGAGGGTATGTCATGATCGTGTGGTGTGTCGAATTCTGTGATGGATGACGTTGTAACAGGGTTCTCTTTTATAGTCTCTCCCCTTCTCTCATTTCAATTCTTGCCCTGTTACACAGAATTCTATGTCTCTAGAAGTTAAATATCTAGAGATTTTGGCTTCTCTGGTGTGAAGCCACCTGAAAATGGCCTAGGTCTTTGATTCTCATAGAATTCTGGCATATGCTTACAACAAGATATTTGATTGGTTCAAACAGGTCAAAATGAGTATGATTGGTCTATAGGCCCTTTCTAGACATTCAGATGCTTGGTTTGACAGGTCTGCTTAGATAATTTTTGGCCCCATGAAATGATAGACACTTTCTTTTTATGGTATTAGAAATAGGGTATCTTCAGAGGATTCATTATTTCTTTATCCCTCCCCACACTTCCCACACTTCCCTCTTGCTTCCCAGAGGTGTAATTTTTCTTTGGGCTGTGCCCAATCCCTTCAATAATGCAAGGCAAAAGATGTCTCACAGCAATCAAACTAATGAAATATAAAAGGTTATTAAGAGAAGAGAATTCCATAAATATCTATAGGGCAAAGGGACCATGAGCAATCAGCTTCATGAGCATATAATAGTATGACTTTGTATCTTTCATGAGGCTCTCTGAGTGCTTTATGTAGTAGTCAGTATTATTAGTCTAGTTTACAGATGAAGACATTGACACATAGAGAGAGGTGTATTCCCAAGGTCATATGCTGAGTCCAGGGCAGAGCAGCAAGAAAAAGAGTGAGCAGATGTCCTATAAAGCTATATTTATACCAAGGTTGTTTCAAGAAGAGAAGAACAAAGCTTGTGAGTGAAAACAAAGCTATTACAGCTAGCAGCACCACCTATTTCTCTTAGTCCAGACAAAGGTTTGAGAGAGGAAAGAGAGAAAAAGAAAGCAGTGTTTGAATTTACCATACATGATGGGAGAGAAAGATACTTGTCTGGCATTTGGTTTTAAAACGTTTTAGGCGATAACTATGTAAATAATTAATATGAACCAAAGTAAAACTTATGTCATTTAACATCAACTTACCTTTTTCCTCCCCTATTTTAATCCTACAGCCTCCTCCAGACCTACCATGTGCCAGGTACAGCACCATAGCTCATGTCTCTTCATAGTGCCTGGCACGTTATAAGCTCTCCAAGAGCTATTGAATGTAGGCAGATAGAAAGGAAGATATTAATGCCTATCTTAGTATTAATTACCATCTCAGTGATAAGAATTTCAGTAAAGAACAAATAATTTGGACAGAGCCACACAAGTAGTTCATGGTAGAGCTGGGATTTTTTTTTTAGCTTTTTATTTTTTTTTATTTAAATTCAATTAGCCAACATATAGTACATCATTCGTTTCAGATGTAGAGTTCAATAATTCATCAGTTGCATATAACACCCAGTGCTCATGACATCATGTGCCCTCCTTAACACCCATCACCCAATTACCCCATCCAATTACCCCACCCACCTCCCCTCCAACAACCCTCAGTTTGTTTCCTACAGTTGAGTCTCTCATGGTTTTTCTCCCTCTCTGGTGACTTACCATTCAGTTTTCCCCCCCTTCCCCTATGATCCTCTACACTGTTTCTTATATTCCACATATGAGTGAAACCATATAATAATTGTCTTTCTCTGATTGACTTATTTTGTTCAGCATAATATCCTCCAGTTCCATCCATATCAACGTACATGGTAACTATTCATCCTTTCTGATGGCTGAGTAATATTCCATTGTATCTATGAACCACATCTTCTTTATCCATTCATCTGTTCATGGACATCTCAGCTCTTTCCACAGTTTGGCTATTGCAGACATTGCTGTTATAAACATTGGGGTGCAAGTGCCCCTTCAGATTAATACATTTGTGTCTTTGGGGTAAACATCCAATAGTGCAATTGCTGGGTCATAGGGTAGCTCTATTTTTAACTTCTTGAGTTTTCTAGAGTGGTTGTACCAGCTTGCATTCCCACCAACAGTGTAAGAGGATTCCCCTTTTGCTGCATCCTTGCCAACATTTCTTGTTTCCTGACTTGTTAATTTTAGCCATTCTGACTGGTGTGAGTTGATATCTCATTGTGGTTTTGATTTGTATTTCCCTGATACAGAATGATGTGGAGGATTTTTTCATGTGTCTGTTGGCCATTTGTATGTCTTCTTTGGAGAAACGTCTGTTCATGTCTTCTGCCCATTTCTTGACTGGATTATTTGTTTTCTGAGTGTTGAGTTTGATAAGTTCTTTATGGATCTTGGATACTAGCCCTTTATCTAAGATGTCATTTGCAAATATCTTCTCCCATTCCATAGGTTGCCTTTTAATTTTGTCAACTGTTTCCTTTGCTGTGCAAAAGTTTTTTACCTTGATGAAGTCCCAATAGTTAACTTTTGCTTTTGTTTCCCTTGCCTTTGGAGACATGTCTAGCAAGAAGTTGCTGCAGCTGAGGTCAAAGAGGTTGCTGCCTATATTCTCCTCTAAGATTTTGATGGATTCCTGTTAGAGCTGGGATTTTTAACTCCTTCCATGTCCTCAAGCTACAGGGCTTATCAGAGTATTTCAACCACATACTGTACTCTTCTTAGAAGAGGTCCAGTAAATGTAAGGATCGCCATTTGGTTACATTTCCAGCAATATTCAAGTATCTCATGACCTTTCCCTATGCCACACTGTCTAGGTCCACCTTAAATCCCTCAAAATGGTTTATGTCACTAGTTTAGCAATGAAATATCATTTCACTGTGACATCTCTAGTGCTATGATTTTATTGAGCCTATCTTATAACTTCAATTTTAGGTTCTTTGAAGGTACAGGGCTTGTGTTATTTAACTTTGTGCATTACCCTCAGCATCTTGTGCTGTGTTATCCAATAGTAGTAGATATTTAAGATTTTTAGCAAATGGGTTAAAATGAAATGACATCCTTGGTGCTACTCTGTGATTGGACATTAAAAGACACCAAGGAGATTTCTAGAATTCTCACAGCCAGCATCTTATCACTGTAAGGACCACTGAAGCAATAATCAGACCTGGCCCATGAGACAGACCCCCCCCCCCAAATAAAGAAATCTGGTATATCAAGATACAGTAGTCTCTATACTTTGCTCCTTCTTCCTAAATAAACAATGGCATTCATTTGGGTCAAAGTGATAGAATTCAAAAATTCAATACTTTTTTGGTCCTGCTAGGAATGAGAAATGTTGGCCTACATTATATCCAAATGGGGATATTTTTACAGTTCATATATGTTCCTTTGGTGTAACTAGAAACCATGTATGTGACCATTTCCCACATCTATAACATGATTGGTGGTTTCCACTCTCATCAAAGTGAAAGGAAAACATTGGTTGTACCAAGGGGGGTAGGAGGGGGCACAGAGCCAATGTGTTCCAATGGCCTAAGCACAAAGTATGGTTTACAAAAAGTATCCAATGGCTGTACTAATCCAAAGAAGTTGGTAGGCCATGTTTGTTAAGTGTGGAACTTTCTTGCACAGGTACTGACAGCTGGTAATAAGATACAGAAACTGTTACCACATCAGTAGCCCCAATCCTTCCTGGCCTGGATCTTTCCCAAGATTTGTGCCCTCTGCTACCGTGTTTATGATACACAGCACAGCATGGGCTGCTGAACGTGCCCATTTTTCAGTTCAAGGGGTGCTCAACCATTTCTTCCACATCTTTACTCATGAGAAATGATTTTCCAAATTCTTGGATGCTGGAAATGACCCAAACATAGCTCACTAAACTAATTTCCCTCAGAATTTTTAACTGCATGTGCATTTGAGCATAAACACTATCCATATGTTTCTGATTCATTTACACTGAACTCATCAAAGGACTGTGTTGTAAGAGTTGTTTGATGTCCAAGAATACTTGAGGGTTTTTTTTTAAATGGAATTTTATACTTTCTTTCACCATTTTTCTTAGGAAGCCAAACGCTGTTGAGAGTAAACAAATTTGGACCCCCAAGGATCTGGGGTTTACCCTTATATTCAAAACTCAGGAGGATAGTTTGACAGCTTGGCAGGAAAGGCATCACTAGACTTGGGTATATCTTGGCACTATTCCCCAAAGGATAGGAAGGACTTAGCGTGAGCAGGGAAACCCCTTTCAGGAGACCTTCTTTCATTTGGTGGTTTATTCATTCAACTCCAAAAAGTTATCGCAAACTCTTGGAAACTACTTGGGGTCTCTCCCTTGCCAGTGTGAAGAGAGAGCTTTAACATGTTGCTACTGTAATTGTCCTTCATTTTTTTGGAGGGGAACTACAGGAAGTTCTTTAGGGAAACAGTATTTGTCCACCTAAATGCATCATGTCTGTCTTACATTTACATGCTAAAAAGACAAGACAAGCATCTCTGGCTACAGCTGAGAACTAATTAAAGTTGCTCTTTTACAAACATTATGTGGTTCATTCCATTCTTCCTTGATTAAGAACAAAGGAGAAGGGAGTCATTTATTGCCATGAGTCACTTGAGGTACAATGGAAGGAATTCCAAGACGCTGCTGAGACAAAACAAAACTGACATTATGAAAGCCATGTCTAAACACTAATTTAAACTGTCAACTTACTACCAAGGAAGACTCCTCACAGACAGAATTAAAGCTTTAAAGACCTCATAAATCACTGAGGAGATTAGCACCAGCACGAATGAGTTAAAATGCATTTCTGCCTTCAGTGTTGGAGTGTGGTTCAAAGCAGTCCTCTAGGATTTGATGGGAAAATTAGTTGTAATAACTAGGAAGAGAAAAATTCTCAAGTATAGCTTCTTGGGGATTTCAGAGTGTAAGCTTCACCCACCGCAGTTATTCCAGGTACTTGAGTTAGTGAAATAAAATATAGACGTTTTCAGGACCTAGGATATACTACAATAAAAATGACTTGAAAACTGTTAGAAATCAAAAACATTATTTACAAATACCAAACATTTTTCCAACCCCCAAACCGCTAAAAATAGCTAAAATGTCAATCTAAATGTATGACTCAGCAGCGGTTTTAACACCACTTTGTCCATCTCCTATTTCTTATTTGTGCCTCTCTCCAAGAATCCTGCTGCATATGTATTACTCTCCGGCAAGACCCATCACCATGACCCCCATTAGGTGGAGTTTCCAAACTCTATTGCCAAACATCAAGAAGTCTTCAGAGAAAACTTTGTTGGGATTTCCATTAATTTTTATATTTAAATATTGCCTCTTGAATATTAAAGGCACTTCTCACTCCAGTGTGAGCAGCCTCACCTGCTGCTGAAGGGGGGCATAAGGGTTTCCTGCCCCCCAGTGGTCTGTACCCAGAGTGGCTGAGAAACTGCTATAACAGAGAAACCACTGGGAGTTGTGCAACCTTTCAAGAGAGAAGAGGCAGAGAAATGTGAACTCTAAGATTTAAATCACACTGTGCTAACGCTTCTCCCTACTCCCAAGGTCTCAACTAATCATTTCTCTATGGGTTCTTTCCCAAAGACCCCATAAAATAAAACTGTTTCCTAAGTCACTGGTGCACTTTAGATGATCTCTTTGACTTGGATCTTATCACATCTCTCCCTGTCCAGGAATGACTTTCTGAAGTACATGTTGAACTGGTCTCTTCCTTCCCCAAGTCGGAAACTTTTGCATGCGGTAATTTTATTCCATTCCTTGATTTTTTTTTCTTTTGGCTTAAGTCAAAGTGATACAGAAATCCACATGGAAAAGAGTGGAACATAATTGCTACAGTCTTCGGACTGAACCCACCCTTATCCAGGATACAGCTGCTATGTCCTCCTCTCTTCTCAGGCACTTTGCTTCTCTCCCTCAGCCCCCCTCCCCCATTAGCAGCAGTAGTCAGAAGCAGTCAGAAATGGCTTAAGGGCTAATACAGAACACTAACCAAACATTTAAGGAAACATCTTAAGGTGGCACCAGTTGATTCAACCTCATGCATCCAGCTATAGGACATTCACTCACAAGTTCCAAGTCAAAAAACTTAGACCCCAGCTTGGACACAGGTCTTAGGACCCTGTTATAGATGTGAATTCCTCCAGAAGCTTTTTGTTCAGGGTTACATCTATGTCAGTCTTCTGCCCAATGGGAATCTTAGTTTAACTTTTTAGTGGTGCTACAGAGGTTGAATTACAGTCATATTACTCAAAATTCAGTTCTTCAATGCCAAAACTATTGCACTTTATTCCTTTCTGGAAGAGAGACAGGAAGCATGCAATGTAATCGAGATCCCTCCTTGGGCTCCCCTTCCAGATTCTAAAATAAAACTCAGATCAGAAACTGCAGAAGTGGTTTCAATAAAAAGAGCATCTTGCTTCTTTGAGGCCAGGCTTGATAGCATGCCCATAAATCCCCACAGAGCCACAGACTCATCCTCAAACTACCCTTTGGCCAATTATAAGATGGAAGACACTCAGTTCCATCCTCCACTCCCAACAAGACCACCACTCTGTCTCACGCCTTCTGAACTCGCTCCAATTGGCAAGTGGTAATTGCCACAAAACTTCCACATGAGAATCATAAGAGGTGCCTTGTCTGAAGACAGGAAGAGAAACTCAACAGTGAAATCTACCTGAGTATGACACCCTCAGAAAGGAACTGAATTATCAAGATCTGCTCTCTGCTTCTGAATTACATTGTCTTTTTTTTTTTTTTTACTGATCACTGGATCTCAAAGCTGAAGCTGTGTGAAAATCCCACTAGCCCAGTTCAAATGGCTTGAAGTTATTTCCAGGCTCTTAATTCATCATGAACTCATAGATGTGTTCAGACTCCTGTGGTTCCTTTTAAGATTTAGTCCATAGAAAAGTATACCATGTATTAGGCAGAAACCCTGGCATTGGAAAGGGTATGGCCTGCCAGCACTTGAAGTACAGATGAATGATTTGATTTGGTTACACTATTTAAAGCTCTGAGTGTAGGGAACACCTTGCATAGCCAGAAACCATGCTTTCTGTTTATAGGTCAAATGACTAGCCACTTAGAGAATCATAAAGATCATATTTGGATTTGGCCATCTCTTGCTGACATTCCTCCTGTGTTTGTAAACATTGCTGACTTTGACCCCAATTTCTCACAAATCCATGACCAACACCAAACAGCCACAAAGGAGCTGCAGAACATAATGTGATTCTGTAATGCAAAACAGGATGGCTTGCTAAATGTGCAGATCTGCAGAGAATTCCTGACATAATCCTTCTTATGTCTTTTATGATAATCATTTCCATCTTCAGAACACACGCAAACAGTGCTCCTTGGACGTTGCTTCTGGAGGCCGGACTGCAAACCCTTCTGCTGAGGGAACTGCATATGATAGGGCACTGGGGCAATGAGTACATGAACAGGACGTGATATTTCCTGCAGAAGTAGAAACAAGCAAAGAAAAACCAGAGACTGATTAGCTGGAGGATGCTTCTGCAGAAGGAAAACATGAAATAGCAACCACTCTCCCCAAAACATGAAGATCAGCTTCAGTCATAACTAAGTCATCCATGTATTCATTTAGTGGACATCTATTGAGTGCCTATTATGTGCCATAAATGCACCATTTGGGAAAGGACCATTTACAACCAAGAAACTATGAGTTGAAACCTATTAGTAATATCGTATTTTTAATAGTCATGCCAAACAAAGTCAGTCTCACTTATCAAGGCATAGAAATAGAACCTTCACAGTGGGCCAGGAATATTTATTTAAAATATACTTACCACTTTCAAATAGGTAAAAACTATAAAACATTGGGTAGACTGGAAATGGGAGGGGCCTGCACTGATTATGTAAACAAAGGGGAAAAAGTTGGATCCTAATGATTCCACCTAGTCAGAACCTTGTAGAAATGCTGTCTAGAATTAACTTTTCCCAACTTCAATTGTCAGGACACATGGATGGCTTTCCCCTAGGAAGTCAGTTCTGTAAAGAAAATGTGTGAAGATCCCTGTATCTTATATTAAAAACCCCCATCTAGTTCAAGGACTCCTGGGTGGCTCAGTGAGTTAAACGTCTGCCTTTGGCTCAGGTCATGATCCTGGGATTGGGCCCTGTGACAGGCTCCCTGCTCAGCAGGGAACCTGCTTCTCCCTCTCCTTCTACCCCTCGCCCCCGGTCATGCTCTCTCTTGCTTGTTCTCTCTCTCTCTCAAGTAGATGGATAGAATCTTAAACAAAAATACCAAACAAACAAAAAACACCCTGTCTAGTGCAGTTGAGAGGGAACCTAGTCAAGTGGGCACAGGACCGTGGTCCTGAGTTAAGTTCCTTTGTCCTATATCTGATGGACTTTAAGGAGAATTTTGCCCTTGGATTATTTATACCATTTGAGAAAAACAAAGAAGCACTGATCTGATCTAGGACAAGTGTATAATCATGGGCATATTTTATTCATACAATTGACACTATTTGTACCTTGGGGATGAGAGAATTTCAAATCTCAAAGATCTTTTTTTTTACTTTAAATTTTTTATTTTTATGTTAATCACCATACATTACAACATTAGTTTTTGATGTAGTGTTCCATGATTCATTGTTTGTGCATAACACCCAGTGCTCCATGCAGTATGTGCCCTCTTTAATACCCATCACCAGGCTAACCCATCCCCCCACCCCCCTCCCCTTTAGAACCCTCAGTTTGTTTTTCAGAGTCCATTGTCTCTCATGGTTCGTCTCCCCCTCCGATATACTCCCCTTCATTCTTCCCCTCCTGCTATCTTCTTTTTTTTTCTTAACATATATTGCATTATTTGTTTCAGAAGTACAGATCTGTGATTCAACAGTCTTGCACAATTCACAGCGCTCACCATAGCACATACCCTCCCCAATGTCTATCACCCAGCCACCCCATCCCTCCCACCCCCCCCACCACTCCAGCAACCCTCAGTTTGTTTCCTGAGATTAAGAATTTCTCATATCAGTGAGGTCATATGATACATGTCTTTCTCTGATTGACTTATTTCACTCAGCATAACACCCTCCAGTTCCATCCACATCATTGCAAATGGCAAGATCTCACTCCTTTTGATGGCTGCATAATATTCCATTGTGTATATATACCACCTCTTCTTTATCCATTCATCTGTCGATGGACATCTTGGCTCTTTCCACAGTTGGGCTATGGTGGACATTGCTGCTATAAACATTGGGGTGCACATACCCCTCGGATCCCTACATTTGTATCTTTGTGGCAAATACCCAGTAGTGCAATTGCTGGATCATATGGCAGTTCTATTTTCAACTTTTTGAGGAACCTCCATACTGTTTTCCAGAGTGGTTGCACCAGCTTGCATTCCCACCAACAGTGTAGGAGGGTTCCCCTTTCTCCACATCCCCGCCAATATCTGTCGTTTCCTGACTTGTTAATTTTAGCCAGTCTGACTGGTGTGAGGTGGTGTCTCATTGAGGTTTTGATTTGGATTTCCCTGATGCCGAGCGATGTTGAGCACTTTTTTCTGTGTCTGTTGGCCATTTGGATGTCTTTGGAAAAATGTCTGTTCATGTCTTCTGCCCATTTCTTGATTGGATTATTTGTCCTTTGGGTGTTGAGTTTGATAAGTTCTTTATAGATTTTGGATACTAGCCCTTTATCTGATATGTCATTTGCAAATATTTTCTCCCATTCTGTTAGTTGACTTTTGGTTTTGTGGACTGTTTCTTTTGCTGTGCAAAAGCTTTTTATCTTGATGAGGTCCCAATAGTTCATTTTTGCCCTTGCTTCCCTTGCCTTTGGTGATATTTCTAGGAAGAAATTGCTGTGGCTGAGGTCAAAGAGGTTGCTGCCTGTGTTCTCCTTTAGGATGTTGATGGACTCCTGTCTCACGTTTAGGTCTTTCAACCATTTGGAGTCTATTTTTGTGTGTGGTGTAAGGAAATGGTCCAGTTTCATTCTTCTGCATGTGGCTGTCCAATATTCCCAACCCATTTGTTGAAGAGACTGTCTTTTTTCCATTGGACATTCTTTCCTGCTTTGTCAAAGATGAGTTGACCATAGAGTTGAGGGTCCATTTCTGGGCTCTCTATTCTGTCCATTGATCTATGTGTCTGTTTTTGTGCCAGTACCATACTGTCTTGATGATGACAGCTTTGTAATAGAGCTGGAAGTCCGGAATTGTGATACCACCAGCTTTGCTTTTCTTTTCCAACATTCCTCTTGCTATTCGGGGTCTCTTCTGGTTCCATACAAATTTTAGGATTATTTGTTCCATTTCTTTGAAAAAAGTGGATGGTACTTTGATGGGGATTGCATTGAATGTGTAGATTGCTCTAGGTAGCATTGACATCTTCAAAATGTTTGTTCTTCCAATCCATGAGCATGGAACGTTTTTCCATTTCTTTGTGTCTTCCTCAATTTCATTCATGAGTATTTTATGGTTTTCTGAGTACAGATCCTTTGCCTCTTTGGTTAGATTTATTCCTAGGTATCTTATGGTTTTGGGTGCAGTTGTAAATGGGATTGACTCCTTAATTTGTCTCTCTTCTGTCTTGTTGTTGGTGTATAGGAATGCCACTGATTTCTGTGCATTGATTTTATATCCTGCCACTTACTCAATTCCTGTATGAGTTCTAGCAGTTTTGGGGTGGAGTCTTTTGGGTTTTCCACATAAAGTATATCATCTGCAAAGAATGAGAGTTTGACTTCCTCTTTGCCGATTTGGATGCCTTTGATTTCGTTTTGTTGTCTGATTGCTGTGGCTAGGACTTCTAGTACTATGTTGAATAGCAGTGGTGATAGTGGACATCCCTACCATGTTCCTGACCTTAGGGGGAAAGCTCTCAGCTTTTCCCCATTGAGAATGATATTCGTTGTAGGTTTTTCATAGATGGCTTTTATGATATTGAGGTATGTACCCTCTAACCCTATACTCTGAAGAGTTTTGATCAAGAAAGGATGCTGTACTTTGTCAAATGCTTTTTCTGCATCTATTGAGAGGATCATATGATTCTTGTTCTTTCTTTTGTTAATGTATTGTATCACGTTGATTGATTTGTGGATGTTGAACCAACCTTGCAGCCCAGGGATAAATCCCACTTGGTCGTGGTGAATAACCCTTTTAATGTACTGTTGGATCCTATTGGCTAGTATTTTGGTGAGAATTTTTGCATCCATGTTCATCAAGGATATTGGTCTGTAATTCTCCTTTTTGATGGGGTCTTTGTCTTGTTTTGGGATCAAGGTAATGGTGGCCTCATAAAATGAGTTTGGAAGTTTTCCTTCCATTTCTATTTTTTGGAACAGTTTCAGGAGAATAGGTATTAATTCTTCTTTAAATGTTTGGTAGAATTCCCCTGGGAAGCCATCTGGCCCTGGGCTTTTGTTTGTTGGGAGATTTTTGATGACTGCTTCAATTTCCTTAATGGTTATACGTCTGTTTAGGTTTTCTATTTCCTCCTGGTTCAATTTTGGTAGTTGATACATCTCTAGGAATGCATCCATTTCTTCAGGTTATCTAATTTGCTGGCATATAGTTGCTCATAATATGTTCTTATAATTGTTTGTATTTCTTTGATGTTGGTTGTGATCTCTCCTCTTTCATTCATGATTTTGTTGATTTGGGTCATTTCTCTTTTCTTTTTGATAAGTTTGGCCAGGGGTTTATCAATCTTCTTAATTCTTCCAAAGAACCAGCGCCTAGTTTTGTTGATCTATTCTACTGTTCTTTTGGTTTCTATTTCATTGATTTCTGCTCTGATCTTTATTATTTCTCTTCTCCTGCTGGGTTTAGGCTTTAGTTGCTGTTTTTTCTCTAGGTCCTTTAGGTGTAGGGTTAGGTTGTGTATTTGAGACCTTTCTTGTTTCTTGAGAAAGGCTTGTATTGCTATATACTTTCCTCTTAGGCCTGCCTTTGTTGTATCCCAAAGATTTTGAACAGTTGTGTTTTCATTTTCATTGGTTTCCATGAATTTTTTTAATTCTTTTTTAATTTCCTGGTTGACCCATTCATTCTTTAGTAGGATGCTCTTTAGACTCCATGTATTTGAGTTCTTTCCAACTTTCCTCTTGTGATTGAGTTCTAGTTTCAAAGCACTGTGGTCTGAAAATATGCAGGGAATAATCCCAATCTTTTGGTACCAGTTGAGACCTGATTTGTGACCTAGGATGTGATCTATTCTGGAGAATGCTCCATGGGCACTAGAAAAGAATATGTATTCCATTGCTTTGGGATGGAATCTTCTGAATATGTCTGTGAAGTCCATTTGGTCCAGTGTGTCATTTAAAGTCTTTATTTCCTTGTTGATCTTTTGCTTAGATGATCTGTCCATTTCAGTGAGGGGGGTGTTAAAGTCCCCCACTATTTTTGTATTGTTGTCAATGTGTTTCTTTGCTTTTGTTATTAATTGCCTTATGTAATTGGCTGCTCCCAGTGTGGAGGCATAGATATTTACAATTGTTAGATCTTCTTGGTGGATAGACCCTTTAAGTAGGATATAGTGTCCTTCCTCATCTCTTATTACAGTCTTTGTTTTAAAATCTAATTTGTCTGATAGAAGGATTGCCACCCCAGCTTTCTTTTGGTGTCCATTAGCATGGTAAATGGTTTTTCACCCCCTTACTTTCAATCTGGGGGTGTCTTTGGGTCTAAAATGAGTCTCTTGCAGACAGTATATCTATGGGTCTTATTTTTTAATCCAGTCTGATAGCCTGTGTCTTTTGATTGGGGCATTTAGCCCATTTACATTCAGGGTAACTATTGAAAGATATGAATTTAGTGCCATTATATTGCCTGTAAGGTGACTGTTACTGGATATTGTCTATGTTCCTTTCGTCTATGCTGCTTTTAGGCTCTCTCTTTGCTTAGAGGACCCCTTTCAGTATTTCTTGGAGGGCTGGTTTCATGTTTGCAAATTCCTTTAGTTTTTGTTTGTCCTGGAAGGTTTTTATCTCTCCTTCTATTTTCAATGACAGCCTAGCTGGATATAGTATTCTTGGCTGCATATTTTTCTCGTTTAGTGCTCTGAAGATATCATGCCAGTCCTTTCTGGCCTGTCAGGTCTCTGTGGATAGGTCTGTTGCCAATCTAATGTTTCTACCATTATAGGTTACATATCTCTTCTCCCGAGCTGCTTTCAAGATTTTCTCTTTGTCTCTGAGACTTGTAAGTTTTACTATTAGATGTTGGGGTGTTGACCTGTTTTTATTGATTTTGAGAGGGGTTCTCTGTGCCTCCTGGATTTTGATGCCTGTTTCCTTCCCCACATTAGGGATGTTCTCTGCTATAATTTGCTCCAATATACATTCTGCCCCTCTCTCTCTTTCTTCTTCTTCTGGGATCCCACTTATTCTAATGTTGTTTCATCTTATTGTATCGCTTATCTCTCGAATTCTGCCCTCGTGATCCAGTAGTTGTTTATCTCTCTTTTTCTCAGCTTCTTTATTTTCCATCATTTGGTCTTCTGTATCACTGATTCTCTCTTCTGCCATTTATCCTAGCTGTTAGTGCCCCCATTTTTCATTGCACCTCATTAATAGCCTTTTTGATTTCGACTTGGTTAGATTTTAGTTCTTTTATTTCTCCAGGAAGGGTTTCTCTAATAACCTCCATACTTTTTTCAAGCCCAGCTAGTATCTTTAAAATCATGATTCTGAACTCTAGGTCCGACATCGTACTAATGTCCGTATTGAGTAGGTCGCTGGCAGATGGTACTACCTCTTGTTCTTTTTGTTGAGGTGATTTTTTTCATCTTGTCATTTTGTCCAGAGGAGAATAGATGAATGAGAGAACAAAATGCTAACAGGTTAACAACGTCCCCAGAAAATATACTCTAAACAAGTCAGAAAAGACCTGAAACCAGGGGAGAAGGAAGGGAAAGAAAGAAAAAAGAAAGAGAAAAAAAGGAAAAAGAAAAAGATAAAAACAAACAAAAACAGAAAAAACAGAATATGATCAAATATGATCAAGCTAGTGCATAGATTAGTGCCACACACTAGATTTTGGGTGTATTTTGGTCTGTTAGAAGAAAGTGCTTCCTAAAATTTTAAAGAAAGAAAGACTTGTATTTGTACAAAATAAGGGTTGATACAATGAAGGGGTGTAATATGACTGTAAAGATGAAAATTATAAAAGATTTTATAAAAGGAATTGATAAGATAAGAATTTGTTTGAAAAAAGAAAGAAGATTAAAAAAAAAAGGGCGAGAATGTGATCAGGCAGGAGACTAGAACAAAGCCATACACTAGTGATTTAGGGTATATTTTGATCTGTTAGAAGAAACTGTATCTCAAAATTTTAAAGAGAGAACAACTTATATATATATATATATATGCCAAAAATAAGGGTAACTACTATGAAGGGATAGAATATGACTCTAAAAATGAAAAATAAAAAAAAATTTTTTTTAAAAGGGATTGATAAGATGTTGGTTGAAAAAGGGAAAAAGAAAAATTCAAAAAAAAACAGTTAAAAAAATTAACTTTGAAAGACTAATGAATCATGGTAAAAAAAGCCATGAATTCTATGTGCAGTATTCCCCTAGCGCTGGAGTTCTCCCGTTCTCATTGATCGGTAACCTTGGTCTTGGCTGGCTGTTCGTACTGATCTTCCGGGGGAGGGGTCTGTTGCCATAGTTCCCAAATGTCTTTGCCGGAGGCAGAATTGCCCTGCCCTTGTCCGTCCGGGCTAAGCAATCTGCTCAGGGTTGCTCTTGGGAGTTTTTGTTCCCTGCAAGCTTTCCCTACAGCTTTGGAGGATGAGAGTGAAAATGGCGGCCTCCAATCTCTGCCCTGGAGGAGCCGAGAACTCGGGGCCCCACTCCTCAGTGCACCCCCAGAGAAAAGCAGTCAATCACTCCCATCTCCCCAGTCTCTGGCTGCACTCCATGCTCACCCGGCCTGTGACTGAGCGTTTCTGTCTCTGGCACCTGACCCTGTGTGGAGTCTCCAAACCCAACAGATCCCTGCGGTGCACTCTCCCCCTGCTCCTCCTGGAGGAAGAAGGGGAGTCTCCCCAGATCTGCCACTTGTTGGGTTCCTGCTGGAGGAGCAGTGGCCCGACTGTGCCGCGGATCATGGTTTATGGCAACCCTGAGCTGAGAGCCCGCGCCTCGGCTCCATCTCTGCAGCCGGCTTCCCTGCTCCAATACCTGGGAGCTCTGCTGCACTCAGGCACCCCTGGTCTTTCTGTGACCCTGAGGGTCCTGAGACCACACTGTCCTGCGAGGGTTCCACCCCCAGCTTAGCCACTGGAGCGACGCCCCTCAGCGGAGCCGACTTCTAAAAGTTCGGATTTTGTGCTCCGCGGCTCTATCACTCACCAGAAGTGGCCAATGGAGGCCCCCTGTCCCGCCATCTATCCTCCCGAATATCGCCTCGGATTCACTTCTCTGCACGTCCTACCTTCCAGAAAGTGGTCGCTTTTCTGTTCAGAGAGTTGTTGCTCTTCTTTTCTTTGATCTCCTGTTGAGTTCGTAGGTGTTCAGAATGGTTTGATCCCTATCCAGCTGAATTCCTGAGACCAGACGAAATCCAGGTCTCCTACTCCTCCGCCATCTTGCTCCACCCCCCTCAAATCTCAAAGATCTTATAATCAGTCTAATAGATCACCTTTTCCTGAATTTGCTTCTGAGTCATATTAGCAGTAAGTATAGTTGTAGTCCAAAACAATAGAGATGGGAAAAAAGTGGAGTATAATATACTCTAAGGAAGAGTATAATAATAAGACATGATAATAAATGCCTATATCTGGGCGCCTGGGTGGCTCAGTTGGTTAAGCGACTGCCTTCGGCTCAGGTCATGATCCTGGAGTTCCGGGATCGAGTCCCGCATCAGGCTCCCTGCTCAGCAGGGAGTCTGCTTCTCCCTCTGACCCTCTTCCCTCTCATGCTTTCTATCTCTCATTCTCTCTCTCTCTCAAATAAATAAATAAAAATCTTTAAAAAAAAATAATAAAAAAAAATAAATGCCTATATCTGCAGAACATCCTACTGTATGCAGCGTTGTTGTTGTTGTTTTTACCATACATTATTTCATATTTTTTTCTTACAATAATCTTGTGAGCTATACATTATTAATTCTTTCTGGTAGTAGGAAAAGAGACTGCTAGAGATCAAAACTTACCTAAAGTTCTACAGGTCTCACACTTAAAGTCAAGCTTCTGACTGTAAGACCTGTGGTCCTTACCTTATAATGCATTGTTGAAGGTGTTTTTAGAGACTTTCAAAGTAAAATATTTGTGTCAGTTCAGAGTAATACGATATGCAACCCAGAAACAATGTTTTTACATTGTTTTCGCATACCTGTTAATAATACCATCATCTTCACCATCATCACCATCATCATCATCACCATCCCTAATCCTGATTTGTATAGGGATCTTAAAACACACAGTGAAAATTGCCTAAGGACAGCAGTACAACATCTGCAAACTAGTATTTTGCCTTTATTGTCAGATGTTTTCTCAAGGAGCGACCCCTATGTGAATATGTCTGGGTAACTGTGCAAACTGCTCCAGGTTCAGACAAAAACTTACTCCTCAGAAGTCCCAAAACCTAATCCAATGAAAGACTTATACTACAGATGATCTGCACAAACTTCTTATCTGTATCTTTTTTCTTCCTCTGGAAATATTAAATATTACCCTAGAAACTCCATACACTTTCCTTTTTAGGTGGTAACTACAATGTCCCAGATGTTAGAACAAAATTGATGTTGCTGTTTTAGCATGGAAATGCAATTCTAAGACCTTCACAACATGAAGCCTATCAAAAAATGAGTCAGCAGGCTTTGCAGATGATATCTTTCCATTTCCTTCATTGGTAATTGAGCCCGTTTTATACAAGGAGAAAAGGAAGGCCCAAGCAAGATAATGGTTTCAGGTAAGAAATTTCTGACAGAACTATTAACTGAACAAAACCCTATAGAAAATATTCCATTAGCAACATAACTTTTCAGAAAACTAGATTCAGAAAGTTATATAACTTAAAAGAAAAAAAGATACGCCCTTGAAAGTAAACAGGTAGTTGATTTTTTCTGCTTCCATCAGAGGAAATCTTAAAATTAAGTGTGATGATTTTGTGAAAAAGAAAAAGCTAAGCCTGAGCTGAACCTGAAATAAGAAAGCACTCGGGATGAGAAGCTTCTTCAGCATTCTTACCAAGATTATGTCCCAAATCTGCTAAAATAAATTATGATAATTCAGTTCAACTTAAACTCATAGTAAGTATGGGCCATGCCCAAAGAATTGTGCTAGGTGCTAAGTAAGTGGAAGAAAGAATTCGAAGAGGTTTAAGATTCATTTATTGTCTTCGAGGAATTTATACTCTGTAAGAGCAAAGACCACCTTCTCTTTACTTCTCTTCTCTCTTCTAGTGAAGAAATGTAATAACACATAACCAGACCAATTCTGATCAGTTCACAAATGGAAGTGTTTTTGGGTAAAGTCTGAATAAATGGTGTGCTGAATTGGGAGTACTGGATTTTTCTCTAGTTCCCAGATCAAAATCAATTACAAAGGCCGAGACTTGTTAAGTCTTTTAAAATTCTGCTTCCCAGTTTCCATCTTTAAGTGGTATAAATAACATATGCACATCCTTCCTCACATAAAGAAACAGCTAAAAACTTTAAACTTCCTTTTCCAGTAGAAACTTTAATCAATCTAATGTAATTTAATCACCATTCAAATTTTAATTGCACAAACACCAAAAAGAAAGCGAAGAAGACAGATCTAGGCATTCACCAAAGTAATGGATTGCTAAGTATGTCTAGATGGCCTAATAATAACTGAATAACTCTTCTCAGCTTATAATTCAGCTATTCAAGATTAATTCCTATTATATAAAATTATGTCATCACAAATACTCTGTTCAGATTTACAGTTTGTCTTAAGATAGAATTTCACTTTGGTTAAAGAAATGAAAAATACATAACCAAAGCGAATTGTTTAATCTACTTCTTGAGATGAAATGTGGAATTAAAGTTTGAATAAAATCCAACTATAACAGCAATCTTGGATGAAAAGTTAAGTTGTAATGACAACTAAGATGAGGAAGGTTAAAAATGTTCTGAGGAAACCTATGCCCACCTACAGAATTATAGACACCCTTCAGGAAATATTTAGCATGAAGAGGTGTGTGGGAGGGGCACAAAGTTGAAGGCTGTGAGGAATGCCAAAGACTTAGATTCTTCCTCTCAAAGAGTTTATCCACCTATTTGAGAATGAAAGATACACAGGTGAGATGACCAAAGGACTTCTGTGCAGAACGAAGGTGAGGTGAAGAGGGGAAAAGAGTCCATGAAGAGACAATCAGGGACTTCTGTCTTCTCTCCTCTGAGCATGTCGATAAATCTCGAAAACTGGGAAACAATGGTGGAAAATTCCTGGGAATTTGAAAAGAAGTGTTCAAAATCTATATGTAGATATGAATTTTCCTTGGAGTCCTGGAATAATTATCATAATAGCAAGTACTCAATAAATGGATATTTATTATGACCACTGTTATTACTGTTATTAGAAATTATTAGGTTGATATGTAGAAGTTAGAGAGAGTGACTTCACAGAGCCCCACTAATCTTAATTTGAATGGGTACTTGCTAAAGACAGTGGTAAGTTATAGCTAAGATGACTACATGGCGAGTTCACTAAGACAGTCTGCGTGCACCGCGTTCTCCCACTTGAATTATAACTGACCCCCTTTCATTCTCACAAGTATCCTGTTTTGGATGATAAATACCGTGGTAACATAGTTATAGGACAGATTAAGAAATCACCAATTAGAACCACCTTTATCACTACCAGTCAATAGTCTTCCCAAAGCAGCCGTGAGACTGTCCAAGGGCAGAAGCAGATTTTCTAGGACACAAAGGAGAGTCTCTCCTCCTAGGCTCAACTTCTCCCCAGTCAAAGAGGAATGAGTATCCAGAAGGAGGCAAACTCAATTCCACCCATAGTTGAAATGGAGGACAGGAAAATTTCGATATCAAGAGTTGACACAGGGGTGCCTGAGTGGCTCAGATGGTTGGGCGTCTGCCTTCGGCTCAGGTCATGATCCCAGGGTCCTGGGATCAAGTCCTGCATTGGACTCCCTGCTCCTTGGGAGCCTGCTTCTCCCTTTGCCTCTCTCTCTCTCTCTCATGAATAAATAAATAAAATCTTAAAAAAAAAAAATAAAGAGATGACACAGCAGGTTTCGCCAAGTACAGAGAAGAAACTACGTGTTCTGGGTCAGTCTATGCTTCTGACTTTCTTCTCATTCCCTTAAGTCTATTGAATCACTGAACTGGTCATACAAGCTTACATTTACCAGAACCTCAGCTTAAGATAGAAGAGAAAAATCCAAGAAGCATACCAATAATAGTGAGGGAATCAAGAAGATCTCACCAGTTCTCTTTTGGGGGCAAATTCCAACTTTGGATAGCATCTAGTCCTAGAAATATTAACTTCAAAACAACAATAATAGAAACATAAGATGTTTTGAAGAACTAAGATTTGAAAATAACTACAAATAACTCAAGTCCGGTTTAAATAGAATCTGCTTTATATTCTCAAAGTAATCCAGGAACATGTGAAATCTGTAAAATGAGATATAAGATGAGAAGACAACAGACTGAAATAAAAAAAGAAGGCAGTTAGGAGGCATGGAAAAATATTTTTAAAGCTGCATGAGAAATATAAGGCTTTAAATAAACAGAAATAAATTTAGTATTAGCGTTAAAATGAACAGAGAAGCAGCAAAAATCAGAATTAAGCCTGTAAAAGTAAAATCTGTGACAGAGAAGGCAGGACTAAGAAACTCTCTCTGAGTGGAAAGAAAAGGACAAGGAGTTAAATCAACAAGAGTGAAGATTATGGAAAGAACACTGACAAAGGAGCTCTAGCCAATGAATAAGAAGACAAATGGAACAGATTCAATAATCAAAAATATAAAAGAAGAAAATTTTACTGAAATGAGAAAGGTCTAATTGTCCAAATTAAAATATCTCACCATGAGTCAGACAAATTTAAGAAAAGAAAACAAACCTATATGTTTGTAAGGAAAAATAAATGATTCTAACATCATTAAGATAGAAAAAAAGCTTATCTATAAAAAAATTAGACCTTTTTCTTGATATTAAATGCTAGAAGACCATGGAGTAGCAACATTTGAAAAGAAGGGTTCTGACCCAAGATCATTTAGCAACATAAAGAGATTTTCCATTCACATGGTATATTTTATACCATTCACATGGTATATTTTTCTTTTAAATTTATACTAAAAAATGAACAAAGAATCAGAAAATATAAAAATAGATATTAAATGACTTCTGGTGACATAGAAAGCATTTATGTATAAAACTAATTGAGGTGATATATGTCATACTAAAAGCAATATTTTAATAATAATTAACATGATCAAATGGCTTTAATCATAAATTTAATCAAACTAAGAGATGGGATAGAGGTGGTTTAAAACAAATAAAAGAAGATATTTTCCCCATTATATATATATATATATATATATCATAGTCGTGTGTCAGTTGATTCTTGGTTGTTAAAGGTCAATTCTAGATGAATCAAAATAGGACATAAAATTTTAAATCATTAAAAATAAATAAAATTGGTACAGAAAATACTGATTACAAGGGAAAATCAAGGGATGGCAAACAGAAGTATAAAATAAGGTAACAGAAGTAAGAACAAATAGTTATGACAATATGGTTAAACTACCTTTTAAAAAAGTAACACCCAGAATGGGACAAAATGCAACTTAGAGTTTATAAAGTCTAAAGAGAAATATACATATCAGTTTGAGAAATCTGTAAAGTAATTTGATGAATAAAGATATACACAGCTATTGCAAACTATAACAGATCTCAATATTTACATCAGATGAAGTGCAATTCAAGTTAAAACACTTTTTAAAGGGCAAATTAGGTCATTTTGTATTAACAAAGAGTAGATTTCTCAAAAAGAATATGACATTAGTATTAATACGCTAAGTAATACGTAAGAAAAAAATAAGAGTAATACATGTCTGTCTAATTAACATACTTCTTGGTGGATCAAATAGGCAAAAATGAGTAAGAATGTAAACAATTGAATTATATAATTTTAAAGGGTTCTATAATAAACATTTACCAAGCTCAATACCCAATTAACAGAAAATACACTTCCTTCTCATGTGTCCAGTTAACATGTACAAAAACTCAACACTACAGCATATGAAAAAGAAAACCTTAATTCCTGAAAGGAGAAATTATATATTATATTCTCTGACCACAGTGAAATAGAACCAAAATCATTAACAATACATGAAAAATAAAAATGCCCAAACTCTTATTTTTAACCTAATATTCTACAACAGGTCCTACTATAAATCACAAATGAGAGCAAAATAAAGATATTCTCAGATATATGAGAATACAAGGAAGATCAAAGGGGTTACCTAAGAACACTGTCCAGTAAACTGAGAGTTAATAATAAGAAAAAAACATAGCTTGAAATCCAAAGAGACCAATAAAGAGAAATCCAGAATGACTGTTGGACAACGGGCCTTGAAAGCAATTATTCTAAATTAGAACAGCTGGCTCCAAATAAACAGGAAATTATATGGGGCACCTGGGTGGCTCAGTTGGTTAAGCGACTGCCTCCAGCTCAGGTCATGATCCTGGAGTCCCGGGATCAAGTCCTGCATTGGGCTCCCTGCTCGGCGGGGAGTCTGCTTCTCCCTCTGGCCCTCCCCCCTCTCATGCTCTATCTCATTCTCTCTCTCAAATAAATTAATAAAATCTTAATAAAAAAACGGGACATTATAAATTCCAAATATTTTGATTCAGCCTTGTTTAAAATTACTGGTAAAATCATATGTCATGAGGCAAAATTGTATTTAAACTAGAACCATGAAAGCAAAAAAGATTATGGACACAACACTGTTTTAAAGATGAAGGAGAAGGTTGAAAAACTGACAGAGGAACAAAGATCCATAACCAAATGGGTGAAGTTTCTGTATAATTTAATTTATGCTTATTTGTGTCTTGTCATCAAGGAATTTAGTTTTTATCTAGTCTGTTTACCAGGAGGGAAAAAGAATGTCCAGTGATTTTCAGATAATCCTCTCCTGTGGACTAATCTATGACCTTAGAACTGTGTATATTTGCTATTGAAAACAGCACTTGTTAGAATATTTTGTCCTTTAAAATTGAATTTGCTTACCAATTTTGTATATTTATATATACAATAATTAATCCATGAACTGTGTCCTCATGGATCTTGTTATAATTCATCTAACTAGTACATAAACTGCTGATTTTCTTGCAAATTAGGAAGCATGTTTTAAGATTTTCTTAGCAGACATTTTGCCAATAAATTAGAGTTTATAGCAAATTCATTCTTAAAATACAAAACAAAATCTTTCACAGTTTCAAACAATTTATTGTCAAGAAGAAAGGAGAAGTGGATTCCAAGCAAAAGATAGAAAAACTAAAGACCTGGTTAATATTAGTGCATGGTGAAAAAAGCATATGGTTCTTCTCCCAAAAGAAAGAAGAATGGCCAAGTACAAATTCAAGGGAAAAAATACAACTGTAAAAGAAAGTCCTGGTCCAATTATGAAACAAATTAAAAATTTTTAACTAATTGTGAACATTCAGTGGAATGCCAAAAAAAAAAAAAAGACTAAACTTTGGACTTGGATATTTAATATTTGGTGAAATGGACATAACTATGGACCCACAAAGAGGAAAATAAAATACTAGAGTGCTCCCTGGCTATGTGGTAAATAACATTTATGTGGTCATAATATTATACATAAACAACATAAATCTTTGGTTCAAATTATAGAAAAAGCTGATAAGGAATCATTCCTTAAATGGAGTTACAGATCAAATTTTACAATGTAAAATTAAAAAAATCATTGATAAGTATGGGAGAATGGAAAGAAGAGGGAGGTTTATTACTGTTCCAAAATAGGAACCAAGAAGCATACTTTTAAGTATAAAGTTTAAAAGTATAATGCAAACTGATAAAAATAAGTATCAAAAATTACCATAAAGTCCTCAGTCCCACATATAAGTTCTCTAGGGTGATGACCAGTGACCTTTACTGACACAAAGGCAAAGCCTGCTGGTTGTTAAACATCCATAGCCACAGAGCTTCCAGCATGGACAACCAAGTATCATCAGAAATTTGAGGAGAATCTGTAACATCAAAGAGAAAGACCAAGAGTTAAAAATAGATATGAACTCTGGAGAAATGGGGAAATGCAGATAACTTAGAGAAATCTAACTTTAATTAGTATTCTTAGAGGAAAATTGAAAAAAGTATGCAAGTAACAATCAGAGAAAAATTAAGATCTTTCAAAGTTTTTATTTATTTATTTTAGAGAGAGAGAGCACATGACCTCAGATGGGAGAGAGGGAAAGGGAGAGAATCTCAAGCAGACTCCTCATTGAACACGTAGCCCTACCCGGAGCTTGATTTCAAGACCCTGAGATCATGACCTGAGCTGAACACTTAACTGACTGAGCCACCCAGGTGCCCCAAGACCTTTTAAAGTTTAGAAAGGTGAATGCTGAAATAAAATGATTTTAAGTTATAAGATAAAGTTTAATATATCTCCAGAAAGCAGAACTAAAAGATAAAAATGCAGGAAATATGGGAGGAGTAGAGAGAGAACATTGAAGTTCAATCCAGACATACAGAAAATCAATCCAGAAAGAAAAGAACAAGGAACTCAAAGAAGAGGAATTTATAAAAGGAATAATATTAGTAAATTTCTCAGCGCTAAAGGGCATGTCATCAAAGTAAGATGATTCACCAAGTTCTGAGTAAGATAAAACAAGAAAGATCTACACTTAAGTTTACCACCTGGCATTTTCAAAATAACATTAAAGACAACATCCAGGAAACTTTCAGAGAGAAATAAAGATTGTCTACAGAAGAAACAAGACATCTGATGCTAGGAATATTCTCCTTTGAGAAGCAGGGTCCATGACACTGAAAAACATCCAAGAAAAAAATATAACCATCCCATAATAGTGGCTCTGTGGTAAGCAAAACTTATACACAAAAAAAAACTTATCTGAAGTTGTGGGTTTTCAGTGAAGCATAGAAGACAATTATGCTTACAAAGCAGGGTGTAATTATCAGTCTTGACAATTCCAAAGTATAGTGGAGAGAAGGTGGAGGTGAAATGTGGAAGGGTTTGCAGGACGGGTAAGGGTGATAACATCCCATTCCTAAAAATTGGGGAGTTAAGTGTTAGTGTCAGTAATAGATGGAACAAGGGTCACCTGCATGGCTCAGTCGGTTAAGCAGCAGACTCTTGGCTTCAGCTCAGGTCATAATCTCACGGTGGTGGGATCAAGCCCCGCCCCCTGCCACCCTGCCCCAGTCAGGCTCCGTGCTCAGCGTGGAGTCTGCTTCAGATTCTCTCTCCTGCTCCCTCTGCCTCCAGCTCATGTGCTCTCTCTCGCTGTAATAAATAAAAACCCAGACTGAAGTAAAATGAAGGAATTAAAAATTGTGATATAAGTCTATTACCAAGAGAGGGAAGGGGAAGATAGGGTTAGTATAAAAGAACCAAATCCATATCTATCATAGCAAGGAGTCAACAGCACATGTCTAATGTTTCTAAGTCAAGAAACAGAGATATATTATTTAGAGGAATGGAAGTAACCACTAAAGAAATTAAAATAGTTGCTTCTCCAGAGCAGGACAGAGAGTGAACTGTGGCTTATCTAGACATTTTTTTTAACCAACAGATAATATTCTATCTTGATATATTAAGGGAAAGATGTATAAGTATTTAGGTTTAGGGAAATACTTAAAAGAACAGGCTGAGTGCTCATTTGCCAGGTGTTAAGACAGAGGAAAGAACTACTGAAAGAAATAAGCAGCACAATTCCTGGGGTTCAGACAGAAATGAGGATAATTCCAGTCCTACCAGGTGGAAAGGATAAGCCTTGTAATACATGAGCATCAGGTGGAACCCTCAGAAGGTGGGCTCAATGAGCCCTACACTACAGCCTTCTCTGGACCCAACCTAACAAATCCTCAAAAGGCCCATAATAATCCAATGAATTCTAAATAATTTGGCTATGTGCATAAACAAAATCAAACACTATTTAAAGAAATATCACAAAATGCAGCAACCAATAATGAAAAGTTCATTATGTTTAGCATCCAATCAAAAAATTACCATGAGTAAAATATGACTCATAGCTAGGAGAAAAAGCAAGCAATCAAAAAGACACAGAAAGGATAGAAATTTTGTAACTAAGCTATGGGGATTGAAGAGCTGTTTATAAATATGCTCCATTTGTTCAAGAAGGTAGAGGAAAGCTTGACATGATGTGAAGAAAAACAGGAAATACAGAAAAAAGTAAAATAGAACTTCTGGAAAGAAAAACAACAGTAATCAAGACATTGTGGTATTGGCAGATAAACATAAACATAAAGATAAACATATAGATAAATGAAACAAAGGAGAGCCCAGATACATAGATGTTCATGTGTCAAATCAATTGATTTTCAAAAAGGTTTTAGATTATTCAATGGGCAAAGGAGAATCCTTTCATAAATAGTATTGAAACAATTATATGGGAAAGTAACTTTGATGCTTACCACCAGCATACACAAAAAGTAACTTAAATGAAACATAAGCTAAAGGTAAGAGCTAAAATTAACAACTTCCAGGAAAAAAAAGAAAAGGAGAAAATCTTTGTGATCTTACAACGGGCAAAGATTTTTTTTGATACAACAGAGAAGAGCACAACCCATAAAAGAAAAAAATCAGTGAATAGTAATCAACATGAAAGATTTCTCTTCTTTGAAAGAGGATGTCAAGGAAATGAAAAGACAAACGTGAACTAAGAAAAAATATTGGCAAAAATATGTCAAAATGTGTGTCAGATTTATAACCAGAATATATGAATAGCTCCTATGATTCAATACTAAGAAGACAACCTAATAAAAATAGGCCTGATTAAAAAAAAATGTGAATAGACACTTCATTGAAAAGGATACATGGGTGACAAACAGGCATAGGAAAAGATGTTCAACATCATTAGTCATTAAGATAATGCAAATTAAAAACCATGAGGTACTACTACACACCCTAGAAAGTATAAAATCAATGTCTACCAGGCCAAGTGTTAGCAAAGATGTGGAAACAACTGACCTTCTCACGTATTTCTGGTTGGAGTATCAAATATATAGCTGCTTTGGAAAAGTTTTAGCAGTTTCTTTTAAAGTTAGGCATTCATTTACCGTATTACCTGGAAATCCCATGTGTAGTTATCTATTCAAGAGAAATTAGAACATGTCCACAAAAAGATTTGTACGAGAATATTGATAGGAGGTTTATTCATAATAGTCAAACACAGAAACAATGCAAATGTCCATCAACCACTGAATGGATAAACAAATCATGGCATAGCTACATGATGGGATACTACTCAGCAATAAAAATCAGTAACTACTGATACACACAGCAGCATGATGATTCTTGAAATTCTTATGCAGAGCCAAAGAACCCAGACACAAAAGACTACATACTATATAGCTCCTTTTATATGAAATTTTGGAACAGAACAAAGAAGAGTGATAGCAGATGGGTGGTTGGTTGCCAGGGTTGGGGGTGGAGGAGGGAAATGATTGCAAAAGGGCACAAGGGGACTTTTTGGGGTGATGGAAATGTTCTATACCCTGATTGCAATGACAGTTGTATGACTGTGGGTATTTGTCAAAACTGATCAAACTTATATTTAAAACTGGTGCATTTTATTATATGTAAATTATGCCTTAAAACAGATTCTAAAGAATAAAAGTGAATGTCTCTAGAAGCAAGCCTGAGAGTCATAGAACATCGTTTCTTATCACTTGAACTTCTATACTTTTATTTCCATGGGCATGTATGACGTTGGTTTAAAAAAAAATTTAAGGGGAGGGGCACCTGGGTGGCTCAGTTGGTTAAGTGTCCAACTCTTGATTTTGGCTCAGGTCATGACCTCAGTGCCCTGAGGTCGAGCCCCGTGTCTGCTTCTCTCCCTCTGCCTCTCCCTCTGCCCCTCCCCTCATGCTCTCACTCTCTCTCAAATAAATAAATAAACCTTAAAAAAAAATTGTAAGGGGAAAGAAGATTGAATTTTTACCAGATTAACTTGAACCACATCTTAATGTGGTCAATACGACTATGTTTTATTTCAGGGATAAAATAAATAAACTTAAGATGTTACCCCAAAACCCCACAAAAGCACAATGTAAAGGTCCCATTCACGAGGGCAAAAACGACCTATATGCCAAAGTCTTTCTGAGCACCCCTGAGGCAAGACAGGACAAATGTTGAGATGTGCAGTTACAATAAAATCACAATTTTTAAAAAATTTATAATATAATCTTAAAGTTCTTCTGGAAAAAATAAATATACAGGGATAGTCAAGAATTGCCCCAGTAAATGGTTTCTACCTCACAGGGAAAGGAGGCTATGTATTTTTAAAATTATTCAACTCCTTTTAATTTAATATGCCTTTGGTGGATTTGTGTATGTTTTATAGCAATCACTAGCAAAGTGATCTTGGTTTACCATAGATTCCTAGGAGGTTCTACTGACTTTATACTGAGCAAGAGTCTTCCTATTTCACACTCTCATTACGACATGAGATCTAGATAAACTGCATTTACTTGATGGACTTAGATTTTAAACATTTAGTTTGTGAACTAGATGCCCGCAGAATGTGACTTATAGATTCTGGAGGAAAGACCTAGACGTGCAATTTGTTTGTCAATATACCCCAAATCTCTTCCAAATAATAGGAGTTTAAGAGCTTATGAATCAACCTGAACAGCTTGCTGATGATCATTTGACAGACTGTGTGGGAAATTGAGTTTACTTCAAATTTATGAACTGATGGAGCTATTCCTTATAATGATTAACAATGAGTCATAGAAGAAACCAAGGGTCATTCTCAGGCACATGTGCCTAACGTCAGGTGTGGAGAGAGTGAGAACAGTTGTAGAAGAGGGAAAGGTCTCATGACAGTCTGTTAGCTAATTCTCATTTTTAAAGTGAAGACACAGACTGGAAAAATTTTAAGGCAAACTTAGTACCTAAAACATCTCCAAAATGGGTGCTTTGTGAAAAACCTGGGTCACAATCCCCAATAGATGATTATTAATATAAGAAAGCAATGACTCAGAGGAAGCTGTAATAGTATCACAATATGTTTACTTAATTTGGGAACTCAGAATAGAATATAAGTGCGGGGAGCATAGGGTACTGCATACATTGCTCAGATAATTGATGTTTTTACCTGAAAAACACATCATATACACATTCCAAGGCCCAGATGTGAAACACTTAGGACAGTATATAAAAAGTAACTGAAGTAAATGTAATAGTAGATGGTTAAGTGGAAAAAAGACACAGAACCAGTCTTCTGAATGTGATTTTGTAATATAGTCAATGTTAATTACACTTAAAAAGAGTAATCAATAAAATGAATATGGTTTTAGTGGGAGTTCTTTCAATAACTGTCCAGCAAATATCGATTGAGCAGAGGCTATACTGAGTTTCTTTAAAGCATTATTTTGTTCCAACATCCAAAAATCTTATGAAGGATTATTCTGTTCTAATATCCCAACAATCCTATGAAAGGGGTATTGTTATTTTCCCTATGTTATGAATAAAGAAACCAAATGCAGAGTATAATTACACAGCCAATTAGTAGTGGAGTTGGGATTCAAACCCAAGTATCTCCATACTAAGAGCAGAAGTGTTGACCGCTAAGCTAAAGAAATATCATCAGGTGAAATCCAGACTATTCAATGATTAAATATTTTAAAAATCTGGGGCGTCTGGGTGGCTCAGTTGGTTAAGTGACTGCCTTCGGCTCAGGTCATGATCCTGGAGTCCTGGGATGGAGTCCAGCATCAGGCTCCCTGCTTAGCAGGGAGTCTGCTTCTCCCCCTGGCCCTCACCCCTCTCATTCTCTCTCTCTCTCTCTGTCATTCTCTCTCTCTCAAAAATAAATAAAATTTTTAAAAAATTTTAAAAATCTGAATAAATATAGTATAAAATGTTTATGTTTAAAGTTCTATTTTTTAAACAAAAAATAAGCTTTGTTTCAAAATTTTCTATTAATCAACCTCTGGGTTAATTCTGCCTGTAGCACAACCGGAAGATGACCCCATGTTGCTTCCTCTCATTCTTACAGAATTATAGATTTCAGAAATATCAATCCAACCATAATCATTAAGTTACTATTTCTGCCCTTCTGTACCTATAAGTGCACAGGGTTTGGCCCTAAAATCAGACCCTATGGACAACACACATACACATAACAGTCGTTTATGATCTAAAACAGAAGAAGACTAATAATACATATGAAATGATTAGAAATTACATTGGGAATAATTGTCTAAATTCTGACTGAACAAGCGGTGAATTGAGTGGGATACAAATAGCCCTTTGTACAAAACAACAATTCTCCAAGTGTGCCCCAAGAAAACCTGGGGATCCACATTTCAGGAGGTTCTCAAAATCAAAACCGTCTTCCTAATGGGGCTTTACTCTCATTCTGTCATGAGGGGACACAGGCATTTTCCGCTATCATGTTCTTGGAATGTAAATTCCTAACTTTTGCAGCTCCAGCGAAGTGGGAAATCTGAGGGAAAGACCACAGTGAGGTGGCCTGGAACCCTGGGACAGGCTTTCAAAGTTCATTAAAATGGTCCCTGCACAGCGCTCTTCAAAGAACCTTCAAAATATGTGGTAGTAAGCGCTCTTGTCTTCTACACCAGCGGTTGTCCAATTTAAACCTGCATCAGAACCACCTGGAGGGCTTGTTAAAACACAGATTGCTAGGTCCCACCTCCAGATAGCATGATTCAGTGTTCTGAAATCTGAATCACTGTTCTCAGCTGTTGACCTACCAAACTCTGACCTCTGTCCAACTGGCTAGGCTTCAGATGGTAAAACCAAGTACGTGACCTACTCTAAGCTTTTCAACTTCCTGTGGTTTGTCCTCATACGTTGCTCTTCGAAAACTCACTACTTGTGTCCACTGCTCTCAGATAAGTCCACGTGGAAAAGCTTCCAAAACATCTGACATTAAAGGTTCTTTCCAGATGTTCACACATCAGTAATGTTAGCTGAAGTTGGAAGTTTTAGTTCTGGAATGATTCATTGGAACTGCAGATGATGCAGGTGAAAACCCTTGGAGTGTAAGCAAATATCTGGGAGCCATCCTCAGTATGGTTTCAGTCGGTAGAAGAGGTAAGTGTTTAAATAAAAATATTATCTGTAATTGCTAAGAATATGCCTTTCATGATACTCTGGGGTGTGCACTGCACCCAACAGAATTTCATGAGGTGGAGAAGTCTTTGAGGGCCTGTTGTCCTAACAGAAGTCTTGCCAGTATTCTGACGGAATTAGGAAGTCCTCCTTGAGCTGCCCTCCAGACATGAGCACACACAAAGGAAGCTTCATCTGAAATCCTAGGCAAATAAAAGTCAAGTGAGGAAAGTGGAACAATAAATTTTAGAATTGGCAAGTAGCAACATTTTGCAACCTTGAAGACATTAGTTAACTAAGGGTTGGAATTCCACAAAGCTGCAATTTTGATAACCAAATGCCCCCCCAAAGGTGAAGACTTTACCTGGAAAAAGATCTAAAGGACAGTTCTTTAAGTCAGGGTAATAGGCACGAAAGTCCTGTATGCCAAAATCCTGGGGGCCAGGGGAATAATCTGCAGAAAAGAGGGAAAGGAGAGAATTGACCTTGGTTGGGGGGGGGGGGACGCTGAAACACTCCTTTAGATGGGCTGGGGTTCCAGAGCCATTTTCCTTGTGTCTCTCTTAGGTATTTAGCATTTCCCTAAGAGATTTGCCTTCCCTAGACAACATCAGTCTTCTGCGAAGGTTCAGCCTTGACGTGCTGACGTTTGACCTGCTCTCTTTATAGTTATCTTTCCTCAGGTCTAGAATTCTCAATTGTTTCTAAACCAAGAACTTCACAAGGATTCCAAAGCTCCTCATGCCATATCCATTCAATTTGTCCAAGTTTATTCAATAGGAGACTGCAAGGTGCTCGTTCGGCATAACATACCTTATTCGATACTTTAGGGGAAGAGAAAGATGGGTCTGACATAGATTTTGCCCCAAAGGTTCTCATATATTGTCTGGTTGAACAAATAAGTTGCCTACATTTACTCTGATGAGACAGAGGTGACAGGGATGATCGTGGCAAGAAAGACAAATGTAATGTTCGAGAGCTAAGTGAAGGGTGTGGGGGGTCAGGAAAGGTTGTGAGGAAGAGGGGCTATTTCAACGATCTCTGAGGAATAGGCAGAATTTGAACATGTAGAGATAAGAGTAGGCAGTGTATTAAATTTGTCTGGGTGACCATTTGTATGGGCAAAGCAAACCCAGCCGAGCTCAGTACCCCAGAATCAATCCCTCCATGAGGTAGGTCATCTCATTCACATAGCGAGTCCCCCCAAATAAAAGTCTTTCTGGAGTTCAGTAACATCCTTGTCTAGAAATATTTTTAGAGATTTTTTTTCCTCTTCCCTGGATAGACAGTTTCTTAGTGTGAAATCCAATGCTTCACAACACAAATTCATATTTGTGCTTTGTCTGGAGTAAATTTTTTAAAACAGCCATGCTGAGATTTATGTTATTTGTATACAAATGGTGCATTTGACATGGGAAAGACCTCTACAAATCTGGCTGCCTCAAGACTCTTTGGGGAGAATAACAGAGAAATCACCCCAGTGTAAATTTCATATCCTCAGGTCTGTCTCAGCCATATATTTCCAGTTGAATGGTTTCATCACAGATGAAAAACACTTGGATTAAAAAGAAGAGAGGGACAGATAAGAAGGAGGAGGAAGGGGGCGCCTGGGTGGCTCAGTCGTCAAGCATCTGCCTTTGGCTCAGGTCACGATCCCAGGGTCTTGGGATAGAGCCCCGCTTGTGTTCCCTCTCTCGCTGTCAAATAAATAAATAAAATATTTAAAAAGAAAGGAGAAGGAAGTAGAGAAAAAAGCCCAAAGGCAACAAAATGAAGGAAGAAGTTGTCTGGATATGTGGAGAGCATAAAAGGAGGCAAGGGGAGGGATGGAAGGGGAGATAGGGTTGGGTGACAAGAAGACTTTGTAAAGCAATGCAAACCCTTTTGCCTGTCCTCACTGTGAAAAGTGCCATGGACTCTCCTAGGGAGATTGCTCCCCATGGACACACCCATTATCAGGGCTTGCTTGCCCAGCGCTTGGCATTCCTGTCCTTGTGGGACGGAGGAAAGAAAGACAGAATGCATGGGCTGGAGGAGGCGATGCATGCCAGGGAAGCCCGTGAGGATTGGAGGAAACAGACCACTCTGGCCCCAAGAGCCAGACACCTGTGTAAACTGCAGGAAGCTGAGAGGAGCCCAGCTGAGCTGATGGAGACAACACATGCACACGGCTGGGGGAGGCAAAGCCACGCAGAGACAAAGGCAGGCGCGTACATGCGAGTGTGCGTGCACACACACACACACACACACACAGGGACGTGAATAGAGGCAGACTGATCCAGGAAGGAGCAGAGAAACATTCAGAGGGAAAAAGAAATATTAAAGACAAGGAAAATTACCCCCCTAAAAAATTATCTAAAGAAAAATGATTATTTCTAAATAAATGCACTTTTATGGCATTTTCATAGAAATTTGTTAGCTTTGGTATCAAATTTGTTATCAAAATAAATCAAAATAAATTAGTTATCAAAAAAGTGTAAACCCTACCTCTCACTGGATTAAGAGTACCCAGTTAATTTAACTTAATAATTTGTCAAATATCTAGACAGATAAGAACTCACATTAAAAAAAATAAAAAAACCTAGAGGCATTTTGTAAAATGCATATGCCCAGGCCCTACCCCAGACCTACTGAATCAGAATTTCCAGGCATGAGCACTAAATTGTAGGGGATACCGATGCCCACTCCTACTGAAGAAGAGCTCCTGAGACATGGGGAGGGCCTTGCATTCCCTTTAGAGGAACATAGAGGCTGTCTCTGGACAGTTTCTATGAAACCGTTCACCTGCTATGTTTTAAAGGGAACATGTCCAATGCACACCCAAACATACAGAGGGAAACAGTGATAAAGATCTTGAAATTTGAATTCTTAGAAAAACAGTATACAATATAAACAAGTTAACACCAAGCACTTTCACAAATGCTCTAATCTAACATCATTAAGGTATAGTAATTCTCACTTACCTAAGCATATTTATTCTCATGTTTTTGGTACATGAGCACAGTGCAAGATAGGGTTTCCCAAAGTATGCTCCATATCATGCTAATCCCCCAGAGGGCTCTTTGGAGAAAAAAGTTAAAGGAGATTGAGAACTGCTACACATTCTCCCCAGCATCCCCACACATACACCAACCACCACGATCCAATGAATAATAGTATTTAAGACATTCTTTTAAACCTACTTAATCTATTTTTAAACTTATTTTCCAAAATTTTATGACCACAGAGCCAATTTTCAATCTAATGCCTATAAGTGTCATGAGGAACTAGTATTACAAGAAACTCACTTTTAAAAAGCACTGAAACTTTGTATAAAGAAAAGTAACCCATCACAAATCACATTTTTTTAAAGGAGGCAAAGCCAGTGATTTACAAAATTATAATTATAAAACACAGCAACAACACAGGCCTATGTTAAAAGCACATATCCTGGGCGCCTGGGTGGCTCAGATGGTTAGGCGTCTGCCTTCGGCTCAGGTCATGATCCCAGGGTCCTGGGATGGAGGGTCGCACTGGGTTCCCTGCTCAGTGCAGAGCCTGCTTCTCCCTCTCCCTCTGCCATTCCCTCTGCTTGTGCTCTTCTGTCTACCTCTGTCAAATAAATAAATAAAATCTTAAAAAAAAAAAGCACATATCCTGGCATTCAGTATTTTCCATACTCTATGTTCCTAAACTACCTTAGATGAAGATCAAACTAAATTATTTTTTATTCGTTAAAGAAAAAAAACACTTTCTGAGGAATTTGAGTTAAACACAGCTCATGGGCATATCATCCAGGGAAGTACTACATCTGGGTAACCTACAGAAGCAAATTTAATGCCAAAGGCACCTGGAAAAGAAAGTCACTGGTACAAGATTAACATGGATGAGCCTCTTCTCCTGATCAGGATGCCCTGCTGCCCATTGGGTTGCAGTATAGGGTGAGATCAGGTCCTGTAAGCTCCCTGTCCTTTCACTTTGCAGTTTGCCTCAGCCCCTTAGTGAAGCCGGCACACAAGGAGGATGACTGGAAGTAGATCAAATCGGCTGTTGGTGAAAACACTGGGTTGATTCATAATTTCATAATTCACCAGCTCACACACATATGTTACATAAGCAAATCTGGCTTGATAGAATCGCTTTCAGAAAGCCCCTGAAGGTGGGGCAAATCTGGTTTTAGAAAGGAACACAGGGAGTGCCTGGGTGGCTCAGTCTGTTAAGCATCTGGCTCTTTGGTTTTGGCTCAGGTCCTGAATCTCATGGGTCATGAGATCAAGCCACATGTCAGGGTCCATGCTCAGCAGAGGTTGCTTGAAGATTCTCTTTCTCTGCCCCTCCCCCCACTTGTGCACATGCTCACTCTCTCTCTCTCTCTCTCTCTCTCTCATAAACAAATAAATTTTTTTTTAAAGGAACACAGGATGAGAGACAAACCTCTCATGAGGGGAATTGGGAAGATGAAAAGCTAGTAAGAATATACAAACTTTTATTTCTAGACTTAATGAACCAAGAGAAAGAAAACTTCACAGGTGGTTCCTGAGTGGCATACACACTTGGTACTATAAAATAAGCAGAGAGAATAATTGTTTAAAAATTGGGCTTTTTATCATGGAGGTGGTTTTTACACATGGTTTTGGAGCAAATTGTTGCTAGGAAATATGACAGAATGAAGACACGGACTGTAAGTGATATTCGGGGTGTGTGCAAGATAGGGCAGGGTGGGCAAGATGATCCAACGTAACCAAATGTAACTAGATACATTTCTTGCCCGTGGTTGATTTGGCATCAATTTTAAGTCTTTATTTTGAAATTTCCAAAGCACACCTTTCTAACTTGGTTCTAGAATATGAAACCTGACATGCATTCTTGTAAAACCCATTGTCCGCACGAAGGACAATGGTGGTGAGAGAAAACAATTCAGCAAAAAATAATTTATAAAAATCCATTCCATCGCTTACCAAATCAAGATTTTGTTAATTAAGTCTCAGTTTTCTTCTTAATAGAAACAGGTGTGGTTTTATTCAAAGTAAAAATATCAAATAATCTTCTAACAGCAACAAAGCTATATACTATTTGTTGATTCCCATTGCTCTCTTTCTTTCCCAAATCCTCTCCCCTGTCCCACCCCTGAATATTTCAGATAATGCCAAGCCAGCAGCTGGGGGAATCAGAGCATAGCAGCTGGATCTTCTGGGTGCTAAGGAAAAAACAACCACTACCACCACCATTTCAGTAATGGAAATGAGATGATGTTTTTCAAAGCACCCTCTGTGTGAAATGTGCCACGGACACAGACCTCCTTGTAGTTCCCCTGTGTGGCTTCATTGAGGCTAAAGAGGGGGGGAAAAAAGGTTTTTATTACCTTTGAATTGATTGGGTGACTCAAATTGATGGTTTAGGGGAGTGAAAATATCTATTGATTTGTGGATGAAAGAAGTATGTAGAGATTAGATAATATTTGGGGAGAAATATTAATTGTAAAAAGCAGATCATAAGGAAATATGCATAGGATAATCCCACTTTGTTAAAATAAGTAATCTTTTTTCCATGAAAAATGTATTGGAGGTAACAGGCTGCTAAAATGGTAGATAGTCTCAATGTGCTGGTTTTGATTAAGGCATCATTAGGATAGATTCAGGATGAGTAGGAGACAGGCCTCCATAATTTCGGACTTTAGAAATAAAATGGTCAAGTACCAGTTGTACAATTCTAGGTCACTTACCAAAGGACCTCTCACTCACATTGAGACTATGAAGAGGTCAGGACAAGTGAACGGGGTTTTCAGGAAGGTAACTGTAGAGACTGTCGCGGTGTTCCAAATTCCCCTCCCCCAAAGCAGGGGTTAGGCAGCGCCACCTTCTTCACCTCCAATCTCATGAGGATGGACTTCCATGGGATTACTCAGAGAGCTTTGAGTACATTGTCTTTGGGGGACACAAAGGACTAGTAACTAATACACTGAGAGTGTTAAAAACCATATCGCAGTGGGGCAGAGATAGCTGCCTAATTGGACTAATTGGAATTAGTCTAATTGTCCTAGGGTTTGTTGGGGAAAAAGATGCATGAGGATTTTTCATGGACCAGAGGGGAATCACATGTGAGAGCAGGCTAACAAAGGCTGGTCTTGGGTCCTCTAAAATAAAAGTATCCAGACGGGCAGAGGGACTGAGTGTCAGGAAGCTGAAGACAGACAACTAGATTCCTAGAAGCTACGGAAGTACTTGCAAATAACCATCCCGAATTGCATATAGTCTTCAGTGATGGGAATCTCTGAAGAACTAGGAAAAGGGCCAAAAAAAGTAGTTAGCTTTACCTAGGCCATTTTTGAAAGTGAAAATGGCAGCTACTAATAATTATTCTGGGACAATAAACATAAACCAGCACTGTTCCCAGCAAACCGTAAAGAATGGTTATCCTAATTTTTACTCACTCAGCCGCATGCCAATAGCTCTCGCTATTTAAGATTGTGCCTGTACCCCGTTGGCTAGACCACGAAGGGATGGGAAATCTTGCGAGAAAAGGATAAGCTATGAAAGAGAAAAGGACTATATTCCCCATTCCCAAGAGTTATTCAGTTGTCTATTATTTAGTTTTGAAACTTAAAGGTGTTTCAAGCTAGTCTTTTGCTGCTAATTTCTAATTATACTGCAGTATATTTAACAAATATTTTCTGCATGATATTGATTTTTTGAAGCTTTTCAATGGTTTAAGACTTTTGTAAAAGCTGTACACTTTGAAGACAACAGTATTCTCTGTTTCCTGGGGTTGAGTTCCACATATTTTACCAACCTAAACCTCACACGTTACATGAAAATAACTCAAAATTGACCATAGCTTTAAATAAAATCATAAAACCATAAAGCTTTTCAAAGATAACATAGGAGATCATTCAGACTGAGGACTGAGGACTTGATGAAGAGTTCTTAAACAAAATACCAAAAACATGATCCATTAAAGAAAAAAAAAATCAGTAAATTAAACTATATCAAAATTAAAGTCCTTTGTTTTGCAAAAGACCCCATTAAGGGCACAAAGAGACAAGTTGCTGATCAGGAAAAAATATTTGGAAATAACATCTGACAAAAGACTAGACTATACAAAGGACACCCAGACTCAACAATATAAAAACAAACAATCCAATTAGAAAATGGGCAAAGACGTAAAGAGACATTTCACTGAAGAGGATATATGAATGGTGAATACACACATGAAAAAATGTTTATTACTGGCCATTAGGGAAATGTAAATTAAGACCATGATGAGGTATCACCACACATCTACTAGAACAGCTAAAATAAAAAATATTGACAATGCCAAATGCTGGCAAGGATGTGGAGAAAGTGGCTCTCTCATACATTTCTGTTGGAAAGAGTTTGGAAGTTTCTTTAAAAATTAGACATATATGTACCATATAAGCCCAATATTGTACTCCTAAGCATTTACCCCAGAGAAATAAAAACATGTCTGCATAAAAATCTATATATGACTGTTCATAGCATATTTATTTGTAATGGTCAAAATATCCTCAATAGATGGATGATTAAACAGTGGTACATCCATACCATGGAATACTATTCAGCAATAAAAAGGAGCAAACTCTTGAGACAGGCAACAACTCAGATGGAGCTCAAGGTCAGCACACTGAGTGGAACAAAAGACAATTTCAAAAGGTTATGTATTATATGGGTCATTTATATAACATTTGAAATGATAAAATTATAGAGATGGAAAAAAATTAGTGGTGTCCGGGGTTAGGGATGATGGAGGGAGAGGAGGAAAGTGGATGTCATGAGGAAATCTTTATCATGATGCAGTAGTTCTGGATCTTGATTGTGGTGGTGGTTACACAAATCTACACGTATGATAAAATACCCAGAACTACACTCAACACTCAATAGTAAATTCCTCAGTTTTATATTGGACTCTACTTATATTAGATGTGGCCACTGAGAGAAACCGGGCAAAGGGTACATGAGACCTCTCCGGGTTCTCTTTGCAATTTCTTGACTCTACAATTATTTCACAATAAAAAGTACTGCCAATTTTCATGAGGAGGATAAACTCTAAAATAACAACCCTACAAATTCAACTCAACTTTGATCCCAGATCTAAGAAGAGTCTAGAAAATATGAAACAAAGAAGAAAGTGTTAGGGAGAAAGGAGTTACCCAAATCGTATATATTTTCCCACTGGCAATTTTTTTTAAAAGAATGCCTTAAGAATATAATTCCTTATTTTTTTACTTTGCTGATGCTACCTTTTTAAGTAAAATATTTTTGAAATATCTACTACCATTTTTCCAACGTTTTTTCAAGTCATAACCAGTTTTATTGCAAAAGGACTCTGTGCACATTTATCAATTCTAGTACTTTAAGAGCTACCCAACAGGTCATTAACATGCAGAAACATGCATCGTGAAAAGCAAGAAATGTCACCCATTGCTTCTGCATATTAGCGATTCGTCCCCCCTGAGCAACAGTGTTCACATCACTGAGGTCTGTGAACGGTCACTTCTTTGCATTCATCCTGAGTGGAAGATGGAATGACGAGTATAAATGCAATGTACTGTAAACAATTTCTTACCAAAAAAGTCACAAATTAAACCAAAGTATTTTACAGAATTTACTACAAAACACTATAAAACTGCCTTCACTTAAGCTCTCTTCTCGCATCGGTGAGCCAACTGGGTGTTCGTAGTGGTGGTGACTCTTGGCATGAGGCACACAGATTCGGATCTTCATATAAACCTGCCAGGTCCCCTTCACTAGCCTCCTGAGGCGCACCGGTGGCGGCACTCTGAAACCTCGAGCTTTGAAATCCTGGGCGATCTCCTTCACCATCCTCCTGGAAAGGCAGCTTCTGGATCAGAAGATCGATGGATTTCCAGTAATCACGCGTCCTTGGAAGCACCAATTCCCGGCCTGCAGCGATGAGGCTTTTCCTCCCCGCCGGTAGAGGGAGCGCGTTCCCCCGCAGCGTTAGTGGGCAGCTCTCTGTGCGGCGCTTTCTCGCGCAGTCCGCTTACCTCCCGGCCGTTTCTTGCACGTGGTGCCAAAGTCTTGGGCCACTTCTGTTGTCCGATGCAGAGCTGCCGCCACCGAGCAAAAGCATGAAGCTCCTCCGAGGAATGACCAAACCACTCTGTGTTCTACTAACACTTCTTCATGGTTTGAAAGTAACAGAACATGGAGATTTGCCCAAGTTATGTATCCGAAGAAATAAAGTTATTTCTGAAAAGCAAGGTGTTGGGCATAAAGGGGTTTCTGTACTACACTTCCATTGTTCACGAAAAGGTTAGTAATATTATTCAATGTGACACTTCTGTATATTTTTGTTCATCAGCTTTAGGACAGGCAGACAGTACCGGAAGTCCTTTTTAAGTTTGACAGACCCAGAGATTAATGATGAATTCAGCTCCTCTTTGGCTTTGCTTGACTGCCAAGAGATTCCTGGGTGTCACACAGCAAACTGAGTGAATTTGATTGAAGAAATATTTATAGACTGAAATAATCAGTTGAGAAGAAGAGCATGTAATTATCACTGACAATGGAACAAACATGGTGAAAGCTATGAGTGATTTAGGAAGGAACCCCAGGCATCTGAGGCTGTGTTCTCCCCCCTTTATTTGTATCCATTTTTTTTGGTTGCTTGAGGAAGGACAGTAAATCTAGTCCCTGATACTCCCTCTTGGCTGGAAGAGGATGTCCCCAGATATGTGCTTTTAAACATATTAATTCATGTAATAGAAACTTTAGTAGAATTTCAGAAATTGTGACATGAAATTCAGAAATATGATATGAAAATTGGTCCTTCAGGTAGAAGATATTTTCTGTCCGTGCATAAGAGTCTTTCTTTATGATTAACTTCTCAGTCTCTGTTTTCCACTTTTAAGCCTAAGACCATCCCAAACATTTGAAGTTTTCCTTTATAATGAATTCCATTGGGAAAGGCAGGGCAACGTAAACAGAAGCAGTCCTTTGTGAGTGTGTGAACTCTAAATCAATAACAAGCTTTAATCTATGACATAAAATTGATGTTCTCTATGTCAGTGTTTTAAAGTGGGGCCCATTTATTCAATCAGAATGACTTCACAGACAGAAGATTGGGAGGAGATTGCACGGCCATGTGACCGTGCAAGCCATGTAACTCCTTTAAACCTGAGTTTTTTTTTTTCACTGTAAATGATGTGGCTACATAACATTAATGATCCTCATAAAATCACCAAAGGTTATTTTTTCAAATTCCTGAAAGAGCAACAGGAATAGAAATTTTAAAGAAAGTGATGGGAGTCTAGATTTAGCCCCTGTGGAGAAAGGGACGGTGAGCTGACGAAGGATGTCTGAAAGGATCGACCTGGGTTGCTTAGGAGCCGGCTGAGAGCAGGATTCTTTGGTCTCTGTTTGCAGGAAGATGTGGCTTTTCTGCAATAGCTCTCAGCAAAAATGTTTCTTATATGTCATGTCTACTCTGGTTTAGGGACCAGAGAGCCAGTATTAGGTAAATGAATGAAAAAGAGATCCTAGATGGGGTTGACAGCTTGGACTCATTACCTCTCAAGTACCTTTCCACCCAGAGACTCTCTATTCCTTCACAAGAATGAAGGTGCAAAGGCTTAAGGGAGCAGAGATAAAGGAAAAATTAATTTACATCAGAAGAACCAAGGAGGCTTGATGGAGACTGGAGCTGAGCTTTGAGGAATGCATGCCACTTGATGTTCATTCTAGTCTGACTGTTATGTGTCACAATCAAAACATAATCTCAGAAGCATGATAACCAACTCTTGAAGAATAGTATGTGTCTTTACGCAGGTTTTCTTAGATGGTGTGGCTGGAGGTTTCACACGTTCTTCCTTCACAGGTAACTTTCTGAAACTCCTGTCCGGACAGGTAATTTTCTCTTCTAAATCTTGCACACTCCCCGCCTCAGGGCGTCCTTCGCCAGCCCTGCCTCCAGCAGAGAGGACCAACACGGCTTCCACCCTACCCTGCTGCTGTCCAGGTCCCTCCAAGAATACCCAGGGACCTGAAGACCTTGCATGGTCCTTCCTTTCCCCCACAGGGTTTGCGCACAGAGTTCTGGGATTCATTTCTCACTCTGACCACTTTTCTCCTGAAATATTCTTGAGAAGAATTTCTGGTGGAAAAAACAAAAACAAAAAAACCCTCTCTATTGCAATGTAACGCAAGCCCTTTGAAGGGTCAAATAGATGCAGTTGCGTAAAACTAAAGTGAAATATATGCTGTATATAAAAATGTAGACAATCTACTCATAATTTGGCAGAGGGGGGTGGTTGGATAGAGACCCTGTAAGTTTTCCCTTCACTCCTGGCTGTGAGCCCTGTTTCCACCGACTTAGTTCAGCTGATGAACTGTCTTGTTCTGAATATGTTTTCTATGTCCTATACCACATCACTCTGGACGTGACCACCCTTTGCCCTTTTCCCTAAACATTTGTGTGTCCAGCAGTCCTCTCTGAATATTGAAGAATGACAAGAAGGGGCTACATCACAGATAATTCAACATTTACTGCTTTTCATAGTTCTCAAAAGCCCCCTGGCTATTTCCTACCACTCAACACAAATCCCCTGGGAAGGCAGAAGGACCCTCAAAGTGGAAAAAAAAAAAAAAAAAAAGACCAGAAGGGGAAAGATCTAAAGGACCAAGAATGTAGAGTCAAGTTAGCCTAAAAGACCCTAATAGCAAAAAGCAGAATTAGGACAGATCTCATACTGAAGATCTTTAACCGTATCGACTACTTGCCCTCTCCTTATCCTAGAACATTCAAACTGTTCAGAAAAAAAATATAACAGGGACTTACAGATATTTCTTCGGATTTTACTATGTATGTATAGATCCATTGTTTTCCGTAGTAGAATTACAGTGTGAAATTTAAGGTCATTGGCTCTCACACTGCTTTAGCGAATAGGATGCAAAATCACAGAGATATAGAAACTATTTCCCTCACAAAAATTCATAAAGTCTGAAAGTACTTTAGATTTGTATACATATTGGTTTAATTTCCACTCGTCTTCCTTTTCTTTTTCAGTCTCTCTAAGTAAATACATATACATGCGTTACATACATGCAGGATGTTGCTATGTTATATGACAACTGTATAGATCCATTACTAGTTCAAATGAGCCTCACTATATCCATGGAGCTTAGGAAGAAACAAGAGTGGTGGTTCCTATTTTGAGATTAGGGACACTGAAGCACAGAAGGGTTAAATGCCTTCCTTACCACAAGGTCACAGTGAGAATCTATGCTGGGAGAGGGAGAAAGGGTCTTTCCTTCACCGCGTACAGTTTTATATGTTAACCATCACGCACATGCTAAGTCAATGGATGCTGGCACTTTACATAAATATATGATGATGCAGTGCTATATGTAATAAAAATCTGAAGCATGAAATGTGGAAGCAATTCAAGAAAACAGATCTCACATTTTTGCCTTTGTCAGAGTCAGAATCTGACATGCTCTGATTAAAATTCAACATCTGCAGGCATTTAAAATTAAAATATACAGGTATTCATGTTTTCCTCCTCCCGTGATGTTTTATTGCTGCTTTTTTCATCTTAAATATTAAAAACATTACATTATTTTATTTCATATGTCGAACTTCATGTCTCAGTATATTACACACTGCCCTTTCACCTCTGAGCTCTGGTTCAAATCCAGCTCTTCGCTGAGGAAATACAAAACATCTGAAAATATTTAGTAGACTCATCTCAAGGCCTAATGGACTACAGTTTACACTAACTTGACAAACACAACAAACAAAAAGATTTGCCACAAATTAAAATGCTTATGTGAAAACATTCAGGAATGAACAGTATATAAAGGCCCCTCAGACAGACCTGAAGGCTGTGCCTTTATTCCACGAGGAATTTGAAACAAAGATGGAGAAAAATCTGGGCTGCACCTGTCCCACCCAAAACAGGTGAATGAAAGATCCGGATCATAGAACTCCACCTCTGCCATTTTGCAGACGAGAAAACTGCCATTTAGAAGGGGACAGGGGTTGGGAGGAATAAGAGAAAACAGCCCCAAAATAAATCATCAGCTGCATCACATTACTCTTCTGTTCATGCAAAAATTATTTATCGAGGCATGCACTGCATTCAAATACAGCTAGGCACTTTTTCATTGGTGCCTTCCAGCAAGTCAGGAAAATAAAGTTAACCTTGGCCTAGAGACAAATCAAAGAAACAAGTCTGCTTATTCTCTTAAGGACCAACTTTTATGAACAAGTTCATATTTCGTGATTTCAAAAAAAGGAAACAATAGGCCATTTCATATTAAATCTACTACCCTCTCTGGGAGTGGCTCGCCAAGTACCTTCGGAGGCACGGGGATCCTGAGGGGGACAGGCCCCACATAGAGGCATTCTGATTTTTTTTTTAACGTTCAATGCCATGTAGTCCAAAAACTATACACCTGCAGGCCACCAGTGTCTCTGTCCTACAGCTACTCTCTAGGCCCTACATTTGATGATGGATGGGTGCTGTGCCCCTTCCTCTACCACCACCTCCTCTCTCCCCCACCACCTCATCTTCTAGAAGACACTGCACGGTTGCCACTACTAAGGGAACAAATAAATCAAATCCTAAGTCAGAAGTTCAGTGTATAAAAATCTCTTGGGAAATCTGTTAAATGCACACTCCCAGGCCCAACCTCAGAGATTCCGATTCTGGAGGTTTGACATAGGGCCTGGGAATATGCATTTTAAAAGCTTGTCAGGAGATGCTGCTGCTGGTGGTCCAGGGCTCCATGCTGCAGCGTGGACCCAACGCCTGTTCTCAGTGGCTTCATCAAGGTGAAGGGAAAAAAACCAACAGAGGGGAAACGTCCATGCCCATCTTTGCTTCCTTTCCTTGGCCTTTAGGGCTGGCCATCTAGGAAGGTTTCACTGAGGATGGAGGACCCGATAGGGCTGAGGAGAAGACAGAGCAGGTCAGGCGATGGGGACCAGGACCTAGGTATATCCCACCCCAGGTCTCCCCAACTGACAGCTCATACCTTCCTTGACTCCATTCTTAGCAGCACATTCCACTGCTTAATGCCCTCCCCCCAGCAGAAAGTTCTTCCTCCCCACTCACCTGCATTCTTGAGATGTGGAGCCATTGTTGCTTTTAATTCTCCTCTCGATGGCAATAGGAAACATCAGGTACCACCCTTGGAGAGGAGAGAACCATTTTTATGGGGTTAAGTGACACACCAAGAAAGGCCAAGGTAAGGGAAATACGAAATTCAAATGTGCTCTGAATCAAGCTTTTGTAGTAATTCTTCAGTGGTCTGAATTCTGATTTATGATAACAGTCTGAAAGGTCTTCCTTGGATCCTTTCAGCTTCTCCATGGTGCAACTCGGAAATAGTTTACTCTCTCATACCTTGTATGTGAACTTTCTGCCAAGCCTCAAATGGCCTTTCTCTTTCTCTCTCTTTTTTCTCCTGACAAATACTTAAAGACAGAGCTGCACTCATTCAAATTTGGTAGCGTTAACTCCAGTTACATAACGGACATCCCACTTAAAGAAGGGGAGAAAAATCATAAAAACCTCCTGTTTCACTTAATTTAATATTTGACAAGTCCCTTAAAGAACAACCGGGATATTCTCACCAAGTATTTTCAGTCTTGTCTTGACCCCATCTGTGCCTGAAGTTGGTACCTGAGCATCTGAAGGTGTAATAAGTCCTTCTTTCCTGACACCCAGCGCCCAACAAGGACTGTGTTGGGTGGTGTGAATCATCGGGTATCGATCTTATTCCAAGGCAGGTATCTCAGTGATGGGAGATGATATGGTCCATTTTGCTTTGTCTTTTGCCCTGTCTTCACTGTGAAATGCCTCTCAGTCTAGGCTGGTCAGATGAGAAAACATATTCCCCGCCTATTTAGGAATTTAATGAGATCAACTCAGGTCATGAACTCAGCTCCGGCCCATGTGATTATGACTAGACAAGTGAGAGGGGATAAATATCCATGGTGGGGACAGAGGTGAGGGTGATGTTGGTGTTCTCATCTATTGTCTATTGTGTTGTTCCCTGGTAGGTACTCTATTGTCAGAAAATTGGTATTTTTCTTAATGGATGTTAATTTGGGCCAGTCATGTTGTCTAGATGCATTTCACACTTTCTGTGAAGGGTTTTGTTGTTAGAAATACCACAAAGTAGGGTCAAGGGTATGCCCCCTTGAAAAGGATTTTTTCAAGAATAAGGTACAAGCAATTTTCATTGGTAAAAGTTAACTCCCATTTGCTTACTGAATCGACCAGCAATCATTTATTAAGACAATTATTTTCCATACTATTGTACTCTAGATTGATAAGAGTATAACACCATAATAAGATCTGTCCTTACTTTCCAAAAGTATAAAATCTGGGTCAACAGTCAAGACTTACTTAGGAGGAGGAACAATTATAACTCCAATGTCCAGCACTGTGTGTGACTGGTCCATGATAGTTATTTAATCATTTCTTACATCCACAAGAAGTGAACATTAAATGCTGAGGTACAGACTGAAAATTCTATAGATCTAGTAAGAGATAGTGTGTGGCATTTCTCAGCCTCCTTTGACCATGGAACTCGGCTTTCAAGAAGCTCCTCAGAGAATCATGTTCCACAGAATCCACTTTGGGAGCTCTAGCTCGGACACACTTCAATGGGAGAGGTGGAATTCCTACCGGGTGTTATAAGGAACAAAGAATTAAGTGGAAGGAAACAAGGGGGAAATCCAGGCAGAGAAAATAACAGAAGCATAAGGCAGAGGTCAAAATTAACCTAGAACATGGGAAATCAAGGAAATTTACCTAAATTGTTATAACTTCAATCACTAGAGAGTTCCCTGGTTTTTATAATATTCTGCCTGGCCAAATAGCACCTGTTGTAACAAAATTAGACAGGGAAAGACTGAGGTGAACTTGTGATGGTACAATAAGCACTTGGATTTATATTCTCTGGGAAAACTAGCAATCAGTTCAACCATTATTTGGGGTCCAGAGCATAGACCGCCAAGCCTAATGGTTTCACAGTTCTCTTGTTAGAAGCTTCTGTAGAAATTTGGCGGGAGGAGGGTGGTAAAGAAATGGGGAGTGAAGATAAGGGAAAGCCTTATTTTTATCCCTTTTTTTCAAAGTAAGAGATACCAGTACAGCATATGAGGTTCTAGATGTTTTTGTTTTTTCACTGATTTTTCTACATCTCAAAATAGTTTTTTAAGAGCCCCATGCTTTCTTACATCTCTTTTACTTCTATTTTTTGTTTTTTTTCTGGCTGCTTTTACTTCTAAAGGAACTTTTAGGAAAATTTGTTTGCGACAGGATTTTGATAGTTTGCCTCTTCCGTCCTGTCGTGGATGGGCAGTTGATTGGTTGTGTGTGCTGACTAAATTGCATATGTTCCTTACTTCAGTTTGCTCTTTTGCAATAAAGGGAGTGAACCAGAAGACGGCCTTTAAAAAGCTATGTACCCTTCCTTCTAAGAGAGCTATTTTTGATAATAAGACAAGTCCTATCAGGTGAAGGAAATCCATAACCAACCTAAGCCCTCTCCCAAGGTCCCTGGAGGCAGCCCTTCCTCTGCGCCTGTACCCTCCCCACATGGCACCATCAGCATCCCCAGCGACTCCGTACAGTGATGACGTTTTCACAGGTCTGCCTTTTCTACCGGAATGTGAAATGCTTGATTTAGGGGCCAGATGTTTTTCATCTTTGCTCACCTAATCCTATTTCAGGAGACAACACCCAGAGGTAGTATCGTCTAGTGGTTAAGAATATAGGTTCTGGCCCCAAGTGGGTTGGAATCCCAGCTCAGCTGACCACCTTACAAGTTGTATGACCTTTGGAAAATTGCTTATGCTCTCTATGCCTCTGTTTCTTCACCTATTAAAAACAGGAAAAAGTTATGGCTATTGCTTTGTGATGGGGTTAAACAAGCATAGAGTACTTGGTACAATGATTAAAGATACTAGCTAATTTTCAGGAACCAACATCATAAATGTTTAGTCAGTGTCTGAATGAGAGAATAAGTCTACCCACATAAGAGCTTACATGGGAATAGATTGATTATAAAAATATACATATAGAATTTGTGAGGAAAACAAAGTCGAATAAGATATAGTCCATGGCAGTATGAAAATTACAGTCTAGAAGGGAAACGAAGACACGCACACGAGTCATTACAATACTAGATAGAATCTGATAAATACTCTATTATTACAAGAAACAAAGTGTAGCGGGAGTTCAGAGGAGAAGAGAGATGATTTCCAACAGAGAGGATCAGTAACTGATGCGTGGGTTGATAGATCTTTCAACAGAAGAGAACTATGTTTACACAACATCTGTTGCATCATCTCCCCCAGCTTTCTTCCCCCCGGGAGATTAGTAGATTTAAAAAAAAAAAATTCTTCTTTATAATACATAGAAATTGAGACTCAGAGAGTCAAATTTGCATCTTGTTTTGGGCTGATAACTTAAATTCTGAGTTACGTTTTTTGAACAATGAGGACAGGGGCTGGGTATTACCAAAAGGTTGTCTGCTGTTTTGTGCAACCAGAAAACTTTTGCTGCCAAACACCAGAGGCATGTGCATGAGCGTAACACCAGGAGAGCAGCCAAGGCCCCACTCGGGATGCTTTTATTGTTTGTCTAAAGTGGATGTTTTTCCAAGCAAACTGCATTGTGTTCCAACAGGAGATCCATCATACTTGTCTTTGTGGTTACAGAGCAGGACTCAAAATGATGGGGTGGTTGGCGCCTGGGCCAAAGGAAAAGATGCTCCAGATCAGAGGCTCCTCCCTTTGCCTGGTCCTTTTCAAGAACAAGAAAATCTTTGGAATGAAAATGTAGCGAATGACCCTGAAGGAACCTACCCTCGGGGTTTGGCTCTCAGGGAGTTTGAGACACTTGGGAAATCCTACCAAGGCCCTGGGAACTTTCACCTAGACTACACAGAGTGGAGAACAAGTTTACATTTGTCCAGTGGTGTAAAGACTTGTCAAGTTCTGGAAAGTCACATTTGGTGAGTTTGGGTGATTCTGGTATATATAGTGCAGATTTCCAACCCCACCAAATATAATCACTCCTAAATGCATCCAGGGTATTAAGTATTTTCTAAAAGTTAAAACCATAAATTCCATGAGATTTGAGCCAAAATACATACCTATTCTTTTTTTTTTTAAAGATTTTATTTATTTATTTCAGAGAGAGAGAGAATGAGAGATAGAAAGCACTAGAGGGAAGAGGGTCAGAGGGAGAAGCAGACTCCCTGCTGAGCAGGAAGCCCGATGTGGGACTCGATCCCCGGACTCAAGGATCATGACCTGAGCCGAAGGCAGTCGCTTAACCAACTGAGCCACCCAGGCGCCCCATACCTATTCTTAAAAGTTCATTTTGTGTGTGTGTGTGGCTTTTCAAACAGCCTTACCTCTGAAATTATAATTTTTATTTTTCAAGGTCTTAACACACTAGACAGCGTGTACACGAGCACCCTTCCTTCTTCACTGAACCCTCGTTCTATCTCACCCCAAGCTCGCTCAGAGAGATTTATCTCAGGCACAGTCTCCCCAAGCTGCTCCTACTACCATTTCAACAGGGTCCTTATCTCACCTCTTTCCTTGTCTTCCTTGCTGTTCTAGAAAGAATGATGCTTATATCTCCGGAAATACTGACCTCTATTACTACTCTAGTTGTGAATCTCTTCCCTTCTCCCTAAAGGGAGGCTGGCCTCTTCGTCCTCTATCCTTTCCCTGGCAGCAGTTTTTCCAGTTTCCTTTTTATTGGCTCTAGAACATGTTCTTATGTCCGTCCAGGTCTTCAAAAAGAACTGTAACTTTATCATAATCCTCATTCTCGTTTTCATCATCTATCATTTATGGACGATGATGCACCGGGCACTGTGCTAAGAACTTTATGTATTATCGCTTCTCGGCCTTTTGGCTAAGATCAAGTGTAGAACTTTATGTATTATGTATTTAATCCTCACAAGACTACTTTCAGTTCAGTATTTCTGTCCCTGGAAACTAACCTTCAAAACTCAATTCCTGGGATGGGTGAGTCTAATTCTACTGTTTGGCTACTTTGTCTCATACTCTCTGATTACCATGATCTGGTTTCTGTTTTCATATCACCCTTCTAAAACCATTCCCACAAATGTCTCCAGATAAAATTGAACCCCCCAACACACCCTCTCATCCCTGCAGATCCTTGGACCACTTCACATTCTAACAACCCACTTCTTTGTGATCGCTGATTAGGAATCCATGCGAGGTTTATTTATGGACCTCTTCCTTCTATACTGACTCTGTCGGGGTGTTTATAACCTCCAATAGTTTCGTTCTTACCGAAGATGTTTGAACTGTCACTCAGACCCAAAGCACCATCTCAAACTTCTCTCCAACCTGATAAGAAACAATTTTCCAAAGGTCGTATACAAATATCTTTAAAATTTCTAGGTTCATATCCATGAATTTTAGGAAAATATGTAAATTGTCCATCAAACTCACGATTCCATGGATATTGTGGCTTAGGAACTATTTAGGATTAGAAAAATGATCGATCAAAGAAATATCAAGCATATAAGAGTAAGGCTATGGGAAAAAAATTCTGAAAGTAATATTCAAATTATGAAAATTGTTGTAGAACATCTTATTCTGTTGTCAACAAGGAAATGGTCCCCCAAATTCTTAACTATCTTCCCCTCTTGTTCTGTCTCTACATTCTCTTACCTTACCTATTAGATTCAATGACATCCTCTTAACTTCTCAGTCCCTGAAGTAACTACACCCATTTTCTTCATTCTCTCTATCCAGTCTGTCTCCAAGGTTTGCCAGAACTTCTGCAATCACACCAGGAAATAAGTTATTCAAACAACCCCCTAACCCGTCGTCTAGCAAAAGTTCTTCAAGAGTCATTTTAAATCCTGTGCCCAGAAAAAGCAAAAAATTTGTAGCAGCATAGACAACTACTGTTCCTTCCCCCATTTCTTGTGCCACGGAAATTGGGAGAAGGCCATTTACAGAAAGGTTTCATAGCTAGAAAGTTGAGTTTGCAGAATAAGGCTGTCTCAGACTTTGACTAATATCAGAACAAGTCACACTGAACCTTTTTCCCAAATGAATGCCCAGGGCTAGTTTGCCAGCACCTGTCTCCATCACACCTGTGATCCATACCAGTCTCCTGGGTGACCTTTCCCTGCCACCTTCTCCTCCACCACCAGTTCTATGAAGCTTAGCCTGATACTCCCCCTGGCCGGTTCCTCAGTACCCAACCCTCTACCACATTGTACCCTGTGGAGCTCCTATTCCACCAGCTGTCCACTCTCCTAAAGTGGGTTCCACTATCTCAGGTTGATTTGTCTAGCAAACATCATTTCTCCCATAGTTCTCAGATAAAGTTGCTTCTACCTGCAGTCTCTTCCAACTCTCTCCACCTCCCTCCCTAGAGCCTCAGATCTGGTTTCACAATCACTCAGCAAACCCTAGTGAAGTATAGCCATTTATACCATCTTCTCCACGAATTTCAGATTCCTCCCAATCTCCCAATATGATCTCATCCTCCTAAGTGCTGCTAGCACCTGGATGAGTCTTCCTCCTCATCTTCTTCCAGGCCACTGCCCTCAGTGACTTTAATATCCAGCACCCTGGACTTTTCTCTCCATTCTTCTTAACACTTCTGCCACATGACATAGCTGACTCAAGCCTCCTTAAATCTAAATCCTCCTTTGCTTTCATAGTGCTCATTCTTTTGATTCTTCCTTTTTTACCTTGACCCCTGCTTCTCTGTCTCTCTCTAGCTCCTCTTTCTTCTCTATTCTCTAAATGAATGCATTCTCCAAGATTTTGTTCTTGTTTTCTTTTTTTATCTTCATTCTGTAGAGATCTCATCTACACCAGCAAATCTAACCCTTAACTCTGCACTGATATATCTGCAATTCTGACACTTTTACAAAGCCTGTTAGTCATTTTCATCTGCTTGGTGGGCAGTTCCATCTATATGTATTTTTGGAATCTCAGTATGTCAATTCCTCCTTACCTTCCTGGTTTCTATATATTTCTGTTAGTGGGACAAACATTTTCTCAGTCATATGCACTCAAACACTGAGAATCATTACTGCCTTCTCCTTTTCCCCTCCCTGACCAAATCTATCAATTCCTGTCAATTGTTTTCTTATTGTACCTTTCATCTGGCCTCTTTTCTTTTATTATAAGGTGAATATCATTATTGCTGTAAGTGAATATCATCATGTCCATTTTCCAAGTACAAGTTTGGAGGCTAAGTATTTTCCCAGTGTTACTAATCTGGTAAGTGATAGCGGGACAGGATTGGGAAACTTAGATCAGTCTTCAAACCTCAGCTTCTTCCTTTCATCGAACTGCTTGCCTGAAAATAGATGACCTTGTTACATAAAAGAAGAATAATATATAATTTGCATAATTAGAAATAAATGTACTTTTTATAATTCTTTCTGTAAAAGCTCACTTTAATTGCGTTCTTATTTCAAAATGTCATCCTCTCTATATAAGTTACAATATAATATATATCTCTATAATATAAATTATAGAAGCAACTCAGGGTAAGGTTGGAGAACATCAACTTTAGAATGAATTGGGTTTCCAGTTCCACACATCAGTGGTGTAAACTTGGGCAAATTGCCCAACTTCTCTGTGCCTTGCTTTCCTTATCTGTAATAGTAGTGGTTACAGATGTGGAAAATCCACATGCAGGGAACAAGAAGTTACCTCAACACATTAATCAGCAATACCAATATTTGACTCCTGAATGTGATATTTGGGGCTGTTTATTCATGTTATAGAGGCAGGCATACAGTTAAATTTAGCAACTATTTATGAGTATCTCCCAAGTGCCTTATGACTAATAAAATGATTAATAGCCAATGTCGGACAACATTCTATGGCTTGAACATCTAATCTCCAAAGTAGTTACAAATAATAGATCTAATTCAAATTCACCTAGTCTTACAATTACGTGAAAAGCACAGCCTAATTTCATAACATAAATATCACTCATAGCCTCGCCTTCTATCCTTTTCCTCAGGTCAAAATCTTGGGGAGAAACCTTACTCTGAATCCTTGACATCCTACCTCAGCATCTCTTTCCAAGTTGGATGGCGGTTCTGTACTGTCCAAAGGTCTCTGTAAGCACTCACCTTCAGTCAACATCACATTCTGTCACAGTAGCCATCCTTCTTTCTTGGGCGTCCTTATAAATTCACTTCCCCTTCTTTCCTGAGCTAATAAATTTTCCCATTTCCCTCTCCATTAGTTTGACGTGCTTACCAGCTACCAGTTACAATTTATTGGCTTTCTTTCTTCTCTCCACAGCCACTGCTTTGTTTAACCAACCTCCTTATTAGTTCATTTGAACTTTTCCCTATCCATTCCCAAATACCACCTCCTACGTGACCTACAGTAAGTTACCCAATCAGACTTCTCAAATCAAAGACCCAAAGTTCCTTTTCCTCCACAAAGTCCTCCAGGGCTAAACTAAAAAGAAGATAGTACTTTTCCCTCACTCCAGGAACCTGCTCAGATACTCATCCACCCGAACCCAGGAACACTTCACTCATCAATTCGTCGAATTATTGAATTTTGAGATTAGGAAGCTTACCACTTTATTGCCACAACATTGCTTCTTTGTTGCACTCTACATCTGTCCTGTGATGGAATTATCTGGGGAGACTACCATCTATCTCAGGCAGTGAGCATCTACAGCATTGTTTCTTCACTGGTGCCTCCTAACTCTGTGAGGCATGAAGTCATCCTGAGAGTAACATTTCTTTCTTCCAACTTCTGAGTAGGGATCTGGGTTGTGGACAAGGCAGTAGACATGGCAGGAAGAAGAGATGGCACAAGGTAAGGCAATATCTGAATATACCTAAATACATGTCATTATTAGGCAGTTTCTCCCAAAATATTATCTCTTTAAAAAAAGATTCACCATGTGGAGTACTTGCCAAGTATCTTATATCATGGAAATGCTTTCTCAATTACTTTATTCTGAGCAACAAATACCACCGGATGGAGGTTTATTAGGCTGAAATAGTCTCAGTCGACACTAGTTTTGGAAGCTTGTAGAAGTTATCTGATATGAGCAGCTTTTTTATTTTTATTTTTTTAATTTTTATTGTTATGTTAATCACCATCGTTAGTTTTTGATGTAGTGTTCCATGATTCATTGTTTGTGCATAACACCCAGTGCTCCACGCAGAATGTGCCCTCTTTAATACCCATCACCAGGCTAACCCATCCCCCCACCCCCCTCCCCTCTAGAACCCTCAGTTTGTTTTTCAGAGTCCATCGTCTCTCATGGTTCGTCTCCCCCTCCGACTTACTCCCCTTATGAGCAGCATTTTTTTTTAAGAAAAAAGAGAACTCCCACAAATTTAGTCATTATTCCTGGGTAGTTGACAATTTCACATGTTGGCTACCATGTTGATGAAACTTTCAAGGTTTGCTTAGGTGGTTCTGTTGTGCGGACCATGGGGTGATTTTTTTTTTTTTTTAATCCTAACGCTAGGCAAATGGCTGGGATAAAATTTGCAGTACAGTATTACACACTCAGATCAGAAAAATGAAATAGAAGTGATGGCAACAGCGTCTAGAAAACTGTCTCGGGCGATTCGAGAAACAGCTCTAGTGATGATGAAAGCTCAGCTGCATCTCAGCTGTCTCCAAGATGCCTGTAAAGAGTCCAAATAAAAACTACTATATCAGATGTGAGCTCAAAAAATGGGTTCTAAAATTACATATCAGTATACATAAGACGTGATTACAAGTATATATGTGAGATTAAATTAATAAATCAAATATCATAAGTAAACATTTAATTCATCCATATCCGTTATACTTGCCATATGTAAGCTAGCCAAAGGCTTTTCAGGAAATTATATAATGAGAGAAATGGTGTCTCTCCATATATTGAGGTCGGCCTTATATTGGGGACATTCATGGCGTGCATGAGCACATAGGATGTGGGTAGAGCTAGAAGGTTTGGATGGGCAGATAGCTTGTAGAGGAATTGGCTCAGGAAAAAGAACGGTGATATATTTTCTCACTGTTTCTTAGCAGGGTCACAAGTCTGTCTTGTGCTAAGACAGATTGGGACACTCTGGTCGGAAGGACAAGAATGAATTCACTTTAGCTCATTTTGTTCTATTCCCAGAACTGTGAGTGCTCCCTGACTATTATTCATTGATGGTTAGGATGTGCCGTGAAGCTGTTTATTCCAGCATCCTTCTAATTTGTTACATAACACAAAAGAATGGAATCTGAAAACACAAAAGTGGAGAAGTGTTCCGCATAATAAAGTCATTTGTGATACATATTTAACCCTATCTGTAAGTTCCTCTAGCTATTTGTTTAAACCCACTCTTGGGCTTTTCCCTAGCTAAAAGGCCTCCTTTTGTTGAGCAATTTCAACGTATAGTCACATTTTGAACTGTTGCCAGCTAAAATTCTTGCATTAGGCTCCATGGCTGTCTGTTCCACCAAGACAAATAAGAACTGGCCCAGCCGCTCATCTGAGTGCATTGTTCATGGTGCTGAGCAGTGATTTTCCATATCTGCCTGTCTTTGCATTCACCCCAGGAGAAAGGGTGAGCCTGGTTTATTGAGTTCTCATTTCTCACAAAGCAGCAACATCTGGAGGGCTGAGCAGTTTGTTGGCAGGTCCAGCCCGAAGGAATTCGGCCATGGTTCCGATTGGCTCTTATCAGTAGGTGTCACTAAAGACAGCTTCAGAGACAGAAAAATAAATAGGCCAATTAAGCAATGCCAAGAACAGACTATTTTATAGCCATTTCTGTTCTTTTTATTGTTATTCCAACTGTAGAAGTTTCAAGATTTGAATTATTCTCTGGCTTTTTTTTTCCCCCTCCTGCAAATGACCATTTTTCCATTTTTCCAAGTGCCTTCGTTTAGAGTTAGAGAGGCGGGGCATTCAATTAATAAACTTATATTGTGGTGTCTGATGTAGTGAAAACAAAATAAAAACAGATGAAGGAGATTAACTCTAGCATTTGATTGCAATGAAACTACAGGCTGTTCATCTGCACACAGGCTAATGAGCACTTCACCATCCCCCTTCTTGGTGCAATGTGAGACACTCAGCACTTGTAGAGAGCAAGACAACTCATCCCACCCCATCCATGCCTATGTGTCCCCAGAGGATGCACACATGGAAACTCTGGTGTGAGACCACACATTTCTGAGGAGGTCCGTGGGGGAATTCCCAGGCCTCTTCCTGGAAAGGGGTCAGACTTGTTCATGGTGGCCACCATATGCACGGGCTTCACTTTTTGGTGACTGAGACTCCCACCAGCAGACATAGGCCCAGTGGGGACTCTAAATTTGACCTCCAAGTCCAAGCAACATCATATATATGTAGAACACTTTACTGATATTCCTAGTTAGCAGATACCTCATATAGATTCGTCTATTGTTATCTGAGAAAAACAAGGGAACAATTCAAATGGATGGATTTGGTTTGCAAAATGCACTGTGAATGAAACAGGGCATGGATCCCAGTGCCAGCGCCATGTCTAGCACATGGTAGGTACTCAGGCAATGTTGGTTAAATGAATGAGGTACCTGTGTGCTCAGAATATCAGTAACCTGTTTTGTGAAGATCATATGTATGGCCTCTGTCATCCTCCTCCATGTATGCTGAATTTTCATGCATTTTAGTGGGTATTTTCAGTCTTTCTGGTTTTAGGAACATTCCAACTACATCGGGTAACAAGATCCTTAGGTATGAAGACCAAACCAATGACTTTTTTTTTTTAATTCCAAAATCCTTCTTTTTCTTTTTTTCTTTTTTTTTTTTTTTTTTTTTTTTTAGAGGGAGAGACAGCAGGAGCTGGAGGGAGAGGGAGAGAGACTCTGAAGAAAACTCTGTGTTGAGCGCAGAGCCAGACTCAGGGCTTGATCTCACAACTGGGATATCATGACCTGAGCCAAAACCAACAGTTGGACACTGAACCGACTGAGCCACCCAAGTGCACCCAATTCCAAATTTCTTAGAATTACAAATGCAAAGCTGATAGCTAATAATAATAATGACGGTGGGGTGCCTGGATGGCTCAGTCATGGGATCAAGTGGGACCTTGATCTGAGTCACCAGCTCAGGTCATGATCTCAAGGTCATGGGATCAAGACCTGCATCAGGATCTGCCGGCCCGGTGGGAGTCTTGTTGAGATTCTTTCCTTCTGCCCCTCTCCCCCCACCGCCGCTCACATGCATGCACGCTCTCTCTCTCTCTCTCTCTTTCTCAAATAAATGAATGAATTTTGGGGGGGGAAATAATAATAGCAGCTGTCATGTACTGAGTACTTACTTTGTGCCAAAGGAAGTTCTATACATTATTTCGTATAATCCCACCAGAACCCTATGAGATAAATGTGATTATTACCCCATTTTACGTATGAGAAAACTGGGACCTAACCTCAGTAAGTTAGGTTAATTAACTTAACCTCATTAAGTTAACCCTCTCTTCTAACATGGAACTATGATTAGTAAATCTTAACAAAGGGAAGGGAGGAAATATCTGGGAGAGGAGAACATAAAAAGAGTAAAATAAAATAAGTGAAGGTTGAATCTACACTGTGGTATTTATTACTGGGATACTGGTACTTAATAGATGCTAGGCTAAACAAAAGGGGGAGTATTGCTTCTTTTCATGGCCGGGGATTATTTATATTCACAGCACTGCCATCTAGTCTCCAAGCTCAACAACAAATGACTAGTGGACCTAATTTTCCCCATGAACATTCTTCCCTAGCATTTTTCTGCAATTTTGGACTCCCAAGTCCAAGTTACATGATGTCATTTTCATTTATTGGGCATAATTACTAAATTATACAGGCCCTAAACCCACATTCTTGTATTCTAAAGACAAACAAACAAACACAAAGACATGGTTCTGTGACATGAAATGTACACAGCCGAACTCAGAACCCACTGGCCCAGAACACGCCCCATCCACAGTGTCTCCACAGAGAACACACAGAAATCTCCTTGATAAAAATGCAAAAAGCCAACCTTACACTCTGATTACAGATTAAAACTTTCCAAATCTAAAAGAATACATACTCAGCCTAAAAAACTGACAAAGGTGTTACTTGACACATTTTAACAGATTTTATTATTTATAAACTTCTGGAATACTTAGTTTTTTTATGGGATTTTTTCCAAGGCTTAACACATGCATGCTAGACATACACACTCCATCACATTTCAAAGAATATTGCTTATCTTTCATCCCAATTAAGGAACATTCTTGTGGACTCTTATTCGTAACAGATTTATGCTCAGAATACTAACTCTGGAAGCTAATCCTCCCCAGGTTGCAGTCATCTGATGGCAAGTGAGAGAAGAGCATTTAATGGGTGTTTATCATCCTTTTTGTCAAGATCAGTAATGTGTTTTATCCAGATGAATCAAAATATAGGGGAGGATTCAGTAAGAGTATACCTTGTCAGTATAATATAATACAACAATAATAATATAATACAATATATAACAATAATAATATATAATACAACAATAATATAATGCAATAATATGAAACAATAATTTAGAACCAGCTTTGTTAGGACCTCTGATCCTAAAAGATTCATTTCTAAAACCCAAATCTGCAAACGTTGAAGACTTATGATGAATAGAACACTGTCCTGCAAAGTAGATGCACATGAATAATACTATTTTTACCTTCATGACTGGCACATAATGAAAAGGTAGGATGGGTGTCATGAAAGATTTGTCTTTAAAGGAATAAAAAAAGATCCCAGTAGGATAATCAGGAAAAGCTTTTTTAAAGAGGTTGCATTTGAGATGAGCCTTCATGGAGACATGGAATCCCTTGTTGAAAAGTAAACCAAAGGGAACAGCATGGAGGAGGGGCCAGGCAGAAACTATGGATTACAGAGGGAAATGCAAAGAGTTTAGTGAGAATGAGGCTGAAGATTAGGCTGGAAAAATAGGTACCATTTTATGGTGGGCCTTGAAGGCCAACAGAGACTTTTGTGCATAAATCAAAAGGCAGAGGGGAGCCACTGAAGTCAGTAGGGTGTAAGTACAGTGAGATCCACCCCAAACTTCAGGATGCCTCCAGCCCAGTATCTGAGAGACATGCAGATAAGAGAGTAGGGGTGAGGGGCGTGGACTGTTAGGGGGTCCTAGCTCACTACAGATGGCAGCATCTACGAAAATGAGACCCAGCAGAAGAGAACAGAGGTAGAAAGGGAGGGGGGGGGGTTGCGGTTGATGATGGAAGGGATAGCGGTGCTGTTGCTAGAAAGAAGAAAGTCAGGAGGAGAGATTGCTTCTTCGTCGGTGGAAATCAGAGTTTGATTTGGGACAAAGCAAGTCCAGTGGCCATTCGTACATCTTGAAGAGGTCTAGAACTTGGCCCTGGGGTGGTAAATTGGGGAATCCCCCACTCTAGCAATAGCAACAAAAGCCATGGAAGCTGGTCAGTCACCAAGAAACAGGGCATGGAGAAGATAACCTTCTATAGGTAAGTGGACAAAACACTGGAGGATGGCAAGAGAGTGTGCAAGAAAGTCATGTGTGTGCTTCAGAGTCACACAGACTCGGATTCAAGCCCAGAGTCCATCTCTTAATAACTGTGTGACCTTCAGGAGCCTTTTTTTGAGAATCAAATGAGATGTGTACATAAAATACCCAGCACCATGCCTGCTACAAAGTAAGTTTTCTAAATGTGAGTTACTTCTTCAAAACATTTCTGGTACTACTGCCCATTCCTTTTGATTATCTTTCCATTGTATTTGCAAGTTCGTATTTCCAGAAATTCAATTTCCAGACTGATAGGTAAATATATTTTAATATCTGTGAGAAAGAAATATCTGGTTTTAAAAGAAAAGGATAAAAATCCATGATGGTTCAGAAAGGCCTTTAATTTGCTATCCACTCTAGTTATCTGAAAAGACATAGCCTCAAATAGCTCGTGAGGAGTGGTGGGGCTCAGGGTTCCGTTCTCAGTAGACCATCCTCTGTCATCATCCTCTATATTTAGTAATTAAAACAAAACGCATTCTTGAGCAGTCACGCAAGAAGTATGAATCCACATGAAGCTGCAAAGTTGTACCAGTCTTCCGTTTTCCCCAGTTACATAATCTGAGCAGCACAGATTATTACTGCTTACCCACCACAAATTTTACTGGTCCTAAGCAAGTAGGCAAGTAGCTTCTTTAGTCACTGAGACTTGAAACACCCCATTAATTTTGTCCCATTGATAAGCCCCAGTGGTTTGTATAAAGAATTGTTACTGTATTAGACATCGAGACATTCTCAGATGAAAGAAAACTAAAAGAATCTGTTGCTAGCACACCCAACCTAAGCCAATGACTGAAGAAAGTTCTCTAAGCAGAAAGAAAATGATAAAAATAGGAACCTTGGAACACAGTAAGCAAAAATATTGATAAATACAATAGACATCTTTTCCTCTTGAGTTTTCTAAATTGTTTGATGATGAAAGTAAAAATTATAACACGGATGGATGTGGTTTTAAATTAATAAAGAGGCACTCTGTAAGGCAGTTACATTATAAATGGGGTAGGGTAAGCAATGTAAACAGGGAGGTGATGTTTCTACACTTCACTCAAAGTTGTAAAATGTTGACAGCCATAGACAGTGGTGATAAGTTGTATAAGATATATATAGGGTGACAAGATATACATATCAAGTTATGTATATAACTTAAACTATATAAATTATAACTTTATAAACTTTAAAAACTTTTAGGAAAAAGTGTAGAGAAAACATTTCAGAATGTAGGGCTAAGTGAAGAGTTCTCAAGCTTTACGCTAAAAGCATAAGCTATGAAAGGAAAAATGGATCAGTTGAACCTCATCAAAAAGAATAACTTGCTCTGCTTTACACCCTGTTAAGAGAATGAAAAGACAAGCTATAAACTGGGAAAAAAAAATATTTGCGATCCATATATCCAACAAAGGATTAGTGTCTAGAAAATGTAAAGAACTCTGAAAACTCAACAGCTAAAATAAATCCAACGACAAAACGGGCAAAAAACATCAACAGTCATTTCACTGAAGAGAAGATGCAGATGGCAAATAAGCAGAAGGAAGACGTTCAACTTCATTAGCCATTAGGGGAATGTAAGTTAAAACCACAATTAGGTTATTGCTACACATCTAGTAGAATGGCCAAATTAGACAGTGACAACACCAAATGCAGAAAAAATCCATACCTAAAGGTTTTTGTTGATGGGAATAGGTGAGGGTACAACCAGTCTGGAAAGGTGGTTGGCAGTTTCTTAAAGACTAAACATATAGCTACCGTATGACCTGGCAATTGTATTCCTAGGCATTTATCCCAGAAAAGTGAAAACTTATGTTCACACAGAAACCTATGCATGAATGTTCATAACAGCTTTAGTCACAATAGCCAAAAACCAGAAAGAGCCCAGATATCTTTCACTGGGTGAATGTTTAGACAATCAATGGTATATCCATGCCATGGAATATCGGTCAGCCATAAAAAGGAACAGACTATTAGGACATGAAAGGACTTGGATCCATGTCCAGAGAATTGTGCTGAGTGTTAATCCCAAAAGTTAAATAGTGTATGGTTCTATTTATATAACTTTCCCAAAAGGACAAAATTATAAAACTCAATTAATGTTGCCAGTGGTTAAGGACAGAGTTGAAGTAGGAGGATAGTGGTTTATAGCTATAAAGGGGCAAAATGCAGGATTCATGTGGTGATGGAAATATTTTGTATCTTGAATGTATTAATGTCAAAATCCTGGTTGTGATATTATACGAGAGTTCTGCAAGATGTTTCCATTGGGGAAACTGGGTAAAGCGTACAGGGTATTGTTTCTTATAACTGCATATGAATGTACAATTATTTCAAAATAAAAGGTTAATTTAAAAAAAACTTCAAGCGCCAGTTATTCTCCCACATTCAGATGAGATTAAACAGGGAATCACTATATATTAAGAGGCTATTTGGAAGAGGAGAGGGAGTTGGGGGAAATGAAGAAAGGGAAGGAGGTCAGAGGGAGGCAGGAAGCGACAGAGGGAGGGACATGAGGGAGGTTGGGACAGGAGAGAGAAAAGAGAAAAAACGGAAGTAGACCTTGCAAAAGATCACCTGTCTATTCCTTGGGATAGTCTGGGGGAAAAGAGGGTGGGAAGACCAGTTCAGAGGTTCCAACAGAAGGTCAAAGATGGTATCTTTGATAACAGAGAAAACTGCTTCCTTCTCAATAAAGAGCTTGAACTTAGTGCGAGTAAGAATTCCTCTTGGCATGAAGTCCCTCAAGAATTCCTCTTGGCATGAAGTCCCTGGAGTATCCAAGAAAAATTGATGGCCCACAGGGCATAATTTTGCAAATTTAAAAGTTAAAATGAAATCTCCCTATCTGTTCCAGCACATGTGTGTCCTTGCAACCTGATATTTATGATGTGAATTGGGCTGATTAAATCCATTTTAGGGTTCGGGGATTTGCAGAACCTAAATATCCTGGTTCTCAGGGAATGAAGAGCTTCATATTTCCCTGGCAAATTTTGTCTCACGGCATCAATAGGAAGCTGTGAGTGATAAGGAGAACTTGTCGCTGGGGGCATAGGGGTGGGGAAGTTAGCCGTGCACAGTTGAATGACAATCTGAGTAAGGGACTCCTCAGCCAGGATCTCATGAAAATTCTTTATGAGCTCCCACCTGCAACGCTCATACACAGTCGGTATATATGAGAAAGTACGACATGAAAGGCTCTCGAGGTTAGTAAACAGAGGAGTGATGGATGCTAGGGATAGGGTAAACCTCATCATGGAATCTGGAGGAAGGCAAATTCCTGCTAGAGACTGAAAAAGAAGTGGCAAATGAACCGGGGAATTAGACCTGATGCTGCAACCGAAGATCATTACGTACACCAAGTCTAAACTCATATCTAAACTTTACAAAGCAAAACGCAATAGGGAAAATTATTATCCTCCTGCAAACTCCACTCTGGTAGACCCGCTGTCACATTATGGCAAGAACCTAGTACCCAAAAAACAAATCAATTTTAAAAGGAGACAAAAAATGTTCTGTGCGGTACATTATCTTTCCTCTGATCAAGTCCCATTGGACTAGTTTTTGAATACTATACAACCTAGCAAAACTTCGGGTGCAGAGTCTCCAGCGAAGCTGGGCTTGTCACACTGATTCACCCTTTATTCATATCAGTCTGGAAGTACAGTATCAGCCAAATAATGATGTAAAACCCAGAAAGAAGAATGCTGCTAATTGCCAAATTTGTTATGGAATTATCACATTTTCTGTTTCAGAGCTAAGCTCTGGGAGATCTGAATAAAAGGTCCACCAAAACCATAAATCATGAAGATTGAGGTAAATAAATTTCAGAAAACAAGCCTGTAAACTTGGGCATTAGACCCTTCAAAATAGACAGCTTTGAGGGGAACGATCGGTATAAACACACTTGCCATTGAGCATAATTGACAACTAATTTCTGCGTATAAACTCGCAGGCATGCTGGATGTAGAGACGGTAAAAATCTGGTTCCTCTCTAAAGATTTGTGCAAGTCTTTTATTAATATTCATTTCCATCTTGACCTTCAACCTGTCGCTGCTTCCTTTCCACCTTTCATGTTCTCTCACCTTGATGCAAGTCAAAATACTGTCTTGCTGTATTGCTGACATTTTATTTTAGGTTAACTGTATAGTTTAACTTTGCTCACCACCATTCTTAACATATGGAAGCAATTAATTCATTTTCTTTGCCATCATTAGGATCGGAATCCCAGATATTCTAAATGTAACTTCATCATAGGTTTCCCTTAACTAATTACATAATATCTAACCCATTTTTTTAAAAGTAAAACTTGCTGGTTAAGAAATAAAAAACGGCATTGCTTATAATAAACTCTGCATGCTACACTGTAATTTAAACTGTACTGTTATGTACGGTGAAGGACTGAAAGTTTAGAGTTACTCCCCTTGGCAAACATTTTTTTTAAGGATTGCTTAAATAAGCAGTACAGAAACCAGATGTCATTTGGTAAGAGTATCTGAATGACCAAAAATTTGCTGTCTGGGTATTTTTTTCCTTTATAAAAACAAGAAAAATTCTTTGGATTTATATCATATTTAGCAGCTGCGAAACAGTGCAAACATCTGTTTGTACCTATGGGGAGCTGACCCGCGGGGTCCTCATCTCTTAATCACCAAGCATCAAGCCAGCCTCACATGCACACTTTCTTGTTTTCTTTGCTGTTGCCTCCCGCACTTCAAAGTTTTCAGATGCTCAAGTTCTATTGGCAGAATGGAGGAACTAATCCATTCATTAGAAGGCCAGATGATTAGGATTTTTTGAGACATGATCACAGCATTCTCTCCACCCACCCTGTGCTCAGAAACACATTCACATTTGCCTCTAAATTCATTTTGGAGTGTCTACACGTAATCCAAATAATGCAAGATTTATGAGCCTCAAGCAAGATTATAGCAGCCCATATACTAGACTGCACAAGGCCTGCCGTCACCATTTGGGGCCACAGTCTTTAAAAAAGTCATCTTAAGATAATTTGTTCCTTTTTAAACTCTGCATACAGATATTATATTAGCTCTTATTTGGAGTTTTCCTACTAGGGTTTTTGCTACAGTTTTTTTTTTTTTTTTTTTAAGAGCAGTAATAACAACAACAACAAAAGCCTTACCACACTTGCGCACCCAGGGAATATCAGTTTCTAAAGGCCAACATTTTTACTGCACTTTATAAATAGGGAAAGTACGCTGAATTGGAATCGAAGCTTGCCAGGTCAAATCAGCTGCTTTATTTTTACATTCTTTTTTTATATACAAAGTCTGCCAAATAAAGCATTCCTATTGCAAAAAAAAAAAAAAAGTAAGAATCAGCCTCATTTTTATAATATTAAAAAATACTCATTAAAACAAAGTGTCATTACCATGACTTCCATTACAAAGAAGGTACACTCGGTATAACAATGTTACTCATGAGGATAGCCCATCATAAAAACGCTCTCTTAATTAGGGTGAGAATAAGTTCTCTGTACCAATTGATTCTTGATCAGTGAATGCCCTTGGTGGCCCTTATTCACATAGCAGACGTTCTCTACACTGCGTGTTACTTGCACCGCACTCTGGAAACAAAGCGGAGGCCGGGTTACAGCTGTACTCCCGCCATGTGGAAATTATACTTGGCTGATTTCTCTATTTTAAACATTCCAACTGCCCCCACAGGGTGGGATGGGAGAAGGATGTACCCAACAAATTAAAGCCATAGGAACATCCCGAAACCTGAAGAAAGATGCTGAGGTAAAAACCACATGCACAACACCTCCCTTTATATCCTGCTGGGTTCAAAGAACTTCTTGTAACTTGATGACACGCTAAAGAAAGACTAGACCTTGGATTTGTCTCATCTTTATAAGCAGTATGGGCTAATGTACATATTCTGAATCTGGGATCCATAAAACAGACCAATTCCCAAGGTGCCAATAGGTGTTCCTGGGAAAGAAGATTCCATGGTCAATTAAATTTGGGAAATACTCAGAAGACCCCCTTGTGGGGACAAAGACAAGGCCTATTAGCAAATTAAAGGCTCTGAGAACTACTGCAGTAAAGGCATCTTATATTGTTTTTTTATTAGAAAAAAATATAGAGATAAAAAGTACAAAGAATAGTAACAAAAATCCAAGTACCCACATAGCAGCTTAAGAAAGAAATGTTACAAATACAACTGAAGCCTCTGTGTGCCCTTCCCCCATCATACCCTTTCCATCTCTCAGAAGTAAAGAAATACTAAAATGTAGACTGTGTCCATGTATTTATTAATATTTTTTTACATTTACATATATTCTTAAATAACGAGTAGTTTTGTTTTTATGTTTTTAGCTTTTCTAAAAATGGTATAATACACTAGGTATTATCTTGATAATTCTTTTGGGGAGGACTCAACTTTATATTTATGACACTTTAACATATGTAGCTTTAGTTCATTTATTTCACTGCTAAATAATTTTCAATTGCATGACTACATCCCAGTTTCTTTATCTGTTGAACATTTTGATTTTTTTTTTTTTACAGTTATAAACAGCACTGATGTTGGTGTATAAATAAACAGAGTAACCAGGCAGGACAGAAAAGAGGCCAGAAACAAATTCACATGTGTGTGGAAATTTCACCCAGGATGGTGACTCTTGAAAATCAGTTACCAAATGGTGCAGAAACAGTTATTTATCAATGTGAAAAAAATTAAATTACATCTTTACCTCACACCATATACCCAAATCATTTCCAGATATATGATCAGTTCTAGGTGTATTACAGACTCAAACGTAGAAAACAAAACATTGACTTTTTAATAGAAATATATTAGAATATATTAGAGTAGAGAATCATTCCAAAAACCAAACCTCAAAAATTTAAACAGTGAAAAAATATTAATAACTTAGCCTATAGTTTAATTTAAAATGTCTATTCATCAAAAGATACTATTTTTAAAAGCAGAATGACAAAGCCTAGAATAAGGAAAGATATTTGCAAGAAACATAACTAATAAAGGATTAGGATCCAAAATATATGAAAAAATGCTCCACATTTCATTTAATCCAGTACTTTCTAAATGATTTGACTCTGGTTTAGCAAAACCCTTATTGACATCTCATGAAAGAAAAAAAAGATTCCACGGCACAATTTGGGAAAAATTTTATCATCTCAAAAGCATCAAACTCAGAAAAAATTTTTAGCTTGGTCTCTACCCAACTCTTTATTCTTAGCAATGTGACACTAAAACAATTTATGGCTCTGGGCTTTGATGTTTAACCTCTAATGTGGAAACTGGCCTTATTCTTAGAGCACAAAGCTAAATAGTATGGAAATCCAGAAACTGGACTAACAGTTACAGCCTGAGTGACCTATGAGCACCTTGCAGTGACCTCTTAGAAATCCTTTAACCTCACCAACAGTGGAAAGAGATAACCTCAAAGGTTGGGTAGAAAAAATCAATTCTGACAAATTCTGTCTGAAAGATTTTCTATTCTTATATAAATGTCTTCTCATGGTATATATTCTGTCTCTCACTACCAATAACTACCATCATGGATAGCAAACTACAGAGGACAAACTACCCCTATTTCTTGGCATCTACACGCAGGCCACATACCAATGGCAGTAACAAAAAGCTCAAGAGAAATAAGCTGCATCAGAATTTGAAGCATACATAAAAGAAGTAAAAATAAATTTTTGCCAATATTTGCAACTCCAAAGTATTCCCAATCAACTGAGGAAAACCATTTCAAATGAGAGACTAATCTAATACTGTTTTGTTTTTAACTCCATCATCCTTGGAGATGCTATTCTTCACTGGGACTTAACAAGGTTTCTCTTCTGGTCTGATAGCAAGAAAGAGATTATAAATGCCTACGTGGAAAACCATTTTTGTATACAACACAAGAGCAGAATCTTCCTTTGTGTGTTAAGTTATTCATTTTTTAAGGGGAAAGCTCTCTTTCACAATACAAAAGTAAAAAGGGAAATATAAAGGAACTGTTTCTAGTTCAGATATTGGAGACAACTAAAAAATTGTAGTAAGAAATAATTTTAGGACAAGCAGTTGGATTATTTTAAGTCCTATAAATTAACTTTTCAACTTCAATTTCCAGCAATATCACAGACTAGAAATCTGAGAAAAAGTTTTTGTTCAAAAACCAGGTATTCTTAATGGCCTATTATAAAAGATTTAGGTTCCCTAAGCTCAAGGTTGCTATTTAATATTACAACCCACTGCATGTATAGATGTCATCTGACACCTCTTCATGTCACCTTGTAGGAACTGAGTCTTGGGGAACCAGTGCAAAATGTTGATACTAGAGCTACCCCTACTGCAAGGAAAATAAACTTTCCTTCACCATTGACTCAGGAGTCTCAAGTCTTGAACCAGAATCCATGAAACTTGATTTCTTGAATGTAGGGTAAAAGCAGGATAAAAAATTCTCAGGCCCTTCACAGTTCTTGACAATGGCTACATGGGAATGGAATATGGAGAAGCCTAGGGTGTGTTGAAGATGGAAAAGGCTAAGACTTCAAAGGATTATAACCTTCTAGACATAGGCCATTGTGTAAAAAAAAAGAAAAAAGAAATAAGCCCACTGTATTATACACTATCTATCTATCTACACATTATCTTGTGTAGAAGATAACATGGAAGAAGATAGCAAGAGAATTTGGTACTGGCTGAGGGGTGCAAATCACCCAGAATAATTCATAACCATAAGCTCTCCCTCACATGGGCTCCCAGACCAATTTTATCTACGTATGTAGTTCAAAAAAACCTTAAATGGAGAATTTAGTTTGGAGGTCACACAGCAGCAAAAACGCCTATGTAACTAACAAACACCTTTAAAAATCAATATCAATCCAGGCCTTACAAAATCCCAACGTTTCAAAAACACAAAACACAGAAGAAACAAAGTACCGTGAGAAAGAATAAATAGTACAACAGAGAGCAAAATCAGACCCACAAATATATAGTAACTCTCACAAAATAGTAAATAAGTGTGTTTAATATGTGTAAAGAAATAAAAGAGAGGCATTAAGATGCAAATGGAATGAAGAAATGATTTTTAAGGTTTTAAAAGAATTTGAAAAGGAAACAAATGGAACAAATAGAAATTGTAAAAACGCTATTCGAAGTTGAAACAGCATATGAGACAACACTGGAGAGAACTACTAACCTGGGAGATAAATATAAAGAAATATAAAATGAGAGGCCAAGAGAAGGAAAATGTAAAAGAAAATTTAAGGGAAAATGGAAAATAATGTGAGAAAATCTAATATGTATCTCATCTCCAGAAAGATAACAGAGAATGTGGAAGAAGCAACTTTCAGAGAAACAATAGCTTAGAATTTCCAAAAACTGTTGAAAGTTACTAACTCTTTTATTCAACACTCCCCACCTCATTATATGAGGCTAATATACCTGTGACATCAGAATAGAAAAGAAAAGTGTATAAAAAGGAATATCACAGACTAATCTTAGTAATACCCAAAAATACAAAATTTCTAAGCAAAATATTAGTATACAAATGTTGCAATGTATTCAAAATATAATATTTCATAACAAAGTAGGATTTATTCCAGACATGAAATGTTGGTTTAATATTAGAAAATCTATTAATATAATTTACCACATTAATAGCTTAGAAGAAACATATCAACTCGATTGATGCAAAAAATTTATCTGATAAAATTTAGCATAAGATTTTTCATGATTCAAAACAAGAACAGGAATAGAATAAAATCCTCTTAAACTGATAAAGGACAACTACAAAAATAAATATAAATTATATACTTAATCGTGAGTATTAAAGCTTCAAAATGAATACAAATACACCTATTCTCACCTCATCAATTCAGCAATGCACTTAAAAAACCTAGACAGTGCAATATGGGCAAGAAAAAAAAAATAAAGGAATAAGATTTAGAAAGAAAAAAAGTGGTGTCTTTAATAGATGACATGACTGTCTACTTGGAAAATCCAAAATATTTTCCATATAAATTATGAGAATTAATATGAAAATTTAGTCGGATTTCTGGATATAAAATCAAAACTAACTGCATTTCTAGACACCAGCCACAAATTGAAAAAATATATATAATTTTCTAAAATGTTGTTTGCTGAAGCAATAAAAATGATAAATTTTGCCTAGGGAAAAATGCCTAGCAATAAATCTATCAAAATATATCCCAAGGCCTTTATAGAACAAATCATAAAATGTTTTTTAAAATACATTAATTGAGACCTATATAAATTAAAAGAGGTATCACATTTATGGATATGAAATAGGAACTTCTAACACTTCACTCTCTCTTCTTCCCTCATGGGAGCGCACCTCAACACGTTTCAGTCATAGCCACGTGAGAGAGGAAGCCATAGACAGAATGGAAAAAGCATCCTCTACTCTTTAGGGAGAGCAGTATTCTACAAGTTCCTATTTCATGGGCAAGGAACTCAGTAAGGAAAACCATTTTCTCCTCCTGAGAAAATTCTGATTGGCCCACCTAGAACTTAAGTTGTTTTTTTCTCTCCACCGTGGTTGATCACCTAAATATATCTGGCTATTCTTAGTGTTGGGTCACAAACCAGCAGCATGGGCATCACCTGAAAGCTTGTTAGAAATGCAAAATCCTAGACCCACCCCAGAATTCTAGACCTGGTCCATCAGAATCTACATTTTAAGTAGATCCCCAGGTGTGTTCTATGCAGAGTAAAGTTTGAGAAGCATTCTCTAGGAAAGCCTCAGACCAGATTGATCTACCCAGCATTACTCTACTCTGCCAATCCTTCCCAACAGTGAGTATCCTCTAGACCTGCACTGTCTAGTACAGAAACCACTAGTCACTTATGGCTATTAAATATTTGAGATCTGCTGTTGGTATAAAACACACAATGGATTTCAAAGACTTAATACATGAAAGTAAATGTAAAATACCTTATTTTTATATTAATTATATGTTGAAATGATAATATTTTAGTATATGAGGTTAAATAAAATATATTATTAAAATTAATGTCACCTGTTTCTTCTTACTTTATTGTGGTTACCAGAAATTTTTGAAATTATACATATGATTTGCATTCATGGCTCACATCATATTTTTTCCACCCGGCACTGCTCTAGACCCTGTTGTCTGCCCACCCATTTGAAACTGCATGACCCGCATAGCCATCCCCATGCTAATTAGCTTCCTGGTTGCAATGCCATTATATTCATTCTTTGATATAACTAATAACTGTCTAGTTTGACAAGCCGTTTGGTCCTGACCACCTTCATCAGGTTGCTAATGCTCTGGTGAAATGTGAACTTATTTTTCTGAAAAGTTTAGGTTTGATTGTGGTTTGGATTAAATAGGAAAAAAGGGATCAGGGCTCTGGTTCAGGCTATGCCTTTAACATTCTCTATGACCTTGCCGCATCTCTGCATCTCTTCCTCCAACCCCTTTATCTAAAACATGAGATTTAAAACTAGGTATCTTTAAGATCCTGGAAGTCCTTAACACAGACAATAATCTTTTACTCTCGGTTATTTATTATGTACATGTACTGTCACTCCAATTAGATTGTAGAATCTTTGAAAACAGACATTTTATCTTATTTTTTTTTCAGTTTTATTCAGGTATAACTGACAAATAAAATTATAAGATATTTAAAGTGTACGATGTGATGATCTCATATAAGCATACACTGTGAAAAAATCCCCCTGTCAAATGAAGTAACACATCCATCACCTCACATATATATGACCCATTTTTTCCATAAGATCATATAAGTTCTACTCTCTTAGCGAATTTCAATTATACAATACAGTGTTATCAACTATACTCACCATGTTATATACTAGGCATTTTATTTTATAGTTCTGTCTCTAACTCTTGGTGCTATCTCTAAACTTTGGGTATCTCACCAATTATCTTTGATGAGGAATTTAATGCCCAAGGGCAAACCATTTATTTGAAAAGATCCAATCTTTAGAAAAAACTTGAGATCCTACAAAGAAATTGAAGTAGAGACATAGTCCACAAGCAGTTGAATTTTGAGGTAAATCCTGCCTGCATATTTGTGTGTGCACATTTGTTTTTAAAAGTTTGGCATATGACTGTAACCTGAGGAATTTTGGTTAAACATTTCTTTATGCAAAACAAAGAATGTTGAGTAGTTAAATATTTTACCTCTGAGGCTAAAATTGAGTTATTTTTTTCCTCCCTTCTGAATGTTTAAGGTGGAAAACCAAGTGTAAATGTTCAAAAGATTTCCAGTCATGAATTCTCATCATCTGTGAAAGAACAGTGTTAACCAACAACTTCAAATGGTTAATTAATCCAACAAACATGTATTTTTTTAAGGATTTTATTTATTTATTTGAGAAAGAGAGAGAGCATGCGTGCGTGAGCATGAGTGGGGGGAGGGGCAGAGGGAGAGGGAGAAGCAGACTCCCCATTGAGCAGGGAGCCCGATGGCAGACCCTGGGATCAGGACCTGAGCTGGAGGCAGACGCTTAACCGACTGAGCCACCCAGGCCACCTCAACAAACATGTATTACCCATCTTCTATAACTGAATGAGTCAGCAGTATTTGTGGAGCATCTACAAAATGTGGAGAGATGGCTGGTAATACAGAGACAATGGAAGACTAGTTAGTGCCTTCTAAGCATCTTACAACCCGATTGAGGAAAAATGAACATGCAAAGTGAAAGGGACCAAATGGAAATTTACACAATACATAAGTAATCAGTCAAGAAACATTTTTTGAGCTCCTGTTATATGCATAGTGCACAGCAGATACTCATATGAACAAGGCTAGTATGTGTACTCTCAACATATGTTCAAGTGCTAATGGCTCACAGGGGGCTCGAATTAACTTGGGTGCTCAAAGGGTTAAGGAATTGTTTTTAAAAAGCAGGAAGCCAGGAGAGGGCAACCGCATGCCTGGCAGCAGGACAGATGCCAGAACCCTCAGGTAGCATTTCCCGCCTTCCACCAGAGAAGGTGGGTGAGGTGAGAAACCACAAGAAGGGAGTTCGGTCATCTGAAGTTCACCTGTAGACATGTGGTTTGTAGACCACCTGCCATATGCCAGGATTCTCCCCTGGAGGTTGTCATAAATGCATATTTCTCTGACCTACTCCAGAGTCATCACATCAGTACCTTTGAGGATGAGCTCCAGAAATCTGCACTTTGAATATGCTGCAGGTGATTCTTCTGCACACTGAAATCTGAACCACTCACTAGATGAGAACAAGAGTATCAGACTGGCCTGTCTCCACAGCTTTATGATAAGTTGCCCCCTTCAGCTGCCCAGCCTCTCTTGGCCTCAGTTTCCCTACTTGTCAAATGAAAACCATAAATACTATCCGCCTATAGTCTTGTTGTGAGGATCACATGATTCACATCCAAGATGCTTAGGCATACAATGAGCACTCAATAAATGCAATAGAAATTATAATGAGCAAATTAAAAATTCACCAACTGTAACCAATGATAATGTATTAAACACTTAAAAAATTTCTAAGAGGGTAGGGGCAACTGGGTGGCTCAGTTGGTTGAGCTTCCAACTCTTGGTTTCAGTTCAGGTCATGATCTTGCAGCCGTGAGATCAAGCCCCACGTCAGGTTCTGCAGTCATCAAGGAGTCCTCTTGGGATTCTCTCTCCCTCTGCTCCTCCCCCGCTCATGCGTTCTCTCCTTTTCTCTCTCTCTCTCTAAAATAAATAAATAAATTTTTTTAAAAAATGTGTTAAGAGGGTAAATCTCATGATAAGTGTTCTTTCCACAAGAAAAGAAATTCTAAAGAAAAGAAAAAAATTCACCAAATGTGAACAGGTGAAGCAGACACAATGAGGAAATGAGACCAGAAAATTTTAAAAGGCCAAAGCCAGAGTTCCAAGCAGGAAGTTGGTCCGTTGAGGACATGTTTCCAATGACAACCACTTACTAACCACTGCCTATATGCCAGGCTACTTTCACATTGACTCAAAAGATCCTTAGGATCACCCTATGAAGTCAAAATTTAGTAGGACTTTAGCTGAAGGTCGGTGAGGTTAAGTGCCCAGAGCAAAGTCACACAGGTAGTAAGTCACATGACACACATTAGGCAACAAATTGTGTCATAGTCAAATAGCCAGAATCCAACCTCTGAGGCACGCAGCATGACCTACATGGGACAGAGATGAGCCAGGTCAGTATCAGGTGTGCCCTGGAGTAGAGCCAAATTCTGAGACCAAAGGGTACACCCAGTATCAGGCTCAGGAATGTGGGGTCAGCAAGAGAGTCTTATCACCTATTTTGCCAAGAACCTTCCTTATTGCCCCAAGTTGTTATTAGTAACCATAAAGATAGACAAATAGCAGATATTGATTTCCTGCCACATGTCTAAAAGGGTGGAAATCTAAACCATTGTTCAATTACTCTGCAGTCAAGGTTTGTTATTAGCATTAAATGAATTTTAATTCTTGTGTTCTACAGTATTCTTGATAGAGGTGAGTCAGGTTAAAAAATCTGAGTACAGAAACCAGAGCTCTGAAAGGATCACAGTCTGCCTGGAAAGGCCACCATAATGAATACCTGTTGTGCTTACCTGGTCAGCATCCATGCCCCTTTCTGAACTAGCATCCTGATGTTCATTTGGGTACCACTCCTCCCCACCTAAGTCCTTATAGTTCTGATAGGGTTGATCCCCACTCCCAGACTCCAAGAACGAACTCATGATTCTGAGACTTGCCCAATTAGCATATTCCATGCCTCTGGTGACAATCATTGGCTTGGGGATGGCAAATGATCTGATTTAGCCCAATCAAAAGCTGATCTCAGAGAGACAAGAAAAGTTCTCCTACTGTGGCTGGATTTGCCAGGGATTAGCTAAATTTTCCAAGGCACACTTTATGGAGTATATTGGCTACATTCTTTGCTCTTCTGGATCCTGCCATGTCAAAATTTTCACTCCTAGTCTTTTCAGGTATGTGAACCAATGATTTTTTTTTAACCTAAACCTATTTAAATTAGGATTTTCATCACTTAGGGAAAAAATCCTAACTGAGAACCACATGTAACTCAAAGGTCATTGCTCTTGTCACAAACTTACACTTAATGTGAACTGATTCTGTGGGTGTAGGACATGGATAGTTAGAGAATTAGGATGGGGGAAGGAAGATTGGTCCTTAATCCATGGGTAGGGCTAATGATATTAGGACAAGACCCTCAGAAATAATTTTTTAAAGAAGGAAAGCTAGAAACAATAAAGATGAAATTGATCAGGAGAAAAACAAACTGGAATATGCACCCCTACTTTCTGAAATAAAGGCAAAAATTTAAATATGAGAACAGAGACTCAGCAAACATGTCTCTAGTCTACTAAGGCATAGGGGAGAGAGAGGTAGGAGGGGCTACATTTTTAAAAGAGGTGAGGAGACTAGAATAGAAACAGAAAATGACAAAGCACTTCAATATAGGGTGTATTTGGGAGAATTTTCAGCAGGAAGAGGCATTAATGTCTAGGATTTTGACTCAAAATTTAAATTAGGCAATTGATTCAGTCTGTTGTTTAGTGGGCAAACTTTGAAAGTCTAATTGAAATTATCATTACTAGAAAACATCCTATTTTCACATACATTATAGGAGAGCTGGAAAAATAGCTAGCACATAATTCGTAATGCTGGAATTCACTCATAATCAAAACTCTCAGTTGACAGACAAAAGTGAAAACAATTTAAGCATGTAATTCCATTTTAATACCAAAAAAAAAAGTCAACCCCTTAAGTAATCTCAGGCAAAGAAATAGTCTATGTCCCCATAGGTGAATTTTAAAATTCCATCTGATTCAATAGTATCTGCTTTTCATTTTCTTCATGAGTAACAATTAATAGATTATATAATTCCATGCATCTCTGCAGGTGTCATGCAATCAAATAAAAATAGATTAAGTAGGGAAAAAGAAGAAAGCCTCCAATTTGGTTAATCCTTTCCAACAAGGATTCTAATTCAAGGGCCAACTATAACTAAAAGATACGAAATGTCTTATTTAGATCTGAAGGACAAGAACTTAATTATAACAGAACATATTTTTCAAAACAGTTGAAATTAAAGAGACAATATAACTAAAGAAGTCAGATAACTGGGATGAAAAACGGAAAAACACACTAGCACAGTGGTGAGATTTCATTATACCTCATTCAAATCCTTAAACTTCAGGTATATTTGATTTATAAACTTAGGAGTACCTTGACAATGCAGACAGAGTTAATGTATAATCATTCTAAGTGATTGTATTAACTACTGCAGTCCTATTTTATGCAAATTAAGAACTGGGTATCAGTGTGGAGTTTCCTAATGCCTAATGTAGAGATAGACTACAAGTATTTTCCTCTGGTCATTGATTCCAGTGTATTTTTTCTGTGCCTTTTAGAGCCCTGTACATATTATATTATGGTCAGTTGTTTATAAGATCCATGCTTCCCTGGACTGTAAACTCTTCCAGAGCCAGAAACACGTCTTGCTCATGATATTTCACACTGTTTCTAGTACAGTGTTAAACCAAAGGAGCATTGGCAAGAGCGAACTAATGTCTCCCTTTTCATTTGTAATAAAGTTTGGTATTTTTTGCCAATGAGTTAAAGCAAGAACTGTAAAACCATTTTGCCCTGATGTTTTGGTATACTAACGTCAGAAATATACCATTATTTTAAGATTTATTTATTTTAGAGAGAGAGTGGGAGGGGGAAGGGCCAGCAGAAGAGAGAGAGAGAAATCTCAAGCAGACTCCCTGCTGAGCACAGAGCCCGACTGGGACCTGAGATCATGACCTGAGCCGAACCCAAGAACCAGAAGCTTAACCAACTGAGCCACCCAGGTGCACCTGAACCACTTTTATATACAATATCCAAATCCAGGATAAAGTGGGAGAAGGATTCTCTTCAAAATTGAATAAAATCAAGTTTAATAAAGAAGTTTTAATATTACATATGGATTTGACCAGTCATTACAGCGTATCATTTTTTAAAATAATGTACACACTCTGCTTTATTTTATATACTGTTTTTAAGTGGTGATTAGTAATAGTACTATTTTAATATTATTTTATTATTATTATAGTAATTAGTCCTATTTAAGTAGTAGTATTTTTTAATTAAAAAAAGTGTTTTAAAGCAGAATCAATGAGTGGAAGGGTGTTGTGATTTCAATACATCTAGTCCCAAGGAAATCCATGGAAGACCGTGAGGCCTTAAAACCAAGTACCACAACACATGCACAAGTTTATCCATTTGAGAACATAACCAGCAAGAAACAGCATCATCCTTAAATCAGCTGGTGCAAAATAGATCATTAAAAGTGATGAAAGGTCATCGATTACAGCCTACACCACTAAAAAATCTATATCTTCAATCCCAACCCCAACCCTATGTTCCAGGCTTTGTATCCAACCAGCCAGAGACATCCCACTTAGAAGTTCCATGATAAACTGACTCCACCAGCGTTCCGCCAGGGAGCAGACTTGGGAGCCCAACTGCCCCAGTTCGAGTTAGCAAGCTGCTCAACCTCAGCTTTACCATCTGACTAATGTGGTTAACAAAAAGCTCTACCTCACAGAACTGATGGGACGGTAAAAAAGTGTCTGGCACATATGAAATGCTATTTAAGTGTTGAGTAAAAGATAAAATCCTATGCGAAGACTTCTGTAAGGGTAACTTATTCCTACCCACTGCCTGGTGGCTCACCACCACACTCTTGCTTTCTTTTCCTTTCTTCGAAATGCCAAGCTCTTTTTGCTTCAGAGCTTTCACCCCCTTTTTGGTTTTTCTGCCATTTCCTTCTGGTTTTATCCCCAGAGGCTGCCAGAAACTTCCTGAAGTGATACTATTTTGAATGACATCCAAGTTTTTTCCACAATGGCTTCCATCTTGATGGAGTTTAAGAGGACAACAGAGGGGGCTATCAACAAAGTAAATACTGTCCTCGAATATCATTAGTATAATGTCATAAAAATTCAGGAGTCATAGAGTTCATATTGTCCTAGACCCAAGTTCTGGTTTCTCTACTCATTGGCCAAGATACCCTGAGTCAGTCACTTAATTCCCCACACAGCACTGTTCTCTCCAAAATTAGGATAAAGTTTGTACCTACCTTCCAAAGTTGTTAAAAGGATTTCATGTAGTGATGAATCTGGAAGGGCCTTATCTGCCTGAAAGAATTTATAGCATAGTATTATTTTTGTTGTTATTATTAGTTATTATTATTCTGTCCACAGAATAAGGAATAGAGTTCAAGTGTATCATCTCATAGCTAAGCATAAGTCTTCGTCTTGATAAATACATTTCGTTCTAGTTTATTGTGGTTGATTAGTTAGTTGCAGTGCTGTGTGACACATTGAAAAATTATGCCAGGTGTAAAGAAAGTTCCTACATTACATGCTATGTTGTCATAGACCTGGACTCTGTCACACTAGACAGTTTAATCAAGGTAGTCATTTGGTAATACAGTTGGAATGTTTTGGGTATGTTTTCTTTTTGTGAAAGTCTCCCCACACCTGACAGACCAAAAAACAAAACAAAACAAAACAAAAAGAAAAGAAAAAAAACAGTATCCCATGGGAAAAAAAATAAAAGAAGGAAGGGAGCGAAAAACTAATATTTGAGGACCTACTATGTGCCAGACATGAAAGAAAAGAATCAAGTTCATCACAGCTTTCATGGCCCAAGGGCCAAGGCCAATGGTGTGGCAGAACCCTTCCAAGGTCAAGGCATGGTTATGGAAACTGTGGCCTATTTTAAATGTTTTACATTTAAAAAATCAATGCCTTTAACAGGAAAGAAAAAAACCCAATGCATGATCATTGCACTAGCCATAGATAATTATTTTTAAAACATCAGTTCAAAGTGCACTCCAGAGCATGTGGCCTGATAACAGGTCACACGTAGAAAGGTGTGCAATGAATAATTTCTACTTTCAGTTCTGCAGGTCCTGGTAACTGTAAGTATAACCTCACTTGCAGATAACAGTCAAGACTTGATTTGTGAGTGCAAGGTATAAGCCAGCAGTGCTCCATCCTCCACCCCAGGATGGGCCCTGTTCAAAGCACGGTGTTTTGACCTAACACTTTGATGCAGCCATTTCATGTCAAACCATCTTGTCAACATGTGAAATCACCATCTTTTCAAAAACATAAAAGAGAAATTCCTTACCAGAATTGGATTCAGGCCTTTTGAGGCCCAGGTCATATCTGAAGGAAAAAGAATAAATTCGGTGTGAAAATCAGTATTTATTTAAAATGAAGAAAAAAACACAGCATGTTACACATTTTAATAAACCCCAAAAGCACAAGCATAAAAAAAAAAACAGAAAAATAACAATGTTTTATTAACTCCCTGGTTGACTTTTAAAGAAGTTTTCCTATATTTTTGACTATACACTTCTTGATCATCCCTTCAGATGCCAATGATTTTGTAATAGCAGTCCTTAGAGAGAAGAGGAAGATAATTCTATGTGTCTTCTTGCATCATTGATCAAAATTTAATTTAATTATTAACAGTTTAGAAAAGCTGTTGATAGAAATGGGCAGAAGACATGAACAGACATTTTTCCAAAAAGACATCCAAATGGCCAACGGACACATGAAAAAGGGTTCAACATCGCTCAGCATCAGGGAAATCCAAATCAAAACCTCAGTGAGATATCACCTCACACCAGTCAGAATGGCTTAAATTAACAAGTCAGGAAATGACAGATGTTGGCGGGGATGCGGAGAAAGGGGAACCCTCCTACACTGTCGGTGGGAATGCAAGCTGGTGCAGCCACTCTGGAAAACAGTATGGAGGTTCCTCAAACCGTTGAAAATAGAGCTACCTTATGACCCAGCAATTGCACTACTGGGTATTTACCCCAAAGATACAAATGTAGGGATCCAAAGGGGTACGTGCACCTCGATGTTTATAGCAGCAATGTCCACAATAGCCAAACTGTGGAAAGAGCCAAGATGTCCATCGACAGAAGAATGGATAAAGAAGAGGTGGTATATATACACAATGGAATATTATGCAGCCATCAAAAGAATGAGATCTTGCCATTTGCAACGACATGGATGGAACTGGAGGGTGTTATGCTGAGTGAAATAAGTCAATCAGAGAAAGACACGTATCATATGACCTCACTGATATGAGGAATTCTTAATCTCAGGAAACAAACTGAGGGTTGCTGGAGTGGTGGGGGGTGGGAGGGATGGGGTGGCTGGGTGATAGACATTGGGGAGGGTATGTGCTATGGTGAGTGCTGTGAATTGTGTAAGACTGTTGAATCACAGACTGGTACTTCTGAAACAAATAATACGTTATATGTTAAAAAAAGAAGAAGAAGAAGATAGCAGGAAGGGAAGAATGAAGGGGGGGAAATCAGAGGGGGAGACGAACCATGAGAGACTATGGACTCTGAAAAACAAACTGAGGGTTCTAGAGGGGAGGGGGGTAGGGGAATGGGTTAGCCTGGTGATGGCTATTAAAGAGGGCATGTTCTGCATGGAGCACTGGGTGTTATACTCAAACAATGAATCATGGAACACTACATCAAAAACTAATGATGTAATGTATGGTGATTAACATAACATAATTTAAAAAAAAAAAGAAAAGCTGTTGATAGTTACTGATAGTTTAGCATCACAAATTGTTACTGGCAAATACACTACATTCTTAGGATTTTTGTCACATTTTAGAAACCTTCCATTTCTTTCAGAGATGACCCGTAAGATTTCAGGGCCTCGAGTTTTCTTACAGAGTGACCAATCTTAAATACTCTTTGAATGAACAGAATTTAATAACCAGTCAATGAACTTGTAATAATTATACATTGTAAGTTTTATGTTATCACTGTCAATGTCACTATTTCATTTTAAGTCAGTTAGAAATGTAAACATTTTTCCATTATATCCATGTAATTCAGTGATATGTTGGGATGCATAAAACATATGAAGTCATCAAGAAATAAAGTACTACAAAGTTCATAGCAGTGCTACATATGTGTCCTACAAACACAGTATTTCTGATAAATTCCCTCTTGAAAGAGTCCTAAAATATTTCTAAATGTATCAACTACATTATCAAGTATATTCCTGGCAGCAAAGAACTTCGGTTTTGATGGGACCTTGATGGGAATGGAATTATTCTGTCACAATTTTGTCTGCCTGACTGGAACAATTTTCCACAGATGAGCTTCTGGATCCATAGAATTCAAACCAGGTTTCTCCTCCAGCATCCGCACATGTTCAGTCATAGGAACTCTAGCCCATTCCGTGTTACCATGCAGGCTCTGGCTTTACACTTCTGGGTCATAATATTGGTGAGTGGAAGCAATGGATGGCAGCGGTGAGCCTGGAAGTAATTTCTATACCAAAACAGTGAGCCAAGTAGTTCTATGTGGATATGATTGCAAACAATGTAAATATATCCCTCGGGCCTAAGCATAAATGAATCCCCAACTCAACTTTTCTGTAGCCTATTCCCTAAAAGGTGGTGGCAACCGCAGTGCCACTCGACAGGAGGAGCAAAGTGACCAGAAGAGGTGAACGTGGAAAGAGAAAGCAGCCTTCATTAATAGAAGTTAAAATATTTTACTTCTACACATTTTATAAAAGCAAACGGCTGTATCTACATATTACTAGGGCCCTGGCAGGATTTGTGAAGGGGCCCAAGCAAATGAGGGGTTTTGACATTATGCTTTAACATTTTGCAATGGATCTGCCTTGATCCCTGACTTTTATTCCATCCCTAACCTCAAACTTGAGGGTTTTTTTTTTAAGATTTATTTATTTATTTGAGGTGGGGGGAGGGATAGAGGGAGAGAATCCTCTAGCAGACTCCTCACTGAGCGCAGAGCCTTATGTGGGGCTCCATCCTATGACCCATGAGATCATGACCCAAGTGAAACGAAGAGCTGGACACTCAACCAACTAAGCCAACTAGGCATCCCTTGATCATGTATTTCTGTATTATTTGTACACAGAACCTGTTATTCTGTATGAATAAGCTTTGATTTTAAAATCAGAAAAACAGTACAGATTGTTAAGGTCTGTTGGGGTTGATCAAGTTAGGCTCCAAGGCTAATCATCTGTTCCCCAGCCTCCGTTTTGAAGGATCTTAATAATTAGTGAAGTGCTTATATAGAAAGGACCACTGAGAAAACCATTAGAAATTTAACTAGTGTTTTCTGTGAAATCTGAAGAATATGAGATCCTATTGTTCTACAGATATCCTCTTCTGATTCCCACCTCCACCGTGCCCAGTAAATAATATATACTCCCTCAAATAGGGTTACAGAATCAAGAAGTCAACTTAATGGTGTTCATCCTATAGATTTTCAAATGAAAAGATGGAATGAATAGCTCAGTTAAGTGGGCACATCTATTTATTGATTAAAAGCAAATGATAATGACAACTGTCATTTCAGAGATACATCCAAGATATTGAGATACAGATGATGCATATGAATTCTCAGAAAATAAGCAACCTCCTAACCTAAGAAAATGGGTGGCTCTTTCTGAGACTGGCAAATGTAGGAAGGCTCTGATTCCTCTTTCCATGTTGTTTGACACCCATTTGGGACCATATTTCCATTCCATCCTTCCCCCAACCCTGACATTAACCCATCCTTGATTTCATCTCATTCCCAATCCTTCCCTCAGAAAGTACAGGTTGGAGATGGAGTGAAGTTAAAAGATAGGGTAAATTTGACTGCATATTATTCATAATTAAAATAGATACATTTTGGGGTTTACTTTTTAGATTATGTCAGAATATTTCCCCCTCACTATCACTGAATCAAATGGCTACATGCAAACATCAAGAACCCTAGTGAATTAAGTTATGAAGCAAAAATCATAGAGGATTATATACATTTTGGTTAAATTCTTAAAGAATAAATTTGTCTAGGGACCCCTGGGTGGCTCAGTCGGTTGAGGGTCCAACTCTTGATTTCAGCTCAGGTCATGATCTGAGGGTTATGGGATAGAGTCCCACATTGGGCTCCACAGTAGGTATGAAGCCTGCTTGAGATTTTCTCTTTCCCTCTCCCTCTGCCCGTCCCCCTCACACAATCTCTTTCTCTAAAAAAGAAAAAAGAAAGAGAAAGAATAAATTTATCCCCATATTGCACAATATTTCTGGGTAGAACACCACGGCACATTTCTAAACTCTACCACCTCTCTTATTATTCTTTGGCAGCTTAGTTTAGGGAAGTGTCTCAACAGGTATTTTCAACAGAACTGAATTTTAAGGTGATTAAAAAGCATACTCTCCCCTTTCATTCTGATGTCAGATTACAAAATAAAACAGCCCACAGCAACTATCTCATTCCAGCGTGCTTTGGGACAGAAATTTCACTTCACTAGGGAAGAGAAGCCTAGAAATTCCAGGGGACCATCTCCTGGTGGAAGAATGCTGAGGAAAACTCTGATTGTTCCAAGGTGAGTGGCATTCACATATCATACATCCCTCCATTGTAGGACCCCTTAGTTGAGTCAGCACGATGAAATTTAGTAAAATGGATCTATAAACTTTACGTTTGACATCTTTTTCCTTAAGTTGACCTTTATTGCAGTACATGTCTCCAAGACTAGGCATTCACTCATTCTTTAATTCATTCATTTGTCCATCCATCCGTCCATCCATCCACCCACCCATCCATTAAGGAAAGATAATTTTCGGTGTTGCTAGGGAATGAAGATACTGCAGTAAGTAAAAATGGTATGGCTGTTGCCTTCACGGAGGTAACAGTTGAGCAAGAAAGATTGGCAGTAAATAAAACATTACTCATATGATTAATTAATCATAGAGAGAATGTCCCTCTGTTGCCAGGAGTACTGGGTTTTCACTCTGAGTTGGGAAGGAAAGATGTTTGTCAAGACCCCCCAAATCCATACCTCTTCACCACAAAGCCAAGGTAAGGGGTTCTACTCTAGCCCCAAAAATTGTAAGGAAGGAGGACCCTTATTAACCTGGTAAGCTTCAATCACTGAGCCCACCCCTGAAACATCTGATCATAAGCCCACCCTGTGCGCGGTGGTCAAGAAGACATATTATCAGAAGAGTGGAGGTGGGTAAGTTTGCTGATCAGACCAAAACAAAAAGGCTATAGCCCCTATATCCATATCTCTATAGGCCATAAGGACCTGGGGCTTATTCTAAGATCAAGCAGAAAACCAGTGCAATATTTTAAGCGAGACAGTGATGTGATCAGATTTTTTTTTAAAGTTACCCTGGCTGTGCTGTGAATAATGGCATGAATGGGAACAAGAATAGAGACAAGGAGGGGCGCCTGGGTGGCTCAGTCCTTAAGCATCTGCCTTCGGCTCAGGTCGTGATCCCAGAGTCCTGGGATCGAGCCCTGCAGTGGGATCCCTCCTCGGCAGGAAGCCTGCTTCTCCCTCTCACATTCCCCCTGCTTGTGTTCCCTCTCTCGCTGTGTCTCTCTGTCAAATAAATAAAAATCTTAAAAAAAAATTATAAAAAAAAAGAATAAAGACAAGGAGAACAGCTAGAAGGTTTTTTCAGGCAAGAGATGATGATGTCTTAGTTTAGGGTGGTGGCCTTGATGATGGAAAATGGTAGATAAAGTCAGAGCTACTTAGGAGATAAAATAGCAGGTGACTGAGTATGAAAGGATAAGGAAAAGAGAGAGGTCAAGATAATCCATAGACTTCCAACTTGAGCAATGGCTCAGCGATTCTTAACCTGGCTACTCATTAAACTCATCTGAAGACCCTCATCCCCAAGATTCTGATTTCATTGGTTAAGCAAGGAGCCCAGGCATGGTTATGTTTTCTACACTGCTCAGATGTTTCAAATGCAAAGTCAGGCTAGAGAACCCCTGAACTAGGTGGACGAGACTTCCCAAGGTAGACAACATCCGAGAGGAAGGGAGTTTGAAGGGAAATTCCATGAGTTTCCATCCTATGTGGGTCTTGTCGGAGGAGCCCAAGTGATATGTCGAGTTCAGAGTTGGACATACATGTCTGGATGATACAGAAAAGATCTGAATTGGAGACAGGTGAAAGTGACTGACATTTACATCGAGATAGAAGTCATGGCAGAATATGCAATTACCTAGGGAGCGAGTATAGTGAGAAATAAGAGGGTGCTGAAAAACCCCTTCATTCAAGATAGAAGATGGTGAGTCAGCAAAGGAGACAAAGAAGGAGTGCTGGTAAGTTAGAAGGAAACCAGGAAAATGGGGTGTTGCCAAAGTCAATGCAAGGGAATGTTTCCAGAAGAGAGTGTGTAAGTGGCTTGAAAGCTGTGTTTAATTTTGGCAGGGCCTGGAACTCCACCCTCCCTCCAACCGTCAAACCTCTGGGTTGATTTCGAGCCCTTCCCATGGTAAGTCTCTACTTTGGCAAGATAGCTATTAGCAAGGAATTATTATTTAAAAGGTCAAATTGTAGGAGACTTGAAAGCCTAGTCTTTCAGGATTTGGAAAATAAGCACAATCTCCATTCAGATACTAAACATAAAAGATAACATTCTTTGTGTACATGCACTCGTGACTTCTAGCACTTGGATGTATATTATGTTCGCCTATTTGTGGGTTTAAATTTGGCAAGTACTGCAACTCTTTTAGGGTTCAGTAGCATTCTTTCTGTTGCCAAGCCTACCCAGGGCAAAACAAACAGAGTGATCTTTCAGGACTTGCCCCCTCTTTGGGCCTCTACCGGACCACGTACAGATTTTTTTGTCACTATCATGATGCCCATACCATTTTATTGTATTTCTTTACATGTGTGTCTACTCCCGATTTCCCTGGGGGCTGGTAATGATCTTATATGAGCTTATATCCCCAGCACCTATCACAATGCCTACCACTTGGTATGTACTGAATAAATGTTTGCTGAATGAATGGAAAGTTGCATAATATTTCTGTGAGTTCATGAACAGCCAATCTGGAAATTCCATCTCTAAGTATTCTTTCATCATAGACTGTAAAATATTGTTTAAATAAAGGATGTGGTTTAACCATGTTTAAGTTTTAGGTCAATTTTCTATGGAGTTAGTAAAATCTCGTTCCAATACAAATTACTTAATCCCTTGGTGCCTTGGGTTTTCTGCCTATAAAATAAGAACGGCAATGTTGATTTCCCGTGGAGCTGCAGTGAAGATTGTCAAAGTTAGAACTCTGTTTGGCCCATAAGAGGTACTACTTGGGTTTGAGGACCAATTGATAATCATTTCTGGTTTTGCTCTGAGTGTATGTTGGTTCAGATGTGAGGGGGCAACAGGTAAGTTGTCTGGATCTATTTACAGCTGCTTCTGGAGCTGTTGCTGAAGGCTGAATCTTGTGACCAGTCAAGGATTTCCCATGCTAGGAGCTGGGTTCATCATGTCATTCTTTGCCACAGGGGTGATTTTTCTGGAGGGATCTGGCCCCTTTCAGGCTGGACACAGAGTAAACGAAGTTTTGGTGGCCTCAGGGCGAGCCAGCCTAGCTGCAGCAAATGTAGTCAAAACTGCCCTTAAGGTCATATCAGATTTGGTTCAGTTTGTTCAGAGCTAGTCTCTCCTCTAGCTCAAGTCCGCTGTTCAGTTGATCTTAGGGTCTCTCGGTGACAAATCTATCAGAGAAGTAAGAGATTGCCTTAACCAAGAGCAATCTCTCAGACTGCAACTCAAATAACAAAATGCATTTTTATTTATTATAGGTCCACTTGATGCATAGTTCCCCACTGACTGAGCGCTGATTATAACCCAGACTTTTGAAGTACTTTACAGCATTATCTGTTCACGTGGCCATTGTACCATTTCCATTTTATACGTGCAGAGAGTGCAGTCAGAGACATTAAAAAATCTGCCCAGCACCATGCAGCTGGCAATAGGCAGAGACCAGATGAAACTCTAATCTCCTTGACTCCCAGCTCAGCCTCCTTCCTACTATTCAGGACTGCCTCATAGACATTCATCTTCGTTCTGTAGGCCCTTCATATGCTATTATGTTAAAGTTAAATTTCATCCTCATTCAGCTGAATATTTGCAATCCCACCTTGAAAGATATGCATGTGGGTTTTCTTGTCATTTAAGATTATTTTGAGGCAAAAAAAAGAGAGAAAGAAATGAAAGAAAGTATAATATTTATTTATCTGCTTGCTGAATAATCTTGTTAGATTTTAACTGAAACGTAGATTTTCATTTTTGTTCAGTAATTTGTATTATTGTGTTCGTTTTGGTACAAAAGTAACATTCAAATCTGTGATCTTGTTGTTCACTTACTTTTGTTCATTTACTTTTAAAAAGTCAAACTGTCTCCTATAGCTTTTCAAATTCTTGTCCCTGTTTCTCACACCGTATGCATATTATCTCATTAGATTTATCAGTAGTTCTACCCTTTGAGCTGAATGTGAATAGCTAGCACTTTGACCATTTAGGGAGATACTCTCATGAGCAGATGGCATCATCACCCCTTTCCTGGTAACTTCAAATGAGTTTGGGTTCCATGTGCGTTAAACATTATATCCAGGAGGATTTTTACAGATTATTAAATTTTCATCCACAAGGACCTAAGAGTTTCATGGGAACAAGCTAAAAATTAATAAAAGTCGTGTTGTGGTCCCTGGGGAAAGATAGTTCCATTTTCTCCAAGAAATACTAGGTAGGCTGTACAGCCAACATAAGAACACAGGTCAAATTGACCCTGTGAACTGAAGGTAGTAAAGAGCTTTCCTCTTGGTTGTCAACTCCAAATGATTGGTAGTAGCTACCTGAAATACTGGGTTAAGCAAGATCCTGAGGTTCAGGCCTAGTGGGAAGAATGCTGTAATCTGTTTGTGATGTCTTCCATGGCAGTGGGGAGTTGTGGCAAGGCTGTGCACCTGCCAGGATTTGCGGTCCTGGGAGAGGACAATGGTCTTAGTAATAACTCAAATAAAAACCGAGCTCCAAATGAGGTGTACATCACCTTACGATGGCAAGAGCCCCATTCCACAAATTACCCCAAAGAAAACTTATGAATGACAGATTTCCAGTTATTTAAAACAAAAACAAAAACTGATGTGCAAAGAAATACATAGAAGGGTAGAGGAACGGATATTGTTCAGGAAGGAGACAAACAGACCATGTTCCTGTAATGTCTCTGTGCATACAGGGACAAGGGAACTATGCCCAGTTAGTAAGGAGGAACCCCAGATCTGGCAAAACTTTCCCTGCTGCAAACTTAGAGGACAGCATAGCTGTGGAGGGAAGCGGGAAGCCTAAGTTAGTATATTCCAGCAGAGAAATACAGAGGGACCATGCTGGTGGTGTTGACATTTGAGCTGATCACACTAGCAAAAAAGGTGTCCAAGTGTCAGGGATTCCTATATGGAAAGCTTCTCTTCTGATGACCTTGAGCAGGACTCCCATTGAGACTTAGAATACTGTAAGATGCTTGTTATTGGTGTCCTTTGTGGTGTGGACAGCTCCTCCTAATACACCCTGTCTATCTAATAGGTTACAATTCTCTGCCTTGAAACATTCACTCTGTAGAGGGGGGGAAACATGCAGCATTAAATTGCAGCTCAGAGTGGTGCCTCGTATCACAGAGACAACGAGGAGGTACAATTGGAAGCAGGTAACCACCTCTGTCTGGGAGGGGCAGGGCAGGCTTCTCAGAGATGATAGAGCCAGTTTATTGGGCAGAAAACCACGAGGAGGTCCTTCTAGTCCTAGAGGAAAGGGTAGGCAGAGGCATGGAAGCAACAGCACAGTCAGTCAACTGCAACTAGTTCAAGGTCTCCGGAGCACACAGTGAAAGAAAGGAGTGGGTAGAAGGTCTAGATCATGAGGGGTCTGAAAGCCACTGAGGGTTTTTAAGCAGAGATGTGGCATGCACGTCTTTGTTGTACGATGTTGTCGGCAGCACTGTAGGGACTGGGTTGGAAGAGAGAGAGAGAGGTGCTGGCTGGGAAATCACTGTAGTTGTCCAGGATAAAAAAAGTGATGAATACAGGCAGATTCAAGAAATACTCAGAATTAAAATCACCAGGACTTAAATACTGACAGGTGAGGGGAAAGGGCAACAGAGGAAGAAAAGAGTTCAAGGTGGCTCCCAGGTTTCAGGCGTGGGATGATAATAGGGTCATTACTAGGCTGGAGAAGACAGGAGGAGCAATGGGTTTGGGATTCTCTGCATGCCTCCTGAAATAGCAGGAGCTACATCAATAATGACCGGTCCCAAGAGCACAAGCTTTGAAGTCAGAGATTAGGATTCAATACCTTCCCTCCCATTCAATAGCCACATGACATCGAACAACTTAGTTAGCCTCTCTGAGCCTCAATTCCCTAATGGTAGAAATGAGATAATAGCAGTGTGCAGCTCATAAGGCTGATGTTGAAGTTAAATGAGGCTGTGTATATAGGGTACTGAGTACAGCTCCTGGTATGTAATAAGAACCCAATAATGCTAGCTATTTTTGATTCAGTAAATACGTTGCTTTTTCCTTTTTATAAGGCAAGCAATAGGATAAAAACATTTTTTATTCTTCTGGCCATATAACATTCACTTGCTATCTTTATTTCACTGGCTTGAACCGAATTTCTGCTAAGGCATTTATGGTATAACACATAAAAACTGCTCTTGAATGGCCCTCCAATCTAAGGATTTACCATTGGCTCTTGACCAAAAAGTCTATATAGCCTCCTGGGAACCTGACCCTAGGAGTCCACACATCAGAGAGGATTAAGTTGTCCTCCTTGGATTATGCTGGGATCAGTCCCAATCCAATCAGTACTCTGACTTGGCTTCATGCGTCCCTTCATCCAGGTCTTGTATGCTATCCTTAACAATCACAAGCAATGGACAAAATTCTTAAGCCCATAAGGTAGATGATGCTCTCCAGAGTGTCCAACACAGGACTTGGCACATAGCAGGTATTCAGTAAATTTTGGTTGAGCGAACATATTGTATCCCCTATACCACACTGCAATGCCTAGGCTCAGCAAACAACCCTTGCACCATGCCGATCCCTAAACACTTCTTCCTTTTACCCAAGTCATGTACCCTAAGCAGAAATATTTTTAGCATGAAGTATACCTTTCAAAGTATGTAAATGGAGTATTTAATCTGCCAACTGTATAGTGAAGACTATAAAGTAAATATGGATTAAGAAGCCAATGTTGATATGGGTAAATTTCTTCATGTATACACTGATAAACTAAAATGTTTGGCCATGTAGTGATCTATAGATTGACCAGGTTTCCCTAAATGTGAATGTGTCCACTGAGACAACTCAGGACAATACGAATCAGAACTTATGGGTGCTTGTGTTTTTCAAACCCATTGAAAAGCACCTAATTTAAGGATCTGTGATTTAATGAGGCTTTCAAAGCTGAAAATATATCCCACTGAGACTTACAACAGAAAATAGATTTAAAATAGAAAAAAATAAAACAAAGCTAGTTTTGTGTTTCACAGACACAGAAAGGTGCCAGAATTATTTACTGCTTTCTGGACTTTGCATTATGACCAAATTGATATTTTCCAGGTTTTTCATTAACTTAAAATGTTCTGAGGTAAACACATCATTTGCCATGATTAAATTCAAGGTGTTTCTGCAGCTTCCTTCTGAGCAGCTAAAAATTAGGCCGAGGGCTAGGAGTTCTGGTCGACCTCTTTGTGAGAGCAGCACTAGAGAAAATGTACATATTTCACCAGGCAGCTTCACCGATTTTGTAACATCCCCAGCAAGCAGAAGGTCTACAGGCAGAATCACATGGCAAAATCTAGTCCAGAACTTTCTCACCTTCAGAAGCAGAAATCATTCCACCTTGTTTTAAAAGTTCTCAGATTTCCCAAATTGCAAAAGAACTTAGAGTTGACCTGCCCACCCTCACACCTACTACATTGACCTTCCATAAAGAGCTCTACAGGGGTGAGAGCTTCTACTATCTCTCTGGATGGTTCTAGGCAGGGACAAGTTAATAGATATACAGCTCTCAGAATTCACTAAGATTTCAAATTTCCTTCCCAACCTGAATTAGGCTGATTAAATCAGCTTCTGTTGAAAGCTTGTCTTTCAAAACAGATGGAAGATTAAAGATAAATAGAAAGGCTAATTCAATTTAGCCTTTTCTTTCCTCTCTCTGAATTCTACCTCTCAATCTTGGAGACAGGGACATCTCTAGGATGGGACTCCACTGGGTTCATTAAGTCCACCTGATGGACAAACAGAGAATGGCATAAAACTGGTCCTTGCTTGTTACCAATGTTAGATGCCCCATTGGTCACCCAGGAGAGCCCTGAGTAAATTATCTGGGGAAAGTAGTGGAGAACACTCAACAGGAGTGCCCAGAACAATTTTTCAAAAAAGCTTTTTGCGGATCCTGGCTACCTGATTCAGCACACAGCTAAATTTTGAATGCTCGCTTCTTGATCCTTTCAAAACTGAGTCACAAGCAGAGGTAGAGCATAATTCCTGTTCACTTATCTTATATCCACATTCCCCACACCTTACATTCACCCAGGACAAGACCAGACCTTCACAGTGTTATCCAGAATGGCACGTTGCCCTGACATTCCAAGACTTAGTATATAGTGACTGGTTAAAGTTCACTAACATTATCTGGTTCATAAATATAGATAAAACTTCTTATTGTTTCAATGAATAAAAAATAACATCAATATAGGATATAACATATGTGGAGAGAGGTACTTAGGGAAAGTGAGTGTTTTAAGATCATTCCATCATCTAATATACGCACTGTAGGTGACTTTTAATTGGTAAACAGTTCTTTAAAATTGAGTTGAAATTCCCTTCCTTAGGACCAACTCTGTCCCTAATTCTGTTCTCTGGAACCAATCATAGTACCCTTTCAGACAAGGAAATTTTTTTAAAGAAAGGTTTAATTCCTTGCTTGGAAACTGTGGCTGCTCCTTCAAAAATAAAGCTTGAAATTTTAAATTAATGTATTTGGTGTACAATCAATCAATTAATCAAAAGCTTGAGCACCTACCAAAAACGAGGTACTGCCCTCAACGCTGGGAAAGATTGGCAGTAATTAATCAACTTATTCCTAAGGGATTAGTTTCCACTAGTTCTGTTGTTGTTTTGTAATGCTTTCTTTGAAGAGAAAATCAGTTAAAAAATAAATTGGAGGGGGGAGGGCAGAAAGAATTAAAATGATGTAGTGTGTGCTAGTTGCACATGTAACCTGGAGGAAAAGAGGGAGTACATATAAGGTAGGAAGTAGTAATATTCATTGGCTTATAGGAACTCCAGGTGCTTTATATTTATTATTTCATTTTATTCTTATCACAACTCTGTAAGGTGAGTTTTACTCTCAATTCACCAAAAAGGAAACTGAGGTTTTAAGAGTTTATTTAAATTGCCCAAAATGACACTTGCTGTGGTAGAGCCAAGATCCACACCCAAATCTAATCCCAAAGTTATACTCCTTTAATTGTGTAATAACTCATTACTTGCAAAGAAATCAGTACAGGCGCATTACCACTTATCTTGGGATTTGATACTGTATGAGAATGGCTAATAATACACCCCTTTCTGCTGTTAGTTTTATATATAGACCAGCCAAAGAATATAACATTTTATCTTCTGAACACTCTTAAGTCATTGAATTCCTTTTTTTTTTTTTTAAAGATTTTATTTATTTATTTGACAGAGCGAGAGAGGGAACACAAGCAGGAGGAGTGGGAGAGGGAGAAGCAGGCTTCCCGCGGAGCAGGGAGCCCGATGCGGGGCTCGATCCCAGGACCCTGGGACCATGACCTGAGCCGAAGGCAGATGCTGAACAACTGAGCCACCCAGGTGCCAAGTCATTGAATTTCAATATAATTGTGTATAATTTGCAATGCCACAAATCTCTTTGGTGTCTCCAAATTGGCAGGTCAGGGAACTCTTAGAGAATGACAATTAATAATCAAAAATTTAAAAGAGAACATGCCATAGAGAAGTCTGGGGAGAGAAAATCATTTGATCATTTGTTTTTCAGGATATTTTAAAGCTGTTAAAATCATTGAGTGTGGGGAGAAGTGAAACTAAGTGTGGAGGGGAGCAAATTTCTTCTGCACACCCCATTGGAGATGGTGGGACTCTCTCACAGTGAAATTGCAACTAAGGGCATCTCTGTGGCTCTCCTCTGGGTTATTCAGTTTAACTCTGACCAGGATTCTGCTTTGCCTTCCTGTTCCTTTGCTAATGGGTAACCTCTCAGCAGGAGATGGCTTAGGTTGTGTATTCTGCCACCCATTTTTCCGTCAGATCGTTTTTTCTCCCTCCTTGCATTTTCCAGTGATGGGACACAGATCCAGCTCAACCTGTAAGCGAGGCACTTGAGTCTTAACAAAAAAATAGATGACAGAGAAATGTGGTTTTGCTCAGAGTGCTGTACCACCTGTGACATTCACCATGCACAGCCAAACATTCCTCATGAGGGGAAGGTTGCTCACCATTGTCCTGACTCCCAAATTATTTCCAACACAAGTGCCTGTAGTTAACCTCATTCATTTGATGTGGGAAACAATGGCAGAAGGAAATGTAGATAAAAATAAATGTCCTTATAACCTGCAGCCCATTGACAAATACTTGAGGCAGACAGAGTATAATGCTCCTCCAGGAAGCTCCCAACTGTCTTAATATCAATGCCTTGCTAGAGGGAAAAGCAACCTTAGTTTGACAATAGCAAGGCCTCCTGTATCCTGTGAGTCTTCTTTAGCATATGAAAATCCTTTTGGAACTCCCTTATCTTTACGTTTCCCCCAGCCCCAAAGTATATAATTAGTTGCCCCTCATAATCGGGGGAGTGGGGGGGTGGGGGGGTGGGGGGGTGGGGGGGTGGGGGGTGGGGGGGTTGGAGGGAGCATCAAGCAGCAGGCAGGGTCCTGTCCCTGTGCTTTAATAAATCCACCATTTTGCACCAAAGACATCTCAAGAATTCTTTCTTGGCCATTGGCTCCGGACCTCACCCTCCCAAACCTGACCTACATTTCAAAACTACATCCTGTTGACCTTGCACGTGGGAGGTGTGGAGAAAGGCTCAGCAGTGCTCTGAACAGCATCCTCCACAGCTAGCAAACAACCAAGATGCTTGCAAATGTATGTTTCCCACTTCCCTACCAAGTTTTTTCCAGTAGAAACCTTGAATGGGTCCTTTGTGTTACAACCTGTTTTAAAGTCTGTAAAAGTTCAATATGAAATGAAAAGGAAAGGAGTTCAACTGACAGATCTTTGCATCTGACCCTGTAAGCACATCGGTCTCATTTTATCTTGGCTCTTAAAGGTCATGTTATGAAGTGGCAGAAGCCAAACCAAAATGGGCCACATACAAGTGTTCAATAGGAGGCACAGCCCGGCATTCCTGCAAGTTCTGGCCTGGAGTGATTCTGAAAGCAGGCTATGAAGTAATATCATTCAGTTTCACTGGTACGTAGGTCTCCAGCCCACCAGTGCCTGCACCTACCCTACCCCCGACCCCCCCCCATCTCCCACAAAAATTGTGCTCTAGGGAGGCTTTTTGTTGCAATGGTCATTCCCAGGTTCTGCACATTCTGCACCCCATCTTGGCTTGCTACCACAGAAGTCCCAATTCTTTTCTCGGCCCACAGCGGAGCTCTATCAGCTTGATTTAATGTAAAGGAAATGTTATTTGGTGCCAGCTGGTAACCAAAGGTGGCTCGGTGCATGGTAGGGATGAAAGTGGAGGTGAAGGTGTCGATTCACTTAAAAACCTTAACATGTTTCTACTGCCATTCATGACTCAAGCATCAAAAGAGCATGTGGAACATAGTGAGAAAGAGGTTCTATTAAATCCAATTTCGAAATCATTTTCACATACAATGTACTATCCAGCGTACTTTTGGTTGTCACAGAAACCAACACAAGCTAAATAAAGCAAATAATAATAACAATAGTAATTGATTTTGTGGATACCAGGGCTGCTCAGTGACCTCAGGGCAGTAATGCAGCTGGGCCTGAAGAATGAGGAAGTAGAATGCTCTAGTCCAGGAAACCCCCCACATTCTCTCATTTATTTTAATTTTACTCTCTTTAACTGAAGAGTGGCTTTCTCTCGGATTCCACTGAATGGTGGAAAAAATATCAGCCACCAAAACCTTCTGAGTTTGCCTCTCCTCTGTTTAAAAGGATGGCCAAAGGGGATTGGAATTTCTTGGTCTTTAATCCCAGTATTTAAAGAGCCTCCTTGGTCAGGTGCCTATGCATCCTTCCTCAATCCCCTGGGTAAGGAGGCTGTTGTCACACTGCTCAAGCGAGGCTTACAAGAGCCCAACCATTGTAATAGGGCAGATGGGTGGGGGCCAGGCAGTGGAAGGGGCAGTTACCCCAAAAAGGAGAGTCCAGGACAGGCAACTCAATGGATAATAATACATCCATTAGGTACTCCATATTCTGCCCTCCCCACTGAAGTTTGTATTTCTCTTATTAGTAGTAGTATTCTCTTTTTTACAAAAGAGGAAACTAAACTACAGAGAGATTATTTAGGTAGTAAAAGTAAAACTGAAAGTGGGATCAAGTTTTTCTCATTCTTTTCCTGGCCCTTATATGATAAATAGCCTTATTTAAGAGAAACTTAAAAAAAAAAAAAAAAAAGGTACACAGTGACCTTTCCTCTCCTTCAGAAGATTTTAACTAGAGACACAAGACAGACTCTCAGGAAAATAGTTTAATAGAATTTTAAAAACACATACAACATACAAAACAACATGTAAATATTTCAAACTATTGGAAATAACTAACCTTGGATTCTTATTTGGAAGGAACTTAGGAAAGAGTGTGGGGAGGACATTTTAGACGTAAGAAATGGAAGAAGTCACACATTACCAGCAGCGGTTCGCATATTAATACTGAAAAGTCAACTCACTCATCACTCTACTCTTTGCAGGAAGGCAAGATTTATATTTTCAAAGAAATAGAGGATGAAAGTAGAACCACCGAGATTTCTAGATTTCCAAGCATTTGTTGAGCCCAGCCTCCAGCCTACAATTTTCCTCTATAAACATAGTCAATGTCCTAGGACTATTCTGTTTTCTGAGGCAGTCACCATGAAAAGTACTATTTTAAATCTCCAGTTCAATAGGATTGAAGCAGAAATCCTTCTCAGATCAACCTCTAAATAGGATTTCGTTTATTTTCACATCACTGCTCTTAAAACTAAGAATTATTTCTGCTAAGAATTAGTTCTTCATGAATTTTTCTCATCTGTTTCTAATGTCATTTTCAGTACCCAGATTTCAGAAACGACATCCAGATCTGAACAAGATTAAATGCCCCGTTATAACAGAGCCCAGCTGAGCAATCAGTAGTTTGGTCTTGTTACCTTACTGCATGTCATGGTCCTAGAGTCCCAAACAAAGCCTTGGAGATGGTCAGGCAGGGACTCTAGCTCCAGATTTGGACTTTCCACAAGCTTGTCCAGGGGTTGAGGGAGGCTCTTTAACCTTCTGAGGCTTTTGCCTTCTTCACTCAGTTGTCCACAAATATTTTTTGATTTCCAGTTACATGCCAGGCCCTGTTCTAGGCTCAGGAGGTATAGCAGAAACCAAGCAAAAAAAAATCCCCTGTCCACATGGAGCTTACAGTCTGTTGGCTGAAAACAGAAAATAAATATAAGTAAATTAGACAATGTTAGAAGAGTACTATGAAAAAAATTAAAGCAAAGAAAGGGGGATGGGGAGTAAAAGAGGGTGGTTATAATTTAAAAGAACAGGGTAAGACTAGGCCTCAATGACAAGTGGCCTGTGAAGGAGCTAAGGGATGCAGCCATGCAAATGTCTGTCTGCATTCCAGGCAGAGAAACAGCTAATAGAAAGGTCCTGAGGTGGGAGCGTGCCTGGTACAATTGAGAAACAGCAAAGAGGCTGCCGGAGAGAAAGGCAGAGGAGAGTAGTAGGAAATGAGGTCAGAGGACAGCAGATGGTACAGAACCTTGGACGGACTTCGGCTTTTCCTCTAAGTGAAATGAAGTCCATTGAAGGGATTAGAACAGTGTGATACGATCTAAAACTAGAGTTGAACAGGGTTACATTGTGATATACTGGGACAAGACTTCAAGGTAGAAAGAAAAGAGAAAGGAAAATGAGTTTAGAGTAGGGTGACCATACCTTCTGTTTGCCCAAAACAGTCCTGGGCAATGTATCTCAGTACAACTATTAATGTCCCTCCCCTCTGAGTCTTCAAAGTGTCCCAATTCAGATGATAAATTATATTATCACCCTAATTAAGAGGCCATAGTATTGCAAAATCCAGATGAGGGTTGAGGATGGTAGGAGACAGGTTCATAGCAATGAAGGAGAAGTGACCTGATTCAAAATATATTTTGAATGTGGAGACCACAGGATTTCCTGATGCTTTCTATGTGGACCATAAGAGAAAGAGAGGAGACAAGGACCACTCTTTAAGATTTTGAGGATGGAGCACCTGGAAGGACAGAGTTGCACTAAATAAAACAAAGCAGGGTTTCCATGAGAAGACCAGGAGTCCCATCAGGACATGTTAATTGGGGGCTATGAGATATCCAGGAAAGGTGTCAATTAGGCAGCTGGGACTATGTCTGGAGTTCAGGAGAGAGGTCTAGAGTGGAGATATAAATGTGGGAATCAATAGCATACAGACAGAATTAACAGCCATGAGACTGAAAAGAATCATCAAAATGTGACTTCAGCAATAGGAGAGGTCCAAGAATGGAGTCCTGAGGAGCCCCAATGGCAGAAAAAGAAGAGAATTCAGCAAAGTAGTTTGAGAAGTAGCCAGTGAGGGAGGAGGAAAATGGGCATTTCTTCATCTTCACAATGAATTTTTAGACTATACGTGACTTTTTATTTTTATTTTTATTTTTATTTTTATTTTTTTAAGCCATGACCAAGAGATACATCAGGGACAGCTATAGTAAAAGGTGAACTGCAAGGAGCAGACAGAGGGGGCAAATTCTTGTCTCCTCATTCCCACTCCAGCAGAACTGGTCTGTTTTCTTGCTCCAAATAATAGGCGCTGCACAAGATCTCATTTATTAAAAAGGTGACAGGGGATGAGAGGAGATAGATTCCCACTACAGAAAGAAGGAAGGAAGGAAGGAAGGAAGGAAGGAAGGAAGGAAGGAAGGAAAATAAAAAACCACTACCCTGGATAATCTTTAAGGCTTTATGGTCCATTCTGGCTCTAAAATTTAAGGAAATAATTTTCTAATGTCTAAAGCTATTTACCATAGTGACCTGATAGAGTCAAGGTGGAGATGGGGCATTTGAATCATTTCTCTTGCCTGAGATTACCCATTTTGTTATAGGAATTGAGTCGTATGAAAATAGGAAGAGAAAAATAACAACTGGCCTTGAGGAGTGGGAAGTCAGTTGAGTTTTAAATATGAATCCAGGAAATGTTTTATTAAATGGCTAAGGCACTTACCGGCTTAGACTAGAGAATAAGCCTGCCTTAAATCCCACTAACCTCATGAGTATTCCATTTATCTAAGAAAGCCACAGAAACACATTCCAAGAAAGTTTCTTGCTGTGCTACACTGACAGAGCAAAAGAAACATAGGCTTTTACTCGCAAGTATTATTAATGAAAATAAATAATAGTTACTGTTCATCAGGCATTAAACATGGGCCAGGAGCTGTGTTAAATTCTTTATGACTCTTCATTCACTCACGCCCCACAACAATCTCAAGGAAGGTGCTCTTGGATAATCAATATTTGTTGAAAGAAAGAGTATCATGACTGAGAGTAACAAGGTTACCTAGCTGGATAGGTAGTGGACCTGGAACTCGATTGGGCTCTCTGACTCCATGGCCAATATTCTTGATCATGATACTTTGATTAATTCACTGGATCTTAATAGTGGATGAAATGGATGCTGTGGTGGTGCCCCACCCAGCTCCCGCCTCATTCCCCCAGCTGCCAGGAGCATAGGCCACAGATGGCTCACAGCTGAGTTTCCCCTTGGACAGTCTCTCTGCCAAAGGGATCTGCCCCACCAAAGGTTACTTCCCCTCCCTGGGGAGGCCTGTAACCAGTAACTGGTGGCTGCAAGGACACAGAGGCCCAGCCCCTTGCCTCGGTTCAGAACCCCTGTGAAGGGCCGTCCTGCTCCAGAGTTCCCAAATCAACTTCTCACTCTGCCCAATCCTGCCTTCCTCATTGCCTCCTGAGACCACTCCTCATCAAACTCCCCACACACACGGTTCCGTCTTGGAGTCTGTGTCCCTGGAACCCAGTGAAGACACTGACACCTGCAGAGATCTGCTTTGGCCACTCATTCGATTCATGTCATAACCAGTGAATGTTTACTGAGTTCCAGGACAGTGTGAGATTTCTTCTTTTGAGTATCACCTGTTCACAACACTTGTGCATTTTCTACGGAGTCGTCTTGTTTTAAAATTCACAAGAGTTCTTTTATACGTTCTGAGTGCTAATTTTGTGTACTAGTGATATGTGTTGCATATCTATTCTTCCTGTCTGTCTTGTCTCTTAATTCTATGGTATCTTTCTTCTTGGACTGTGAAATGTATAGCTCTCACAGATCTTTCATGTTTGTACTTCATATGTCTTGTCTAGAAAACCTCCTCTACAGAAAATCAGAGAAATGCAAATTAAAACAACAATGAGATCGAATTTCACACTGACCCTATTCACAAAATTGTATAAATCTGATGATCACAAGTACAGGTGGAGAAGCAGGAGCCCTCTTATCCTGCCAGTAGGAACATAAATGGGTACAATGTGCAGAGTTCTTTAGCAAGATGAAGATGGTCACACCAGTAACCCTGAAATTCCACTTTTAAACCCTCGAGAAACTCCTGCACTTAGATATAAGGAGGCACCTGTGACAAAGCATGTACTTACCATTTGTAAAGCAAAGGATTGGAAACAGCATAAATGTCCATCAAAGGGAAATGGATAAATAAATTTGAAATATTCATACAGTGAAATAACCCACAGTCATTAAATGAAATAAACATGGATAAGGGTGCCAAAAAATATGTAGAACAAAGTCATTCCTCAATTATTTATAACTTTCAAGTTATAACTTTTAAGTTTATAAACCTAAAAAGTAATAAGATATATTTTAGGATACATAAGTATGTAGTAGAAACATATGTATGGTAATAATAAACACTGACTTCACAGTAATGGTGGTCTCTGGGTGCAAAAGAAGGATGGAATTGGGGTACCCTGAAGCCTTTACAATATTGGTGAAGTTATATTTCTTAAATTTAAAAAAAGTCTGAAACAAATACAGCATGATCTTGGGACTTGATAAAGCCGAATCGTACGTACATGCTGTTCATCATATTATTCCCAATTCTTGTCTGTCCTGAAGTATAATACAATAATAAATACATTTAAAAAAGAAAAAGAAAAATGTATTCACTACAACTGAGAACACAAGATCGGTTTCTGGGTATTTTAGATCTTAATGGATCACAATGGTTTGATAAAAAATATAGAATATATATGTCTTGGAAACACAAAAAATTAAGTAACTGGCTAAGGAGTTTTTGCTAAATTTGATCGGGAAGTGAGACTCCTTTGAGCAGGGGAGTGATATGAGGGTTTCTGCTTTCCTCTGGGAACACAAACCTGGCCAGGTGGTGTAGGGGGTTAAAGCAGAGCAGGAGAAGACAGAGTCTGAGAGGTCCTTTGGGTGAGCAGGTGAGCAACCACAACTCCGCACCCCCCACCCCCACCCCGCCTCACCCTACCTGGGAGGCAGCAGCTGTGAGGAGGGGAGGCAAGCTAGAGGTTCAGGGCGGTGGGACTTCACCTCACATCCAGAGTTAACTAATTAGTTTTGAATCTATTACATGAGTGCAGTAGAGGAGAGCAAGAAGTCAAAATTGGTTCTGAATACAGTTGCCTGGCTAATTATGGAGGTGGTGTGATTAGCCAGAGGAGAGATTTCAAAAATAGAAGTTAGTCATGGGAGATTCTGATTTTCCTTCTGGTTTTAAACATGCTGCAGTCACGGTGCTGATGGGACCTCCAGAGAGAGAAGACAAGAAGGCAGTTGAAGGTGGAGTCTGGAGTTTGGTGAAGGGAAGTTAGAAGGATGGTTTGGGAAGCCAGCTGCAGAGGGGATAAGAGATGACGTGAGGATGCTGTTAAGAGCTTAAAAGAAGGTGAAAGGAGAGGAAAGAAATGTGGGGAGGACCAGGCAGACTTTCAACCTCCTCCTTCCCTTTGGTCCTGCACAAAAGGCCTGCCCTTAACACCTCCTGGCCAGGACAAGAAAATAAATGGAGGCCTCTGGTATTGGCCTGCCCCCTCTCTTCCCATCACCAGTCATCCTACATTGTAAGGGTCTGGGGCACATATGTCTAGATGCCCCTCATGTCCAAACTCCATCTTCCCAACACACACATATACACCAGCCACCCCTCAGGAGAATGAATGAAGAACAAGGCCTTCATGGGCCCTGGAAGACATATTGGATCATTGGGCAGGAATTCTCTAGTTTTGGGCACCCAGATTATGGAGGGGTTGGGTGTGAGCTCTGGGTGGATATTCCTTAATCCCCCCAAAATATCTTGCCCCATTGGTAAGCAGAGAAGGGTCTTAACAGCATCCTCTAAAGCAGGGGTTCTAGAACAGGGGCCCAGGTGTCCACCTCCAAAAGTAATACTGCTCCATGGCCAATGCAGTGCCAGATTTGTAGATGGTTCCTAAGTAACATTTCATACCATTTTCAAGCTTTCCATTGCCACTTGGGTCACCAGGAACATGGGGTGGAGCTCGGGTGAAAGAGTAGTAAAAGGGTAGAGATTCCAGGGCACCAGTGACTCATTAACTCTCTATGCTTTTCTATCAGCAAAAGAGAATGAGTATCTGTTGATCATTCACTCAGTAACTGTCTAGACTTGAAAGGCAAAGAGCGTCACCTCCTCCTGGGGCCGGTGCTAGACCTGGAGCCTGTGCCCTCCAGGTGCCTCATGTTCTATGGGAAGCCCCAACCTATCCTAGGTCAGCAACTTCCTGAACTTCAACATGAACCTGCAGCCCACACAACACAAGCCAGAGGTCTCAGTGCTGGCCAGGCTAGCGGGAGCAACCAAAACAACCAGAGCATTCTGCAAATTAAAAACCTGAGATGAGTAATAATAATAATAATAGTTATTATTAGCTGAATACCCTGTTTAAACTTTACAAAAAAAAACTACACCTCAACAGAAAACAGAAAAGTGCTTTCTATCCTATCATGTGTCTTCCTAAAAGCATAAAGCTGCTGACCTCAAAAATATATGTAAGAAAATAAAGTGAAAATACACTAACTTCTTTCCAAGAATTATTTGGGGCTCATGATACTACAATCCAATTTTTCTGTGCTGATGAAATGGAATACTTTCTCCTATCAACCTTCCAGTTTGTACTGCAGTAAGAAGATACAGTATCTTACATTTTGAAGCTATGAGAAATGTATTGGCAAAGACTCTTTGATACGGATTATCCCACAACATAAATCAGGGCTGATTAAACACACAAGAAACAGAGATGGCAATACAAGTAATTTTACAATTTGCTATACACAGTAGTAAGAAAAACAGGAAGTAGGTGTTTATTAGCAGTTCCAAATATACCAGCCAAAATACAGCTCCCCATGGAGTCAGAGTTATTCAAAATATAGCAAAGAACAGAATTCCTAAGATTATAAAAGGGTAATTAATCACAAGCAGCGTTCACAGACCAGTGATTTGGAAACTACCTTCTTATTGAAGATCTGGATCAAGAACAAACTTCAAAGCAAAATTAATTGATCTCAGATTCACTGCATCTGGTCAATAAACCCTCCCCAAAACTGTCACTTTAAGCCTACTCAAATGTCTATCTTTTTTATTTAACAATTCTATTATTTAGTGCATTAAATAGTCATTTTTCACTTAACTTGGTTAGAATATCATTGCCTTCCCACATAAGCCATTTGTACTGAGAATACCACCTCTTACTGACAATGTGTAAATTGCATTCAAAGTTCAGACATTTTGTTTAGGCTTTAGGAACACAGGTTCACCAGGAAGCCAGATTCACAAACCAAAAGGACGCACTTGCTTGGACATTTAACATGACCTTGTGGCCTTCAAAATTTTATCTTTGACTGCGTGAACTTTTAAAATATAGGTCCCAACCATTTCTGAATTAGGACAATGGACCTGTAATTTCAGTGGCAATGATTCAAAAATGCATATTTAAAATCCATAAAACAAAAATATACTTTAATTTTTGCAAGAGTAATGTAAGGGATTTAAATGTAAATTCTGATCTGATTGGGAAACTAGATGATTAAAAGTCTTAGGAACTTCTGGCAATAATGATTACTTTTAAGAATGATCATGGACAAATTCCTTAACTCTTCTGTGACTATAAACTAAAGAAGTTTGATGCTCAGTTCAGCTACCTCAAAAACTCCTTTGGATGACTGTTAATGACTTAAATATTTGTGAGGTGCCCATAGGTCCTCTGATGGAAGCCACTTTGAAAGTGCAAAGAATCAATGAATTAAAATGATTTGTCTCCATCATGGAAATAGAAGAAATTAAGTAAGGGATCCTTTGTGTTTATTAAGTTGGAAAGGTCTACATACATCTTAGTCTATGCGCTCTTATAAGTTTATAGACTTACCAAGGAGGAAAAGGAGAAGAGTTCTATGAAAATAACTCTACTGAGTTAGAAATTAGCCATAAGCTAATTAGAGACAAATTAGCTATCGTTCTCTCTGAAGGAGACCATCATGCTTCCCTGATTTTTAAAGTCCAACCTCATAGAAAGCCAGGCTACCAGCCTGTTATCACTTGAGGTTCACTGCTCTTACGGTTGGCCAGTCATTACCAGCATGAGAGAGAGAAAAAAGATAAGGGGGAAGAGATGAAAAGAAAGAGAGGGAGAAATGAAGGGAAGGAGCGAAGAACATGTTGGCATGTTCCTCCTTCCTTGGCTCAGATGGTCAACAGGCAATGTGTCAGCTTCCCATGTGACTAGGTTGTGGACAATGAAATATTACAGAAGTAAAGATTGCTACTCCTAGGCCTGGCTATAAAACAGGTCAATCAATTCTCTCTTTGCTTATCCCAGGAGAAGGGCTCAAGACAACCCCAAGGGACAACAGAGGCCCTGAAGGGAAGGAGCTGGATCCCAGAACCTATGCTTAGAAGAGAGTCTCCCAAAAACCACCCTCTGATAACCAAGTAGACTTTGCGGACGCAAAAAAAAAATATTTTTATTGTGGTAAACCATTGAGGTTTGGGGGGTTATTTGTCACAGCATCAGGTAGCCTACCATATCTAATACAGACTAGTAAAAATAAATTCATTAAAATCAGTCCTCTCTGGCCAATCAGTTCTAGGCTCTGAGGGATGTGGACAAATTGGTAGGTGAGGGGGAAGGGCTTTCTTGTTCCCTCCTTTTTTATCTGGCAGGCCAAACTTCCTGCTGACCAGCTCAACCAGTGGTGGCAGCCAGAACTATAGCCTCCTCCTAGAATTTCTGAAATAAAGAAGGTCACAGATGTTCTCTGCAGGTCACACCCTGGAAATTTGCTTTGTGCTGACTGGGGTTAAAAAAAAATCCATTTTCTCTTATTCCCAGAACGATATCAGGCCTCAGTTCTCTATCCCTCCCCATTTGGGTTATATCATTAAATTTATTTGGGTCAAGTACTATTCTTTGTTGTGATCATTCTCAGAGCATGGCCTAAGTTGGCACCTCCATCGATCACCAGGTAGAAAGACCCACACAAAAGTATTTTAAATTCATTGCATTAATTCAGATAAATTAAGCACAAGCAGTAGCCCTGAGAAGAGTTTTGACATGCTGGATCTAATAAAAGGACTCCAGATACCTGCTCTGAGAAGGCAGCAGAGGCCAAAGAGAGTCCCTAACAAGTTTGCCTAGAACCTCACAGTCTCTAGCACATTCTCTAAGTGATATAAACCAAAAGAGTTCATGAATATGAACTCCAAACAACTTTTTTCAAAATTACCGCCTTCACGAAGTTGTTCCTCCCAATAGGATCCCCCTTTGCTTTCATCTCTGCTAGAGCTATAAACTAGCATACCTGGGTTGCATCTAGACCACAGATATATTTGTTTGGTCCTCATGGTGTGTTAAAAATAGTGATAGCAATATTTTTTAAATGAGATTTAAAAAAAAAAATAAGATTTCACACAGAAGTCTAGATTTCTGGCTCCTCCTGAAAAATCAGAAGATCGAGCAACACTGGACCCATATTCCCCCCATGGCAATACTCTATCAGAATTAAGCTGCTGCTACCCGTGGAGTGGGGCCCACATTGCCTGCATGGTCCCCAGCTTGAGTACCGCTCACCACACTGGCCATTCTGTTTGATGAGTTTCCCACCTGCCTTGTAAGACTCTTGGCTTACCCCTTGAGCAATATTTTCATTAATTTATGCAATACACTTCTCTCATGGCTTGCCACGCCCTGAGCAGTGCTTGTAGATACATCTGGAAGAAGCAGGGCATGGGCAGGAAAGGACATTCTGCCATCATATGTGGCCTCTACCGTCCCTTCTGCTGGGCACAGACCCAGGAAAGGGAGGAAAGCAGGAGGACCCTCACCAGTGGCACTACATAACTAAGATAAATAGGCTTATCATCACCAGTGGAGGAATCTTACCAAGGCAAGGGGTACTGAACATGGGCCCTGAACTTGGCTTTGCAGGATGAATGGGAGTCCCTTTCTCTGCTTTCTCTGGGGCTGCCACAAGTTCCAGAGACCTCAGCAGGTGTTTGTGTCAGGGCGAAACCCCCAGAAAAATGGCAAACATCCACAGACTGACCCAAGGCTTGGCTCTCTTGCTGGCCACCACTCTGTAGTGTCCATTGAACAAATTATGTGTGATAGGATTTCTAAAGGAGGCAAGGAGGATTTGTGGATCTGGGCTGACCTTTCTGCTACTGACGAACACAGGATTTCTTTTGGGTTTGTTATTGGTTTTTGCCTTATGCTTTATTTTCTTGGGTTTTCTTCTCTTCCTCCTTCTCTTTCTTTTTTTCCTCCTCCTCATTGTTATTGTTAGGTGGTCTTCAGCTTCTGAATATAGTATTTCATTCAGAGTGTGAATAAAATATCCGTCCATTGATAACTGTTTCAGAGTTAAACACAGGCACTCCAGGAAGGCAGGAATCATGCCTGTCTGGCTCCAACCTGACCCATAACAGATGCTAAATAAGTATCTGCTACAGAGATAACTGAACAACATGAAGACCTAGTGTCACACTATCATGAGAAGGGTACACTTTTCATCAGTACTGGGGACATGCAAGAACACTTCCTTTTCTCATTGTAAATCCTAAAATATATGAACTTGGAGATTTCACCAATACTTTCTTTTTCTTTTTTTTTTAAAGATTTTATTTATTTATTTTTGACAGAGAGAGAGAGAGAGGAAACACAAGCAGAGGGAGTGGGAGAGGGAGAAGCAGGCTTCCCGCTGAGCAGGGAGCCTGATGCAGGACTCAATCCCAGGACCCTGGGATCACGACCTGAGCCTAAGGCAGACGCTTAACGACTGAGCTACCCAGACGCCCCAATCCTAGGATACTTTCATGTATGGTCTCCGTTTGCCCCTACCATTACCAAAATGTCAGTCTACACTCATCTAGACTCTGTTGCTGTGTCTGAGCTTCAGCACTTACCATGAGACAGAAATCACCTTGTGCCAGTGAGGACAAGCCTTCTTTGCCCGCAACAACCTGGAAGGCCAAAATCCTTTTCCTGTTAACTTCATCCAAGGAAAAAAAAAGGAATTTGCAGGAGACTGGCTCTGTGTCTGAGCATAACTTACTCCTTTGGAGGAAATCAAACAATGCCCTCTCTCTGGCCTCTCACCTCAAATTGGGTTTCTATTAAGTTTGTACCTCCAGAGAAATATTAGTCTTCTTTGCCTTTATTTCAGTGGTTTACATAACACCAGGCGAGAGCCACGGAGATGAACTAACTTGACCTCAGGCATCATGTGACAATATTGCTTTGGTTCAATTGTTGTCTGCGAGGGGTTGGGGGCTGGGTGTGACATCATATTAACAAAAACAATGGCCATTTGGTTTATATAGAGTCTTTCTTCCTGTGATTTCAAAGCAAATTTCAGGCCTAATACACATGACATCAAAAAGGAACAAGCCAAAGGTTTGGCAACTGCAGCCTGCAGGGTAACTCATCCATTCTGCAAGCTTGCACCAGGCACCTACCACCTGGGGATGTGGTGATGGGCAGGACACTCCCCGTCCCAGCCTCCTCAGAGCTTACTGTTCTGCGTTCTTTCTGGTGATATTAACTTCCCCGACATTGGGGCTTTTCCCCAGACAAATATTATGAGCTGGGTACACATGAAACAGCCATCGACATTCTTCAGTCAAGCATTTCCGGTTTCCTCTTCAACGAGGTTTGTCAGAGAAGTCTGGGTCTCAATCCAATGAAGTCATGGTGTTCTGGTCTTTTTTTTTTTTCTTTCTAGTTAGTCTCCAAAAAGGAAAAAAATAAATGAAGGAGTCTTCCAGGAGCAAATAGTTGGTCACTCAATAATACTTAGTGGGGATGAGAGCTGTTCGCTGAAGAAAGAGGTTAAATATTTACAATGCCCTTTCCATCCACACAGCGCCCAGCCAGCAACTGGGAGATTCATGCTTGGTAACACTGAAGCCCAATCTGAGTGGGACCTTCTGGAACTGCCCTGTGCCTAGTGCGATTACCTCACTTCCCTAGAATGTCTGCTCATTTTCTTTTCCCGGCATCCTTTGTATATGAGTGCCTTCCAGCCAAGTCAATTTAAAAAAAAACCAACCTCATTTCCCATCTTTGAATGAATCCTGAGAACCATCCAATGCTAATGTTAAACACAGTGGAGCAGCAAATGTTTCAAGAGGGCAGATGGGAAACAAGGAAGTAAGGGTTATCCATTAAGAGTGGATTCAGGAGTGGGAGGGACGTGGCTATTTGAGATGAAGCTCATTTACACGAACCGAAACAAAAATCTGCTAAATGCATTTGGGAAGAAAATAAGATGCAAACGGCAGAGAAGGACACACAGAACAACAAAGGGGGCCATTGGGGAGGAGGGTTTTTGCCTTTTCTGTTTGCTGAAAAGGGTGTAAAATGTAAAAATGTATAACTCAGAGACCCCAAGAATTTGTTACCTTTAAGTTCAAGGGATCATTCAGCCAATTATGAAGAGATTGTCTAAGGATTTTTGCCCATACTACACAGGGAACAAAAATTTTAATCCTGCCATGCGAACAAATTATATATTTGTTCAGTATTTTCCCCCATGGGTGATGTGTAGACACCTCTCCTACTCCCAATCCTTGACCCCACCCCTCCCTCACCTCCATGTTTCTGTTTCTTTGGAATTCTACACCCAAATATTAAGGGTCTCATCTTAAATCTCAGATAGGAGCCTCCCCTCTGGTCTATAAGTTGTCAGAGAGAGTAATCATTTGGGAGACTGTAATCACTTTTAGTGTTTCTCCAAGTTTTTAACCTATTACATTTGGAAAATAGTCAAAAGAAAACAATTTCCAATAGTTCATGATATCCAAATATTTTTTTTTCTTCTTCATTCCTAAAGATTTTTTTTAACCTGTTTTATTCAAAGATGAGTACTAAGGGTCACAAAATCCCATCACTTCCTTAAATACCAAAAATTCTTTTTTCAATCCTCAACCTTCATTATGATATAACCTGTACAAAAGGCAGGCAAGTCAAAGACATTCCAGAGGGAAAGTTAGCCCTGCACTTTTAATTGTCTTCCGGTATGTCCTTTTTTCCTTAAAAGGCTTAAATAAACTCACCGATATTTAATATTTCTAGTCTTTCCCAAAATTATTGCTACAGCTTTTTTAAATTGGGTAACACAATTTGTGTTCCCAGTTAACTAATGTTCTTCTCTGTGTCATCCAAATTCAACAAGGAATAAATAGCGTTGCTCTGAACAAAACCTTTTACAAAGGATTGAATTTCATCTAAAAGCATGTAATTCTGCATAGCCAAAAGCAGTTTCTAATCTTTATATATAGGAACTTACAAGGCAAGGAATTCAAAGACATCGGATTAACTGAAAAATGCGAATGAAGAACTAGGAGCCCCTGCTCAGCTGACACAGAAAACCGCCATAATGTTTTCAGAGTTAATCATTGCTTTGGGTGGGAAAATTGGGGCAATATGCCTAATAAGTCTTGTAGGTCATTATTTACTGAAATGCTACACTGAATGGTTATTTCTTTTTAAATACTAATAACCTAGAGAGCCTGGTCTCATTCAGCAGGAGGGTCAACACAGAGGCATCTGATTAGTGTCAAAAATGACTGCCTCTCTTTAGTAAAGGAATTTCCTAAAGGAAACATAATTCACAATGACAAATGTTGGCATTTTCAGAATTACAAACATTACCTACAGCTTGAATTCAAGTTATGAACCCCCTGGACAAAGTTCAGTGCTTGCTTAGTAGCTAAGTGGGTGAATCCTAATTTTAAAAAATATAAGTACGTATGTAAATATATCAATAAAGAGCCCCAGCATAACAAAAGCCTCTTTCCCTTGGACCAGAAGACTGTCAGAACAGTCATAATAAGAAGGCTGTTTTCTTACCACAGCCCGTAGTTTGGTGTTGCCTACCATTATATCTCTGAACTAGCTCCTTCAGCTAAAATTCTCAAGTTTAATGAAAACTGTTAGGAGAAATGTCTGTTAGAGAAATGTCTGATGACAGCAAATAAAGTTTTCCCATCCTAATCACTCATTTACTAAGCATGTGAAATCAGTTTCTTGGCTGCTTTTATTTTGAGGGACATAACATGTCAGCATCCATCTCAAAATGATAGATTTGCCATTAATATAGTCCTATGGCTGAATCTGGTTTGCTCCCTAACATTTTCTGCTTAAATGAAGATACAAAAGCCAAGAATTTCCTTTGAAACCACACTTATATGTTTATAATTAACGTATTAGTAGATCTTCTTGGAGGAAGAAACCCTTGGAAGTTCTCCTCAAGCTATTTGAGATACCTTCTTTAGAGGTATCTGAGGTCAAAGCAGTCTGTTTATGACACCCTTAATTTTAGAAGTACATTGTACATTCATATTTACACTGTATAGGGTAGGATGTCTGTTAGTCTAAATATGTTCCTCTGATACGAGATTATTGAGTACATTTCCTGAGACTGTGAATATAATGAACTCTATGGTTCAGAAAACTCTATGCTCCTTTTTTTCCCTTAAAATAAGAAAAATCCAAAATAGGAAATAGGAAATATTGTTTGCAAACAAAATACTTATAACTTCTATTTTTATTATACATTTGGCATTTCTAATTATTATTTAGGCTAAAAAAGACCTATGTATGATATATTTTGTGTTGGGTATATTAATCATTTTTGTACCCACTGTAGAGCTTCAAAACTATTTTCATGTAATTTCAAATAATTCAAGAAAGGAACTTGGAATCTGATAGGTGGCTCTAAATTTTTATGTCTGCAGCAATGCAAAGGAGAAAATTTTAATTCTTAGAACCCAAGAAACTATTGTAAATGAAATGAGAAACAGATACATACTGTACATCAAACTTGTTCTCACAGGTGTGCTTTCTTAAGGTTAAAATACCCGTGTGAATTTTTAGTTTCCCATAATGTAATGGGAGACAATAAATTCTGAAGTTACCCCATTTGCCTTCAGAAGAAGTAACCTCTTGTCTATTTAGATTTTCTGAGTATACCCATGTCCTTCTGTGTGTCATACCAAAGCAAAGGTTTGTGTTGCAAGCCAGAGCTTATTGCAAGATCAAAGCTCTGGGCCACTCACAATAAAATAAGAGGGTAAAGCCCAAAGAATCAAAGAAACAAAGGAAACGTTTAGGAGATAAGGATCAGTCTCAGATATGACATTTCATCCAGATCAGATCCTGTGCAGAAGTTCAATTCAAAGTTCATAAGACAAAAATACAAAGCAATAAGCTTTAAGATTAGGTTGATTCTCTTTATCTGTGTGCCACTAGTTTTCTTACTATTTTTAGAATCAGAGAATGTCCTTTGCTGGATAATTGAACTCATCTAATCTTTAAAAATTCTACGGGCATTTAAGGTCGTGTGTGGATAGGCAAGGTTATCTTTTCACTGAAGTACCTCCAACCTAAACTTTATATACAGGTATGATATAGCATTCCTATGAAAGGTAAAAAGCAAGAATTTAATTAAAATACGATTCACTGGAATTAACCTATTGGATTAATACCAATGGGAGTCTTTGCAAAATGTTAAATGGTATTTTTCAAGATAAATACGAAAAATGACATATAAGTAAATGAAATTCAAATTTCCATGGGAGATAAAATACAGATAAGTATGCTTTGGAGAGGCATTACAAATACTGTATTATGTAAATTCATTAAATGACCTACTGAATGTGCTACTCAAACTCAGTTCCAAAGCATATGTCACTTCTCTTATAGAAGCTCAACATGTCTTTAGAACATAGAATTTTCATTATTTTAGTGTATGCACAAATAGTAAAATATTTCAAGCTACATGTAAACAGTAGAAATAAAGTCATTTCACAAAATTTGGAAAGATTTTTCTAAGTTATTTCATCTTTTCTCAAGATTTAACAGAGCTTTATAAAACAGACAACTTCAGTTATCATCTTATACAATTAAATCAATCAGCGAAGTCCAAAATGTTCAAAAGATGCATTTAGATTATTTTGAATGTATTTAAATAATATTAGGTTTCATAATTAAATTTCTTATTTAAAAATCTTGGGCTGATAATAAAGTAACATTTATAAACATTGAAATACAATTTCTAGTGAGATGTACAATGTCTCACAATTACAGGTATGTAAAGTGTTTTAATATCTGGTATTAGTACAGGATTTCCACTGATGTTAAAAAAAAATCAAGGAATTCTCACCTAAAATCAATATATACTGGTCCCCATATCAGTAAGGTCATATGAGGAATTCTTAATCTCAGGAAACAAACTGAGGGTTGCTGGAGTGGTGGTGGGGTGGGAGGGATGGGGTGGCTGGGTAATAGACATTGGGGAGGGTATGTGCTATGGTGAGCGCTGTGAATTGGGCAAGACTGTTGAATCACAGATCTGTACCCCTGAAACAAATAATGCAATATATGTTAAGAAAAAAAAAAGAAGAAGATAGCAGGAGGGGAAGAATGAAGGGGAGTAAATCGGAGGGGGAGACGAACCATGAGAGATGATGGACTCTCAAAACCAAACTGAGGGTTCTAGAGGGGAGGGGGTGGGGGGATGGGTTAGCCTGGTGATGGGTATTAAAGAGGGCACGTTCTGCGTGGAGCACTGGGTGTTATACACAAACAATGAATCATGGAACACTCCATCAAAAACTAATGATGTAATGTATGGTGATTAACATAACAATAAAAAATTTAAAGAAAAAAATATATATATACTGGTGCCAACACCATAGGCATTAAATTGTATTTCAGCTTAGAATCTGTATAGTTGTGGCCTTAGAAATTCTGATATGTATTTTACAAATTCCTCTTTGGAAGCTCCGACGCTTTATCAGTTTCAAAGTGTTGAAAACTTTCCTGTAAAAAGTTTGCCTCTGAATCACCAACTGTGGTAATATTCATAGCTATTGTTTCCTGAGCATCCCAGACATGCCATGCACTGTAATGAAGGCTTTGCACCGGTAAACTCTAGTCCGCAGCACAAACAGGAAGGGTGGTAGCACTGTACCCAGGCTACAGATGAGGTAAACTAAGCCCCAGAGAAGTTAGGGGATTTCTGAGAGTCACACTCTGGTCTCTGGCAGAGCCCCAGTTTCTCTGATTCAAAAGTCGTTCTCTTTCTCCGTATCTTCACTACTGATGGGGAGAAGAGTTTATGTCACTCTATGAGCATAAAGAATGTAGGCATTTCTCTTAAAATACTCTGATTTCCTCTTAAACTAATACTATTTTAAAAAATAAAATAAAAAATAAAAAAACAGAGCTATGGTGGAGACTGGCAGTAAAGATAAGGGCTCATGTTCAAATTTATGTCCAAAACATTTAGTGTAACTATTTGCAAGGCTATTTTATATGTAATTAGAAGGTTAACTAAACTCTCAGGAAGCCCATAACTGTATTAAGATAACCTCTTACAGAGTCTCCCCAAGTAAAACATGCACATACAGAAAGTTGCCAAAAAAAAAAAAAAATACAAAAACCAAACAGAGTTCAAACACTTCATTTGATTAAAAGTTTTCTTAACTAACTGGAATGTTTCCTTCGATTTTCTCTTTGGATTCTGAAGCTATATTATGAAATTGCTTTTCAATTCCCCATACGGTGATTATTTAATCATGGCTTTACCAGCTGTGAACATAGCTTCTCTCCTGATAACAGTTTATTTTTAAAGGAAATTGTCTTTGAAGAAAATATTTTGATATTATGCAGCAAAATAAGAGTTCATTGGAAGAAATCAAAAGGGGAAGGAAAAAAAAAAAAGCCAAAACAAAGATCACAAAAAAAGAATGAGTTCTAGTTGTTCTGTGGGGAAAAGAGGGGATAGTGGCCACAGAAAGATAAAACAAAACCAGCCACTCACATGGGAAGAAACAATTGGCTTGTTCCATATAAACAAAACCAACTGGCAGCCCCGTTTTTCCCGTGTTCCACCAGGTGTTTTGATATCCTTTCGACACAAGTCAAATATCTAGACTCCCGTGTCCTCTCTGTCTTTCGCTAATTCTCTCTCGGACCCCAAACATTGTCTTCAGTCTGTCAGGTTGTGCAAGTAAACTTCACATCTTATGCATTGCTCAAAAACCTTCACTTTGAGGCATGTAACTAAGGGAGGGGCCTCAACCTTGGAGGGACACGGGCAGACAGAAGGTCTAGAGGGACCTCCTCAGGCAGCAGAAGTCGAGAGAAAAAAAAAAGAAAGAAAGAAAAGAAATTATGAGTTACTTCTGTTCCTAGGTACAGACTTGCTAGAACCATAAAATGGGGGAACATAGAGAGAAAAAGTCAGTAGCCAAGGGGAGGATGAGACCCCAATATGGCGGAAAGGACTTTTTGCCAATGCTACAAGGCAGGAGGTCAACCTCAGCACTGAAGATTGACATTTTGGACGAGATAATGCTTTGTGGTGGAGGCTGCCCAGCACATAATAGATGTTTAGCAGAACCCTGGCCTCTACCAACTAGATGTCATTAGCACCCCCACCCCATCACCCGCTCCCACAATCGGGACAACTAAAACTCCAGAGGATGTCTCCAGACATCGTCAAATGTCACATCTGGGGGCCAAATCACCCCCGATAAGAACCACCACTGTAAGAGAAGGGTGGTTCAAAGCCAATCAGAAATCAGTTCACATCATTGCTGCAGCCTCCCCACCCTGCCCCAGGAGACAGCCTCATTCTCATTCAACATTTATGAAGCACCTACTTTGTTTGGGTTTCTACGCTGGATGCTGGGGATTCTGGGTTGGGAAAGACTGTATCCTGACCTTCCGAGAAGCTACAATTTAGAAGGAAACATAGAAGAAGGAGTAAATGCAACAGTCAATGCCAAAAAGGGTAGAAATAATGTAATCGGAGGGGGGTTGAAAAAAATTAACTACTGAACCCAAGTGGATAGTGAGTGCCAAAGTGTTGAACAGGGTCCAGGAGGCCTTCTGCTATCGCAGGCAGTAACCCTTTGATTGCTAGATCACCAGCAGGTTCTGGGGGTCTCCAGGTCCTATGGAAGTATTTAATTACTTAGCAACCTGTCTGGTTGTACTGGAACACACAGCCCGGATGTCCTACTGGGCTAGGACAGAAGCAAAAACAAGGTGAAAGCAGAAAGCATGGCTTGGTGACCAGAGAGAATACTCGGGCTACGCGTTACCAAAGCATGGAGTAAGAATCACCATGGAAAGCAGAGAGAACTCTAAGGTCTGACTTGGTGGGGGTGGGGGTGTACACTGTAGGGAATGGAGGCGGCAGAGACAGGGCTGGAGAGGCAGACAAAGCAAGAACGCCTCCCACAGGCTTTGTCCTGTGGGCGCTGGGAGACTGCCGAACAGTTTTAGGGAAAGGAGTAACAAGATTGTTAGGGCAGGAGTTTGGCAAATAGATTAGAGAAGTAAAGATGGTTTGAGTAAGAGCAGAGAGGGAAGATCAATATGAAGCTCTAAAGTAAGCACAGAAAATGTACCAGAATGTGAAACCAACAGGAATAGGTGTTGGGTTTGGTGTAGGAAGCAGGAGTCAGTACAGAACGAGAACAAACGTCGTTGATGCAGAATTCCTTACACACGTCCTCACTGGGCTACTTCAGAAAGCTATGGATTTGTAAGTGACAAATTGTGACACCTAGAAAAAAAATCATCACATCTACATCAAATGCACGGCAATTATAAACGTAGCAGTTCAAAATAGGGACTGTCATTATCAAACTTTTTTTTTTTTTGGTTGTGGGGGATGAGAACCTTTGGAAACACGTCCTAATTTATACTAAGGAACCTAAGCACCTAGAAGACATAGGGACAATGCCAATTTGAGTTTGTATTGAGTAGCCAAGACCAGATATTGCTTCCTCTCTTCAATTTAACTGATCATCACTAAAAGCAACAATCTTCCAAAAGAGAGAGAGAGAGAGACCTTTTAAAGCCTTTGTTATAGTCAAATTTATCTAAAAGGCATAACTTTTCATCGAGGGAACTGAAGACAAGGAAGGCTTCTTTCATACACTTGAATTAAACTTTTTTCCCCCCTTTTCTTTGCAAGTATCAATAGCTTAAGACAGAAACAGCATATGGGAAACCTAGAAAACCATTTACACTCAGCAGATATGTCCGGCTGAATTACTGGCGCCCACCTCAGCAGAGGTTAAACATTAACAGGTGCAAGGAGAGACTTTGTTAAAACACTGCTTCCTATGACTTCATCTTACAGTGAAGGTTCGTGTGTATTCTATATCCCTCTACCGTGCACCGGTGCCTTTGCCCTCCCCTAGTCATTTTAGCAGCCCTGTCTTCTCCACTCCCTTCCCCACTCCATTCCCCACCCTCGCCCCAAGAAAAGAATACTCAGCTCTCCCTCTGTCAGCACACCACACTATACTCTGGAGCAGTCCGGAGTTATTGGGTTATTTCTCTCCCTGCTTGAGATGGTGATGTCATCGTTGTATATCTTAATCTAGAACGGGCAGATACAGAGTCCTTCCATACCCATTACTCTTGTCTTGCCCCTGCAGATGCTGGCAAGACATCGTAGCCATGCTTCCCAGCCCTTCTCAACACAGCTTTCTGGGCAAACGCTGCAAATTAGAAGGAGGAGACCCTCGAGGTGAAACCTGGTGACCATCACTGTGTGTGGGATCCTGGTCATGTGCTCCCCCTCTTGTCTGTAGGTGCAGTTCTACCTTCACAGTTTCTTAAGCAGCAGGGCTTCAGGATCTATTAGGCAGGTTAGGGAAAAAAAAAAAAAATTTCCTAAAACTCAACTAGCAACTCCTTACCAACTAACTCCAAAATACACCAGGCTCCTACCTGTACAAACTTTAGTTTGTTCCTTCCTCTCCCCTTTTACTCTTCCGTCCCCCACAGACTACCTCCCCATTTTTCCCTCAGTAATGGTGGTGGTGGTCAAAGTTTCAAAAAAGAGACTTCTCGAAGAACCTAATGAATCTGCGAGGCAGTGGATGTTTGGAAGAAACTTCCTGAACTCAGGTAAGGTCAACGCTTCATCTCAGAACGGCTTTTTAGTAAGCATGCTTGTACCCATTTCAAAGAAATGCAAACAAAGCGCTTCTTACCCGTTCTTGCCGCTCCTCTGTGCCCTCGGGGGTCCCCTTGTGCTACCTGCTGGTGCTGTGGTCACAAGGCCTCTGGGCTTGCCTCCTGGGCCACGACGGGAGGTACCAGAAGTGGAAGTGGGAGTAGGAACTCAAATATTCCCACCCAGTATCTGGCTGCCCATCCCCTCCCCATGTGGGATAATGGAGTCTGCAAGGAAGAGGAAGGAACGAGGAAGGAGGAGGGAGAAAAGGAAGGTGGTAGGCAAAGGAGGAGAAAAGGCCAGGAAGGTGGAGAAGGAAGGGAAGGAGAGAGCATGGGTGGGGTAGAGAAAGAAAGAAAGAACATGAGGTGCTGTCCACAGATTTTCCTCACCTAATCCCCACAATACACCTGGGAAATACACATAATAACTATTACTCTTGTATGGTCCTTTCCTCTGTTGAGGGAATGGAGGCTAAGAAAGTTTAAGGAACTTGCCTCCAATCTCACAGCGAGCAAGTTAGGAAGCAAGGATTTGAACCCAGATAGTTTGAATCCAGCACCTGACATTCCCACAAGGAATAAAGGAAGAAAAGACAATCTAGAGATGATAAAATGAGCATTCTAGTGAAGTTTGAGCATATTTGGAAGCAGGGAAACAGAGTTAATGCTATTTTAAAAAAGTCAAAGGTGTAAGGACTTTGGAGATCCTCTAACCTAACCGGATTATTTTCAGAGGCTGGAACCAAGGCTAACAGAGGCTAAAATATTCCTCTTTAGTAAGAAGAAGAGGGGAGTCCCTCTCCTCCCCACCCTAAGTACTGTCTTCATAAATGGACCTCTACATAGTTGGGATGGGTGGTGCGGGGGGAGGGCGAGTGGGCATCAAGGGAACAGGAAGAGGGTTGGGACTAGCTCTTGCAGTTGTTGCCCTCAAAGAGTTAATTTCAAGTGTCATGGTACTGGGAGCTTTCTCCTCGGCCTCCTGGGTGGGGGTCAGGGGAGGCCCTGGGGCGAATGCGTGGGGGTTCCTGCGGTTGACAGTGGATCAGACAATACCGCCAGTCTGGCTAGCATGGATTGCTTGTGTTGGAGCGAGCGTGCCAGGGCAGGCATTCCATACAAGTGGTCATAGCATTCTGCATTCTTGGAAGGGATCATCACTTCACAGGAACGTGGATGCCTTTGTTATGTCTTATCTCCTCATCTGCAGTTGGAGCTTTTCCTTCCTTCTGCAGGTGCTCTCATTTCCTTCATTATTTGTTTATTAGAAAATCTTGTGGCCTTCCAAAGTCATTCTTGTGCTAAGGAAGGTCGAATGTGATAACATATTTGTGTTGGCCAAGAGTGAGGACATAGCAAATACCGAAAGTCACATAATCATGAGTGTAACTGAAAGTGGTGCTTCACGGGTAAACAAAACTCCCTGCCCCCCACGGGGGAGGGGAGTGGGGGGGGGTCACAAAATTTCAAAAGCACAGAGAGCAAGCTGTTGCTACAAATCTGGTTGCTTGAACGCTGTGGAAATTGTGGCTGGAACTATTTTTGAGGTTTAATTCAGGGATATGGGTCAGACAGCACCTAAGTCAAAACAATGGTGGAGAAGATCTAGGTTGGACCAAGCTTTCCACGTGGGAAAGAAGTTCTCCATTCATTGACATCCCTGAAGCCTAGAGGAAAGACAAAGCAAAACTGAGTGGTGGGCCAGACAAGAACCTACTTTATTCATGTCTCCAAGAACTAAAGGAATATAAAAGCAGACCAACAGAGACACCACACAATCTCTCAGGCCAGGCACTGTTCAGATGACTTTCTTCTTTCTCACACATCCTCTACATATTACGGTGAGAGTAAAAGCCCACATTTCTGTGCAATTATAGGGATCTTATATTGCTAGACTCCAAGAATCTCAGTGTAAACATCGATTTTTATCATTGCTTTACCATGAAATCTTTTAGAAAATTGAAATAAATTATTGTCATATGAAAATATCTTTCTTGAAATTCTAACCTTTTATCTATTGACCCCAGTACATTAAGTGCCATTCATCTGAGTACTATTTTTTATAACCTGACTTGCTGCCAAATATACTTAAGATAAGAGTAAAGGTCACATAAAATATGCATTATAATAAACAAAAGGATGGTGAAGAAAAATAAGGAAAAGGGGAAATAAGGAAGAGGGCATAAATTGTAAGCAGGAAGGTGGCCAATGCACAAAGTATATACCGTGAAGTCCTACACATCTGCTAAGGGTCAGCCACGATTTATTTCAATGCTTTCCAGCTGCCAGCAAGAGCAGGAGAATATGAATGGGGACTCAGCTGAGAGGGTCTGGGCACTAAGAACAAACTGACCGTTTCAGAGAAGCAATGTTGTTTGCAAGATAAGACCCCAGGACACTCTTCCTGAGAAGCCTCAAAGAAGTAGACCCCATGTCATGTAACAAGCACTGTCCTGAATTCATTCATCCATTCATTCATCAAATCTCTGCTGAGCCCCTACTAAGGGGCCTGGCCATGGGTGGGGAGCTGGGACCACAGATGGGAGCAAACAGAAGAGTCCTGCCCTCTCAGCAGTGAAATTCTCCTGGAAGAGAAAGACATTTACCAAGTCATCACAGAAATTCATATACATAGACAGCCATGGCAAGGGCCACAAGGAAGGGGCAGCAAGTTGGAAGAGCATCTAATGAAGAGACTCTGACCTCACAATGCTCTTCGGGGAAACCTAGCATTGGGCTTCATGGGCCTGTTGGAATGTCTCACCTCCCATATTATTTTGAGAAAAAAACACAGAAAGTTTGGATTATGCAAGGCTCAAATTAAGTAGTGTCTGTGAAAGGCTTTGAAAATTATAAGGCACTATGTAAATATAAGGTATTTGGGGTTTTTTTTATTTTTAAAACACTTTACTGGAATAGAATGTATATAACATAATATTAGCATGTTTCAAGCAAAAATTTCAAGTGGCTTTTGTGTGTGTGTGCGTGTTTTTGAGTATCGTTGACACACAATGTTACATTAGTTTCAGATGTACAACACAGTGACCTGATAGGTCTATACGTTACGCTATGTTCACCATAGGTGTAGCTACCATCCGTCACCCTACAACACCATTACAATACCATTGATTATATTCCCTATGCTGCACCTTCTATTCCCGTGAGTTATTCATCCATAACTGGAAGCCTGTACCTCCCACTCCCCTTTAAATACAAGGCATTTGAATTAGGAAAAATAACTGTTCTCGATAGCTTATGAAGAAGTAACTGACTTAAGTAGAATGCTATATAATTCTGATTAACTATAATTATGGTAATTTACCCATTATAATTTGGTGATTCTACATAACTAAAATAATTATATAAATGATACCTAAGCAGCGCAAAGCAACCATAATTCAGCTTTTTAATCACCTTGACCATGGATTTAGAAGTATGACAATACTACTTGCTATAATGTGGTTACAAAATAAATCAGCTTCTAATTTTTAAATTGTAAACTGATACATCAGTTTAATCTATTTCTATTTTGTCACACTAATAAATCCTATATATTAAAAATGGTTCCTACAGGGCGCCTGGGTGGCTCAGTTGGTTTTGCGACTGCCTTTAGTTCAGGTCATGATCCCGGAGTCCTGGGATCGAGTCCCACATCGGGCTCCCCCTTCTCTGTGGGGAGCCTGCTTCTCCCTCTGCCTCTGCCTGCCATTCCCCCTGCTTGTGCTCACTCTGTCTCTCTCTCTCTCTATGTCAAATAAATAAATAAAATCTTTTTAAAAAATGGTTCCTACAATAGCGAAGAGCTCCAGTTTATATGATTTTACCAAAAATATTATTTGAACAAAATTAGAACTATTTTTTCTCTATTCCGTCTTCCACTTACTAACAATGACCTGCCTTTTCTAAAGTTACAGAGTTAAAGTGTCTGAAATTTGCATAGTGCTTTTACAGTTTTGGGGGTCTCTTCAGAGACACTACAGAATTTATTGCCATTCTATGAAGTAGGCAAAGCAGAAAAGTGAGCCTCAGAAAGGTTAAGTGTCGAGGTCAAATAGCTGGTAAGTAGTGAAGCCAAGAAGGAGGTGGCACCTGAGCTTTGGGAGGAAGATCCTTCCACCATACCACTCTGTAAATCACCTACAAAACTACCTAGAAAGGATATTATCCATAAGACATATACATTTGCTCCAACCACAGGAGTAAAAGATGGAAGCTGGGACAGTCTCCCCTAAGTACAGACTTCACTGACGTCTAGCGTGAAGTACTTGGATTAGAGTCCTTTCACAGAAAAGTAGGATTAAGGATTTTGTTTGGTGGCTGACATGCATTCTGAAGTGCTTTGTGCATCATCTGCTTGGCCACAGCAGCTTCACCAAAGTCTCACCCAGATCTCTGTCACATGCTGTGAGAAAGTAAGCACCAGTCACACCATCCTCGCCTCATCTCCCCAGGGGTAATGTGTGATTTCTACCTCTGCACCAGATAAAACAGCCCCTTGCATCGTTATGTCTTTTCCTTTCCACTAAAACTCCTTGGTAATGCCTTCACCACGACCCAGATGTACGTGGGGTTGGTCACAGGCTGGAAAAGAAAATGAAAAGAGAGACGTAGCACAGTGAAAAGAGTAGGCATGTATACATCAGTCTCTCTGTTACATAAGCAGCCTCTAGTCATTTTGTTGGGGTTTTCATATTTGTCTACTTTGTTGTAAACAGAACGAGAGAATAACAAAATCACAGAGAACCAAAAGTCTTGAGTGAAAAGCCAAATAGTTCCAGTCCCTTCTGGTTGCATCTGTTCCTTCCTCCAGATAGTCAGGAGCTTAGATATTTCAAACCTGCAGATAGATGGAAGGAAATCTTCCACACTGACCGAGTGGGGGACCAGCTGGGGCCTCACCTGCCCCGCAGAATCAATGCAGAGATTGCTTTCAGACTTCAGCTACAGAGATGCTCTGAGCCACCAACTTCAGGGCTGGCTTTTGTAGAAGTGACAAAAGGACAGCATCTCAAGGGAAGATTTGGGGGTGTGTTTTCATTTCTGTGGATTCCACTTGTCACCAAAGATTTCTTTTTTAACGTTGTATGAGGCACTGAGCTAGATGCTGAAGGGAATCCTTAGAAACCAAAAAACAGTGAGGCACCTGGGTGGCTCAGTGGGTTAAGCATCTGGTTCTTGATTTCAGCTCAGGTTGTGATCTCAGGTTTGTGAGATTAAGAACCAAGTTGGGCTCTGCACCAGACATGGAGCCGGCTTAGGGCTCTCTCTCTGCCCCAACCCCTCCACTTGTGCCCTCGGGTGCTCTCTTTCTCGCTCTAAAAAATAAAATTAAATAAATTGAAAAATAAAAAGTTTTTAAAGAAACAGAAAACGGTGTCTACCCTCAGAGAGAGCAGAGTCTTGCCTTTTAACATCTGTCCTGAAATCTCCAAAGGGAGAGTCCAGAGGTCCTCTTGAGAGCTAGCAATTCTCAGAGGTGACCCTGCTTCTAGCTCATCTGTAAACAACAGTAATGACAGCCACGTGGCATAATCTCCTCCTTCCTTTCTAGTTTTCTTTTTCTAGGTGATCCTAAGGGATTGGGGGTTACTCCTGATAGGATTTATAGAAGAAAAGAGAGTTTCTATATGGGACCCTTCAGGGAGGGGAGAAAAAAAGCCTTGTTCTATTTCTTTCCCTTTAATAGCGGTTAAGGGTGTCGGCTTGAAAATGAGTCACATGTGGGTTTGAATCCCCGTTCTGCGGCTCTCTAGCTGTGTAAATTTGGACAAGTTTCTTAAGCTCTCAGGAATTCTCCTCTGTAAAATGGAATAAGAATCAAAGTAGAGTCAGTGGTTGTAGAGAAGAAACGAGACGATCCAAGTGAGCGCCCAGCAGGCTCTGACGAGAGCACATGATCGGTTGACGTCATCAGCATTGTCATCCTCGCCAGCCCCGTGCGATCTCCACTCGCTCCCCTGACGCGGCTAAGCCCCAAACGCAGCTTGTGGCCCTACCAACTACTACATTGACTCCTTCCTATAAGGCCATTTCTCAAGCACAGCTCATGCACTTTTGGAAATGGGTCTGAGAAGTCAATATTTTCCCTCAAAGAATCTGGAGAGTCTACATATTCTCTGCCCTCCCTGCTACCATGTTCTAGCTGGAAACACGCTTTCTTACGACCTGTGTTAAGAATGATACGTTGGAAGGCACTGTAATATTGGATTAGAGATTATAAGGCACTTCCACATCCGCTGTTTCATGCGATTCTTGCAACAATTCTCTGAAGTAAGGAATTCTCCTTAAGATGTGCGGAGAGATTTCATGACTTGCCCAAAGTCACACTGCTGGCAAATTGCAGAGCAGGAATTGAACCCAGGTGACCCCGAACAGAGCTTTTCCATAACAGCCTGAGGGGTCAGAGATGGGCTTCTCAGGTTCTTCATCCGCAGGAGGGCCCACTGCATACAAATGCTCGAGGAAACCCCTGGATCCCTAATGAACCCGTTAGAATCCAGGTGTTGCAGGCCCTGCTTATAAAACAGACCTATTTCTCTTGAGTAAGGGAGTAAGGCATCTCCGCAGAGATGCATTTCACTGTCCCTTCCAACCAAGGCCCCATCCACATGGAATGCCTGGAAGAGCTAAGTAAACAGATTTAACTGACTTACATGTTTTCCTTGCCAAACATTATAAAATGAAGTAATGGGTAACCTGCATTAATTCTGCTGGATTCTCAGACTTTCCTTTCTCCCCCTGAGGAATGGAAAATTATTTGAACGAGATGGGAAACCAGCTTTTCCTCTCTCTCTCTTTCAAAACTTCTCAAAACACATTACTATGCAACTGGAAGCCATTCAATTCAACTAAGTCATTAAGTTAAATCATCTGCACACATTTTCTCAGAAGGATGAGTTTGCATGGTGGACTGATTTCATAGAACAGTTGCATGTAAACATCTCCAGGGAAAACCAGATGTTGGTGACACACCAGTACCTAGTTAGTCCTACAAAGAGCATGGCACTGGTTCTGGACATCATCTTTCCAGGAATCCTGCAACCCGGGGTGGAACTTCACTCTGGAGCCCAGCTGGTGGGCAGGTGTTTTTTTTTTTTTTTTCCCCTCCTCCACCAATGCTCTTTGCTCAACGCTCTATAGCACTGAGAGCAAAGAAGGCAAGCCAGGCCACCCAGTGTTGCCCAGCGAAGATCTCTGGAAATCCCAGGCCTGAAATTCAACAGAGCCATAAGGTCCCCTCAAGGGATGGGAGAATAAAACCCCTGGACCCACCGCTTGTTCCTTGCTCTGATACATCACTCAGGGAGGTGGGCCTGGAGAACAGAGGGCCCACTGGGAACAAAGGCTGAGTAATTATGGGTCCCTGAAGGCACAGGCCTGGATAGCCTTCAAAACAAAGGGAAGAAGGGAAGGGAGGAAGATGTGGCTAAAAAGACCCTGGCCAAGAACTCAAAAATGAAGTTAATTACTTATTACATGTTTTACTATAGTAAAGACTTTATGTATCTCTGTGTGTTATATAGATCACAACAAACACACAACACAAAGGAGGGGCAAACCGTAAGGACTTAGTCTAATTAGTGAAAAAACATTAAACAGCTGACCCTGTAAATATTCGCTTTAAAATCTAAAACTTAAAAAACATGTTACAAATGTCTTCCAGGGTCTGCCAGGCTAGAACAATAGGCCACCAATATAGCATTCCTTTACCACTGTTTGTAATTGACTAGGGGAGGACAACATTTCCAACACAGGATGGCCTCCGTATCTGGAAGCAATAAGCAATGTGTTAAGGTTTAAAGGTATGTTAAGAACTCAGATGCCCTGGGAACCCAAACAGGGTCCCAGAAAATTGAGCGATGTCAAGCTTTTTCAACGGTGGCAATTTCCACCCTGGTAACACCATGTTTTAAAGGCTCGATATCCATCGTGATGCATAAAAAAGAAGCCAATAAAGTTAACAAATCTAGAGGTCTAGTACTGCGGATGAAAGAGAAGTAGAAGCCATCAGCTCCACTCTGAAGGAGCTTCCAAGAATACTAAAGCAAGCCTAGGAAAACTACACACTGCCTCTGGTGACGTACCTCTCCAGCCCCAAGTCCCCAGTTCTCAGTTCCTGACTTGTGTGTGAAGATCCCCGAAAGCAAAGCAGCGTTATTACCGCCTTCCTCTCTGTAATTGTCAATAACGACTTCGGCTCTGTGAGGCAATGTGCTTTCTCCCCTATTCTTTTCACTTCTAGTAGAGATTCCGATAAATGGAGGAAAGCCCGCATATGTTAAAATAAGTCACAACTCAGAAAAACAAGATGCCTAAGGAATAAAATAAAACAAACAGATCCCGATTGAGCAAAGACACCATGAGTATCCAGAGCAGCAAAGGAGACTCTTTCTTAGAAGAACCTTACATTTTCAGACATCTTGCAGCAGAAGACTCAGTTGGGTACAGCAACTTTGCTTGGCCACATACAGTACAATTTCAGATCCGTGTCCCTTGCCTAGATGCAGAGATTCAAATGAATTAAGCTGCACAGTAAAGGAAATCATTCATACCTGCAAAATTTAAGGGGGGGCATGCGTACTCAGAGAAAGTTACAATATTAACTCAAGGTCAATGTCTTTGACAACTAAAATAATAACAACAATTGCTCACCTTTATTGCAAAGGCCAGAGTCTGTAACAAGATTTCGAAAAGAAAAAGAGGAAGCAAAAAGAGGAGGGGAAGGAGGGAGAAAATGATTTTTGAGTTTGACTTTGTGCCAAGCCCTGTTTTATGCCTTTGGCTCCTCTGAGGGCAAATAGTTAGATTTTTAGAACTATTCTTATCTTATTTTACAGATGAGAACACTGAGATGTGGAAAATGGGGCTAACTTGCCCATAGTGGCCACACTAGGAAGCAACTTCCTCTCCCTTTAAGTGGGGTTCCCTGACCCCCGTTATCTGGCTGCTCTGCCACCACCCACGGGTACTGTGACAAACTGCCCTTCCTCCAAAGGTACACAGACTCTTTGACATGTCTGCCTCCCTCCCTCAGCTGCTCTCCTCTCTTGAAATGCCACTCGTATGATTCACTCCCTCACCACCCCTCAGGCCCCTGCTCTCTGCTGTGCCAGGCACCACGACCCCAAGCCAGGCTTTCTCCCAGGGGACCGATCTGCCCCCCTCCTCACTCTCTCCTTGGCTGAGACACACATAACAAAGGCCAAGACCAGGGGAAGGGGTAGTTGCTAGGAATGCCTGGGCAAGACATCAAAGCGTGGTCCATGAGGGCCAAAGAGAAGTCAGGGGCACGGCCAGAGGAGCACAGCAAACCTCAGAGAGAATTCACAGACACCACCGCTGCCCTGCTCTCCTAAGTGGTCTGCAGAAAACAGCTGAGCCGCTTATTTTTTAAAGGAAGGACGAGGGAGAGGGAGGGCAAACAAAGAAAAAGAAGAAAAGAAGGAAGGAATGAAGGAGGGAGGGAAAGAAGGAAGGAGGGGGAGAAAGGTTTTCCAGGCCCCACCTCCGGACATTGGTTACCAGGTTTGAGGTAAGGCCTGGGATCTGAACTGCTACCAGCCAAGTCGGAGACCCAACGCAAATGGACCCAATGCAGAGAGTTCCAAAGTCCTCAGACAAATGAGAGATCGAAGCTTGAGAAAATTACCAAGGAGACAAAGTATTAGAACCATAGCAGGCCTGTGATCTTCCAGGACACTGATCTCTTAGTCCACTCCTTCTAAAGGCCCAGGGCCCCGGGGTCTTGCCATTGCTTGATTCATGATCCCACCCACTTCGACAGTTGTCAGTTTGGGTAGTGCAGAAGCTCCAAGAGGAGGCTGTGGTGGAAGGCTGCCTCTCGTGAGGACAAGGATGTCACAACAGTTTTCCAAGCTCCAGGCCAACGCCCCTCCCAAGCCACCAGATGTTGCAACTGGACTCATGCCTGCAAGAGTCCAGCACGGCTGGACCTGGGTTCTTGGACTCCCCATTCATCTCATGGAGCAGAGGAGGATGGGACATGGGGTCCTGTTGGCAGTGGGTGGGAAGGGTTGCAGAGCAGACAAGTGCTAACCTCTGTATGTGAGTTTCAAGTGGCTCGGAGTAAAAAGCAAGCCCGCAGACTAAAGCACTCTGTGCTCTTCCTTCAGCTTGCTTTCTTTAAGGCAGGTTTTCTGCTTGTATCTTCCCCAGTTCTTTATCTTAAATAGGAACTGTCTGAGCTCTGTCTTTGAGAGTAACGCTGCGTCAGTTCTTGTCCTCACTGAGGGAACAAAACACCACCGTCTGTGTGTGGTGTGTGAATTCAGCATTTGGATGTTTCTCCTGGCCTGGGTCACCAAAGACCTGCTGGAGTTCTTGGGAATGTTTCATCAGCCTCCCAACAGCTTAGGTTCATAAGCAAATAAATCCAATTCATTAGATCAGCCAGGCACGAGACACCCCAAGGAAATTGCTACTATGTACATGGGACAATTGTCTGGCATTTCTGGGACTCGTCTGTTTACTTCAGCCCTCTATTTGCCTCTCTGCTTTTTTTCCACTTCAGCTGGAGCCCCATATCAGACATCTGGAGCAAGTTTAAAATTTAGGGAGGCACCTCCTCAGAGATACAAAATAACTAGACTTTATTTCTTGCTAACTTAGATAGCCAGAGACTCACGTCACAGGTCCAACTTCTGGACCTCTTGAACTTGCCAATTCAAGTTCTCTAAGGGAGCTTGGGACTCTGGTGAGGCTGTCCTCTCCTTTACTGATCCATTCCTCAGGTGCTGCTCTAGTGTGAATCTTCAAGTCCCCCTGTACTAAACCCTGGGAGATGGATAATTGTCCTTTCTGCTCTGGGGCCTGAGCCCCGGAGTATGCAGTTTGCAAGGACCCCTTCTTAGGCACCCACTAGGACCTCACCCCCCATTGTCTCCAATCCTTCCTTCCTCACTGTTAGATGAAGTCATATTTCCTTTAGAGCTGGAAACCAGCCATCGTTCCCAATTCTGTGGCTCATGGTAAAGGCCGTGCTCTCAGTCCACCAGGCTTTTGATATTAAAAGCAAAGTGTCTGGAATTCAAAACCCTTATTTTCCCCTGTAAGGGCCCATTCTGAAATGAAAGCTGAGACAGCTTGGGCATGAAATATAGAACTCTTGATTTTTTTTTTTTTTTTTTTTTAGCAGACAGTTATTGAGGGCCTGCTCTATTCCATTCACAGGATTAGATGTGCACATGTGAACCAAACAGATCCCTGCCTCTCTGTTCAACGTGTGGTCCAGGGATCTGCAGCACGGGCATCATCTGGAAAATAGCCAAGACAGAGCATCTCAGATCTCACCCCAAGTGTACTGCGTCTTAACAAGACGCCTAGAAGATTCGCTCGCGTATGGACATTGGAGGGGCACTGGCCTCTTGCCCTGTTCACTAGCCCACAGAATATACCTATATTTGACAGATGTGAAAAAGAAGCCCCCAAATAGGTCAGAACGCCACCTGGAAGCACCAGGTTTGGAGAAGACACCAAAACTTCCCCACCACCACACCTTTCTCTGCCCCATCATGCCTTGGTGCATTATTCTCTGGAGGGTCGACACATTTCAGTGTCAGGTCCTAAGCAAACCCAGGTCCCAGACCCCCATTCTTGCTCCATCCCTCTCCAGTTCTATTAAACACAGGGCTGTATGCAGAACAGAGAGCTCGGGAAGGCTTTGTTGGCGCCAACTGAGGCCCGATGTAGCATCTGTAAAGGAAGTGCTTTCCAAAACCTATTTTAAATGTGTTTATTTATTTCTAATCCATAAACATTTTGAGTGCTCATCACATGCAAAGCCCTAGGCTGGATGAATCAGGGAACACAAGGTGGAATATAACAACCTCGGGACATACCCTAAGCTTGCAATCTGGGTCCGGGAAACAGATACTATTAATGTATAATTTGGGGTGGCTTTAATGCAGATGACATTGAGTTTTATTTACTTTACCATGGAGTAAACACTTAACAATATTTATCCCTAAAGGTACCATTAGGTCAATCAATCAGTCACATTGGACTGTCAATACAAATATTGAGAATCAGTTTTGCAGTTAAACCAAGCTGGAGTATAACTTTTAGAAAAGAAAATTATTCACCATGATCAAAATATTTGTTAGGAATATTTCAGTAAGCTGATGAATTCTGAATGGAAGAAAGACTACTTATTACTAAATCCAGTGGGTTCTGTTGTTGGTTTTGTTGTTCTTGGGGCTGGAAATGGGATATATTCTGGCTAATCTAATATTCTGATAAACCGAGAGTTATTATATAGGAAGTGTGAAAACAAAGTCAATGAGATTGAATCCACACACAAAAAAATATATATATGAAATCCAGGTTCAGAATGTTTTGTTCTGTTTTTTTTTTTTTTTTTTAATGTAGGCTCCACACCTGGCGTGGGGCCCAACGTGGGGCTTGAACTAATGACACTGAAATCAAGACCTGAGTTGAGATCAAGAGTCAGACACTCAACTGACTGAGCCACCCAGGCATCCCCAGGTTCAGAATATTTTATTCATAGTTTATATATCATATTGAAGAGCAAAAATCCATAATCCTAAACCTGTCTTGACTATCATCCTCTTTTAATACATTTCTTAAAGCCTTTTGAAACATTATAATATTTCAGGATCTTTTTTAAAAATATTAAATATAACTAAAATAATCTTATTTTTTAATGATTTATCTGTCAGTTATTTGGAGTCTAGAAACTGAGAGCTTACTATATTTAACTTGCAACCTAGCAATAAGAAACTAGTATTTTGGTGACCAGTAACTATACAAATGCCAGAAGCAAACTATATTTCAAATGAAAATGTTTTCATCATCTTTAATTCACAAAGAAATAAGCTTTCCAAAAACAAACAGGAACAAAAGCAGTGACTAACTTTTGCAGCTAAATTGCATCAAGGAAATGGGAGAAATTTTTCAAGACTGTAATTATAGAAATAAGCAGTAAGATCCAGAATTAGAAGTCTATATGCTGAGAAAAATCTTCAATCCTAAATTATTAGCAAAAATTCCAAAGAAACAACACTAATTATCTAGAGATTACTGGATGCAAGTCATCAGTGAGAGTAATACATATTTTCAAAGAGAAGGGTAGGAGAATTTGCTATTAACTATTAAGGGGGACTGATCTCAAAGAAGAATCCATAGAAATAAAAAAAAATGTCTATGCCATATATTTCCTATTTCCTTAAAGTTAGAAAAAATAATGTTAAATTTAGGAGAAGAAAATTCTTAAGATCGAAATGAGGAAATTTAAAATTAAATAAAGATTGTGGACTTGAATGTTGTTAAGAGAGTAGACAGTAGATTTTTAAATGTTCTCGCCACGGAAAGGACATGGTAACTATGTGACTGAATGGAAGTTATTATGGTTTGTAATCAATTTGCAATTGGATAAATGTATCAAATCATCAGGTCGTACCCCTTAAACTTGCACAATGCTATGTGTCAATTATATCTCAAAACGTTGGGGGAAAGGGAGCGCCTGGGTGGCTCAGTGGGTTAAAGCGTCTGCCTTCTGCTCAGGTCATGATCCCAGGGTCCTGGGATCAAGCCCCGCGTCAGGCTCCCTGCCCTGCGGGAAGCCCGACCCCTCCCCATCCTCCCCCCACCCCCGCCCCCGCCCCGCGCTCCTCCCCCCCACCGTGCCCCACCCCGCCAAACAAACAAATAAAATCCTCAAAAAAAAATAAAGCTCATGGCAGTCCTCCAAAAGGCCTGCCCTCAAGTAGGCTGTATTTTCTATTTCTTTAATAAATGAATTTATCACCTTACAAACAAAATTTTTTTTTATTTTGATTACACACACTGACTGCCATAGGTTAGGTCAACTTCCTAATGCAACTGCCTACAATCAAATATTTGATTTATAAATATAAAATGCGATGGCTCTCCTGCTAACACAAAAGTAGCAAAAATCTTGTTTTAAATTATTTTAAAGTTTCTCTCTTCATTTAACCTTTTAAAATAAAATAATATTAATCTTATATTTTTAATAAGAAGCTTGGATTCACACTTCGGGTGAAGCATACTTTTGAAGCTCTTGAAACAACACAAAATAATAAAGGGGATTTTGTTATACGCTGAAATCAGCAAAGATTGTGCTAGGCATATTGCTTTCGCACAGGGAACCTTGCGGGGGGTGGGTAAACTTTTAAAAGTTAGAGTTATCCCAACTACGGTGACAGGATCAGAGAAAAATGACCTTTCTAACAGACCCTGCCTGCCATTGTATACCAATCACGGTGGGAGGGAGGGACCTGCTGCTCTTACAGAGACTTATTCTTACCCGCAGAGGGGCCTTTTCCTGATTGGTCCGCCCAGAGGGAGGGCCTTTTGCTGACCCGCCTGACCAATGCTTCCATATAACCTTGGACAGGTAGCTTACTCTTCCTAGACAGGAACTCCTCTGTCTCCACCCCCACCTCCACCTCTCCCCACCGTACCCCTTTTGTAAAATGAAATGTTTAGAACCTGTGATCACCAAGATTTGTTCTGGCCCCAAATTCTATGGCCCTATAGTCTTGTCTCTGTGTAATTTTCCTTTGCTCATCTGATTCATCGTGGGTGATGGTTCCTATAAAAATATTGCAGGCGTAATGCTGACCCTTCATTTTCAGTCTCAGATTAAGAAATGACTAGATGCTAATGCATCTCATTAGCATGTCTCTCTCCCCACTGACATTGTAAGCTCCTTTATGTTTAGCAAAGTGTCAGTCACATAGCTGGTTTCGAATAAATATTTAATTGTTTAGATGAGAGAAATATCTTGAATCAGTATCTTGCTGTTGATCGGATTTCTTTTTACATGCCTCTTATATTAAAAATCTAGCGTAGTGCTATTATATAGAAATATAATGGGAGCCAAGTTATATAATTTTGAAACCCTAGTGGTCATGTTAATAAAAGCAAAAGGATACAGCTGAATTATTTTTAATTTATTTTATTTAATCCAGTGTATCCAAAATATTATTTCAATGTGTAATCAATTGTTCATAAAACAGATTAAATTTTTTACACTGAATCTTTAAAATTAAGTGTATATTTTATACTTACAGCACGTTTCAGTATGGACTAGCCATATTTTGAGTGCTCAATAGCCACAAATAGCTAGTGGCTACTATAGGAGACAGCAACAGACCTAGAGGGTATAAGATCAGTAAGATGTACAACGAAAGATGCATGTTATCGCCCACGATTTCACAAATATTCTCTTTAAGAAAAACAAACCTCGTTTTAAAAGTCAAGTTCAGTGCTTAAGGAGAAAGGTGAAATGCCCGGGGCCGTGTAGCTCTAGCCTATAAAGAACTCGGCAGGAGTTGTAGCCAGTGCCCTGATGCTGTCTACTGTTGGTGCGCAAAGTGCATGAGTGTGTGTGGTGCCTGTAATGCCAAGGCTGTGCCCTGACTGGGATAGGCAGCTTCTCAGGGTGCCATCCCATAAGCCTAAGCATCAATATGAGCCGTTATTTTAAAGATAAATACCCAAGGACCAAGATATTGGTGATGGCATTTATAGAGGCTGGCTACTTTGCTGAGAGGTACTTTTGACGTCTGGTAACTGAAAGATTTTGAGGCTCATAACCCAAAATCAGTTTCTGAATCTTCTCCCTTGTCACCAAACACGACCGCCTTTATACACGGAGTATAGATTGTGTGTTGTTCTCATGACCCTCTTTCCCTTCAAACGTGCCTTCACTGTTCTTTTCAACTTGACTCTACCCACATAACAATCTGCAGTGGAGAGGCAGATGGGGCCCTCCCAGAACCATAGACTTCCCAAGCTCATGTTCTTCATTTTCAGCCCTCAAATAGCCTGTGGGTCAGCTTCATAGTGGCTTTTACAGTGAGTCTGTCCTCCTCTCCTCTGGTCTCATTTCTTTCCCATCATTCTTTCTGGGAGGGCTGTTAGTAAAATATGGACGTAGTTCTGGAAATCGACAAGCAGTTGGGAGTGTGGGACTGTGATGAAAACAATCCAAAAGAGAGGGGCAAAGTGGGAACAACCCCCAGCACTTGGCACTCTAGAGAGGTCAGAATGTGGGCTACAAATCAAATTTGTCCCTGGCTGGATCCACAATTATAAGATACCTGAGCCCAAGGGCTTTAGAGCATCTGTCTGCCATTCGAGCCCAGAACAAGCTGCCTGGATATTGAGACTGGTCCTCCAATTAGCAACAATTGAGCTCAGGATGAGAGCTGTGCTATCCTTTTTCCTCTCCTCAATTTTGTTATTCTAGCAGCTGTCATCACCATTCACATCCACTCACAGACTGTGCAGAGTAAAGGAGCTCCATTCAAGTTTTGTATCCAATCTACTTTGCTAATGTGAATTTATGGAAGCCAATGGTAAATATCAATGCGAGCTGCATTCCCACTTGCCATGGGATGTTAGTAGATATTTACATTTAGAAGTTTAACACATCTTGGCCTTAATCCAATATTTTCTAACATTCTCTAAACAGCCCCAGTTTACTAAACTCTATGGTTAGCATGTCTAAAGAGAGGACCAAAGCGGAAGACGTTAGGAAGCAGTTATAAATATAAACCACCTTTGAAGATTTACACAGGGCTTTTGTTAGTAAATTTAGAGAGTTGTGTATGCTAGAGCTCAATTTTTGCCTATATGCTTAGAAACTAACAGAAGCATGCGGGGAAATCATCTGTTTTGTTGGCTTCCATCTCCACGCCCACCCTTTCCAACTTTTGAATTAAGAAAGGAAGGCGGCCAACCAAGAACAAATGCAGTTATAACTGCATTACTTTTCAATATTAACCACCAGTAAAACACACACAGAGAGGGGAAAAAAATAATAAAACCGCTGGGCATATCAGTTAGTATTTTAGCTTTTTCCCCAAATGAGTTTAAATCACTAAACTAAATAACTGCACTTTAGACATCAATATGTAAGGTATACGAAATACTGCCTCTTTGAGGTTGTTTGGCAACTCCCGGACCTGTGTTTCTCCATCTAAATTTTGTAATTTATAGGTCAATTTTTACCCCAACCCCACCCCCCAAATCCAGTTAGAATTGTGATCGGGCTTACCCTGACTCTAGAGACCAATCTGCTGAGGACCCACAGCTAAACAATATTGGACTTTCAAGCCCTGGGCATGTATATAAGTCTCCATGTACCTGAGGCTTTGTTAATTTTATTTCAGCAGTAGTTGTAGTTTGCAGAGTAGAGATCTTCGTGCCTTTTGCAAAATTTATTCCCAGGTCTTCTATGCTCTTGGAAGTTAGAGTAAATGGAATTTTTTTTAAATTTCATTTTTTGCATATTACCTGAGAAAAACAAAACAATACCCTGAACCTTCTTGCAATCATGGAGCGAGGCATGTTCTCCACGATGACCTTCTTGCCCTCCTAGGTAGCTCCAGGACCACTGTCCGCCTAGACCCCCACGCCTTATTTCTCTACTTCATCTGTAGCTAAATCTCTCCCGGGCACATTTTGCTAATCCAGTCTCCTTCCTCCAGTTTGCTGCTGGCTGCTGGAGTTTTTGTCTTGTTTTGTTTTTGTTTGGTGGGAGGGCATACACAGGAATCCTCGGGTCAGAGGAAAAAGATTCAGAAAGCACTGCTGTAGGAAAACAGACAGAGTGCTCATGTAAACATAGTCCACTGCCTTCAACGGATGCATGCTGGGAATGGATAATCAAATTCGAAAATGTCCTCCCTTCGGACGTGTGCACGCTGCAGAAAGCGCCCGTTCCCTCTGGCATGCCCACCCTTAATGAACCCTCTGCGGCCTCTATTTTGATGATGAGATAATACATTTGTGTATGAATCACTAGCCAGGTAGAACAGAGCAAAACATGAAAGGTAAAAAATTTCCTCAGGGTCTTGAGTTTACATTTCAAAAGCCAAAATAAGGTTTATTAACTTTTTCCTAGCAGCCAAGTTTCTCCCGTGTGTAAGTCGGGATCCACCAAGAACTAAGGCAGGGTCCCTTAGTTAATAGTGGTAATGCATTTTGAAAGGCATTTATTAATATAACCTCTGCTTTGGGGCGCCTGGGTGGCTCAGTCGTTAAGCGTCTGCCTTCAGCTCAGGTCATGATCCCAGGGTCCTGGGATTGAGCCCTGCATCGGGCTCCCTGCTCGGCGGGAAGCCTGCTTCTCCTTCCTCTACTCCCCCTGCTTGTGTTCCCTCTCTCGCTGTGTCTCTTTCCGTCAAATAAATAAATAAAATCTTAAATATATATATATATAAAACCTCTGCTTAGCTCACTGAGCTTTGGTGCAGAAAAGACCCTCCTTCCCATTCCCCATCCTGATAGATACACACACACACACACACACACACACACACACACACGACACTGAACAGGGCAAGCAGCTTTTTGGGCTCTAGATCTTTCCAGTCCTCACATAGCTAAAAGCTGCCAAAGAAACTGGTCTGTCTGGGGCAGTTGCTGAACTTTTTAATGCTTGGAGAACACCCCACTGCCTTCTCAGTACTCAGCCGCTCCACCTTTCCTGCTAGTTCTCACTCATGTCACAGAGAATCCTCGTCTGGGAATGGTTTCGTTCCCCAACTTATGTTTGACATCTGTAGTTAATGCTTCTTTCTGCTATCATCTTCATGGCCTATGTATAAAAAGAACACTACAAAGTTAATCCAAATAACATTCTTTTATAATCTTCACACTTGACCATTGATATTCATGAGCAATATTGGCGCAGACATTTGGTGCCAGGTGTATTGTCATTACAAATATTTTGGCTATGTGGGGTGTGAGTGAGAACCAACCCCCAGACCTCTCTGTAGAATACTGAGAGCCCAAATGGGAGAGAGGAAACAGGAGATAAGAGAGGGAGAGACGTGCAGAGAGAGAGAGAGAGAGAGACAGGGATGGAGAGTAACGATCCAGAGACACAGAGAGGCTTGTGAGAAATTGATCAGCCAGAGGCCAGAGAGAACAGCAGCTAGAACAATCAAGGAGATGCCCAGAAGGAAACTTGATAAACCTGGGAGAAAGTCTAGCATACACCCAAGTGTAATGAAGCAGGGAGAACCAAAGGAACATGCTATTTGGGCTCAAGGTAAAAGGGGGAACCACAAAGGAACTCTAAATATGAGAGGGAGCCAGGAAGGAAGCTAGATTTGAAGACAAATATCAACACACTGGTTATTAGAGGGCTAGCTAAGTAAGGTATCTCCTGTGTTGGAAATCAAGCTCCTGGAGGTACAATATCTGCCTATGTGCATCCGTTCATATGAATGCCCTGGCCGGTGCCTACCCAGGGAGTAGCCAGCTCTGCACTGAAGGCATCGACCAAGTGGCAGCTCATATGCTTCTCAAAGGAGAGAAGACTGCTTTGCTGGCTCTGGTCCTCAAGACCAGACCAAGGTCTGAAGCCTGATTCGGGGCTTGATCTTACCACCCTGAGATCATGACCTGAGCCAAAATCAAGGGTCAGACAACCAACTGAGCCGCCCAGGCACCCCACACTCTTTATTTATACATGATAAAATTCCCTCTTTGTCGATGTCAGTTCTATGAGTTTTGCTAAACACCATCACCACAGTGAAGATATAGAAAAGATTCATTACCCCCCAAAATTCTCCCTTGCTGCTCCTTTGCTCAATCTTTCCCTCTACCCTGAGCCTCTGTCAATCACTGGTCTCTTTTGTTCCTATAATTTTGCCTTTTCCAGAATGTCATACAAATGGAATTACATGGTATGTAGGCTTCTGAGTCAGCCATCTTTCACTCAGCATAATGCATTTGAGATTTATCCATGTTTTTGCATGTACCATTAATTTGTTCTTTTCGTTGCTGAGTAAGAGCCATTGTATGGATATACCACAGTTCATTTATCTACCAGCTTTAACCTTTAGGTTAAAATGTCCATAAGGACGGGGCACCTGGGTGGCTCAGTCGTTGGGCATCTGCCTTCAGCTCAGGTCATGATCCCAGGGTCCTGGGATCGAGCCCGCATCGGGCTCCCTGCTCGGCGGGAAGCCTGCTTCTCCCTCTCCTTCTCCCCCTGTTTGTGTTCCCTCTCTCACTGTGTCTCTCTCTGTCAAATAAATAAATAAAATCTTTAAAAAAAAGTCCATAAGGACATTTGAATTGTTTTCAGGTTTGGGTGGATATGGATAAAGCAGCAGTGAACATTCGCATGCAGTTTTCATTTTTCTTGAGTAAATACGCAGGAGAGGGATTGCTGGCTTGTTTGGTAAATATATGTTTAACTTTGTAAGAGACTGCTAAACATTTCCAAGAGGGGCTCTGCCAATTTGCATTTCTACCAACAATGTATGAGTTTCAGTGGCTGCAAATCCTTGCGACCATTTGGAATTGTTGGTAGTTGTTGTTTTATTTTATTTTAGTCATTCAAAAACATGTGAAATGGCATCTCACTGTGGTTTTAATTTGCATTTCTCTAATGACAAAAGATGTTGGCGACATTTTCCTGTGCTTATTTTCCATCTGACTTTCTTTGGTGAAGTGTCTGCTCGAATCCTTTGCCCATTTTCTTATTAGATTTTTGCGTACTTATAACTGAGTCTTAGAAGTTATTTACGTAAGCTGGACACAAGTTTTTTTTTGTCACATATGTGTTTTATAAATACCTTCTGCAGTGTGTGGCTTGTCTTTTTACTTTATTAATAGTTTCAAAGATCAGAAGTTTAAAATGAAATCTACTTCATCAACATTTTTATTTTATGAGAGGGCATTCCCTATTGTATCTAAAAAATCTGTGCCTAACACAGGTCACAAAAATTTTCTCCTGTTTTATTCCAGAAGTTATATAGCTTTAGATTTCACATTTAATTCTAAAATTTGAGCTAAGTTTTTATATAATCTGTGAGGTATGGGTTGAGATTCATATTTTTGCCATGGATGTCTAATTGTTTTGGAATCATTTATTGAAAATATGATCTTTTCCTCCATTGAATGGACTTTGCACCTTTATCAAAAATCATTTGGCACTTTTTCAACAAACGATGCTGGAGCAATTGAACACCCACAGGCAAATAATAATAATAATAATTGACCATTAACCTCATACCTTATAAAATATTAACTCAAAATGAATCACAAACTCAAACATAGAACTTAAAACTATAAAATTTTGTGCAAAACGTAGGAAAAAATCTTTGGCATTAAGGGGTAGACAGAGAGTTCTTAGATTGGACTGCCAAAGCTTAATTTTGAAAATGAAAAAAATTGGACTTCATCAAAACATACTTTCGTTATGCAAAAGACTCTGTAAAGAGGATGAAAGACAATCCTACAGATTGGGAGTACATATTTGTGAATCATGTATCTAACAAAAGACTAGTATTTAGAATATACAAAGAACTCTCAAAATTCAAGGGTAAGGAAAAATACCCCATTAGAAAATGGACAACAGACATGAAGAAATATTTAACAAGAGAGGATATATAGATGGTAAATAAGCACATGAAAACATGTTCAAAACCATTATCTATCAAGGAAGTACACATTAAAACCACAATGAGATATCACTACGTGCCCCTCGGAATGGCTAAAATAAAAAAACAGTGGCAGTACCAAATGCTGGTGAGTATGTAGAGGAACCAAATTCCTCAAACATTATTGATGAGAATATAAGTAGGACTAGAAAACAGTTTAGCAGTTTCTTTTAAAAACTAAATATGCAATTATCATATGACTCTGTAACTGCACTCTTGGCATCTATCCCAGAGAAATGGAAATTTATATTCACATAAAAACCTATATTGGAATGTTCATTTCAGTTTCATTTGTAGTAGTCAAAACTGGAAACAAATCAGATGTCCTTCCATGGGTGAATGGCTAAACAAACTGTGGCACATCCATACCACGGAATAGTCCTCAGCAACAAAGAGGAACAAAGTACTGATACGCAAAGCAACTTGGGTGACTCTCCAGAGAATTATGTTGAGTAAAAAAAGAGCCAATCCCAAAAAGTTAGATATTATGTGATTCCGTTTATATGACACTTTTTTTTGTATCTTAACATATCAATTTTTATTAAGTAGTCTAATTCTGGACTATATTAGGTGGATATTCAAGCTTTGGGCATTAACTGAAAGGTATTCAACATCTTTTTTTTTTTTTAAATCTTATTATGTTATGTTAATCACCATACATTACATCATTAGTTTTTGATGTAATGTTCCATGATTCACTGTTTGCGTGTAACACCCAGTGCTCCATGCAGTACGTGGCCTCTTTAATGCCCATCACCAGGCTAACCCATCCCCCCACCCGCTCCCCTCTAGAACCCTCAGGAGGGTGTTATGCTGAGTGAAATAAGTCAATCAGAGAAAGACATATATGATCTCACTGATATGACGAATTCTAAATCTCAGGATATAAATTGAGGGTTGCTGGATTGGTGGGGGGGTGGGAGGAATGGGGTGGCTGGGTGATATATGACACTTTTTAATTTTTTATTTTATTTTATTTTTTTCAGATTTTATTTATTTATTTGACAGAGAGAGATACAGCAAGAGAGGGAACACAGCAGGGGGAGTGGCAGAGGGGGAGGGAGAAGCAGGCTCCCCGCTAAGCAGGGAGCCCGATGAGGGGCTCGATCCCAGGACCCTGGGATCATGACCTGAGCCGAAGGCAGACGCTTAAGGACTGAGCACCCAGGCGCCCCTATATGGCACATTTTTAAATGACAAAATTATAAAGAGGGTGAACAGATAGTGGTTGCTGGGAGTTAAGGGTAAGAATGAGACGAAGAAATCAGTGAGGTTACAAAAGGAAAACATAAGGGATCCCCTTGTGGTGATAAATCTGTATTTTGTAAGTCCTTTGACTGTGGAGGTAGATACATGAAACTACACATGTGATAAGATTGCACAGAACTAAACACACACACGCAAGTAAATACAACTAGAGAAATCTGAACAAGATGGATGGATTGACCCAGTGTAATTGAATCCATGACATTATACCATAGTTTTGCAGTATGTTATTATTGAGGGAAACTGAATAATGAGTAAGTGGGATTTCTCTGTTTAATTTCTCAAAACTGCATGGGAATCTATAATTATCTCAAAAAGTTTTTTTGAAAAATCAATTGGCTATATATGAATCTATTCTGAGGGACCTATTTCTGAAATCTCAGTTTTGCTCTCTCTATTTATGTGTCTGTCCTTTTACCACCACCACACTGTATGATTACTGCACCTTTATACTAAATCTTGAATTCAGGTAGTAGGAGTCCTCTAGCTTTATTCTTTTTTCAAATTGTGGTTTTTTTTCCTCAAAATTCTAGGTCTTTTGAAAATGTCCATCGACAGATGAATGGATAAAGAAGATGTGGTATATATACACAATGGAATATTATGCAGCCATCAAAAGGAATGAGATCTTGCCATTTGCAATGACGTGGATGGAACTGGAGGGTGTTATGCTGAGTGAAATAAGTCAATCAGAGAAAGACATGTATCATATGACCTCACAGATATGAGGAATTCTTAATCTCAGGAAACAAACTGAGTGTTGCTGAGTGGTGGGGGGTGGGAGGGATGGGGTGGCTGGGTGATAGACACTGGGGAGGGTATGTGCTATGGTGAGCGCTGTGAATTGTGCAAGACTGTTGAATCACAGATCTGTACTTCTGAAACAAATTATGCAACATATGTTAAGAAAAAAGAAAAAGGAGAAGATAGGAGGGGAAGAATGAAGGGGAGTAAGTCGGAGGGGGAGAGGAACTATGAGAGATGATGGACTCTGAAAAACAAACAGGGTTCTAGAGGGGAGGGGGGTAGGGGGATGGGTTAGCCTGGTGATGGGTATTAAGGAGGGCACATTCTGCATGGAGCACTGGGTGTTATGCACAAACAATGAATCATGGAACACTATATCAAGAACTAATGATGTATGGTGATTAACATAACAATAAAAAATTAAAAAAAATTCTAGGTCTTTTGACTTTTTATATAAAGTCTAATTCAGCATGTAGATTTCTCAAAAAATTCCCACTGGGGATTTTGAGTGATACTGTTTTAAAATCTATAGGTCAGTTTGAGGAGAATTGACATTTTCATAGTATGAAGTTTTCAGTTCATGAATATCTCTCTCCATTTATTTAGGTCATCTTTCTTTCAGCATGTTTTGTAGCTTTCAGCATACAGATCCTGCACTATTTTGTTAGATTTATACCTAAGTATGATATTTCATGTTTCTAGTGCTATTTTAAATGACACTCATTTTTAAAATTCTGATTTCTAATTGTTTATTGCTACTATATAGAAATACAGTTAACTTTTTAGATTGATATTGTTCAACCTTGCTCAGCTCACATGAATTTCAGTAGTATCCGGTTTTGTAGATTCCTTTGAATTATCTGCATAGATAATCCTGTCATCTGCCAAATAGGGAATTCTTTACAATTTTGTCTATTATAAAAATTCCTTCAATGAACATCATCTTACATACTTTTTTTGCTCACTTAACTGATTGTATCCTTAACAGATTACATACATTTTAAGTCCTGATACAGTATCTCCACTGCTTTGTATCTTCCAAAGTTGTATCTGGTCTTGGAGCTAGAGTCTGGGAAGATAGCTTGTTTCTCTGTGAGGAGAACCTCTCCTCAGCTGCAAGGTGGAATTGTGGAATCCGGCTATCTGCCTACTTATAGATATAACTTTTAATGTCGAGTTAGGATCAGTTTGAACAGACCATCCCCATTTCGTAGAAAATCCCTTGCTCTTCCTTCCTCCCCCACCCAGTGATTTCTACAACTCCCAGATAGTTGCAGGAAGTGGAGTGATGGAGGAGTGGGGTGGTTAGAGAGGTTCAAGAGCTACATTATTGGGGTACTCTCTGACTTCTAGCTCCTGCTTCCAATAATTAATTCAATCTATGAATCATTTAGATAGCATATGCACATTGTCTCTCCTCTACAAAACATTGATTCAGTCAACTCAGTCTCTTTCCTGAATTTCCAATAGAAGAGTAATAACTTTTTTTTTTAAGATTTATTTATTTGTTTGAGAGAGAGAGAGAGAGCAGAAGAGTATGCACGGGGGAAGGTGCATGAATGCACAGGCACCAGGGAGGAGCAGAGGGAGAGAGAGAAAGAGAGAGAATCCCAAGCAGACTCCTTGCTTGAGTGCTCCTTGCTGGGCTCAGCTGATCTCACAACCCTGAGATCATGACCTGAGCCGAAATCAAGAGTTGGACGCTTAACCGACTGAGTTACCCAAGCACCCATAATCACTTTTAAAATAAACACACTTACATAAAGTCTTTGTGTGTAGGCAGATTTTACTGAAGTTTTAATGAAATGAAGGAAATTTAAGTCACAAAATTGCAAACAATATATAACTAAAAATAAGCCTCCTCTGCTCCTAAAAATCTTCTTGGCCACCACTCTTTTTTCATCGCTAGACCACCCCCACACAGCACGTCAAGGTTTCCCACCTTGGCTGGCCCTTTGTCCGTTTCCATCGTCCCACATCTGTCCTCCACCATCATCTCCCCCAGCAAATTACCCCAATCAAAATGATCTAAGTGATAGGATAGGGCTAGCTTCATTGTCTTAACTTTAAGCACTAAATATTCTTGTTCTGATTATGAAGGTAAGCTTTGACGAGACCCGTCTTCAAAACGGATTTGAAATACTAATTGGAGTACTATAAACCCTTAGGTAAAAGAAAGACACTACCTGGGGTTCCTTGGCAACAATGTTTTGGTTCTTCCAAGAGACATAAATTCTCCCCCTATTTGTATTTCTGCTTAAAACCACTTTCAAAAAAAAAAAACAAAAAACAAAAAACCACTTTCACAGGGTTTGCCAAATAGTGGTCCATGTTTGAGAAACTGCACTACACTTATAAGAAGCTAACAACAACAACAAAAAAACCTTAAAAATTTCATAATTGCAATCATTTTTTTGTAGGTTAAGAAGAGGTTGCTTTCTTGGGGCGCCTGGCTGGCTCAGTCAGAGGAGCACGCGACTCTTGATCTCAGGGATGTGAGTTCAAGCCCCATGCTGGGTGTAGTGATTACTTAAATAAATAAAAACTTTTTAAAAACTTGTAAAAAATAAAATTGCAGTTTTTTTAAAAGAAGAGGTTGCTTTTATGTTCTGGTCTTTTCTCTCTTTCTTTTGATTAAACAAGGTTAGACCTGAAAAATGTTTCTTACAATGATAAGGAAGAAGGAGAATTGACTGATGGGAGAGAAGAGAAGGAGTGAAGTAGAGAAGGAGGGAGGGGGAAAGAGAGAGAGGGAGAGACTTATAGGGAAAGCCTTAAAGACAAGCTTATTATCATATTTCATATTTTTGTACAAATATGATTCTTTTTTCAACAACAACACACTTAAAGGGTCATTTTCTTCAAAAGGCTACAGGCCAAATTTTTGTGTGTTGTTCAAACCATGAATTAAAGTGATTAAGCCCATAACTACTACCAACTCTTAACAGTCAAAATGTCATGGCAACGAATGATTCTCCAGCAGAAAATCAGAACGCAGGGGTATAAAATTATTCCCCTTAAAATCTTAGTCTCATGCCCCTTCAAATTCAGTTCTTTCTTAGCCTTTGTTTAAAAGCACTTTCACCAATTCCAGTTCTTAGAACCAAGAATGTTCATCTAATAATCAGAATTCTTAACAAAGGGCACCTGGGTGGCTCAGTTGGTTAAGCGACTGCCTTCGGCTCTGGTCATGATCCTGGAGTCCCGGGATCGAGTCCCGCATCGGGCTCCTTGCTCAGCAGGGAGTCTGCTTCTCCCTCTGACCCTCTTCCCTCTTGTGCTCTCTATCTCTCATTCTCTCTCTCTCAAATAAATAAATAAAATCTTTAAAAAAAAAGTCTTAATAAAGTTAGAGACCATACAGGAACTACTTGCACCTGCTTTTTCATTTTTTTCCAATGTGCTGGGAACGGGTAAGTCAGGTCCTCGTCCTGCAAGTTACTGTAACCATTTTAACAAAGGAGACTATCAAGGAAGTTCTCAGCCTCAGGGTTGGATTAAGTTGCATGCCTGATTTTTATTCCTTTCCAATCAGCCAGAAACAAAATTGTTGGTCTAGTACACATATAACATCTGCTTATTAAGTTCACCCACAATTAAATGAAAACAAATAAAAACACCATTGAGATACTTTTTTTTTCATGCAACAGACTAGGTAAATGAGAACATTCGGCAATACCCAGTATAAGCGATGGTGTCAGGATACCTGCCCTCTGACAAAGTGTTCATGGGAATACAAAGTGCTGCAGGCTTTTTGGAGTACAATTTCAGAGTCTATGAAATTAAAAACACACATACCTAGTCACCCCACTTTTAGACCTACATACATAATGGGAATACAACACTTATTATAAAGATGTTCTTTGCAAGATCATTTGTTTTAAAAGAAATGGGAAAAGGGTAATACATCCCTTACTAGAAGAATGGATGAATGAATGAATGGATGGATGAATGAATGAGCAAGCAAGCTGTGGTCAATCTATGCCATGGGACATCATGCAAATATTAAGAAAATAAGAGAGCTCTGTGTAAACTGCCTTGGAACTGCCTTGAAGTAGTCAGTGTTCCTTGACTAAGGTAAAATTCTCAGTATAAAACCATTCGATTCTTTGGAAAACTTACCAAAGATAACTTGCCCATGGTCACTCAGTTTTAATTGACAAATTTTCTAGTGCAACCTGGAGACCTCTGTCTCTAAAAGTCCTGTTCTTCCAGGGGCTCTGCTACCTTCCACTCCGTAGTGGTATCATTGCCGCATTTTGTGACAAGGTCACAGAAAGGCTCTGCTTTTAAAAAAATTCGATTACTTGAAGAGCCAAATCAGCACAAGAGATTAATTCAGAAGCAATCGTCTCTATCACAATAGTTTAGTTCACTTGCAAATGGATTCAAAACAAGGATCTTTTAAAAGGCAAAATTTCCTGGTGCTTTAAAAATATGACCTATTTAGAGAAACTGGAGGGGATATGTGTGTTATGTAAATTGAGGAATGCGAGCAATCTAAGACCTCTGACAGTACCTTTTCAAAGAGCATTTGGAACAACCTGTCTAACCCGTCATCCTCAGTTTGCAGGTACAAAGGAATTACACCATCATCTCTGCCCTCTAGAAGTTTACAGTTCATCACCTTGTACTAGGTAGGGCAAGTGCACTCACAATTAACATTTAACACTAAATGCTTAAATGTCCTTACTGGACGCTACACAGCCCATCAGCTACCGCTCACTCACATGTTGGAGCAGAAGCATTTCCTGGTATATCATGTTTTTACTTATTCCCTCAGGCAGGCCCCTTATATTCTCTCTAAAACTGATCCCCCCCCAAAAAAGTAAGGTTCCATGGACTTACCCCAGTTTTTCTGGGGACCCATGAAGTCCACATGCATCACAAAACATATCAGCTTCAACTTTCTAAGCCATCGAAGGTCAACGTCAAAGATTCACTTGATCAACAATCAAGGATGCTGCAGAGGGGAGCAGAGGCACCCTTGAAAGTGTGTGAGGCAGTAGAATTGGACATCAGGAGTGCCCGGGTTTCAGGCCAGGACCAAAACATCCCCCTCCTCTGTGGCCTTTGGGCAAGGCTTTTAACAAGGAACTCAGTTTCTTCCCACCTGTAAAACAGATAATCATCACCTTCCTTTGAGATGTGTGTAAATTAATTAGTTGAGGTTTGGAAAGAGTTGTGAAAGCAAAATGACAGTCATAAATGCTAAATATTAGCTGATTTTCTTTTCAATTTCATGGTTTTACTTGGCATCGTGTATCACATTACATTCACCAAGAAGCAGGAAATATCACCACCTTGTATCTGATTATTCTTGCTTAAATTACATAAGGGCTAACCTCAGGGATTAAAAGCAATTCCAAAGGACTCATAAACCATCATGCATTATTAAGGAAAAAGATTATTTGCAAGGCATCTGAATATCTTATAACATAGCCTGTTATTTTTATTAGTTCTACTTCACAAACACTCGTGGAGGTAGTATAATGGTTTTGTCGCCGTCCTACAGCTTAGGAAGTAAGTGGAGCACACACGCACACACACCTCACACAGGCAACTTCCTATCATCAGAACTCATGGCTTCTAAATTACCAACTGATCTCTCCTATGAATCACATCTTCTGTACACAAGAAATTCTCCCAGCGTGGATCACGGACATCTAAATGGTTTTTAGACACTGCAAATGTCAGAAACAGTATTTTTTTACTGGCATGCCTGTAAAGAAAAGCTTGAGTTTTCTAAACTCCCAAATTCTCTCTCGACCCTCTAATATTAGCCTACGTATATGCTAGAAATTGTCTCTTTAAAAAATATAGTTTAACATAAAAGACTTCACGATTTCAAATCGCTGTTTAGTTTGTGGAGAGGTGATTTGTTATCTCCTCCTAGAGCTCAGCAAAGGCCAGAGCCCTGAATGTTGTGCGTGTGTGCAGGGGAGTTTGGACCTTATTCTAGTAACCAAGGGGAACCCAGGGTGGAAGGGAAGGAAGGGGGTACATGAAACAGTCAGGTTTATGTTTGGGAAAACTCACAGGCTTCATGAAGAAGGATGGTTTGGAAAAGGCAAAGCTATGTGCAGAGAAACAAATTAGGGGTGCTGAGAGATTGGGAGATTGTGGTGGCATAAATTACAACGGGCAGGGAAGCTGGAGATAGGGGGGAAAAGCCAAGAGCTGGTAAGTAGATAAAATCAGAGGGCCATAAGGAGTCCAGAAAGTATGGGATCCAGAGCCCATCCCTTAGGATTGACTTTAGGTAGAAGGGTGAACATCTTTTTGATCATGACAGGGAGAGGGAGAAAAACAAATATGTGTTGAAAGAATGAAGAAGGAACACGCCAAAGGCATCAGTGACTGTCAGTGGAAGGTGTGAGAAAAGTGGTCAGAAGATGGAGGTCAGCTGAAGACTGTGGATCCGGATGACCTCAGAGGAACCTGTCTTTCTGTGAGTGTGTAAAGAGAAGTGGGCAGTAAGCAGGGCCGTGGGTGAGCAGCCTGCATTGTCCTGGGAAGCAGTCAGGTTTGAGCAGAAGCCGGGGCGGGGCGGGGCGGGGCGGGGGGGGTTCCTCTGTGAACCATGGAATGTATTTGCCACAGAACAGAGCTTTGCTCTACTCGTTCCTCAGGTCTTATCAAAGTTATTCTGAAGTCTAATTCTGATCTCATACACTGTTAGTTTTTCCTTCCAAGAAAGTGTCATCTATAAATTAAAAGGACAATGCTTTCTAGTCCTACTCACCAAAGGAAATATTAAAATACCTGGCCACGGGGAGCGCTCAGGCTGCTATTAAACCAAGGGTGACAACCTCAGTTCCAAAACCTGTGCGCTCAGGGACACGCGGTCCCTGTCCACTGATCACTAGGCACGACAAATGGCCTCAAAAGTCTTCTAGAGTCAAACAAAATTAGACAAATTTCAGAGGTTAGAGCACTTGCATGCATACACCACACCACACATACACACACACACACACACACACACACACACACACAATACACAGAGGAATGGTGTTATTTAGGAAATGAAACAAAAACATGCTTTAAAGACTAATAAGTAAATATCCCTGTGACGACATGGAATATTTTGCATTTCAAGTATAAATTTAGTAAACGATACACCGATTTTCTAGGGAAATTTTGTAATATGGCATACAGAATAAGAGAGTTAAAAGTTCTAAATTTGTTTCTAACATCACACACGTCCAAGAATCTCCCCCACGTTCACTAAGAAAGGCCGGAGACAACAGAATGCCAAGGACTCTTTAGAGGAACATATAGCGTTCCATTTAGAAAAAAATATATGTTTTTCCATGCCACAAAAGCCACAAAAGGTCATCAATCCAACCAAAGTATTCAAATACAGCTTCTGCCAGGCCGCTGAACTCATTATGCCAAGCTGGGCAGGTGTCTCCTGCAGAAACCCTTCCATCTGGGACTTCCTTGTACCATTTATCTCCTTTCAGTTAATCTCACTAATCTGGATTTCTCTGAGCCAAAACCTGCATAGCCAGAAGACGAAATTTATGGAAATTTTTTTTAACGCCGAAAATGTGAAAGCTTAATATCCAAGCTAAAATAGTCATCGTGTAAATGTTTTTTTACAGCTACAAGAAAAGTATGTCTCTTCCCTACTTCTTGGATCCATGTTTTTGTGCTTCTGGAAGACTTTCTGTCCCAAGACACACAGTTTATAGACGTAGGGCCAGAAACAGAAGCTCAGCCATTGTGCAGGAGAAACTACCTTGTTTGTTTTTTCTGGCAAGCTCCCCCTGGAGTACAGGTCTAGCGGGAAAATGCATACCTCTTACACACAAAGCAAAATAACAACCTGTCCAATTTTACTCTCTCCTTCAATCATTTTCTAGTCTTAAAGAGAAATTCAAGACAAAGATGACAATGATGCCCCTTATCAAAATCACCGCATAGGCAGGAATAAGCTTTTCTGAGGTATGTGAGAAAAATCTAGAGCGGCTCCATCAAGAAAAGGAAATGGATTCCACGCAGCCGTGTGATTCTAAAAGGTTTTACTCACATCCTTCTCTATAGAGATTTATGAGGGTTTCTGCTGACATGAAGTATGTTCTTTACTGAATTCCTCAAGTGAAGCAAAACCACACATATCTGGTTCTAAAGAAACATACTGAGTCACTAGTTTACACAGTAAATGTGAAATAGTCATTTGCAAGCCTCCCGCGTACCTGTGAAGTAGATTGAGCCATAACCACTCTTTGGGAAAAGAAAAGAATTTTTAAATTCTTTTAATATGTATATATTACATATTATACATCTATATTTTAATATATATATATATTTTTTTTAATTGCCAGTCTAGAAATCAGCTTACAAACCACCTCAACAACTACTGGTGAGTAGGAATGTTCCAGCAGATTGGACACTGGAGAGAAAGTAGGGAATCTTGGCGAATGTCTTTCTCTAATCAGTGAATTCTTGCAGCTTTTGCAGAAGGGACACTTGATGCGATCATCAGCTCCCCTTTAAATTTTAACTACTGGTTCCTCTGAAATTGTGGGCCAAGCCACTGCCTTTCTTCGAGTGCTTGGGCTTGGTCTCTTTCTGTTGCCATTGCCTGCAACCGGTCATCAAATGCCTAGCAATGCCCTTCCTGGTTTCCTAGCCTCGGGTCCCGCTTTCCTTTCATGCCCACTGGGACAACCTGAGTTCTGGTTCTCATTATCTCTCACAAAGTTTACTGCAATCTTTCCAACTGGTTTTGGGTGCTCAAAGCTCCCCCTGCACACAAAAGCCAGATCAATTCTCTCAGAATGCTGCTGGGATTGTGGCTGAAAACGACAAGTTTAAACTCCTAGGCTCTTCCTGCTTTGTTCCCCTTTCCTATCTGCATCCTATAGACTTCTCACCTCCTACTTCCCCAGCACCCACCCTATCTTAATGTCAGTCAGATCACTTGCTATTCCTCGAGCCTACTCTACCTTTTTCTACCTTTATGCTTTCGCTCCTGTTTTTCCTTCTGCCCACGATGCCATTCTTTGTCCCCGAATAACCCCACTACCTGCAAAGGGCTGAGACCAATATCACCTTCTGTGTGACATTCTCCATGAAAAACCCAGGACAATCTCTCTTTTTCTCCCAGTCCTCACCATGCTTTGTCTGGGTCTCTGCTTTGACACTTGTAAAATACTTTCTGTATTTGTTTTTTACATCTGTGTCTTAACTCCCATCTTATTCATGTATTCAATGCGCATACAGTGGGGGCTTTATCAAATTGAAGACACCGTTTTAAAAGTCAAGGATAAGCAGAAACTGAGATGAATATAGTGCCTATTTTCATGGAGTCTTAGTCTAGTAGAGAGAAAGTTATTGGATAAATGATTGCACAACAATTTACTGAATGAATAACAACAATGGTTTGCACTATAATTGAGAGTTTTGGGGATACGCAATCGGAGCCCTTAACCTGTGGGGAGCATCAGGCAAAGCTTCCAGCACAAGTGACATTTGGGGTGAGATATGACAAATTTACAGGAGCTACCCAAACAAGATAATTAGTGAAAAGCATACCAGGCCAAGAAAATTACCGTGTGCAAAATCCCTAAGTCAAAAGGTACCTGAGGAAGCCTAGTAAGATGCGATCGGAGAAGGAAGGGTAAGGAAGATCATTGCTTAGAGTAAGAGTAAGGTGCAGAGGAGAAAGCGACCAGATGATAGAGGGTTTTCCAAGCCAGTTAAGACTTTTAAACCTACTTCAAAGTACACGGAAAACTTAATGAGGATTTTAAGTGAAGGTCCGATGTAATAAGATCTGCATTAGAGGGCGCCTGGGTGGCTCAGTTGGTTAAGCGACTGCCTTCGGCTCAGGTCATGATCCTGGAGTCCCAGGATCGAGTCCCGCATCGGGCTCCCTGCTCGGCGGGGAGTCTGCTTCTCCCTCTGACCCTCTTCCCTCTCGTGCTCTCTATCTCTCATTCTCTCTCTCTCAACTAAATAAACAAAATCTTAAAAAAAAAGATCTGCATTAGGAAAAAAAAAGATGAGTCTGGAGACAGTATAAATAATGGAAGAAGTGACAAGGACAGATCAGAGGGGCCAGTAAAAGAGGTACTTTAGCCATCTGAAGAACCAGCACTTGGACCAAGATGTTGTCACTGAAATGGAGAAAAATGAACACAGTGAATATGTATTGGGTTGAATCATTTGCAATTGCCTTTTTTTGTAGAAAAAAATGGTTGCTTCTCAGCAGTTGTATATTTAGGAGGCAGGTTTGGCAAGACTTAGTGCTTCATTGGGTATGAGAGATGGAGAAGGAGTCAAGGAGAATGTCTGGTTTTCTGGATTACACAAAGAACAATGTCACTTACTGAAATGGAAAAACAGGAGGAGAGCAGATTTGGAGAAATAAATCATGATTCCCATTTAGGACAATTTTATGAGATACCCCTGAGCCACCCAAGAATGCATTTGTATGCAGTGATCTCAAATCAAAGGCAAGCTCTGGGATGAAGATTTAGATTTGGAAGGCATCAGCATATGGAAGCCAGGAGGGGATGAGCTCACCCTGAAAAAGAAAGAAAGAGAGATGCAGAGATTGGGGAGGGGGGACAAAGGGCCATGGTTCTCCAAGAGGTGTTATTAAGAATCACCTGTGGCATTTTCTTTTCTCAAAACACACACACACACACACACACACACACACACACACACATACCGCTCAAAGGCCAAATAAATCAGAATTTCTGGGGTCTAGGGATGCCTAGCTTAAAATAACTCCCCAAGGGCATCTAATGTACATCCATGATTGAAATAAACGGAAAAGTGATAAGAGAAAAGAGAATCCAAGATAAAATTCTAAGAAAAGCTACACTTAGACTTGAGAAAGGAGAACTGGCAAAGGACCCTGAAGAGGAACAGTCAGAAACTAGAAAACCCAGAGCAGAGAGAGTGGAAATGAGTGGAAATGAGAAAGTGGCCACACTTAGGAATGTTCCTGCAGGTGGAATCAGTGACCATTGAATTTGTGACACAGTGACCCCAGCACAAGCAGATTCCAGGAGGCAGAGGGGAGAGGGCAAATGGGGAGTCTGAGGTGGGGAAATAGCTGCAAGAAGCTGGACAGGCAGAAGAGAGTTAGGGCAGGGGTCAGAGGGAAGCTTGGGGTTAAGGGGACTCCAGGGTTTCCACTTGACTGTAGGTGCTTTGTTGGAACTAGGAATTAACTCCATCTAAGACTTCTCTGCATCCCCATAGTACTCAGCACTCTGCTCACACACAACAAAAACCATCTGAATTCAGAAGCTTAGGAATGTGCATCTTTTGTAACCTAGAGGGTCTCCTCAAGAACATGGATCCTTCGGATCAACTTGGTTCAATTACTTTCACGTATTTCAAAGACTCAGTGTGGCCGTATTATGTGCCAGACACCCCGCTCATCACTGAGGACATGGGAGACATAGTCCCTTGTCACGTGATTATGAATGGGCTTGTACCCAATGAGGCCATACGGGCTCAGAGGAACGGGTTCCTAGGGGAGAGAGGGGACCAATTCCTCAAGGATCTGCACTGTAGAGCCTAGGTGGAGGGTCATTTGATTTTATAGCACGTACCCAAGTCATGTGTAACTGTACAGTGTAACCAAGTACAGAGTTAACTGTACAGACTATATTTTTGTGCTACTTAAACTTTCCTGCAAGAAAGTCTAGGGGAAATCTGGGCTTGCGCCTCTCCTTCTGAAGTTATGCAGACAGGTTAAGACATTTAAAATGAGGAAGCTACCTTGGGTAACCCCAGCTCACAGCTTTCAGAGCCTTAATGAGTTTTTCAGTCTGCATTGACAGTAGGAATATCTCTTACTACTTTAAAGAGTTCGTTAAAGGCCTTCTCTTGAGCCGGAGGACCAGTTGGCCTCTCCCTTTCTCAGGAAGACTACAGGGGTAAAGGCCCGCACTCCTTGAGAAGTTTCGAAACCAGGGAACTGGGCTACACTGGAGACCTGAGAGTCTCCTCCCATAGTTGAGAGATATCTGGAGAGAGGAAGAGAGGAAGAGTTAGATCCTCTCCCCCAAAGAGGTGGCACACAGCATCCAAAGGGGTTCACCTGGCCACATTTCATTACACACTGGAAGACAAAATTATTAAGGTCATCAGTACTTTACCTGTTCCTGAGAATACATTCGTATTTCTCTACCAAATCAGTTCCCCATTCTTAGAGGCCTCCTAATGCCCCCAGCGTCAAAGTGAGCACAGAGTTTTCAAGCAGTACTATAATAAATGATTTATGATTAGCAACTTCTCCGAGAAAGTAAAAAAAAAAAAAAAAAGTAAAATCACAGACTAATCATGAATGAAATGGGAGCATCTGGAGGGACAACTTCCATTCACTGCTGCATCCATTCACTACCTTTACAAAAAGAAACACAAGGGTACAAGAGACTTAGGAAGTTTGATGGTAAAGAAAAATTGAATGGGAGATGTTGTGGTCATCCCACTGGGGAATTCACTACTTCAGGGCACGGTTTGATTTCAGAGACATTCGGAGTTAAGACCCTTGCTTTATAAATGAGATCCAGGCAAATCTAAGTGCTTACTTTAAAAACATCCTTTTCTGGTTGTTCAAAAGAGTACAAACTTGGGCCGCCATAAAACGTGCCTGGAAACTATTAATGTATCAATGGTCTTAAATGGAAACATTTCCTGTAAATACACAAGATCCAACATATGTTAACTAAAAGTGGCTTTTTTCCAGAGGATTTCATACTTTGTAACCATTAAGTAGCTACCATACCTTTGGTAAAATTAAACCCTTCATTTACAAATATGCCTTTACATTTAAAAAAAATAAAAGCTTTATCTAAAATCTTTAATTATTGCTAAACAAAAATTACTATTTGGATTTCATTTGTCACTAACAAGTTTTAAAAGCCCTGCCAATTCAAGAATATTTTAAATGGAATAGTTTACCTGCCTCCCATTTTTTAAAATTCTCTGGATGGTGAGGTTTCCCTCCCCCTATGAAAATTCTATGAAAACCATATACACAAAAACAATAAGTGGGATAAAACAGTAAGTAGGTTCTTTAATTTTACATGATATAGCCTTAATTAAAATCATATTTCTATTCCAAATACTTTTATCTAATTGAAATTGCAGAACAACTCCACACCTGTGTAGATAAATTTCTTTGCCAAATCCAGCCTTATCTAAGGGTGGTATAATTTCATTTCTTTGGTGTTATATTTATGTTTCTACCTTAGATAACTTTTTTCAGGTGTAAGAGTTCGAAGTTGTTGCTTACTTTTTTTTTTTTTTTTTTTACTCATTTGGGCAGTTTAATAAAATTCGTTTAACACCATTCATTTCAGATACGTGTAAGTGACTTGGAAATATTACAGAACAAAAATAAGACTTTTAATAGGGATTACAGATGAGGTAGGTTTACCTATTGTATGAGTTTTCTAGGTGCGCCATTAAAAAAAGGGCCACCACCGACTGGGTGGCTTAAACACAGAAACTTATTTTCTCAGGAATCCAGAGACTAGCAGTTGGAGAGCAAGGCTTCAGTGGGATTGTTTACTTCCAACGCCCCTTTCCTTGGCTTGTACATGGCTGCCTTCTCTCTGGGTCTCCACAAGGCCCTTCCTCTGTACATATCTTTGCCCAGGTTTCCGGTTTTTATAAGGACATCCGTCATATTGAGTTGGCCCATCCTAATGCCTTTATCTTAATGTAATTATGTCTTTACAGATCTTATCTCCAAATACAGTCATATTCTACTTCAACATATAAATTTGGGAGGACATAATTCAGCCCATAACACTTGTCTTCAACGAACATGTACATATTCCTAATTTACTGGCCACTGTTGGAATACCTCACACTTATCAAAAGGGAAGTTCAAGCTGCACTACAATACTATTCTGCATACAAGAATTATGCCTGTAAATAAAAAGAAAATATTTGAGGGCACCTGGATGGCTCAGTTGGTTAAGTGGTTAAGCATCTGCCTTCGCTTCAGGTCATGATCTCAGAGTCTTGGGAACAAGCCCTGCATCTGGGTCCCTGCTCAGCAGTGAGCCTGCTTCTCCCTCTGCTTCTGCCCCTTCCCCCCACTTGTGTTCTCTCTCGCTCACTCTGCTCTCTCTCTCTCACAAATAAATAATTTTTTTTTTAAATCTCAAAAAAAAGAAAGAAAATATTTGAGCAGGCCAACCATGTATAGAGTCAGGCATTGAAATTGAACTGTTTGGTAAATATCTTGGTCCCAAGAAGTATATTTTTGTCCAAATATTTTATTTACTTTTTTGTAATTATAAAGATAATACAAAGAAAATATTTGGTATTTATGAGTCCCCTATATCAGTAAAAATGACCCAAATTTCATTTCCCGAGGTTGTCCTTATAACTATATTACTGAACATGGTGATAGCATCTCTCCACACACACACACACACACACACACACACACACACACACAGAGATACATATACTTAAGTTAATATTGATGGAATTGTCCTAACAGTTGTTTTCAAGATTGCTTTTTTTAAATTAAATAATATGCTATTGAAATATCTTTCCATGCCAGTGAATATAGCTATGACTCAACCTTTTTAATGACAACATAGAGTTCCACTATATGAATGGACAATAATGATTTTGACCCACCCTTTATTAATGGGCACTTAAGTCTCTAGTAATTTTTTCACTAATTATTTCCAATGTTGTGATGATTTGTGTGTGTGTGTGTGTGTGTGTGTGTATTTATATTTGGTGCACTTAAGATAAATTCCTGGAAGTGGAATTTTATATTTTGATATCTAGTATCAAGCTGCTCCCCTGAAATTGTACAAATTTATACCCCATGAATAATGTATAAGTGACCATCTTCCCACATTCTTGCAAATATAGGGTATCATCAGTCTTTAAATCTTTGCCAGACTGAGTTCAAATGTTATAATTCACATTTGCTTCATTTGCATTTCCTTGATTACTACTGAAACTCTCCACCTTTTTTACATTTTACATGAAATATTTTAATTTTTATCATGTTGTTTTATAATGTTATTTCTAAACCATCACAGAAAAAAAATAAGCAATATCAAGATCATAAAGTACTTTGGGTATCAGGATATATCTTGCCCACTTATCTATCCTTCCTTTACAGTGAAACTTACCAATTTCATCCACATTATAGATGGTGGTAACCTACCACCTGATGCTAGGAAACAAATCAACCCATCGGATTCTGTCTGCCGGCTCTTTTAACCAGGATATCCCCAGAAGTATTGGCTGTTGGCAGTGGAGCTGAATGTTGAGGGGTCACATGAGGTAGGTCTTGGTTATTATCTCTCACAACCATGTGTAATTTTAAATTAGAGCAGAATGGAGAAGATCCAGTTTTGTAGTAGCAGGGGAAAGTCTTGTTTAAGAAATCAATGGGAAATTAAGTAGTAGTTTCAAAATTTGGCTATGTCTTTAAGTAGCCAAAGGGGCGGTTGTGAAGAGGTATGTGGCTCAATGAGTCCATCTCTGATTCTTGGTTGGCTGGGAGAAGATTAAATGAAAATAGGCAGAGAGAGGAATGGATAAAATAAATTAAAAAGGTGTATCATAATGTAGTTCACGGACTTTCTGTGGGCTGGAGGGCTTGGCAAACTATGGGGTGGTTAGGAAAATGTTTCTCTTCTTCCTTATCAATTTAGTCAAGGATTGCAAACATGAATACCTTTAAGGACTAAGTAAACATTGTAAATGTGGGGAAGAGGCAAGTGTTTGTCCCAACTTAAAGACATTCAGATTTAGAATTTTATGATCATAACCATAGACCTAACTCCATTTATGAATTGCCACCACGACACCTGCTTCAGCCTCTAGTAATATTGACAGTTGATGTTCATCCTGGTCCCAAGATACCATCTGAGTTCACATAGAATTTTCCATACCTGTTAACACTTATCTCACCATTGTGTTCACCCAAAATTCATTTTTAAAAACCTAACCCTCAGTATCTCAGAATATAACTGTATTTGGAAATAAGGCCTTTAAAGAGGTGACTGAGTTCAAGTGAGGCCTTTAGGGTGAGCCTTAACCCAATCTGACTGGTGTCCTTATGAGAAGAGGACATTCAGACACATGAAGACACACCAAGGATGTGTGCATGCAGAGGAGAGACCATGTGTGAACATAGTAAAAAGTGGCTATCTACAAAGCAAGAGAAGAGGTCCCAAGCTAAACCTGCTGATACCTTGATCTTGGACTTCCAGTCTCCAGAACGGTGAGAAAATATGTTTCTCCTGTTTAATCCCAGAATGTGGTATTTTTCTTACAGCCGCCCTAGTAAACTAAGAGAGTCATTATGTATAGACATGTCAGTGTCATCAAATAGATGGAACTTCCCCCAGAGCAAAAGCTGAATCTTATTCAGCATGCCCTCTGCTAACTACAGTGGTGACACATGATAGTAGTTACTCAACAGCTACGTAGTGAGTGAATGAAGGAGCGAATTTCCTACAAATTGTGTAAACTTTCCAACTTGGAAGTCACTGAAGTGTTTCATGTGTTCCCCTTTGCAACTAAGAAAGGGATCATGAAGCAAGTTATTAGTGAGCAGGCAGAGACCAAAAGCCCAGGACACTTCAGGAAGATTTCCATTCAAGTCGATAGCAACCAGCAGCCAAACAAATGGTGCGAGGGTGCAAACTGGGTCCCTCTTGCCCTTCTGAGAGACCAGCTGCTAGGGGAAGTGCAACAATAACATTCAGACCTCCTCCTGTCAGCCCTGACCCTTGCCATACCTGGACCAGTGCTTCTTCCCTAATGGGGTAGGAGGCCACATCCCTTCCCTCCTACCATTGTAGGCAACAAAAGGTCAGCATCCTCTTGGGGCCCATTGGAGGGAATGGCCTGGAGTGTAAGCACCCCACCGTCCCCTGCAGATGATGAAACACCAAGGCATAAAACTGATGCTACAGGCCATGGCCATTGATCTGTGCTTGTGCAATTACCGAGACTCTAGGCCATATTTTCCCAATTTGTTGAGAACTATATCATGTGGGAAGGAATTAAAAGGTTTACTAAGGTCAATACAAACATAATTTATTGCTTCCCCTCAGTCAACCAAGCTCATCTACTTAGGTCTGTGACTAGTTAGCTAAGTTGGTTATAGCATTGTCTGCTCAGGGGAAAGGTCAAGGTATCGGTTTACAAAATTGGTTACTTTCCCTCTGTGGCACAGTCACAGCGGACTGCCGTAATAATTCAGTATGATTTTGTCCCGTGAGGAACCTGGAGACAAAAATCTATGTGGAAAAGCAGTGCAAGTCAAGGACACTGATGGAAAAAGGCCGCAAAGTCCACGTGGGATACAGCAGGTCAGAAACTTCCGAAGGGATCCAATTCTCAACCTTTAAGGTCTAGTTCAAATTTCACTTTTTCTCTGAAAGCTTATATTTAAGACAATTTGTGATAGACTTGAGTCATTACACTTATTAGATTGGTGAGCAGATTAATTTTCTTTTTAAAAAATACATTTATTATTTTATTTAGGCATCTTTGTCAGTGAACTCCAAATTCTTCAGAACATTCCTTTCACACTTTGTGGTGACTTCACCCAATACTTCTTTGACCCTAGGGTGTTTTTTAATCATCAGAACCTAAAGATCTGAATACTCCCAGATCAATTATCTAAGCTTTCACAAGTTCCTCATTCCTCTTGGGTTTTCTGCCCTCATATATATTATCTGTTCTGGTTTCCTGCTCGCACTTGGCCAAATGTAAAATCTAAGGCTAAACACAAATTGTTTTCTACTATGAATTCGTTTTCTTCATCAAATCAAATCCTGTTACAGTTTTTCTTCTTGGTTTGATCTTTTTTTTCCTTGGGCTATTCCAAATTCACCCTTAACACATCCCACCCTGTCTTCATAGGCTTCCTTGGTAACCTGGCCTAATTCTCATTTTGAGGCATTCCAGTCTTCGTGCTCAAAATCATCCTTTCATTTTGAAAATCATAAATATTATAGATTAATGTGCAACAAAATGAGTTTCTAGATTCATGACTTTATAAATGGATGACACAAGATTCTCTGTAACATCTTCGTATTTCCCTAGGCAAACAGACCAGGTACAGTTTTCTATTGAAAATGCAATTTAAAGAAGAGAATAATTTGCACACCTGAGAAAAGGATAAAGAGCCATCAAATCATTCAGACCAAATGTAAGCAGAATTAAAAGTCAGCACAAAATCTTAATATCTGTGGTCTCCAGCACCTGAGTAATTTTCCTTATTTTGTAGCTCTGCTACTAAGTGCCTTTAGCCTAATGAAACACTTACGAATGAATGAACTGGAACTGCCGAGTTAAGCATCTGTTACAGGAAAATTTCAGTGTAATAGTAAGGATATTCTAAGCATCTCCTTTAATAATAAAAAAGGATCATTCTCAAATATTAAAAAAAACAATTATTCTAAATGAAATAGGATGATGACACCTTGTCTACAGAATAATTTTCACTAGAACACCAGACATGCTGCTCCATAGCTGAGAACTATGCTAACCTTAGGTCCCATACACACCTAGAACACAGGTTCATAAGCTATGGATGTACATATCAGTTAGGAATTTATTCTCATGTTACTTTGTATTTCTTTAAATTTTATTTATTTATTTGAGAGAGAGAGAGAGAGAGCATAAGGAGGAAGAGCGGCAGGCAGAGGGAGAGGGAGAAGCAGACTCCCACTGAGCAGGGAGTCCACTGCGGGGCTTGATCCCAGGACCCTGAGATCATGACCTGAGCTGAAGGCAGACGCTTAACTGACTGAGCCACCAAAGGCTCCCTATATTCTCATGTTACATTGTCTTTAAAATTACAGGTAATCTATGAAAAAAATTGTTTCTATATCTCATGCCATGTAGGTGAGCTAATGACATTACAAATACTGTGTGCAATTTATTTCAACTCTGCAACTTTACATTAACCCTGCTTATTTTCTGCCTCCAGTGTTTAAATACTCCTTTTAAAAGAAAGCACATGAACAATTATTTAGCCAGCTATCTGATTTATCATCTGAAATGATAACTTTCAATTGATAGCACTTCAAACATATTTTTTTATATCATGCTTTCATTTTTTTTTAAAGCCAAGAAGAAAATTATATATGAATATACATTGTTAGCCACTGTGTTTCTTTAAACTTCAGTAAAAATTTTTCCTGGATTGTAAAGTATGGTATTTTGCAGAAACTATATTTGCTTACTCTGCACTCTGCATGCCATAAAGAAGTGGCATAATGACATATATGAACTGAACAATTGATTCTATTTATTCATTGATGAAAATGATGATATTTTATGTATATGAAGCCAGGTCAAATCTTAATTCTTCAAGTTCATATGCTGTCAAAATATTCACTATACTCCAAATAAGCCTGACTTGTATGAAGAGAAAAGAATTTGCCCAAAACTTGCCAACAAATTAAAATGAATCTTTAGAATGACAACATTTCTACCCAATCAGCTCTTAAAAAAAAAAAAGTCATCATTTTCCCAAACTCGTTAACACACTGCCTTTTACATAGTGCTTTTCTCCCATGAATTTGGACAAGTTGTCATAAGCATTAATTAATTCTCACTATCGTTATGACGCCCACTCCCAGTGCAAACTATGAGGCTCAGCTGGGTGGTGCGTCGGACGCTATGGATGCTATAATTACCTAACAGTTCTCCTCGGCCCAGTGCTCATCCACAGAGCTCACGTATACACAAGTGGATCTTCGTATCTCAGATCAAACAGTCTTGCAAAGCACTCAGGTGGGCACTTTGGCATTCACTCCTTACTGGACTGGGACCCCCGAGAACCCTGTAAATATGGGGCCAAGCTTTTGCTCCTTAGCTAATCTTCACTTGGGAAAGTTTTTGCTCTTGGAAGTTTTAAACAGCAGATGTTTGTTAACTATTGAAACCAACAGGGCAGAGCTAATAAATTCAAGGGGTAGGAACTAGTGTCTTCCATGTAATTTATGCCCAAGTACCCTATTTAATGCAAATACTTCAACCTTCTGCTTCTCAAAGGACTCAGAGCACAGCTAAGTGAGATAACTGAGAAATGCCTTTGGGGCCACAGGCTCAGACTTACCTTGCAAGGCTGAAGACGGTAAGTTTGCCACTCTTACTGCAGGATATTTAAGTCTTCTCTCTTTGACCTCAGACAGATAAAGCATGTATAGAACTGGTTTTCTCTCCTCAGTGCAGACAAGCTCCAATCTCTCTCCTTCTCTCTCACTCTCTCTCTCTCTCTCTGTCAACTTTTTAACTTTACAGAGAACAGACTGCAGCAAACATGAAATTTAATATGCTCCTTTTTTTTTTAAGATTTTATTTATTGATTCAACAGAGAGAGACACGGTGAGAAGAGGGAACATAAGCAGGGGGAGTGGGAGAGGGAGAAGCAGGCTTCCCCCTGGGCAGGGAGCCCGATGAGGGGCTCGATCCCAGGACCCTGGGATCATGACCTGAGCCGAAGGCAGACGCTTAACGACTGAGCCACCCAGGTGCCCCGGAAACTTAATATGCTTTATTACAGTTTCTTGTCTGGCTATGTTTAGTGGGTGGGTGCCCATTTTATATCAGTGTAATCAGAGGGCATATATGTTGTGTTCTGCTCCTCTCATTTACTATTGCTTAATAAACAAGTCCAAGTATTGATGTAATTTACACTATTGTCATTTTTAGCAATCATAGAAAGATTGTTTCCAATCTTTGTAGTGTTGATATCAACCTATTGAAAACAATACTGTTTTCCTGTACAGATTATTTATGAAGTGTGTCCCCCCCAAGTGTCAAAGAATATAAACAATTTTATAGTTCTGATTGCAGTTTCCTTGGATGCCCCAGAAAAAAAAAAATGGATCCATTTAGAGAAACATCAGCAATTGATGGGTGTGATTACATGAACTCTTTAGAGTAAACGGAGTTGGAATGTAAACTTTATGTGGTATTAATTTGCATCGTAACTGCTAGTGACATTGCGCATTTTTTCAAAGTGATAATTTAGCATTTGTTTTTCTCTTGCACAAAATAGTATTTCCAAAAATGTGAAATGTGATCTGTAAAATACTTTCTCTCCCCCTTCTCCCCTCCCCATCTCTATCTCTATTTCTGTATCTCTTTCAGTCTCTCTAGATAAAACTATATTGCATGTATTTTATGTGGCAGATGCTTCATTTAAGGACAGGATGATCGAAGGAAGACAAGAGGAGCAAGGTTCTCACTCTCATGGAGCTTTCGTTGCAATGAGAACGTGATACATACACATACACACACAGAGAGAAAATTTCTTAGAACTTTCGGTGAAGAACACAGCCTGAATCCTGTGCTTGAGCAGGCTGGAAGGAGGGAGCTGTTCTAGAATAGCACGTCAGAGACAGCCTCAACGAGGAGACACTGGAATCGGGAGCTGAACAAGAAGTCCAGCCTTGTGAAGATCTTGCAGCAGAAACTCTTAGACAGAGGGAACAGCAGATAGAAGAACATTCAAGGCAGGAAGGAACATATTTGGTGGTTAAACAACAGAAAGAAGACCTGGGTGACTGGCATCTAGTTAACAAGAAGAAAAGAGGCCGGAAGTGTCCTCAGAGAGATGGGCAAAGCCCCAATCAGGCCAAAGCCTTATAGGGCTGAAGATCTGTGGGACAAAGCGGGGCGGGGCGGGGGGGGGGGAGGCGTCTTATGGTTAAATAAGTTGAAGCATCACTGCTTGACTTAAGTGAAGCAGGTTTCTCCCTGTGAGACTTTTCAAGGGTTTTACAATGTGGACGTTCATTGTAAATTTCCAAGAGGGTAACATAGTTCACAGGGTTTCCCAAGTATATTTGGTCATGGCATTCTGTTTTCATAAAAAAAGCTCTTGAGACTATTTTTTTCAAGGAAAATTCTTCGGGGAACACTGGCTAAATGCAGGGGTTGACAGTCTACTGCCTTCAGGCCAAATCCAGCCTGCTGCCTTTTGCTGTACAGCCCATGAACTAAGAATAGTTTTTATATTTTTAGTCTTTTTTTTTTAATTTAAGTTCAATTAGCCAACATACAGTATATCATTACTTTCATATGTAGAGTTCAGTAATATATTTTTAGTCTTTAAAAATCAAAAGAATATTTTATAATGTGAAAATTATATGGAATTCAAATTTCTGCATTCATAAATAAAGTTTTATTGGGACACTGCCCTCATGCAGTTGTTTACTATTCTCTGTGGCCGCTTTTGTACAAAAACAGAGAGACCTATGGCCCACAAAGCCTGAAACACTTACTCTCCAGCCTTTTATAGAAAAAGCTTGCCAACCTCTGGTCTAAACTGTCTGTTCAGTTACAGTTACTTTGACTATAAATCTTCATATGGACTTTGGATTATAGCCATAATTTTTATATTTTATAGTAAATATTCATCAAGTACTTGTCCTAGTCATACTGGATTGTTTTGCCTTTTAAATGTATTACATTTTGTTATAAATTTTTTTAAAACCTCTGCATATCAAACCTAGTTTCTTTACTTTTAACGATACCCTCCATTTCTTAAATAGTCTGAATGTGTGTTTCTTTACTACGTTGGATAATAGGGAATTCAATTTTCCTGTACTTAAAAACATGATTAACTCTTTAATATGTTTAGACATATTATGTTTAATATGTTTCTAAAGATTGGTGTGATTTACACAACTCTATTAAATCATTTTTGCAGGATATGCAATTAACCAAGTGGCAATTCTTGGTAATCCCTGTACCTACACCTATATTGCTTCTAATTTGTCAGGTGTCTAGCTCTAACAATATCTTAAATCTATTTCTGAGCTATCTGCTTATTTCACTGATTCCTTTTTCTGTTGGTGACCTAATAATAAGGGCTTCTTATAATTGTCATTTTATAACATTTTTATATCTGCTAAGGCCAGTCTACTATTATGACCGTAAAACTTGAGGGAATATTCGTCCCCATTCACTGACCCTTCTGAATGTCTTTCAAGTGCCATACAATATGTTCAAGGAGATTTTAGTGTTGCATTAAGTTAACCTAGGGGGCATTTTCAAGCTCATCATAATTTTCCCACCGATGCCAGACTTCTACCTATTCACATATCCATCTATACCTTTTAAGAAACAAACAAAAACAACAGTACCCCAGCATTACAACACAGGGATGCAATCAATTCTATATAAATCAGTGTTTATTTTAGGATACTCGTACATTTCTGTTTAAAATTCTGGGTATTTATATTTAGTTATGTTTGCACAACCTGAGTACATTTTCACATTCCCTATTCTAGGGAAAATAGAAGCCCCTTCCTGACTCTCCCCCACCTAGTTACACTCTCCTCCCCAGAGCCTGTAGGGTTAGAGAAACCTATAAACTCTGTCAATGGGTAGAACCCTGCAGAAAAGACCACAGATCATTTTGTCCTGCTTGTCATTCTCTTCCTCTTTCTCTAAGTTTACCGTTCTTAAAGTCACCATGACTTGTCATACAACGCCATTGATCTTAGGGAGATATGGCAAGATTTAGATTCTCCCCAAAATGCTCAAAATGTAATAGTTTCAACTCAAAATCACAGTTTGGCTTCTGGCAGCAAATCTTTTATATTTTTGTGATTGCCCCTTCTTATTGACAGAGCTTGTTAAAAGCCTGGTTTCTTCCCTCAGATCCCTGTGACTGATCTCCCAATTTGGAAATAGGAGACACATTAAAAGAAGCCTCAATATATCTCATGCGAATTTGAACCTCAGAGCGTTCAATCTTCTAGAATGCTGAAATGTCCCCTGTACGTGTATGGTGGTGGGTCTCTAAGGTAAGGCATATTTGGTTAAAACAAATTATGAGCTCCTTCTGGAGAACCCAAAAGGAACAGCTAAATCAACAATAACCTACACCTAGTGTAGGCCCTCAGAGACTGTGACTTAACTGCCTGTATGACTGAGTAGAAGGAACAGGGTAACCAAGTGACAAACATAGTATCAAGATAAATTTGTCTAATTCCCGAGCAGAGTGCCATCAATCTATCAAACACCTCCTTCTTGATGCATCTGGGTTTTTTTATTAAAAATAAAATACGATGTCTGTGAAGAAGAGGAAGAGGGATGTGAGTGGGGTCTGTTTGTTTTCCTGAAGTTTCACCTGTAAGTCTACACTAAGTGGCCAAACCAAACAAGGACGCTTAGCAGACCTGTCCTCTCAACAACTATACGCTAAATCCTACAACTCTTCCATCCGGAAAAACTGCTCAATCTCAAGATAGATAATGAGCAAAAGAGTCTGAGCTTTTGGAGTTTAGAGGAGGGGAAAGGTTGATCAAACCCATTTAGCACACTCCTGAGCTGTGAAAGACTGTGGGAAAAGCGACTCTCCTTGTTAACGGTCCCACCCCCTCCTTTCCAACGAAATGGAATGCTTTGCTATGCAAATTATGAGTCTGATCTCAGAGGAAGTGAAGGACTCATGATAGTAAAAGAACTCACCTTTTGGAGATAAATTAACTCTTTTAAGGTACCATTGAGCAAATTACTTCTCCATGCTCTAAAAGTTCTCTTAGTGCCCTAAAACCTCAAAATCACCTGAGATTAGTTTGCTCCTTCAAGGGTCAGGCCTCCTAAAGAATGAGTCCCACTGGAAAAACATCTTTTGTCTGCCCTAGTTAAGGTACACAAAAGAAGCCTGTGGAAATCACTCAGCAACTCGACATTTGTGTTTGACCCCGACCAACTGGAATCTGAAGGTTGCAAGTGTCAAGGTCGGTTCTGAGCCTAGTAACCTAACTGAATAGGTTTCAATTTGGTAATTACTATATTTAGATAACTCTGCCTCCCTGTCCCATAGCCCTCAGTTCCCAAGAAAACCAGTGCAGTGAGTCAGGGCAAGAAAATGAGGGGCACACGTTGAGGCCAGTAGGAAATTGCCCAACCAATGACTTCTGAGTGTATGAGACAGCTTTTAAGCATGCCTTTCCTTCTCTGGGTCACAACTGACTTTCTCCAGAGAAGGCACATATTCCACAGATGACTAAATCAGGTGGGTACAAGTCCTTCAGTATAAAATTGTCTGAGCCCTAGATGTCAGTCAGGTAACGCAAGGAGCATTCTCTTTAGTATGGGGACCACAACATTTGAGACTTAAGGAAATCAGTAAAAGTCTTAATGAAATTTGGAAATTATAGCCAGGCTACTTAAAACTACCTGAGGATAATTATGTCAGTTTTGGACCCAGCTCACTTTCACACAGAAGGGAAGGTGACCCACATTACCATGTCTATAAACCATACATTTGAGATCTTAAATATGTTATGGTCATTAAATTTTCTGAAATTAAGAAAAACAGAAGGAAAAATAAAAGCTGTATGAAAATATGCAAATATATGAACAAAAGCTGAAAAACAACACAGAAAAACATGAACAGTTGTTTTTGGATGATGAGGCTCCAAGCAAATTTCCTTTCTTATAAATTTCTTTAAAATATTTAAATACAGACTAGAAACAATAGAAGGAAGAAAGACATGGTTGCATTTAAGCAACTAGAATGAGATCTTACAATTGCACATTGAATACCTGAGCCTGAACTTTCTGGAGGTGAAGTTAATGCTTTGGGTTATATAGCTCTCACTGACCAATTAAAAAGGGTTTATGAGTCAGTTTTCAAAATATACACCTTTTCTACTTTGGAATCCTAGGCAAATTCAAGGGATATTGGATATATCCTTAACCATACCTGTTGTTATCCTTAAAAAAACAGCACTACATTATTTTTCAGAATAATCAATATAAGTCTAAGCCAAATTGAATTCAATTAGAAATTTTCTTTCCCTCTCTCTTCCTCTCCCTCCCCCCCTCCCCCCAAAGTGCATATCTTTGGACTCTTACCCTGGGTCCTACCTTAATAAAAACTGCTTTGAAAACAAATGACAAGGATTAAAAATTAAATCAGCATAAAGCTTAAGATGAACAGAGTTATACATTTTCTCAACTGAATTATGGGCAACTATGCACAGGATGGAGTCAGTTGCTGGTACCAGAGGGACAGAGAAACAATGTCAGGAGTGAGAATAGAATCCAGTATTTTAAACTCTCAGTCAGTATGCTGTGGATCCTAAGGAAAATAATCTGCTGGCCATGGATTCAGTTAATAAAACTGAAAAAACATATTGCTGAGGTACTGACAATGAAACTATGCAAAACCAGAATCTCTTTGCACCTTGGCAAAAGGGGATTCAAGGACTTACGATGGGGGGGGGGAGGGCGGCTTGTCATTTTTAAATATTTCCATTAGAAACCAAGTTATAAAAGGTCAAGAGAGATCAATGAGATCTTTTCTTCAGAAACTGTGGCAAAACCAACTGAAATCCGGGCTTAAGAAATTCTCATTAGTAACAAAACTCAGCAAATTATTGTTCCATCTTGTCTTCTGTTCCTCAAATTTCACATTTTTGAAGTAAATATTTCTGTAGTAATGAATCCTATAGTATCATATTTTCTGAATAGTTCTGAACAACATAACAGCATTTATATTTTCACTCAGGGTTCTTAGAGACTATTTTGAAGAGAGAAAAAACAGAGACAGTTGGAACTTGATTCAGCTGATACCTCAGGTAAAGTGACTTATGAATTCTAATTTCAAGTGGCTTCCTCAGTGAGCAGATACTCTGATTTCCTTTCCTAGGCTTGACTAAATGTTGCATACCTTGAGTTTTATTTATTTTTCAAATTTTCCACTTTTTTAAAAATACTAGAGCAATTGACGATTTTTCCTAAAACCAGCCACTTTGCTTCATGGGCAATCACTGCAGTTTTGAATCGTGTATTTATTCTGCCACCAAATGTTGAAAACATGGGGGAATGGGGCCGCTAGGGCCCCATTTGTAACCACTCTGAATGTATTTCCAGTTTTCAGAATGGTGCTAGTCTATCTCAGATAATGTGCCTGAATAATTCTGCATCAATTCTACTTTGGCAGTCCCCCAGTTATCCTAAATTCCTCCAGGGCATACTGATAACTTTCTGATTTCTCAGGTAATGTAAGGTCACCAGCTTAGCTTTTGTAGTATTCTTTTCATTTAAAAAAAGAGAATGTGTGTACATTTTATACAATTTGCTGGGTCTTGAAGCAAAAGTATCACGGAGCACAAAGAGTTTGGAGACTTGCGCCTCAAGTTTTATTTTCCTTGATTCATCTTAGGGGTCACCATTTTGAGCTCTGGCCTTTGGGGGCGTGGGTGAAGGTATGGGCACTGTGCGTCTCTGGGAGGCCCAAAGGCCCAGAGGAGGTCAGCTGAGGTGCTGTCAAGTATTATGGGCTTGGCATCTCATTTCTGAAAGAAATCAGTCAACCCATTCTTGCACACCCTTGGCCTCTTCTGTTCTCCTTCACTGCAATGGGGAGTAATGGAGGCAATTCAGCCGGACCCCAGGGCCCTGTGCATCCCGAGGAGGCTGGGAGGGCAGCTAGTGGGACCTGATGTCCGACCCTCGGTCAGTGGGTCTGTTCTCCACTCACCCGCGCTCCCAGTTTGTCACTCCAAGATGCAGACCCACTATGAGCTCTGTGCAAGCAGAGCCTCGCTGCTCCCTCATGTCTGCTTTCCGCCCCCCACAGACAACGCCTAAAGATCTCGACCCTTCTTACGCCCCTCCACCCTTCCACCCGGGTGAGCTTTTTCCCCAGACTCCACCGCTCTGCACGGCCGCTTGACCCCATTTCACGTTAAATGTGCCGAGGACCCGCCCTCAGGACCCGCGCGCACTAATCAGATCCATCTGTCGTTGCAGAGAGTTTCACCTGAGCCCCGGGGCCCAGAGTGCGGACGAGCCGGACGGGTGGTCAGCTCGGGTGGCGGGGAGGGCGGGGGGAACCTGAAATCCGCAGTCGGCATAGGAGGAGGCTGCGAGGAGCCAGCCCGCCGAGCGTGTCCCGCGCGGCCGCCGGGCTCACAGTCTAGTCCCCGGCGGGGAGGACGCCCCCTGGCGCCGCCGCCGCCGCCGCCGCCGCCGCCGGCCGGGGGAGCTCCGGGAGCAGGCGCAGGGCGGGGCCTGTCGGGCCGGATCTTGACGTGCGTCCAAGGCCGGGTGATTATTGGGGTCTGCCAGCGCCGCGGCTGCCCGGAGTCCTCTCAGTGTGGTGCTGCCCGGCGGCAAGGGGGTGGTGGAATGAAGCACGGTCAAGACAGAAAACAAAGTCAGCAGGTCACCTGGCAGGTTCTGAGCGCCTTATGCAACGAAAGCCGGGGAATGTGTGATGTGTTCCGGGCCCCTACTCCCTTCCCCTCTTTTTTCTTAAGCTCCTAGGAAGCCGTGTTCCAGTTTAAAGGTTGGGTAGGGATCGACCCAGCAGCTCTTCTAATGTGGTTACGACTTTGCTGAACTCCTCAAGAGCGATTCTCCCTCCCCATCTTTCTTCAAGTGAAGGGAACATTTCTCTGGGAAAGGGAAACGGGGGGGGGGGGGGGCGGAGTGGCAGGCTTGATCCAAAAGCGATGTCGAGTATCAGTCTACAACTTCCATAAAGTACTCCCAAAAATGTAACACTGAAGCCTAAATTAAATCATTCCCACACACATTCAACACACATTTGGGAGTCCTTATGCCCCCGGGCCTCAGGACTGTGCCTTCAAACAGAATTTAAAGAGTTAAAGCTGGCCGTAGCTCGTTTTTCATGCTAGCATTTGTGGCATTAGGACTATTTTGTTAACTAGGTATATGCAATTCACAGAATTTCACGGTAAATTCCCCAGACCAAATATTTGGCTGAACAAATAAACAACATTATCCATTCCTGAAAATAAGCCAGTAGAAGGGGGGGGGGATGGGGGGCAGGGTGGTTGCTAGAAAGTGACCTGAGCCCGGCAACCACCAGGCTCCGGATTCGCCCTCTGATAATTTGTCCAAGCGCTAGAGATCTGTGGGTTCCTTTCCAATAATACGGACATTTCGGAAAGTTGCTGGAAATCGGGCAAAACAAATCGAGGCCGCCTGAGGGGAACCCATAATGGGCTTCTCCTAAATGATTTATTCGACCTCCATACCATTAATCAAAGGGGCAGCGACCTGGGGGGCTTGAAGAGGGGGAGCAGTATCCCTCTTGCGGGGAGTTTTGGAGGAACTGTGGAGTCTTGCTGCCTTTGCCTGGGGCTCTGATCTCCTCTCTCCACCTGCGCTCTCCGGGGAGCTGGGGCTTTGGCAACCGCTCTACTTCTATTTTTATTGGTTTCCACTAAGCTGCTCCTTTTGGAGGATTGTAGGACTTTAGTAATTAAAAACAAAAATGAATCCTGCCTCACCCGAACCCCCAAGAGCACATGGAAGAGTTGTGTACATGAATGCAGGGGGTGCACACACACACACACACACCCCCACCCACCACCACTGGTACCTCCACCTTCATGAGGGAGAAACGGACTCCTATCAGCCCACCTCACACAGACTATATATAAAGACACAGCTTTTGCCCCAAACCTACCCAAGCCTATGCAGGAAAAAGTACATACATAAGAAATGAACCTAAGCAGGCCAAAACGCCAAGGCTTAATTTAGTTGCTGGTGGCAAGTAAGAAAAAGCAAAGGTCTCTTCCTCCGGTCCTCTTAGCTTTAATATACATGTCATTCTAGAGAGCCAGTTCTCTGCCTTAATGGCAAGCCCCTAACTGAGGGATACTCAACATAGTAGCATTTTCCTTCTTGGCCAAAAATTGGGCTTTTTCCTGGAAGAAACCCTGGCTCAGAATAGCACATCCACTAGGTATCTCACTTTCTGCCCAGCTCTAGAGAAGGGGAGCTGGCATTTGACTTGAGATTGCATAAAGGACACAATGTTTTCACAGTGCCTCCTTAGAAATTTTGACCCTTCAGTTTCTGATCCCCTTGCCATCCAGCCCAAACTGTTAGAATTTCGAACTCCATGAAGGCCTTCATGTGGGGAATAGGAGACAAGGGGAAAAAGTCAAAAAACACTGGAGAATTCCACCATGTGGCATATTAAAATATGGTCACCAAACTTTTCAAAGGTAAGGCACATTATTTGTTCTATTGAATAAAAGCCACTTCACCACCACCCCCAAATCCTGTACACATACACACAAACACACAAACACGTGCAAATCAGTTTTGGTTTGAAAATACAACACTGGTGCCTATCATGACTGGAGACACCCTAGGGTATCATAAAAGCTGTGATGGGAGTTATTCCCTAGAGTTGAGACTCTATCAATCACCCTCAGCTGGGACGCACCTCTAACAGGTGAGCAAAAACAGAAGATGTACAAGGAGCCCCAAACTGAGTCTTTAATCTGGCCTCCTCCTTTCATCTCACTGTTTCTCCAAGGCATGTGTCATCCAGATGGGAGAGGATACTGCGTCCTTGTTAACATTAAATAGAAATGGAAAACAATTCATCCTGGCAATTACCATCTCTCTACCATCAGTTTACTTCCTGTCCCTCCAACTTAACCACCTCCAGTTACCACCCTCTGACTTCCATCCTGCCCCCAGCCCTTCAACAGGAAAAAAATCTCATTCAAAAGAGATGGGGGCAGAAGGAAAAAGGATTAAAGAGAAAAGGAACAGTGTACCTTTAAAATAATGACTCATTTTATTTTTTCTTTTAATATGTAGTTATAAATATATTTTGTCAAAATATATGATCAATATGGTCAAAACATTTGCACGTAAAGTCATAAATAAGGTCAAGGTGAATGTTTAGGTTTTTTTTCCTTTTTTTTTTTTTTTTTTTTAAGATAAAAGTCCAGCTATAAGGAAGCAGTCTGTGTAGTGTGTGGGTGAGTGGACGGGAACGTGTTATGTCCCCAAGGACTGCCTGATCTCAGCGACACCCACATCCCTCTACTACCATCTCCTGATAATTTTTCAGTACCACCTTGTCATACTCATCCAGGTACAGCATGGAGATGGCACTCAGTTCGGTGGGAACACAACAGGCTTTGGGGATACTGGAGTTGACGGAGTTGACCAGGGTCTGCACGATGGCATGGTTGGTTGAGTTGAGGTGGTCAGCCAGTGGAAAGGGACAGTCCCCATGGCAGTAGAAGGCCTGGTAGCCTGGTGGGGCCACAATCCAGTCATTCCAGCCTACATCGCTGAAGTCCACATAAAGTGAGTGGCGCCGGCAGTTCTTATTCTTCTTCCGGGCCCGCTGTGGGTGATGCTTGGGGCTCCGCTTGGCCCTCTGGCGTCGGGTCAAGGCATGTCCACGGCCATCATGGCCAAAAGTGACCAGGAGGGGCCGGAGCTGGGCCCAATCCCCACTCCCTTGAGGTAACGATCGGCTAATCCTGACATGCTGGCCCTGGTGGGTCCGTGTCTGATGGAGGTGAGTCACCTCGATGGCCAGCCCGTAGTTTGGTTGCTTCTCCCGGGTCCAACGAAGGACCGCAGGGCTCACATCAAAAGTTTCCCACCGTGTCACATTGTGGTGGACCAGTCTCGTGTCCAGTAGTCGTGTGATGAGGTGCCCAGGCGCCACTTCTGCCAGGGGCTTCATAACCTCATAAATGTTTATTCGGTGGAAGCCCTGCTCCCAGTCAGGGCCCTGGTTCACCTGCTCCCGGAAGAGTCGAAGCTCTGCAGAGGAGATCACCTCGTTCTCTGGGATGCTGCTGAGGTTAAAGAGGAAACGAAAAGCAGAGTTTTCGCTGGTCCCTGGGATGTTCTCCAAATGTTCTAGGCACAGTCGAGAGGAAAAAGAAAAAGGAAAAGAAAAAAAAAATAAAAGCACATTAACTTTTTTGAGAAATCGTAAAGTCAAGAAATAGCTTCGGTCAAGAAGCTTTGGGTGATGAGTGCTGAATTCTGCTTACGTAGTGGAAGCCTATTTGAGGAAATAAGCACACCTTTTAATTTGAAGGAGCAGATAAATGGGCTGCTAGCAAGCCAGCAAAACTTAGCGAGCATTCAGCAAGCACCAAAGACAGAAAGTATCTCCCAACCTCCTTTATGTGTCTAATAATTTCCATGTGTCAACTCCTTACTCCACCACCATCAGACTCCCCTTTTAAAGCTCTCTTGGCTTTGTGTACACAGTTTTCTTTACAAGTGGTTATAAAGAAAAAGGGGGGCCAACAGAGCAGAGGCAGGAGGAAACATGCACACAACTACCCTCTCCTTCTTCAACTTTCGAGTATGTTACTAAACATTTCCCCAGTGATCTTGGAAACACAGAGCATGCCTTGTTGATCATGTTACAGAGGGGAAAATAAATTCCAACACAGTAATGATGCTGGTGGATTAATAACTCAGATTTACTTTGGAAAAGAAACATCCGCTAGGAAACATTCAGATCGGATTACAAGGCCCCTATTGAATAAACCTGACAAACACACAGCTGTAATATTAAATTCAGTAGGTGCTTTGAAAAAAACGGGCAGAAAACCTGGCAAAAAAGGCTTTGATATAGCAAAAACACACCGCAGGGGCTAGCCCACGTCTGAGTGGTGTCATTACCCTTCCCCCGAACCCCTCCCCTCTGTCTCCAAAAAATAAATTCAGCCACAGCTCTTGGAGGTAAGCAGCTCTGCTCCCTGGCCTCCAGGATTTGGGGCTTTGATGTAACCTGAACTCTTCCCCCCCCCCCCCCAGGGCTTCCACTGCCCCACCGACCAGCCCTACTAGCCCTCCCCGGCCCGGGACGCTCCGCAGGGACTGACCTTCGTGGTGGAAGCTCCTCACGGTGTTGGCCCTACTGGCGGGGCGCTCAGGATACTCCAGACCGATGCTGTGGATCTGCTCTTCCTCCTCCTCCTCCCCAGACTGGAGCCGGTAAAGATCCCGCATGTAATCTGGGATGACGGCGCTCTTGCTAGGCTGCGGGCGGCGGCGCAGCCCGAACATCTGCAGAAGTGTAGCCTCGAAGTCCCGCAGGAGCTCATGGCTCTGCCCTGAGCGGCGTCCTCCCGCGTGGCCCTGAATCTCGGCGACTTTTTTCTTCCCCGTCTCAGGTATCAAACTAGCATGGCTCGAGCCTCCTAGCAGGACTTGGCATAATAAAACGACCATCAGCATTCGGTTACCAGGAATCATGGTGTCTCTGGGGAGGGGGAGGAGGTGGAAGGTTAAAGAATAAATAAACACCAATAACGAGAGAGAAATAGAGATGTCTCTGCGTATGCATATAAGGCCAGCGATGGAGGGTCAAGATGTAAAACAGGTCAGAAAGATCAAGTTTGGGTCTTCTCCCTCACACACCCCCACCAGCACCAGCTGCAGCCATGCACGGCCTGAAAGTAGGAATTGCCCTGTAATTACTTGGTCTAACTTGTTTACAGTCAAATAACCTCAAATCAGATAGCCTCCATCCTGTTAATCTTTTTTTGTCCCAACTGCTATCTGAGCCATGATCTCAGCTTGGTTTCTTCAAGGATAAACAGTTAACATTGAGGGGGTAAAAAAGGGTGGGGGAGGGAGAACTAAAATGCCATCGCACTCCACTTCAGACCTTCAGCCTCTCTCCCTCTTCCTCCACCCTCCTTCTTCCTCCGCCCTCGGAGCCCAACTTCCACAACTTCCAGCTGGTTCGGAGCAGGAGGGTGGGCGAAGACACAGGGCGGCGAGGTCCAGAGGCTGAGACCGAGAACGTGGTCTGGGAGCTGACCGAGTGAGTGGCTTGACGGTTTATTTTACTGTGGCTGATGAGTTTGAAATGCCCAGCAAAAAGCATCTGATCGCGCCCGCTCACTCACTCCCAGGAAAGCGGGGAGGGGGGGCGGGGGGGTGGGGGTGGGGGTGGAGGGGGGGTGGGGATGGTTCCGAGAGAGACCTGAGTTTTGACAAGCAGCTGGGAACAAGCAAAGGGGCCCTGCGCTCTCCCAGTTAAGTGTGTGTGTGTATGTGTGTGTGGTTGCCCAGAAAGTACAACCCCAGGCTGCAGACCTTTCATCTCTTTAGCCCCCTCTTGCTCCCCTTTCTTGCAAGGCACACGATCTGAGAGTGCGAGTGGGAGCAAGCAGAACTTTAAACAAAACCGGTACGCTCAGAGCTCCACGGCTCCGCGGCTGCCCCGCCAAGAAGAAAGCGACAGCGCTGCCAGAAAGCGGAGTGTGAACTCTGGAAAAAAAGGTCCGACGGGAGGGACACAAGGCGAGCAGGGGTGGGGAGGGCAGAGTGAAATCCCAGGAGGGGGGAAGGAAGAGGTGTCTACTCACTGACAGAAAACAAGGCATATAATAACAGTCCATGATTCTTGACAGCCAATCTTGAACAAACTTGCTGGAAAGGCTCAGAGGAGCTGCGGCAGTGCGTTGCTCTGGATGGCACTACGGAATGGCTCCTAAAATGAATATTTGAATATAATGAGACTCTGGCGCAGACTGGCTCTGTTTTTCTTCCAGCCCCTCTGAGTCACGTGAACGCAGAAACCCCGCCCCGCGCACGGAGGAGCCCGCCCTTCCCGCGGCGGGCGGCGAAAGGGCCCGCGCGCCCTCCCCCCGCGGCCCCGCCCCCTCCAGGAGAGTCCAACCCCCGCGCCGGCCGCCTGAGCCGCCAGCGGTCTGGGAGGAGCTCTGCGCCAGGCTCCGCTTAGCCCCCGGCGGGTCCCCGGGCGCAGTGCGCGGAGGACGCGGTCCTCGCTTCTACCTGCGACGTTCGGTGCCACGGGCCGGGCCCCCGCGCTAGCGGCCTAAAGCCGGAGGACCTGGGGCGCACTGTAGGGGCTGCGCCTCCAGCGCGAACACGGCTCAAATGGGGCCGGGAGCGGGGACGGCGGCGTCTCAGCAGCTCAAAGCCTCACCAACCCAGGGGCACTTAAAAAGGAAAGCGCTGAGGGACAGACAAACGCGCGCGCGCGCGCGCTCCCCGCCACTTCCTCCCCGGGGTCTCCGCGAGGCCAAATATTGCTCGCAGCGACAGCCAGTCACCCCTTGGCGAACGCCTGCGAGTGCTCAGACAAGCCGGGCTGGCGCTCGAGCTCCTAGCCAAAAGCTGCCGCCCCTGTCACGCACCGGGCCGGAGGGGGAGGTGTTAGGCGGAGATCGGTGTGGGAAAGTGGGGAGGGAGCGGCCGCTGGGCTATTTTCTGCGCTTCCATTTCGGAGAGAATCCGCACCGCGTCGGCCGCGGGGTCCACTCCGAGCAAAGCAAATCCCTAAAGAAAGCGGTCCTCGAGCCATTCAAGACGGAGGGGCGGACTCAAAAGGAGACGTCGCTGCGGAAAGGGAGCACCCCAAGTTTCGGGTCTTAATGTCGCTGAGGTTTTACAACTCACGACCCGGCGCAGAAAGGAAATCCCAACCGCGTTCCCAGGAGTCGAGAAAACCGTGAACAGCTTTCGGCCTGCGCTCGACCTCTGTGTCTGCGTCTCTCCCTCTCTTTCTCCAGATTGTCTTATTTTTGAAACTACCACTCCTACCCCCGCCACTTCCTTCCCCCACCCCCTTCCTCCTTTGCACCAGCTGCAGAGTTGCAGCAGATATTCCTTCAAGAATCTTAACCAACCCACAGCTCAAGGAATTACCGGGATGTCCTGACTCTAACGGAAGATGCTACATGCATGGGTGGTTCTGCACGGGGGCCTTTTCAAAAACCTGACCCGCGCGATTCTGCCTAGGCCCCAGCCCGCCCCGGGGTCCCGAACCCCAGACTCCCGCTCCCAAGGCCACTGCACCCGCCCTCCCTTCCTTGAGGCTCTTTCAAGTTCCAGCCTCGGGTCGCTTCAGAGATCGAGGGCTCAGGTTGCCCGCCTCTCTCCCTCACAAACTTGGTTTTCTTCTTGAGGGCACTCGCGGGAAGCGTTTGAGGGAGAGTAAAGAATCAAGCGGTTAGCCCTCCCGGCGAGCCCCGGCTGCCCGGCGCCGCCCCACACCGCCGGCCGGGGTGTGGAGGCCGCGGGCGCCCCTGCGCGACGGTCGGCGCCGCCGGACAGCCGCGCCGTTTCTGGAGCGGCTCTACGGTTTTCCCGCTCCCGCGCCACCGCTGGCAAGGACTGCGAAAAGGCTGGGAGAGCGAAGAGGGGTTTTTTTCAGACGCCTGGAACCCTAAAAATGCCCCACGGGAGGAGCTGTAGAAACGGGAAAAGCAGAGAAGAGCCAGCCCCCGCGGGGCGAAGGGCCCGTGGAAGGGGCGGGTGCCCGGGATCCCCGGACTACCCTCTGCCCCTAGGAATCTCCCCGGGCGGCGGCGGGAGCGCGCGGCGCTAAAACCCGGAGGCTGGACGGAGAGCGCGTTGTGTTTCAATTTCGGATTCCGTAGGATTCATCTCTAATCACGCAATCCCCCCCCATTTTTTTCTTTAATTAAAAAAGGCAAAAGCCCAAAAGGACGTTCGTCTGCAGAACTTTTTCTTGGGGGGGAGGGGATGGCAGGGATGCAACTCGGGGCGCTTGTCCTTTACTTCTCCACCAGAGTCTTCTCCCGACGCCGAAGTTTGCCCAGAGGTGGCCTCAGTTTACCAAGTCTATGTTTTGGGGGGTTTTAACGTCTCACAAAGCTTTCAGCCCACACACTGCGATCCTCACAGTCCATCCACCTAAGCGGTGCCCAGGAAGCGTTTGAGGCCTCGGGCCCAGCTCCCGCGAGGAGGGGTCCGCAGGGACCCGGGAATCCCGGGACACTTGCTGGTCGGCTCTGCGCTGGGAGGACCAGTATGAGCGTCGGTCCGCAGTGCGTCTCGCCAGCGACTCCCCATGGGCCACGACACCGCAGGAAGACGCGTGCCCGGGCGCCAGGCATCCCAACCATCGTCCCTACAGACCCTACACCAGGAAAATGATAGGGGAGAGGCTCCTTGGATGCTGCAAGTTCATGAAAACAGCTTGTGGATAAGGCGCGTCGTGCAGCCTCAGTTCGCGTGCTCTCAGGGGCTCCGGCGGGCTGGGGGCCGGGTCGGGTGACACTCCCCTCGGGCGGCGCGCAGGCTCCGGAGGCAGCAGGACCGCGCTCCCGGCGGCAGAACCAGCCCTGGTTAGGTGTTCTTTCCTCCACCTCGCTGTCCCTCGGCCCCCTCACACTGTCCGGACCTCGGAGCCGACACTCCTTTCTCTCCCGGCCCTCCTGTCCGGGGATCGCGAACGCCAGTGCCCCCGCAACGCGTTCTGCTCAAGACCTCGCAGTCTTTCCCAGCCACCCCCAACTAAGGGCTCCTCTTCTTCCCATCTCTTCTGCCCCGAACCTACCAAAGGTGGCAATCGCCCGGGGCCGCCGGACGGAGAAAGTGGCCTGGGTAGAGGCGGTAGCAGATGTGGAAGTGTCCTTCAGCGCCAGCATCCCTACCTCTAGCACCACCGTTGGAGAAAAAATAGGCCACCTTTAGCTGTGGTCAAAGGCTGAGCACCCCTGCTGTTCCCCCCAGGGATGCTCCCCGGCCCCCTCTGCCCGGCACCCCTCGCCAGGTAGCCTTGCTCACCATAGGTCCCTGCAGTAGCGGGCTCGCCAGCAGCAGCTCCTGGGGACCTCTGAACGGCTGCAGTGAACCTGGGCAAGGGCCGAGGACTGGGGCGCTGCAGGCTCGAGACGGCGCGGACGGGAATCCCATCAGAGAGGCGAGATACTCAGCCCCGAGCAGCCGCAGCGTCTCAGGCTCCCGTCCCTCCGCTCCGATGCCACACTCACCTAGCTTCCGGGCAGGGCTCCGCTCTCCTTCCCTCCCTCCCTCCTCCTCTGCCCTCGTGCATCTTCTCCTTCCCCCCTCTTTCCCTCGCTCTCTTTCTTTCTTTCCTTCCTCCTCCTCGTCCCCGGCAGCCCCTCCCTTCTTCCCTCCGCCCGCGCTCGCCTCCCTTTCTGGGATGGGAGCCCCGCCCACATCCTCCCCTCCAGCCGCCGGGCCTCGCGTGGCAGGCCCGGGTCCCGGAAGCCCGGGCTGCGCCGGAGTCCGCAGCTGCTGCCCGGGCCGGGACCATGCTGCCTCCAGCTCCGGGAAGCGGCCGGGTCTCACCTGGGGACCACGTGCAGAGGTACTAGAAAGCATGCACCGACTAGTCGCCTTACCTTCCAAAAATACCCATGGGAGTCTGGGCTTCCCCGAGTTTAGAGTAACTGCTGCCCAAACTGATGATTAAAACACTGAGTAATCACCATTTACCCCGAGTAATTAGAGATAATGAAACACCTCTAAAATCAGGTTATGGAAAAAGGAGCTGTTGGATTGCTTTAAAGAGTGGCCTTCCATAAACTGTTAAAGGATTTCCAAACAGTGAGAAACAGGCTGTACGCAGAACTGTGTGCTCTAGGAGGTACCTCTTTGGCTATTGAAAGGTGACTTTCCTTCCAAAACATTGTTTTCAGTGTTTCTTGTGGAAAGCCTTGGCGATGACCCTCAGGAAGATGGCCCCCCTCCCACCCCAGGCCTAACACTTTTGAGGACAGAGGTGGCATGGAGACAGGCTGGGGCCATGTTCTTACAGTTAGGAAAGCCTGCCTGCTTATTATAACTCAGAAACCTTCTTAAGAACCACCACAGAGATCATTTTTGTTGCTATTGTTGTTTATTTGGGAATACTTAAACTCAGCAAACTGACCTTCTGAGGAGGTAACCAACCACTAAAGCAACAACGTTTTGGCCATAGGGAGACAAGAAAAGACACCCTTTGTTCTGTTTTTAAAGGAAGAAAGGGGTGAGAAGTTGGCCCTTTCTTACAAGAAAGTGCTAGTAATCATATTAGCAGGGAGGCGGAATGTGTGCTTAAAACCTTCCCAAACAGGAGCTAATTTCACACGGTGTCTCTGACGGAGCAGTGCAGGGAGATATCGGCATCATCTCTCTGGTTTACAAACACACAGAGGGGAAGACCAGCCAGGTTAAAGGAACTTGCCCAGAGCCCTAAAGTAAATCACAGGCTCTGCTCTGGAGTTCTGAGCTAACACTGCAGGGCGGGTCTGAGGGTCTCAGCCCTGAGTTCCAGGTAGACAGGGGGAATGCTGGGGGACGGAGCCTTTTCTGTCCTGGATTTCTTACCCTGGGTTAGCTACTACACTTCACTGTCCCAGCAAAACATGTAGGTCGTTACTTAAACTGGTATTGGTCCTAGGTACCTCACCTGTAAAGACTTTTACGTTTACACACCTTCAATATGTAGAAAACAGGAACCACTTCCTGTGTGGAACAAGGGTTGGAATTAGATGAAATCTGGGGGGACAACTGTGAGAGCAGGGCCAAGGCATCCTTCCATCTTTTTCAAGTTAGGCCTGTGAGGTCTTTTAGCCTAATAATGCCTCAAACAACAGAAACAAGCTGTATGGCTTTGAGTATGTCCTTTAATTCCCATGGGCCTCAGTTTTCTCAGCAGCAGCATGAAAGGATTAGGACAGATGGTTTCCGTACCCGTTTTCAATTTGAAAATGATTTCATTTTTTTTTAAATTGAAATTCATTAAACACCTATCTTCTTTCATTTTAAATCACACCTGAGCCCACCTCTTCTAGAAGCCTCTGATTAAACAGGGCAGGGCAATACCACCACCCTGAAAGGATGACTGACAGGATACCTCCAGCTTCCAACATAATCAGAATTACATCAGTTTTTTAAAAGATTTTATTTTATTTATTTGAGAGAGAGAGCGTGCGAGCACACGGGGGCAGAGCGAGAGGGAGAGAGAGTCTCAAGCAGACTCCGTCTGCACTGAGCACAGAGCCCGATGGCTGGGTTCGATCTCAAGACCCTGAGATCATGACCTGAGCCGAAACCAAGAGTCAGAAGCTTACTCGACTGCGCCACCCAGGCGCCCCCAGAATTACATCAATTACTAATAATAATGAAACAAAATTAAAATTCCATTAAGTAGTTACCTAATGTCCATCCTGGGGCATTAGGCAGTGTGTTCCTTCAGCGCACTGCCTAGAGTAAGGGTAGGTTAAATGTTCACTGAGCCCCCTAAAACAATCAGTATTGTTTTGGTCATTAACAAAATGTGCTCCTTAATATTTAAACTCAAAAACAACAGTGATACGCTGTGTTTAAAAGCAGGGCTTTATTTTATTATAAGGCACAAGATAATAGGTGGTTGTTTTTTTTTTTTTAATCCAAATCCTTTTGGATAATTGCTATTATCTCATTTTGCTGAAGCCTAAATAATAAAGTGGCCATTGGCCCACCCATGAGTGTGTGAAACTCATAGTCCAGGAGTTTCTAATTAAGCCACCTGACATACCTTGTTTAGACCCCGATATGAATCTTTAGATGTGTGGTGGAAGAACTCAGCTTCAGTTCTCTTTGGACAGCTGTATTTCTAGCCCACATTGTACAAACCATCTATTATCACCTCCCTTTACTCACTCCTCTTTTCCTTTTTACTTCCAATCTCTTCTGCCAAAGAAGAAATTACTTGCTAGTTAGAGAACTAAATCCGTCACAGCCTAGTGATCAGAGCTGGTGAGGGAAATCGGTCCCTATCTCAAGCTTCCTTGTGAATCTTGGTGTTTTTATAGAATGTAATATGGCTGGACCAAATGAAGCTGTGAACTTAAGTCATTTAGATTAGGAGGAGACATCTATTGTAATTCAAGAGTTAACTATTATTGCTCTTCTGCTGCTACTGCTAAATGAAGGGCACTCGTTTGGGTTTTTCCTGGGAAGCATCAAGAGAGAGTAGCTGGACAGAAAGCTCTTAGGACAGACTTTCTTAAGGTATGTTCCGAGGAGCATAAGCTTCAGAACAAGGCTGGATACCGAGAAATGCAGATTTCCCAGCTCTGCCTGTCTGAGATCTACATATTTCACAAGGTTTCCTGATGATTCTGAGCACACTAAAGCTTGAGAAATACTGTTTCGAAAGTTATTTCTCTTATATTTTCAAGGCTGATAGATACCACTAAAAGGCTGATACCTAGACATTATTAAACAGGCAAGGAATTTGCTTGGCGTGTGCTTTATAAGCTGTTAAATATGGTAATTATAGTATTACTATGCCCAGAACACACCAAATAGGTCTTTGCAAATGAAAAGATTTCTAATCCTATAGGTGTAGTAGTCCTTACTTCTAGGTCCTTGATTAAGAACCACATCAAGTCATCAAACCTTCTTTGCCAGTTAAGTGTCTGTTGAAGCTCTAGAGATATATTTTGAACAAATCCCCAGCATCATTGCTGACTTTTGAGAAACAGTAAGATAGATAAATTGGAAATGGAATTAAAAGGGATCTCTGAAACTGGCCAGGACCATTCGTTTTGCTCTAATTTATACTTACCATTTGTTACATATTTGCTGTCTGGTCCTCACAACAACCCTCATAAAATCCTTGCTCTACCGCTGAGAATCAAATTTAGAGGAGTCATATATAAGTTTCTCAAGGTCACAGAGCTAATCGGTCGGGGACCCAAAATTCAGACCAGGTCAGTTTGCCTCCGCCTCCAAACGCCATTAGCTAGGGCTTACAGAGGGATGGACCCCTGTGGCCCAGCTTCTGACTAGACAAGGCTTGCCCTGAGGGCTTTCCCAAGGCCAAGGCAGCAGCTGCAGCTCTATTCCTTACAGCATGCCGTGGCAGAGAACTTTAGGGTATCTTCCCAGTGCTGAGAAGACAGAACAAAATCAAGACCCAGAAGCTTACTTCCTTGGGATTCTTATTACATAGCCCACCTTAAAGCAAGACTTTTCTGTGACCTTCCCCAGGTAAAAGTTGTGGTCTTGAGAAAGAAGCTGCTTACCTCTGCTGGGTCTCAATTTCCTCAGTGTAAAATGAGAGGACTGCCCAAGTTCGTCACAGGTCTTTCTCAGGCCCCAAGATGGAGAAATAATATCCACTAGCTAAAATCATGGTCAAATGGCTTGACCTCCAGAGTCTTGGTTTGCTCATTTATAATCTGGGAATAACAATTTCTATTTCATAATGTTCTTATAAGCATTAAGTGAGTTAGTATTAATAAAATGGCAGGCATAAAATGTTCAGCAGATATGAGCTATTATTTTTCTTCACAAAGGTAATGATTACATGAGCAAAGTAGGTGAAAAGTCACCCTGGCACTGTTTTATTTATTTATTTATTTATTCAGTGATAAACTTTTTAAAGGAAGGGGTTACAGGTCACATTTATTTTATAACCATTGGGGCCACACACGTCTTAGGTACTGATTGGATAAAGGCTGTTTATGTGAACCAGCGCACATGGAGTTAACATTCGTTATGACTTGTCTATATAAATCTGACCCATGAACAAATCTCTGCCAAGATGACAAATAACTATCAAAGTGGACAGGCATTAACTACTGAGAGCAAAGAAATACTAGACTAGATGACATATCTGAAACATTTTCCATCTCTGATTTTTTCCAGTCTCTAATATCTCTGACTTTCAAGAATTTTTCTTTATAATATAGATCACTGGCTCGCTACTTTCTGGAATACAGTTCTTTAAAAAAAAAAAAATCCTTCAAAACAGACCATCAAAAAATGGACAGAGAATTCTAATCAAGATCCCAGAGAGATCAGACAGATGAAAAGACTGCTTTTATGTCTTAACATGTTTAACATGTGGATGGCAGCCAGGGCATGGATATTGAAATTCCTCCCTTTCTAAAGAGGATGGCATTGGTATTCAGTGAAGGGTATTTGGCTTCTCCCTGTTTTAAGCTTCCTCTGCTAAAAAGTAGTCAACTGTACCCACTTGCTTCTATGGCAGGGATGCTGCTTGGAAATAAACTATTATGAAATGTATCAAGAAGGTTAAAACTTTGGATTATCTTTGATCTCAGCATACATTTCTCCCTGTGGGATGTTAACAGGGTGACCTGGATTAAAATGCAGTGTCACTATGGGATGAGTTTTGGAGGCAGGAACATCAGGCTGTACCAAATGAGTTGTTACGGTTTCCCAACCAGATGTCAGTTGGGCAATACCATCTAACCACCTAACAGCTCGATTCGAGCTAACAGCTTTTTAGCCTTTTGCAAGGAGAGTTTTGTCTAAAGGGATATGTGATCCAAGAAATTTTTGTTGTACAAATAAAACTTGGGTGTATTTACAAATAGTCTAAATATTTCATGGTACTGGGCGGGGAGGGGAATCCTTTTCACCAATGTCCTCCTCAAGAATAGATGTGTTATTTGTAATCCCCTCAGGGATTATGTATAGATGGAATAAACATTCAAAAATGCTTGTTGATGTTCACTTTGTGAAAATTCATCAAGTTTTATACATGAGATTTGTGAACTTTTCTATGCGTGTTGTATTTCCATAAAAGTTTAGTAAAAATATGCTTTTGAAACGATTCTTTACGGTTATTTTCTTTGACCATCATCTGAAGCCCACCGGAAAGAGACAGTGTTTCAAGTCACCTCAGGTGACCAGGGGGTGGCCCAGGGTGAAGCGAAGGGAAGCACAGTCGGTAGTTCCATGACGGCCACAGCACCGAGGAAACCGACCTAGGGCTCCAGGGAATCCGCTCTGGGGCCTCCCAGAGAAGAGCGGTTGCAGCAACCAAGGCCGGGCCTTTGGGGGCACAGGGCAGCCCAAGGTAAGATGCCTGATGCACCACCCCTGCACTCTTCCCAAGCCCAGGGAGGGCCCGAACCGCTGTTGTAGAAAGAAGCTCTTGGGGGCATCCGCCTTTTGGACTCAGCTCTTGCCTTCCTTGGCTTCTCTGGCTGAGAGGCTTGGAGAGGGCATTACCAACTGTCAGTCTCTAGGGGGAAAAGGCGGGGACACCGGATATGTATTTCTGAGGACAGAAATGCCCTAAAGCCCAGAGAAAAGGAAACAGCTTTAGAGAAAGAAATGGGCTCCATCTTCACATTCTGGGAACCCTGGGCTTGGGGACTAGGCTGCAGACGGGCTGGGGACAGGGTAGCAAGAGAGGAAGCGGGGCTCCGAAGGAACGCCTCTCTCGATGCCGCGTGGCGCCCCCGCTCGGACGCAGGGGCATGTGACCTTGCGTCCCCAGGGCCAGCTCCGAGATCACGCGACGTGAGGTGAGAGGCTGCGGGAAGGGAGCCGACCTGCGTTTGCGGAGACGGGAGACGCACCCAGCTCTCGCTTGCGCAGGCGGACGCAGGAGGAGGTGCGGCCACGCGGAAATTCTGAGGCACGCTGTCCCTTCGCGACTGCAGGTGCGTAGCAAGCCGGGGACACGAGCCTCGCCGGCCCCACCGCGTCCTCTCGGGTCACACGCGGCCGTGGGCTTCCCCGAGGCTCGCAGGTCCGAGGGCCCGGGGAGGCGGCGGGGGCTCGGGAGGCTGCGGCGCCCGCTCCTCGGACACATTCCCTCGCGTCCCGGCGGCGCCGCCCTACTGAGCGGCCCCAGGTGTCACCGCAGGCCGTGGACGCCACCCCGCGCGGCTCCCGCGGTCGCGCCGCCGCGGCCTCTGGCCCTCCGAGCTCTGCGGCTGCACCTGCCTGCCTGCGAGAGCTCGCCCGGCTCTCAGGCTCCTTTTGCAGGATTTGTGCCCCAGATGGCTAATCCGACCCCCCACCTGAATACACAGCGAGCGCCCCGGCCACTCCCCGGACGAGCCACCCGCACAGAATTTCCGTGCGACCGCGAGAGTGGCTCCTCAGACGGCCGGAGTTCCCACTTCTTTCTGCATCCACCTCGACTTGGAAACTCCGGACTATTTCTGGAGAGAAGTGGGGGAGGAAATAAGGAAGACAGGGAGGGAGGGAAGGAGGAAGAGTTCTAACGTGGTTCCTGGGACAATTTGCTCCTGCTTCCTGCATCACCCCCCCCCCCCCGCCCGCACCGCCCCCGGATATGTTGGGGCACAGGGTCCTGGAGTCCTGCTTCTACTCGCAGAAAATTGACTTTGGCTAGTATTTGTTAAGCTTGCCTCCTTAGCTAGCCGCCCCCTCCCCTACCGGTTCCATCTTTTGATAGGTTGTCCAAGGCCGCAGAGTCTGGTTTTTCCCATCATGTAAGGAAAAGAGTGAGCTTTCTCAGGTGCCTGGGCTCCTGGGATCTGCCGTGTCTACTTGCCAAGCCCAGCAGTGATACCTGCCAGTTTATGTCACACCAGAGAGTGAGATTAATAAGACTAGAAAGGAAGAACGGGGACCTGGCTCGGAGAAGGCAAGAGGTGTGAGGTTGCTGGAAGAGGCTTCACATGGTCCCTGGTGGGGCAGCTGATCATTGCCAAACAATCGGGGGGGGGGGGGGGGAGGGGCGGGCCTAGCCTTCCCTCAAGAGAGGTAAAAATGAAACATGACAAGGAGACTCCTTTATTCAGTACATGGGAATGTCAGGCTGGATTTTGAAGGCTTTGCCTCAGAATTCTGATTTTCATTCTGAAAATCTTTTTGTTCCTCCATCACTTCCTACATGTGTTAGGACATCAACTGCAGGTAACGGGTCAATATGTCTTCAGTTTGTACCAAAATGTGCTGTGCCACTCTTGCATCTGATTAGTTCTTTAGCTGGAACCTGAGAAGGTTGACAGTATGGTTTTATGTCCCCAGCTTTAGACAGAACTAAAAAACAAAACAAAACAAAACAAATAGAAACTGGAGGACTGAAAAACAAAAGGTCTTAAGGGGAATATAAAAGTGAGTGCTAGCTTTCCTTCTTGTATTTAAATAAAATGCTAATCTTTTTAAATTAGATTTTCTTAAACCTGCTAAGTGGCATCATTAAGGATCTCTAGATGGATTTTAGGGGATCTGTGAAAACCACAAAATTTATGCATACAATTAGGGAAGTAGATGTAAAAATGCGTGGAAGGGGTATAATTTTATCAAATTGTCAAAGGGATTTGGACCCAGGAATGGTTAAAAACCTGTAGAATATACTGCATGCAAATCCCTTTCTTCTCAAGGGAATGTCTCCAAGCTGTACACACAGAAACCTTGACTCAGTGGTACATAGCTTTCACACTCCAGGGCAAAATGTTTTGTTTTGTTTTGTTTTGTTTCGTTTTGAGACTATTTGCGAGAAAGAGAGAGAGGGAGGAGGGAGAGAGCGCTCAAGCCCCCCACAGAAGCAGGGGGAGGAGCAGAGGGAGAGGGAGAGGGAGATTATGTCCAGGGGTTGTTCTCCATCCCAGGACCCTGAGATCCTGACCTGAGCCAAAACCAAGAGTCTGAGCCACCCAGGCGCTCCCAGAGCAAAATGTTAACTCTCCACTGAGACAACAGAAATGTCTCTCTGTTTAGAGCCAACACCTATAAAGGGAAGGAGTGCAGAAAAGTGACCTAGAACTCAGGTCCCCGCTCTACCCCATGTTAGCTGTACCCACCACTTAGCCACCTAAGACTCCTGAGACTCTTAGTTTGTAGATCAAATGCTGGAGTATATGTAAAGCTAATTCACAGATCACAAAACATATGCCTAGTGGCCTTTATTTATGAAAATAAAGGCTAATGGGTTTCCACATTCATCCACATAATGAACAATTATGTAAATAATTATAATTAAGTGAATATTTGCATATTTTCTTCAACCATATATTTACATGGAAAATCAACATATTTTGGATTCCTACCCATTGTTCGGTACCTTCAAGTTTCATTATCTCATTTAATCCTTGAACCGATTTATGGCTTATATACTATAGTTATCCCCTCCGCCCTCCCACCCGCCCCCTTTTTAACATTTGAAGAAAGAGAGACAAAGAGAGGTTAAGTCAATTGCCCAAGGCCACCAGCTAACGCCAGAGTTCAACTTCAGATGAGTTCCCTGCTTTAGAGAAGGGATTCTAGGGGGGGGGGGGAAAGCAAATTTTGTTCAGATTTAAGTAAATTTAATTCCTATGGTACTTGTATATTCTGTGCAAAAGTATAAGAGTTTGAATTAGAGCAGCCCCATTTGGGACGTTCAGTGTTCTCATAAACTCTTTGCTGGAAAACTGTCTTTAACCCATTCACACTTCCTTTTTCATTTCCTCCACATTTCAGGCTCACCAGCAAATTAACAGAAATTTATACACTTAGTTCCTTATTAGTGGCACCTATGCTTCAACTAAATCAGGCAGCCTCAGAAGGGAAAGAAGACCTTTGCCCCCCACTCCCACAACCCGCCCCGCTCTGGTAAGCCTCTGGAGGAAGCACTATCATCTTCAACAGCTGACAAATGGCCAAAGTGAGACCCTCCTCCAAATGGTTCAATGTCCCACCCAAGATGAGTCAGCAAGAACACAGATCTTTTTGTATCTGTACCATCAAGTCATGGAGCCGATGCCAACAGAACGGATTTGTTTTGCAGCTCCCTGAGTTACAGGTGTGTTAAAAGAACTGCTACAAGCTCTGGTCCACTTTATTTTAAATACTCTCTTCTGCCTTTAGCATTTGTATGTGGGTTTGTTCCACAGATAGTTCTCTTATTTTATTTCTGTTTAGCATAAAATCCATGATACCAAACTCTATACTACATAAGTTTGTGGAAGCTCCAGAGAGCAGGCAGACATCTGTTCTGGATCTTTAATTATGTTTTAATTATAGTTTGAGAACCAGTATCACAGAAAATGAGTTGCTGGAGGGCAGAGCCCAATAGCCAAAACAAAAAAAATATGGATCATAGTAGGCACTTTGCTCAAAAAAAAATTATGAATTATGGTACGTTTCTGTCAAGGCCTTAGGGTGCTGGGAGGGGGGAATAATGGATGAAAACATCTTCTTAGTAACATTTTGGTACTTTAACTTAAACAAGGGGGAATTGACAAAATGATTTTTAAAATGCAGTAGTCAGTGTAGAGTGCTTTTAAAAACATAGCCTTGAAGTCACATTGCCTGGTTTTAGGTATAGCTGCACCAGTGCATACCATATGTATGAATGTGGATATGTGATTTTATTTCTGGAAACTGCCATTTCTTCGTAAGTTATATGGACTAGATGGTCTCTAAACTTTCGGTGTCAACAGCGTTTTCTGTAAAGGACCAAACAGCTAATTATTTAGGCTCCGGGGCCGCACACTGCCTCTGTCATTACTCCTTCTCCACCTCCCCTTATCTCGCCCCCATTCCCTCCTCCCTTCCTTTCCTTTTCTTCTCTTCCTGTTTCTCCTTCTCCTACAATTGTTTATAGATATACAAACCATTCATATTCCTTTGTTAGGGCTGTGTGACTTAAACAGAAACTGTAAACAGAAACAAATCCTGTAGTTCTGGAGGCTAGAGTTGGAAATCATGGTGTCCGCAGGGTCGGTTCCTTCTGGAGGCTGTGAGGAACAATCTGTTCCCTGGCAATCTCTGGTGATCCTTGGCTTGCAGAAACTTCACCCAGCTTCTACCTTTACATTCACATGGCATTCTCCCTGTGTGTCTGTGTCCACATTTTTCCTCTTTGTAAGGACACCAGTCATATTGAGCTAGGGGCCCAACCTACTCCAGTATGACTTCCTCCGAACTAATTACACTGCAGTGGTGACCCCCTTTCCAAATTAAGGTCACATTCTGAGAGGATGGGGGTTAGGTTTCAACATATGAAATTGAGAAGGACACAATTCAATTCATAAGCTCATTCTTAGCTCATAGACCATACAAACATAGGTTGTAGGCTATAGTCTGCTGATCCCTTTAGTAAGACCTCTGTTTATTCTAAAATCCCATAATTCTCTATTCTCCATGGCTTTATATCACAAATTGTCTCATGATATCCATTCATTTCACAATTTTTTTTTTTTTTTTTTTATTGAGCATCTACATATGCTAGGCACTATTCTAGATTCTGGGACACAGCGGTGAAAAATGGATTAAAATCCTTGTCCTCCTGGAACTTACAGTCTAGCAGGAAAGGCAGACCACCAACAAAGTAAATATGAACAATTCATAGCATGTGAGATGGAACTAGGTACTAAGAATAAAAATAGAGTGGGAAAGAGGGATAGCAATGGGGTTGAATTTTAATAGAACAGTCGTGGAATGCTTCACAGAAAAAGTAGTATTTGAGGAGAGACCTGAAAGAGATGAGGGACCCAGCCACTTGGATACTGGGGGAAACCACTTCATCAAAAGGACAGCAGCATGAACTCTGAGTGGAAGTGGGCCTGGTGTGTTCAGGAAATAGCAAAGAGACATGTATGCTTGAGTGGAGTGAGTCAAGGAGGGGAGGGGCTGGATATCAGGAGATGAGGTCAGAGAGGTCGAGGAGGTGAGAGGTTAAATGGTGTCTGGTCTTGTACCCCACCATAAGAGCCAATGTCAGGACTAGGTTGAGGCTAAGGAGGCACCCAGGGTTCCCTATTTAAGGAGGCACTCCCTCTCACAGTGGTGTAAGTGCTAGGTGGGCCCCCGAGAGTAAGCACCTCCTTAAATGCTGTGTCCTAGGTGCCTCCCTCCCCTCACCTAGTTCTGGCCCTGGAAAGGGCTTTGGGCTTTAATTTACAAGTGAAACAGGAAGCCTCTAGAGGGTTTTCAGCAGAGTGGCATGATCAACATTATATTTTATCAGGATCACTCTGGCTGCTGTGTTTAGGGCAAGGATAGAATAAAGGGGGCCAATTGGAAGACTATTGAAATAATTTCCTGAGTAAAATGGTGAAAGGGTCTGTACCTGGTGACCCGCCAAGGATTGGCCCCCCTCCCCCTTAGAGTTATCAGGCACAAAACCAGTGAACCTTGGGTTCTCTTTTCTTTCTGTTCTCACTCAACATTCTTGGGAGATTACCTACCTTCTAGACTATATATCAGGTGCTGGGGTTCCAATAATGAACAAGAAAGGGTCACTGCCTCAAAAAGTTAATAGTTTTTTCTTTCTTTCCTTCTTTCCTTTCTTCTTTCCTTCCCTCTTCTTTCCCTCCCTCCTTCCTTCCTTCTTTAAATATTTTGAAATTTAAAACAAAAACAAAACCTCTTCCCCAAAGCTTATCTTTTAGGAAATCTGCCACACATGCTGAGGGTTTCTGATCCAGGCACTCCATTCCCGTTCCATTTGTAGTAGTATATAGATGGGGTGAGCACTGAGGAAGGACTTTGGGTATCGGTCATGATTTCTTATGATTTCCCATGGGAATACTACATCTCCCTTTCAGTTGTAAGACCAGGGAACTTTTAGGTCCAGAAGGTTTGCTAGCCTCATGCTCAACCTTTCATTTTATAAATGCAGAGACTGAGACCCAGAGAGAGAACCCACAATTACCTACTTTAGTGGTAGAGCATGGCAGACTGTATTTTTCAAAGCTAGCTACAATGTCTTCCATCTCATATGCTCTTGAATATGACATCGACACTCTTCCTGTGGAAAGATGGTAATTCTCTATTGCTGCTACAACAAATTACCACAAACTTAATGGCTTACAACAGCACAAATCTATTATCTTACATTTCTGGAGATCAGAATTCCAACATGGATCTCACTAGGCTAAAATCAAGGTCATAGTAGGGCTGTGTTCTTTTTTTTTTTTTAAAGATTTTATTTATTTATTTGACAGAGAGAGAGAGACAGCTAGAGAGGGAACACAAGCGGAGGAGTGGGAGAGGGAGAAGCAGTGATGTGGGGCTCCATCCCAGGCCCCTGGGATCATGGCCCGAGCCGAAGGCAGACGCTTAACGACTGAGCCACCCAGGCGCCCCTAGGGCTGTGTTCTTTCCGGAGACTCTAGAGAAAATCTGTTGCCTTGCCTTTTCCAGCTTCTAGAGGCTGCCGGCATTCCCTGATGCCTGGTGAGCATCCCTCCATCCTCTGCTTCCACCTCATATTTCCTTCTCTGACTCTGACCCTCCTGCCTCCCTGTTATAAGGACACTTGGGATTACACTGGGCCCACCCAGAGAATCCAGGATCATCTCCCCATCTCAAGGTCCTTAACTGAATCACATCACAAAGTCCCTTTTGCCAGGTAAGGTAACATAGTCATAGGTTCGGAGATTAGGACATGGACCTCTTTAGGGGTTGTTATTCTGCCTACCACATTGGGTAAGCCCATGACTCTAGCAGAATTGAGCTGTATACCTTCCAAGATTCGGCCGTGAAAGTGATACTGCTTCCAACTGGTTGTCTTGAATCACTTGCTTTTACAACCCAATACCATTGCCATGCTGTGAGGACACCCAAATAACCCAAGCAGAGAGGCCACATGTAGGTGTTCTGGCTGGCAGCCGGCCTCACCCACCACCCATGTGCACGAAGATGCCTCCAGGTGATTCCAGTCCCCAGCCCTGTTGCATTACCCCCAGCTTTCACGTATTCCCACCTGAAGCCCCAGACATCATAAAGGAAAGATACATACCTTCACTGTGTCCTGTTCAAATTCCTGATCCACAGAAAATGTGAGAAAAAAATAAAATAATTGTTGTTTTAAGTTAATGAGCTTGGGGATGCTCTGGTATACAGCCATGGGAAACTGACACGATGGGCCACGACCGTATCTTCAGTTCCTCAGGCCCCAGTGCTTTTTCCACCCCAAATATTACCCTTCGGGCAAGCAAGCACATCAGGGAGCACAAATCATTTATTGAGCACCTATTAGGAGAAATGCCCTCTGAGAAATTTAAAAGTCTCTTAAACTTGCTCTTCATCTTCAGAGAACACTCTTTAATCTGGTGGGAAAGATGTCCAGAAAGCATCCGTCAGGAGTGGAGTTAGGAGGCTGGTGCACTAGTCATGGTAAGAGGTGGGAAGACCCTGAGCCCTGGGCATGGCACCAAGAAAGAAGAAAAATTAAAATCTGAGAACTTCCCTGAGGATTAGTTGACAAGGACTTCCAGATGAGGGATATGCAGAAAGAGAGGTAAGGGTAAGGAGAATTCTGTTGTTTCTAGCCATTAATGGAGACGGGAAATCTAAGAGGAAAGTCAGGTTTGAGGAGCCTGTATGGGACATAAATTCAGTGTCTGGTCAGAGTTTCCAGGTTGGGGAAGCAGAATGCTTCCATGTGTCACCAAGCCCCAAGCTCCACAAGGACAGGAGCTCCTTTGTTTTGGGACCCCACCCTATGTGTCACTTCACATGGCTGTTGATTTGTATCCTTTAGTTTCCTTTGTAATAAATCAGTAAACTAGTAAGTTAAAAAAAAAAATTCAGTGTCTGGTCATCAGTGCGTCTAATATGTGTTTTAGAAAGCATTTTCACCATTAAATAATGCTTAGTTCCCAATGATAGAAAATCTAAAGGACCAACGAGGTCACCTTAAGAGGTCCTACTGTGTATGTAGGCAGAGAAGTGGAATTCCTAACATCCATCACTGGGGAGCACATCTAGTCCTCAGCACCATTTCTCATGGACAGTGCAGCTTTGCATAGACTTGTTGCATTTGTTCATCACAGCAGATCACAGAAGGGTGGGTAGAACAAGTGGTGGTGTCACCATTTTGCTACTTAGAAAACATTCAGAAATGGCCGGGTCCCACTCCTTCCCAGTGTGTGCTAACTCTCCAACAGAGTTTCTCATGTCTCTTGCTTCCATTCTCTGGTGAGTTTCAAGGCATTTTCATGTGGACCTCAGAGATACAAGCAAGCAAGAATTTGCTACCATGAGCATGTTCTGGTTTTTTCTATAATGGGCCACTTTCACAATGGGCTACAAAGTTTGCCTCCACATAATTATAAATATAGTATTTCCTGCTCTATTTGAGAAACCCAAATCATGGCCATGGAATTCATTTTCATCCCTGTCGACTACGCCACAACCAATCCCTCCTCACTCCGGCCCACAGAAACTGCTCTAGGAATTTACCTGAGTCACAGACGAATTCTTTCTACTTTTTATTTTGTTGCCCATGTGAGGAGAAGTGCTGTGCTGTGACTGCCCGGAAAGTCAGGAAAGCTCTGACAAAGACACCCGGAACATATGCAGCTGGTTGAGAAAGAAACCGAAAGACTACTTTTTGTGGTCTCAAATGGGAGATACAGAAAACAATAGGTATATCAATACTCCAATTTAGTTTTATTAAATAACATTTTTTCCTGATTCAAAACTAATACAATTTTATTTTAAATATTTTAGAAAGAGCGTGAAAGGCACTAAGAAAAAACAAAATCCCTTTGTGAACTTTTCCCCCAAAGATAACTATTGTCAAAATTTGTTGAAAATACTTTTTGGACTTGTTGTCTTTTTTGTTGTTGTTGTTTCATAAATATACACTTAAAAACATTTTTAATGTAATTTTGCTGCACTTACTGATTTGCAAGCTGATTTTTAGCCTTTTTACTTAATACATTATGACTATCTTCATAGTCAGATCTTATTCTTGAAGCCAAGGTGAGAAATTTTCTATGGACTAACTGTATTTATTATATGAACATTTTATCTCTGATACATTTATCTTTTCTCTCCTAAAGTGTTTATTAATTCAATGATTATTTATTAATCGTTGAATTTATTAGACCCACTGTAGGTCAAGTACTGTTGCTAACATTGGGGATACAAAGGAGAATAAAACAGACACAATCGTTGCCATCTTTGAGCCTATATTCAAACACACAATAGTCAAAGAGGCAAATAAACATGTAATACAATGCTAGGTGGTGTTAGAATAGTATTTCTCCTTGCATAATTCACAAGCAAGACGATGGACGCTGAGAAACAAACTGAGGGTTCTAGAGGGGAGGCGGGTGGGGGGATGGGCTAGCCCGGTGATGGGTATTAAAGAGGGCACGTTCTGCGTGGAGCACTGGGCATGATGCACAAACAATGAATCATGGAACACTACATCAAAAACTAATGATGTAATGTATGGTGATTAACATAACAATAAACAAATTTAAAGAAAAAAAAAGAATAGTATTTCTCCTATTTAAGAAAAGCAGAAAGAATTACAGAAGTTTTGCATATAGATTTTAATTGGTCCTGATTTGTATATTACCACAAAATCTAATTTAATAAAAAGAAACAGCTCACAGTCCTCATCTATGGTTTGGATCCGAGTGTAGTGTAACTGCACCAGCAGCCTTGGGGAATCATGAATGTTTCAGTTATCTGGTGCTTCATAATAAATAACCCCCAAACAGAGTGGCTTCAAATTAACAACTTACAGTCATCTCTTATGGTTCTGTAGGTTGACTGGGCTCAGCTGGGCACTTCTTGCTTGGGGTCTTACGCACTTGCAGTCAGGTGGTGGCTGGGGCTACAGACTGGGCGGGATGTCCAAGATGGCTTCTTCCCTAAGGGTTTGACACCTCACCTAGACGGCTGGGATTGCTGTGGACGGGTGAGGTGGGCAGATGTCTCTTTTTTTTTTTCCATGCAGCCTCTCAACACAGATGACTTGGGTTTTATCACAGCATGGTGGTCTCCTAGTAGTTAAACTTCTTATATGGCAGCTGGCTTCCACCAGCGTGAGCTTTCAAGGAACCCAAGGCAGAGGCTAGTAGGCTTATTATGACCTAGCCTCAGAAATCGCACCAATCAGTCCTACCATATTCCACTGGCTACATAAAGCCTGCCTACATTCAATGAGGGAGGGGTCTATGCAAGGGTGTGAATGCCAAAAGCCAGTGTTCATTGCAAAAGCATCTTTAGAGCCTAGCTACCAAATGAGAGAAGGAGCTTAAACAAAACAGAATGGCATTATACTGTGGAAATACTGAAGGTTGCTCCACAGACCTCAGCATATACCAAATGGAGGCCCTTTCTCAAAGCAGTCCTCAACACCACAAGCCTGCTAATTCTCTGGGCCAATTAATGCCAGCAGTGGACAGAAGCGCAGACATAGCCATTTTGTTCAAAAGGTGTGACTCTTTGATGCATGGTGAGTAAGGGACTCTTCTGTGGAGAAAAAAAGGATTCCTACCAACGGGAGCCAGAAAGGAGCGCTGATTTCTTCCCTCCAATAGGACAAGGCACATCTGAATGCCCAACTCTCTCCTGCTCAGTATACCAGGTATGTTGTCCTCAGGCTACTTTATCATTTAGGCTAGTGACAGCCCTGGCTAAGAGCTACTAAATACTTGGTTTAGACTAGGTGCCTAGGCCCGTCTCTATATATGTACTTATTCATTTTGTATTGATAGGCACCCATGAGATAACTGTCACTCCTGTTTTACAGATAAGGAAACCGAGGCACAGAAACTTTCAGCCATTTGCCCCAGGTCTCACAGGGGCAGTCCAGCGCCAGAGCCCATCCTCTTACCCACTGCACTGCATTGCCTTGAGCAAGTCGCTCACTTCTCTGGGTTGCAGTTATCTCATCTGTAAAACAGAACTAACCCCCCTTCCCTCACAGACTTGCACTAAGAAAAGAGTGTCTGCCCAGGTTTGCAAATGTGCAGGCTATGTAACCCTGGACAAAGTGTTTAATCTTTCTGAGTCTTGGTTCCTTATTGAATAAAGGAGTGTGTTCCTCTGAGGAGTCCATGAGTTAATGCACATAAAGTACAGTCTCTGGCATAAGGGGGTTTAATAAATGGCATTAGTTGGTATTAATATTATTATTGCTTATACTGTAGCACAAATTCAAGGTTCTTAACTTGAACCTAACACTGTACAAGTCTCCTGCTAAAATTGCTGTTATTTTCTCTGGTTTTTACTGTTTCCTTACTTTCCCACCCAGGAAACAGCTGCACATTTGGGCAGAGGGACATAAAAAGCATTGGTAGATAGTCACGTTGTCACCACAGATGTCCCTGCTTTGGCTGAGGACAGAGGACTGCAGCCAATATTCACAGAGGACTGCAGATGTTCTCCTTTAACTTGGATCAGAGGGACCATTATAGACACAGTGTGGGTACTGCAGACTTTACTGTTCAGAACGGAATATTACAGAATATGCATGAATTCATCCAACATTTATTGAATACCTACTCTGTGCTGAGTTGCCTTGGAAATACAAAGATGAATGGGACATGCTCCCTGTCCTCTTAGATCTCAAAATATAGATGTGGAGATAAAACACATGTAATTGACCATAGTACAGTGTGAGGATTCTAGGTATAGTAGAAATACAAACAGTGGTTGATCTCAGAAGGGGAAATTTTGTCAGAGAGGTTGGGAAGGAGACCAGGAAGACTTTTTGGATGAAGTGGTATTTTATCAAGGCTTAAACAAAATGAAAGCCCTTCAAAAAGTAGAGAGGGGCAGGACGAAGATCATTCAAGGTGGAGGAAATGATGTGAAGGCAGATGAGGAATAAGGTGAGTGAGCTGCCTAAGCGTGGATGTGTACATGGCAGGTACTCCTGATTGGCTGGCCCACCTTCATCCTTAACCTTGCCCTCCCGCCACCCCACCACCTTCCACCATGTGACACCCTTCTGACCACTGAGTCATATAAGCAGAAGATTGCTAGGTTAGGATTCTGGGAAAGTAGTCACTTCACCCATAAAAACAGGACAGGCTCAATTAGCATGCACTTTCCTTCAGCTTTGACCCTTGCCTCCTACTGGAAATGTGACTGAGATACTTGGAAGTGCATCTTGAGGTCATGAGGTAGTAAGCAAAAATCATATAATGGGATGGTGGAACAGAGAGTTAGAAGGAGCTTGGATCCGTCATTGAGCACTTGCACCAGCCTTGAACTGCAGACCTATTAATTTCTTATTATGTGACAAAATTAACTATTTGTTTAAGCCAGCACACATCAGATGTTCTGTTACTTGCAGCCAAAGGCATTCCTGACTGATTCAGGGGCAATGGTGACTCGCAGGACATAAGGCCAGAGAAAAATGAGCGGGATCTATATTTCAAAGGGTCATAGAATCCATTTACGAACTGATTGTGCCTTATTTAGGAAGCTGTGAGGAGACAGTGAAGGTTTGTGAGTAGTAATAGTACTGAAGTTTTTCTTTAGGAAGACTTATCCAGGAACAAAAGAAAAAGTGGAGTCAAAGAAAATGTTTAAGAAGCAATTCTAATAGTTGCCGTACAAAGTAGGATCTCCTTATGATAATCTCTATCACAAATTTGAAAAATATAAATGTATAATTTGATGTATGCAAGGAACACTTTGTTTGTAAAGTATCCTTATATAAAACTGCTGTATTATTAATTTGTAACCTACAGTCTAAAGAAAATTTTGTTTTGCTTTTTGAAGACAGCTTCAAAACCAGTCTCCTTAACCTTTTCTGCAACCAGACTGTGACCCTCCACCCTCTTTTCTCTTTAAAAATTGAAGAGCCATCACTGTATAAGAGAGCAGCACCAGACAGTGAAGGGAGTGAGAGATGTGAGAAGGATTTTACAGGAAGAACTGACAGGTTTTGGCAACTGTTTAGATGCTAGAATCAAGAATCAGGACGAATGAGGGGTGACTCCAAGGTAAGGCCTATTTTTCTTAAAGTTTCAGGAGAGAAGTCTGCAGAAGGAGCAGGTGAGGGCAGAGTAGTGGGAGATGGTAGATTCCTCAGGCAGTTGACTGTCAGGAAGGGAGACTTTAAGAACTGTCCACATCAAATGGGGCACCACTGCAACCTACAGCTCGAAGAGGGACTCTAATTGGAAGCCAGTGCCCGTGAGGGTCTTCCTGGGTCAACTCTACTTCATCCTATTCCCCATATATGATGGCTAATCTTACATGCCAACTTGATTGGGCCTTGAGGTGTCCAGATATTTGAGCAAGCATTTTTCTGGATTTGTCTGTGAGGGTGTTTCGGGATGAGATTAATATTTGAATTGGTAGACTGAGTAAAGCAGATTGCTCTCCCCAGTGTGGGTGGGTGCCATCCAAATCAGTTGAAGGACTAAATAGAACAAAGAGACTGACCCTCCCACAAGCAAGAGGGAATTCCTCCTACCTGAATGTCTTTGAATTGGGACATCAGTTTTGTTCCTGATATTTGTCCTCAGACTGAAACATTGCCTCTTCTTGGGTCTCAAGTCTGCTGACATTCAGACTGAACTATCCATACCATTGGCTCTCTTGGGTTTCCAGCTTGCTGACTGCAGATCTTGAGACCTCTAACTTCCATAATCGTGTGAGTCATAATTCCTCATAATAAATTTCTTTTTATATTTGGCTCTGTTTCTCTGGAGTACCTGGACTAACACACCACCCATCTCTACTTGTTTCATATCCAACCTCCTCTTTGTCCAGCTGGGTTCCTCTATCTCCAGCTTTAGCATCTCTGTCTACTGATACTCTTGCCCATGGCTTGTGACATCCTCACTGCCCAGACCACTGGTGCTGCCTCTCAGTCAATCTGTCCCTTCCTGGTTGACCTCCTGGTACTGCAATTCCATTTGGGGGATATAAAGATCAGTAAGTCACTCTTGAGGACCTCAGAATTCACCCACTTTACAAAGATTTATTGAGTGCTTACTATTTCCCAGGCTTTGTGTAAATGAACACAAATTTGATATGGTTAAGTCCCAGCCCTCATGACGTTTGATAAAAGAGAAAGATAAACTTACAATAGCAAAGCAATAGGTGACAGAGGCATGCTGGGGAAATGTCAGGACCAAGTGGGGAGCTGGAAGGAGATGTGGAAGACTTCACAGTGGGGAGAACACGCTTAAGGCCCAAGTGAGCGACAGCCTCCCAGACAGGGAAGACAGCATGTGACAGAGGTGTCACCATGCCCAGTGCATTCTGCTGCTGTGGCTGCAGGTAGGGAGAGTATGTGTAATTAAATGGATAAATGAAGCCCAAAATGCAACCTACAATTAACTGGCACAATTGACTTAACCTCTCTGAGCCTCCCTCTGCTTCTCTGTAAAATGGAGATTACCCCATGGGATTGTTACAAGGATTAAACGAGATAATGAATAAAAGGTGCTTAACACAATGCCAGGCGCAGTAAGTGCTCAATAGCTCTTGTTATCTAGTGGGGCACAGGCCAGGATTAGACTGGCATTTCACGAAGACCACAGTGGTGTGCCAGAGTAGATTGTATGAACCAGGAAGTCCAGAGAGGGGCCAATTATAGTGGTCTAGGCCAGAGACAATGAAGCCAGAGTGGGCAGTGGTAGTGAGCATAAATCTCTAGTTAGTCTAAATAGTGTTTCTTCAAACAAGGAAGAAAAATCTCTCATATTAAGCTGGCATAATAAATTGTAAATTAAATGCTATAAAACAGCAGCAGTAAACAGTAAGCTAGAAAAATGCTTAGTTTATGGAATTAGTCATGAAGAATTTGGCATCTCCCTTCATTCTGGAGGGTGGGAAAGCTTCCCTGAATGCACTATGCATAGCACTTTTCCATTGCTTTCTATCGTGCTGTGGCCATTTGTCAAGGAGGCTCAACACTGAATCATACATAACAAGTATTGATTATTAATTGAATATTTACTACATGCAAAGCATTAGTAAAAATGTCACACTCTTTAGTACAAGATCCAAGTTCGTTCAAAAAGATTGTTCTTGTGCTAAAGAACAAACCCTGTAAACACTGAAAGGACATATAATTTTTTGATTTGAAGATGTAAAGGCAACTGAATTTACAAACGACTGTAAATTCAACCACTGCTTCTTTAAAAATGGTATAATATTCAAAACAAACGAAGAACTCTAAATTTTCTCACAGAATTTATCCAGGTCCCTAAACCATCCAATATGGTTCTGTGGTGCTCCACTGGAATGTTTTGGCAGGAGAAACAAAGACAAACTCTAGAGCCGTCTGTTTCCTTCAGGATGGTTTGTTCTTATGAGCACATATGAATTCAAATGTTTGCCAGGGCTTTCTGAAGTTCACGTAATAGGATGTTGAGTGGTACATTAAACAATGCCTTTTCTTATGAGTTAATTTCAAAGGGAATGTGATAGCGTGGTCTTTGTCAATTTTTAGGCATATAAAATGAATACATAAGTTCTGTGATGTGGAGAGGGTTTCCTTTTTTCTAAATGAAAGTGGGAGGAAAACAGAACCAGACTCCCTCCCATACCTGGCCAGAAGGATCCCTTCTATAGGCGTCAGATTAGAAGCTCACACATTTTGGGGACCTTATGTGTTATATTCAAGTTTCCACATCTAGATCCAAGTAGATCCCAATGTACTGCCACAGCTTCCTACCAGGGGTTTGGGAGAGTTTGTGTATTAGTTATAAGCAAAGGATGCAGCAATTTTCATCTTGTTTTTAATGTAAAAGGGGAAAAAACCCAGGCAGGATATGAGAAACATAGAACGAACAGTTGCCAAGAGTGCTCAGTGCCCCAGTACGCCCCTGTGCTGATCGTGTATGTTGATGCTACCTCATTCTGAGATCAACCATCAGCAGCAGTTGCCCATCCCTCTTTTAGCACGGGCCACAGAACATTTATCTTCACTCTAAGATCCTGAGGCCGCTCTGCCCCGTTCTCACATTTGGTATCAACGGTTGCAAACTTCTGCCATATTTTGCCTGGCTTAAATAGTATTTTTACACATTTGCGTCAACATTTTAAAACTGGGAAACTTCACACCAAAATCTTAATATTTCACTTCGCTTGTCAGATAAGAAGATTCTCCCATGGCAATAACAGCTGAAGGGGCAGCCCCCTTGAGATGTGGTGGCTAGAGCTCCTCCACTTCCGATGACACTGAGATGGCAGGTCAGTCCCCATTTCTCTTGCCGGGACACTGCTGTGTTTCTTACAGCAGAGAGACATTTCTCTGTGCTTCTCTCTCTCTCTAAGGTGGGGAAGTGAAACACACACACGCACACACGCACACACCCCCCAAACCACAGTCAGCAGCACTCTCCAGAAAAATCCAGCCTCCTTCACGCATTAGATGTCTTCACCGGTCCTTATATGCTTCTGAGTTTGCTGCCTTCAACAGCCTTTCACAGGTTCCAGCTGCAAGACTAGTCCTGGGTTCTAATGTCTACTCTGCCCCAAACTGGTGGTGTGACCTTGAGCAAGTCACTCCACAGTCAACCCTAGTTCCTTCCTCTGTAAGGTGAGGCAGCTGGTCTCCACCCTTCAACTCTGAAACAGAGTTGGAGCTTGGCTGGCCCAGGCAGGACCAGCCTTCTTCTCCCTCTGGCCTCTTCCATAAAAGCCTCCCAGGGTTAGGCAGGCACTTCAGTCCCAAGCTGGGGATGCTGACTGAGGAAGGAGAAAGCAGAGAAGGATGGGAAATGAGAGGAGGGGAAAAGCAACCCAAGGAGGAACTCAATCCAGAGATGAGCAGAGGGATGAGAAGGGGAAAGACGGTCAAAAACTTCTCATTCCAAACATCCACGAATGAGGGGAGCCTGGGGGGCTCAGTCAGTTCAACAGCGGACTCTTGGTTTCAGCTCAGGTCTCCATCTCAGGGTCAAGAAAGGAGCCCAGACGGCTCCGCGCTGAGCGCTAAATGGGCCTGTCCTTCCCCCTCGCCCTCTGCTCCTGCCCCTGCTTGCACGTGCACCTTCGTGAGCACACTCTCTCTCAAACAAATAAATAAATACATAAATACATAAGTAAATAAAACCTTTAAAAAGAAACACCCAGGAATGAAATAACATGATCGAAATCTTTTTAGACTTAAAATGAAATTACATTAAATTTTAAAAGTCCTAAATATTAAGGATAAGAAAACTGGAAAATTCTGAAAACTAAAAAAAGTAAGAAAAAAGCATTAACTATAACCATACCACTTAAGGTCAAGGACTCCGCAACGCTAGGCATACCTCTTCCTAACTTTTGTTCTTGCATTCTTTTTATAGTTGATATTATATGAAAACCTCATTTAATTTGAAAACAACAAAAGTCATAGAGTAAAACAGTCAGAACTGTCTTACTAAACTTAAAACTAGATATACCAGTATACTTTTGTTTTACTTATGTTTTTTTTAAATAGGCAGTACTTCCAGCAAAATGCAAAACAAACAAACAAAAAGCCTGAAAAAAATCTTTCATTTTCCATTACCTTTTCAATTTACTAGTGTAGTTTAAGGGTTTTGACATCATTACTCTGACATATGGGCTTTATTATAAAAGGGTTTAAAATAAGACCAATTTGCAGAGTCTTAATAAAGGAATAACTTTCTGCATTCTCACTTTCAGGTCTGAACAGCATTTTCCTACGATCTTTTTTCTTTTCTTTTCTTTTTTTTAAGTGGGCTTTCCTTTGGCCGGGGTTGGGGTGTCATTTCAAAGGTCAAGCATTCCTTATGTCTATTATTTCATTTCAATCAAGAGCTATAAAGTGTTGGTGATAAAATCCTCTTAAAATTGATGATTCCAGTTTTTATGACATAGCCATTATAACCTAGATGGTTATAATTCAGTTTTGGATAATCTCTTTTGATGCACAAAGGAAAGGTAAGAAGATGTGATTAAAAATGTTTGTAAAAGTGAAAGAATAACCTCATTGCTCAGAGAAGCTGGGAAAGAGCCTCTCTCTACCTCTGCTTGCCGTTAAGGGTGCTCAGAGAATGAACGCCCCAGCTACAAAGCCCAGGATAGGAGAGGCTGCCCCTGCCCAAGCCAGGACACTTGTCTGCAGGTCAGTTTACCTGATGTGCAGACGATCTCCAACCTTATCAGAATGCAGCTACCTGGCTTCTTCTATTTCGGCCTTCTTGATACCCTAGCCGGCCTTTCTTGTCCTTTCTTTCTTTTTCTTTCTTCTTTTCTAACGGAGAATGTCTAAAGCCTGGGGCAAGCTTCTGGGTGTCCTCAAGACTTACATGCCATTGCTTAAAGAGGTTAAGATCCCCCTGGCTGCAGGAAAAGGATAAGGTAATCACTCATCCTTTGGAGAGGCTTCTCCTGGTCCTTTACCAAAACAAGGTCTGAGAAACGAGGACTGCATTCAACAGTTTAGAGAAACTCGACCATGCAAAGCCAAAGATTAGTATTAGATTTTTAGGTTAGAGAAAGTTTTCGTTGTAATAATTTATCTTGGAAAACAAGAGTTTATTTTTCATTTATCAAGAGCTTAACATTTCTCTCTTCAGAAAAATGCTTTGAGGGACACACTATACTCAAGAAAACACTCGCTAACAACATATTTTGGTTTATCAGTTCAAGCTAAAAACTCTTAGAGATAAAAAAACCATTTCCAGCACGGGGCAGGAGGGGTGTCTGTTGGAACTGGCTGTCCCCAGAACAGAGGATTTAGCCTCCTTTGCAGGTCCAGTAATCGCTTTAGCCCCTGCAAGGGGAAGGTTGCCCGTGAGAGGTGTTTTAAAATAACAGTAACAGGGATCTCCACGATGGGCACTCGGCTGCCAGGAGGAGCCTCAGTCTATACTTCAGTGGAAGCCACCTGACGTTTAATATTTGGAAACTCAGAGCAGAGAGCACTGGAGAAAAGGTGATTCAAGAGTTGTACTGAGGATCATTTAAAAATTTTGTTTTAGTTACGCTTATCAGGAAAAGAAGAAAAAGAGAAGGGGATGGGGAGAAGTAGCAGAAGGAACACCCTTCTTACTAAGTGTGGTCAGAAAGTAAGATACACTTAAAATATTTTTATCCTAATGAAATAAAAATTTAGCTCTTCAAGGCCTAAATGTCACTCCCCTACCAAAGTCTCAAATTATATGCGGGTTGACTCAAGGTTCAGATGATGAAGTTCCGGTTCCCACCTGGTTCAACCAAAAGATGGTTACTTTATCCAGGATTCTCTCTTTCAGAATTAGGCATGCTGAATCCTTTTTGATTTTATCGTGTTTACTCAAATTTTAAATGAAACACTTTTTGCTAGTGAAACTCACTACGGGCGATTGAAATGTTGGTGGGAGGCAAAAAGCTATGTGCAAAGACATCTGAAAATGAAACACTCCCAGCACATAATCCCTTCCTCTGCATTGCAAGGTTTTCAAATAAATGAAAAAAAGGAAAAATGCATACGAGACCTTGCCGAGGAGAAGAAGGTATGTGCATAGGGATCTCCTCCCTGTGAAGTGCTGACATTTGACACCACTGAACCTTGTGTGCAGCTGGTGTTGGACGCTGAATTCTCTCCCACCTTGTTCTTGGCCTCTCACTCATCCCCATGGCCTAGTGCCCCAGCGCCTTCAGGGCCTCTCCCACCGTAGAGGTTGCAAGCAGGGCAGAGGCTGAGCTGGCCTCCTTGCCAGGGTTCCATTGGTGTTCAGTGAGAAGCGATTGGAAGGCAGGTCACCAATGACTTCCAGAGAGGCCGCTTACTGACTCGCTGGCGATTTTTCTGTTGGTGTGTGACAAGCTTCTGAGAGTTTGTAAATAGCTGCAATTAATTCAGGTCCGGCCACGGTGCGCTGGGAGAGTTCCTTGAGTGAGGGAAGGGCACCGAAGATGTTGTTGTGCCTTCTGTGGTACGGTAGCTATGGCAGCACCAGGGTGTGGTGAGAGATTAGGCCGCCACAGAGCCATTGTGCGGGGCCAGAGAGAATTAGCCTTTGATGTACACTGGGGTCTCCATTGTTTTCTTTCCTTTGATACATTTAAACTTAAGGTTCCGTGTTAATCTCCAATTAATTCTGAGATCAAGATTCTATTTTAGCTCCTTGAATGAGTGATATTGGAATGCTTTAAGGGAAGTGAAGCCAGAATAAAGTATTTTCTAATTACATTAAATACTTTGTGGGCATGGTTATTAGGCATTGCTGTGTTAAGTGTGGGATTTTTAGATCAGAATGTTATTTAAAGTCGGAAGTCATTTCAAGTCAGAAATGGAGCACTTAGGACAATAAGGCTCCACACTTATTTTTTTAAAGATTTTATTTATTTATTTGAGAGAGAGAGAATGAGAGAGAGCACGAGAGGGAAGAGGGTCAGAGGGAGAAGCAGACTCCCCGCTGAGCAGGGAGCCCGATGTGGGACTCGATCCCGGGACTCCAGGATCATGACCTGAGCCGAAGGCAAGTTGCTTAACCAACTGAGCCACCCAGGCACCCAAGACTCCACACTTAAATGTCTGTACAAAAAATAAAAAATAAAAAATAAGAGGAAGGCTAGAAACTTCTATCAAAAGTGAAAGTTCAACTTCATAAGAAAATAGAGAATCATGAGTTGTGCAATTTAAGGGGATTAAATATGAAGTATGAAAACTCAGGCCAGAAGAGGTGAGATGCCCACCAGATGGGCACATGAAGCTGGGAGGAGAAAAGGAAGGAAGCCTGTAGCTGACTAGAGCTCTTTCTAAGCTGCAATCTGCAGGGAAAATCAACCTCTCCCCACGTGGGGCTTCGTACAGGCCCTGAGAGAGGGCCAAAGGACAGCTGACCTGCTGTCATTTGTAGGACAGTCATGATTTTCGGTACTGTGACCCTTTACCTTCATAAATACAGGACCACTTGTTAGATCATGGGTCTGAGCTGTAGTTTGGAGGGGAAAAAAGTCTGTCACCATTTCCATGGAAACCAACCTGATATTTCAGTCCTTCTACTCTATTCTGAGAAAAGAGTGAACTTGCATTTTTTAGGCATCATTTTCTATTTCCTGTCATGTGTCCTGGAAGTTGGGTGAAAGCAGGTAATTTCCTGCTTCTCCCTTCCACCCCTAATTAGGGGCCTGAGTCCCAAGTGATAACATCTTGAAGGGTACTTTACCATTACCAGTGGGCGGGGCCACAGAGTGGGGTGGGGAGCACTCAACTGCACAGGTTCTGAGGGGGCCTGCACCCGTTTTACTGGTTGCTAAATATTTTCAATATTACCTGACACAAAAACTTCATTTTATGAGACTCCTGGTCACCCAGGGAAGACAACTGTGGATCAGTGAAACACACTAAGTTTGACATAATCAAGAGATTTGGGTTCGAGTGCCATCTCTGCCAAGAGAAAATGAGACACTAGGTGTGAACACCTAGAGTAAGTAGGTGGGCTCATTTCAGGTGGGACTGTGTATGGTGACCCACTCTAAAATACAGCCTTGCTTCTGACATTAACGTGGAAGGGAAGCACACTGGAACATCCCAGATAAGGTCAACCAGGCTGCCACTAAGGCCTCATTGATCTTATCGACTCAATGCTAAGACGCAGGGTAGCCTTATCAGACCTTAACAAGTATCCACAAAGGGCGCCAGGGTGGCGCAGTCGGTTAAGCACCTGACTCTTGGTTTCAGCTCAGGTTGTGATGTGAGGGTCCTGAGATCGAGCCCCATGTTGGCTCCACACTCAGTATGGAGCCTGTTTGAAACTCTCTCTCCCTCTCCCTCTGGCCTTCCCCCTCCTGTTCTCTCTCTCTCTCTAAAATAAATAAATAAATCTTTAAAAAAAGGAATCCACAAGTCCTCAGAAAATCATTACTCAAAGTGTGATTCATTTGGGGTGGCCTTTTATTGATTTGTCTGCCAAAAGCAGATTCTTCGACTCTGCCCCAGACCTGCTGAGTCAGAATTTCAAAAGGTTCAGGGCCCAGGAATTTTGTTTTTAAACACTCCGCAGGAGATTTTGACAGATGAATGTGAAGGTAAGAACTACTAGTTCGGTAGCCAAACACTGAAACACTCAGCACTGGTGACATTCTCTACAAAACAGAAGCCAGTTTCTGGATGCCCACACTACCGGCCACTGCTCAAGGGCTCTATGGATGCAGTTTCTGAAATGATTACCAGAAAAATGTGCGTGTGCACATGCGTGTGGGTCTGCGTGTTTAGGAGTTCATGGGGTTGTTTGAGAGAGACTGAGCGTGTGTGTTTGAGAGAGCGTGTGTGCAAGCAGTGTGTGCTTCCGCAGCAGAACAAACAATCCTCTCAGGCCAGTCCCTCTGGATTCATGGCAATATCACTAATTGCATCTGGTTTCCATGACTTTGCCCAGGCTTCCAAAGAACGAAGCTAGACATACTCTTGCCAACTTTGACCCCTACGAACTTAATGAACTTCTGACGAGGGCATCACAGTAGAGTCTGTCGAAAAGTTTCCTTTAGCTCACCCTGATTTGCACAAGTAAAGTTGCACTGCCCGCAGTTTTATAAAAAAGCTTCTCAGGGATCTCTGAGCCTGATATAGACTACAATCTGGGCGGCCAAAATTCCTAAAGTTAGCACGCTTCCCAGTCCATATTTTGTAAAGGATTATTTGTCCCCACCTGGCTTCAGTAGGCTCACTTGTGCTCAAACGTGCTTGCGGTGTTGGATGTCTTTCATTCAGATGCACAGAAGGAGAGCGACAGTCCTGCTTCTGCTCTTCTGCCATGACCAATGGCAGCAAAGCCCCGTTTTTCTTCTAGCTGTCTCTTTTCTCCTGAGTGGGCCAGTCTTTGCATTTCAGGTCAGTTCAGTTCAATTTAACAAACATTTATTGAGGACCAGCTAAGTCCTAGGTACTATCCTAGGTGCTTTTTATTTGTGTTTGCAGCTAGGGTGGGGAGGGTCCCGGCGACAGATGAGCAAGACCCTATTCGTGCCCTCAGAGTTCCAGCCATGGGCGGCCCATGAGACAGCCACACAAGGAACTATCCACTCCTCCAAAAGTAATGAATGCTAAACTAGTAGTTTACCCAAAGCTTGGAAAGAGGAAAAATTGTCATCTTAGGAAGTTCATGAAAGTGCAATTGATCAGGGTCTGGAAGGAAGCTAAATGTTTTGAGCCTCATTTCTTTGGGTCTTGAACCACCCCCATAAATGTTTTTAATTCTGTGATAGTGCTGGACATATAGCCATAACCAGACATGTACTGAACACTGATTACTATTTATATATACATACATGTGTATATATATATATATATATATATATATATATATGTATGTTCATTTAGTCCTCACAATAGTCTTGTGTAATAATAAACACTGTTATTATCCACATTTCTGAGGTAAGGAAATTAAGGCAAAGAGAGAGAAAGCAAAAGAACCCGGAGGCCACACAGCCAGTAGGCAGCAGAAGCAGGTTTTGGTCCCGGGCTGTCTAACTTCAGAGGTGGAAAGCTTAAACAGCATGCTGAAATGTACACACATTTATATTTTATGCCACCAACACGCTACCCTTTACTTTTTCGGCCTACGTAAATATTCTTCTATGCAGTTTAGTATCCTTCTTATTTTCCTTCAATACTTCTATCGTCTGGTGAGAAGAATGAGTATAGATTTTTTAAATGATTCGTTTTTGCCTTTAATCCCAATATTTTATGGGAAGTCACAGAAGTCCCAACCTGAAGAATGCATGTCTAAAGGGAGTTTCTCCTCCTTGCTGCTGGTGTCCTGTCCCAGGGCCCACTGCATTCGAGTCACATGAGAAGGCCCACTGAAGAGGGCAAGGCTGTGAATTTTTAAACCCAGACCTACATTAGTGAAGATACTATAAATGTGTGTCCAAATGATTCTGCCTAAATATGACCGCTGCCCAACTCCTGCCAAACACTCCTCGGGCGTTCTGAATGCTCTAAATTTCTGCCCAAGGAAGGTGAGAGCTTCTCATTCAGATCCCCTCAGACCTTTGTGTTCTTAGACCCTCAGAAGTGCCACATGAACAGCCAGGAAGCAAGCACCCACAGCGGAAGTGGCACATCCCGGGAACTGAGAGCCTCAGGAATCACACGAAACAGGAGTCAAGTCCTGGCCGGCTGTGTGCCTGCTGAGTCTCTCTGCACCTCAGTTGACAGCTCTGTGAAACAGAGACTATCTCCCTGACAAGGTTTTTTGTGAGGGACTGAATGAAATAACGTTTACAAAATGCTTAGTATAGTGCCTGTCTTGTAGTAAAGAAACACTACTGCTAATTTTTAGGATTGGATTATAATGGGGAAGGCAGAGTATGAGATACTTTGAGGGTTGAAGGGAAGAGATCAAGAACAAACAGCTCAGAATTGAGTGTTCTGCTGCACCTGTGCTATGTCCTTTGACTCTGGCCGCCTCTGGTCCAAGGAAATCACAGCATTTATCAAAGCAGAACAGTGAGAGGAAGAAAAGCTGGGCAATAGTGCTGGGAACAATACCACAGGGGCCCCAAATGTTCTCCATACACGGTTCTGCCGCCCCGGTGCCCACCCACACTCACACCACCACCCTTGCTTGAACTTCGTCCCCACATCCCATGGCGTGCCTTCTCTGGCGGCCTGAGGGCTTGGTCCCGGCTTCCATCTCACCGGCCGGCCATGCCCACTTCCCTTACACCACACCCATCCCAGCTTCACACAGACGTGCTTTCAATTTCCCTTGAGACTTCCTCCCCGACCCATGGGTTACTCAGAAGTGTGTTGTTTAATTTCCAAATATCTTTCTATTGTAGATTGCTAGTTGAATTCCACTGTGGTCTGAGAACATATTCTGTGTGATTTCTAGTCTTTTAACTTTATTAAGGTTTGCTTTATGGCTCAGGGTATGGTGGAATGTTCCATGCGCACTAGAGAATATGTGTTCCACTGTTGTTCGATGCAGTGGTCTATAAAAGTCAACAAGGTCCAGCTGCTGGTTAGTGCTGTTTAGGTCATCTAAATCCTTATTCGTTTTGGGGCGCCTCGGTGGCTCAGTCAGTTAAGCGTCTGACTCTTGATTTCAGCTCAGGTCATGATCTCAGGGTTGTGAGACTGAGCCCTGCATCGGTAGTCTGCTTGAGATTCTCTCTCTCCCTCTCCCTTTGTTCTTCCCCCGACTCTCTCTCTAAAATTAATAAATAAATCTTTAAATCCTTATTAATTTTCTGTTACATCAGTTACTTAGAGAGGGGTGTTAAATCTGCAGTTATAACTGCATATTTGTGTATTTATTTATTTACTTCTATTGGTTTTTGCCTCGTGCATTTCAAAGCTCTACTATTCGATGCATACACATTTAGGATTATGACTTCTTGGAAAATTGACTTCTTTATTACTATGAAATGTCCCTCTTTATCCCTGATAATCTTTGTGATCTTGCAGTCTATTTTGTCTGAAATTAGTATAGTTACTCCAGCTTTCCTTTAGATAACATTTTCATGATATATTTTTCTCCATTTTTTTACACTTAGTCTTCACATTTAAAGTGGGTTTGTTATAGATGGCATGTAATTGGGTCTTGCTATTTTACTTGTCTAAATCTTTGACTTTTGGGGCACCTGGGTAGCTTAGTTGGTTAAGTGCCTGTCTTCAGCTCAGGTCATGATCTCAGGGTCCTGGGATGGAGCCCCGCATCGGGCTCCCTGCTCAGTGGGGAGCCTGTTTCTCCCTCACCCCCTTGCTCGTGCTCTCTTTCTCACTTGCTATCTCTCTCTCTCAAATAAATAAATAACATAAAAAAATAAAACAAATCTCTGTCTTTTAACTGGTATGTTTAGATCATTCACATTTAAAGTGATCGTTGGTATCATCACATTGAATTCTACCATCCTGCTAGCTGTTTTCTCTCTATGGTAGTAGTTCTTAGTTTCTATGTCCTCCTTCTCTGCCATCTCTGGGTTTAATTGAGCATTTTTATTTTTTCATTTTATCTCTTATATTGACTTATTACTTATGCCTTTTTTTAAAACTTAAGTGACTAAGAGTTCTAATTACTTTTCAGTGATAAAGAGTTTGATCATTTTGTATTTCCTAAGAATGGGTTCAGAGAAAGCTATAGTTTTGTTTCTTGCTGAGATGGTCCTTGAACTATTTTGGTTAAAATGGCTAGAATTTAAATAGAATATTGCAGTATGGAATATAATTTCATTTGATTAGAATGTTTAAATATGTATTTCATTTGTAACCAATGAACGCATACTTTTTTTTTTAAACATAGGAAGATTAAATCTGGATAAACAAAAATACTGTTCTGTACAAAAAGGAAAATACAGTGAAGTTTTAACTTGTTCAATTTAATTCTTCTGAGAAAACATGGCCAGAAATTATTGAATTTTGCTCATTGGGAAAATCCTGGAGAAATTTTCCCTTCTAGGGAAGCAGTTCTTATTTTTGTTTTGGGACCATAGCCCCTTTGAGAACTTGATGAACAACACCCTAGAAAAACACATATGCTCATCTGCACAACAAATTTTGCATATAATTTCAGAGAATTCACTGAATCCTTTAAGAGTCTCTAGATTCCTGGTGAGGAACACCTGCCCTAGAGTAAGTAGTGAATGTTGTCAACAAGTATTTTGATGTAACCATATATCTTGGTATGTAGGCCAAATAGCAGAAGTATCAGGTTTGACTTGAGCTTCTTGAGCAGGGCAACAGAAACTCTTGTCCTCTTAAACTTTTTGTTAAAGCAGCCCCACATCCAGGTCATATCCAGGTCTGGCTCTTAAATTTGTCACCTGCCCAGTCCTATACTTTAATACGACAGCACTGCAGCCTCTACAATGGCAAAGGAAGCTTAGATGGTGAGAGCCAGCTGGATAGTCTAAATGCCCAGCATACTCAGAATATGTTATCTCCTTTTATGCCATAAGGGAGGATTCTCCCAGGTGCAATGATTGCTTAAATTGTGGTTATAAACACCAAGACAAATCTGTCCATGAGCAAATTTTCACACTAACATCAAAACTATCTTCAGTAGAGAGAGAGTGAGAGAGAATGTTTTAAGCAACAACTGCTTGTATTTTAAAAATAGTCTCCCATTTATACTTAAAAACTCAGGCACAAAGTGTTTAATGGCCATGAGTCCTGAAAATTCCACCAACTACTTCTCCCTTATTCTTCTGCCAGGTTCTGAAATCTTCCTCCAACTATGATACCCTCTTGAGTCAATCAAAACAGTGATTTGACTCCTCTCAGTAACATTTTTATAAGCAAATAACACCACTAACTTTATCCATTCCTCTGCAAATGCACTTCCCATGGGCTTGTATTTCATTTTTTCCTTTCATGCGTTTGTCTCTTTTAATGATTCAGTAAAATCCATATCTTCAAGATATTTACGTCATCTGCAAAGGAATCCCACTTTTTCTCCAATTGACATATGCCAAATAGAGATGTTGGATCATATTTTTCAATATTAATATGTTTACTTTCCAAATAGTAAAAATAATGGAGTATTTACATTAACCAGATTGAATGGAACCCTTTGGAAACAACCATTAATGAGCTGGTTGACCTGTAGCCCAGAAGCTCACTCTGGCAGTGAAGAAACTGCCTTGGATTTGGGAGGGTTATTCCTGCATTCTACCTGAGACTCATATGACTTGTCATGCTTGGGTCTGTTCCTTTAGCAAGTTGGAATTCTACTATCCTTAAATTTTCCATATCCTTGGACAAAATGTTATATATACATATTGCTGTTCATCTTGCATATAGGTGAATGGAAACAAAACAAGTAATGTTTACAATGAAAAAAAAACCCTCTTTTCCAAATTTCCTGAATAAAAATGTTTGAGAAAACATGATTTCCAGAATATGTTAAAGGAACACTAAAGGAACAAAAAGGCATCCCTTTTTGCATGTTTGTGTCTTTTCAGTGCTCTCTGAAATAATCAGAATGTCAGGACTTTGGCATTTCTAAAGGTACTCTAACCAGATAGTTTTAATTCCTCTTTATTCTTTGTAATAGTTTACACTCTACAAAAGATAAGCTTCTCTTTGGCTATCAGCTTTTCTTTTCCGCTTGATAAACAATGATACTTTTTAATGTGTTCCCAAAGAAGTTAAAATGAACTCAGATCAATTTCAGTGACTTCCTTATTTACACGTCATCCTCATGATATCCTTAAAACTACCATCCAACACAGCTCACCTATTCACCTCTGCCTCCTCCTCTGTCTTGAGCATCTTCTCTCTGAACAGTAGCCCTTTTTCAATTGCTTGGCAACCTTAGCAAGACTCATTTTCACTTAGCACTAAGGAAAAAAAAATACATTCCTGGTTTGATTCTGTTGTTCGAAATAAAATCAGAACTACAAAGCAAACACACAAATAAAAATTGGTGCATGATTTTCTCCTTCAGTTCTTCACCCTAAAATGAGGTGTTGCACAAAATTTCTGATGTTCCAAGTTTTCCAAGATTATAGTGTTGTCTAGTACACTGGATCACCTAATGGACCACCTAATATACTGACTTTAGGGTAGAGCATGTCACTCGGGAAATATTAGCCACTCTTGTTTTAGCCAGCATTAACCTCTGACCACCACGTACTGTTTGCTACTCTAACACATCGTAAGTGCCTGGTGTGCTCATCGAGAGTCACTTGTTTAATAGTTCTGCCAACTGCTGTAAGTTCAAAGAAAGCTATTCTTTTCCTACAGCACCACCACAAAGCCCCTCACTTCTTGCATTTTCAAGAATCAGAGTGTAAAGGGCAATAGAAGGGAAGAAAGGAGGAAGACATACTTATGAAGATAGAATTTGAAGAGGTAGCAAGATTAAGATCTTAGCGGAGGTGAAATAATCTTTTGTGGATGAGTGAAGAACAAAGGTCAGAAGGGGAAAATCTGCCCATTTTCCACCCTCTTACAATTTGGGAGTTGGGTGGAAGAATTTTCATCATGTGCCTCAGAAATTAAAAAGGTCTTTGTCATAGAGAAGCTTAAATTTTTTTAATGTTATCAAGTGTATCCATCTTTTCTTCCTTTCATGGCTTCTGGGCTTGTGTTCTGTTTAGAAAGTCTGGGCTCATTTCATTCATTCCATGATTATAAACAAATTTAATCATATTTTATTCTAGTAGCTTAATTTTTAATATTTCAATGTTTGATCCAGGTTTAATTTAGTTTGTGAAAATTGGAAAATTTATCTTTATTAATGTAATTTCATTTCAGGGCAAATTCCATGCAGCTCACACTTGGATCAATCAATCATTGACTGTTTACTAACAACTTACTCTGAGCCAAGCCAGTGAGGGATCCAAAAGAAATATAAGACATGGTGGTTGATTTTAAACAATCTAGATTTAAACAATCTAGAAATGAGACATTTCTAGAACCAGAGAGCATATAATTAAGTACTAAATACTGAGATAGTGCCTACAATTGGTGTGGGACCTCAGAGGAAGGAGCAATCTACCTAGGCTGCAGTTGTTAGGGGAGACGTTGTAGACAAGATGGGGCTAGAGTTGTCTATGTACTTCCCCAAATGCTAAAACAGAAAGCTCTCGGGGCGCCTGGGTGGCTCAGTCGGTTAAGCATCTGCCTTCGGCTCAGATCATGATCCCAGGGTCCTGGGATCAAGCCCCGCATCGGGCTCCCTCCTCCGTGGGAAGCCTGCTTCTCCCTCTCCCACTCGCCCTGCTTGTGTTCCTGCTCTTGCTGTGTCTCTCTGTCAAATAAATAAATAAATAATCTTAAAAAAGAAAACCAGAAAGCTCTCTGTGCACACGTGTGTGCATGTGTGTGCATGCATGTGTGCAGCTTAGGTGGACACCCAGTTTTCACAAAACTACTCAGCTGTTGGGAAAATATACCTGCCACAGACTAAATAGGACTGAGGTGCTTACTTGCAGATTTGAGACAGGGTTCTAGAGCTAGAAGGAAGTCGCAGAGTGGCAAGGGTAGTGGTGGGAATTCTCTGCCCAAGGGAGGGATGTTGGCCTGGGTGTCTTACCTTCTACTCACCACGCAAGCATCTACGAGACCCTGCTGCCCCCTGCCCACCCCCCAGGTTTTTGCCCACGCTGCTTCTTCCAGAGAGTTCTGCCAAGTGCGGGTGGGCATCCTCTGGAGGGTCTCTGTCCTTGAGCATCTGTCTGCTGCTTCCTTTCTCCCACTCCTTGAAAGAGTCACCACCCTGCTAACTCTTGATCAGCCCAACGCACCCTCAGGTAAGTGAAGCACAGCGAACAACACCTGAGGACACTACTTCTACAAGTCTCTGATGGCTCCTGGGAGTAAAGTTTGGTTCAGACTTTGGAAAGGGCGGAAGAGACAAGGATAGCTATGTCAATATATTTATATCAATAGGTATGCCAATATAATTTAAAAGTCTTATGTTGTGGGGCACCTGTGTGGCTCAGTCAGTTGAGTGTCCGACCCTTGGTTTCGGCTCAGGTCATGAACCCAGGGTGGTGAGATCGAGCCTGTGAGGGCTCCACACTCAGCAGGGAGTCTGCTTGAGATTCTCTCCCTCTCCTTCTGCCCCTCCCCCTGCCCATGAGTGTGTGCTCTCTCTCTCAAATAAATAAATACGTCTAAAAAAAAAAGTCTTATTTTTTTACATACCCTTTGATCCAACCACTTAGCTTCCAGGAATTTCCCATTTATTTACTTAATAAAAACATATTGCTTACTGTATGTCAGTCAGGTACTGTTTTAGTGCTTAAAAAAATTAACTCATTTAATCTTCAGAACAATCTTTTGAGCTATGACTATTATTTTACAGGTGAGGAAAATGAGACACAGAGAGGTTAAGTAACTTGTCCACGTCCACCAGCTAGTATGTGGCGGCACCAGCATTGAAACTCAAGCTGTCTGACTAGAGTCCCTGGACTTAACTACACAGTTTACTACCTGTGATGGTTAATTTCATGTGTCAGCTTGATGGACCACAGGGTGCCCAGATTAAACATCACTTCTGGGTGTGTCCATGAGGGTTTTTCAGGATAAGATTAGCATTTGAATTGATAGGTACAGAAACTTAGATTGCCCTCCCCAATGTGGAAGGTGGGCATGTACAGTTTGCTGAGGGTAGGCCCCTCAGAGGAAAAGAGCAGAAGTCCGAGGCAGGAGGAATTCTCCCCTCCCCCTGCTTTTTCTTCAGCCTAACTGATCAAGCCGGGACATCCCATCTTTTCCTACTTTTGCACTGAGATTCTGCAACTGGCTCACCGGGCTCTCAGGTCTTCGGACGCTGAGTGAATTACACCACAGGCTTTCCTGGGTGTCCAGCTTACAGATGGTAGATTGTGGGACTTCCCGGCCTCCATAGTTGTGTGAGCCAATTCCTCACAATAAATCTCCTTGGATATACTGTATATATATAAAACCAATAAGAGATATTTATATAACCAATAGGAGACATAGAGTTGACCCTTGAACAACATGGGCTTGGAACTGCACAGGTCCACTTACACGTGAATTTTTTTCTATAAATACAGTACAGTACTGTAAACATTTTTTTCTCCTTTATCATTTTCTTAATAATATTTTCTTTTATCTAGCTTACTTAATTGTAAGAATACAGTATATAGTACATAAAGCATATAAAATACGTGTTAATTGACTGTTATGCTACCGGTAAGGCTTTCAGTCAACAGTAGGCTATTAGTAGTTAAGTTCTGGGGGAGTTAAGATTTTTGACTATATGGGGGTCAGCGGCCCTAAATCTCATGTTTTTCAAGTGGTCAACTGTATATATATCTCCTATTGGTTCTGTTTCTCTGGAGAACCCTAATACACTGCCTAAGCAGTCAGCATGAATGTACACAAAGATTTAGCTATGAGGCTGTTCATTCAACACAAACATATTAATGCCTACTGTATGCCAAGCACAGCCCCTCTTCCCTTTTCAAATGGAGGGTAAAATCTCATCTGTGAGTCACGAAACAAATTTAGTGGATTGTGACCAGAATTCCTTTAAAATGATACAGAAAAGAAAAGAATACAAATTATCAGAAAGTGAGTCCTGTTTCATGACATTTTTTTCACTTACACATGTTTGCACAAGCATATATGCACAGATGAGTGTTGAATCAGAATACCGTGTACTTACTAGGAGTTCGAGTCAGAAAGGCTTAAAAGTCACCGGTCTAGTAGGAAAGAAAAACACCAGATAGGTAATTATAGTTGTGTCAAATTAGTTTTTTAAAATAATTGCAAAAAGTTGTCTGATAACAGGAAGTTATTAAATAGATTATGATATAGACATATAATGGAATTCTCCCTAGAAACTAAAATTATATTGTGGGGAAGTATTTAATGAAATAGAAACATGTGCAAGATATAGAGATAAGGGGGGAAAGACAGATTATAAAACAACATGGAGAATATACATTAAAAATATATATATATATATACACAAACACATGCACATATGTGTATTTGCATAGACAAAGGACTAAAAAGGATAGTCATCAAGATGTTTCTTGATATGAAATCATGCAAAAAAATTCTTTTGTCTATCTGCATTTTCTGCAATTAATGTAATTACTTGATATATCCTTATATAAAATAAGATATATTTTATGTATATGATTATATAATAAGGATTAGTATAAACATAATGAAAATTCTTACAAACAATAAAAATAAAGAATTCTAGCAGACAATAAAAAAAAGACTATAATAAAAAGGACAAACTATCCAAGAAAAGAGTGGGCAAAGGATGGAAACAGATCATTCATGGAAGAGGACATTTTCTTCCCAAATAAACACATCAAGTGATGCTCAACCATACCAGTGATGAGAGAAATGCAAATTAAAACAAAAATAAGATAAAATTATCTCTTTTATCAGTTTTGCAAACTGCTAACCCTGGCCTATGAAAACCACTCTAAGAAAATCCAATATCTGACAACCTGGAGTTTCCGAATGGAAGTAACTGAGTGTCCACCTTACCCAGGAATGGGTACACTGTAAATATCAAACTTGCCCGGGTACTTAATATGTGCTTTTATTTCTGCCTCAAATTCCAGGGACAGAGGTCAGAGGGACTGAAACACTGGCATTGATTAGTAGCCCTACAATATCATGAAATAAATCATTCAGTGAGGTACAAGGCCTTCTCCAAACAAGTACAAAAACTCTAACACAAATAGAAAGATAGTGTTTAGGGGCGCCTGGGTGGCTCAGGCGGTTAAGCTTCTGCTTTCAGCTCAGGTCATGATCTCAGGATCCTGGGATCATCCCACATCAGGCTCCCTGCTCAGCTCCCTCTCCCACTGCCCCTCCCCTTGCTTGTGCTTGCTCTCAAATAAATAAACAAAAAAAAATCTTTTTAAAAAAAGATAGTGTTTATAAACATAATCAATAACTGATAATTTTTTAGTGCTCATTCTATACACACACATGCACACACACACACACAAACCATGTTAATCTCTTTATATATATTATCTCATTTAATCCCTACATCAACTTTATGAGCTTTAGTTACTCCTCTAGCCCCATTTTTACTATAAGACAACTGAGGCTACCACAGGTAAGTGGAGGACATGAGATCTGAGCCCAGATCTCAACACCTCCACGGTGTGCAATCTCAGCCACGTGGGTAATTTCCCACATTGAAACCTGGTGGTTGGTTGTGCATGATGCTAATTTAGGATGTTGTTTTTGAGGTCAGAGGGCTTCAAAGAAAGGTCTGGGGATTACTGGTGATGGATACAGGGTCCCTTAAGTTTCCAGCGACTGTTTCTTAGAGCACACATTTATAAAATGGCCATGACTGGATTTTTTTTTGCTGATGAAAATTTGAGTGTCATCAAACACGATGTGTCTTGTTCTGGCAAGAATTCTTTGTTAATGTGCACAATAACAAGGAAGACTCTATTGTGGTCTTTTTCTATGCTGATGTAATTCAAATAAAAAGACACTGAAATCATTGTCCTACGCTCTTTCTACAGCTTCATAAAATATGGTTATCATCCTATATTTGGCCCAGAGACTTCTTAGTATTATAAATGTAACAAGATAGTCATCAGAATTATGACAATAAGAATAATGATAAAAACAGGGGCGCCTGGCTGGCTCAGTTGATGGAGCCTGTGACTCTTGATCTCAGGTTTGTAGGTTCCAGTCCCATGTTGGGTATAGAGATCAGTTAAAAAAAAAATCTTTTTTTAAAAAAAGAATAATGATAAGAACAATAATTGTATTAATAACACTAATGCTAAGGGAAACTATCGATGATAATCAAGTGTAAAGGCTGTCTATTGGAGGGGCGCCTGCGTGGCTCAGTCGGTTAAGCATCCGACTCCTGGTTTTGCCTCAGGTGATGATCTCAGGGTCCTGGGATCCAGCCCCAAGTCATGCTCCCTGCTCAGGGGGAAGTATGCTTCTCCCTCTCCCTCTGCCCCTCCCCCTTGCTTGTGCACGCTCTCTCTCAAATAAATAAATAAAAATCTTTTTTAAAAAGGGTGCCTATTGGAGAGAGATATTTTGGAATGGACTTTGAACTTTTGGTTTTTTCTTTCATCATTTTTGGGAGATAAGGCCCATCTGGGCAGGACAGAGTGACTAGAAAATATGCATCACTTTTAATGAGACTCAAGACACACTTGGCCATTCTCAATGGTTTCTGACAGTAATGTCATTTAGCACTTGTGTCCTTTAAATATTCCATTTTTGCTATAACTCTTAGTTCCAGTACCGGTGGTGATGGCTGATTGTGCTTTACTCTATAGTTGGCTAATGTCTTTCATGAACACTCATTACTCGGATTGTCTTGTTTGTCCTACCTCTTTTCCCCTTCATCCTGATTTCTTCATTATTTTATTTTATCTATTTATAAACCACCATAAAGAACTTGGGGGATAAGACTGAGATAAATACAAGCACAAAGAGTCAAACAAACTCTCAACCCATAAGGCAGCCTGAATTTGTCCCCACAGACAAAAAGTTCCAGGTCAAATGGCTTAGCTAATGGCTTGTAAGTGGCTTCAGAGTGGGAGTCAGGGACTAAAGTCTCAGGTGCTGATATGATGACAGCAGGCTGCATCTTCATACCCCAGAGAATTGAGCTTGATTATCCCTATGGTCATTACTTCCTACTGCCTTCTCTTCCTAGTATCGTTGTAGTCAATTCTTTTTTTTTTTTTTTTAAGATTTTATTTATTTGAGAGAGAGAGAGCACGAGCAGGGTGAGGGGCAGAGGGACAAGCAGACTCCCCACTGAGCAGGGAGCCTGAAGCAGGGCTCTATCCCAGGACCCCGAGATCATGACCTGAGACGAAGTCAGATGCCCAGCCGCCTGAGCCACCCTGTCGCCCCTGGTTGTAGTCATTTCAATCAAGCCCAATAGAATGGGGTCACTGCAGAAAAGCTGAGGGAGTGGGAAGAGCAGAGCAGAGGACGAATTTAGTTTGTGCTCTGCATAGATAACTCTTTTTAACATAAAATCTCTTTTGCCCCATATTGTTTATTTGGACTTTTGAAAGTAATAACAATACTTTAGTTACGTGTAAAGTTATAACACAGGATATATTTACTTCTAGATTTTAAGCGCACACATGCACAGAAACATAAGGGAATATGCCATCACATCCAGCTGTATTTAAAGATTATCCCAATAATTAGTTCACAACAGGTGATTAAGCGGTTGTTAAATACACTTTAAGTGACTCTACAAGGGCAAATGAAACATTTTAACCAACAACAACATCATAACAGCTAAGTACGTAAATAAAATAAAGTAAAATGAAATTAGATAATTACTAAGACAGATTTCTTCTTCCAAAGTTTCCTCAAACACGCGGCTCCCTGGGGACTACAGGGTTGAGGGGGGACCACAGTTTATGCCAGTCGTTGGTGTTCCCCGGGCTGGAGTCGTGGGTGGCAATACGAAACAGAATGCCAGCTTGTCCAGGATGTGGTTCTGATTCACCATCCTCACAACTGGGCTGGGGCAGAAGGGAACAGTAGGAATCCCCGTAAGAAGAGGGATGTTTTTATATTCTGGGCCGGTGCCTGGCTACGCAGGGAAAGTAGTTAGAGCTAGGAAGCTCCCTTCAACATTGCTGCTGCTTCAACTCCTTTTTTTATCTTTGTACCCTTCCTTCAGAGTTCTAAGAGCTGGAGCTTAACTGCAGAGTTGAGCTAACAGAGAGAGGGAAGGCAAGAGGTTAAACCAAACGGTTAACTGTGTCTCTTCAAAACTGACATTTAATACAGGGTGTAAATCACTAGGGGAGCCTGTTATTCCTTCAGGAATGCAATTACATAGGGTCAAATAAAACATGAAAGAAACCAACAAGTTTTAAAATGTAGCATGTTCTCAAAAGTAGGCAAGAAGGAATGTGAAGCAGTTCAAATATGCTAACACTCCCCGCTGTCCTATAGGAGAGGATTACAAGGAGAGGTTTCTGCTCTTTAATGATTATGCGGTTAAGCACGGGTAGGGAAGCACATCGCCCCATCTGGCTGCTCCCCGCTGGACCCTCAGCTTCCCAGAGCTCCCTGCATTCATTCAAAGCAGGTGTAGGCTCTGCCGTTCAGCCCATTACCATTACAGTCCCATTACCAGCCCTGCCCTCCACTTAACACTTTTCAAAAGTGTTTATATGACAGTACAGAATACACCGCGGGTATTTTTTTCTATTTCACTCGCTCCTACGGGGGAGGGGGGGAACCCCACCAGGAGAATCCTTATTCTGTGACTTCAAGATAGGCAAAAATGAATGTTGGACTCTGTTAAAGGCTTTCTAATATTTATAGCTACTTGTAAATTGTGTAGGTGCTAATTGACGCCATGGGGCAGTGGAAGGTGGGCTTACGTTTATATTTTGGGAAGTGTCTGGTAGAGTTTAGTGCATTTCAAAAATCTGATGCCTTAAAACGGTGGGTTGGCTCACCTTCAGTTTAACATCCTCATGAACCAGGGTGACCAACTTGTCCCAGTTTACCCTGGGCTCTCTTGGCTCTAGCCCTGAAAGTCCCACAGCCCAAGAAACTTCTCGTTCCCCAGCAAACCGGGACGTCTGGCCATCCTATTCCACACACATAGCACACATTCTCTCTTTGCCCCCATGCTCCTAGCCCTGTGTCTATATCCCGGGTGTGTGTACAAACAGGCACACACGTGACAGGCAAGTGGGTTCTGGATCAAACAGAATTTGTAATTAGTAATTTCTTTAGAGTCCTGCTTTTAAGCATATGCAACAGCATGGTAGAAACTGGGTATAGATTGTGTAAGGCGAGAGGGTGGCTGGGAAGGGACCCTGGGATCACTCCTAAACTAATTATAAAAGAATTCAAACAAAACAGACAGGTCAGCTGGGTTCAGATTCCTGTATAATCACTGACTTTTATATACTCACTTCTCCAAGAAAAATACAGTTTCAAATGAGTTGTGACTCAAACTTGATTTTCCTTATCTTGCTTACAAAGTGTATCATACTACAAAGCTGACTTCTCAGAGTCTAATTCCAAAGGGTGCAGATTCTATCTAGTTGGTTGAATCTTGGGAGCTTCCTCTCCCCCGACAACCTCCACTCCACCCCCATCCCATCCCTCACCCCCAGCCAGGCAATGGTGGCCCCGGGCTGGTCCTTTTGAATCCTGCCCAAGGGCCGGCAGCTGCTCAGGTCAAGCTCACTGACTAGCAGACACCTTGGGGGTATGTCTCTGAAGGTGCACAATTTCCTAGTGCCTTGCCACATCGGCAGTTCTGCGTGCTCCCAGGTCTTTCCAGCAAGCCCTTGGTAACTCCACAGGCTGTGTGGCTGCCCCAGCACCTAAGACAGACCATTCTGACTGCAAGCTGAGTTATGAAAGTCTGGGAATCAGCTGAGTTCCTGAGAGCTGACTAACTGAGCAGACCCAAGACCAGAGTAAAACTTAGTTCATCTTACATGTCTAAGTCCTTTGGCTCTTTGGCTTTTTCATTGACTCTTCTCCTGACAGTGCAGTTGGAGATCCAGCTGTCCCAAGAGAATTCATATTGTTCCCCCGCCCCCCGCCCCCTACTCCCTCTCTCTCCCTCCCCATCGCTCTTTCTCTTTGTGGCTATTTTCTTATTCTGTCAAGATATGCCAAACTGATACATTCACCAGAAACAACACAAAGTAAAGCAAAAAGTAATTATAAATAATGTTTTCTCTTCTGACTTATGTAAACCTCTTACCTCAGAGGCTTTCCTTTCCTGGGCTTAGAACTCGTCTGTCCAGATCAGACACGCTATAAGCTTAGTCAAATGCAAAGAAATTGGTGGTAGACAGGACAAATAAAGGCTCGAAGACTAAAGGAACAGACTTGAAAAGTTAGAAAGGTGCATCCCTGAAATTTTCAAATGAACATAAGGTATGCGCTGGGGGGACAGAACCTGGGCTTGGGAGGCAAACAGATCAAGGTTTGAATTCCAGCCCAGGCACTTATTAGCTATGTGATCTTGAACAAGATACTTCACCACTGTAAATTTCAGTTCCTCATCTGTGCCATGGGGATAATTCTAGTTTTAATATGAGGACAGGAAATAACATATGTAAAGCCCTCAATACCATAGTCGATGTTTAATAAGCAGCTTTCACTACCATGGCGATGGATTTCACAGGACAAAGTGACTTCCTCCAACAGCCCACGGTGCCCTCTGTGTTTTGACCGCTGGGCTTCTTCCCTAATGGACATCTCTAGGAACTCTGAGCTCTTAATCTCAGCCCTCCACCCACACTCCCTAACTGGCCTGAGGCAAATCACTTATCTGCCTCAATTACTTCATCTGTACAGAGGAGGATAATAATATTTACCTCCCTCAGAGGAGTGTTGGGAGAATTAATGAATGCTTGCAAAGTACCCTGAGATCTACAGATGAAAGGCAGTGTAGAATTGCAAAGTATTATTATAAATATTAGTGTTATTTTGACACATTTGCATGCATGCATGTGTGAGCAAATTTGCACCTAGAGCACTGGATGAGAGTATGTGACTCTCAAGTATCATCCTATGAGTAATTTATACACAATAAGACAACTGGTCCCAGAAATAAGAATTTGGGTAGCTGGTGTAAAATCAACCATAGCCTATGGTTAAGTGCTTTCTAGAAGACTTTTGGCCAATACCACAGTCCTTCCAGCTTCCTTTAGGGTTAAAACCTATGTGATCCGCTCCCTAAAAGGCAGTAAAGTGTAACTCTCTCAGACTTCTCTATCTGCCAATATGGAGAAACAATTTGAGCCTAGAAGAGTTTGTTCCAGAGCTAACTGTATCCACTTGCAAAACACACAGTCATAAAATCAGATTGCAAAGAAACACCTCTTTCAGCCCACCTCGCAGCCCCGTTCTCCCTCTCCCACATCAGTAGTGCCAAGTTCCAGCTCTCGATGCTCCTCTCCTCTTCCCATTAAGGCCCTGCTTCCTCCCACTTGTCCTCGCTCCCCACCGACTAGATTCCCTCCCCTTAAGTGGTGTGAGGTAACATTACAACACTATCCACCATAATCTCCCATCACGTAACTCCCCAGAGACCACTTCTGAGACCTGCGCTTTTAGGAATAAAAGGCTAAGAGCAAATGGAAGTTACATGAGGAAGTTAAAATTCCTTTGTGCCTCGGGACTGAGCCCTCGGCTGCCATTCCTGCCTGTGTGAGGATGTGGCCTCCTCCTCTGATTCCGGATACAGAGGAGCGTATGGGCGTGAGCAAGACATGTGTCTGGTCTCCACCATAAACCTTTGCAGCCTGGCAAGAAACAGCGAGGCTTATTCCAGACCCAAATTCTCATTCCTGCTACAGCCATCATAAACGCCTGCTGACACCAAAGAAGAACAAGCCTGTAATCCTCATAAAAGAACATTTTTGAACCCTGGAAACCAAAGAGGGATATGGATGCCAGTTTTTAAACCGACATTCCCTCTGCTCCTGGGCTAGATCAGACACTGAGGAAGCAGGTGACTGCCTTCGAGTTATGGGTTAGAAGCTGCACACTGGCCTCCCTGTTCCGCACATCTCCCCTCCCCACCCCCCACCCCCCCACCCCCCGCCCCGTGGCTGGGCAGATGGCCTGGAGTTCCCACAACTTGTGGTTAAGACATTGTCTCCAGAAGGCTGTGTGTAGAATGGAAATATGTGACATGAAAATCAACATGTTAAATCATTCCAGCAGTGTGCTGGATCCAGCTCACAGGGGCCTGAGAGAGCCAACTATGTGCATCTCTTCCCAACTCCACATTCCCATCACACCGAGAGCCTGAAATCTGCCAGTGGTGCCTTGAAATCACCAAATGCTGCAAATCAGGGCCTCCCCCCGTTTTGAGAAAGATGATTGTGAAGCCTTTACTGCACACCACCAATTAGCACCCACTTTGATCCATTATCATTTGGTAATAAGACAGGTTTATGCTATTGCCAAGGACTAAAGTCCAGGTGGGTCTTGAGTACGGAAGGCACAGGGAGTCAACCAGGATGGCAGGTGAGCATGCTGTTGCAACTGTCTGGAATTAGCCAGGGGGTAGTGAATGCCTTGGGGAGGAGTGAGCAGCATGTCTCCTTCAAGGTTTTGCCAAAGGTTGGCCTGCCTTGTAGATTTTAGCCACAAGTAGAGGATGCAGTGAGCATCGCCTATCCTAGGATGCTAGCGGAAGAAACGTGGGCTTTAGACCCTTTGTTGCCCCAACAAACTGTATCATCTCTGAGCCTCACTTCCCTTAACTATAAAATTCAGCTAACTGTACTCCTTTGATGGGATTTGTGAAGGATTTGGAGAGATACTGTTTGTAAAGTACTTGCCCTTAACAGAAATTCTAATATTGGTAAATTGATGGACACTTCACTGCCCCCTTCTTATTCTGCTTCTCAACAGTATTTGTCATGTTCTGTCGATCTGGACCTGAAATCTTCAACCCCTCTGGCTTCTGAAACTCTACGCTTTCTTCATTTTCCTTCTTCTCTGATCCTGCCTTTATTGGGTTTTTCTTCTCTAATCCCTCTCAAAACTGAATCCGGGCCCTTCTTCTCTCCTTTCTCCCCACAACCTCATTAGGCAATCTCATCTAGTCCCATGGATTTAAATGTTATCTTCATGCTGATGACTTCCAGACTCCTAGAATTATCCTCTGTCTAGACCAGTGATTCTTCAAGTAGGAACCCTGGACCAGCAGGAACAGCATCACCTGGGAACTTGTTAGAAATGCAAATTCACAGGCCCCACCCAAACCTTCTTAACCAGAAACTCTGGAGGTGGGCCCAGCAATCTGTTTTATCAAGCCCTGCAGGTGTTTCTGATGCTCCCTGAAGTTTGAGAACTACTGGCGCAGGCTAACATATTTAATAGACTTATTTACATCTCTACAGAAATATCAGACTTAATACACCCAACACAAAACTCCTCTTCCCTCCCTAATTCTGCCCTCCTACCATGTCCTCAGAATTGCTCCCCTGAGACAATGGCATTATGATCCACGCATTTGCTAAACCTGGAAATCAAGACGATCCTTCCCTTGTCCCAGCTTCCTCAGCTCACATCTAATCCATTAGCAAATCCTATTAATTCTATCTCTGAGTTATAACATAAATTTGCTACTTTCTCCACATTTCCCTCACCATCACCATAACTGGGACCACCATCAAATCTTGCTTGTTCAAGCAACACCAATGCAACCTTTTCTACCTGCTTCTACTCTGGTCCCCCTCTGACCCATTCTCTCTGTCGCAGCAAGAAAGCTAGATCTTCTTAAAATGGAATTTGGCTCATGTTACTCCCCATCCTAAGATATGTTTTGGTTTCCTTTTACACCTAGGATAAAATCCAAACTCTGTACTATGGTTTCCACGGCCCTGCAAGGCTTGGCTCCTCCCCATTTCTCTATTACCTTACCTAGTAGCACTCTCTCCCTCCCCTACTCTGTTCCACACTCACTGGTTTTCTCTCAGTTCCCTGAATGGGCCAATGCCTGTCTGCCTCCGGGACTCTGTTCTTCTGTCTGGAATGTTCCTCCTCATCCTGTGAGTGGATGGCTGCTTCCCATCCTCACAGTTTCAGATTAAACATCACCTCCCCTTTGTGTCCTTCCTAACTACCTATTAAAGTCCCCTCCACACCCCATTATTCTCTCTCATCACCTTTTCATTTCCTTCCTGGCACATCTGCAGTTTGTTAGTTTTCTATTCAGTTATTTACTCTCTGGTTGTTGGTTGTGTTTTGTTTTTCTCTGTCCCCCTCACCCTACCATCTGAATGTAAACTCACAAACTCACAAGAGAAGGGGGCTTATCAGTGTTCATCACTCTCAGTGTCTGGCACGGTGACCGATGCAGACTGGGTAGTGGTTGTGTCGCCATTATTATTAACATGTGGAAAGAAGGGCAATCTGCTTTACCCAGTTTATCGATTCAAATATTAATCTCATGCAGAAATATCCTCACAGACACACTCAGAGTAATATCTGACCAAATGTCTAGGCCCACTATGGCCTAGTCAGACTGATACATAAAATTAACCATCACACCACACTACTGATAAAACTTAGAAAGATTAAGACCCTTGCACTATAGTGAAACCAGGATTGAAATCTGTGTATATCTTACTCCAAAACTCAGTTACTATCAATTTTATTCATGATTCCCAAGCTCAATGTGTGTTACAAAGAAGATGCTCTTCATTTCTTTCTTTGTCCAGAAGTAAATGTTTTGATCAAGGCTAACCCAAATACATTTTGTGGTACAAGAGTTTCTGCTCCAAGAAAACAAGACAAAGCACCAGTGAGGGTAAGGGGAACCAATGGCATCTCTGAACTCAGGTTCCTAAACACAGACTGAAGATAAAACTATTCTTTTTTTTTTTTTCTCTCTTGTTCATAGGAATTAAAGCTCTCAAATGATTCATCACTGTAGCAATAGCTGGCATATCAAAGGTACTCAATAATTGTTTGCTACAATAGACAAGCAAACAAATGGAAACAGGATGTTAATTTGAAATTTTCTACTAAGGCACCAAGATGAAACAGAAAGGAAATCCAGCAGAAGGTGCTAACCAAGATGTAAACACTTAAAGAAAATGTTAAGAACTAATTTCTCAACTGTGGATGTGTTCACATATAATGCGGGCTTAAAAGGGCAGAGACAAGGCCTCCATGAGGTTCTGATTCACTGGGCTTTCGGATCCAACCCTTGAAAGTGCCTAAAGTGGGGCTTTGGAGAAGAGGATTTCCTGGGGTCCACTTCTGACTGTGGCTCTCACTGCTTAGCCCACCTGCCACTGGGGGGGAGAGAGAGAGAGAGAGAGAGAGAGAGAGAGAGAGAGAGAAGTACCTGCTCCTTATCCTAGTTCTAGTGAAAGGGGTTCCAAAGGGAGCATCTGGAGAGCCTGATGGGTGTTTTTCCTAGTAGTAATAACTGCAAGCCAGTGCTGTGAGAGCCCCCCAAATGTGTGAAATCCACAGAAGAATGCTGTCCCGATGTCCTTAAAAATGGAGCCCTGCCCTGTCTAAATAAGCTTCTGCCAGAGATCAGACGAAAGTGGAAGAAAGCAGAAGCCAAGCAATCGGTGAGGCTGCAGAGTGACCAGCCAAAGAAGGGACGCTGCCCACTTCAAAGGAGTTGAACTTGAAGAGGCCCTGCAGGGGAGCCTCTGAGGAACCCACAGAAGAACTTATAAGGTCCAGAGATGGCAAAGTCAGCTTATGACAGCAACGGTCAAGTGAGAACCTGTCAAGTCCCCTGTCGTCCCCGCCGCTGAGTCCTCTGCATAGTCAGGGGCAAGAGGAGGAGAACCGAGAGGCTGGTAAGAAATGGACAGCGATCCCTCTTCCACTCCGAACGGTCAAGCAGAAGCACGACTCAGCCAGGGGAAGAAAGATGATTTAACCTGACACAAATTCAGACTGTGATTACTACATAGGACTGGGCCATTAATTACTCAATTGAGGCCATGATTACCACACAAGTGACTACAGGATATCCACCGCCCCCCCACCCCGGAGTGATCGGTGAACCAGTGCAGCCAAGATTTTAATCAAGAGTTTGAAAATGGGGCTAGCTCTGCTAAATAAATGTTAATTCTCCATGAGTCTAGCTTCATCAGCATACTATTTACAGAATGAAAGAATGATGAATTTATGAATCAATAAACCATGCCCCAACAATTTCCAAAGCTAGCCTGTCCACTATGGGGAGACCATTCCGAATGCTGCATCCTTTCAGATCCCACTTGTCTGTAGCCTCTGCTAATGGAGCTCTGAGATAAATCCAGGAGAACATCCTAGAGAAACAAGGAGGTAATTTTATTGATTATTTAGCCAAAAGCTAAGACAGCTGAAAAGCTTTTGAATTAAAGAAGTCAGATACTTATAAAAACAACCCTCTTCTCCAATATTCCAACTCCCCTCCCAAAAGACGATCCAAAGTTAGCAATTTGGTCTGTAAATTTCTAGTCCTTTCTCTATACATTGGCATAAATACAGGGACATGTAACCATATACATTTTGGTGTTCATTTGCTTTTTTTAATGAAGTCACAATATACGTGTTATTCGATATACTTGTTTTGACTGAACGTGTTTTCCTTTTTAACAGGTGCACATAATACTGATATAATTTATCCAACAACATTTCTACTGATGGATCTTTAAATTGTATAAAGAGGAATTTTTTTCTAACATCTCTGCAGGCACAAATATTTCTTCAACGTAGAATCCTTGTTGGGTCAAAGATCCATTCGTGTAGACAGATACTGCCCGAAAGATATCAATTTACATTTCTACCAGGACTGTCTGATGGCATTTACTTCCCCCACACACTTGCTGATGTTGGATATTATCAAGTTAAATTTTTTTCCAATCCACTGAGTAAAAAATGACATCACAGTGTTGTTTCTATTTGCATTTCCTTCATAAGGAGCAAAGCTCCCCATCTTTTTATGTTTGTGGACCATTTATACTTTTCTGCTGTTAATGACCCATTCACATTCTTTCCCTATTTTTCAATTGGGTTGTTCATCTTTCTTTGTATTTGTGAGGTACGTTTTTATTTTGTGGATACTAATTGTTAAGTACATGTTTGACAAAAATTTTTATCTCAGTCTATTATTTGTGTTTGAATTTAACTTTTTAAATGGTGTCTTTGAGGAAAACTTTATATTTTTATGGGAGAAAAAGCAGTATTTTTTCCTTTGTGGATTCTAGGTTTTATGTGTTGCTTAGGAAGACCTTACCCCAGTGAAAGATTTCTCCATCTTTCCTTCTAATACTCTTGCAATTTTGTTTTTTCAAGGTGAAGTTTTTAATTCATTTGGAGTTATTGTAGTGTGAAGTAGATATATATATTTATTTTTCCAAAGTGTTCCAACACCACTTCATTCTTTCTTCTTTGGTTAAAAATACCATTTAAAAAAATATTTTATTTATTTATTTGAGGGAGAGAGAGAGAGAGTGAGAGAGAGAGAGCTCAAGATGGGGAGAGAGGCAGAGGGAGAAGCAGACTCCCCACTGAGCGAGGAGCCCAACGCGGGACTTGATCCCAGACCCTGGGATCATGACCTGAGCCGAAGGCAGACACTTAACTAACTGAGCCACCCAGGTGCCCCAAAATACCATTTTTATTATAAACTAAATTTCAATTCATTTCTTCATCTGTTTGGAGACTTTTATTCTGTTCAATTGTTCTCTTTATACAGGAGTTAATAGTATTTTACTTTAATTACTATAGCTTTGTAGAATAAGTTGATACCAGATAAGTCAAGTTTCACCTCATTTTTCCTCATTCATTTTTAAAAATCTGGTATGTTTGAGAATCACTTTTCAAATTTCATAAAAACTTGAATTTATTAATTTGCAACTGATGTGATAGCCTTACAGTGTTAAACCTCCTCACCCAGAAACATAATTTCCATCCTCATTTATTGAGGTCTTCTTTTATGTTCTTGAATAAGGTTTTAAAGTATTATTTACATAGTTTTTACACATTTCTTGATAGATTTATTCCTGGTATTTTATAGTTTTTGTTGCTTTTGCTATTACATTTCCTAATTGCTGGTGTACAGATACTACAGTATCTTATATCCAGCCATTTTATTAAAAATTCCTTTAGTTAATTCTCTTCGCTCCTCTCTGAAAACTCTTGTTAGTGTGACTGATATTTTGACCTTAGAGCCAAAGGTGTGAAATATATTCATGTGTCCTTTAAGTATCTGTAAGATTTCACATCCATCCAGAGAGAAAGAACGTGTAAGTACAGAATTCGATCAGGCAGTAAAGAGTTTAGGTGGACAGTTATCAGCAACCTCAGTAGGAGGTCGTGGACTTAAATCAGATGGAAGAATTGGGTATTTTGTAACTTGAACCCAAGACAAAGGAATCCCATTTGAAGGGTTTATACTTGGAGTCCCTGTTGTCATAGCAACAGTGAAAGGCGCTCAAGGTGTCTATTGGTGATAAGGGGAGAGAATCACACTGGATATACAGATCCCAGGTTCCTTTCTCTTAACCTATGTTTACTTGAGATGATAAAACCCAGTTTGCTAGCAGTGGTAAAACTGACCCCTTGAGGCAGTGTGTTTCTAATCTCATGGAAGTTTAGAATTTAATATATTTTAAAGAAAATAAAACTTAAATTATTTTCTGTTATATTTAGCATAATTTGGGTAGATTTGGATTTGAACGGGCATTAGGTTTCTGATGGATTAGGCTTGTGATTTCAATTTGAAATGTGTAGCTGAATAACTGACTTTAGAATTAGGGATTTATTTTGGGGTACCTGGGTAGCTCAGTCAGTTAAGCGTCTGACTCTTGATTTTGGCTCAGGTCATGATCTCAGGGTCGTGACATCAAGCCCTGTGCCTGGCTCCCCACTGGGTGTGGACCCTGCTTGGGATTCTCTCTCTCCCTCTTCCTCTGTCCCTCCCTGGCCTACAAAAAAAAAAAAAAAAAAAAAAAGAATTAGGGATTTATTTTGAAATATGAAAGAGAATTTACCAAATCTGTAAACAGTATTGGAATGTTAAATAATATGAGATATGCTACACTTATAGGTTTAATTTATTTGATTTATAAAAGTTGTATACATACTTAGCTTTTGCTTATTACAACAGGCATGTTTAAGGCTTTGAAGAAAAATAAATTTATCAAAGTTGTAAGTACATTTTATTTCCTTTAAGAGAGTTTAAGGTGTAAATAGAACTAATTGTGGGGGCGCCTGGGTGGTACAGTCTGATAAGCATCAGACTCTTGCTTTCTGCTTAGGTCCTGATTTGAGGGTCGTGAGATGGAGCCCGGCCTTGGGCCCTGCACTTGAGGTAGAGTCCGCTTGAGATTCTCTCTCCCTCTTCCTCTGCCCCTCCTGCTCATGCTCTCTCTCTCTCACTCTCTCTAAAATAAATAAATAAATCTTAAAAAAAGAATTAATTTTTAAAGAACTTAGTGTATAAAACTTAAGTTACTCAAACATTTTTTTAAAAAAAGGTGAAGGTGATTGTTCATATTTAACAATACTTACAAAAAGAAAAGCAAGATTTGTAAGTTGAACTTAAAGGCTTAGAGAGAACTAAAATTTTAAAATTTCTTACCCTAATACATTGAATATTCATTTTTAAATACACTAGTTGGTTTTACTGTGCAAATAAGCTAGTAATGCATAGCCATCACAAAATTCACACTGATTATTTTCTAAAATTTGAGTTAGATGATCATTTCACTGGAAAGAATTTCAGTTTTATTGCCTTCTTTCCCTGTATTTATTCCTTTATTCCTTTTTCTTGTTTATACATTGACAAACATTAGTGCAATGGTGACTATGTTTTATTTCTGATTGTCATGGTAATATTTTACTATTAGGTACGGAGCTTGCTGTCAGTTCTTGACTATAACTCATACTTTATTAAAGATATTTCTTCCTATCTTTAGCTTAAAAGATTTTTTTTTTTATCACAAATGGGTACTGAATTTTGTCTAACACTTTTTTCAGCTTCTATTGAAAGATCATGAGCTCTTTTACGTTAATCTGGTAACATAGGGAATTACATTAATAACATTTCCTAATATCAAAATTTTCTTGTTTTACTATGGTAAATCCCAATCAGTCATGATATAGTAATACACTATTGGAGGATTTTATTTGGTAAAATTTTTATATTTGTATTCACAAATGAAAGTGGCCTATAATTTTATCATATATTATTTTTGTCCCTTTTTCTACTTCTAATAAACTTTATTTTTTAGAGCAGTTTTATGTTCACAGAAAAATTGAGTGGAAGGTATAGAAATTTCCCATATATCTCTTTCCTAACACATGCACAGCCTCTCCCACTTCAATATCCCATACCACATTGGTACATTTGTTGTAATTCATGAACCTACATTGATACATTATTACCACTCAAAATCCATAGTTTACATTAGGGTTCACTCTTGATGTTGTACATTCTATGGGTTTGAACAAATGTATAATAACATGTATCCAGCCTTATGGTATTATACAGAATATGTTCACTGCCCTAAAAATCCTCTGTGCTTCATCTATTCATCCCTCCCCACTTTCCCCACCAGTCCCTGGCAACCACGGATCTTTTGTATCTTTAATTTTGCCTTTTCAAGAATATCATATAGTTGGAATCATACAGTGCATAAACTTTGCAGATTGGCTTCTTTCTTTTTTAGCACTGAATAATATTCTTGTGTCTGGATGTACCACAGTTGGTCCATTCACCTACTGAAGGACATCCTGGTTGCTTCCAAGTTTTGACAATTATGAACAAAGCTGCTATAAATACCCATGTGCAAGTTTTGGTGTGAACATAAGTTTTCAGTTCATTTGGGTAAATAACAAGGAGCACAACTTCTGGATCATATGGTAAGCATATGTTTTAGTTTTGTAAGAAACTGACAAACTGTCTTCCAAAGTGGCTGCAGCATTTTGTATTCCCACCAGCAATAAATGAGAGTTCCCATTGCTCCTCACTCTCATCAGCATTTGGTGTTGTCTGTGTTTTGGATTTTGGACATTATAATAGGTATGAACATATCTTATTATTTTAATTCACCATTCCTAATGACATATGATGTGGAACATATATTCATATGCTTATTTGCCATCTGTATGTCTTCTTTGGTATGGTCTGTTCAGTTCTTTGGCTCATTTTTTAATTGAGTTGTTCATTTTCTATTGCTGAGATTTAAGAGTTCTTTATATATTTTGGATAAAAATCCATTATCAGATGTGTCTTTTGCAAATATTTTCTCCTAGCCTGTGGCTTGTCTTCTCTTTCTGTTGACATTGTCTTTATCAGAGCATAATTTTTAATTTCAACAAAATCTAGCTTTTTAATTATTTCTTCACAGATCATTCCCTTGGTCCTTAATCTAAAAGGTCATTGCCATACCCAAAGTTATGTAGATTTTTCTCCAAAATTATCTTCTAGGAGTTTTATAGTTTTGTGTTTTACATTTAGGTCTATGATCCATTTTGAGTTAACTCTAGTAAAGGGCATAAGGTCTATATCTACATTCATTTTATTGCTGTGGACATCCAGCACTACTGGTCCACTGTATTGTCTTCACTCCTTTGTCAAAGATCAGTTGACTACATTTATGTGGACCTATTCTGGTCTCTTTATTCTGTTCAATTGATCTATTTTTCTGTTCTTTCACCAATACCACATTGTCTTGATCACTGTAGCTTTATAGTAAGTTCTGAAGTCAGGTAATATTAGTCTTCTTTGTTTTTCTCCTTTTAATACTTGGTTGGCTATTCTGGGTTTTCTTCCTCTCCATATAAACTTTAGAATCAGTTTGTCAATAGCCACAAAATAACTTGCTGAGATTTTAACTGGGATTACATTAATCTATAGATCAAGTTGGAAAACACTGACATCTTGACAATATTGAGTCTTTCAATCCATGAATATGAAATCTCTCTTCATTTATTTAGTTTTGTGATATCTTTCATCAGAGTTTTGTAGTTTTCTTCAAAAAAGTTTTGTACAAGTAGATCTTGTACAAATTTGGTAAGATTTATATCTAAGTATTTTGTTTTGGGGACTGCTAATATAAATGATAATATGTTTTTATTCAAATTCCACTTATTCATTGTTAGTATATAGGAAAGTGATTGACTTTTGTATATTAACCTTGTATCCTACAGCCCTTCTATAATCACTTGTTAGTTCTAGGAGTTTTTTGGTAGAGTCTTTTGAATTTTCTATATTGAAGATGTCATCTGCAAACAAAGATAGTTTATAGCTTCCCTCCCTACCTATATATCTTTTATTTCCTTTTCCTGTGTTATTGCATTAGCTAGGAACTCCAGTATGATGTTGAAAAGCAGTGGAGGGATGAGACATCTTTGCCTTGTTCCTGATCTTAGAAAAGCTTTGAGTTTCATACCATTAAGTATGATGTTAGCTATAGTGTTTTGTTTTGTTTGTTTGTCGATGTTCCTCATTAAATTGAACAAGTTCCCCTCTATTCCTACTTTGCTGAAAGTTTTTATCATGGAATGCGTGTTGGATTTTGTCAAATACTTCCACATCTATTGATATGATCATCATGATTTTTCTCTTTTAGTCTGTTGATGTGATGGATTACATTGATTTTTTTTTTAAGATTTTATTTATTTGACAGAGATAGACACAGTGAGAGAGGGAACACAAGCAGGGGGAGTGGGAGAAGGAGAAGCAGGCTTCCCGCCGAGCAGGGAGCCCAATGCGGGGCTCAATCCCAGGACCCCAAGATCATGACCTGAGCCTAAGGCAGCCGCTTAGCAACTGAGCCACCCAGGCACCCCACATTAATTGATTTTTGATTATTCTACCAACCTTGCATACCTGAAATAAATCCCACTTCATTGTGATGTATATTTGTTTTTATACATTGTTGGATTTGATATGCTAATATCTTGTTGAGAATTTTTGCATCGGTGTTCATAAGGGATATTGATCTTCAGTTTTCTTGTAATGTCTTTGTCTGGTTTTGGTATTAGGGTAATGCCAGCCTCATAGAATGAATTAGGAAATATTCCCTCTAGCTTCTATCTTTTGGAAGAAATTCCAGAGAGTTGTTATAATTTCTTCCTTAGATGTTGGACAGAATTTACCAGTGAACTCAAGAAGGCTGGGTGCCTTCTCTTTTAGAAGGTTATTAATTATTGATTCAATTTCTTTAATAGATATGGAATTATTCAGATTATCTGTTTCTTCTTGAGTGAGTTTAACAGATTGTGTCTTTCAAGGAATGGGATCCATTTCATCTAGGTTATTAAGTTTATGGGCATAGAGTTGTTCATAATAATCCTTTATTAACCTTTTAACATCCATGGTATCTATAATGATGTCCCTTCTTTCATTTCTGATACTAGCAATTTGTGTTTTCTCCCTTTTTTTTCTTAGTTAGCTGGCTAAATGTTTATTGATTTTATTGGTCTTTCCAAAGAACCAGCTTTTGATTTTTTTTAAGATTTTATTTATTTATTTGAGAGAAAGCACAAGTGGGGTAAGGAGCAGAGGGAGAACACTCCAGCGGGGTGAGAGGCAAAGAGAAAGGGAGAAGCAGACTCTCTGCTGAGCAGGGAGCCCGATGTGAGCCTCGATCCCAGGACTCCGGGATCGTGACCTGAGCCAAAGGCAGATGCTTAACCGACTGAGCCACTCAGGCGCCCCCAGCTTTTGATTTTGTTAATATTTCTTTATTGACTTCATTGATTTCTGCTCTAATTTTTATGATTTTTTTCTTATGCTTACTTTGGATTTAATTTGCTCTTCTTTTTCTAATTGCCTAAGGTGGAAATTTAGACTATTAATTTTAGATCTTTCTTGTTTCCAATATATGCATTTAATGCTATAAACTTCCTTGTAGGCACTGTTTTCACTGTATTCCACAAATTTTGGTAATAAATTATATTTTCATTTTAATTTAGTTAAAAATATTTTTATGTTTCTCTTGAGATTTCCTCTTTGATTCATGTGTTACTTAGAATTGTCCTGTTTAATCTCCGAATATTTAAAAAATTTTCAGCTACATTTCTATTATTGAGTTCTAGTTCAGTTTCATAAAGTCTGAAAACAGACATTGTATGATTTCTATTCTTTATACTTGTTAATTTATACTTTTGGTCCAAAATGCGGTCTCTCTTGGTGATTGTTCCATATGAGCTTGAAAAGAATGTTAATCTGCTGTCATTGGATGAAGTAGTCTATAGTTGTCAATTATATCCAGTTGAATGATGGTGCTGTTGAGTTCAACGATTGTCCTTACTGATTTTCTGCTTGCTGGATCTATCCATTTCTGATAGAGAAGTGTTAAAGTCTCCAACTATTGTAGTGGATTCATCTATTTCTCCTTGCATTTCTATCAATTTTTACCTCATGTATTTTGATGCTGTGCTGTTAGGCACATAGACATTAAGGATTGCTATGTCTTACTGGAGTATTGACCTCTTTATCATTATATAATGCTCCTCTTTATCCCTGATAATTTTCCTTGCCCTTAAGTCTGCTCTGTCTAAAATTAATATAGTTACTCCTATTTTCTTTTGATTAGAGTTAGCATAGTATATCTCCATCACTTTAGTTTTAATATATACATGTCTTTATACTTAAAGTGAGTGTATTACAGACGATATATACTTGGGTCATGTTTTTTTATACACTTTGACAATACGTCTTTTTTTTAAAGGCTTTTTGTTTTTTTAAGTAATCTCTATACCCAACATGAGGCTTGAACTCACAACCCTGAGAACAAGATTCACAGGCTCCACCAATTGAGCCAGCCAGGCACCCCCAATCTCTATCTTTAAATTGATGTATTTAGACCATTGACATTTAAAGTGATTACTGATATAGTTGGGTTAACAACTATCCTTATTTGTTACTATTTTCAATGGGTTGCTTTGTTTTTTATTCTTATCTTTGTCTTCCACACTTTTTCTACCTTTTGTGATTTTCATTGAAAACCATTATATTCTTTTATTAGCCCATTTCAGATATTCCACCTCCTTTGGTCTATTTTATAATTTGTAATTACCTAGAAAATTATACATTTCATCAAGATTTTCAAGTTTATTTATATATTTTTATTTAGATAGAATTCCCAACTAATTCCTGCCTTTCTGCCATTTTGTTGCCTTTCTCACACCAAATATATTTGATGTTCTCTATTAAACTATAAATGGAATAGCAAAAGTTTTTGTCTCTTTCATAAGTCCTTTCATTTTATGTCCTTTTGATTTTATTACAAAATCTTTTTGTGGTTTTTACAGTTTAAAAGAAAAGTATTTCTACTTTCATCTCTATTATGCTGCTCTTCAATTTCACTCATTCACTTATTCATTCACTTATATCTTTCCTACTTTTATAAGTTGACTGCTTTAAACAAGACTCTTTCATTTAAGACTGTCTCTTCAATGATGATACATTCCTGCCCCCACCACCAATAGGAGTCCCATATCATTATTCTGCCACCAGGTGGCTGGCTAGTGATACTGAGATATGGTGATATAGTAGGGCTCAAGGTTGATATCTGCTGTTCATGCACTGGCTACCCTTCAGAGGTAGGGGCCAGGGGCCAGATCCCATACATAACTTCCATTCCTACTGCCATACTTTCCATGAACTCAGTGAGCAATCACTAGAATGACCAAGGAACGTGGCTGCTGATTGACTTCCATGGAGTGGGTCATCTGTCCATCCTTTGGCCATTTGATTATTGAGAAGGTCCTCAGTTGTGAAGATCCTTAGTCAGCATTCATAAATATTCACAAATATTGTCACACTCTGGGTCAAAGACAGGTGCAGGTGATAAGGGGGTGCACTGTTTGCAGAGAACTTAAAAATAATAATAAAGGCAACTGTAAGTTAGTCTTCTTTTTATTAGCAGCATGTGCTGGCAATTCTAAACAATGTCAGTGATACAATACTTCTCCCTCAAAAAATCTTTTGTTGATTTATGTTCTAAAAGCTGTTTGCACCTGGGGCAGACCACTCCTACCACCTGCCCGTGGTATGTCAAAAGTTTCCATTCACTTACTCTGCCCCTAGACCTTATTGCCAATCCTCCAGTGTTATTTTTTTCTAGTCTCTGCCAATTCAGACAATCATTAGCCCCTGATTATCAATTTAGACTCAAAACACAGGACATCCCTGTTTCCAATAAATGTGAACAAAAAGATGTACCACTTAAAATTCTGCCCAGAGGGAGAACTTCTCTTCATCATTGTCACTTGTCATCATTGTCAATTCATCATTATTGTCACACACAATTGAGGTTAGTAAGTACAGCAGTCTGCCTATGGTGTAGAATCAGCATCCATAAATCAGGTTTAATGTTTTGTTTCCTTTTTCAAATGGTCATAGGGTGCTCTTCCCACCATGAGGCTGTATCAGTGGGTTGAAGGAGATATGGTTATGCATCAAAGATGGGAATACTTAAAATGGGTACCATATGTTCACACAGCTTACTGGTACCTTTAGGTCTGCTAGAGCTCAGTCTCATGAGTCCCACTTACCCTGTTGAAGAAGTGCTGCTAGGCACACTCAATCTTATGGCTTGATAGATAAGATAACACCCAATTTATGATAGGCAGTTTTGCAGCAAAGTAGATAGAGTCCACATCTAGGATAGCTGCTGACTGAGTTCCTACCTAATTAATTTCTCAAGAATCCAATGACATTCTCCAAAAAGATTTGCTGTCTTCACAGCTCATTTGGGACAGTTACAGAGGGTTAGAAGGAGTCATCACTCCTGTATCTTTCAAGTTTGTGATGAAGTCAAATGTCTTTGTAATATCTACAAGAATGAGGTATTGCTATTGATTTCCTGTTCATTTATGTTCGTGAGGTTATTTGCATAAAATTATTCGTAACAGTCCTTTACTATCCTTTTAATACTTCTAGGATCTGTAATGATGACCCTTCTTTCATTTACACAACAGTGGCTTGTGTTTTCTCGTTGCCTTAACCATATTTTATCAATTTTATTAATCTTTTCAAAGAACAAATTTTTTACTTTTGGTACTTTTCTCTATTATCTGTCCATTTTCTGTATCGATTTCCATTCTTATCTTTATTAGTTTAATTTTTCTACTTAGTTTTGGTTAAAATTCCTCTTCTTCTTCTGTTATCTTAAAGTGGAAGCATGGATTATTGATTTTAAGCCTTTCTCCTTTTCTAACATAAACACTTAAAAGTATAAATTTACCTCTGTGCACTGCTTTAACTGTTTCCTTTTAATCTGAAATATCTTCATTATCATTCAGTTAAAAAATATCTTCTAATTTCCATTATAATTGATTTCTTGATCCATAAATTATTTAGAAATACATTATCCAATCCAAGAACTTGAGAATTTTTTAGATAGCTTTTTGCTGTTGGTTTCTAATTTAATTCTGTTGTTCTTAGAAAATATATTCTGAATAATTTTCAAGACTTTGTAACTTATGAGACAAGTTTTAGGGCCAAAGAGTACAAACCAAATCTTATTATTTGTACAATAGGATGTGGTACAAAGTAAGCACTCCATAAATATTTGATGAATAAATCAATGAATGAAGAGTTGCCACACTCACGCAGAATAAAACAATGCACAAATTATAGAGGTCAAAAGAGAGCAGTGAAATCATGATGGGGAGCAGCATATAAATTTTCTATAGTTGAGAATGCAAGTTCCTTGTTCTATAACAGAATCTGAAGTGAGACCTCACCTCTCCAGATAGTCAAGATTTGACTAGTTATTGTCATTTGTAGACTACTGATGATTTAAGAAAGCCTCATGTGTATTAATACATGTTTTCATAATTGACATACGGGCAAAGATAGCTCTAAGTAAACCTATATTTAGGTTCTTTTTGTTTCTAAATCAATGCCTATTACTTTCAATGTTCTGAATGAAGTATCCCATAATACACAGTCACTAGTCAGGTGCCCTGGTAGATTCTCAAAATAATTCAATCTACCAGGGCCCCATCTACACAGAATAATTATGTCCAGCTGGGGCACTCCCTGACTCAATCATTTAGGTTGGTCAGTCTTACAAATATTAGAGAAACAATCTCTCATATGGGAACCTGAGCTGGTCTTACTACAGCATAGAGTTTCTTTACCCAGAGGGAGTTTAAATGAGAAAGAAAGAAAGCATTTCATGATTAACTCTTTCCCCAGTAAAACTGCTTTCTGAAAGCACATATTTTGGAGTTTCTAACCTATACCATCTCATCCAATTGAAAATTAGAACAGAAACAAGAAATTTCCATAGTATACTTTTTTAGGGTAACTTTTTTTCTGTGTGGATACAACGTAATTTAGGAAATTCCATAGTGATGGTTGTTCAGATTGTTGCCAGTGTTTTGCTGTTGTAATAAACATTACAGTGAACACCTTTCTGTATCTATTATTGCACTTTTAATGATATTTACCCTTTAAAATAAATGTTAAGAAGTGAAATTTCATTTTTCTAGCCCTAGTAGTTAGCAAAATCCAGAGCAAATATTTTGACGAACTGATACTGTTCAAAGAAAAAATTTTTTTGTTTCACACACTTTCTAAGTTCTTTATTTAAGTTTCCTTAAAAACAAAAAAGCAACTTCTTAAAAAAAAAAAGAACTCTAGGCCTAGGTTTGCAGCATCTAGAAGCTTCTGGGGCAACTCTACTGACCCATTGTGTCTGAGACTCACCTCTCTATGGTTTGAAAGACAATAACATTGGGACACATAAGGCTTGTAAATTACCACAAGGCTTTCTTTCTCACCTGAAAGAATGGAAAACACAGAATTAGGTAAAAGACATCTATTTCCCTTATTTGGCTTTTCTTGGATTAAGATACTGCATTTTCTAATTGTTTTTCTCCCATTCAAGATCTGCCTTTCCTTGCGAGGTAGAGCAGGCAGAGATCCTTTTTCAGTCTTTGCTTCTGAGGCTTGGTGACTCAGTGTGCTTGGTGCATCTGGAGGTCACCTTTCCTGCAAGCTTTTCATGTGTTTGGCATGCTTAATTTCACCAATTGGACCTGAAGAGGTCTTCAGGTCTTCATGATTCTGACAAGGTATTCAGACTTCTGGAATTCTGTGTATGTCAATATAGGGGACTATTAGACCATAGGCAAATGCTTTCATATATGTACACAACCTTTTAAGGTTAAGTGCATATGATGCAAAATATTTTATGAAAATATATGTTGATTGTATTCCCCTAACATCAGATAGTAAAATATTAAATAAGGGAAAAAATTTTTTGGAATAATTATTGTTGCTTTTTGGAGTGTGGTTGGGAAGGGAAGTAGAAAAACAAGAGAATACATGTTAGCTTAATTAAGCCCTCAAATAAATAGTGCTTTCATGTTATTTAGAATTTAAATTAATACTAATATGTAAAAATTATATTTTGATACATTTTCTTACTTGCCATCAAGCTTCAAAATTTTCATGAAAATTCAGATTTATAAGAAAAAGTTCATTTCAGATGACATTATGGAAGGATTCATAATAGCTCCCTGCCCATGGTGGCATAGAGTCAATTAATTTTCCTGGGTCTTGGGTTCCTCATCAATAAATGTTGAACTGAAGCAGTTTCTAAATAACCCTCTCACCCTAAATTCCATGATTCTATGTATTCAGAATGAAATGATTCATTGCTCTGTAGGTCATATATCTCTCTCTGGAATGCAAGGAGTTAACAAAAAAAAAATCTCAAGATATAAATACAGACTTTTTGTGAACTGCCAATAATCTATCATTTACTTGAAAATAACCCCACAAGTAGTTTATTGATGTAGTCCTTTCTATAAGAGTTTCAATTTAAGAGAAATCACATACACACAAAAAAAGAGGAAATCACTATTCTATCTGTATGTATGTAGTATGGCAGGGCTGGGAGAAAACTTTCAAAAACTTTCCTCAGCATTTAAGAGTAAGGACACCAAGTTTGGAAGATTGGAAAAATCTGGACTTCGAATCACAGAGGAAAAAATTTCAGTTTAGTCAAGTATGAGGTTATGTTTAATGTGGTCTACTTATTTTCTTCTGCTGCTTTGTAATGCAGTTGTAAATGTTGAATTTTGATGAAACTGCTCATTCACTGATTGGTAATGATGCTAATACAGTTTGAAGATTATATCTACTTGTTTCATGACCCAGTTCCACTGTTTTAGACCCAGAATAAAGGTAGCACAATGCAGTAAAAGAACACAGATAAAGCCAGGGAGACCTGAATTACAGGCTAGACTCTACGACCTTGGACCTTCTGCGTCTCAGTTTCCTCTCTTGTAAAATGAGAATATTGAATTGCTTAGGTCTTTTCCTCCTTTAAGAGTCTATGGTTCTATGAATGAGCTGGCCAACAATTCTTCTCATTGCCTATCAAGATTCTAATTCATCCCTGATTCTAATTCTAATAGAATTGATTTACAAATGGAATTTCTTGTTTTCACCTTAATAATGACAATAACAACAGCAAACCATCATCCTCTACCCCTTCTGGCTTTTGAGTGTCCCATTCTCAAATACAGGAGCCAAATCAAGAAACATGAAGAAAGGCTCACAAATAGAAAGAAAGGATAGAGAATTGAAAAGAAGCTCAAGCACAGATTTTCACACCCAGGGATAAGGAAGGGGAATAGGCATATTAATGAAGATTCTCTATTGCAGGTAGCATTAACCTAACTCAAACAAATGTAGGCAAATTAAGGGAATTTATTAACCCTCATAAATAGAAGGTCCAGAAGATCCATCTGGTTTCAGATATACCTGGATCAAGGATCATAAATGACAATATCAGGACTCTGTCTCACTTCCTTCTTCGATGGGGAGTTTTTCAACTGGTTCTTTCTAGATCACCAATAAGAAGGTGGCTGAAAGCTGAAAACATAAAATCTATATAAGCTTAATAACGAAGAGAGAGAAACATGTTTTGTTTTATTTCCCAAATAACTTCAGGAGAAAGTCCCAGGAAAGAATAACCTATTGCTCTGACTTGATCATGTACCCATCCCTATCCCAATCAGTATGGCCTATGGGATGGGTCCTCTGATTTATGGGAGCAGTGTGGGTGATGTTTCCACTTCTATAGCTGGAGTAGGGAGTATAGTCAGGCCTATGAAACCCATATGGAATGGGCTGCTCATAGGAAAGAAGGGTTTTCTGTTCTGAAAAAGTGGGGACACAGTGCTAGAAAGATCACAAACAGAAGGCCACTACAATAGATCTCACTAGACATTGCACATCAAGGATAGATGGTAGCTACCTGGAATGATGAGTTCTAATAAAAAAGGATTCTGAGCTATGTGAAGGCTCACTAAGAATGAGTATGAAGATTGATTAGCAATGTCTGCAATGGACACTGTAGTGGACAATAGAGATAGGCAAACCATGTAGTTGCTATCCCTTCCTAGTGTGAAATCATGATTCAGTTCCTACTAAGGATGGTCAATTTGACCACGAACGCTTTAGAGTATCACAGGGATAGGCCCTTCTTTTGAAAATTTCCATTTATTCATGCTCATAAAGCTACTTAAATTCTTAGAGATGGGAACCCTTCCATGATGGAAATTTTTACATTTTATTTGAAGTCATGTTGGCCTTTAGGACACAAAAAATGATCCTAGCTATTGAGGGTTTTTAATAAAGAATGTATATCAGAATCACATAGGCAGTTATTTTTAAATATATGTCTAGCCTCTATCCCCAAACTTTCTGGTCCAATGGGTCTTGGTAAGATCCTAGAATAGTGAAATGTGACTATTATATATGGAAGTTATACATGCTCATAGAAAAAACAAACAAAACAGGACAGAGAGGTACAACATGAAAAATAGAAAATCCCCTCCCTCTCAAGGAGGGATTTAGGTGGGGAATGGGGAAAAAGGAAATTCTCTTTTGTTGTATATAAATGTCTGTATTGTTTGAAATGCTTTTTTTACAACAAGCCTGAATCAGTTTTGTATTTTATAAGCTTGATAATCTAAAACACTTATTTCAATCAGAAACTACAATGTCCATGCCAGCCAAATTGTCTTCACTGAGACTATTCTAGTTGTAGGTAACAAAAACAGCATAAAATACTTTTAAAAGTTCTTTTTGAGACAATACCCTTTTCTTACTCCCCTGCGGTAACCCTGTAGACAGTTTATAGAAAGAATATATAAACATATACATATAAGTATACATATATAAGTAAATATACATGTAAGTATATATACATATAAATATATATCTATATCATAAAGGAGTCACAAACCCATAAGTATATGCATATCTCTCCTTTTATTATTATTGTAAACATGATAGAATTATGCTATCATGCATATTCTATTCTACAATTTGATTTATTTACTTAATTATTTTGGCCTCTTTCTCACAGGCTCTACCTATACAAAATCTACCTCCTTTTAGTGACTTCATAATATTCCAAGTTTTTCCCATATACTAATATGCTTCAGCACACATTCTTTTAAATATATATCTGGGCAGCTGTGCAAGTACAGCTATGGAATATATTCCTACTTAAGGCGTATTAGTATGTATATATATTTAAATTTTTGATGAACACTATTGAATTGCCCTCCAAGAAATCACACCAATTTAGAGACGCACCCAAACTGTATGACAGTTATCTGTCTTCCCTACTCTCAGATGGCAAGTCAAAGCTTCCCAGATCACCTTGAAATATACCACTGATTAAGAACCACTGTGCTTGAAGGCTGTTACTTAAAAAAAATAAAAACAAAAAACCTGTAATTTGTTTTTAGAATTGTTTTAAATCTTAAGACACTTCTTAAGAAGTCATATGTAGAATGACTAAGTTCTAGGAATCATATCCATTTGGATCTCTTTATACACTATAACTGGTATTAAAAGCTGGGGCCTGTGAGACTTTGGATGAAGATTGCAAGACCTTGCTTGTGTCACCTGCATCAGGATTTCTGGCCACAGAAGCCACACAGAGATGCAATTCAGTGACTGCAAGATGAATCTTTTCTGTCCATCTGGACTCTTCTCTGGCCTGGGAGCCACAGTGTGATTCTGACTGCTCAGTGATGGCACAGGCAAGGCTGAGCACATTCAGAGGAACAAAGCATCTATAACTTTCTTGAAAGCAATTTCCACAAGAATAAAGCGCAGCTCTAGGAATTTTAGACACACGTGCACACATGTGCATGCACCCATACACACATACCCCACACAACGACCTTATGTAAAAAGACACAATGTTGTATATTCTTAATCTTGCTGAGATTTAGCAATTGATGAGGGAAAGTGGGAACTTTCTCAAGGTTGTGTTAGGGTACCTGAATTATATTTATGGCATTGAATCGGTCAACTCCTAATCTATGGGACTAAAGAAAGAGAGTATGACAAATAAAGTGCCCAGATAATCTTTTTTTTAAAGATTTTATTTATTTATTTGACAGACACAGCAAGAGAGGGAACACAAGCAGGGGGAGTGGGAGAGGGAGAAGCAGGCTTCCTGCTGAGCAGGGAGCCTGATGCGGGGCTCGATGCGGGGCTCGATGCGGGGCTCGATCCCAGGACCCTGAGGTCAGGGCCTGAGCCAAAGGCAGATGCTTAACGACTGAGCCACCAGGCACCCCAGTACCCAGATTATCTAAAACACTTATTTCAGTCATAACTAGAATGCCTATCTCAATCAAATGGTGTTCTCTGAGGCTGTTTACGTTGTTGGTGACAAAAGAACAATCTAAGCTAGCTTAACACACAAAGAAAACAAGATGTGGGTAAATGAGTATTAGGATACAGGGTTTCTCACAAACACCTAAGGCAGGAATTTTGAAAGGGACTAGAACCAAGACTTGAGAAGCTCCACTGGTTCCTAAGCAGTATGTACCTCCACCTCTCACCTCTTCCTCGCTTACCCTTTTTAATCTCCTCTATTCTTTCTGCAGGGCAGCACTCCATGCCTTTTCCAACCCTTCTGGTGAGACAGACACTTCACTGCTCTTGAACTTCCATCAACTCAGTTCCAATGGCATGCTCTATATACTGGGCTATCTCAGAATCTAATTTTCAAATTCCCCGAGAGAATCCAACTGGCCCAGCTTGGCTCCGGTGTCCATTCAACCTTGGCCAGAGAAGGTGGGTTTGTGTAACAACAGAAAAGCAGCTGAAGTTTACTGGGTGCTATCTATACTTTATAAGCTTTACCTTTATATAGCCTTCAGAGCCCTCCTTTATCAGGACCTTGGAACAGTTTTCAGAAAAAGAAGGTAATTGTGAGTTGTGTGGATGTCCTAAAAGATGTCTGTGACTCAACTCTTTCCCTCAGAGCCTGAGAAAATTATGTGCAGAGAGAAAAACATGCACATGAAAAGCTAACTTGAGCCTTAAAACTCAGTCCAGTAATGCTGCAACGGGCCTAAGTGCAGGACCTCAAGGGTCCAAAATAAGTGAGTTCCAATTCTAACTCCAAGTTTACTAGCTGTGTAGCTTGGACGAGTTCCTCTACCTCTCTGCTCAATTCCCTTTTCTTTCTGTGAAATTGTGAAAATAACACATACTGCATGACACAGCGTACACAAAGTGACTGAGTACTGTTACCCATGAAGCACTTAAAAGAGTAACAAGTATTTATGCATGCTTCCTCTGTGACAAGGTAATGTCCAAAAGAGACGCACACTAACAGGAAGGGAAAGATGGAGAAGCAAAGCGTCTGCTTGCCCTAATGAGCATTATCATTATATATAATATCATTACGTAGTAACAAGAGATAATAGTTATCAAGTATTGTGTATACTATGATGGGAAATTTTCTCCGTGCTTTACATATATTTATGTATATTAGCTGAGTTACTATTATTGCCCCATTTGGAGGCACAGAGAATTTAAGTAACTTGTCCTAGGTTACACAGCTAGTAAGCTGTAGAAGTAGAACTTGAGACTAGACAGTCTGGCTCCAGAGCTCACATCTTAAACACTACTCTGTACTGCCTTCAGCCCAACTGTATCATAGGCTATCCTGCTACATGTGTTCCTGAACCAGAGAGGTGTCTGTGGATATACCAGCACAGAGAGAAGACAGTTTACCTTCAAGTTTTCAAACTTGCTAGAATCCCCTCTTGTTTATTCCACATGCCCTCTTTAATGCGGTTACCTCATCAGAATTAATGGATTGTTATTCTTCTTGATTGGTGGTGTAAACTGTAAACTCTGAGATAGTTTGCCTACCACACTTAGTTTAAGCTTTGGAAGGTTTACTTGCAAAAGCTCTTAGAAGCACCCATGAATAAACAAGAGCAAAAAGTTATACCAAGGATAGACATTTTTGTTTGCACTTTTTTTCAAATCTATCCAAACAACTGGATTCAAAAGCTTTCTCTGACACCATAGGCAAATGCTTCTTCCCCAGGCACAGAAAGCCTGTCAGAGACAACACAGACCCACTGCTGTGGTTATTGGAGAAATTTGTAAGTGATGCAAGGTTTTATTTTTGTCAGGTTCTACCTTCAAGAGGCCCAGAGAGCAAGACACTGATAAGTGGTAGTGAAGGCTGACGACTTCTAAAAGAATTAGAGGACATACATGTAGCAGATGCCATTGGTCAGGTGGCCCAACTCCCACTCTCAAACCCACCTCTTTGGTAGAGGCTAGAAAAGCCAAATATTTGCTTTCCTGCTCTTCAGCTAGGGTTGGCTATGTGAAACAGTTTTAGCTCCAATGAGGTATAAGTGGAATTCTCCAGGGGCTTCTGGCAAATCTTTGCTTTCTGGATATGAAGGACAGATGTCAGTAGCACCACCCCTTCTGCCACGGCCTTTTTCTGGCCTTTGATATAGACTAGTGCCTACAGCTACGGCAGCCATCTTGCAACCACAAGAGATGGGCCCACAGAATTGAAGAAATACTAGCTCTGGTATTTTTTTTTTTTTTTTTTTTTTTAGCTATTAGCAACCACCAACAGCAACCGCCAGAATGCCTGTTATATTAGTAAAATAGTTTGAGTCACTCTTAGTAAGGTTTTCTAAGGATGCCAAAGGCATCCTTATTGATACAGTATGACAATAAGATATTTTAGCCCATTTATTGCCTTTTAATTCTACACCTATCCATCTATTCCTCATAAATCCCCCAGAAGTTGGGTTAAAGAGCATTACTTAATCAAATCACTGAAATGATTCATGGGGCACAGATAATCAAAATGACTTCTCTTTATAGTTTATCCCCTAATCATAATAACTGCTTTAATACCAGTATCATATTGTTACTAGTATGGTGGTATAGTGTGTTACTAACCAAACTTACTGTTAGTCAGTCTAATACACACATGGAGTCCAAAAAAATGTATAAAACCATTTTTTACTCTTGGCTTCAGTTACATATTTCAACTTTATAGAGTTCATGGTCAAGGAAAATGGTTGTGGTCATTTGTTCTACCTCACCCTTCTTCAGCTCTCAAATAGAGCCTCCCAAATGTGCCCTAAAGATCACCCATGTGGCCACCCCCTCATAGGCACTAAGAAATCAAGCTTCTCCTTCTTGGACACTCTCCTCTCTTCCCCCACACCTAGAGATGAGCATAGGGATGCATGGGAGCAAAATGAGCCCCATTAACTAATACCACTGAGTACATAACAGGCACTCAAATGCTTGCTAAATGAATAAATTAAAAAGGAGTATCCACCTTAAGTAGGTGTTTCCAGAGAGGCCTTTGAGAAGATGTGGTCTGCCTTAGTCAGTTTGGGTGGCTATAACAAAATACCATAAACGAGAGGCTTATAAAGAACGGAAATTGTTTTTCCCAGTCTGGAGACTGGGAAGTCCAAGATCATGGCACTGGCAGATCCAGTGTCTGGTAAGTCTGCTTCCTCATGGACCATTGCCTTCTCACTGTACCTCACATGGCAAAAGGGACAAGGGAGGTCTCTGGGGCCTCTTTTATAAGGGCACGAATCACATTCATGAAGGCTCTACCTTCATGACCTAATCACCTCCCAGAGGGGCTCCCTCCCAAAGGTTCACCTTGGGGATTCGGAGTTTAACATATGGATTTCGAGAGGACACAAACATTCAGTCCAAGCATGGTCTAAGCAGACTTAAGCATCATTTGTGACTCAGCCAAGTGGAGAATTGATAGGGAGAGCAAGTCAGAAAGAACCCACAGCATGAAATGAGGTGCTTTACAAGAATACAAGAGTGGTGCCCTGGGAGAAGTAGAAATAATTTCATGCTGCAGAAGTGTGGAGTGTGAAGCAGAGAAGTTGGCAGGGATTGAATCAGCATGGCTCTTGGCGATGGAGAAATGTTTGAAGGGTTTTTAAGAAGGAAATAAGCATTGCTTTGGATTTCAGAAAAATCACTTTGGGGACAGTAAGGGGGTGGATTCAAAACGAGAGGCTGGATTCAAGGAAGAGAGGCTTATTATGAGTTCCTGGAGAAATAAGAGGCCATGAGGTTCAAACGAGTTAATCCATTCACAAATATACTAAGCACAAATTTCAACATTCCAAAGTACTCCACCGTGTTGAATTCAAGTCAACCACGTGCTGAGTTGTGTACCAGCCAGACAGTGTAAAGAAAGGCTAACCCTAAGACCCTCATACTCTCACTGAAAGGGAGGTGGCAACAAAGACTATGCCACCTGCCTGGTGTTGAGGGGAGGGCACTTGGCACTTGCCCAACTGCTCATCCCTTACAGTTCTGGCAATCACTGTGTAGCCCCAAAGGTGAGAGCCATAATCAAGATCATACGGTGACCAGCCTAAAATAGTCTCTGGCTCTTCCTGAACCCAATTTCATGCCCTAAATTCCAGATGACAAAACCTGCCGCATAAAAATAGTTCAATTAAAATCTAAAATAAAATGGTCACTTGTCCTTAAAAACAAAGCAAACACAGTTTTTCAGCAAAATGTTACGAACCTGGATAAAACTGTAATTTGGGAAGTTGTAAAAATATGGCTATAGCATCCCACTGGCGAACACCTGTCACATGACCATGAATGTCCGGCACCGCCCTGGGGCTCCACCTTGCCTGGTTCGTGCGAGGCTGTGTGAGGGTGAAGCTGGAGTGGGAGGTCAGCTACACAAGATGGTCCATTTAACAGCTGATCTGCTGGGACCGGTGCCTAAGAAGTTAATTTCTAGCTTTGAGATGGTTTCTGGTAATTGTAGGTAATTTAAAATATAATTTCAATTTAGTTGGAAAAAAAACTCTGTTTGCAGTGTTTATGCTCATCACTCTAATTTAAGGTCTAGAATGTGGAATAGACTGCATTTCAATACACGCCCATTTTGCATCTTCCTGATTTTACCACCAGTGATTATAAAAACAGCCTCAGCAAACCTCAGTCTGCATTGCAAGACAGATGCTGCAAAGCTCAGATATAAAGTTTCACATTGCTGGAAGGTTAACTGTTGTGCATGTAAATGATTATCAGATAGATGAAGAAAACCACAAGGCTCCAAAATGCAAAAGCCCTCAAAAAAATCCAGCTTGCCCATGTTTATAATAAGGCCACTTTATTATTTTTTTTCAAAGAAGGATGACTATGCCTGAGCTCAGTGTGGTCTGCAGGCAAGCTTAATGGAGGAATAATTACACAAGGCTGCTTGTGAGTGGGCCAAGAGAGCTTCTCTCCGGGTTGTGTGTTACAAACTGCTCCACAATGAGCCCCGACCATCTACAACTTTTCAAGGTTCAGAGATTTCTTACCACAGCAAGATCGAGTGCTTTAAATGTACAGGTTTGGGGCGTCTGGGTGGCTTAGTCTGTTAAGCGTCTGCCTTCGGCTCCGGTCATGATACCAGGGTCCTGGGATTGAGCCCCGTGTCAGACTCCCTGCTCAGCGAGGAGCCTGCTTCTCCCTCTGCCACTCCCCCTGCTTGTGATCTCTCTCTCTCTGTGTCAAATAAATGAATAAAAGTCTAAAATAAATAAGTAAATGTACAGGTTTATTTTAAGTGAAGAAGAAATTTAAGGATATATTGTATGTAGTTTTATAGAGATTTTTAAAAAATTGTCTAAAATGTGAATAGGACTCAAGGCCAGGCACTGTGGCAATTATTTATTTATTTATTTATTTATTTAAGATTTTATTTATTTACCCGACAGAGAGAGACAGAGCAAGAGAGGGAACACAAGCAGGGGGAGTGGGAGAGGGAGAAGCAGGCCTCCCACTGAGCAGGGAGCCCGATGAGGGGCTTGATCCCAGGACCCTGGGATCATGACCTGAGGAGAGGTAGATGCCTAAGACTGAGTGTGGCAATTATTTAGAATCCAAAGAACTATCATGAGCCAAATCTGCCAATGTTGCTCACCTAAGACACATGCAGCGAAATAACTAAGAAAATAGCTGAAATGAGCACTTGATCTAATAACCTTACACACAGTCGCCCATCTACCAGCTTGCCAAACTCTCTAGACTAAAGCTCAGGGCAGATGACAATGACACCGTGTTAACAATGGCTTTGGAAATCACACTCTGAGTCTGAAAACTGAGGGTCAGGGGTCAGAATTTGCTGGTTGCTAGTATCCAAAACCTGCCTTCAAAAACAGACCCAAACTAATGTCACCAAGCAATCACCAAGCAATACCATTGAGATCATGAAGATTGCCTGGAAAGCTTTCAAATGGAGCTTAAAAGTTTAACGACTGGGAAAACAAAATGTGTTCCACGGTAGCAGACCCAAATTAATCTGGCTTTGCCAATAATGACTCAGCAAACAAACAAACAACCTTTTTTTAAAAAAATGATAATTAAAAGTTATTACATGTACCTGATTTAAAAACAAATTCAAATATTACCAAAGTGAAAATTAAGTTTGTCTTCAACCTCAAACCTTTAGTCCCCCAGTCTTCTTCCCTTGAGGTAGCCCTACTAGCAGTTTTCTTGTGTGCTATAGTCTATGTATATCTAAATCTGTGTATTTGTCACATGCACACAGTGGCAGCTCCAGAATTTCTATATAGGAGGGGCTTAGGAGCTGCAATCTGAGTGGATGTGGGTAAACTGCAGAAAGCTACATTTGCCTGGTATTTTACAGAAGAAGGAACATATAAATTTGAGCACCATTAGAACTAAGGACAGCAATGAATTATAAACCACTGAAAAAAAATGAGAATTCATGAGTCCCTAATAACAAATCAATAGTAAATAATAAATAAATGGGGGAGGGGAACCCTGGGCTACAGTGAAATACAATGACTGACTGAATGAAGTAGTACTGGAGCTGGAGGACCATTATTTTGCAACCGTAATAATAAAGACTGGATCAGACAGGACTCATCAATGCATGCTACATCCAGGAGAAAATTTTGATGAGGACCAGGATATTTGTATCATCTCAAAGTGCCTCCCCAGGAACACTTATTAATTGCAAAAGTGTGGGTGGGGGGAAGAGTAATTACATAATGGAGAATTTGGACAACACCTTGACCAAGTCGTCGAAATTAACATTGCTGGTGAGAAGGGACATGATACCCCGAAGGACATAATATCCCCTATGCAGTACTCTGGCCTAGAATACATAATATCAATCTAATCACAAGGAAACAACAAGCAAACCTAAAATGAGGACTATTCTATTTTTAAAAAGTGGGGGCGGGAGGGAAAGAGGAGAGGGATGGTGGTGAGGATTATATTCTTCAAAAATGCTAACGTCGTAAAAGACAAAGGAAGACTATGAAACTGTTCCAGATTAAAGGAGGCTAAGGAGATATGACAACCAAATGAGATACCAGACCCTAGACTTGATTCTGTACTGGAAGGAAAAAAAATGTTGTAAAAAAGATTATTAAACCAACCAACAGAATTGGAATTCAAACCATAGAGGAGAAGAAAAGCCTGCTGTAGGTTTGACACTGCTGTTTCTATCAAACCCCAGCCCCACCAGCACCACCCTCACTTAGGGAGCTCCTTAAAGAGCACTCGAAGCTTCTGCCCACAAAGCTCCTTCTTTGTCCAGGGAACCAGGAGGTGACAAAGCTCCACGGAAGGGTAAGTTGTTTCTACAGCAGGAACGAAGGGCCATTTTAAGTTTTGCCTCAGGAACTGGAATTTTATACTACGTCAATGATACAGGCCCAAGATTGAGGATCTCATAGAAACTGCACCACAAAGTCTCTTCTGGTCCCCTCAGACCAGCTTGTGCTAAGCTCACTTAAAACTTCCTCTTACCTTAAGTTCATTTAAAAGCCAAACAAATTCCATTTAAGTAAAGAATAGTGTATGGCAAGTGTGGCTAATAATTGCTTGGGAAATAAAAATGAATGAATGAATGAATGAATGAATGCAGAAATAAACAATGAAGGCATGTGAGGAACACTCTGATAATGAAGACTGCTTGTATGACTTATGTAGAGAAAACAAAAAGGAAGTATGTTTTCCCTACCTTAGCTCTCTGTGAGCTGTGTAAGTAATGTAGTCATTTCCCTGTATTTGCTTCCAAATGTAAACGCTTCTGTATTTGAACCAATATTAAGTCTGGGAATATAAAACAGAGTAAAAAGGAGAAAAATTCCTTTAAGGGACACATGGAAACACAATGTGCTCATTGCCAGACTTCTCATAAGGTAGACAAAAATGGGAAATTAAACATACAGCATAAGAAAACTGTAATAACTTTAGACTCAAATGAAACCTTGAGATAAATGTGTGTGTGAGGAGTTGGGGGAAGAAACTGACAAGGATTAAGGGAAAAAATAAACATCTGAGAAAAGCAGAATCTGTAATTCACCCTGACAGAGAAAGGAAGCTGAATCAAAACTCATCCGGCCCCTGAATGCAAGAAGCCAGGGTGTGGATACGGGGTTGCTGGCGCCAGGTGAGCATCTGTGACCAGGTTTCTCTTGGCTCTAGAGTGGTCGGAGTTAATATAGTCCACTGATTTGGGAGATTTGGAAATTTGCTCCAAAAGCAAGAAAAAGTTCAAGGAATTAATGTTCCTAAAAAAATAAATGAAACAACAATAACAACAACAAAAACAAAAACCAAGCATATAAAATGTCCGTGCACCCAGAGAAAATCATCCTACAGTGCTTATTGGCCATACTGAACACCCAGAAAACTTTCCCATTTTTCCACTTCTACTTCTAATGCAGCACTTTGATTTTGCACTGGAGAAATGATCCTTCCCCCCCAGAATGCATTGTGTTGGGTCTGTCAGCCAGGTTGTGTACTTCGGGCACCTGGCATGCAGTAGTGGAGATCAAGAGTTGTATCTGTTAATGAATGAATGAATGAATGATCCCAGCCCTCCCTTAGCCAGGCAGTGAGACACTTCTCCCTGAGATTGGGTCTTAAGTGACATGACTTAAGTGACAGACTAAAAAATTTCCAGAAGCCAATTCATCCTAACAGAGATGTTCTAACAAGACCATCCAGTTTTGTTTCCTAGACCCTGGGATTCCTATACCATGATTCCTGTCCTTTCAAAGCCAGGTGCCTAAGCTTTCTGTTTTATTCTAAGAACTGTCATATATCCTTCCAGTAAACTCCCCCTCTGCTTAAGTTATCCAAAGCTCATTTCTGCTGCTTATGAACAAAGAACCATGACAGACACACATTTCCCAGCTTGCCCCTATGGAGTACACCAATTATTATCCCCAAATATGGTCTTGGTAATAAGAAGGTTAGGGGAAGTTTATGGATTTTTCTTTCTGTTTTTGTTTCCATGTGTCTAGTTTATTTCACCAAATACACTTACAAGCAGGAACCCGAGGAGTTGAAATAAAAATTTCAGTTCTTTGCATTCCCCTGCAGGAACTCTTTATTATTGTGTCTAAAAGTATCTGTTGTTCAATAGATGTTAGTCAGAGTTACATGTATTTTGTCAAGAAACCACTTATTTCTAGATTAATTTCAGAGGGTGTATTTGCAATTTACCAGTTTCCAAAGCCCCACCTACCACAAATTTCCTCTGATTTTCACGTTCGCTCAGGAATAGCTTGAAGCAAGAACAGCGTATCACTTTTGCTGTTAAAGTTTCAACTTTCCAAGTTTGCCTAGCTATGAAAAGAACAAATTTAAACAAATCCTAGCATCATCCCTTTTCAAAAATACAGTTTAAATACCCGGTTTTATTAGCAGCCTAGTTATTTTTATTGAAGAGACTAGAGGAAATAGTTATTGCTATCTTGCTTTCAAGTAATTATTTTTTAAGTAATTAAAAAATATCCATTGATAATTTTTATTGTGTTGGCCATGATTTCAGCACCTAGTACAGTTCTGAGCACCTAACAGATGTGTAAGAAGTAGTAGTTAAATTCATGAACAAATGGATACTTTGTTTTTAATTGCGGGACAATTTCGGTTTGATGCTTCACTAAGGGCTGGTTAAAGAGTATCTATTGCATAACCATTTTAAAGTCAGTGGACACAAATGTCACAGCAACCGGCTATTTTTGATAGTTCCACAAGCTCTGCAAAAGTTTTAGAGCCCTAAAATGGTCCCATTATAGAATGAAAGCCTACAGTGCTGCCTGGGATGACCCTGTGGTCAGATTAATACTCCGGAGGTCCCCCGCCCCAGGCACCCCACCTTTGCCCTCATATCAAGCTATGAGGTTAGACTTTATCTGAAACCACATCTTATTGGCTCCTTCCCTTCCCTTACCCTGTTTCCCTCATTACCTTATAGATGCTTCCCAAAGAGCAGCCAAATCCCTATCTCAGGCTCCGCTTCTAGTGAACCCAACCTAAGACAGAAAATATGCTGCTATCTAAATGGAAATATTATGCAACAATACCTATAAACTTCCTCACCAATCACCAGTGAAATTTGAAAGTTTACCAAATGTGTGGATGACTGCAAAGGATATATCATCACTGTATAGAATCAGCACAGATAAATGACAGCTATAATTTATTGAGGGCCTTCTATGAAGACACTATCTCCTTGAATTCTTTTCACAATTTTCTTAGACAGGCATTACCAAACATACTTCCAAAATAAAAAAGTTCAGAATCAACAACATCAAATAGCCCATCCAAAGTCAGATAATGAGTACATGACAGTTTATTTTTAGTATTTCCTAAAAAGTCTCATAGGTTGATCGTAATGTTCTAAAATACTCTGAAAGAAAATGGCAATGTCCCTCTGACTTTCCATTCTTCAAAAGTTGTGGGATAAAGCCCAAGTGGTCTCTTCAGAAATGACTGATACGTTTTAAGGCTTACTCATGAGATCCAAAGCAGATTTTTTTTTCAAAAAACAAAAACAAAAGAACAACTAGTCTTCTCATATCACCTCTTTTGTTAACCATAAAAAATAAACCAACCAACCTCCCCATAGCCAAAAGGAAGGGGTGATGGTTGTTAAAAACAACAATTTAGTTTTAGAACTTGAAAATGAGAGCAGGTAAAGAGCGTGTGACTCACTGTCAACCAGAAATACCAAAAAGCCTTTGTTAGGGAACTGGATGAAGCAATTACAAGCATCTTCACAGGCTGTCAACCTCAGATATCCATCTTCCCTTGAAAAGCTTGTGTGCTCTGTCATCAGTGAGGTTATCTCAACCTTTTCTGAGCCTATTTTTACTTTCAGCCTGGCTTACCTCTTAGGATAATCATCTCCTAAGTTCACTTCCCATCAAGAAAAGCAACACTACACAAATGCAACCCTAAAAAAGCTAAGACACACATGGTTCAGTCCTCAAATAGGTCAGATTTTAAAAAGGACACTCTAAAAGGTCAAAACTAATTATGAAAGAAATTCATACGCTAAGTGAAATAAGCCAGACACAGAAGGACAAATACTATATGGTTCCACTTGCACGAGGTACCTAGAATAATCAAATTCATAGAGACAGAAAGGAAAATAGTGGTTGCCAGGCACTGCTGGGGCGAAGGGGGAAAGGAAAGTTATTTAATGGGTCAAGTTTCAGTTTGGGATAATGAGAAAGTTCTGGAGGCGATAGTGGTGAAGGGTGCACAATGCAAATATACTTAATGCCACTAAACAGTAAACTTATTTAAAAAGATAAACAGGGTAAACTTTATCTTATGTATATTTCGCCACAATTATTTTTTAAAAAAGAAATTCTCATTCTTACCATATTTTCTCTAATCCTCTCCCAAGCTTTCTCAAAACCCATACTCACCATCACTCTCTTCCAAATCTACCCTGAAACTTCCTAAAACTCCACCCTGGCCATTACGTCTTATCCCCCTTCTCCCCTCCTCTTTCTCATGAGTCCATGTCATTTAAGCACACGAGAGATCAAACCCCTCATCCTGGGGTAGGGGAATGAGAAATCATGAGCCAGCAAGACCTCTGCAGCAAGCAGGAGAAGGGAAAAGGCTAGAATAGAAGTAATCACCTGTCGTAATTTTAATTTCATCACACACATTTTATCCTTAAGCTCTCTTGAGCTTCCAGTGCCTCTAATTATCTGAGATTTGATGAACAAATCTGTATTTTCCACTGACATACATGATTTCACAGTCTTCAGATCATGCCTCAGCCCCATGTTTATCATGTGTTTATACACTGGTTAGAGGTTTTAGAGCAAGGAGTTCTTAACTTCCAGGACAGAATCACCTAGGGAGCTAAAAGTCTTGATGCCCAGGCTGCAGCCCACCAACAGCTAAATCAGTGAGAGCTAGGGGTGGGGACCAAGGCAACTGTATTCTTTTTTTTAACTCCCAATGTGCAGCTAAGTGTGACAAACAATGTTTTAGAGAAGGTGCTTCTCGAACACTAATGAATATACCAATTACATAGAGAACTTGTCAAAAGATCTGATGCTGATTCTGATTTGAGAGGTCTGCAGGAAGCCCCAGGATGCTGCATTTCTAATACCAGGGTAATGCTGAATCAGCTGTTCCTGGACTCCGCCTTGAGTAGCAAGGCTTTAGGGAATAAGAGCCTTTCAGGTTTCCTTTCTTAGCAGAACATTTATTATATACATGGCCAGCAAAGACAAGCGCAGCTGGGCCTCCCAGCAGGACAGGTCTGGAAGGTCGCTGGGGACAAGCTGCGGTGGCACAGGGACTAGTGTAGCCCCTTGACTGCAGGTGCTCATGGCTTTGCCCTTGGGGGGCCGCAGCTACTTCACTTCTAGGCTGGTCTAGGGGCCAGCCCACTCAGCCCTTTCTAACTTCAGGATCTTTAATAAGTCACTCAATTCCCTAAGCCTCAATGTCCTTATGTGTAAAACAGGAGTAACAGGGTCAACTCCTGGACTCTATGAGGCTACATGAGGACTAAAGGAGATAATCAGGTACAGCACTAGTATGCCTGCCATGAGACATGCCTGTCTTTATTTCTGCCCCTGCTGCCACCAAAGAGCCAACTTGCTCTTCTCTCTTTCCCTTTTGTGTCTAGACATCTGATATGTACAGGGCATTCATTGTAGCCCCTGTCGCTGGAGGACAGGGACCATCAGTGTATCTTGGTTCTGAACAGGAGAAGCAAAGGCCCCAGAGACATATATTTTCGTGCAGATGGCATAACCAAAATACTGATAAGATTTTGCTCTTTGAGTACTGTTTTTGTTTTTTTTACTAATTTTGTGTTCAGAAATGCTACCCTAAAAATGACAAAGATAGTCTCTCAGAGCTCAGAACTTGGTAAGGGGATACTAGCTAACATTGAGCGCTTCTGACAGACTAACACTGTTCTAAGAACTTTATGAGACTTAACTCATTTGATCTTCACCACAACACTGTGATCCAGGGATTATTATTCCCATTTGGCAGATGAGGAGACTAAGGCTTCAAGAGTTTAAACCATGGTCACATCACACAGCTAGTAAGTGGCAGAACAAGGGTTCAAGCTCCAGAGGCTTTCTCCAGAGTCCGCCCAGACCCGTGGTGGGGCAACCTCTCCATCAACATCTCTCTATCTTGGTTTTTGCAGAGATTCCTGACATAAGGCATTTTCAGATGCATAAGACATTCTTATGTATATGCCACGGAGATATATACAATATACCCCGCCTTCTGGCAGGAACCTAAAAGGATACTAAGAAATAAACTTGCATTCCTCCAGTTTATGCCAAAATGCTAACGAACCATTCACAAACTTCGGTATTATTATTTGCAACTTAGCCTATTTTAAAATGGCTGCTCTCTTGCATATATGTGTCTCAGTCACTTGTTTTTGTTGCCTAGCATCTGAAACTCCTTCCTGTCTTTGGGAAGGATCTACCATGTGACTTCCTGAATTCCCTCATTCTTGCTTTCTGCTTCTTCTTGTCAGCCTGGGTATGGACGTGTGAACCAGATTTTACCCAGTCAGACAGTCCTATCCGGAACTCGAATACAAAGACATAAGGAGAGCAGAAGATTAATCCTAGAGCCAGAGGAGAGGGGAGCCTGGCCAGTGGCACCAGCATCAGGAAGGGACAGCAGCCATGGATTACATCTCAGACTGTTGCTGAGCATGACTTTGGCCGAGGCTCCCGCTGCGATGCTGCCTGATTGTGTTAGTTTCCCAGGGCTGCCATAACAAAGTACCACAAACTGGGGAGCGTGAAACAACAGAAATTGATTCTCTCACAGTTCTAGAGTCTAGAAGTCTGAAATCGAGGCCTTGGCAGGGCCATGTTCTCTCTGCAAGCTCTAGGGAAGGATTCTTCCTGGCCTCTTCTAACTTTCAGTGGTTGTGGGCAATCCTTGGTGTTCCTTGGCTGGTAGGCAGCATCTCTCCATTCTCTGCCTCCATCTTCACATGGCCTTGCTTGGGTCTTCTCCTATGTCTGTGTGTATAAAGCTCCTGTCCCTTTCTCTTACAAAAATGCCCATCATTGCATTAGGGGCTACCCTCATCCAATATGACAATATTTTAACCTGATTCTATCTAAAACCCTATGTCCAAATAAGGTCATCTTTACAGGTACTGGGGATTAGGACTTCAACATATCTTTTTGGGGGACACAATTCAACTCACAACATCTATACTCCTGCTGGTTTCCTGGGCCTGGATCTCTGGCCATCCCAGTGATCTTGTGGTCAATCCCATATTTTCTTGTAAGTTCTTTTCCAACTTAAATTAGCAAAATTAGTTTTGCTGCTTGCAACTTTAAACCTTAACCTGTCTTATCTCTACCTCTATTTCCTTGATTTTCCACCTGAGAATCTCCATTCAGAAGTCACTAGGGATGAGCAGAACAGTGACTTTATGATGGCAAAGGCCAATCTGCTTTAAGGACAAGGCTAAGATTCCCATTCCAGTCTCTGGATCAAGGAGGCTGAGGAGAAGACGGTCCAGGCCAATGTTAAAGGAAGGACTCAGACTGAGCAGTCCCAACATCACGACTGAAATGCACGTAGAACCTACTGATTTCCTAAGCTATGAGTTTGTTCTCAGGCTGGATCTCACTTAGGAGCAGAATTTGAGTAATCTTTGCCTCTGGCCAGTGGATGGTGTGAGGCCTGTTTTGGTGGCAAAGGACCACACTGCTTGCATCAGATCCCATAGATGTTGCCCTAGTCTGTATAATTTTCATCAAGTCATGACAGCAGCACCAAAGGGGCTAACTAGTATTTCAATTGTGTTTGGTCTAAAGTTTCTAAAACCTCATCAATGCTATTAAAAACAATAACATTATGCCAGAAAGAGATGCAGAGGAAACAAAACATTATGGGGTTCTAAGAAACATGGTAATCAAAGACAGCTGAGTCTAAAAAGACAAATCCATGTCAATGACTTCAAGGAAATAAAAATACATTTAAAATGTTTGAGTAAATCAACTTCACAATTGGCCATTAGGAGAAGAGTAGCAATGCTAGTTTTTTATTTGCCCTGTTTTGCTTCCTTTTTTGACCTGCCTCTTGCCAACTTCATGGAATTATGATAAGGCTAGGGACCACATTAGGTTGGAATTGCCTGAGGCTATCTTTGCCATTATTTGCAGAGAGCCTGTTTGAGAATGAAGCCAACCCAAGAAAGAAGAATCCAAGAGATACATACAAAGTTATTATTTTGAGTCCCACAATCCAGCTGTATCTAAAAATACCCATTAAACTTCCAACTTATTTGAACCAATAAATCCCCTTTTGTGTTTGTTTGTTCAAGTTAGTTTGAATTAGAGACCTAACCTTACAAACAAATGACAATGTAATATCAAGTGCTCATATCTGCTTTGACCTAATTTCCTTGGATTGCTGTTGGCCAGGGAATGTTGTGTTGAATGGACCACATTTCAACTGGGATTGTGGTTCCTGAATTTTTGTCAACTGGCATGCTACTGAGAACATGTGCACACAACACACACACATAAGCTAACAGAGAAGCACTTTCATAAAGCCATCTTCTGACAAGTGCATATCATTGAATTATGATTACACTTATGGCATGGCCAAATAAATCAACTAACCTGAGTAAAGAAGTCTTCTCTTCCACCTGATGCAAGCCTTGCCCATCACTATCTTACCGTATCAATGAATAAAATGACAACTTACTTCCCTGAGTTTCAACATTTCCATGTTTCCTAAGCTGTGCCACTTCACACTAGACATAGTCACAGATGATGTATGGGTAGTGTGGCTCCCAAATCGGCTAAGCCCCTAGACCTCCTTTCCTTGTCTCCCAATTCAATTTCTCCAAAACCCATGGTCCTGGCTTGTACATTCTCATCCATTCACACATTTACTCAACAAATCGGTATCAGGTACTCACTATGTGCCAAGCCCAGGTGTAAGCACTGAGGACTCAGCAATGAACAGAAGAGAATAAATTTCTGCTCTTATAAGCCTTCCACTCTAGTGAGGGGGAGACAGACAATAGAAACATTTAAGGTAGATCTATGTCAGGTGATGAATAAATGTTATGGTGAAAGATTAAAGGTAAAACGGATAGATGTGCAGGGCAGATGTGGTGAAATAGTGAGCCTTGTGGTCATCTGTGGAAAGAGCGTGCCAAACCAAGGGAATGGCATGTGGACAAGGCACTGAAGCAGGAACAGGTAGGAAGCCAATGTGGCTGAGGTGAAGAGAATGAGGGGCAGTGTGGTAGGAGATGAGGTGAGAGAAGTATAAGTGGGGGAAGGTGTTGATGGAGAAAATTTAGAGACTTCCCAGGCCATCATAAGAACTTTGGATTTTATTATGAGCCAGATAAGAAACCCCTGGGTGGTTGTGAGCGAAAGAGTCACATAATCTGACTTAAAGTTCTAAAGACTATTCTGCCTGCTGTGAGGAGAATATAATCGGTGGTAAGAACAGAAGCAAGGACCAATAAGAGAGACCATGAAAACAGGAGTGGAAGTCTGAGAAATGACTGAACTCTGGATATATTTTGAAGGTAGAACCACCAACATAATGGAATGTAAACAGAACTTTTCACAAATGTCTGCAAGGGTTTTGGTCTGAGCAACCGGAGAGATGAAGATGTCAGTTACTTTGAGGCAGTGACTACATGAGAGGCAGAGATTTAGAAAGGGGGGAAGAATCAGGAGTGTGGTTTTAAGTTTAGATGCCTATCAGATACCTATGTAGAAGAGATCATTAGCTATATGAATCTGAGGGTAAGGGGAAAGTTCTGGGCTGGGGACAAATACTTGGGAGTCATCAGAATAGAGATGAATTTGAAGTCATGAGTCTAGATGAGATCCTAGGCAGTGGGTCCATACAGAGTAGAAGAGGTCTAAGGACTAGTCTTGAGTAGCCCAATGCTTAGAGGTTGAGGAGATGAGAAGGAACCAACCAGCAAAGGAGAATGAGCTGAGCACTAGGAAGGCAGGATGAAAACTGAAAGATGTCATGAAATCTAAGTGGAAAAAAAAAAAAAACCAACCACCCATTTCAGGAAAGAAAGAGTGATTAATTGGATCAAATGCCGAGACAGGTCGTGTAAAATCAGGACTTATAATTGATTATTGAATATAGCTACACAGAAATCACTAGAGTAGGTTCAAAAAAGAATAGGAGAGAATAAATCTTAACAGTGAATAGAAACAACTTTTTTGAGGATTTTACTGTAATATAGCAATAGAGAAATGGAGCAATAGTTGGGAGAAATGTGGGAACAAAAGAGAATTTTCACTGAAGCTGGACAGTATTTCAGTATGTTTGTATGCTATAGAAATGATCCATTAGAGAGGGAAAGATTGATGAAGCAAGTGGGGAGAAGGGACACCTGCTGGAATAGTATTCTTGAGTAGTCAACAGGAGATGAGGTCTAATGCGCAAGCGCGGGCATTAGCCTTAGATTAACATACAGATCACGCATCCCCTGTAACAGGAGTGTAAGTGTAGAGGCAGAGTATAAAGGCAAAGATGCAGATAGGTGGGTAAATGAGGCAATGGGATTTGGTATAAATCCTCTTCTGACTGCTTCTATTTTCTCAAGAAAACCGGATGCATATTCATCATTTGTGAGTGAGGATGGGGAGAAAGGTTTGGATGGTCTGAAGAAAGCTGAAATGATATGAAACGGTTGCCTAGGAAAGTAGGGGCGAGACTGGAAGAGAGCAATGCAATTGGACCCCTGTAAGGGCCTATATGAGGTCAGGGGTCATCTTCCTGCTATGTGTTTTGAGCATTGTGGTGACTTGAAGAAGATTATGTCCACAGGTGTTCAGAGGTAAGAGGAAAGGGGGAGAGGAGCAGTGTGCAGTACTTTTAAAGCAAGCTGAGTCATTAAGATTTAAGATATAAAAGCAAACACAGCTCCACAGCTCAAATACGAAGTGACTGAACTCTCGAAGACAATTAGATATAATTTGAACATTCTTGGAAATAAAATCAGAGAACTTTAGAACTTCAAATGAAAATAACCTTAGTGATGTTCTTCTCTGAATCCTTCATTTTACATTTGAAAACCAAAGCCCTGGAAAATTAAATCATTTGCCCAAGATGACGCAGCTACTCAACGGCAGAGACAAGTCTCAAGTGTCAGTTGTCCTCCATCTTTATCCACCGGTCTTTCCGCTTTCATTTGCTGGCAGGACACAGTGAAATTTCAGTCTGGTCCCTTTTCTGACTGCACCCCCAGGCCCTTCTCTATGTTAATGTCGCCAAGCCCTGCCCCATCATCCCCATATTCTACACTGAGGCCCCCTGCTATGTCTTGGAGTCACCCAGCGGCCCCCCCCCCCAGTGCCTTAGCCAAGTGGGTACTTCACTGAAGCTTTCAAACAGGTGTGTTAGGCTGGTCAAGAGCACAGTCTCCGAAAACTGGGGATTGGGAATCACATGGGAGGAATAAAGGAGAATCGTAGGATGAGCCTCACTGAAATCCTGCAGCTGATTTCCTTGAACTCACCAGACCCACCATGGTTTTCAGGTACCAGTGGTAAGGGTATGACATTCTCTTAGTCCTGCTTTTCTTCTGTTGAGCCAGGAGCTCAAGAGACTGTTCAAGCTACAAGCTGTATGTGTTCACTGGACCAACAAATGCCAAGCTACTTGCATTAGGAAGAAAATGGATCTGAACCAACCAGCTCAGGGATAGCCTGCAGCCTGTGTCCCATCTGAATACCATTTGAACACAACTGGTTAAAGTTCTTCCAATGATGGCTTTTGTTATCTATAAAATTAAGACTAAACCAGAGATCAAGGAATTTCAACTGGAAGCTATATCCTGTCTCCAGTCTCCCATCTTGGTGTAATTTAAGTGAGTTACAGGGCCCTTTAAATTCACTTATTTAAAACAGATACTCATCCCAAGAGGCACTCTATAAACATTTGGCACATCTTGATGAGCACTTCAATTGCCCTTCAAAGGCAGTGGAAACAACCTCAAAACCAATTACTTATGCTCTCCTCCAAGAAGTTCATTAATTGGAACGAGGGCTCTGCCTCTGGCTGAGTGTGTCCTCTCCACTCTTTAATGTCTCACAATTGTCCCTTCTGGGGAACAGTGTATGGTTCCAGGCAATTCTTTTTGAATTTAGAAATTATTTAAATATAGAGGTAAAGGGCATTGATGGGGAGCAGGAGTTGACATATGTTGCAAAGGGATAGGTTATTAAATCTGTCCTCCCTTCTCCTGATTAAAACAAACAATTAAAAAATGGAAGGAAGCCCACATACCTTGGTATCCCCACATGCTGGATGAAAGATTGGGAGTAAAATCCCCTAAATAAACCAAACCTTACAGCGTTCACTTGCATATGCCCATCCACATTACTCTTCCCCATATCTGTTTATCTCCAATATTCTAATTGTTCTCAGACCCCTGACCAATCAGTCAAGAGGTTTGCAACTGTCCACATGTTGGTCTATGTTCTCCCTTTGGCCACTTCTCCTACCACACGAAGTGGATGATACGCTGTACTGCCCAAAGGTGTGTTCACTGAGAGAATTTCTCCTCATATATCCACATACAAAACCAACACATCCACAACCAAGCTTGGCCTTTTGCCTCCTTTGTCAGCTGGCCATAAGAGATTATGTATGTGGCCACAGGGGTGAGATGAGGGGAGAAACTATGCTACAGCAGCGGATGACATGGGAATCTGGGCCACTTGCTCATGCAGTCTATTTGTGCCCACTCTCAGATGTACCACTTTTATCTTATGATGGATTGCTGTTGGGATATGCTAACTTACAACTTGGTGGGTCTGACAGAACCCAGGTAATGGTGGACACTTCTGCCAGCCACTCAAGGTTCCACGAGTAGGTGCTCTGTCTCTACCAGAAACCCAAAGCATACCAGGACCTAGTTTTCAATTAATATATAATTCTCCATGGTGGAGGTATGACATTGCTTCAGAACTTGAGGTATTTACATTGTGATTCTCCTATTAGTACCTGCCATAAACTCCACATAACACCACTCCACTCCTTACTGCGGATAATACCACAGGGTCTGCCAAATCAAGTGGCAAATAGGCAGGGCTTGTTTGCACCACAGCTTGGATGTGCTACATATCCATTTCTTGCACTGGGCCCTACTCAAAGATGGAAACCTTTCATGTCACCTTGTTCCCAGTCATGGAATATGCTACCTCCGGAGTCTAAAGAGCCCACCAGGCATTCTTCTTCCTTATTAGCGGTAGGAAGTGAAAAAGGCAACAATTTGTCAAGATCGATGGATTCCTGAAAACTCTGATATACCAAGTCCCTGAATATTCATGAGGTTTATCTCTTACCCTTTATAGTCTATGTGCCATACACCAAGTGCTTCAACGTATTTGCCACTTCATAATCATCCAGTCTGATTAACATAATGTCAACAATATCATGGCATGTCCTATGGAATATCTAGAGAGTCCAGGTCTCTTCAGACTATATTATGACAGATGACACAGCCATAGGACAAGACTGTTAAGTGTATACTATTGTTAATCCTATGTGAATGCAAACTGCTTCTGGTCCTCCTTCCTGATGAAGATGAAACAAATATATCTGCCAGATCAGTGGCTGTATGCCAGGTACTTGAGTTAATCTGTTCTAGCCAAGATACCACATCTGGCACAGCAGCTACAATAAGGACTCCTACTTGGTTGAGCTTGTGATAGTTTACCTTTATCTTCCAGGATCAGTCTGGTTTTGTAGGGGCTAAACTGGGAAACTAAAGAACAAAGATATGTAAAGACCATGACCCCTGCGTCCTTTAGATCTTTAAGATTGGCACTAATCTCTACTATTCCCTCTGGTATGCAATAGTGTTTTTACTTACTGCCAAGGCTGGGAGCAGGGGTTTCAGAGGTTTCTACTCGGTCTTGCCCCACTGCAATAGTTCTTACCAGAGATCAAGGAACCAATATGGGGTTAGGCCAACTACCATGTATGTCCACTCCAATTATGGCATTGCACGGTTAGAGAAATGGCTACCAGGTGAGCCCAAGGTCCCAGTGGACCCACTGTGAGCCAAATGTGGGCCAGGGCCCCATTGATCACCTGAGGGTCTCCCTATGTTACCTCTCTAACAGAGGGACAGTGATGACCTTCAGATCCCAGCTATCAATTTCAGTTTGAATCCTGTGTTCAACAGTCCTCCAATGTCTATAAACTGTCCTTTCCTCATTGTATGGTTACTCAGTGAAATAGCCAGAGATCTCTTTGGAAAAGTACTACTGGAATCATTACCATATATCCTTCTGACCATGAATTTCAGGTCTACACACTGACTCAGATCTGGAAACTGGGAGAAGGAGCATGACTTTATAAATTTTACATTTTTTAATGTAGCATTTTTAATCACTTTGAGAAAAAACTTATTACACAATAAGGTTCACCCATTTTCAGTGTACAATTCATTGAATTATAAGTGTAGACAGCCATATAACTACCACGGCAATGAAAATATGGAACATTTCTGTCATCCCAAAACGTTCCCTTGTGCTCCTTGTAGTCAATTCTCCCTTCCTCATTCCCAGCTCCTAGCAACCACTTCTCTGCTGTTACTATAGCTTTGCCTTTTCTAGAATGCCATATAAATGGAATTATGTAGTATATCGTAATCTTTTGTGTCTTTCTCTTAACATAAAGATTCCATGATCTTCTTGCATGTATCAGCACCTCGTTCTTTTTTATTGCAGAGTAGTGTTCTGCATATGGATATACCACAATATGTTTACCAATTCACCAGTTGGTAGGCATTTGGGTTGTTTTCAATCTGGGATTATTATGAATATACCTTCTATGATCATTGCATACAGGTATTTTTATTTCTGTTTGGTAAATTCTTACCAGTGGGATCACTGAGTTTTTCGTTAGTATATGTTTAACTGTATAAGAGACTGCCAACTATTTTCCAATGTGTTTGTGCCATTTTACTTTTCCTGCCAGCAGGTGTATGAGAATTCCAGTTGCACCACATCCTTGACTTCATATGGTTAATCTTTTCTAAATTTTTAATATTTTAACCATGTATCCTGGCTATCTATTGGGCTTCTAATCTGTTTTCCTAATGACTACTGATGTTGACCACATTTTTATTGCTAATTTGCCATTTAAATATGTTCTTTGTTCAAGTGTCTACACAAATTTCTTGCCCATTTTTTACATTGCATTTTTTTGTCTTCTTACTGAGTTGTAAGAGTACTTTATATATTTTAGATACAAGTCCTTTATAAGATGTGTTTTGCAAATATTTTCTCCCAGTCTGGCTTCCTTTACACTTTCTCAACAGTATTTTTTTGAAGAGCAAGAGATTTTAATTTGATAAAGTCAATAACAATGTTTTTCCTTTGTGAATCATGCTTTTTGTGTTCTATCTGAAAAATCTTCCCCTAATTCGAGGTCACACAGATTTTCTTCTATGTTTTTGAAGTTTGGTAGGTTTTGCTTTTATGTTTAGCTCTATGATCCATTTCAAGTTAATTTTTTTATAGTTATAAGGGTCAGGTTTCATTTTAATTTTCTTATGGTTATCCAATTGTTTCAGCACCATTGCTTTAAAAAGGATTGTGACTTTTTGTTGAGGTGGCTACCCTCAACTTTCTGATTCTCTACATTTTATTTGTTATAATTATGTAAATTGAGCAACATGCTTTTTCACTGTCCAATCGCCTCTAAGGGATGCTCCATAGTCCTCTATGGGTCAGTTTCCTTTGGCAGACACTTGTTATGATAACTGTACTCACCTGCTTCTGTCAGGTAAGTACCACCACCTGGTCTTGATTTGTCTAAGGGCCCTATCCTCCCCACTGCTATCGGTGAGCCCCATTCTAGAATGACAACTCCTACTGTCACACCTCATCTATGAAGGACAACCTCCACTGAGCTCAATGGCTCAATATACTGCATAATTCCATGGTAGCCATGGTATTCTGTCACCGGCAGAATCCATCTCACTTTGGTGTATGGAGGGCTTTTTTGGCCCTCTTGTGTAACATAGTTTGCTGGTGGATTTTCCAGCTCTCTGTAATATATCTATTCTAGAATAACCCTACTCCAAGCCCTTGACCCTTTCTTTTTTCTACTCCACATAGTGAGGCCATCATTTTCTACAAGCTTCAAGAGCTAAACTAATAACATGCTAGCACAATTTTCTGGAATCCTCACCAGAGCGGTGAGTGCTGTGTCACGGAGAGCGCTCCCGTATTGATACACTCTCCCACGTTCAACTCTTTGTCCCACTCCCCTCCTTCCCACCACTTAGATCCTACATCCTCAGGATGCACTCCTAGGCGACTGTCCTGGCTCCTGGACTGACCAATGCACGTTGATTAGTTCCTACAGATGTTCCCTTCCTTAGCAAGCCCGGCACTTTCCTGGCGAGACTGGACTGCGACCTAATCATAGTTACAATCTAGTAGACAACAGTGGAGGTAGGTACAGATCCTGAGAAGGATACAAGTCTTTCCAGACAGAGACCTCTGCCTCAGCTTTAAGCAATGGGATGGTTCTAAGTTAATAGAACAGAGTGGGCCACTTTTGCAGGCCCGGAGTGCTCAAGGGGACCTCCATTTTCAAGATTCTCAAGTGCATCAACCTAGAATCCCACTCATTCCCAGCCAGAGCACTGACCTTGGATAATAGACTTGCCAAGGCTGAAAATTCAACCTTTTTGTAGGGTTCTGTTGTCCTGAAAATTAAGTCTTGAGCTTTACCCTCAGATTTTTCTATACTCTGGCTGCAAGAGATGAGCCTCTTTACATTCTACTGAAGAGGGCCTCTGACTTTTGCACTTAAATTGATGACTAATGCCCCTAAGCCACTCATTGTTTATCTCTATGGTGTTGATAGCCCTCAGTGAGAGACATATAGTTCCAATACTGTTATAATTACTACATTCTCCAAATCTTTTAAACAATTAAGACATCACACTACCATTGCTTTCCTTTTCATCAGTGTTTCATGGCTGTTTACCACCAGTGAAAGTTTTAATAATGATATTGCAACAGCATGCCAGGGGCTATGCATAGTCCACCTACTACCAATGAATGGGTCTTCACTGCTAGCCAGCCAGTGGTGATTTCATTCCCAATCCCATTTTAGAGTTTGCTTCCTAAAGCCATTCCTGATACTAAAGGTCATAAATCACGTTCCCTAGAAAATGGATTGTGAGATAGAGATTTTTTGTGCAGGAAGCCTACTGCACAATACTCTCAGTGACAAGCCATCAAGGAGAGTGAGGACTGGACACAAAGAATTGGAAACTCGGGGCCTCAGCAAATACTGCAGGAGTGCTCTGAGCTGGCACAGCCCTTTAGAGATGTCCCAGACTGAGGCTAGGGGTCTGGACACTGTGCCCCCCTCACTGACCAGTTGTTGAATGCAGGCTGCCCCTACCTAGGGTATAACTTTCGGTGAAACAGCACTGCATTAATTTGCTGGAACTGTCACAACAAAATACCAGATGAAGTGGCTTGAACAACACAAATTTATTTTCTCATATTCTGGAAACCAGAAGTTGAAGATCAAGGTGCTGGCAAGTTTAGTTTCTCCTGAGGTCTCTCTCCTTGGCTTCCAGATTGTTGCCCTCTCACTGCCTCTTCACAGCACCCTCGGGATCCAGGCCCAGGTAACTCTTCTGTCCCTCTGTGCATGCACACCTGTGATGTCTTTATATCCTAATCTCTTCTGATAAAGACACCAGTCAGATTGGGTTAGAGTCCACCCTAACAGCCTCATTTTAACTTCACTACCTCTTATAACAGCCCTATCTTCAAATACAATCACATTCTGAGGCTATGGGGGTTAAGGTTTCAACATCTAAATTTCGGGGTGACACAATTCAGTCCATAACAAGTTCTTTTTAGCCAAAGGCAACTTCTGGAAGCAGATTCAGCTCTGAGCCATCATTGGTCAACACTGCTGGCACCTGGAGGAATTAGTGTCTTCACCTTTAAGGGAAGATCTAGGGGGAGTACCACAGCATCCACTACAGTGATGTTATTAATATCTCTAATAAGAATATAAACACAGCTAGCTAACACTCTTTGGGCATTATATTGTGCCAGGCCCAGGACTATTTCTTCATACGTCTTATCCTATTTAATCCTAACTTAGAAAAATGCTCGCTCTTCCCTAAAATCTCTGTAGTACAAACAACAACCTCAAAATCCCTAAAACACAGCACTCTCTATATAGCAATTCTTCCTTTTTAATATCCTACTGCATATCACTTGCTTCTTCCTGAATTATAGTTTTTCAAGAAATAGCTGTTGAATCTAACTCACCATTTTACTAGAGAGGGGATACCTTTATGTTAGGTTTTGCATTCTTCTATAATATACAGACATAACTGGTGACTCCCATTTCAGTAATTTTGGTGGCCAGAGAATTATTTACTTGAATGGGTTCTCATGAAATAGAGTTGAAAAACAATGACAGATAATGCTGGGGAAAGGTGCTTTGCATAGTTCTTGGGGTATCAAGTCATGCTAGGAGGAATATTGTTCAGTTAATTAACATGGCAGTTTTATATCAGGCCCATCTGGACTCTAACATATGTTATAGAAGTCCTAAGAACTCCCTGTGGCAGCCTTTGGTCCAGCTCTATATTCTCTAGTGGTTATCTATTCATTCTTCAGATTTTCACTGAACACCTACTATGTGCCAGACACTGGGGTTGGCTTTTGAGATACAAAGTAGTAGACAAAATATGCACAGTCTCTGTCCTCATGCAGTTTGCAGTCACTTTACCACGAAGTAGGATCCATAGAGGTGTCTTGTTGGTCTCAAAGTCTCAACTAAAGTCAAAATAGAGATGATGGAGACAAACCTAAAATATTACCTAATTAGAAATTCAGCTGATTCTCATGTTTTTATCTGCTTTAATATACCGAGTTCTAAGAACCCTGGAAGGTCTTACTGGTCAATCTCTTCCACTATCCATTTCACAACATGACTAGGTGTCTATACCATATAGATGACCTTTTTTTCCTGAGGGTGGAAAGTCTTGGGGATGGTGGCTAAGCTGATGAGCTACTTCCAGATGGTTTAAACTCAATCAACACACTAGTGGAAGTGATCATGTCTGGCAATCTAGATGTTGCAAGCAAGCCAAAACAAAAGTTGGTGGAACAGAAGTATTCTGAGATATTTTCAGAAATCATAGACCACAATCAATAACAATGAGAGCAAAAATAGCAAAAGAAAAGTCATAATCATTAATTTAGCTGTGTGCTAAACACACTTAAAATACTTCATTATTTTATCTAATCCTCACAATAAATATATGTGTGAAGTAGGTGTCATTTTCTCATTTTTATAAATAAGGAAAGGTAAGGCATAGAAATATTAAATTATCTTCCCAATTCATGAAGTAGAAGTGGTATATTGTGCATTTAAACACAAATTCATCTGACTCTAAAAGCTGGGTTCTTTCCCATGGTATTGTAATCACTCCCCAAATTATGGTGTTCTTCCCTATGAAATAATACTTCAATATTACTACCAATTCTTGGTTATCTCCAAGGGAAAACAAATGAATTTGGAAAGTTAGGGTAAGTTATATGGAATGTTTAACATTTCTCTATAGCATTTCCAGATCAGAATTGATTTCAGACAGCAAAACAATTTTTCTAGCCAATGTTACTTTGTGACTAATTCCTAGCATGTGAAGATAATGTGGTAGCTGTCTTGTGAACCAATGGTAAAATTTCATTATAAAATGCACCTTATCATGCATAAATAGTGCAGTGCCACCTGGAGTATTAAGATAACTAACTGCTATAATAAATAATTCCCAAATCTCAGTGGTTTAATATAGTACAAGTTTATTTCTAACTCATGCAAATTTTTACGAGGATATTCCTTAATGGGCATCTCTCCTGAGCAGCTATCCCCCAGGTGATGATTCAAGTGTCCAGCCTACTTTAACCTTGTAAAGGCACCATGAAAGGCAAAGAAAATGTGGGCAAGGAATATACTTAATCATCTTAGTCTGGTGGCCAGAACTTGTCACATAAGTACAGTAAAATTCAAAGGAGCTAGAAAACGAAGTTCCTTAAATTGCTAAGCTACAACTTAGCCCGAACTCTACATTGTCCTACCTTGTAGAAGGAGATCCAGTGCCTTTGGGTGGTCAGGTAGGTCCTTCTGCCACAGCTGGTGTCAGCTAGTTTGGGCTTGTGAAAAGCTTATAAAAAGCAAGATTTCTCAAGTAGTTTCTTTACTGGACACTATTGCTATACCTAGTTATGATACAAATCAAGATGTCCCGTGCATTTGATTGGATGAATTAATCAACCTATAGTGGGTTGAATGGTGCCCCCTCCCCCAATAAAAAGGTATGTCTACCTGGGACCTGTGAATGTGGCCTTATTTGAGAAAGGGTCTTTACAGATATAACTGAGTTAAGAATCTTGAGATGAGATCATCCTGGATTAACTGGGTAGACCCGAACTCCAATGACACCTGTCATTATAAGACACAGATGAAGAAGAGCAAAGAAAAGAAGGCCATGTGAAAATGAAGGCAGAAACTAGAGTGATGCCATCATAAGCCAAGGAATACCTGGAGCAACTACAAGCTAGAAGAGGCAAAAAAGAATCCTCTCCTAAAGCCTTCAGAAAAAAAACATGGCCTTGCTGACATCTTGATTTTGGACTTCTGGCCTCCAGAGAAAAATTTCTGTTGCCTTAAGTTACCAAGTTTGTCATTTGTTATGGCAATTCTAGGAAATTAATACACAGCCTAAAGACATGTGTAATGAACTGAACTGTGTCTGCCCGACCAAATTCATGTTGAAGCCCTAGCTGAATAGGACTAGTATTCTTTTAAGAAGAGGAAGAGACACCACGGATACATGTGCTCAGAGAAAATGCCATATGAGGAAACAGCAAGAAGATAGCCATCTGCAAACCAAGGAAATAAGCCTCAGGAGAAACCAAACCTCCTAATACCTTGGTCTAAACTTTCAGCCTCCAGAAGTGTAAGAAATAAATTTCTGTTGTTTAAGCTACCCACACTGTGGTATTTTATTATAGTAGCCCTAGGAGGTTAACAGAAGGTATGACAGAGAGACCTTCAACAGGGAAGATGTCTAATGAAACAGCCAGAAGGCCCAGGGCATTAGCATTTGATTGAGTACTTCTAATTTAACAAGCAAACAAATACAGCCATAAGCCGAAAGCATGCGTGGTGGAGGTTTCTTACGTATGACAAATGCTTAGCACGGTGCCTAGTGCAGGGTAAACACTATTGCCTCAATTGTAACACAAACTGTTAATTTTTTCTTTTCTGATACAGAATATATACACAACCAGTAAACATTTTTCGTTAATATCTATCTCTAAATGGTGGTTTTTCTTAGAATTGATGGCATCTTAGAATCAAGGAAATAAAGCGTATACAAGCAGGATATTAAGCACTTGACATGCTGTATCTCATTTAATACCCCCCACAACCCCAAGGTTTGAGTACTGTCAGTGGAGTGTGGAAATGGCTTGCACCAGCTTAGGGGTAACTGATTGTGCTGACCTCTCCCAACTCCAGCTGGCGACCTGAAACCAACCACAGTGGGAATATTTATACCTTGGAAATTGGCTATTATCAACATACCACTGGACTGGGCACTATTATTATTCCATATCAATGAGGAAAGAGAGAAGCCCAGTAACTTGCTGTGGCTAGTACGAAGTAGCAGATCTCAGATTTCCACTGGGGTTTATCCAGTTCTCACAGCACAGGTTCTCAATGCCTGTCCTAGGCTGTCACCCACTTGAATGGTATTTAACAGAAAGCCATATCTACAGTGGTAATTCTAGAACTTCTTAAATCCCATAAGAGCAGCTGGGTCTCCTTTGTCCAATTACTTCAGTTTTGCAGATTATATTGCTCTCCTACCATCTGGCACACATGACAAAAAGTAGAGCCATTACTACATAAAATGGAAATGAATTTGCCAAATTATATGGGCAGCTGATTGTCACATCATTAAAACCAGTATATAAGATGTTATTGAGATACTTCATAATAGTACCATAGGTTCATCACTATTAAAACTTGATAACTTAACCCAAGAACCTTATTTAAGGTTATACAATACATACAATACATAATTATCTGTATTGCCCCCTTTAAATGAGATATTTCTCATCATGTTCCTACACAATTTAGATTATGGTTGTTATTCAGGAATGTGTAAACTAAGAATGGGGGAGGGAGTTATCTGCCCTTTTTTCTGGTGGTGGGGACAGGATGTAATCTAACTTTATTTCTACTTCCAAAGATCAGCAAGTTTACAACTGTAAGCAAGGCAGGAATTTAGCCCCACTTAAGATGCCTACAACTACATATTTTGACTAAGAGCTAAGGAAAAAAGTTGCTTTGAGGGGATTTTTTTAAAAAACAGTAAGACCAGAAAATAGAATGCATGTATTTTTCTTGCAGCTCACAAATATTCATAGTTTTGTGAGCATCTGACAAAGAAAAGAAAAGGAAAAAAAAAAAAAACTTCTTTTCCCTATTCCCTAAAGCCGGTGGGATAAACAGTTCCCAGCCACTCATTCACTTTCATGAATGTAAGAAAAAGCAGTTGGCTCTTTAAAAACAAAAGAGAAAGAAAGAAAAGGCAAAATCTGAGCTCCCATGAATGTCCCCTCATGAAACCTCCACAGATTCTAGATTGTTTTCAAGTCTCTGGTGGTGAAGCAGAAGCAAAGCACTATATTCCTTTTCCTTTTTTTTTTTTTTTTAATAATTTAGGGAGACTAGTAAGTGGGATAAATGGGGAAAAATACTGCTTGTGACCATCCAGTGAACTAAAACCAATGCTAGAAACAGGACAGAGAGCTTAGGGTCATCAGCACTTCTGGTTAATTACCCATCTTTTCCCCACTCTACATTCTTAAAGGTTTCTTGAAATGAAAACAAAGGAATCCAACCAAAACCAACATTTTGATGAGTAAAGTGTAAATGAATGAGAAACAGATGGGCCTGGTTTTCCCAGGGGTCTATAAATGAAGGGCAAGGTGCTTGGGGGCAAAACGCATGTGGGGTTTCTCTGGCAAATCTTTTGCACTGTTAACAAGCCCAAAATGCAGCCAAAGTTCTCGAACCGGCATATCCCCACATTGGCAGGACTCAATATGAAAGGATCTTCGTGCCAAAGGAGCAGCCTTTGGAGACCCCCAGGACATTGTTCAGCACCTCACAAATCATATTTTATAGGTGCCAAAGGCAGCTGCAAATCTCACATGTGCGGCCAGAAGTTTTCATTCAAGAACCCAGCCATTTTGGCTTTGATCAGAAACCACAGATTGGTGTAAACATTTCTCTTGCCACGTTTTATGATATTTACGTTTAGCATGGATCCTCTTGGTTCTGATGATAACAAAGTGTTCTGCAGGCATCTGCTGTGGAGTCATCCCCACCTCAGCCTTCAGGTGGAGAAACAGCTTAAGGGCAGGGAGAATGACGTAGCAAAGGTCAGTCCTAAATCAGAGGGGGTGAGCTCTTTGTGCATCCAGGCCAAGCCTCTCTCTCTCTCTCTCTTTGGGATTGGAGTGTCTCCCTGCTGTCTTCAAATCATGTATATATCAAGTTACAGCTCAGAAAGAATGCATTTTTAGTTTTTCGTTGGGGGGGGGGAGTGTAGGCCCCAAACCACAGATTATTTGAAAACCATCCAAGCTGACTTTGAGATTTTTTAAAATAATTTATTTGGCAATTCTAAGAGCCAGATTGGCCATTTGGCCAAGGTAACCTGCCCTTCAGTGCAAAGACTACAATTAATGGGCCACATGTCTCTCTGCTCTCAAGCAACAGAAGCGGCCCACGGCTGGAGAGTGCTGTGCGGTCTTCCAGCGTAAGCACCACTGATATCATCACCATCAGAAGGTCATAAAACTGACTGATTATAAACACAGCTCTCATTTGTTTACAGCTTACATTTTTGGGTTCGGAGTAATTAGCACATTAGCCATCTCTCCGGGTGAGGGCTCACAGGTGCTGGGAGAGAGGCTTCCAAGCCAGAAGGGGGATCACAAAGCCTTTCACAAAGCAATCACTGGCCTTTACGAGAACCACACTGGGGAATGCTGATTCTGCTGCGTGAGGGGTAGTTGATAACACCCACGTGGGGTCACGTGTGTAGGAGGACATTTGACGCCCGCAGTAATTTCTTCCAACACAAGGTAAGGTTGGAAAAATCCAAGACATGTCAGCAATGTGCGGGAGATGTCCTCTGTGAGGAGCCTGCAGCTGCTGAAGCCTTTTAAGATTCCTTTTCTTTCTCGCAGGCCAACAAAGGCAGATAAAGATCACCCTTGCTAGTGGTGACTGGTACTTAGTTTCTGTTACTTATAGTTAAAATAAACTCTTTGAGTCTTATAAAGATGTTGCTTCTCAGACACTTGCTTAGAGAAAGCCGCTGGCTCGGCTGTCTTCCCTGGACGTGATTCTTGTCCCCAATCCTGCCCTTTCCAGTCTTTCTCTGAGCCTTCCACCATCAAGGCAGGTTTTATTTGAACAGCTGGAGCTATCAAACCAGTGCAGATTGTCTAATTAGTCACTCCAGCCACTGGGGAGAGTGAGTTGTCCATGTCAGCTTCCGCGGGAACTCCAGAGAGCCTAAGCAGCATCCTAACTGACTAAAGGGGTAGCCTTCTTAAAGGACATAGGCCTATGCTCACAATTTGGGTTCTTAGATTGATCAGAGGACTAGCCTTTTTTAAAACAAAACAAAACTGTTTTACCCAGTGTGAAATCTTTCACCCAGCATGAGATTCTCTCCATATTTTCTGTGATGAACTGTTAACGGGTCAAGGGCTCTGGAGCCAGTTATAGAATATTAAAGATTGCTCATCATGGACATGGTCAGCAATTTGAATTCCATTCTCCATTCATAATATCATTTGAATAATTAACAATCATATTGCTTTTTACAGTTTTCGAAGTTCCCTCACTTACATGACCTCCTTTGATCTTCCCAGCAATGACATGAGGTTAGGCAACACCATGATATCTGCATTTTGTAGATTAGGAACCAGGCTCAGGAAGATTAACTGACCTATCCCAGATCACAAAAGCTACTAAGTGGTAAATCTTCTCATTTGAAATTCATTTTCCTTGCCTCATATCACACTATTTGTGGGAGTTTTAGGGTGAGGATATTCCTTTGAAGCCATTAGTTTTGTCTGTTTCCCAAACGTTAGCCACTAGAATAAAAGGGTTGGCAGCTAGTTTCTTTGTGGTGCATGGAAGTAGCTGCAAATAATAATCAAGTGATTCTTAGCTATTTCAACTATCTGTAAATATCCAGTGAAAACACTACAGACACATTCTGAAAGAGCTCATATAGGAACATGTACTTGCTTCACTGAATTGTTAAGGCCCAAAGTATTTTGCACTGCAATGTTGCCATATTGCTTTCCCCCTGATTTTTAAAAGATGTATTCAATACTTTCTTGACATTGCATTGACTTTAGTTGCCATAGTAATGAAATTTTGATATTCATGAAACTTCAAGGGCAAATAAATGACAGATGAATTAATCAGTAGTCCCAGATATGTTTGTTCTCTTTTCATAAGAAAACACTAAGAATTAAAGAACAGGATTTGGGACAGGTTCTCCTTTTGGGATTATTTCCGTACCAAGCAAATGAAGTAAAGATGGGTTTTGATTAATTCAATCATTCATCTTATTTTTATTGAGCTTCTATCACATGCTGGCCACTGTGCTAGGTTCTGGGGATGTTAGAGTGAACAAGAGAGATAGATAAGATCCTATTGTCTTACATGAACAGACATTTTTCCAAAGAAGACATCCAAATGGCCAACAGACACATGAAAAAGTGCTCAAAATCACTCGGCATTAGGGAAATCCAAATCAAAACCTCAATGAGATATTACCTCACACCAGTCAGAATGGCTAAAATTAACAAGTCAGGAAATGACAGATGCTGGCGGGGATGCGGAGAAAGGGGAACCCTCCTACACTGTTGGTGGGAACACAAGCTGGTGCAACCCCTCTGGAAAACAGTACGGAGGTTCCTCAAACAGTTGAAAATAGAGCTACCATACGATCCAGCAATTGCACTACTGGGTATTTACCCCAAAGATACAAATGTAAGAATCTGAAGGGGTATGTGCACCCCGATGTTTATAGCAGCAATGTCCACAACAGCTAAACTGTGGCAAGAGCCAAGATGTCCATCGATGGATGAATGGATAAAGAAGATGTAGTGTGTATATATATATATATATATATATATATATATATATACACAATGGAATATTATGCAGCCATCAAAAGGAATGAAATCTTGCCATTTGCAATGACGTGGATGGAACTGGAGGGTATTATGCTGAGCAAAATAAGTCAATCAGAGACATACCTGTATCATATGACCTCACTGATATGAGGAATTCTTTATCTCAGGAAACAAACTGAGGGTTGCTGGAGTGGTGGGGGGTGGGAGGGATGGGGTGGCTGGGTGATAGACATGGGGGAGGGTATGTGCTATGGTGAGCGCTGTGAATTGTGCAAGACTGTTGAATCACAGATCTGTACCTCTGAAACAAATAATACATTATATGTTAAAAAAAAGAAGAAGGTAGCAGGAGGGGAAGAATGAAGGGGGGCAATCGGAGGGGGAGACAAACCATGAGAGATGATGGACTCTGAAAAACAAACTGAGGGTTCTAGAGGGGAGGGGGGTGGGGGGATGGGTTAGCCTGGTGATGGGTATTAAAGAGGGCACATTCTGCGTGGAGCACTGGGTGTTATGCACAAACAATGAATCATGGAACACTACATCAAAAACTAATGATGTGATGTATGGTGATTAACATAACATAATAAAAAATTTTTAATTTAAATAAATATGTTAATTAAAAAAAAAGATCCTATTGTCTCAGAGATTCCAGCCTAATAGGGAAACTTTGCTTATCTGCCAAGTCTCAGTTAGATGCCACTTTGCTTCCATAACACCATAAGCACTTCCTCACATTATCACACTGAATAATACCTGACCATTAACTTGATATCAGCTACTTCTCTATCTTGCTCTTGCTTATGTCCCTGGTCCCTAACACCCTGGCTGACATCTATTAGGGTCAATAAACATTTGAATGAATAAATGGAATCTTATTTCATGCTGGGTTAAAAACCCAAGTAAAATGAGAAAAAAGTACTCTAGCTATATTGCCTAGTAGGATGCCGTTAGAAGCGCCCCCTTGCCAAAATTGATTTCAGTACTTGTCAGGACACACAGAACAGACTTTGTAGCTGGGGGAAAGTAGGTACCATTATAACTCATTGACTCTGTATTTTCTTTTAATATCTCCCCACCGCCATTTATCCTTCTCTTCTCCTTAGGATCTCTCTACTTCTTTAGCCCTAAGTGTCTTTAGCTACCTTTCACCTACTGCCTAATATCCAAGAGAGTAACTTTACCTTCTGGCCTCCACATGTCCAATTATTCCCAACCTTCATTACCTTTTTAAACTTCTTTTCACATTTCATTTTAACTTTAGGAGAATTCATTCTCAACAACAACTGCTAGAGAAGTTCTATTCTTCTTTTCTCTAAAAATGTTTGCCAGAGAGATACTAGATAATCCCATTATATAATATTAGGCAGAACTCAAATGAACCTGTCTTTGCTGTTAAGTTATTTGATAAAAACACAATGTAAATATTTCAGTTAGCAAATCCTATGAATTCAGAACATGAAGTGTGGCTCGGGTTTGGTACAGACAGGTGCAAGGAGAACCCCTGCTCCAGGTCTGAGCTTTGCGCTGCAGACCTGATCAGTTTTGTCATTATGTCTAGAGGTGATAAGACCACAGGAGGTCAGCTCATTCTAATCAAACCCACAGGACTCAAATGCCAATTACTTCCTTTATAATGAGAATTACAAATTCTCAACAGACTGAATTCTCAATTTTTCTGATTAGTCCATTTCTTTTGGTTTTGTCTGTAGGCAGAGACATATGAGAAGTTAAATCATCTGCTTACTTGTTCAGCACAGAATTACAGCAAGAGAAATTGGGTGGAGGCAAGAAGTATCCCCTTCTCTTGAAAATTCTGGAGTACAGTGTTGGGTAGAATTGGTGAAAGAAAAAAGTCTGTTAACTCTCTGGCTAATGTTCCCTTCCTTTCCTTTAAAACTGAGTTCCTCAAAGAATAGCTACACATCTTTTGCCTACTTGCTTTCTTCTCATTCACTCTTTAGCCAGCTGACATGAGCTTCTGTCTATGGTACTCTATTAAAACCATTTTTTGAAAAAAGTCCTAATAACCTATTTATAGCAAAATCCAACAGGCCTTTACTAGTTCCATAATTTCCTTAAGATTTTTTCATGTAATTCACTTGTTCATTCATTATTAATTCAAAATGTAATGGCATCTTTGCCAAAGTTGTTTCTAATCCTTTTTTGGTTTGTTTCTGTCTTGTCCACTAGAGCAAGTTCCAGGTCTGTTTTCTTCACTATTGTATCTTCGGCTCCTACCACAGCACCAGACACATAACACACTCAATAAAATTGAGTGAATGAATGAGAAAATGAAAAAATTAACATATAAGGTTTTCACTTCTGGCAGTGACAGCACAAGATGCTCCACAGACTCATTCCCCCATGAAAATGGTGAAAATTATAATTAGGAAAAAAACCACTTAAAATCTCTGGAAATGGTCCATGGTCCTAAGGGCATAGAGAAAATAAAGAAGCATTTATTCAAAAATATCTACTAAACCCCAATAAGAACTGCAAGAGTCTGTGGGACTTGAACGAAGAACTACATCTTCTCTCCAGCCCCAGCACTGAGATAGAAACTCTACTTCAGACTGGTAGGGCCCAGAATACAGGGAACCCTTTCCCCTGAGTTCCCAGTTAGAGGACTATCTTCCCAAGAGGGGCAGAATGTTAGCAGTTTTCATCCTACCTCAGCTGCCTGTTGCTGAGGCTAAGTTCTAGGAGAATGCATCCAATAGAGGGGGCTCTCATCTTCTGCCCAGCCTCCATGAATGGGATAAAGGCTTTACCTTGAGCATGGTGCCACTGAGAATACTGGGACCCTAAATGCCCTTGCTGCAGTTTGTGGGGGCAAGGATTCCATGACAAGGGAGGCAAACCAAGAACATCTAGGGCTGCTACCCCATCCACAGAGCACTCAGCTGCACAGTGGGGATGCCACTTAGAAGTGTGCCATTGTCCTCACCTCCAGTACAGAGCCATGGCCCAGAGATTTTGCCTGGGAGAAGTAGTCTACAAAACAGACAGTTCCAGATCTCTCCCCAAGGAACTGACTTCATTCACAATAGAATGTAGAGAAGTTCAACCCTAAGGGTATTCCCAAAAACAAAAGCTGTGGTAAAAGGAAATGGGAGAGAATTGATAGATTCATTAGAGATACATGCTAAGCTACAGGGTGACTAATTTGCTGAAAAGAATTGGGAAAAGAGACAGATGGGAAGAACAACTGGAGTCAGAACAAATTTCAAATACTTACCTCTACAACTCTATCTTCAAAGGAGCCAGAATTTGATTGAATTACTTTAATAAAGTAATTTATGCACCAGTATTGTTGGAAGCAATATAGCAATCAGCTGGCAACTAGTGGCACTTAATACTACATGTAGTCAGAAAAAGAGACCATCCAAGACCATCCCTGCAAAACCACTTCCATCTCAGGATGACTGTGGGCACAAATAAGGCTGTGCTCCCTAGGTAGCAACATCAGAGATTTCAAACTGTAAGGAGGACATAGATTTCACCAAAGTAATCCAGACAGTCACTAAACAAATAAACAAGCAAGTAACAAAAACAAGCCCCAGGGTGGGAATCTAATACTCAGAGTTGCTACAATATATTATCTAAAATGTCCAGGTTCCATAAAAAAAAAAACAAAACTATGAGACACACAAAGAAATAAGAAAGTATGTTCTTTATACCAGAAAAAAGCTGGAAACAAACTACATGTGAGAGTGACCAGATGTTGGATTTAATGAACAATGACTTCAAAGTAAACATTCTTAATATGTTCATAGAACTGAAGAAAATCATGATTAAAGAAGTAAAGGAAAGCAATGATGACAGTGTTAACATCAAATAGAGAATATCAATAGAGATAGAACTTATGAAAATGAAAATTTTGCATTTAAAAAGTACAATAACTGAAATTTAAAAATGCACTAAAGGAGCTCCATTGTAGATCTGAACTGGCAGAAAAAAAATTAGGTAACTTGAGATAATTGACAAAGATTATGCAATCTGAGGAACAGAGAGAACAAAGAATGAAGACAAATGAAAAGAGCCTTGGAGATATGAGAGAGAGCATTAAGAATACCAATATATATATACTGGAGTACCAGAAGGAGAGGAGTACCAGAAGGAGAGGAGAAATAGAAAGGGCAGAAAAAATATTCAAAGAAATAATGGCTAAAAAGTTCCCAAATTTATTGAAAAACATTCATTTACACATCTAGGAAGCTCAATGAACTTCAAGTAGGATAAATACAAACAGATTCACAAATAGACACATTGTAGTAAAAATGCTGAAAAACAAGAACAAATAACACCAAAATTTGTATGGAACCATAAAAGCCCCCAAATAGTCAAAGGAATCTTGAGAAAGAAGAACAAAGCTGGAGTTATCACAATCCCAGATTTCAAGATAAACTAGAAAGCTGTAGCAATCAAAACAGTATGGTACTGGCATAAAAACAGACAAATAGATCAATGGAACAGAAGAGAGAATCCAGAAATAAACCCATGCTTATATGGCTAATTAAGCTATGACAGAAGAGTCAAGAATATACAATGGGGAAAAGATAGTTTCTTCAGTAAATGGTGCTGAGAAAACTAGACAGCTACATGCAAAAGAATGAAACTGGACTACTTTCTCACACCATAAACCAGAATAAACTGAAAATGGATTAAAGACCTAAATGTGAGACCTGCAACCATAAAACTCCTAGAAAAAAAACATAGGCAGCTATCTCTTGGACATTAACCTTAGCAACATTTATCCAGATAGGTCTCTTCAGGCAAGGGAAACAAAAGCAAAAATAAACTATTGGGGGTATACCAAAATAAAAACTTCTGCATAGCAAAGGAAACCATCAACAAAACAAAAAGGCAACCTAACAAATGGGAGAAGATATTTGCAAATGATATGTACAGTAAGGGGTTCATATTCAAAATATATAAAGAATTTCTACAACTCAACACCAAAAAAAAAATAAACAGTCCAAATAAAAAATGGGTAGAGGACCTGAACAGACATTTTTCCAAAGAAGTCATACAGAAGACCAACAGACACAGGAAAAGATGGTCAACATCATTAATCGTCAGGGAAATGTAAATCAAAACCACAATGAGTTATCACCTTACACCTGTCTGAATGGCTAGACTCAAAAAGACAAGAAAAAACAAGTTTTGGTGAGGATGTGAAAAAAAGGAACCCTCGGACACTGTTGCTGGGAATGTAAACTGATGCAGCCACTGTGGAAAACAATATGGAGGTTTCTTAAAAAATTAAAAATAGAAATACCAGATGATCCAGTAATTCCACTACTGGATATTTATGCAAAGGAAATGAAAACACTAATTCAAAAATATATAGGCGCCCCTATGTTTATTGCAGTATTATTTACAATAGCCAAGATATGGAAGCAATCCAAGTGTCCATCAATAGATGAATGGCTAAAAAAAAATGTGGCATACACACACACACACACACACACACACACACACACACACAATGGAATATTACTCACCCATAAAAATGAGATTTTACCATTTACAATAACATGCACGGACCTAGAGTGTATTATGCTAAGTGAAATAAGTCAGACACAAATACCACATGATTTTACGTATATGTGGAATCTAAAAAATAAATAAAACAAACAAACAACAATAACAGAAAAAAAAAAAGCCAGACTCTTAAATACAGGAAACAAACTGGTAGTTGCCAAGTGGGAGGTGGATGAAGGGATAGGTAAAATCGATGAAGGGGGTTAGGAGGTATAAACTTCCAGTTATAAATAAATAAGTTACAGAGACAAAAAGTACAGCATATGGAATACAGTCAACAATAAAGTTAAAATGTATGGTGAGTACACTTATCATGGTGAGCACAGAGTAATGTATAGAATTGCTAAATCAATATGTTGTACACCTGAAACTAATACAACATTTTATGTTAATTATACTTCAATTAAAAAAAAAAAGAAATACCAAAGAAAATTCTTTAGGCTGAAAGCCCCACACACCAAAAAAACAAAAAACAAAAAACAAAACACCCCACAAAAACACACAAAAAAACAAAAAGCACCAGTAAAGGCAATTAATGTAATTACAAAAGATAGTGCAAATGCATTTTTTTCTTTCTTTTAATTGTTTGACCAAAGCATATAGAAATGTAGCATATTTGTCAATAACAGCACAAAGGAGGTGGATGAGAGCAAAACCCTACTGACCCAAGGAAATTACTCCAGATGTGAGCTAAATCCATAGAAAAAAATGAAGAGAAGCAAAAATGATAAATAAGAAGGTTGATATAACAAAAGCTATAATTATATACTTGCTCTCCTTTCTCCTCTCAGCTTTCTTAAAAGTCATAAAATTGGGGCACCTGGCTGGCTCAGTTGGTATAGGAGGCAAATCTTGATCTCAGGGTTGTGAGTTCAAGTCCCACATTGGGTACAGAGATTACTTACAAAAATAAAATCTTTAAAAAGTCATAAAATAATGTAAAGTAAGCATTATAACAATGTTTTATTGGGTTTGTAATATTTACAGAAGTAATATGTATAACAATAATATGTAACAAAAATAACATCCATAACAAAAAGGAGAAAACAGAATATAGCTCTACAGAAATAATGTTTCTATATCTCACTGCAATATGACATACATATGTGTGTGTGTGTATGTGTGTGTGTGTGTGTGTGATAAGCACTAGAGCAACTCTAAAGAAATGACCCCAAAAACAGTGAAAAATCATGAAAGAATTAAAATGCTATATTTGAAAATACTCACTTCGTGCCAAACAAAGCAGTATAGGAGAAACAAAGGAAAAAAAGATATGAGTCATATAGAGAACAAAGAGTAGAATGGCAGACATAAATCCAGCTATATCAATAATAACATTAAATGTGAATCATGTAACAACCCAAGTAAAAGGCTGGATTAAAAAATACTGGATTAAAAAATAAAAACCAGGATCCAACTATATGCTTTTATAGGAGACACACATTATATTCAAAGATACAAATATATTGAATGTAAAAGGATGGAAAATGATATATCATGCAAAGACCAACTGCAAGAAATCAGGAGTAGCTATACTAATAGGTAAAATAGACTTTAAAACAGAAAACATTACTAGTGATAAAGAGAGACATTTTAAAAGAAGATAAATACATCAGGAAGATATTACAATTATAAACATATATGACCCTAAAAACAGAGTATCAAAATACATAAAGCAAAGACAATGAAGGGAGAAATAAACAATTTAACAACAATAGTTGGATACTTCAGTACTCCACTTCAATAATGGATAGAGAGAACAAAAGCAGAAGTTCAACTAAGAAACAGACGATTTGAACAACACTATAAATCAACTATCACTGGTGAATTCTACAAAACATTTAAGGAATTAGTATCAATTCTTCAGAAACTATTCCAAAAAATACAAGAGGAGGTAATACTTTCCCACTCTGTGAAACCAGTATTACTCTGAAGCCAAAATGAGACATAAATTTCATAGAAAACTACAAACCAATATCTCTTATGAATATGGATACAAAAATCCTAAACAAAACACTAACAAACTGAATCCACTACCACATATAAAGAATTATAAAGCATGACCAATTGGAATTTTTTCCCAGAATGCAAGGTTGGTTTAACATCGGAAAATCAATTAATATAATATACCATATTGATAAGATACAAAACAGAAACCACATGATCATCTCAAAAGATGAAGTAAAAGCATCTCATACAATCCAAAACGCTTTCATGATAAAAAAATATTCAACAAACTAGGAATAGAAGAAACTTTCTCAACTTGATAAAGGGCATGCACAAAAACCCGCACATTATACCTAATGATAAAAGACTGGATGCTTTCTCTCTGACTTCAGGAACAAGTCAAGGATGTCCACTCTTCCCACTTCCATACAACTTTATACTGGAGGTTTGAACAAGGGTAATTAGGCAAGAAAAAGAAAAATCATCTAGACTGGAAAGAAAAAGTAAAACTATCTCGATTGGCAGATGATATGAACCTGTATACAGAAAATCCTAAGGAATCCACTAAAAAACAATTAGAATAATAAATGTCTTTAGCAAGGTCATAAAATACAAGATCAATATACAAAAATCAATTGTATTTCTATACACTAATAATGAATAATCTGAAAATGAAATTAAGAAAACAATTTCAGTTACAATAGCATCAAAAAGAATAAAATATTTAGGAATAAATTTAACAAAAGTGAAAAACTTAATACTCTGAAAATTACAAATAATTGGTAAAAGAAATCATTATTAAAGAAGATATAAATAAATGGAAATATCCCATGTCCATGGATCAGAAGACTTATTATTGTTATGCCAATACTCCTCACATTAATCTATACATTTAAAACAATCTCTATCAGAATCCTTGCTGAGGTCTTTATAGAAATTGATAAGCTGTTCCTAAAATTCATATGGAATTGAACTTTAGAATAACCAAAATAATCTTAAAAGAACACAGTTGGAGGACTCAAACAAATGTTTATAGCAGCATTATTTATAATATCCCCAGAATGGAAACAATACAAATGTCCATTAACTGGTGAATGGATGAACAAAATGTGGTATATCCATATAATGGAATATTATTCTACCATAAAAAGGAAAGTAGTACTGATACATGTTACAACAGAGCTGAACCCTGAAAACATTAAGTGAAAGAAGTCAGTCACAAAAGACTACATCTTATATGATTCCAATTATAGAAAAATGTCAAGAATAGGCAAAAGACAGAAAGTAGATTTGTGGTTGCTTAGGGCTGGGGGCAATGGATGATATAGGGATTTGATAGCTAAAGGGTACAGAGTTATTTTAATGTTGTGGGTTTTTTTTAAGATAATGATAACATTTTAAAATTGGTTGTGGTGATGGCTGTGCATATCTGTGAGTAAATTATAAACTGTTAAATTGTATGCCTTAAATTAGTTAATTGTAAGGTTTCTGAATAATATCTCAATAAAGCTGCTATAAAAATAATATGTATTTTATTTTAGGAAAAGAGAAAAAGACTTTAAAATATTTTTATTTTATCTTCTGTTTTTTTAAAGGGGCTACCTTCTGAATCCTTACAAAAATTTTGAAGTCAGAAATTAAAATGAAGCATAACAAATAAATTTAAACATGGTTATATCCTTTTCTTTTAAATACATTTTTCTGAAGCTGCTTTTCTATCTTGATCATAACAAGGATCATCCTCAAGAAGGCCTCTCTAGAAGACACTGGGTCACATGTCTTCATAATGCTTATTGCTACTATAAGATTACCTTATTTATTAATTTATTATCTGTTTCCCTACATGAAAAAAAATTCCATGTTCACTACTGGTTTTAGCTCAAGAAATCTAGAACTGCGCAACTCAAGTGTGGTTCATAAATGGTGCTGTGTGTGTGTGTGTGATGCTGCCAATCAGTCCTCAGTGAGCTAAGGAGAGAAACTAGCAATTTTATGTCTGCTGAATCCAGTAATAAAAAACTGAACTGTATTTTATATACCCTTGGTTTATTTTTCTAGAAATTCATTTTTATAGGATTTTATTTCAAGCATTAGGCTGTGATAGATTTAAAAATTTTTTAAAAATGGAACTGGTCCTTCACCACAGATGGTTTGAAAAGCACTAGTTTAGGTGACTATCAAAATATTTTGCTCCCCTTCCCTAATGAAATGGTAATGCTCAGAAGTGTGTACAAAGCCAGGATGCCTGGGTGGCTCAGCTGGTTAAGCGTCTGACTCTTGGTTTCGGCTCAGGTCATGATGTCAAGATCTTGAGATCAAGATCCAAGTCAGGCTCTGTGCTGGGTGTGGAGCCTGCTTAAGATTCTCTCCCTCTCGAGGGGTGGAGCAAGATGGCGGAGGAGTAAGAGACCTGGATTTCGTCTGGTCTCAGGAATTCAGCTGGATAGGGATCAAACCATTCTGAACACCTATGTACTCAACAGGAGATAGAAGAAAAGAATAGCAACAACTCTCTGAACAGAAAAGCAACCACTTTCTGGAAGGTAGGATGTGCGGAGAAATGAATCCGAGGCGATATTCAGGAGGATAGACCACGGAGGGGGGGGGGCGGGGCCTCCGTCGGCCACTTCTAGTAAGTGATAGAGCAGCAGAGCACAAAATCGGAACTTGTAGAAGTCGGCTCCGCTGAGGGACATTGCTCCAGTGGCTAAGTGGGGGGGGGGGGGGTGGAACCCTTGCGGGACAGTGTGGTCTCAGGACCCTCAGGGTCACAGAAAGACCCCGGCTGCCTGAGTGCAGCAGAGCTCCCAGGTATCAGAGCGGGGAAGCCGGCTGCAGAGACGGAGCTGAGGAGCAAGCTCTCAGCTCGGGGGTTGCCATAAACTGTGATCCACGGCACAGTCAGGCCACTCCTCCTCTAACAGGGACCCAACAAGCGGCAGATCCAGGGAGACTCCCCTCCCTCCCACTGGAGGAGCGGCGCAGGAGCACACTGCAGGGATCTGCTGGGTTTGGAGACTCCATACGGGGTGGGGTGCCAGAGATAGAAATGCTCGGTCACAGGCTGGGTGAGCATGGAGTGCAGCCGGAGACTGGGGAGACGGGAGTGATTGACTGCTTTCCTCTGGGGGCACACTGAGGAGGCTCTTCTGGGGCGGAGATTGGGAGGCCGCCATTTTCACTCTCATCCTCCAAAGCTGTACAGAAAGCTTGCAGGGAACAAAAGATCCCGAGAACAAACCCGAGCTGATTACTTAGCCCTGACCAGCAAGGGCGGGGCAATTCCGAACCACGGCAACAGGCCCCTCCCCCAGAAGATCAGCACAAACAGCCCGCCAAGACCAAGTTTACCAGTCAATGAGAACGGGAGAATTCCAGCGCTACAGGAATACTGCACATAGAATTCATGGCTTTTTTACCATGATTCATTAGTCTTTCAAAGTTAACTTTTTTTTTAACTTTTTTTTAATTTTTCTTTTTCCCTTTTCCAACCAACATCTTATCAATCCCTTTTTTTAAAAAAACATTTTTATTTTTCATTTTTAGAGTCATATTCTATCCCTTTATAGTAGTTACCTTTATTTTTGGCATATATATATGTTGTTCTCTCTTTAAAATTTTGAGATACAGTTTCTTCTAACATATCAAAATATACCCTAAATCTCTAGTGTATGGCTTTTTTCCAGTCTCCTGCATGATCACATTCTCTCCCTTTTTTTTCCTTTCTTTCTTTCCTTTTTTTAAATCCTCTTTATTTTTTTGAACACCTTCTGATCAAATCCTTTTTTAAAATTTTTTATCATTTTCATTTTTACAGTCATATTCCATCCCTTCATCATATCAACCCTTATTTTGTACATATATGTCTTTCTTTCTTTAAAATTTTAGGAGGCACTTTCTTCTAACAGACCAAAATACATCCAAAATCTAGTGTGCAGCACTGATCTATGCACTAGCCTGATCATATTTGATCATATTCTTTTTTTTGTTTTGTTCTGTTTTTGTTTTTATCTTTTTTTTTTCTCTTTCTTTTCTCTTTCTTTCCCTTTCTTTTCCCCTGGTTTCAGGTGTTTTCTGATTTGTTTAGAGTGTATTTTCTGGGGACGTTGTTAACCTGTTAGCATTTTGTTCTTTCATTCATCTATTCTCCTCTGGTCAAAATGACAAGACGAAAAAAATCACCTCAACAAAAAGAACAAGAGGTAGTACCGTCGGCTGGAAACCTACTCAATACGGACATTAGTGCGATGTTGGACCTAGAGTTCAGAATCATGATTTTAAAGGTACTAGCTGGGCTTGAAAAAAGCAAGGAAGTTATTAGAGAAACCCTTTCTGGAGAAATAAAAGAACTAAAATCTAACCAAGTCAAAATCAAAAAGGCTATTAATGAGGTGCAATCAAAAATGGGGGCACTAACTGCTAGGATAAATGAGGCAGAAGAGAGAATCAGTGATACAGAAGACCAAATGATGGAAAATAAAGAAGCTGAGAAAAAGAGAGATAAACAACTACTGGATCACGAGGGCAGAATTCGAGAGATAAGTGATACCATAAGACGAAGCAACATTAGAATAAGTGGGATCCCAGAAGAAGAAGAAAGAGAGAGAGGTGCAGAAGGTATATTGGAGCAAATTATAGCAGAGAACTTCCTTAATGTGGGGAAGGAAACAGGCATCAAAATCCAGGAGGCACAGAGAACCCCTCTCAAAATCAATAAAAGTAGGTCAACACCCTGACATCTCATAGTAAAACTTATGAGTCTCAGAGACAAAGAGAAAATCTTGAAAGCAGCTCGGGAGAAGAGATTTGTAACCTATAGTGGTAGAAACATTAGACGGGCAACAGACCTATCCACAGAGACCTGGCAGGCCAGAAAGGACTGGCATGATATCTTCAGAGCACTAAACGAGAAAAATATACAGCCAAGAATACTATATCCAGCTAGGCTGTCATTGAAAATAGAAGGAGAGATAAAAAGCTTCCAGGACAAACAAAAACTAAAGGAATTTGCAAACACAAAACCAGCCCTCCAAGAAATATTGAAAGGGGTCCTCTAAGCAAAGAGAGAGCTTAAAAGAAGCATAGACCAGAAAGGAACACAGACAATATACAGTCACAGTCACCTTACAGGCCATACAATGGCACTAAATTCATATCTTTCAATAGTTACCCTGAATGTAAATGGGCTAAATGCCCCCAATCAAAAGACATAGGCTATCAGATTGGATTAAAAAACAAGACCCATCAATATGCTGTCTGCAAGAGACTCATTTTAGACCCAAAGACACCCCCAGATTGAAAGTGAGGGGGTGGAAAACCATTTACCATGCTAATGGACACCAAAAGAAAGCTGGGGTGGCAATCCTTCTATCAAACAAATTAGATTTTAAAACAAAGACTGTAATAAGAGATGAGGAAGGACACTATATCCTACTTAAAGGGTCTATCCAACAAGAAGATCTAACAATTGTAAATATCTATGCCCCTAACATGGGAGCAGCCAATTACGTAAGGCAATTAATAACAAAAGCAAAGAAACACATTGACAACAATACAATAATAGTGGGGGACTTTAACACCCCCCTCACTGAAATGGACAGATCATCTAAGCAAAAGATCAACAAGGAAATAGAGACTTTAAATGACACACTGGACCAAATGGACTTCACAGACATATTCAGAAGATTCCATCCCAAAGCAATGGAATACACATTCTTCTCTACTGCCCATGGAACATTCTCCAGAATAGATCACATCCTAGGTCACAAATCACGTCTCAACCGGTACCAAAAGATTGGAATTATTCCCTGCATATTTTCAGACCACAATGCTTTGAAACTAGAACTCAATCACAAGAGGAAAGTTGGAAAGAACTCAAATACATGGAGGCTAAAGACCATCCTACTAAAGAATGAATGGGTCAACCAGGAAATTAAAGAAGAATTTAAAAAATTCATGGAAACCAATAAAAATGAAAACACAACTGTTCAAAATCTTTGGGATACAGCAAAGGCAGTCCTGAGAGGAAAGTATATAGCAATACAAACTTTTCTCAAGAAACAAGAAAGGTCTCAAATACACAACCTAACCCTACACCTACAGGAGCTAGAGAAAAAACAGCAAATAAAGCCTAAACCCAGCAGGAGAAGAGAAATAATAAAGATCAGAGCAGAAATCAATGAAATAGAAACCAAAAGAACAGTAGAACAGATCAATGAAACTAGGAGCTGGTTCTTTGAAAGAATTAACAAGATTGATAAACCCCTGGCCAAACTTATCAAGAAGAAAAGAGAAAGGACCCAAATCAATAAAATCATGAATGAAAGAGGAGAGATCACAACCAACACCAAAGAAATACAAACAATTATAAGAACATATTATGAGCAACTCTATGTCAGCAAATTAGATAACCTGGAAGAAATGGATGCATTCCTAGGGATGTATCAACTACCAAAATTGAACCAGGAAGAAATAGAAAACTTGAACAGACCTATAACCACTAAGGAAATTGAAGCAGTCATCAAAAATCTCCCAACAAACAAAAGCCCAGGGCCAGATGGCTTCCCAGGGGAATTCTACCAAACATTTCAAGAAGAATTAATACCTATTCTCGTGAAACTGTTCCAAAAAATAGAAATGGAAGGAAAACTTCCAAACTCATTTTATGAGGCCACCATTACCTTGATCCCAAAGCCAGACAAAGACCCCATCAAAAAGGAGAATTACAGACCAATATCCCTGATGAACATGGATGCAAAAATTCTCAGCAAAATACTAGCCAATAGGATCCAACAGTACATTAAAAGGATTATTCACCACGACCAAGTGGGATTTATCCCTGGGCTGCAAGGTTGGTTCAACATCCGCAAATCAATCAATGTGATACAATACATTAACAAAAGAAAGAACAAGAATCATATGATCCTCTCAATAGATGCAGAAAAAGCATTTGACAAAGTACAGCATCCTTTCTTGATCAAAACTCTTCAGAGTATAGGGATAGAGGGTACATACCTCAAGATCATAAAAGCCATCTATGAAAAACCTACAGCGAATATCATTCTCAAAGGGGAAAAGCTCAGAGCTTTCCCCCCAAGGTCAGGAACGCAGCAGGGATGTGCACTATCACCACTGCTATTCAACATAGTATTAGAAGTCCTAGCCACAGCAATCAGACAACAAAAGGAAATCCAAGGCATCCAAATCGGCAAAGAGGAAGTCAAACTCTCACTCTTTGCAGATGATATGATACTTTATGTGGAAAACCCAAAAGACTCCATCTCCACCCCAAAACTGCTAGAACTCATACAGGAATTCAGTCAAGTGGCAGGATATAAAATCAATGCACAGAAATCAGTGGCATTCCTATACACCAACAACAAGACAGAGGAGAGACAAATTAAGGAGTCGATCCCATTTACAATTGCACCCAAAACCATAAGATACCTAGGAATAAATCTAACCAAAGAGGCAAAGGATCTGTACTTAGAAAACTATAAAATACTCGTGAAAGAAATTGAGGAAGACACAAAGAAATGGAAAAACGTTCCATGCTCATGGATTGGAAGAATAAACATTGTGAAGATGTCAATGCTACCTAGAGCAATCTACACATTCAATGCAATCCCCATCAAAATACCATCCACTTTTTTCAAAGAGATGGAACAAATAATTCTAAAATTTGTATGGAACCAGAAGAGACACTGAATAGCCAGAGGAATGCTGAAAAAGAAAAGCAAAGCTGGCGGCATCACAATTCCGGACTTCCAGCTCTATTACAAAGCTGTCATCATCAAGACAACAGGGTACTGGCACAAAAACAGACACATAGATCAATGGAACAGAATACAGAGCCCAGAAATGGACCCTCCACTCTATGGTCAACTCATCTTTGACAAAGCAGGACAGAATGTCCAATGGAAAAAAGACAGTCTCTTCAACAAATGGTGTTGGGAAAATTGGACAGCCACATGCAGAAGAATGAAACTGGACCCTTTCCTTACACCACACACAAAAATAGACTCCAAATGGTTGTAAGACCTAAATGTGAGACAGAAGTCCATCAATATCCTAAAGGAGAACACAGGCAGCAACCTCTTCGACCTCAGCTGCAGCAACTTCTTCCTGGAAACATCGCCAAAGGCAAGGGAAGCAAGGGCAAAAATGAACTCTTGGGACTTCATCAAGATAAAAAGCTTTTGCACAGCAAAAGATACAGTCAACAAAACCAAAAGACAACCGACAGAATGGGAAAAAATATTTGCAAATGACATCAGATAAAGGGCTAGTATCCAAAATCTATAAAGAACTTATCAAACTCAACACCCAAAGAACAAATAACCGAATCAAGAAATGGGCAGAAGACATGAACAGACATTTTTCCAAAGAAGACATCCAGATGGCCAACAGACACATGAAAAAGTGCTCAACATCGCTCGGCATTAGGGAAATCCAGATCAAAACCTCAATGATGTACCACCTCACACCAATCAGAATGGCTAAAATTAACAAGTCAGGAAATGACAGATGTTGGCGGGGATGCGGAGAAAGGGGAACCCTCCTACACTGTTGGTGGGAATGCAAGCTGGTGCAGCCACTCTGGAAAACAGTATGGAGGTTCCTCAAAAAGTTGAAAATAGAGCTACCATATGATCCGGCAATTTGCTCTACTGGGTATTTACCCCAAAGATACAAATGTAGGGACCCGAAGGGGTACGTGCACCCCAATGTTTATAGCAGCAATGTCCACAATAGCCAAACTGTGGAAAGAGCCAAGATGTCCATCGACAGATGAATGGATAAAGAAGAGGTGGTATATATGTACACAACGAAATATTATGCAGCCATCAAAAGGAATGAGATCTTGCCGTTTGCAACGACGTGGATGGAACTGGAGGGTGTTATGCTAAGTGAAATAAGTCAATCAGAGAAAGACATGTATCATACGACCTCACTGATATGAGGAATTCTTAATCTCAGGAAACAAACTGAGGGTTGCTGGAGTTGGGGTGGGATGGGAGGGATGGGGTGGCTGGGTGATAGACATTGGGGAGGGTATGTGCTATGGTGAGTGCTGTGAATTGTGCAAGTCTGTTGCATCACAGATCTGTACTTCTGAAACAAATAATGCAATATATGTTAAGAAAAAAAAAAGAAGAAGATAGCAGGAGGGGAAGAATGAAGGGGGGTAAATCGGAGGGGGAGACAAACCATGAGAGATGATGGACTCTGAAAAACAAACTGAGGGTTCTAGAGGGGAGGGGGGTGGGGGGATGGGTTAGCCCGGTGATGGGTATTAAAGAGGGCACGTTCTGCATGGAGCACTGGGTGTTATGCACAAACAATGAATCATGGAACACTGTATGAAAAACTAATGATGTATGGTGATTAACATAACAATAAAAATTATTTAAAAAAAAGATTCTCTCCCTCTCCCTCTGCCCCCTGCAACCACCCTCCCAATGCACACACGCATGCACACACTGTTTCTAAAAACAAAACAAAAACAAAAAACCCACAGAAGTATCTACAAAGCCAAGGATTATACTTTCCAGTCCCTTTGCATAGGGATAAGGGAGGGCACTTGTCCTCAGAAAGAGAATGTGAGAAGTGATGTGTTGAAATGGTTAACACTTAAAGTTAATGGTTAATGGTTAAGGCTGCATCTTCCCCACCGTATCTTTTCCCATTGCTATCCAAATGCAGAGGATTCTGTGGACTAGAGAAGAGTGAACCACAAGACAGAAGGAGCCATTTTCCCAAGAACCACAGAGAAAGGCACCAGATGAAGAGTACCTGCATAGACTATGATGCTTCTGAGAAATAGGTTTTTATTACATTAAGTTCAGGATTTATTTGACACAATGTCTAGGATTATCTTAACTAATAAGGTTGCTTAATACATGTTTGTTGAAGGAACCAAAGCCCAAATAGTAAGGTATTATTAGAGCCTTGCTACTACAGTTGACAAAGTATTGTTTGCCAGTTCATGAGAACTTAAATAGCTTGTGTCAAAATAGAAACCAAGAAACTTTTATGGGGGAATAAAAGTAGTGAACTAGGCCATGTGCTCATTATTATTGCTACTAGGAACAAATAGTTTACGGACCACATTTAGAAAGCACCGCACTGGACGACATTTCCCAACTATTGAAAGAACCTAAAATTATATTTAAAGCCACACAAACAGTATTTGTAAAATCCATTCAACCTAATCTCCTAGTTTGGATTCACTTCTAAATTTTTTATTATCTGATAAAGTATAACTGTTAATGAAATTATATATATTTAAAATAGAAATATAACTATTTGTACAATTACACTTGACTCATTCATCCATCCATTATCTATCTATCTATCATCTATCCATCTACCTATCCATATAAACTGAAAATGACCTGAAGAGGAGCATGGCTCCAAGGATTAATATAAGCCAGAGAGTAATCAGCTGCATTACTTGAATAACACATACATACCTACAACATGCAAACACAAGCACAATGCTTCAGAAGGTACAAAATCCTTTTAAATATACTTGTCACACTTGTTATTTAATCCTCATTATAATCCCATGGGATAGGCAAAATTACTGTTATTCTTGTATTACAAACCAAAAATCTGAGGCTACCTAGGCAAAGTGGAATTAAAAGATAATACAGGTAATTATTGACAAGTTCAGGTCTCAATAACTGATATTTTAAAAAAGGAAAAACTTTGGGCTCCCTGATCAGTGGGGAGTCTGCTTCTCCCTCTGCCTGCCGCTCCCCCTGCTTGTTATCTCTCTCTCTGTCAAATAATAAATAAAAAATAAATAAAAATTTAAAAAAGAAAAACTTAAGGCCCAGAATTATTCACTTAATTCACTTTCACCTTCATTCTTTGAACAATTTCTTCACCTTGCTAATGCTAACACATTCATGGTACTGTGGCAAGTAAGAGAAACAAAGGACCAGATTTACAATGCTGTTTTGTACAATTGTTACATATAAAGTGTGATGGCTCTTATTTACCCGGAATCTCTGCTTGCAAAAATAACTCGAGTAAAGAGAAGTTAGTTGGCAAAGGCCTATTATTCCTGTATATTAAGCCATCTTGTGCTGCACCATTTCCATCCTTTGAAGTATTTTTTTTTTCTTTTAAGTGTCTTTTGCCTTTTGGCCTATAAATTAATGATCTGCCCAAGTCTTGTAGCCAGGTTTCCAGAATAAGCATGCCAAAGGTGAATCCACTCAGCAGCTCCCAAGCCACCTGTTTCACAAACTTGCCAGCTTTGAGCCTCAGATTTTCAGAAAGTTATGCAACCTCTGGTTAAATTTTTTAAAAATACATGTTTTATGACTTCAGACCCACACCTCTGCCCCCTTCCATCCCTGAAATTCCAAAGACTCGGGAGTATCCATTCACTGAGATAAGCCTCTGCATACATAGATGGTCCTGGGAAACTGATCTGAACTCAGATATGCCAAGTTCTCCTGACTACCCTCAAACAATACGTACTAGAGAATTTTCCAGGGCCTATACTCCACACCATACTTTTTCAGTGTAAGGATTAAGAAGGGAAAGGAGTAGTATTTAACTTTATTCTTTCACCTACTCATTCAACCTCCAACATGTACAGGCATGTTGAAGAATAAGGATGTGGTTTATGCCTTCCAGAAATTCCAATGAGAAGGCCAAACAAGGTACCCAAATAACTATAGTATGAGACAATGCATGTTAAGAGTCTTGAGATAAGCTCTAATCAAATGCTTGAGGACAGGGAGGCAAAGAAAGTTTCTGACTAAAGGGCCAGAAAAGATTTAACAAAAGAAGAGGGAGCTTCTGAGTGGGTTCTGGAGGAAAAGCAAGCAAGACAGAAAGGTATGAGCCAGAGGTAAGAAAGGGCAAGATGAGGTAAAGAAATGAGGGGCTGTAGAGGTGTCATTTGGCTGGAACATGGGCATTAGCAAAAGACAGGAAGCATAATTTGGAACCAAACCGTAAAAGGCCTTGAACACCAGGATAAATTGCCGTGATTTTACTCAGTAGTCAATGGGACAGCCACTGCAAAAGTTTAAAGAGAGAAGTGATTTGAGCAAAGCAATAATCCAAGAAGCTTGCTCTGGTGGTGGTGTACAGAATGACCTTGAATTCTGAAGGGCTAAAGGAGCCTTTTACATTACACCAAAATGAAACGATCAGGCTTAAAGAGAGGAAGTGGCCAAGGAAATGGAAAAGAAGAGAAGGAATTAACAGAATTTGGTAGGCAAAAGGGAAAAATGAAAAGATAACACCCAGGTCTCGAGTCACTGACTGCCTGGAAAAATTTATGTTATGGATGAAAATGTTTGGACTCAAATTTATACAAAGATCTAGAGATTTTAAAAATTTATTTCAAGCTGTGATTTTATCCATATTTTAAAAAATAAGAAATAAAGACCATCATTTCCTAGGATCACCCTGGACAGCTGGTTGCTCTCACTACATTCCTTCATAAGGCTTCTTTTTCCACAGAATTAGCCTCTTTTGGAAAATGGACTAGAGTGTTAGAAAGGGCAGGGGAAGAGTTCTTATGATCAATCTAACGCCAGCCTTGTTACCTCCCCTACTTGGGTATTGTCTAAAAACGCACATGGACCATCTCAGTCTACTCTCTGGTCTAGACAAGCAGACATACGCTTTGATGGAGATGGCAGAGAGACATTCCTTTGAGAATATTAGAGGGAGAATAACCTGGATCTGTTCTGACGGCATCCACTATGACAGCACTGGTGTGACTCTTCACTCCTTTTCTAACCACAATAACAGAGGGACTTCCATGTCCTTCAGGTCAGAGAGCAGATGGAAAATATTCCACGTCCTCAATGTTGGGGCACTGATGGCAACATTCTGCATGAAGGAGCAGATCTATGAGAAAGTCACTGGGACAGGACTCTTTACCTGTGGTGGGCAGGGGCCAAAAGAAACAAAACTGGTATCATTTTCAGGGTCGCAAATCTAACCTGACCACACAAATAATTAACCTGAAAGGCCACTTCATGCTCCCCCATTGGACCCAGATGTTGCACTTCACTTTAGGTAAACGTTATTTTTAGAGACATAAGAATTCAGCATCCAAAATTTATCACCCATCTGAGTGGGAGACACAGAACACAGAACAGATTTATATGTTTAGGGGGTAAGAATGGGGTTTAAGCTCAATAAAATCTTAACTGTGCTTTACTTTTTAATTTAACTTTCAAACATTTCTTTCCTGTTTTGTGACTGAGAATCTCGTACATGTCATCCTTTCAGTGAAGTATCACAGGAAAGACATTTTTGTGGTGTTTAATGGAAATAATTTTTCTTGTGGTATTGCTCTGATACCCTGGGAAACTGGCTTTCAGAGATAAATTAGGCTAAGAGGCGTCTAGTGCTAATTTATTAAGCAGTCAATGGTTTAAAACAACTTTTCCTGTTTCAGCTCACTGGAGATCTGTTACTGGCTCTTGAGAAAGACAGCCAAAGACTGATAAATTTCATAGATTCTCTGAAACAGACGAAGACTTAGGTTGGTGCAGGGGAGTTCTTAGGTGGGCAGGAATGGTTCACACCATGGGTAAGTCTATGCGTGTGTACTTGAAACAACTTCAACATTCACACTATAGCATTTCACACTGGATCTCCTGAAATGGTGGTTGAACACTCTAAAGAAACTTAAAAATTCTCTCCCAAGAACACATTTCTATAAGAAATACCTCCTAAACTTTCTCCTCCTGTTAGAGTGCACTGCAGATAGCAGAAATTATGTCTGTAAAGAAAAATACTGATGATGCCCCTTGGGTATCCTAAAGGCTTCAATGCACTTTCTACAGATGCTCCAGGGCAATGGTTCTTGGTCTAAGTTGCACCCTGGAATCACCAGGGGAGCTTTACAAAGTATACGTGCCTGGGTCCTACCCCAGCATTGGCCACACCCCAGTGATGACATTTGTCTGGGGTGTGGCCTAGGTGTTGGGAGTTTTAAACCTTCCTGAGCAATTCTAACGTGCAGTCAAGGCCGAGAACCATTGCCCTAGATAAGGTGTTGTAAGAAACTACACTGCATACCTGGTGAGGGTCAGGTGACTCAGCTGATAGTATATATCCCTTTTCTTGCCTGAAAATGTAGATCATGGTCACTGACCAGTAATGCAGAGGCATTAGGAATAAAACAATGACCAACAATAATAACAACGTTTTGGAAACCGCTCAACTCCAAATGCTATTGTGTGAAGACTGTATGATTGAGCCCATGGAGAAAAACAGAGCTAGGAGAAAACATAAGAGGAGGGAAAATGACTTGCTCTATGGATCAAATTGGAATGTTTTCAAAAGCAATGCACCACTGACCCTATCTTCAAAGCTAGAGGAGTGCCAGGGCAGAAATCACTACTGGCTTTTATGATATAGCTACTAATTTCCACTTTAAAAAGACTCCTGCATTTAAAGATGCTTAAGAATCACCTTCAGGGTCCATTACATATGCAGCTTCCCAGTCCCCACCCGCACAAATCTGGACTCAGTAGGGCTGCAGTGGGACCCAGGAATCTGAAGTTTTAAAAGCTCCCCAGGGGATTCTGAGGTGAGCTGTGCCCCACCTTTGAGAAACACTTAGTCATCCCACTTCCAGGCAACCTCCTGAATGGTTCTTTGCCATAAACTGAATTGCTCTTCTTCAGTTAAATATATTATCAGGTCAAGCAAAAAGAGGAAATGCCTCTTTTGTAAAACAGTCTGCAAATTTGTTTGTTTTTGCGAAGTATTTTTTGAAAGACATTTGACTGAACTTTTTAATTGAAAAATCCTAAGTCATTTTTGGACATCCACGTGTCTCCTTATTCCTCAGTTTACCAACAGAGAGGAATGAAGATGAACTACTGCAAATGGACACAACCATATCCAGAAACTATGAGCCAAGGTAGTTCTTGGGAATAATAGGGATCTTTCAAAATCAAAATCCTCTTATGTCCTGAAGGATCACAAACACTGATGAGATGAGAAAAATACAACCACCATGAACAAGCAAATAACCATTATAAGCAAATAAACTTTTTTTCAAAAAGTTTTGGAATGTCTAGAAGTTACTCCCTTTTCATGATTAAATAGAAAAGCAGTTCATATTTGTGCTTATTTTTAATTTTCATTATGGCAGCTTTACCAGCCTAGAGTCAAAGATAATGGAAAGAGACAAAATGTTATTTCCAGTATGGGATTTAAACGTAATAATTTGAACTTGCTCAATCTCTCCCTCCAATTCAGTGTGTGTGTGTGTGTGTGTGTGTGTGTGTGTGTGTGTGTGTGTGACCAGAGTAGAGCTGTACATTTGCAAAACGCAACTATAATTATTTGGCACCAAATTTTGGAATTCATAGTTCATGGACCTAAAATTTACTTTGAATTCACTATTCAACCTGTAAATAGGGACACTTGGTTTTTGGTGGGAGTAAGTTCTTCCCTGCTTTGTGTTTTTCACTCAAAATTTCCCTGGTCTTCTAAAGCTCTCCAGCCTTGGACATTGTTCCTGTGCTGTGCCCACATTCCATTGGCACAGGCATGGAATGGTATGCTTGGAATGTCTCCACCCTCCAAAATATTTTTGGATCAAGCTTATCCCTTTCCCCTGAAAAACCTCTGTTGAACAGCATTTGCTTCACTGACTTTTATATTTTTGTATATTTTTGAATGTGGGCCAAATCATGAAAACTCCAGGGCCCCAGTCTACTGTTAAAAAGCTCTATTAACCCTCTTACATCAACAGAATTCCCACAGAAAGAGAGCAAACCTGGAATCCTCCACTTGGGTGCAGACAGTCTCTCTGTTCTGTTGTATTTACCTGCAGGCTCGTTTTCCAATTACTCTTAAATTTAAAAATCAGCTCAGAGAGGTCTCATCTAATTACCATTAGGTTTATTTAAAAATAATAATGTCTTTCTTCTTGATAGGCTCTTCTCCTACTGCTAAATGACAATTGCAATGAAAGACTGAAACTTAACAGAGACTTGCAGGGAAGTCTGTGTTTTTTCTAAGGACATATATATACCAGGGCACTTAGTGGGGTTTTTTGCTTGTATCAATAATTAGCACTGGTTGTAATAACATGAACATTATTTTATATGTTAGTATTGTGTACCAAGTACTGAGCTAAGAGTGTCGCATACATTATGCCCTGTAACTTCTATAACAATCATAGGAGGTAAGGACGAACATCCCTATTTTAGTCATAAGAATATTTGGGTTACAAAAGTAGCCTGTGGCATAGCCATGATTATTTTTATTGCCATAGTGAATTTTAAAAAATGACAGTGAAAGTACCTTCAAGAAAACTGTAATTAAAATGAAAATTAAATGGGTTTTCTAATACAACTATGATAGCAGCATATTTGGGGGCCAGTCAAGTGGGTAGAGAGACTTTGGGAAAAAATTCCTTTTAAAATTTTGCTGGCATTTAAGTGACATTTTGGTGAAACACCATGGAAACATCTGGTCATATCCTCTCAACCCTAATTTCTTCCCTAAATGTTGTTTTTAATATGTCACAGTTGTTAAATTTGTAACAAGTAATGCCCTTGAGACTAAACAACAGTGCCTGGTATGTGAAAAATGAACAATACATTTACAGCAGTAAAAACCCAAAGGAAATTTTAAATAAACATTTAATTGAATACAAATAGTCTGAAAGTTATTTTGGTGGAACTTGCCCAATCTGTGTGCTGACATTAGCAGCAGGATGTTCTAAATAAACTTTGTTAAAACAAATGTAGTCTTCTTCAGTTGTAACATAACTGATCAGATTCAGTTCTTCTGAGGGATTATGGCTGGGGAAGGAACACTGGCTAGCTGGAAGGGAGCTCTCCATTCGCAGTATCAGAACAAAATGCATAACCACCAAAACACCAAGAAGAATGGAGCTAGGGATTTGGATGTTGTACAATGGCTTCAAAGTAGACAACCAAAAGTAGAAAAACAACCACCAACCACTAATGTTTGTGAATCGGTCAGTTAGCCAAGGTCCATGGGCCTGATTCACTTCCTCTCTAACACGAAAAGGATTTTTCCTTCTAGATAAAACCCTGCATATTTGAATCTAATCCAACATATGTACTTGTCTCAGGCTATATTTTGCTCTTGCTGTATTTTAGTTGTGTGCAATGGAAAGTCTTGCAAAGAATCTACAGTGATAGAAAAAAAATCAGATCATGGATTGTATTCAGGCAACTAGTAATGCAGTTGAGAATGAGGGGCTGTGTATGTCATCTAATCAATTATTTGAAAACAATTATCTTTCAGTTTCATGTGTTGACTCTTTCTGCATATGGATAGACGGATGCTATTCAGCAGAAATGTTTTCCCTCTGATATGGAATCCCCAAAGCAACCATATTGGCTTTGATGTGATTCAGAGATTGTGTCATTCATCAACATGGTTTTAAAGAATGTTAGCAACCTTAGGGTTGGTTCAACCTGAAAATAAACACAGATGGTTCTTGGGAGAACAAACTATTTTCCATTGCAGATTTAACCATACATGTAATGGAATATATATCCTTTGTATTTAGTGCCGCATTTGATTACAGTAAAGCAGTTGGAACGAATATGAGTCAGATTTTTTTTCTTAATATGACAAATATATAACAACCCCTCCTATTTTATTTTATTTTATTTTAGGTATTTTTAAGACATATAGAAAAGTTGCATATTCCTGATTCACTTAGAGTACATTGCTGGCATAACTTTTCATTACCCCTGAATAATTTAGTATGTGCTTCTAAAAACAATGCCAGGAAAGGCAGGAAATTAACATTGATATATTAGCATGTACCCCAGTTTTAACTATTGCCCCAACAATCATAGCAGTGCATCTCAAGCTGTAATGAGCATCAGAATCAATGGAAGGTCTTGTTAAACCTAGATTACTGGGTCCCAAACCCAGGCTTGCTGATTTAGTAGGTTTGGCATGCGGTCCAACGTTTTGTATTTCTAACCAAGTTTCCAGGTGGCGGTGAAGCTCTGGTCTTGGAATTATACTTTGAGAACCACTGCTTTATAGCAAAAAAATGCAATCCAAAATTACATGTGGTATTTAATTATCATTTCTGTTCATTCTCCTTTAATACAGAGACTACTTCTCAGTTGTTCCTTGACTTACATGATCTTGACATTTTGGAAGAGTAGGGGCCAGTTATTCTGTAGACTATCCCTCAATATGGTTTCCCCCATGTTTCTTCATGATTAGATTCAGGTTAAGATTTTTGGCAAGAATAGAACACAAACATTTCCATCTTATTGCCTCCCTTTGGTTGGTACATAATTTAAATTGTCTCATTACTGGTGTTATTAACTATGATTACTTGATTAAGGTGGAGCTTGCCAGGATTCTCCACTGTAAAGTTAATCTTTGTCCTTTTGTAATTAAAAATTACTTTGTGGGGAGATACTTTGACACTAAGTAAATACCCTGTCTTTCAACAAATTTTAATCCATTATTTCTAGCATCCACTGATGTTTCTTGCCTGAATTGATTATTATTATGACAACTGCCAAACGGTGTTTTTCTAATTCTGTCATTCTTTCTATATTCATTAGTTGCTGTTTTGCTGTAAGAATTTTCTCTTCTGCCTGTTTATGTACTCATTATTCATCAGTATGGACTTGTGAATTCCTGTTCTATTTAATGGGTTATAACCCATTATTATTTTTTATTCTTATACTCAAATTGTCACAGAGTTGGCCCGTGGGAGCCCTTTCAAGCTGGCTTCCATATCCTTTCTATATGTCCCAGCATTTCTCAAACATTCTTTACTTTCTGATGTCTCCTCTGCCCAGACCAGTAATCGATCATTTATTTACTCAAAGAGACTTGGTTGCTTTTAATGGAGAATAATATTTAAAAGCCAAGATCTAGTTCCAAGATAGATCCCTTACTCTTTGGGCGCTACTGCTCCCAGGTCCTGTCAATAGACAGAATTAGGAAATGTATGTATATGTACACACACACACTCACACACACACACACACACACCAGAGAATTACATCTAAATTTAGTTCTTTATTTATATTATCAAAATGTACACATATAGATTTGCATCTATATATCTATATTTAGCTCTATATATTGAAAATGATGAACCCATCCAAATCTAATCCAATATCACAGGATTCAATCTAGTGCTCCTTTTCTTTATATTTTTAACTTCCTTCATAATTCTCAACATTTTTTACTTATTTGATGAATCCTCTATATATAACCAATCTCCCTACCCAACCAGATCAGTAAGTTACAAATGATTAAAGAATAATTGAATTTTCAAGAGATTTTTATATACCCAAAGAAAACCAAGTTAGCATTATTTTTGGGTGACTTCTTAATCATCTTATCATAATATCTCCTAACTGTAGTCTTGTCCTAGGCAACTCAAAAAATTAACTCAATGACAATACAAAAAGCTAAGCTTTAAAGTCTGAGCTGTCTGGAGTTAATTCTACTCATACTCAGCAGGTTCTCCATTCTCTTCAGGGTCAAGTCATGGAGTTAGGTATGATCTCCCAAGCTTAATGTAGTTTAAAGTTTAAAAGCTCACTCCTCTCTGTAACCAACCCTCACCCACCCACCCAATGGGAGTAACTGCTGCCAAGCAGACCGTCCAGAGCTCATGGGAGGAGTCTTCCAGTTAAACATGAAAGACTGAACACATGCATTTACCTCCTGTTCTACCTCAAACCTCATCAAAATAAAATGGCAAAGGGGGAGGCATAAATCAAGGCAAAGAGAAGAGAGGGGAGACAGCTGCAACAAAATTTTAGAAGAAATGAGAGGTACCAGTGTCTCTGAAATTGGAAGTGGAAGACAGATTTGGAAAGAGAATTCACTGAAAGATTGTATGAAAAGTCAGACTCACAGATCTCCTTTTCCCATTCTTTGCCAAGCAGTCCCTCCCATCTGAACGGAAAACTAGAACAGAAAACTTTCTTTACACTGTCAAGAAAATGGACCAGAGAGACGCAGATTCAGGAACGGCAGACAAAGCTGAGGGAGGCTGTGCCATACTGAAAATTGGGGGATGAAGTGAAAGTCTAACTACTGAATGGTGAAAATTTCCCCCCACCTCCACATACTCAAACATACACCCTCTCTCCATGTGTCTCTCAGAACCTTGAAAGCCAGGCTTATACACCCCCGTAAAAAGATGAGATTCATCTTTGGGAAAACAGACCATCTGCCACAGACTAAATGTGTCCCTCCATAATTCATATGTTTAAATCCTAAACCCAGTGAGATGGTATTTGCAGGTAGGGCATTTGGGGGTGATTAGGTCATAAGGGCAGAGTCCTCACAAATGGGATTAGTGCTCTTATTAGAGAAACCGCAGAGCTCCCTCACCCCTTCCACCATGTGAGAACACAACGAGAAGACAGCTATTTTTGAAGTGGTTTGTTCCCAAACAAACAATCTGCCAGCACCTTGATCTTGGACCTCCTAGCCTCCAGAACTGTGAGAAATAAATTTTTGTTGTTTATAAGCCACCCCGTCTATGGTATTTTTGTTGTAGCAGCCCAAATAGACTACGACAGAAATTGGTACTGAGAAGTAGGGTGCTATTATAACAAATTCCTAAAAATGTAAAGTGGCTTTAAAAGTGGGTAACAGGTAGAGGCTGGAAGAATTTTGAGGTGCATGCTAGAAAGAACCTACATTACTGTGAATGTACTAAGACACCATCCCAAGAGGAAAGACTAAAATTCTGACAGTTGGACATTCTCTAATGAAATGACTAAGCCAGATTATTACAAACCAAAATCCACCATTTAACAAAACACGGGCTTTCCTCCTCCCACTATCTTAGCTATGAATGGGCAGGAAATAGAAGCAGCTTCAAATCTCATGGGAGAAGACATGGCAAAATTGTCTGTTTGGGAATCCCTTTGCAAAGTTCACTGTGCTACTTGCAGCAGGGTCTCTTTTCAAGGGAAATCTGTGTGGGGCTCTCCTATACAACTCCTTTACCTTTGTCACAGTACTTGCAACGATTGTGCTCGCACAGCTATTGTAAAAGCAAAGGCCAGCTCCAGAGCTTAGGCTTCCTCATTCAAAGCAAATGGTTTTTGTTTCTGTCAAGGGCCAGATGAATGAAGAAACAGTCTGTCCTGTTTTATCAGTAACTGTCACAAAATATCATTTCTTTTGGCAGCCGATGTTAGCACAGTTTATATATGTAATATTTAACATACATCAGTTACCTATGACACAGTTGACAACAGAGTCAAATATAATGTACCTTGTGCAGGGGCAAGAAGTAAAAAGAGTAAAAGCATCTCATCTTGGCAGGGAAATATGGACAGATATTCATGGAAGAACACAGGAGGAAGAGGGTTGCAGGCGAACGTTGGCCACACCTGTTCATCCCAGAAATACTGATAACTGTCTTCCCATAGCTACTCTCATTTAAAAGAATCTTGTTCTGGGGCACTTGGGTGGCTCAGCTGGTTGAGCGTCTGACTCTTGATTTCAGCTCAGTTCCTGATCTCAGGGTTGAGGGATTAAGCCCTACATTTGGCTCCACACTTAGTGCAGAATCAGCTTGAGATTCTCTCTCCCTCTGCCTCTCCTGCTCATGCATGCTCATGCATGTATGCTCTCTCTCTCTCTTAAAAATCAATCAATCAATTCTATGACCTAGTCAAATTTTTGGAGAAAGAGCCCCTACCACTCTTCTTCCATCACCAATTTATCTCATCAGGATGAGCTGTAGGTGGAAAAGATCTGGGTAGAAATAAATCCTAGCTCAGCTTCTTACTGGCATGCCTATCTGATCTCAGTAATAAGACTTACTTTTCAGGGCTACTGCACCAAGCAAAAATAATAGTGTGAGTGAAGCTCAGGCATTCAATAAACATGTATTTTCCATTCTTTAAGCCCTAAGTCCTCCCTTTCTCCATCAGTGGCTTGAGTTCCTCCTGGTCTGGTCTGAGGAACCTCAGTTCCTATCAGTCACTAAAATCAAGTCTGCATTAGATGATATACTCTTTGCTAACTAAAAGCCTGCTGGATAAGAGCAGGTACCTAGCTGAATGGCATTGATACTGGACCATACATCTTTACTATGTGTTCATTCACTGAGTCTACAAATATTTGCAAGGCACCTACTGTGCTTACATACCAGGCAGGTGCTAGGGATTATGGTGTGAACCGAACAGACAAGATCCTTCCCCTCATAGAGCATATCTTCCAGTGTGATTCTCTGGGATCATTTCAATTTTATGTACTTTGCCCTGTTGTCCTCTTTAGCACACTTTTACTTGCAACTCTAGGCAGATCTATTTGTTGCTTGGATCATATGGTCTCCATACACCGAGGTGACAGAAAGGTCTGAAGCAGAGGATGGTTTGAGAGCTAGACCCTGACTTGGATACTCCCTACACCTTAAGTAGACCCATAAGCCTACTGGAGACCAGAAAACAGTTCGGGGACATTAGGTACATCTTGAAGAGAGAGGAGTGCACCAAAAGGGAAACTGGGCATGTGCTGATGGCAAACTTTTCCTACTTTCTGAATTTACAGGACTCTACCTTTGGAGATTTCCCCATATGTATCTTCTGGTTACTTCTGATTATCCATTCATCTGGATTTCCCAGAGGCAAAGGAGAACTTCTGCTTCTTAGTGTGGATTCCCAAGTGGCCCCAAGACCTGAGTTTCCCAGCAGCAAAATAATGCAAAAGAGAACAGTGCTTTCTTACTGAGTCATATTCATAGGGAGAGACCCAAGGGTGAGGTGGGGTATGTCTAAAGCTCAGAATGGTGAAGTTCATTAAACTTATCTAAAAATGTAGAGAGGACAAGTCAGGTCAGAATTGGTTGGATCCAAAGCCTTCATTCTGACTGGGTGTTACTTCTGTTTGGAGAAGTCTCAGTAATACTGGGCTTTCTCTCCCATCCTTACAATGCAAAAGGGTCCTGTGATCATATCTCTTAGTTGCAAGTGTCAGAAACTTGACTCAAAAAGCATCAGAATCATAATGAGCACTGCAGAGTCGCCTCTTGCCCACAATAAAGGTGGCCTTCCATGGGATTAAACTGAATACCTGACACCCCACCTGAAGTACCTGCTTTGGAAGTCTGTTTTAGGAGATGTAAGATATGACTCTAAAAGCTGCCCATTGCCACCAAGAGGATACCCACACTGTTATATTTGGTTGTGAATTTTATTTTTTATTTTTATTTTTTAAAAGACTTTTTTTGAGAGAGAGAGAGAGAGCAAGGGGGGGAGGGGCAACGGGAGAGGGAGAAGCAGACTCCTTGCTGAACATGGAGCCCTGTGAGGGGCTGGATCCCAGGACCCTGAGATCATAACCCGAGCTGAAGGTAGCCACTTAACCAATTGAGCCACCCACGTGCCCCTGGTTGTGAATTTTAAAGATCATTCACAAGGGTTTTTATTTTGCTGATGAGCAGCTGATTTTAAAGAATTATTATATGTTCTAGAATTTCAGGGTTACTCAATTATAATCTCATTGGTATTATAACTAAGACAAATAAAAGCAATGTCCAAAAGGAAAGACTTAGGTAGGCCTACAAAACAAAGGTTGGAAATGCAGGCAATAATAGATTAGGAGTTAAGAACTCTAAACTAGCATTAAACGAGAGTTGGTTTAAGATTATTTTTATTCCTTGTCATTGTGCAGTTTTGTGGGATAAAATACTTATCACTTGCTCCAGCATTACCCCTGGAGATTCTGAGGCTCTTCCATGGCATTTTCTAGGGACTTCCTAATTAAAGACTGGCCTGAAAACAAAGAGGAGGCACTTCTTTGGTTCATTCAGGGTTGATGTAATAATGCATCATAAAATTATCATCAGACTGCCTGTGATCTTTCCCACAGACACCAGAGATATGAAAAGGACATATCCTGGAACCTGTTTCTCTAGAAGACCCCATGCCCATTCACACTCTCCATTTCCTAACATGGTTTTTTTTCCAGCCATGTACAAATAGGAAACCAGAGTAAAGTCATTATTAGAGAACAGGTCAATAGATGCTTCTTAGGACAAATAGTACCTTGCTATACCTGTGCAAAATAAAAAAGGGCAATAAAGCAATCATAGGATGACTTAGAAACATTCCCCTTCTACTCTCCTGGGGGCAAAAAAATCCTATACCTAAAACATTCTAATATTTTAATGAAGTCTGTAGCATGAATTATACAGATAAATGCTTCCCCTATTGTAGTTTGCATGGGCAGACGCCTGCATGAGAAGAAATCCAAACTATCATAAGATTACCTTAAAGTCATGTGCTTCCATTTCCTTGGATCCCAGAGCTAATGAATTATGCTAGAACAACGGTTCTCAAAGTTGGTCCCACACAAGCAGCATCGTATCACCTGGGAATCTGTCAAAATTGCTAACTCTGGACCCCCTCCCCACCCTAAACCTACCGAATGAGAAACTCTGGGGGTGTGGCTAGGAATCTGTGATTTATGGAGCCTGCAGACAAACCAGTGACAGACTGGGCCTCACATCATCCATAACAATGCTTTTTCTTTCAAAGTTGACTAATATTTGTGCTGGCCCTACCTAATAGTTTTATTCTTCAGCTTTTTTTGTTTTTCTTAACAAAGGAAGGATCTGAGTGAGAGAAATCAACACTGTGGAGGACATGTGACCTTTCTATTCTGCTGGGTAACAGGCCTTTCTATTCTTATCTGAGAACTGACTTGCTTTTTAATTTATTTTTCCTTCTAATTCATTTGCAATAGGTTTTTCAAAACATTATACCACCTCGCTATTGGACATGATGAGTCTTCTGATGGGCTTACACTTGAGTTCTTCCTTGGTGAAACATATCTTTGTTGGAAATCTGGATCATTCATCTCTCCAGAGGCTCCAAGGCCACTGGAAGAATTCTGTCTCCATCCCAGGTGCAGGGTACGTACCAGTAAGTAATGTTGTTTCTTGCCATCAGTCTCTTGTAAAGTATACATTCGTAACAACACGGCCAGTGCTTCGAGTTGGTTTGTGTCCCCCAGGATACACAGGTGACTGCTCGTAAAGGAGTATTCCTTGGAAAGATCACTTGGAAGGCTCCATTTAAAAGCAACAATTTTTTTTTTAAAAAAAAGCAACAATTTAAGATGACAAGAAATTTAAAACTGCTTTATTTTGAGGGATTTTCAAAATTAAATATTGTAAAGTTCTTCAAGAACTCTGTTGTTGAAAATATTTTCTCTCATCAAAAATGCAAAACCTTCTGGAGGAAATGGGACTCTGAGTTTTCTAGCACAAATCAATGCCAAATGAAGGCCATAAACCATGTTTTGTTATGCATTTGGCACTGTCTCCAAATATCTTGAACAAACAATGTCACTGTGCTGCAGATCCACAAACCCTTACTTTTCTGCAAATTTATGATTGTCCATTACAGGAAAGTAGAAATGCTGGGGATGAGCAAGTCCGGACCAGGGTGGTAAGAGAAACAAATAAATTATAAAAAAACAAATCATTTGAATATCCCAAGCTTTGTTTTCCCAGCCATTGCTTAGGAAAGCCATTCTTGCCTTGCCTGTGTGCTCAAAGGAAATTGGCTTTGAGTTTTGATTATCAATCCCAGACTAATGAAAGTGTTCAGAGCTGGCTTTGGCAGGGGTAGTATTGGGGAGGGTGGAGAGGGTAGGTCAAGGGCCCTACAAATCCCAATAGTGGGAACTGTAAAGAATTCTAGGCACCAAATCCTATGCCTTTATCAGAATGCAGGTCACTTTTCAGTGTCACTGCCATTTCTAAATAAACACCAGTTTCCCCCAAGGTGGGGCTTTATGGGAAAAGACCATGGCCATAGGTTCCAGCCGTGTAGAATACACTTTTGAGGCTATTTCTGGTCAGAAGGTCAAAGGCCCTGCATATGACCCATTTTCCAATACAAGTTCAACTTGGGAGTCACAGGTGAAAAAGGGTGTTTAGAAATGTAAGCATCGAGAAAGCAATACTCCATATCACCAAACTATCTTATAACAACAAAAAAAAGTCTAAAATGACTGATTTCTGACGTTTGCTCAAAAGAAACCTAATTCAAAGGGAAATATTTTTAAAGTAAATATCTCAGTAATTGCCAGTGATAGAAATGAATTATGATATAAAAACCTGACTTGAGAGCTTAATAATGTTATATTCACTTTCTTTTGCCCATTGTGCGTGTGGCTACCTCTCTTCCAAGAATGTGCAAACTTAATAATGGTTCATGCATAGCTTGTCTGAGCACTAGTCATTGCTGAATACTGCTTCTTCCACCTGATTTTGAGTTTGAACCCCAGCAGGGACACTGGGCAATCCTGGAGGTACCGTTAGGAATTGGCCTGGCACCATCAGCAGGCGGCATTGTTCCTCTGTGTGCCTGGGCATGGTTTTGAGCTGGCTTATCTTTCTTTTGAAAGAAAACTCTGTCCTTTACAGACTATTTTTGCACTGCAGCTTTATAACCAGAAAGCTGAGATGTTCTCTTATTAGCATATTGCACCCCAGAAGGTCAGCCCTTTTTGCAAACACCTGCCCCAGCAAGTGGGCCCACAATTATAATTGCAGTGGCATTAATAATAGAGTTCTGAGCAAAAGTAAGCAAAAGTATTGGCCAAGGCTTATGGATTTCATTTGAGGCTTCGTGTGGCACTTTAATTTTCCTTCTAGGAATGACTTTGCTAAACATATTCAGGTTGTCTTCAGTGCTTAATATTACTATTTCTTGGTACTTAACGCTATTGATAATTAACAGAAGTGACTAGCCTCACACTTAGAAATAACTGAAACTTGAAAGAAGGAGGCATTTTTTCTTGTCATTTATATTAAATATATAAATTTCATTTAAAAAAACTCTTTGCCTTCTGAGAGCATTGAGGAGCCAGCCAATCAGTGCATTCTCTGATTTGTTGACTTGTTCAATATTCGCTCATTCATTCAGTCATTCAGTAAATATGTAAGAAAGAACTGCCATCCAAATGTTCTCAGGGAATGACTCAAAATCAAGACCTACTAATAAAATCTTGCTAGAAAGACAATGTTCGCACTTTGCACAATGGAGTGCTGATCTATTAGAAATAAAAAGGATTATTCTTGGTCTCAACACACACTCCATGAAGGTATTATAAATCTGAATGCAAATACTAGTGGCCTTTACCATGTACTTTTTGATCAATATCCAAACTCTCTTTAATTCATATAGCTAGATTTTACAGACTGATCCTTAAAATTATTATAGATAGGAGTTGATTAAATTTTCATTTCAAAGAAATATTACTTTGCTACTACTTCTGTAGGTTTTGCAATAGAGAGAATCTTTTGAAATGACAAAAGCAGCTGTTGGTTAGGTTTTCCTGGTATTCTTATAATAAATTCTTAAGAACAAATACTAAAAACAATGTGAATACTACATATAGTCACCGTATAGGACTAAATTTATCAAATATCTCTTAGTAACTAGCAATAAAAATTCTGTTGTGGTGTCTTTAATCTGGAAATGCTTACAGTTTTATGAAACTTACTGATTCAGAAATTATTTTTAACAAATATACACTGAGGATGTGCTATGGGTCAGGCATTATACTAGGCCCTGAGGATCTAATTCCAAACTAAACAGGCATTTTCTTTGCCTTCATAGGACTTAGAATTCTGAGGGTTGTAAGCATAATTTTTTCCCCAATTTTCTCTCCATGAAAATAACCACAGAATAGTTTCCTTTTTAAAGAAACAGAGAGCCAACAATCAGGCAACTCCGAAAGTCACCTACAACTCTCCTGTGCTTGGATATTCTCAGTTTTGGTCCTCTGTCCTGAGGACATTACTTACAGCTTTATACAAGAGGTTTCCCTGACACTCAGAGAGATGATCCACAGGAAGAAGTCCTGGCTCTTCAAACAAAAAACAAAAACAGAAAACAAACAAAACAAAAACTTTATCACTCACATTCTCTTGTAGTGTAAAGGACATCTCTGAAATTCAATCTTCCCTTCCCCTACCTCCATTCTCCATTATGTTCCCTTGATAAATCATCCCTCTGAATGGGTTTTTTCTCTTTTCAATTGTCAGGAGCATTCCTGCTGTGTCTGGGCATCAACTTCTTCTTTGGTATTTGATTAATTTCATGCACTTGACCTAACTAAGAAGCCAGACTGTACTTCCAATGCACTTTAGTTGACAGAATTAAATAAAACCCTAACCAAAGAAGCATAAGAATCATGCTTCTATACCATTAAAGCCAAAGTTTCTCATTAGCATTGACAGAAATTCATTGTCCAAATAGGAAACAGAACAAAAAGTCCTAACACGACAATGGTAGAGACCACAGTGCAAATGGAAGAAGAGAGGCTCATACAGAGGGAGGCTGGGAAGGCTTGCAGGATCTGAGCGGAGTCTGAAGAGAATTCCAAAGGGAAGGATTTTAATCATCCGGACTCCCTATCGCCACTTTGAAAATTTGTATAATTGCTCAGACCAGAGTACCTTTGGGTGAAGGGAGTAAAAGAAATGAAATTTATTTTGTAACTAAAGATCAGAAACAGATTTGCAATCATGTCCTTTCCCAAGTCACAAGTAAATCATTCAACTGTATATCCCCATCACTTTGCCAGGATTTAACTTAGTTAAAATGCCCAGGCATAAACACCAATTGAAATGGAAAAAAAATCCTTTCCTCTCATGAAAATCAACTTGGTCTGCTGGCCTAAATGAATCTGCTGCTTATCTCACTACAGGATATTCAGTCATTGAGAACTCAAGTAAAGCATGGCTGTCAATCTTTGTTGCTGTAGAAATGGCAGAGGGGAAGGTAGACCCCAACACTCTACAGCATCCTGCTCCCAGTGGGTGACTTGAACACACTGTCCAGCAATGCAGGTTCTCTCCTGCCCACAGAGGCAGATTTGAGGAGCCTGGGGTTCTGGACTAGCATTCTTCCCACAACCCTGGGGTCTTCACCACTTCACACTCCAAGAAGAGTTTTGTTGTTGTTGGCATTTTCCTCTCACTTTCTACAGATGAAGTGTCTCTTAACTGATGAATGGAAGTGAGCTTCCATTTCCTTCTGTATTACTCCCTTTAAGAGATTTGGCGACAGGGCTGGATTCTTGCTAATCCTCAGGTGGGCCGCCTGCTCTCTGCACTGTGCCCACGGCCCCAAATGAGCTAGAAAGATAAATAGGTAGTCATTCCCCTTTCAAATATTCGGCATGACATGATACCACCATGGATAGCAGAGACTCTGGCTCCCTGGCCAGTGGTGGAGATGTGTTTTGGGGATTTTGGAATGCTGGTTCCCTAGCCAAGGAGCACAAGAATTCAGGAATGTGGTGGCTGTTTTTAGTGGCTCATACATTTAAGCATTAGGCCTGCTTGTCCCTGTATCAACTCTAAAACTGCTTTAGTTGCCTAACTCTGGAAATTAAAGAATTCTGTGCATTTCTATATGTGTCAGATTATATTTGGTTTCTTTTCCAACCACCAGATAAAGCATTTCTTCAAAACAAGCTGCTGGCCTTTTACTTGTCTAGTGATTGAACTTCAGGGATAGAAGTTGTATTCATTCATTCCCTTCCTTATCCAATAAATGTTTATTAAACATCTCCTATGTGCCACATGCTAAAGAAGAGACTCTAAAAGAAAGGGCCCTAAGGAGCCACCTCTTTAGAAGGGTCCAAGAAAGATATTTGCTATTTCAAATCTCCAAGAAATTCCACAAGCTCTTGAACAACTGCTCTAGAAGTGAATCCTACAAAGATTGAGTAATTCTTTCTATGGCCCAAAACTGTTCTTGATGCAAGTCCTAACTCATTGGCTTGAATGAAGATTGAGAGTGACAGCTTCAGCATAATTTGTGGAATGGTCCTGTTTACTCCTTGCCATTCAGTTACCAATTCCCTTTCTTATCTTGCTCAAAAAAGTCTATAATACTTTTGTCTGTATTTGTGGGACCATTCTCTTATTCTTTTAATCAGATTGACTATTCCTATTCAACAAACATTTATTAAATAGGCAAAGCTTCACAGAAGAGAAATAATTGCATCTTTAAAGAAGAGGAAAGATTTAAGCAGGCTGCAAGGGATGGCATCATAGGAGAGGGAATAGCACAGGCAGAGGCACAGAAGTAGGTCAGATTAATAAACTGAATGAGGGTGAGATGAGTTGTGAAATGGAAGAAGACAGACAAGTTAGGAGAACTATGCAATAATCCAACTCTTCCCTGGAGACTGTTCATTCTCTTCCAAGACCTTCAGGTATCTTTTGTCAAGGATCTTTTAATTGCAAGTAATAGAAACCTACATTTTTGCTCACGCAATAAAGGAAATTTTATGATAATCAGGAGTATTCCAGTGAGCCTGAAGGCAGGATCACAGAAAGAAAAGAAAAGGGAAGAGAAGAGAAGAGAAGAGAAGAGAAGAGAAGAGAAGAGAAGAGAAGAGAAGAGAAGAGAACGGAAGGGAAGGGAAGGGAAGAGAAGGGAAGGGAAGGGAAGGGAAGGGAAGGGAAGAAAGAAAGAAAGGAAGAAAGAAAGAAAGAGAAAAAGAAAGAGTAGAAATGGCTATTCTCTCTCTTTCCCTCCCCCCACACCACACACTCTTCTGCTTATTCCTGCCCATCTAACTCATCTTCCCTCTACAGTTGTTCCTTAGCTTCTCCATGGGCTTGGCTGCCGCCGCCCACCCCCACCCCTGGCCGGTCCTGACCGTACAGGCCCCTAGTCCCAGGAGAGAGTAGGTAGGGTCCACATAACCTAATTCCAATCATCAGGACAGATAACTCGATCAGCCCTGGAGCAGGCAGGGCTAAGTAATGCAAAAGTGGCTCTACATCCAGTTGCGGGTAGGTGGGCTCACTGTCAGAGAATACATGGCTGTGGCAAGAGACACCAGAGGGAAATATGTGTGTGTGAAGTTTCCCGAAAAGAAGACTGAAGATGATTCACTCTTTCAATGCAATGTTCCAGTCACCTTGGCACAGCAGCCTGGGTGGGCAGAATGCCAGCCTGTGTGAGGCTCAGTGAAGAAGAAACCAAACATCAGTGCCAGAGGTGTGAGGGCCCCAGAACATGGAACAATGGAAGGAACTGCAGCTGCTTTCCTAGAGAAGTGAAGACTTCAAGAAGCTCTGCTGTTGCTGGCTCTCTTCAAATGCCTCACAGGCTATCAAGAAGACAGATACATCTCCAGGAGAAAGTACCAGCCCAGGGATGTAACAGCCTCGAAATGGTGCGATGGCCCTGGAGTTAGTGAATTCTCTCTATCAAGGAAGGATGGCCTAATTGTGGACACACCATTTGATGTGATATTCACAGAGATAATTTAAGTATCCAGTGGAGGATTAATGAGATGACCTGTTTTTACATGTAGACCTATAATCGGGTGGCTTTCCAACCCTTCAACCGTATGATTTTTCTCATCAGTCATGTCCTATCTTAGAATACACAAGACAGAATTTTTCAATAAGAGGGCCTGAAGAAGAGCTCTTAACTCTGAGAGGCAGGGAATCTAGGTGCCACATGCTAGTTCAACATTTGTCAGACTCCGTGTGTGGAACTCTAGTGCCCATGGGATGTTATGGGTATTTTACAAAAGGAGGGCTTCATTGTCAAATAAAATGCTAGTTTAAACAAAGCAAAACAGGCTTCTTCACCTCAGGACATCCTAGAGCCTTTAATGACTTAATGTTTTATGAATCTCCAACAGGTGAGATACATTAAACAATGTTTCCCCAGCTTATCTGATCACATGAGGACCACATCTCATGGTCCACTCAAGCCTATGAAATGGAGTTGGGGTAATGGGAGTCTAGCTCTGTTGCTTTGATTTTTCACCTTTGTTGGAGTCACACCCCTTTGAGAACCAAACAAAATCTACTGGACACTCCCCTCATCAACAATGAAAAATGAGCATACATACATGCACGCCAAATTTTGCCTGTAACTTCAGGGGGTCACAGGCGACTCATCCATGATATTTGGGTTTTCCTGGAGCCCAAGTGATACATCCCTGTCCTAGATAATCCAAACATCTGAATAATTTTCTCTTTATTCTTACATCCCCCACAATGGTCGTAAGATGGAGGCACAAATCTTTCTTATTGCATGGGATGTGTGAGTTTGACACAGTTCTCTCTGGGTATGCCTTAGTGCTATTCTTTGGTGTGCTTTCGGGGTTAAAGTTGTCTTTTTCCTTTCCAGTATTTCCGAATACTGGAAAGAAGACGTGACTCCTGCTGTTTCTGCCACACCCCAAAGTTTATCTTCCCTCAGTTGGACTCTCATTCAATGTTCAAGTTCTTTCCAAACCAGAAGCCTTATTTAACTTGATAAATGAAGAGACGTTTAAAATAATGTTTCATTATTAAAGGTAATTTTCAGGTTTTTTCTAACAACAAAAAACTAAAGAATTAAGTGTATTTTTCTTGTTCCACTATGCAGATCTTCAGGAATTTCACTGTTTATGAAAACATGGTCTTAGGAGAGGAGAAGCCTCTCCTCATTTTTTATAAAAGGGTGCTTCATGACCCCAGCTCTGGTGTCCCTAGGAAAATAAAATAAAATACTTATAAAACAGGTATAAGATGAACAAGTGAAAAAGCAAAGAGCAAACAGTTCAGATTAAATGAGCTACCTAAATTATTATAAAACAGCACAGGTAAAAAGAATAAGCTTATCATTTCTAAATTACTTCAGTCCTATAAAAAAGGAAGTTTTGAAATGGGCATTTAAAAGGTCTAGTTCCAGTGCATGCATGTGGAAGCCAGATATATTACTTCTTGTGCATCTGTCATTAATTCTATAATTGAAGTTTATGAATATCCCATTTGAAAAGCAAATGGTTTATATCAATGGAAATGATTTAGTTTTTATTTTTATCAAAGTTAATACATGTTAATAATTCTTTTTCAGAGTAATAGCTGTTTGCACATTATAAGCACATGTCTCAGGTTTTCCTTATATGGATATCCGATGGAAAATTTTTTTTCCCTTCGCCTTCTTATAGTCAGCATATTTCCGTTTATACAAGAGGGAAGTAGACATTTGAAGTCTATGAAGAAATGTCTGTTTGACTAACAGATGTCTATGCTGGAGTAAGCAGGAAGTCTTAACAGTTCCTTTCCAACACAAAGGCCCACTCATGATAAAAGAAAAGACCAAACAGCTTGGAAATAAATAAGGCAATTTCTATTCCAATGAACATCTGTCCCAGCCAGCCAGGAAGGTAGAACCAAGAAAATCCCTAATACCTCATACTTAAGTACATTTTTTTTTTCTTTCACTCCTTTCCTACCCTTTCAGCAACCATCATCAACATTATTGAAAAATCAGCCAAAATAGTGTTTTATTTGTTCCACGACCAATACTTTAATCTGGAATGCTTAACAGTCAGCCTCTAGCTATAAGGAAGCAGGTTTGCTCTGAAAGAGTTGAACTCTGTGAGCTAGAAATGAATCTAAAATGCAGTTTAGTCTTATACAATATTATATGCCAGATATATCTCAATAAAGCTGGAAGAAAAAAATAAAATAAAATCCAGATTAGTCACTGGTATTTTTTTAGCACCACTGTATGCTATTCACTGTCTAGTCACTGCGAATACAGAGGTATGCATGGTGGGCATCCCTTTTCAGTAAAGATAGCTAATAAATGTGTAATCAAAGAGGAAAGCAAGTTAATTTTCGAAAGTGATTAAAAAAATAGGATGGTATGATAGAAAGTGACTGATAGAGAGGGAGGAGGCTAATTTAGAGTGGATGATTTGTGTAGGTGATGTGTGAACAGAGGCAAGAATGGCAAAGAATAGCCACCTTCTGTAGATCCAGGACACAGTGTTCCAGAAAAAGAAAATGGCAAGTACCAAGGGCCTGCGGTAGAAACAGGCTTGGTCTTGCCCAAGTGGCTGGAGCATAGTGAACATGGGAAAAGTGAAAGAAGATGAGTCAAGAAAGTCCACTGTACATTATAGCCTAGCCTTTCCACCATAAAGGAAAAAGACAACTTTAACCCCAAATACAGTCAAATGCTATGCCAAACCATTAGCTGAGTGAACGAAATAACTACCCTGGAGATGGTATAAATTTGTTACCTACAAAGAATGCAAGCATACAATGGTGAGCTTTGAAGTAAATACTCCAGAAAGGGACTTCATAATAAAGTGCAGACTAAACCAGTCTCCCAATCAGCAGGTGCTGTCTTCCTTTTTAGGGGTAAGGGCTGCCCAAAAAGTAGCTCCCTCCATTCCTTTTCTCAGGGAGCAAATGCCCATTCATCCATCCATTCTTTGCACCCTGGAATTTGGGTGTTCTATATCACTAGAGTGATAAGAAGAACCAAGATCTGGCCTTGAAGGATTGTTCTGGAAGTCTGCCAGACCACTGGATCATCTCCCAGTGGTCTGCAGAATGATCACATTGTTTCCAGGTACAACCAACATGGGTTATTATTGGAGAGCCAGTTCACCCTAGGTGAATTAATGAATTCTGACACCGTACCTCAGGTTACTGTCTTTTGATAACCTTTTTGTAGCCTCTGAAAAATTGATATGAGATAAAATCTGGTATTCCCTCCTCTGTATTAGGCCAGGCTCTATTCTACTCCAAGTGGCAACTGCCAGAGGAAAGAAGAAGTACCAGATGACCAAAGAATAAAGAGGGAGATTTTCACCAAGGAGACATCTACAGTTTCAGCAGAACATATATATTGACATATAAACATAAGTAAAAGCAGGGGATGTGTGCAACATAGTCTAGTTCAATAGTCTAGAACTAATTCAATAATCTAGTTCAAATATATATTTATATACAATTTACATAGAAACATATGCAGAAATTATGTGTAATACATATGAGGTATGTAATATACACATACCTCTTCCTACAAAATAAAATGTTCAATAAGAGGGCCTTGAAAATGTTTTTTTTCCAGAATCAGTGTATAAAGTCCAGCTTTCTTTATCCAACTAGTGAAGTGATGGTTTTCTCCATTCCCTAACTTTACATTTCATCGTGTCTATAAATCGAACTCATTTCCATTCTTAAAATATAAAACTCTCTTCAACTTGTCTGCTGCTGTCTCTGTTCCATTGTTTGTTTGCATCTGTGTTATTCACTTTAAGCAAACAGCACTTACAGAGCAGTAACCATATCTGTTTAACACAAATGTGTTAATGAATACCTTCAGGCATTAGTTTGTTTTCATACTCATGACTCTTTTTGTATTCTGTAAAATAGGCCAAAATATTATTCTGACATTTGATTTATTCAAGATAAAGAAACCAAGCTGATTATCTTTGGGGCAGAGTTTAATGCTTATATATCACTACAGTTGTTTACCTTTTCTTTCATTAATTAAATATTATTTAGGAATGGAGTAATTAAAGCCCAGACAATAAATTTCCCCTAGATTGGCAATTTATCCATACAAACTTGTAAGAATCTAAATTTTATGATGTTTCAATTTACTTTTGCCTTCGATTTGCTCATTATTTCCAAAAAGGGGGCAATAAAATAAATAAAATAACAGGCTCTAACCCAGTTTCTCTGATTTCACTATTGCTTCAGATTTTGCATTAATTCACGAGCCTCTATTTCTTAAAAAAAATTAGCATCTTTAAAGGTATTTTTGATGGTGTGAGTGATATATCAGTTGGGTAAAGAAGTATTTAATGAGTTACGAGACAGAAATTAGTACAACCTGGATACAAGCCATTAGAAAGACTAAACCACTGGTTTACAGGCTTCAAGACTACCAACTTTAATTGGCCAGCTACCTAGATATTAGTTCTGGAACAGCTAACTTGCTATTGAAGGCCTCTAACTAACAACTGGTGTGTTTCCTGACAGACAGGTGGTTCCTCATTATCTTTTAAACAAATACACAAATTTCTCAGTTATCAAGTTTCCTTGTAGAATTACTCTTTTTCATGCCCTAAAACAAAGTTCCCTTAATACCTTTAATAAATAGTACATCAAAACCATTTTACAGAATAGAAGCCTCTTTAAGACCTTTGTTCTGGATAGATAATATACAAATAATAGTAATTAATCTGAATAGAGAAAAGTTAAAAAAAAAAACAAAAGAAAAGAAAAGCACTGTCCATGAGAACTACCATGCACTAGTGTGTATGGGAAAACACCACCTCTGTATATTACTATTTCAGCTAACCCACATCTGTAAATCCAGAGAGCTAGTTGCCATATGTCTTTCTAACTGAAAAAGGCAAAAGACAACTGGCTGCCATATGCTTTTTACAAAGAAACTGTAAACAGGTTACTCAGCATGGGCCACATATATAGGATCTACACATGAGTGCCCTAGGAATGGATTTGGCCCAAAGTCTCCTTACGCTAAAAAGCTTTAGGCATCATAATATTCCCACATGTCCACTGTATAATGAAACAGATGACAGCTTTTATCCTGAAGATTGTTTGGTGCTAAGAATGGGATTGGGCAATGGGCAGTTCAGGCAACCATCCAAAGGAGTTCTTGTGGCTTATACATGTATATATATGTATATATGTATATAAAAGATGTATACTAATGTTCCTTGAAAACCATAAATAATGTACTAAAGAACTCTAGAAATACAATGTATCACTCTCCACCTCACAACACATGCAAACACACACTCACACAGGAATACACATATGGCCAAAGAAGTCAAGAAATCTCTTAACCAAGGTTAAAGTCTTCGTTGTAAACAACAAAGTGACAGTTCCTTTATCAAGATGATTTCTCTTTCCTCTACTGTGGCTGAGGCTTACGAAATAGAGATTAATGGTACCTACTGCTTTGAGGAGAGAGCTTCGAGTGAGGGGCCAGAATAAGAAAAAGAACATGGAGAGAGACCATTTCAGCCTGTTTTTGTCTTCAACAGTGGGAGAGAAAGGTAAAGAGAATTCTCGAGGTTTCTCCTTTGTCTATTTTAGCTCCATAGAGTAGAAAACCTAAGAAAGATTTCGGCAAAGATTCCAGCTAAGAGTAAATAGCATCCATTTGCTATGGATGAATATGAATAAATATGAAATGAATAAATAGCATCCATTACAAGACAAGTATGTCTTGTCTTCCTGAGAACTTTAGACAGCTGTTGAAAAGGATCTGCATGCACACGGTTATTAGTGTTGCAATTTATACATCCATTCACCCCCTCCGCCCCCCATCATCCATTCACCCAATGTTAACTGAGGTCCTACTAGAGGCAGGGTACTGTATTAAGAAAAGGGAAAAATGGTTTAGACAAGAATTTTGCCATCAAATATACAAGTAAATATAAAAAATTACCAACTCTAACACAAAAGTAGTAATGAAAAATGCCAAAGAGAAAGCTACAAATAAAATACTAAATATTTAAGAAAGAAAGATGTTTCCAGCTTGAGAATGATAAATGATTAAGGATGATCTTATGGAGAAGACAGCATGTGAACAAACCCTGAAGCAAACTGAGTTGGCTGGTTTTAAGAATATACACACACAGAATACACCACCAGAGTAATCAGTAGAACCTGGCAACTTCGGTGTCAAAAAGCTCCACTGGTGTGGCCCTAATGTTAGAACTGCCAGAAGAGCCTGCACTGACATGACCAGTTGTTTCAAAGTGGACGATATCGCGTGTAACCTTCCACCCACCTTCTACACAGAGACTGGCATCTCATCAAGAATCTGTTGTAAATCGGTCTATTTTACGGAGCAATACTCTGCTCAGGGACTCTTTAAGAAAATGAAGCAGCGTTGGAATTTGTTTCTAAACCGTTGTTGGGGAAAAAATGTCAATTTTATACACTTTAACCACTAAAATGTTTTCAGAGTCAAAGTGAGCACATACGTAAACCTCAAATAAGAATTCGAAGGGAGAGGTTCCCTAACAGGAGCAAAGGAACAAAGGAAGCATGGAGTGTATCGACGCAACACCTGCTCCTTCTGTCTGCCCTGGTTTCATTACGGTCGGAGGACAGGGGGAGGTTGTGTAATCGTGTATATAAATCCTGGGTGAGGATGAGACAGGTCAGGGGAAGCAAGAGGCAGGGGTGGCCCGTTTTCCTCATCTGCTCAACATAAGCCTGTGAGGAAACACGCTGACTCTTTTAATAATATCAGTGAAAGACAAACATCAGGGGAACAGGCATTGAGGCTATGAGGTCCAGCTGGTCCCTCCAACAGGGAGATTCTCACCGCCCCCCCCCCCCATTGCCAACCTTGCAGAACCTGGATGTGTGTTTGTTAAGAGAAGGGGGTTTCGTGTGTGACCGCAACAGTAGCATGCGCAAGAAATCTCCAAGGAAAAGGGGTCAACGTTCCCTTCCAATGTGAAGACTTTCGCCCAGTGAGAATTTTAGAGAATCTGGGTTTGGCTTTATTAAGGGAGAAAAGGGGTTTCCTTAAAAATGAAATAGATGAATGTCTGAAAACATGGGAAAGAGTAAAAGGATATTTCATTTCTCATCCCTGCTTGGACATATGTTATTCGAAGCTCGCTTTGTTCCAAGAAAATGAAAACAATTCAAACTACCTTAAGCATAAATGGGGAGTTTACTGGCTCATTAAAACAAAAGTCTAAGGGTATTCTGGCCTCAGCCATGGCTGAATCCAGGTGCTCAATTTTTCATGACACCGCTTCTCTGTGTCTTGACTCAGCTTTCCTCTATGCTGGCTCCACTCTCTGGCAGGATCCCCCAACATAGTGGCATGATGGAAGCCAGAAGCTCCAGGTCATTTTTCTACCCCCTCAACAACCCTCTACAGAGTTTCTCTTTTTCCAACTAATTTTCTAATTTCCAAGAACTGAGTCTCTCTCACTGGATTGGGTCACATGCCCATCCCTGAGCCAGTCACTATGGCTAGAAGAATGTAATTTCCTGGGTGGCCAACCCTGGAGCATGGTGTTAGCTCTGCCCAAGTGATATGATCTCACAGAGGAAGACGGGCAGCTTCCCATGAAAAATCAGACCGTTTTTACCAGAAACAGGGTGAATGGACACCATCCAGATAAATCCCCTCTGTGGTTTAAAGCAGAATATTGGGCCTATGGGAGAGTACTCATTCATTTTTTAAAGAGGCAGCTCTGTGTTTTGAAGTAGTGACTGTATAGGCCCTGCATGCCTGATGGAGCCCACAGATAACAGCTCTATATCCTTCATGATAAACAGTTCTTGATCCTTCCCCAGCATCCACTGGTCATCCTGAGGTTGACTGGAGTCACTGATGCTCCATCAACCTCATCCTCAAAGGCCCAGAATAGGGCGACCAATTGCAATCAGTCAAAACTTGAGGATGCTACTCTCAGCTCTTCTGCTGGCTTGATGCTATGTGACTGGAAAGTTAAACAACTGTTAAATTCTTCAGCTTTCTCCACCACACCCTCCCCCCAAAAAAGAAAGAAAAAAAAAAAGATTCAAAGTCCAAGACTGTTCAAAAAGACATTCTATTGAAATGAAAAACATTTCAAATATACTGTCATCACTCTTATAAGCCTTCTCACCTGGGCCAAGTAACAATGTATGCCAGATGAGTAAAAAAGAAAAATGCCAATTTTATTGATTTTACCACCTCATACTCTTTTCAGGTCTGTGAAAAATGTTTAAGGAGTAAATTTTTTTATAACTCTCTACAAGTCTACTCTACATCAAAGATTATTTTTTGGGGAGGGTGTTGCCCAGATACAGAACAAAATACTTAAGCTGAGATAGTCTGATTGATCTTCACTATTCCTGGTATAATAAAGTATTTGGGGATGTAATAAATAAAAGTCTCCAAATTCCCAGCTTGGTTGGTTGGTGGTCAAGGTATGAAATAGTCAAGCCAGCATCTTGTTGGTCTCTCACAGGTGTCTTGATATATGCAGCTGAAGAAGTAAGAAGCCAGTCCCTTCTTCATTCCGCTCCATCTGTAGCATCCAGCTTGACCCAGCTCCCACCCTCAATCTGAACCAAACCAGATAACTGTTACATAGTGTTATATCGCTATATCACTTGTGAGCATTGTCTCAGATGCATAAGCATGAAAGAATGTGTGAGTGGGGCAGAATAAAAAGGAGTGGTGTGAAATATACCCTGCCTACCTGCTCATAATCCCCCGGCCTTCAAAATGGATAGAACTAAGAATATGGACAAGAGCCATGAACTAAAAGGGCAAAAGAACACTCATCCTTTTACTCCCAGAAAGACTTTTTGGGTATCTTCCTCTGCACAAAGAAAAGGAATGATCTCGCTTAATCCTATAGCATCGGTGAGGCACCCTAAAAATCCTCTAGTGTAGTGGTTTTTAAATTATGTATCATGGATCCCCCAGATCCCATACGAAAAAGAAATTATTTTCATATCTGCACATTAAATTTGTGCTTATCCTATCATTTCCTGCCTCACCAGTCCTCTCCTCCCAGACGATAGTATGCCAGATAGGACTTGGAATCCAAGCCTCAGAAAACAATGCAGAAAGTTTCCACAGTCCTGGAAAGTCTAATGAACTGTGAGCTCGAACACAGAAAGAGTCATGGTCACATGAATCTAGTTTTTGTACCCTCACTTTGAGCCTCATTGCCAGTCTGGCTCTTTGTTTAGGTGACCTTTGGCCCCTGGAGTCAATGTTTGTCTTCTAAATGGTATTTCAACACTAACATCTGGTGATGTCCCCCAGCTTGACATTTGTGAAGCAGATGCTTCCAGTGGCCTGGAGTGTGCCTTCTGGGTCAATGTTTTCAATAATGCCCTCTGGCATTGATCTCTGTGGTACCTCTCCCCAGGTAAGAAAAGAAATGCCACTGGGAAATGGCTGAGAGAGAACACTTCAGAGCATCTGGAGGCAATCTTGGAATATAAAACCCCAGAAGTTCTTGTATAAAGAAATACCTAGAGGTAGGGAGTAGAGGCAAATATCAAGTTTTGGGTACTTTTTCTGAAGTTGTACTTTAAATAATCTAGCAGTTCAAGCCTGACAAATCTATACTTCATTTTAAGTAATTTCTTTACATGTTTCTTTCTCTCCATTTGGGGTTGTCTGTCTTGAAACTTGGAAGTAATAGAGAATAGAATCTGTTGCTGAGAAAAGCAAGCCCTCTCTCCCCTCCCCTCCCCTCTCACCCTCCACGCACACAGATGAGCACCTACTTCGTAACTTAATAAGCAGCTCCTCTCACTTGGGCCTAGAGAAAACTTCAAGGAATCTTGTGAACTAAAGTAGAAATTCAGATAGCCTACATTTGGACAATGCTGTCTTTTAAAATTAAGGATCTGCCCCAAGATTCCTAGAAAGCTTCCAAAACTAGGAAGCAGGTCAATGAGAACTGTTTGTTTCAACTTGATGAAGATTTTTGATCTCTAACATTATGTCTCAAGATCTCTTATTGTCACCAGTAGGCAGCGACATGCATATAACTACCTATAGAGAAGTAGAAATCTTTTCAATCTACTCAGGAGTTTAGTACAGGCAAGGTATTCATGACGATCTTTGTAATATTTGCCATATTGCTATTTGGCTTCTCTTTCCAAAGAGCTTAGAATCCACCATCCTTCATTCATCTTCGTGAAAGCTCTGCTGTCCAAGTGGTCAACAAAGGCAGGGAGGTGAGCACTGCACAAACCAGTGTGAAGGGGGGTGGTAGGCAGAATTCTAAGATGACCCCCAATGACTCACATCCTCTATAAGTCCCTCTTCTGAGTGCATATGGAATTTGTGATTTGCTTCTAATCGATAGAACATGGCAAAGGTGATAGGATATCACTTCCATGACTATATTATGCTATATGACAAAGGCGAAGGGACTTTTGCAGATATAATTGAGCTCCCAGAGCAGTTGACTTAAAGTTCATAAAAGGAGATCATCTGGACTATACCTAACCTAATCAGGTGAGCCTTTTAAAAGAGGGTCTAGATCAGACAACCCAAGCAAGAGAGATTCTCTTTCTGGCTTGGAAGAAATAAGCTGCCACATTGTGAGAGGACTTGCAAGAGGGCCACATAGCAAGGAACTGTGGACAGCCTCTAGGAGTTGAGAATGGTCCCTGGCCAACAACTAGCAAGAAAACAGGTACATCAACTATACAAACACAAGGAAATACAGACGCCAATAAACAGAATGAGCTTAGAAGCAGGTTCTTACCCAGTCAAGTCTCCAGATAGGAACACAGCCTGGTTTACATCTTAATTTTCACCTTGTGAGACCTTGAGCAGAGAATTCAGCTAAGCCATGCCCAGACTATTGATCTGCAGGAACCATGAGATAATAAATGGGTCTTGTTTGAAGCTGCTGCATTTTGTGGTAACTTGTTACAGAGCAGTAGAAAACGTCTACAAGAACAATGACAGCTCAAATAGCTAAGATTCCACATTTTGCTTCTCCCATCCACTGAATACCCTGTGAAGTTTGGATATAGTTCTTCCCTTAAGAATCAGCAGTCCATGGGATAGCAAAGAATGTGACTCTGCCTCAAAACATGGATGGACAGATGAATGGTTAAATAGCTACACACAGAGAGATATACACACACACGTAACAAGTACTTACTGTATGCCAGAATCTCTAATGAGGGCTTTAAGTATTCTATTTAAATATTTAACTGTAGCTGAAGGATTAGAGTTAAAATGGCGTAGGTACTTTTAATGCCAGAAAAGGACTCAACCTGGTGGACTAAAAGAAAGAAAAAAAGAAAAAAAAAAACTAACAAAGCAAGGAAAAAGATATATGGATTCACCCCTCACCAGGTCACAGATCAAGATGTACGTCCCAGTCCCTATAGCTCTCCAAGAAGGATATGAATGTTATAAAAGGCAAGGAGGACAAGCTAGATGGTATAATCAATCTATTCAAATGAGTTTGACAGTGGTTTGAATCAAGAGTTCATCAAATCATGATGTAAGTAGTATTAACATTTTGCTGCCTTTGAGTTGACAGTGGGCAGGTCTGTGTTTACAAGTGGGTATGAAATACACATAAAGGAATGGGAATGTTTTAAAACTATCAGTCACAACCTATTAAAGGGTCATGAGTCAACAATCAGAAAAGTGTAAAAGCTGCTTCTGATGTGGAGTCATTGTTACATGAGCTGTGAATTTCAGTATTTTAAAGGAAATGGCTGGGTTTTTTTTAGAGAGTGATAGATGTAACTTACTCAAAACAAACCAGATGCAGTACAGTAGTAAGGATAATGCTAACTGCTAAACAGCTGACCTCCAAATCTCAGTGGCTAATATGTTATTTCTCACTCACAGAAGATTTAATTGGCAGGGCAAGGGGTGAGGGTTGTACTCCACAAAATCCTTCAGAGACCCAGATGGGCAAGGCTCTACCATCTTTGACCCACAGTTTCTGAGGTTGCTCTGAACATCATGAACATAGGGGAAGAGTAGGGGTGAGTCTCCTGGAAGTAGAGTATCTAACTTCAACCCTCATTCCATTAGCCAGAATTCAGGCAATGAACCTTCCTAGCTTCAGAGGAGGACAGGATAAATACTTAAACTCATTCTACTTCCATCCTCTGATCTCTTGCAAATATTTAACTGTAGCTGAAGGATTAGAGTTAAAATGGCGTAGGTACTTTTAATGCCAGAAAAGGACTCAACCTGGTGGACTAAAAGAAAGAAAAAAAGAAAAAAAAACCTAACAAAGCAAGGAAAAAGATATATGGATTCACCATATATCTGGGTTGAGGAACCCAACCACAACTCAGAGGGCAAGTGATTCATAAGATTATGTCCATAAAAGCCATCTTCCCATGACACAGGCCACGTTAGAGAATGGCAGTAAGTGAATTTAGAGGGACCACTGAAAGATATCCAGCACAACAAGACATTAATGAATGTATTATGAATACAAAGGACTAGTAAAAGTCAATCCTATGAGTGAAAACACCTAATTCCCATAGTTTTCACTAAATCAGCTAATAATTGGAGATGCTGTTGAAGAAAAACTAGGTCATTGGTAGGCATTGATTCTGATTTGGGATTTTGAGTGTGGAAAGCATGTGAGACTAGAAGTCAGAAAAAAATGACTTCTGGTCCTGCTCTACCTCATACTAGCTCCAAGATCTCAGACAACTCACTCAATTTGGCCATGGTTTTATATCTGTAAAAATTTATAATAATCACACCTTTCCCAGCCCTAATCATAGACTTGATCAGAGAAGATCCAATGAGAGCACATACTTAAAAGCACTTTGTAAATTAGAAACATGGGTCACAAATAATACTGGTTTTTGGTATGTGGTAATTGTTGTCATTACTCAAATTATGGTTCTGGTTTATGAGAAATAAGTGATCCTGATTAAACTGTCACTTTCCCAGTGACTTTTGAACTGAATATGAACCAGAAACATCAATCACCTTCAATGCAAAATTCACCTCTCCCATGAATCTTTTGAAGGACTTCCCATTTGGGTAGTCTGAGTGGAATATTCCCTTTTGACCTGGAACTGTCATTTAGGCCTACATATCTCCTTAAACCAAAGAAACCCACAAACTAAAGAAAGCCATCCACAATAGGGACCTTCCTCTCAGGTTTACCAGGAGATTTGGGGGTTGGGAAATAAAACCTCAAAACCCACCCCTTCCCTCCCAGCCTATAGAAGAAGACTGGAAATGAGAAAGGAGTATAGACAGGGTCAAGTCTGTGGGGAGTTCAGAATTCATGGTGAGGTGGTTCTCTTCTCTCCCTTAAGGTTGTTTTGCTCCACCCCTATCCCAAAGGGAACTGAGGCAGCACCTGAGCATCAATGGAACACTGGGGATGCCTACAGAAAGTGAAGCCTGCACTCTGTTCCATGGTTGTCTTCTAATTCCACTGATGATTTGCTAACCTGCCCCATCCCTGACGGAGGTAGGAGTGTGATGGGGTAGGTGCAAGGAGAGAACAAGAACAGGAGAGAGAAGACAGGACAGGCAGAGAAGGGACAGCAGTGGAACAGCCTTCACTGCCATCATTTGGTGGATTATCTATATGTCTAAGGCATCTTGACTGTCTCCAAGGCAGGGAGAATGGCCTGTTAAACCACTGAAATCTCAATTTTATATTTTCATTCAAATCAATGTGAGGAAGTCTCACCTCTCTATAAATCCATTAAAGGAAAATTAGTGACAGTGTGTAAACTGAGCTTATGCCCATTTTATTTCAGTCATCAGGGCTCCTTCATCCCTATATGAAATATTTATTATTGGTTGTATGTAAAAATGGTCTTTAAAGCAAAACTTCCAACTTCATTGGAGAAGCACTTTGTAATAGGAGCAACAAATTATGATCTGGAAATGAAAGCTCAACTGGCTTCCACTGCCATTTAGGTGCCTCTCTTAATTAATATCAGAAATATTAACTGACACTTAAAAATAAACTTAGATTAAAACCCTTTTCTAATTCTGCTTATTAAATTTGGCACGCTTTTTTCACATTTACTGTTTTAAAGCTGAATTACATTTAAAAAATCTTTCTCTTGCAGGGGCGCCTGGGTGGCTCAGTCATTAAGCATCTGCCTTTGGCTCAGGTCATGATCCTGGGATCCTGGGATCGAGCCCCGCATCGGGCTCCCCGCTCCCACTCCCCCTGCTTGTGTTCCCTCTCTTGCTGTGTCTCTCTCTGTCAAATAAATAAATAAAATCTTTTTAAAAAAAAGTCTTTCTCTTATAAAAAAAATTCTAGCTTAAAAACTGCTAGAATTAATGAGAGAATTCTATAGGGTGATCAAATAGAAGACAACTATGTAAAATCAATAGTTTTTATTTATAACTAGCAATAAATCCCTAGAAAAGAAAATATATCAAAATATTCTGTTCACAGCAGTGACAAAAATTTTAAATAACTAAAGAATAAGTTATAAAGAATGCCTCAGGACCAACACGTATAAAGCTATCAAGTCTCACTGAAGGGCAGAAATAAGGATCTGTGCAACTGGAAAAACAATGTTTTTTAGGTGCAAAGACTTAACATCACAAAAATATGACTTCTCCCAAAAATTAACATATAATTTAAATCAAATTAAAACCTTAAGAGCCTTTTTATTTTAATTGGATAAAATTATCTTTAAGAATAAATGGAAGGGGGCACCTGGGTGGATGAGTCATTAAGTGTCTGCCTTCGGCTCAGGTCATGATCCCAGGGTCCTGGGATCGAGCCCCGCATCGGGCTCTCTGCTCAGCGGGGAGCCTGCTTCTCCCTCTGCCTCTCCCCCTGCTTGTGTTCCCTCTCTTGCTGTGTCTCTCTGTGTCAAATAAATAAATAAAATCTTTAGAAAAAAAAAAAAGAATAAATGGAAGGGGCCCCTGTGTGGCTCAGTCAGTTAAGCGACCAACTCTTGGTTTCAGCTTAGGTCATGATCTTGGGGCCCTGGGATCAAGCCCTGCGTTGGGCTCCATGCTCAGCGTGGAGTCTACCCGAGATTCTCTCTGCCTCCCTCTCCCTCCTCCTCTGCCCCTCCCCTCCCCTCGTTCATGCTCTCACTCTCTGAAATAAGTAAATAAAATCTTAAAAGAAAAACAATAAATGGAAAATCAACTTCTGGCATGATAACGTGTAGAGTACCATGGACCTACTCCCAGAGAAACTGGTGAAAAAAAATTTTTTTGTTTGTTTGTTTTTATTTTAATTCTCTGGAAATGGGCCTAAGGACATATAGCAAATGAAGACATCTACTCAAGAAAATCTAGTAAAATTTGGTAAGAGCTTAGAGAGTCTGTAGTATTTGAACCAAGACCGCAGCCTCCCTTCACCCTTCAAAGCTCAGCAAAACAGAAACAGACCGGTGCAGCCAAGAACACAGGGCTCCCCTTCCCCTGAGCTCCGAGTCATAGGGACATCCTCCCCAGAGGTGCAGGTTGTCAGCATTTCTCATCCTTTTTTCCAGCTGCCTGCTGCCAAGATTAAGTCCTGGGAGAGTGCAAACAAGAGGTGGGAGTTCTCTTCTTCTATCTACCACCCCCACTAGCGGGGTGAATTGTATGGTATATAAATTATGTCTCAGTAAAAATGTTTGTAAAAACAAAATAGGTGGAAGAATATATGCCCAAGAATAACCAAGAAAAGTATGAAAAGGAAGTACATGACTCCCCAGATACCAGAACTTAACATAAGGCTACTGTAATCAAGTCAACATGATATGGGTGCAGGGATAGATAAACAGATCTGAACTGAGATCAAGAAATGAATCCCTATGCATTAGAAGATTTAATATAGGGGAATGGTATTTCAACTCAGTGGGCATAGATGAATTATTTTGTCAATAGTAGTGGTATGACTGGCTAGATATCTGGAAGGAAAAATACACTGGACTTATATATTACTACACAGATACACAAAAACAAATTCCAAATATATTGAAGACTTAAACGAAAAAAAAAATTTGCAATAATATCCAGGAGACCCCATGCACAACTTACGGTTCTTATGGTTAGGGAGGCCTTAACGAACACTGGAAACCCCGATGCCACAAAGAAGAAAATAGATGTATATTCTGTATGGCAAAAAATACTACAGACTTAAAAGACAAGAGTTACAGAAAAGCAAATCTAAACAGTTAATAAATGTAATAAAATTCTCACATTCAACAGTAGTCAGGGAAATTCAATTAAACTAGCAACGGAGCATCAGTTACACCTCTCAGAACAGAAAAACTTTAATGGAGGAGTAACCTATCCTACCTAAGGTTAACGAAGAAAATAATGTGTTCCTGCTTTACTGGTGACATTATTATTATGGCCCTTAGAGCAGTCTGGGAAAATCTACCGAAACTAAATAGACATATTATCCATTTGGCTGAGTAATTCCCTTCCTTGGAACCTATGAAAAGCACAAAAACAAAAGGAATATATGAGGCTGACTATTAGTATTTTTTGGAACAGATAAAACAAACAAGCAAATCAAATGAATTTCCATCAGTAGGTATTAAATAAATTAGGGTATGTGGACATCATGAATTAAACATGTACCAGATGACTTACAGGGATTTCTAAAAAGTACTCTGAGAGAAGTAGGACACAAAAAATTGGATATAATATATTCCTAGTTTTGTTTTTAAGCCACTAAAACTACACAGGAATATATACATATGCTCCTCTCTGTGCATGTATACATTTTCATTTAATTGTAAAAGCACGGAGTGAAACTATGGGAGATTATAAATCAGGTTATCATTGTGGGTTACAGCCCTAGGGCTGGTGACTGGGGAAAAGAATGGTATGAGTAAAAAAGGAAAAGAAATAGTAAAAAGGAACATACCAACAAAAATATATGTGTAATACCCTCACATTTATACACATATTTTAAACTGCATTTATGCATATAGATGTAATTTTGAAAATAATATATTTGCTAAAGGCTGCAGAAATGCTAATTCTATTAGGGCATAGCTCAATGGCCAGAAAGGAGAGAGAGAAAACAAATTCTATGGTTGTATGTTCAACAGAAGCATCTGTTTCTATCCTCCCAAATCAGCTGTCTTTTGTCAATGTCACGGAAACCTGACCTCTCAAGTGTTCTACCTTGACATCTGAAATTACACACAGCAGTAGGAGTTCTTGTCTTAGTTCATCCCTCTCTCTCACTAAAGCCAACCCTTCAACCCTCTCCTGCCTTCTCCAGTAGCTGCCCATCATCATAGCTACTTGCTTCTGTACCTTTAGTCCCGTTTTCAAATCTTCCCCCGCCAAGATTTTCCTCTACCTGACAACTCCTTTCCACATTCAGATTTCACAAGAGTAAAAGGAACTGCTTTCATCATCTGCTGAGGACTTTTAAATCTTGATTTCCAGCCCAGATTTTTCTTCCTAACCCCAGCCTCCTCTTTCCAACAACTCCACTAAGTTTACCTCAAGGTACTTCAGGCTCGTCATGTCTTTATTAGTCTGCCAGGACTGCCATAACAGAATACCACAGACCAGGTGGCTTTAACAATAAAAATTCATTTTCTCAAAGTTCTGGAGGATGAAAGATCAAGATTGTCGGCAAGTTTGGTTTCTCCTGAGGCCTCTCTTCTTGACTTGCCCTCACATGGCCTTTCCACTGTACATGCACGAACCTAGTATCTCTTCTTCTTCTGGAGACTCCATTCACATTGGATTAGCATCCCACCCTAATGGTCTCATCTTAACTTAATCACTTCTTTAAAAGTACTCTTTCCACATATAGTCACATTCTGAGGTTATGGGGATTATGATTTCAACATACAACTTTGGGAAGGGGGAACACAATTCAGCCCATCATGATGTCCAAAACAGACCTCATTCCCATTGCAAACAGCAAACATGCTTTTCCTCTTCTATTTATCTGTCACAGAAAAAGGTGTCAACCCAGGATCCAGAGCTAGAAACTCTGGAGTTATCTTCTGAAGTTACCTGACAGAAGCTGGCTTCTGTCCCTGTGCCCCAGGCCCATCCACCTGTTCACCAAATGTAGCCTCCATGTTTCCATCATCACTGGCATGGCCAGAGATGCCCATCATCCTCTTAGATTATTGCAACAATTTCAAGACTTCTTTTCTGGCAATCAACCAGCCTACATTCAATCTAGCCTCCACTATTCTACTAGAACTCTCTAGCTTCCTTTTAAAATAAAACCTAATTATGCCACACCCTGTTTAGAAACTTCCACTCTCTATCCGTCCTTGGGAAGAAATCCAATTCCTTTGTTTGGCATAAAGGTTTGCCCACTACCTGTCCTCAACCTAGGGCTTCATCTTATTTTCCAACACTCTACTCCACTTGTGGCTTGTGTTCCAACAACACTCAGTGTATATGCCGTAAATACATCATGTCCTTTCTTCCCTGTCCCTAAAATGCCATTCCTTGTCTTTTCCTGCAGGTAAGGTTGTAGTCACTCTTTGTGGCCCAGATCAAAGTCCTTCTGTATTCCCAGTTAGTCAGGCCCGCTTCTATCCCCCCAGGCTGTCTTACCTATATTATACACATTTACTCAATTATTGCAGTGTTTCATCCTACATTTCTTTCTTCCCCACCAGCCTGGATGTGTCTCAAAGATGGACACTCTACTTACTTGGCACTAAATAAGTGTTTGTCCCATGAGTGATTCACTTGGACCTGTGTCCTAAGCTCCTCAAACTCCACATGTCCAAAGTGAAACTCATAGTCACCCCTTTCAAATGCAGCTCCTCTGTCCAGCATCCATGTTCCTATCACGGATCTCATCATTTCTCTTGGCTACATAGTGCTCAAATCTTGGACTCTTCTTAGACAGCATCTCTGCCTTTATTCCTAAAGTAAAATCAACTACCAAAGTGTAGGAATTTGTTCCTCAAAAAGTCTCTCTGTTCCCACCAGAAACCAAGTCCATGCCACCCCTGACTACATTTCTGCCCTGTCTTAGGTGACATGCTTTCAGTCTCTCTCAACACATATCCGCTGAATGCTGCTTCTGGAAAGGTTTCCTTAAACATTACCTTTAAAGTGTTATTGTGGCAAATCCCTATTGCCTAAAGAGTTTATTTCCAACTCCTCACTCTGGCACTCAGGGAAATAAAACTGCTGGTCTGTCCTCACTTCGGGCAGCTGCCCATCACAGACACTAGGTACACCATCACATTCCCTTGCTAAGGTCTTCCCCCCTTTTCATGCCCTACCCTTTCTTTAATACCCTGCTCATTCATTCATTCCTTATTTACTGGGAACCCTCTCTATGCTAGCCACTGGGGTAGGCTCTGATGATGAAACAGAAAGAGGCAAGATTCATGACTTCATAGAAACCAGTTGTGCTCAGACTTTACTCTGCTTAAAAAAAAAATAGCTAAAGCACTAAGTTAAAATGAAGATTCCTATACCAAACCCCTCTGCCCAAAAATTCGTTATTTGTAGGTACGAGAGTGGGGCCAAAAAAGGTTCGTGTTTACCAAATACCTAGGACTCTAAGGAGCACCATTCTGAGGGACAATGATATAAACTAACAATTACAATATGCACAAGAGCCATGCATGACATAAATACTAGTTATCATGGGAGCACACTGTACTTGAAAGGCAATCATATTAACCAAGCAAAGAAGGTGGGTGTGAAGAGACTGAAGGGGAGAAATTTTCATGAAGAGGAAACAACCTGTGCAAAGCAAAGTTTGAAAAAAGTCTGAAACCAATGAGAGTGCTGAAAATAGCTCAATAAGGTTGGATCAAAGAGTCCAGTGGGAAGGGATGGGAGATGACCAACAAGGTTGACCATCCAGCGCAGACCTGTCCCGAAGACAATGGGTCTTCAGCAGGTGAGTGACATGATCCTTGGCCCTGCACTGAGCTCCCTCTTTTCCTTTCAAACAGTTCTTTCCCCAACCTTGGTTAGTTTTCTCACATACAAATGCTTATTAGCACTCAGCTGAAGACTCAAGGGGGACTCTCTGCAGATCCCTGGAGCTCTCCTTCTGTGCAGCTTTCTTCTCTCCGATACTCTGCCCTGAGAACTTTAGATATTCTCCATGTCTCCATCCTCAGCAACATTTCCTCAGTTCAGAGAATCCACCAGGTTCTGCTTGGGTTCCCCCTCCCTGCACCATGACTTCATACACCTCCCAAGGCAAGAAGGTAGAGCAATCATAGGGCTCCTCTCATTGATTCCTGTTTCTTAGAGATCACTGTCCTTCCTTGCCCAATTCCCACTGTTTTGAAACATGTTTTTATATATCGTATCTGTTTTGTTTTTTGGGTTTGTTTTTTGTTTTTTGTTTTTGTTTTTTTTGCTTTAGCAGGATAAATCTGATTCCTGTTACTACATCTTGACTGGAAATGGTAGTTCAACTCCATATTTCTAAATAAAAGGCTTACGCTAATATTTCTTGATTTACATATTTTAGGCATTATTGACTGTTTTCTTAATTAATCATAGAGATCATTCCCCCTCAGCCCAGACCTAGCCTCAGAGTCTTCTCAAGACAACACCCTAGACAGTTAGTCTTAACCAACAGATTAGAGTTAGCAAACAAGTTCAAACATTCTTGACATCCTAAGACTAGATGTTATAGTGTTTTCCAGTTCTAAAATTCTATGTGATTCTGGTTAGAAGATGAAATGGAAATCATAGAAGTTATTAATGCTAATCAGATACAGTTTATGGTCAAAACTTGCTAAGTGTTAAAGTTATAACTGTGATTAAAGTTTTAGAAAAAGATCTGTAAAGTCATTCACTTTTTTCATCTAGTATTAAGAGTTGTAGGAGTCATACTATGAGTTGAGAAGTGTTAGAGGAAATATAGAAAAAAAGAGATGTTGTTTGTATTGTTTCTCATTTTCCACTCAACAACAGTGTAGAGGAAGAGTTACAAAATGAGGACTCTATCTCTAGGGTCTTAACTTCATCCAAACAAAATACCATAGATTTGCCACATGAAGGAGTGCATGGGCTGAAATCCACAGAACCCATAATGAGACCTATGGTGATTTCAAACATAAGGATTAACAATGATTATCACAGATTTAACTAATCATGCAAATTATTATCACTAACCATGTAAACGTTCAGATTTAATATTCATTTAATATTCATTTAATTCTTTGAAAAAGAGAGAGGGGCACCTGGGTGGCTCAGTCGGTTAAGTGTCTGCCTTTGGCTCAGGCCAGGATCCCAGGGTCCTGGGACTGAGGCCTCCTTTGGGGCTCTGTGCTCAGTGGGGAGTCTGCTTCTCCCTCTCTTTCTGCCATTCCCCACCCCAACTCGTGCTCTCTCTCTCACTCTCTCTCTCTCTCTCTCTCTCAAAGAATAACTGATTGGAGGTAAGCATCACTTAAAAGCTTTCATTTTATTTGAGAAAACAATTTGCCTAAATATGGGAAGAAAAAAAACCTTGGACAGCGCAAACTCGGTAGAAATCTTCCATATAGATAAAACGAGGAAAACTGGATGTAACAGTAACAACAAGCACAGTGGATCACACAACAAACAAGAAAAGGAAAGCTTCCCAACAACTCTTGTGCTGTTGAGAGGAAAATGCTGTTCGACGCACTCCCTTCCCCTCTGGCCCAGCCTCAAGGAGAGATCTGTTAACACCACGGGCCCCCTGGAGCCTCACTCTGCGGGTGGAGGAGGTAACCTGCCCCCCGGAACTCCCCTCTCTACAGACAGGTCTGACATAACTGGTGGTGGTGGAGGAGGAAGGAACCATGGGGAGGAACTCTGGAAAGGAGACTCCTGAACACCCTTTCGATTCTCTCCTTTTGGAAGAAGGCCGGGCATGTCTTCTACTTGTGGAGTTCATTTGCCGTTGTAAAACCAAATGGGATCAGGACCCCAGTAATCACCTCTTTGAGGCCAACTCAAGGCAGGACTTTAAAAGAAGGGCTGGAAGAATCTAAGCTATGTTTCCCAGGCAAGACCTCAGGGGATTTGCTTGTGACAGGGGTGTGGGACAGAAGCTCTCTTCAGGAATGAGGAGCGTACATTTGGCCAGAACATCCCCAAAGCCGAGCCCCCATCTCTGCAGCAGGTAGCAGAATCAAAAGGAAACTTCCCCTCCCCAACACCCCACTACAGCTGGAACTGAGAAGCAGAAAGGAGAAAGAGAAATTCTTTGTACACTTTTCATGAAGTCCCAATTCATTTGTATGCCTTGTTAAGGATTAAGATGATTCCTGTTCATGCTTGCTGACGTACATCCAAGATTATCCTGCTAAATCTCCAGAAATGCCAACCGGGAAACAAATGACAACTGTTCTCTTAAAAGACCTTTGTTTGACTGCATGGCTGTAATGGACTGTTGGGCTCATTCAAGTGCCAGCCTGGAGACAACAGTGCAAACAGGAAGAGAGCAAACCTCTGCAAAGCACCAGACAAGGGCCATTGCAGGTCCAGCTCCACAAGCCCAGTTGGCTGGCCTTTTAGCGAACTGTTGAAGCAGGATGCCAGAACCAAGGGCAGGGTGGACCAGCACCCAAGGGCAGAGCCCGAGCCATGCCAAGCCTCAGCACAGGAATGGGCAGAAGCTGCAGAAATTGAGGCCAGTCGTGCCCAGAGCTGGAATGGGGATGCTGAGAAAATCACAAGTCTAGGCTAGGAGAACTGGAGGCAGCACTGCGAGGGGGCCTTGAAGAGGACCCTCAGCTGGTGCACACACATCTGCACAGCAGAAGGCCAAGGTCTGGCTGGCTAGCAACAACTGGCCATCTAAGCTCCCTCTTCCATCCCATACATCCTTTCCTTTTCAAGGTCATCCTCAGGGCTCACTTCCCCCTGTCTCCCCTGAGTAAAATTTCTCAGGACTTCCTGGGGAAGCAAGGAAGGAGAAAAGGAGAGATGGACCACAATGCAATTTCCCTGATGTCTAGCACATCACTTGCCTTGGCCCCCGACCCTAGTCACGGGCCCCCCTCAGCCCTGGAAGGGGATCCTGGACTCCCCTCCGAGCAGCCACGTGAGACCCAATCCTCCTTCCCAGGATGAGGGATGCTCAGAGATTGGCCCTTACTGTCTTCCCAGCTCTCATTACCCTGATCAATGTGGGAAGCCCTAGCTTCATGGCCAGCATTTTCCCAGGAGCCAGGGAGAGGGCCTTCAATTTGAGGAAACTCTTACAGGTCTATCCATTTGCTTTTCCAGTGTAAAGAGTCAGCCATTAGAGAACAAATAAAAGCATTTATTCAAAGAGATGTTGTATTTTCACTGGCATTTGGGATCTCAATTTCTGTGCTACCAGGTTTTTTTTAACCTTCTTATTTTGTAAAGGAATAGCTAAGATAACATGGCAAGAGAAAAATACATTCTTTATTTTAACTACTGTATGTCCATTAAATCTGCTCATAATCATCTGTTTTCATTACTGTACAAAGCCAATTGACAGGAATGTGTTGGGAGTCAGAGCTAAAAGGAGCATAAAGATTTATTTTAAACATACAGCCTTTCTCTTAGAACTGGCCCTAGGACCCAGGGAGAGACAATGCCATGGGCCCACTGCAGTCCTAGAGTGGCACAAGAGAAAAAGCCAGGAGACAGCAATGCAGTGGAGGGGTTTGTGTGTGTGTGTGTGTGTGTGTGTGTGTGTGTGTGTGTGTGTGTGTGTGTTTTAAATTCATCCTCCTAGCGCCCCAGGTTCTAAAGGAACTTGTTTTCCAAATGCCCACAAGGGTCCAGCTAGCATTAGCTTGACAAAGTTCAGCAACAGGGGACAGGGTCCCTGATGAAGGGACAGAATGGGAAGGTGGAGGTTTGGATCTCCAGAGTCAGGTTGCTGCATTCAACTCCCTCCCGCTGTGGAGTCCAGGAAAGTTATCGAACCCCTCTAAGCTTATACTTCCCTGCACATAAAATGGAGATGATAACAGCTATCACTGAGCACATACGCTGTACCAGGCTCTGCTCTGAACTTCCCCTATTTCAACTCATCTATCTTTATTAACAATCCTAAGTCTTTCATCCATATTAACGCATTTGCTCTTCACAACAACCCTAGGAGGTAGGTTCTATGATTATCCCCATTTTACAGATGAGGAAACTGAGGCACAGAGAGATTAAGTACCTCATTAGAAGATGGCCTGGCATTTAGTAATTATTCAACAAATGTTAGCTATTGTTACTAGTATTAAGGATTTCACCGCCTTGAGCAGGTCAGGAGGAGATGCTGAGTGGATAAAGCAAGATCATATGCTACTTTGTCTCTTTTTAGCTTCATTCCTTAGTTCCCAGTTCTCACATAAATTTGCTGTAAACCAGTTACCTTCTACTAAGTCTCTCTCCTACTTTTTCAGTGTGTGTGCGCGCGTGTGCGCACGCACACACACACACACACACACACTTTCTCATATATACACACTGAAGCTCAACATATATGCCCATATCCTGCCAAGCCACAGAGACATTCTGGCAACCCTAACCTAGCTCGAGATTTAGGGCTACTTTGATTCACCAGAAACTAGGTGGTCAGTTTAACTTGATTCTTCTGTGGCCTGGCTGGTCTTAATCAGCCAACTCAAGAGCTATCTTGACTTTAGAGGGTTTAGAAATATTCTCTGGGGCTTTCCTTAACCAGCTGATCTGCAGCAATAGTAAGACTTAAAACTACAGTCATCACCCAAGTATCAACGCCCTGCTGCAGCAACTGGGTGTGCTCCACCACTGTTCCTAGACCTGCTCAAGATGCTCCTCTTTGGGGGCTGACAGGGTGGGATCCTGGGCAGACTGGAGTATTTTCGGACAAGGGCACCAAGACCGGTTCAGAGCAGAACATCACACACAGATGTGTTTTAATGAGTGCAGGAGGAGTCCTTAGCAGATACCTGGTTAAGACCCATCATCGTAAAAGTGACATCTTGGGACTCACAGAGCTTCTAGGGGCTTCCCAGAGGTCACAAAACCAAAAGGGGCCTGGAGCTGAGATCTGTTTATCCAGAGTTTGGTTTTCTTTTCACTATGCCTCACCCTGGCTTCACCTACTTCATCAAAAGGTACATTTATCCCTTTGCCTACTTAGCATTTTTCCATGTGGAATAGAGGAGCCTGAGAATGTGAGCCAAAGAAGGAAAAAGAAGAGAAGACAGGCCTGTAGTATTATTAAAAAATGCTTGACCATGGGTCTTAAGGAAAAGGCATTTTGATTCACAAACTAAAAAGAAGAATGTCAAATCCCTAAAACATAATCAGATTCCCACAGATGTCTTTAATGAGAAAGTATAGAAATCACTCAGGTAGTGAATGAAGTCTTTCCAGAATGTTCTTCATGAGCAGGCACACAACTTCAATCCTTAAAAATTCAATCGTTATTCTGAGCTTGTGCCTCCTCTAACTGAACTCTTCACAGATGGACTGCAGAGCCGTGCATGTGTCTGGACCTTTAGGGATGGGGAGCAGGGCTTCGCTTCCTGCACCATCTGGTTCACTGTTCCCAGCTCCAGCCTAGATTCCCACTACAGCCGAGTAATCAGAAGAAATCAGAAGAACACCTCAGGGAAAAGAATCTAGGACTCAGACTTAACTTCCTCTAAGGAGGATCAAACACTGAAGACTGTTCCTTTTCAAGTTTTATTAATCCTGGTTCAGAATTTCCACCACATCATTAGTCATTTCCTATTTCTGAAGGGCTGGCAGCAGTCGCCAAGGCATCAGGCAGTAAATGGCCAGATAACCGTGCCACCTGTGTGCGTACTGACAGTTACCCACAACCGCATCTGGCTGAGAGGCTAATGTGCTTTTTCTAAGAGGCAAGCCATTTAGAAGTGCAGCCCAGTTTTTGATCTCTTGCTAAATACTTTTATCCACATCATCTCCCCATCTGCGCCTGGAAGTCATCATGTGACCCGCGGCACTTTGAAAAGAAGGCAGCAACAGCAAGTCTGCCATAACCCCTGAGCAGCAGGAGCTCTCGAACCCCTCCCAACAAAGGGAGCCAATCCTGTCTCCAGCAAGGAGAACTCCAGGAGCTGAAGTGTAAAGAAAGAATGGAAAGTGACAAGAATTATGTCCACAAGAAACCTTTTTTACAAAGACACAGATGAAATGTAATTTATAAAGAACTTGAGAGCTGACTAGTAAGACGAATTCCATGGGGGTTATACCCAGTTCATAATGTCATGGAGGCAGCCACACAGCCAAGTGGCTTCTCCATATCCTGACTCCCTAAGGTAGAGGGTCTCTCCAATACAAAGGTCTCAGGAAACTCAGTGACAGGCAGGCAGGGTGCTGGGGGAGCCTATCTCTATTACAAACCTAGCATTTCAGGGATACAGTCTTCAGTTCTGGGCACCAAAGAGAGTGCTAACAATGGAAAAAGGTACATATCAGCTTGTTGGCCAAGCCCCTGGCTAGAGACTATCCAAACTGTCTGGAGAGCTACAGTTGGTACTCAGAAACTTCTGAGCCTGCATTTCCACTACTGGCCCTGCCCATATGAAGGACTGTAAGGGAAATACAAATAAAGCTCATCTGAGGATATTTTAATTTTTAAAAGGCTAAACCCTAATACCTGGCTCTTAAATAGCATTTCCATCTGGATAATCCCAAGCACTTTGCCAAAAGTTGGGTAATCACATCCCTGCTAAGCAAAAAGGACAGTTCTCAAGCTTAATTGCATCTCTCATGAAGAACAGAAAACTGAAGGCAGCAAGTCAAGGGGGATGTATAACTTTTTCCTCATTACCATTCAAAACAGAGAAGTGGTCTCTTCTTGGAGAACTATAGCTTTGAGTGCCATTCTGAGTATTACAACTGAGCCAGGACAAATGTTCATAGAGGCAAAATCCCCCCACCTTCACCACCTGTCTGCCAATGGTTGTACCAGGAGGTGGTAAAAATGCAATCCCACAGAGTGTAGTGTCAACTACCATAGGAACAGGAGTGGAAAAGTGAATCCTCTGTTCTTTTTTTCTTATACTTAACCCTGGTCCCTGCTGTTACCAGTCTCAAGGGACAAGAAGCATCAAAACACATCCCATTACATTTTAAGAGCCTGTTCTTTTTTTTTTAATTTTTTTATTATATTAGTCACCATACAGTACATCATTAGTTTTTGATGTAGTGTTCCATGATTCATTGTTTGTGCATAACACCCAGTGCTCCACGTAGAACGTGCCCTCTTTAATACCCATCACCAGGCTAACCCATCCCCCCACCCCCTCCCCTCTAGAACCCTCAGTTTGTTTCTCAGAGTCCATAGTCTCTCATGGTTCATCTCTCCCTCTGATTTGCCCCCCCTTCATTTCTCCCTTCCTTCTCCTAATGTCCTCCATTCTATTCCTTATATTCCACAAATAAGTGAAACCATATGATAATTGACATTCTCTGCTTGACTTATTTCACTTAGCATCATCTCCTCCAGTCCCATCCACGTTGATGCAAAAGTTGGGTAGTCATCCTTTCTGATGGCTGAGTCATATTCCGTTGTATATATGGACCACATCTTCTTTATTAAGGAGCCTGTTCTATACATCTGTCCTCTTTTGATATCTTGGATACTTTGCCAAAATGACTAATATTCAAATTGGAGTTTTTCGGGGCACGTGAGTGGCTCGGTCATTAAGCGTCTGCCTTCAGCTCGGGTCACGATCCCAGAGTCCTGGGATCGAGCCCCGCGTCGGGCTCCCTGCTCAGTGGGAAGCCTGCTTCTCCCTCTCCCACTCCCCCTGCTTGTGTTCCATCTCTCGCTGTCTCTCTCTCTGTCAAATAAATAAAATCTTTAAAAAAAAAACAAATTGGAGTTTTTCTTTTTAACTACATACACACACACATACATGCTTACATGCATACATACAATGCATACATTTATTTTAAATCCTCAGGTTCTATTCTGGTTTTCTCCCTCTGGATTTTATGTTGTAATCAATAATCCATCTATTAGCCACTTGATAAAGTATCAGAAAAGAGAAACTGCCATTTCTTACCTCTTGATAATTCTAATTTCCCTCAAACTTAAAAGAGTTTTATCCTCTTGTCTAGTTTTCCTACCAAAGGCTACTGAAAGTCTAAAACAATATTCGCCAGAGTAGCACCCCAGTTCTCAAGAGAGGACTTGTAATTGCCTTCGGTAACTGAATATTCATTAAATTCTCATCAGTCCCGTAACTTCCTGTTCGTATCTGCTCCAGCAAATCAAGTATTGAGGGCTAACGCTCCTGCTTGACTATTTAAAAGTAAATCTTCCTCAGGAATACACCCTTCTGAGTTGAGCATTCTAGCTCTCCCAAAGAACCTAATCTGAACGAGGTTAGCACAACAAAAAAGAACCATCTAGCAGACTCTGAGATGCACGATATTTCCTCACAAGGCCTCGAAATCACTCTGCTGGAGTCACTAGGGCCATGGGCTCCCCTGTTTCCAAACCTCTTCCTGGGGCTCCCCCACCCTCACCGCAATTGCTGTGGTAGTTAAAACCAGTGTTGATTTTTATCTATGTGGCAACCTCATGCTCCCACAGGTTCCAAACTGATCGAGTGGCCTTCAAAAATGCCCCCCCACCCCCATCTTCTTAAAAAGGCTCAGCCAAGCTCTGTATGATCAAGACAGAAAACAATCCCTTATCATGTCGGAAGTAATACTTGTGGTTATCTAAAGCAACAGTAATCATATCATACACTTTATCTGTGACTGCCTTTTTCCCTCCAAGGGTAGGAATAGAAACTTCTTCTCCTTCACAATGAGCACTTACTGAAACTGCAGCAGGCAGACTCGGCTTTTGGCAACATGCCATTCCCTCGCATAAGCGTGTACTCATCTCAAAAAATGTGACACGGCAGAGAACAGGTACAAGTACTTTCTGGAAGTGTTGTTTGTAAAGGGTGACTTGATAACAGGCATTGTTTGTGTGGGGGCCTTTGGGGCTGTATGGTGAACGAGAACTTCAGTGCTGGTGCCAGCCCAGCAGGACTTTATGTAGGGTTTCCGGGGATAGGTCCCGGGAAACAATACAGGCCTTTTCCCTGTAAGTGCCGCTACACCATGAGAGATAAGCACTCTGCTGTTTAATCCATCATAGTTCCTTTTGCCAGATATTGTGGCTGTCAGCGCACCACATCAAAACATATGCTCTATCAGATTTGCAGCACTAGCGAGGTCTTTAAAATAAAATTATCAAACAGCGTCATTTATTGAAGATGACAATCCAACCACAGTCTCGGTGACTCGTCAGACACGCACACACTCCAGCATTCGGTGTACACATCAGCCAGGGGCCCTACAGGTCAAGCTCTCTGACGAGGGAACCAGCATGGCTGGAAGAACACATTTTCAGGAGAGAAGTAAAATGCAGCTTCCTTTCGAAAGAGGGAGAAATTTCCATTTTTGCTTGTCAGATTGGAAACCTGGAGCACAGGGCCACAGAGCTTAGCAAATATTGGCCCAGAAGAATGAAGGATATGGATTTTGGTTTCCTCATGCTTCCCCCCGGCCCCCCGGGAATGTGTCCCAGCGCCCCTTTGCCCTGTCCCACAGACTTGCCTCTCACTGCAATTTTTGTCTCTGCTCCCTCACTGACTATACAATACTGACGCAGGACCCAAGAGGTAAAATCAGCTCCATTTGCCCATATAGTTTTACTTAGGTGAATGAATTTGCTAAGGGTGAAACAAAGTATTTTAATGCCTAAGACAGTTGTGGGTTTGTTTTGTTTTGTTTTGTTTTGTTTTGTTTTTTAAGTAGGCTCCCCGCCCAACATGGGGCTTGAACTCACGACCCTGAGATCAAGAGTTGCATGTTCTGTTGACTGAGCCAGCCAGGTGCCCCAGTTGTAGCTTTTATATCTCCTTTACTGGGCTACTATCTTTGCCTTTCTGCAATGTAAATATATTACAAAAAGACATTATGTATAATGCAAAGATAATCCAAAGTACTCGCTCTGCTTTAGAAGGGAATTGTACAAATCAAATTTATACATATAGGAGTTAAGCCAAAGCATAGACACTGTAGTGAAATCTACAGAGTATTTTTAGAATATTTCTGCTATATGTAGAAATTTTTCCATTAGATTTCTACTTATAATAAAAATAGAGTTTATGTTATTTAATTGTTAATTATTAAATTATGTGCAAGTTTAGAGGCCAGGCCATTGAAACATATAAAGGGCAGTTATTGAAAGGTAATCTTAATCAGCTGTTGTCAACCTCCATTCAATAAATAAGAAGCAAAAAATTTAAAATACATTGAAAGAGTAAATGAAAGGAAGAACTTCTTGACAATGAAAAATGGTAAATAACTAAACTCCACAACAAATGTCCGAAATTTCTATTCCCAGGAAGCTCTGTTTGCACCGCCTTGGAGAGTTTAAAAATTGTGTTGAAGTCATGAGGAATTATTTTAGATTGCTTATTGTCGTCCCTTCCAACAACACAAGCCTTCCATCAGCACATACACCTGCATGTGGCTGCCTGTCAGGGAGTTCACAGTCAGAAGCTAACCCCAGAGAATGGACTGGATCTCTTTAAATGTCACATTCATAAACAAAACACATGCACTTTTCTCTAAATGACAAGATGGCTGCAATAACCACTCAGATTAAAAGCTAGTATCACAGACCAGCGAGAAAAGAAATTCCCAACAAGATTTCTGACCTATAGAGAAATACAAAAGGCAAAGGGGCTCCTGAAAATAAGAGTTATTTGTTCCTAAACCCTGCTTTTTGCTTGGAGCTATTTCTTAAGAAAGAAACTGCTTCCTTCCCTAACCATATAAAACAATCCCTGAAGTTATTTATAGTGTTCATGGCCCAGAGGCATCACTTGGTTCCCCCACCACAAGCCCAACCATGTGTTACTATATTAAAAAATGTGAAAAAGTAATTATGGGGTATGGGAGCCAGTGTCTGCAGACACAACCTGCCAAAGAGGAAGTGACAGGAAACTTATGCTCCTCGTTGCTGCTCAAGCACTGCCCAGGCTCCAGGCTCAGAAGAGAGCAATCTGTTCCAAGAAGTAAGAGAGGAGCCTGCCCTGGTGAATCAGAAATATCCCTGTTTCTGAATATACAGTAAACTGGTTTCCATTCCCAGGTCCCCTTAGTTGGTCAGACTTTCCAGTCACGTGGAGAGACCACTCACGGCATCCTCCCTCGGCAACTCAGCCAGCTGCCTGCCTCAGCTCCCACTGGACTGGGTAGACTGGGACACGCAAGGTTCTAGACTTGGGTGAGAGTTGGGAGACCACGAAAACTGGGCCCTACAGTCCTGCCCTCCCACTCTCAGATCCTGATTTCTGCCACCTTGTCCTAAATCAGTTTCGTTGTTCCTCTCCCCACCTCCAACCCTGGTTCCTTGCCCTCATGTAGAATGGGATGATCCATCTAATACTGACTTCTGGACTGGCGTCCACACGTTCACAACTCCCTCAGCTGTTCCCTTGGAAGATGGGCTCTGTCACCGTTAGGACACCCATGCATTCTAGCCCTGGAGGCAGAGAGGAAAATTCTTCCAAATATCTGCTCCAGAGAACAGAAATTCATCAGGGAGAAAAGTCCACATTTCTGGTAGAAAGGCAGTGTTCCCAGGAGGCCTCAGCTTACAAAACATTTATTGAGAGAAATTACATCTCCTCCCCAGGACCTCCATCTGCCTCTGGTCTAATCTACAAAAGGAGTTCCCTTCTGATGTCTCAGGAAAAAAGAGACAAGTGCCAACCTTCACAAGAGAGCCTTGGAAAGTTCCTGCTATCTCAGGAAGGCTTCCCTTGGAAGTAAGTAATTGTTGCTATCTCTTTATTCAACTTGACCACCTACATGTAGCTCTTCCAAAGAAGCAAAAATTTACATACAAAGTGTCTTCTAAAAATCGGTTTACAGAAATCTCTTTCAAATAAACTTCTAAAGAAAAGAAGAGTCGTGGATGACTGAGAATGCAGAGGATAAAGGACGTCAGGAAAATGTCCTCACTACTTCCTTAATATAGCTAAATAAATTGCATTAATCATTAACATGTTTCCCTAATGGAAAATATTCTGTGAGCATGAAATGTAATTTTATATTATAAACACATCAGGCTTCAGTTCCTAGTTCACATTCTGCAGTTTTAGAATATGAGTAAATATTGATTTCTAAGTTCCCTAAATATCCTCCCGTCAAGTTTGTGTTTTGATTCTGGGCAATAGCATATATGTAGAATTTAAACAGATATCAACGGATGCAACCTGAAAGCTGACTTTAAAAAAATCAGAGCGAATGTCCTTACAAGGCTAATCCACACAGCTTCCCACAGTCAGAACTGGCTTATGGCTTTCCGAGATGCCCTGTGAACCTCCCTGAGAGCTGAAGAGGAGCTCAAGTCATCTCATCACCCAGGTTTCCCCCCAAGCATCTTTGCCTCCTAAACGCCAGTTTCTTCACCACTGTAGTGTCCACAGCGCCACCTGCCGATTGTAGGCAGTATCTCGCTGGCTCCCCGCTCTCCCTTCGGGGATTTGCTTAATTCAAGTCAATGGATGATGGCTAGAAAACATACCCTTAAGAAATAAGGAACATACCCTTTAGAAACAATAAAAGAATCTATAAGATAAGCAAGATACCAATTCACAGAAGCTAACATGACCCAACATGTTCTCCTGAGGCAAAGGACTGGCTCTTTTAAAGGCAATATTTAAAAAGTTAAACCTAGTATTTGCAAATTTGCTTCATGCAGGTTGGCAACAGGGCTCTGTGTGAGAATATTTTTTAGAATATTAGACTAAAGGCCTCAAAATTTTTCAAGATTCTATACTTTCTTGTACCCACCAATCCTGGACTTCTACTTTCCCCCTTTCTTAGAGATGAATATCTTCTACTTTTAAAAGATAAAAATTTGCCATCATAATTGGTTAGATAGGAATAAAAGCTTTAACTCAATTCCTTGACTTTGATTCTTAGCAGTTTCTTCTCCACCAAAAGTTATAGCACCCCCCACCACCCGCAATCTGGAATCTGTGAGCCATCCACACAAGATAGAGACCAAAGTATCTACAGGCATGTGTGAATGCAATGCCCCTCCTCCCATACTCAACCTTTCAGATGGTTCAACTATTTCCCATGTGTCAACAATCTGCCATTTGCATCTCAGGACTTAGCGGGGCAAAAGATAAGACAGGATAACCTTTAGCACCCACAACTAATGAATATGAATGAGGTCATTCTTGCAAGCTTTACTGGGGGACAAAGTAACACACAGGGAAAACATTTTTTGTTTCAAGGCTCCCCGACAAGCATTAGCTAATCAAGTTTCCTAACAATCCCCTGGGGCCTAGACTGGCAAAGAATCATTATCCCTCCAGCAGGTAGGCAAAACAAGACGCCCAAAGGTTACCATTTTGACATCATTCTGTGTCATAGATATCCTGAAATCACACTGGAAAAAAAGGTGCTGCAAGATGCTTCTCACTGACTGTTAAGTGCAAAGCGAGAAATATGCCCAAATTGGGGGGGGGGCCCTGAAAGTTTGGAAGAGTACTGAACCAACCAGTATTTGGTAATGTTCTTATCAGAGCAGATGATTTTAGAAATCTAGAGCTCGACCTACAGAAAATATAGCTGTAAGATTTAGATTGTAACTGAGTAATAATTTTAAAGAAAAGAAATTTCTGTATTTATCAGTTTAAGATTTATTTGAAGTGTTGGTTGGGTTTCTTTTTTTCTCCCCTACTCGTTCCTAATTAAAGGCTAAATATGGAAACTAGAGATAGAGGATAAATATCACAAATGTGATATTTGAGCTCTGGCATAGTATTCCATTTTAATTTTGTTTGCATTTGCTTTGCTCTCTTTAAAAGTATAAACTGGACCCTGACATTTTCCTGTCTTCTTCCAAATTCAGGAACTATCACATTTTCTTTTTTTTTTCTTTCTAAGTCTATAACTTCCAAATATTTTCTGCCAAGTTGGCAAAGCTCCAATCAGCCCTTCACCACTGCAATTAAAGTGATTTTCCATCTGAATATAACCCTGACAAGAGAGACATTATAAGAGTTCTATATACATCTATTTTAATAGAGAAGTTCCTTCACTGAGCATATTTTTATACTCATCACAAACATGTATACATACTAACAAATATTCAGATTATTTTAGGAATTGTGAGTTAAAATGACAGCAGCGGTCACTATCTAAAAGGGAAGCTGAATTTAGGATCCTCCTTTGAAAGCAAGCAGTACCTAGAAAGAAAAAAAAAAAAGGAGAAGGGACCTTTTATTTCTTTTAAAGTTGATATAACATAAAACAAACTAAACCCATGGTAGAGCCAGCCAAAGTCAAACAATATATCAACTTCCAGGAGATGGTGCAGCAGGGAATGCTGTGTTACAAAGCATTATTCTTATGTCATCACTGCTTCCAGAAAATGCTCAAAGCTCCAACATTTGTTCACTTAGTACAGGATTCACTTCTCAGCTGAGGAGGACCTTAGGAACAGTACACTTAGCACTCAGCAGTTATTTGACCTATTTTACTAATGTGTTTGGGAAGGAGGTTAATTAACAGTGGATGGCTATATCCTTAAGCTTAATTTTTCCAACAACCCTGCTCATAAAAGGAAAAATTGAGTATGTATTGAAGGAAGCAAGCAATTAAGTTGCACAAATAGTGAGCTCATTGAACTGCAGCTGACTTCTATCATGTCAAAGAACAACTAAACACAGAAGCAATAAAAAGATTGTTGCCACGACCACCACTGAGAACCGACTGGCAATAAAGATGAATAACTTCCTACTTGAAGATTACTTGATTAAAGCTCTTTAGAAACCAAATGTTACACATAGGCATAAATGGAGCAAAATATTTTAATGCGTGTTTGGCAGGTTCAGAAACATTTTATAGTCAATTTTAAATGAAGGTTTATACAACAACAGTAAACTCCACTTAAAACAGCCTTTCCAACTGCTGTTCTTGCAAGCAAGCTGCTGTGTTCCCGGGGAAACCGTGAACCTTACTGTGGGATAAAAGTCCCATACCTAACAGAGTAAGGGGAGGGCCATGGGGAGCGGAATTCCACAGGACCGGGTCCTCTGAAACCAAACCCAAGAGCAGAGCCAGAGAAGCCCATTCAGATGGCTGTGACCCTTGAAGGCAAGTAAACAGACTCCCTGTAGCAATAACCAGGAAATCTCTCTCTCCCCAGCAACGCTCTGCTCCCCTGCCCACCTCCCAAAGCTCGGAAAGGTCAAGTTTTAGCCCAAGCTGCCCTTCAAAAAAGTGTACTCACATCTAGGAGTTCAATACAGGTTGGCATCAGAACTGGCTCCCAGGACTATCAGTGTCAGCGAGGTGGGACAGGCATGATTTGACAAGGAGAATGTGTCTGACGGATGATTTGGCTCTCAACTTACAAGTGTCTATGGACGTGTCTGGAGAACATCAGCCTCTTTGAGGGCTAGACCCCAGCACTTACCTGCTGCCTTTAGGGGGAATACCATGAAGAATTATAAAAGCCGAAAAGGATGAGGATTTTGCCACGAAAGCTGCTGATAAGCTAACATTCAAAGAAAAAAAGACGAAGCTGCCCTTTGCATTGCTGCCCTCAAACCCACCACTGTGGAGAATTTAAAGCCAGTCAGTCTATCACAAATAAACCAGTCCGCCACCTCATCTCAAATCTGCCCACTCACCCCTACCCCCCCGCCCCGCCCCAACCCTGCTACTCCATCTCTAAAAGACTGAGGAGGGCTGACGCTGGGCTTTTCTTCTGAGCATTTCCCCCTGAGGGGGCTTTAAGGGATCAGAGCCCTGAGATTCTGATAGTGGGCCTCCCCCTTCCTCGGTTCCAGCCCTCTCTTCCCTCACTCAGAAACTTCGCAGTGAGCTCCCATGGCGCTCTTCTTCTTTTTGTGCCACACAGCACCCTTCAGTATGCTGGGTATCTGGTAAGTGTTTAATGCATGCTTTTGGGCTAGCATCAGCAGGAAAGGCTCACACTTATGTCCTTTTTGAAGATTTATTTTATCTTAGCCATTCTTGTTGAAATAATCAAGGGAATCGAAACTAGAGAAGCAAGTTTGTGCCACAACGTAAAAAAAAAAAAAAAAAAAAAAAGCATAACATTCTCAATTTTCTTGGATGGAAAACGGGACCTAAAATGGCCTGAAGAAGTTGTTAAGCACATAAAGCACATGGTCCCTTAACTTCACAATCTAGTTAGACAGATCCACCCTTTACACACTATTTTCTAGACATTCAGAGCTGAATTTGCTGCCCAGAATTTTTAAATATTTGATTTGGGGAATTCTAACTGCAAACCAAATTCATACTGCAAACTCTGGGAGAGCTTTATCAATGAAAAGTAGATATTTATGGGGCGCCTGGGTGGCTCAGATGGTTAAGCATCTGCCCTCGGCTCAGGTCATGATCCCAGGGTTCTGGGATTGAGCCCCACATCGGGCTCCTGGCTCAGCAGGCAGCCTGCTTCTCCCTCTTCCTCTGCCTCTCTCCCTGCTCATGCTCTCTCTCTCTCTCTCTCTGTCTCAAGTGAATAAATAAAATCTTAAAAAAAAAGAAAGAAAAGTAGATATTTACAATTTTAGTAACACCCCTCCTCACCACCTTTCGGGAGGACTAGTCATTGGATATGTGGCATGCAAATCTGATGAAGACATTAAGTGAGGAAAGAGCTTGAATATTTATATAAATTCTATTGCTTGTGCAGGAAGGAAGTTCAGTGGCACACTCCCTTCCTTCCATTTCAGTGTCTACACCATAAAGCCTTGCATGGGCTTTGAACTCCAGGTACTCCACTAAGACTTTCTAAGCCTGTGCATGAAAATTCTGGAGATGGAATGAATTGTACAGCCCCGGAAGGGGGGTGGAGAAAGCAAGTAACAACCGTTCAGAGATGGGAACCGTCTGCTCTCTGGAAACCCCTCCAGGCTTAGGTTCATATCCAAGCTCCAAAGTCCAAGACTCTTCAGTCCCCCTGCGTTAAGAGAACAAGAAAAATGCCTAGGAAAGCCCACGGTTTCCTTCCTCGTGGAGGAGAGGAAGCAGCAGAGGTAGCAGACGCCCGTATGCAGCCATCACTTCCTCGGGGGCTGGTGTCCATTTCCACCCACTTGGGATGTAGTCTGGCAGCTTCATAACCGGCAGGAGATACATGATCCAAGAATCCAGTTTGGCTCCAATTCTAGCCTTGTAAAGGCCCGTTCTGTCTACGTCTGAGAATCCTTATAAGCATTAGTAAGGATTTCAAATCGCCTCATCCTCAAGAGTATGGCCAGAGAAAGAGGAGTTAGGTCAAAGTCCATCTTGAGTAAAGCTCAAGATACTCTTCAGAAATACCTTGAGATTAGGTAAAATAGAAATACATTCAGAAGTAAGAGAGAGAAAATATACCTTTTCTACTCTTCCTTGGAGGAGTCAGAGAGTGTCAAGGCCCTAAATCAAAAGCAAAATAGGGTGTAATTCTAACAATGGAATCGAGAGCAAATGGCTATAACAAGTTTGTTCTTCAAGAAACAAAAGAAATGGTATGTATAATCAAAGTGTATTTAAAATGTCAATTTAAGCACTATTGTTTTCTCCTTCAACCTTCCTCTCTTAAATTTCCTTATCTCAGCCCATGGTTTCTCCATTTACTAACCACCCTAAAGTAGAAATTTCTGTCATTTATGTATCCCACCACATTCAATTCTAGACTTAGTAGGTTTCTTGGATTCTTCTCTTACTTCTGCTTCGATTACCACTGTCCTACATCATGTCATCTATATCTGGATTATTAGAATAGCCCCCACTGGGTCCCCCGTCACCACTTGCTTTCTCTACTCCAAGTTATTTGTCACATCTCTGACAGTTACCTTCCTAAGGTACAGTTATAATTGTGGTGCACCCTCTCAGTCCAAAAGCTTTTATTAGTTTTCTGTGTTCTTTTAGAATAAAGTCCAAATGTCTGAGCATAGCATTCAAGGCCACTAATAAATAGGAAGTGTTCTATACTTCAACACTTACCTGCCACTGCTCCTCACAGACAGCTAATGCTCTACCCAGAACAGATTCATCTCCTTTTCTGAATCTTGTCATGGGCTTTCACATGTCTAAAACTTTGCACTTATTTTTTTAAAAAAAGATTTTATTTATTTATTTGACAGAGAGAGAGAGAGAGAGAGAAACCGCTAGAGAGGGAACACAAGCAGGAGGAGTGGGAGAGGGAGAAGCAGGCTCCCCACCGAGGACCCTGGGATCATGACCTGAGCCGAAGGCAGATGCTTAACCAACTGAGCCACCCAGGCGTCCCTAAAACTTTGCACTTTTCCTCTAGCTTTATCTCTTCAAATTCTGCTTCTGCTCTAAAGACTAATTCAAATGTTACCATCTCCAGGACAAGGCAAAATAAATCGGTCCCTCCTCAGAGCACATATAACCCTTTGTTACAATATTTCTCCCAATCTGACTTGTATTCATTATTGTAGAATTTTTCCATCTCCTCCTAAAGGATAGAGACAGTAGTTAATCCCTCTAAAGATGTTCTTGGGTGCCTAGCACGGTGCCTTAAATAAGGTAAGCATTTCATGAATGGTTCTTGTACAGAACTGTAGAGAAATGATTAATTTTCACTAAAAGCTGAACCATGGATAAAAGACCAAGCCAAGAATCACAATCAAGGGGCGCCTGGGTGGCTCAGTTGGTTGGGCGACTGCCTTCGGCTCAGGTCATGATCCTGGAGTCCTGGGATCGAGTCCCGCATTGGGCTCCCTGCTCAGCGAGGAGTCTGCTTCTCCCTCTGACCCTCCCCCCTTTCATGCTCTCTCTCTCTCTGTCTCATTCTCTCTCTCAAATAAATAAATAAAAATCTTAAAAAAAAAAAATCACAATCAAGGAAGACTTGGAGGGAAGACAGGAACCTCAGTACATGCTACTCAAACTGAGGCCCCTGAATAAGTCTTTCACAAAAGAATAGAGATGGCCTAATCCACTGCTTCTTAACATTTTTGTATTCACACATTCTTGTGAACGGTTTGACTATGGTTGAGAACTGCCCTGGCCAAATGGGGAGGCCACCTCTTTTTCAGCAGTAGACACTTAAATCTGCATTTAAAAGGGTTCGATGAAGGCTCAACAGATAAACAGCACAATAAAATATTATATATTAAAAATAAATACATAACATACATATATACATACACATCTAAGGTACTGTTTCACTTAAACATCTCTACACACAGAGATCTAATGATGTCTTAATAAAACAAATATTTAGTTCACATTTTTGCCATCATTCCAAAGAGGGAAAAAAAGCCAAGAACTAAAACTATCTCCTTAGCCTTACTGGCATTAAGTAATCAAATTCCCTGCGACTCAGAAATCCGAGACAGGCTTACTGCAGTTCTCACTCTCGCCTGGAATGAAAAAATGAACTCAAACTTCCAAAAGAAAACCATAATTTTCCAACATCTTCTCATACGAGTCTTGCCTCTCCCCTGAAACTTTTGAGTCAACTCTTCCTGAGATGAATCACGTTAAGAAATGAATCTCTTAATTGCACCATATAAGCTAAACAGTAAGCCATGACCTCATCACCCTGGATGTAATAAAAGGGCAGAGACACTCAGGCATTTCAACAACATCTTAATGCCTGCACTGTTCTGGTTTATTATAAAGCAGGCCTGTGTGCAGGAAGACATTTTTAAAAATGCTTTTATCTCTGGTTTACATGTTAGCAGATCTCATGGTCTCGTATCTCTGCAGATAGAGGGCTGAACTGTGCAAAAGTGAAGCAGGCAGGCCAATGAATTTACCTGAGAAAACAAGAAACCCAATCTTGAAAACGACACTTGGACTCGAAAGGAGCCAGGAGCAGAAGAACCTCAAACTCCACAATTACTCCCCAGTCTCAAGCTACAAACCAAACCTGGAACTGAACTATCTGAATGCCACAGCCAGACTGGACAAGAAGCAAGAGGGGAAGGGAGAAGAAATGGCGAGAAACACAGTACCACACCCCTTGGCCAGCACATCACTTTCTGACCCTTGATTTACCATGAAGTCCTTCTTCTGATGAGTATAGTATCATTCTTATTTCGCTAGAAGTAGCATCGGTAGGTCCCATCTCTATATGGAGACCTCTACAGAGTTCATCCCATACAAGCACAAATGTCTACCTACTCTGTACCTGGTACCGATGAAAAATTCTTAAAATGATGGTCCAGTGAGAGAAATAAAGTATTTGGATAATTTTGCAAGAAAGTTCATCTTTGCGTATGGAAGAAAATGTATTTTGTACCACATCTAGAAGTAACTCCAAATATAGATATTTCAACAAGAGTTAGCACTTGAGCCTGTCAAATCACAAAATACATTTAACTTGGTTGGGAGAATAGAAATTGCCCCCAGTATACAAAGGAAGTACTGAGAGGTACAGCCACCAGCAGAATCAGCAGTATTCAGTAATTCAGAGGCTCAACCACTGACCTGGAGTGACTATTCTTCCTCTGTATCATTTCCTAGCCATAGAACACATTGTTCCAAGTGTTTTTAGATGGTGCTATCGATTGCAAAGAGCTGTGAGCTTGCTGTTTCGCATTCCACTGCTTATCGCTGTTGGGAGCCTTGACCAATGGGCCTTCTGTTCTGAGTGTCCCAGTTACAACGGAGCCTTTACCTTTAGACTGGGCTCATGGGAGAGAGCGGCAAAGTTAAAAACTTACCTGGAAGCACACAGCCCTGAGGTCATGGTGTCACTCATGCTGCAGCCCACAGAGAGGAGAGATGGCAGAACTTGAGTTTCACCATCTGTAAAAAAAGGAATAGCCACTTGAGTTCTGAGACTCAACTCAAAGCAGTGATTTACCAAAAGAATGCATCTACAGACAGACGCTCTGGTAAAAATTAGGCATATATTTTATGAGAACTGTCCAGAAAGAGTTGAGCAGATTGTTAGCAGAAACCAGGAAGATTTTGCCTCATAATCAAGATTAAATCCCTTTCTGCGACTGTCAACATTAAGCTACAGTGTTTGTGACTGATGTGGCCTTGCAATTACTAAAAGTAAGAAAGGTGCTTTGTTCTAATCAACTGTGGCATATACTATTTTCAACAATGGCATTTCTGCAAAAAAGGAAAAACGGGGGAAAAGCCTATTGTAAAAATCTTTTATCCAAGTACCCTGAAACAGCTCCTTTCTGGCAAGAGCCTGGCATCTTCAGAACAGCACTGTCTCAATTCCAAAGAATTTAAGGAAGACAATACCCCAAGCCCCACATAGTTGATAAAGTTAGGATATATATCATTTAACAAAAGCATTGACCCTAGGGCAACATAAGCCCATGAAACTTCCCTTTCTTCCTCTACCTGTTCAATGCCAAAAGACAGCACAAGGAAAGGAGGAAAGGGGTTGCAATTTCCTGGGGTCCCCTTCCTGATAGGAAAGTTCCTCTTTACAACGTAGGAATGGGGAAAAGCATGTGCATTTCTACAATTTCCAAGACACCTCACGATTCCTTAAATAGAAAAGAGTATGTTGAGAACATTCCAAACCAAAACAGAACAATAACAAAAAAGTTGAACTTAAGTACAACATCGGCTGGTACTTCTAGAGGAATGGAAGGATGCTAAAGTAAGAAAAAGAGACTAAATATTCAAGACCATGATAACAGTCCATGAGCTTCCTTTAATGCTAGCCCAGGATGTTTTCTCATCAAACTTTAAGTACAGATGAAAACTGTATGCATATAAAGAATCGGGGACTGAGACACTCTCGTTTCTCTTTCTGTTTCACTGTTTACAAAGCGACCTTGAGCAGCCCTCGTTTATCTTTGCGGCTGTTCGCTGACTTGTGGGGTTTAGATCAAGTTTTGATACGTGGGTCTTTAGCCGGCCACGAAAAGGCAGCTGGTCCAGAGGCCAGAATCAGGGAGAGAGAAATTGCAGGGCTTATCAAGTCATCCGAGATGCCTTGTTGTGCTCATCCTTTGTAAACAATAAGACATGTCAGCGTCCCTGGTTGCTGTCATTGCTGACAGTTCTCTAAAGACCAGTAAGTGTTGAATTCTTTAAAGTCGGGTTGCGCCCAGTGAGAGAAACGATAGTGTGAGATGAGGGGGACTTCATGGATATCTGAGTACCTTGGGAAAAGAGAGGAATTGAGGCTTTTCACTCAGCAACCTAATGAAAACTAGACAAATAGTCTTGCATTTAATATATAGTTTCCACCAATTCATGCTTCTTTTGTTAGGAACAATTCTACCCTCTATAGGAAAAGAGACAGTTCGAAATAAAGAAATAATTTCTCATTGACAAGGGGAGCTTCAGGTAAAGCAATGCTTATGAAAGGCAAAGAAAGGATAAGAAATTGAGTTTATACTGGTGAATTTCCACTGCACAACCATTTCATTGCTTTAACTTCAGAGACCCCCAAAACTTTATGTCCTTGAACAAGTAATCAAATGCAAAAGGACAGAACTAAATAATCCATCTGGGAGAGCCACGACTGGATGCAAAATACAAAGAATAAAATACAAGTCTTGAAGGAATATAAACGAGCAATTGTGGCAAAGAAGAGAAGGACCTAAAAGTAAGTTACTAAAGCAGTATCTAGTGCTCATGGAATAATGAACTTCACATGCGCTGCCTTAAAATCCTTAAAGGTATCTTTTGAACAGAGATCTACTAGTATAAGTGAATATGATCACACACAGAAAAAAATCCTGATTCATAACATTACTCAACATTTCTAACCTCAGACTTTTAAAATGTATAAAATGAAGATTAAACTCTTTTGATGGAAACAGATAATGTGTGTTGAAGTAAAACAAAACCCACACGACGTCTCAAAATCCCATTATTACAGCAATTGGTAATGTGTTATATTCAAGACTAATTTTGCCATGACATTTAAGTTCTAGATTTTGAGGTTAATAATGTTTCAGAGGAGGGGCGCCTGGGTGGCTCAGTTGGTTGGGTGACTGCCTTTGGCTCAGGTCATGATCCTGAAGTCCCGGGATCGAGTCCCGCACTGGGTTCCCTGCTCAGCGGGGAGTCTGCTTCTCCCTCTGAACCTCCCCCCTCTCATGTGCTCTCTCTCGCCCTCTCATTCTCGCTCTCTCAAATAAATAAATAAATAAAATCTTTAAAAAAAATAATAATGTTTCAGAGGAAAGAAAATTTCCAGTGTTTCTATCTTCTTTCTAGGAAGATTTCCTAAACGTATTTGCTCCATTAAATGATCTAAAATGTCTGAGAAGACAAAATGTCTTAGATCCACTTGTATAATATTAGGATCCAAAACTCTGAGAAGAATCATCCTTTCAGTATCAAATATATCCCTGAAATAAGGATCATCCCTACAAACGAGACCAGAACCTAAGTTTCCATTAATCTAACAGTATAGTTTTTAACTTGGAGTTTTACTTGTTTCTACATTATAAACACTATTTGATGGTACCAAGTCATAAATTATTCTTCCCAAGTTTGTTCTTCTAGCCTCTTCTTCCTTGAGGCAGCCAGGCCATATCTTATACAGTTACAGGTTAAGCATCCAGCCTGAGAGTCCGTCTAACCACAAAAAGCAAAGAGCAATTTAAGAAAAAATTTTGTGAATTTCTATTAACTAAATAAAAAGTCACCCCTGTTTACCTAATTTTCCTACAAGCAGAAAAACTAAAGGCCTATTGGCATGGCCTAGACAGACACTGCTGAGCAGCTTTCCAAAGAGCAAATGGTAAAAATAAAATAAAATGAAAAAGATTTGCCTGTCATGGGAGTTGGTCAATAAAATGCAACAGTGTTTATTACAACATTTAAAGTCTGTGATTAAGAACACCAAAAGGCCTAAACTAGAAAGGTTTTCAGCCTGTAATTTCCCTGCAGTCCTGGCCTGTACTTCCTTATGAGTTAGCTCAGCAGGGCTTTTTTCCATGTCCATCATCAGCTTGTAATTATTGCCATTCTCAAAGCTATGCCAGATGGGTCTTTAGAAGCAGGCATGCAGCTTGTTTATGAGAGAAAGAGCTGTAATATTACTCTACACAGAGACCTATCTGGTCCCACTCAAAGAGCCCTGCTCCTCCCTCCCCACCCCACCCCCCAAACCTACCCCCACGACTATTCTGTCTTCCTCCCCTAGACAGCCCTCTCAGTTTCAGCTCCCTGTCCCAGCTGAATGGCCTGGTAAAGGACTGTGACCATGGGAGCCAAGAGATATCTCTATCTTCAAGCATATGGCTTCATCGTCACTTTCACCATTCACATATGGAAATGAGGCCAACACCCAAGGGAAAGATGCACTGTGGACTCCTTCCCCTACATATTCTTGGGCAGAGGCTCTATTTAAAACACCAGAGCTGCATGTCTACTTTTCAGAACACCGGTCTCCCTACATACCACAACTGTGCGTTCCATTTCTCTTTTCTGGGAATTCCTCATTGGCTGGAAGTGAAATTCCCAGCAAGATTCTCAAGGACAAACCTTTACTCACTTTGTCTGGTAGAAGGATAAACATTTGTAAGAAGGTTGAGGTCAAGGAGCTGTACAAAGCAACACAGGCAAAGGCAAAAGCGCCTAACTGGGGGTTCATCTGGTGATAGGCCTGGGGTGTTAGGTATCCCAGAGGGCCAAGCAGAGCTTCAATCAGCAGTTAATGAGGCAAGACCTGCAACAGATAGCCACTTTTAACTTACAAAAGCTTTTAGATGTCTCTGTTTACTTTGATCCATTTCAGTTCATTTGAGCCTGGTTAGCGGGCATTTTCCTTTTTTTTTTTTTTCCTCCTTAGATAAACCCTCTGCTCCCACCCCATCTCTACCCCACCTCCCAAACAATAGTATCATTTACCAACTTTATACGTAAGTTTTGAGATTTTTCTGTCAAGGTCGGCAACAATGATATAAAACACAAGGAGAGGAACACCGGTACCACAGTCCGCCTATAGAATTGTAATTTCAAAATCCCACCAGTGAAAGAGAAATGGAAAGGAGAACGGGACAGGAAAGGCTGCATTTTCAGACAGATTTAGTTATTTGTTTCTGATTAGGTGAAGTACACGTTCTTTTATCTCTTGTTATTTTACCCATGGGATGACCAGAGAGCTTTCTTTGTTAAACTGTTTCAGAGCGGATAAAACTAATTTACTGGAATGTGAAATAATCCCGAAAGAAACTGTACCTGAGGGTCACAGACGGGGTGAGCACTTTACCTTGGCCGGAGTGCCCAGGCCCTGGGGCTGGGGCTGGAATTCCCAAATGGGAGGCAGAGAGAGCGCCTGCTCCGAGGGATTTGCACGTGGGTCCCCCTCTTCATGGGGATACTCTGGTGTAATGAGCTTTTAATTAGGTTGGCTTGGAGTCTGTCGCCACTGTACCGTGGACCTGCGCCTAAAGGGGACTTCCCCACCCACAGATGCAGCTAAAGGTCCTGGAACCCCTCCCCGCATGCCTTGGGTGAGCTCTCTATCCCGGCATGCCCCAGGCCACCCATCTTCCCAGCATGCCCTGAGGGGCCCTTCCTCCGACCTCACTCCTTTCTCTCTTTGTTTGTAGCGTCTGACGTACACCCTTTACTCTTTCTCTCTCCCTTCTTCCTGTGCCACTTCCCAATACACCTTTTCTTTGTTCAGAATATCATATTTGAGGCAGGTGTGCATTTAAAAAACAGAACAAAACAAACCTCTGGTCATCTAGCCAGCAAAATTAATTTCACAAATACACATGGGCACGTTTGGTTTGACATATATATTGCTCAAAAATATACTTTTCTCAAGTGAACCATATTCCTATTCCCCACTCCCCACCCGTGTCCTGACATCTACATTTCCAGGAAGTATTATGAAGACATTAAAGCTAGTGGAAGGAACAGGATGAAATCTTTCTGCACTTCTACCCTTAAATAAATTGCAACTACTTTTAAATATTCTATTTGAAAACCTATCCAGTGAAGACCCTGAGGAATCATCAGGGAAGTAGAAGTTAGGAAACCCAATTTCTATTTTGAGCCCTTCTTGTTGAAAAGGGAAGGACTAAGTATCCAATATTGATCTCATGTTACCTGCCAGGAAGGGTGTTAGGCACTGAAGGTGCCTTATCTGTGGTTCTCACAGTAGGACCTCAACAGTAATGATTTACATTTATTTTGCTCTTTACCAAGTCTTTAAAATGAAATCTAGATTAGTTTATCACTGAGGAACATCGAACTCTTTGGTTAAAAGCCATTAAGTTCAGAGAAAACAGATCCAGACATCTTAAACTACATGCATGAGAACAACAATAATAGTAATAGCTAATATTTATTCATTGCTTATTAAGGGGCAGCTGCTCTAAATGCTTTAGGATTCTGCATAATTTGTAATATGTTTAATGTGCAATCTTACCTAATTCTTGCAGTTAATGATGGTGGCAGTTGCTAAGCTGTAGGCCAAGTTATTCCTTTCATTCATGGTCTAGAGAGAGATGACACGGGCATGTTGAGTCACTCAAAACAGGCTCAAACCACCCCAAGGAGTTCGCCTGATGAAAGGTTTTCTTTTCCTTCAAAGCCACTTCCTGTGTCACATGACCTATATCCCTCCAAAGATAATAACACTGCATGCTGCCAGAACACTTTTATCCAAAGATCTCAAAGCATTTTCAAATGTTAATTAAGCCTTCACCATCCTGGAAGATAGCAATGCCAATCTCTCTGTTTAAATACTGTATTCCTGAACACAGGTTGTTCTAATCACTAAGAGGGAAAATGGAGGCTTCTCTGGGCAAATTCAGGGCATAAGCCACCACCCAAACACTTACGACACCCAAAATTCTCCTACCTCTCCTGGGAAACCACCGCAGCATCTCTATTCTAAATTGTTCCTTACTCCCACTGATTGTTTCCACTGGAAGAATCACATCCAAGAAAACAAGAAGCAGGGAAAAAAAGGCTTTCTAATAGTTCTACTTTGATGGGGATAGAAATGTAGTTAGAAATATATGCAATGTATATCTGCAAATATATAAACATTCTCAACAAACAGCTAGGTTCCTTTGTTACATGCTTTTCATTTATCGTGATGACCAGAAGGGGGGAAAATGAACCAACTTTTCCCAAGGCTTCAGTATGACTGTTCAGACCACAGTTAGTCTGCCTTCCTATTTCACAGGCATCCTGGACTGCTCTGATAGAGCCAGAGAGCAGTCAGAGTTCAGGCAGCTTATGTATCCTTTAGTCTGGATAAAGGAAGGCCATGTGGCAACCACCGTCCCTCAAGATTTGCCTTGCCTCCTTTCTAGTTTCATCTCCCTCCACTCTGCCACACTGGCTTTCTCGCCATCCTTCCAAAGGGCCAAAGTTTTTTTTCCTACCCCAGGGCCTTCGCACAGGATTTTCCTGCTGTCTGGAATGCTTTATCTCCTATTCTTAATAGAACTCCCACTCTTAGTTCCCAGATTAAAGGTCACTTCTTCAGAGAAGACTTGCCTTTCTATTATTAAATTAGCTTCTATTATTCTCTCTAATGACAGACTGGATTATAATATAATGAGATTTTCTTTGTTTAGTGTCTCCCTTCTAGATTATAAACTCCATGAAAACAGGGACTTTGTCTATTCTGTTCACCACTGCATGACTCATGCCTGGCACTTTGGATGCCCTCAGAAAATATCTGTTGAGTAACCTGAGTGAATGTTTCTTTTTAACCTGGTTATAAATCACATGTTTCTCTTGAAGTGATATTATAGGATCTAGAGGACAATAGAGAAATAGATGTCAGAAGTTTGATTGTCATCGGTTAAGTTCTTAGTTCTTTCTATCAATATTGGGAATAGCAAACAATCTTAGAACTATTTGAGTAAATATGATTTATGGTGTATACTAAGCAAAGTAGGTGTTTTACCTGCATTATCTTAGTTACTGCTCCCAACGACCTTGACAGATAGAAGCTACTATTGTTCTCATTTTGTGGTCATGAGGACCAAGTCATTTGCCCATCTCTCTAAGTCTCCTCATTCTACCTGTTCATTTATTGAGCACTCACTGTTTGCCAGGCACTGCAGTGTAGAGCAATGAACAAGACAGTCATGGCCTCCTAACTGGGGCTTTTGTCCTTGATCCCACACAGCAATAATAGCACCTTTCATTCTGGCATGTAGTTGGTGCTCAATAAATATTTAAAACAGTGTGAATCAGGGTTTAAAAAAAAAAAGATTCAAGAACTCTGATTGAATCCCTTCGAGTTTGAAAGGTCCCACAAAACTGCTACAGTACTGGTGTTCATTACATGACTTTCCCGGGGGACATATGATTTGCCATCCATTCTGTAAAGATGTAAAGTGCAATTCTGCATGGAGCACTGGGTGTTATGAACAAACAATGAATCATGGAACAGTACACCAAAACAAATTATGTAATATATGGTGATTAACATAACAATAAAAAATTTAAAAAAAAGATGTAAAGTGCAGAAGGAGGTCGCGAATCGCTCCAACGTTCTAATAAAAAAATAGTGATCGATGATGAGAGTTTTAATTAATAGTGCCATATTGCAGCCAAAATGATCGTTCTAAAACATGAATTAGAAAATCAGATCATGTCTGTCTCCTGTGATTTACTATCTCGTAGGGCTTCCCAATGGCCTTGGGATAAAGTCCAATCTCCCCATCTCCTTGATGTGGCTGACAAGAGCTTGACTCCCTCTTTGGAATCGTGTCTCTTTACTGACTTCACTTGCTACTTTGCAGTCTTTGTAAAAAAATAAAAAATAAAAAAATAAAAATTTAACTCCTCCGACACCTCTAGGCCTTGCACAAGCTGTTCCACCTTTTAGTAACACCTTCCCTGCATTCACACCATCACTACCATTCTTTGCCTGTGTCAAGGGGAGGGCTTATGTGCGTGCAGGATTTTACTGTGAAGTGTTCTCAGGAACAATACCTGTGAAGAGAGGGATGCAGGATTGGGCAGAAGGAAAAACTGAACTACAATACAAGTTCAACTGAGGCCTCCACTGATCCCAGGAAAAGCTCTGGAACTGAGATGGCCCTTCAGAGATGTCCACATTAAGGCAAGAAGGTTGAACTTTTACCCCAATTGCCCCTGGAGATAGAGATAATCTTGAGCAAGAGGCTTCCTTCAGCAAAGGGCAATTTCTAGGGCAGGACCTCAGCTAAGAACCATCGGAGGACAACACTGTTGCCAGCAGGGGAATGAGTGTCCCAGTTCCTGAGGAGGTCCCTAGACGGCACACCACAACATCCGATGCAGTCTGGCTAACTCCCGTCCGTCACCTTTTTGGTCTCAAATATCTCTTCCTCCAGGAAGCCTCTCCTGACTCCCTAAGCCTAGGAGAGATGCTCCCACAAAGCACCTGTTGCTTCCCCATTATCGCATGCTTCACATTTCATTATAATCATTTGTTTAGGGAACCCTGCGTGGCTCAGTCAGTTGAGTGTCTGCTTTCATCTCAGGTCATGATCCCAGGGTCCTGGGATCGAGTCCCTCATCGGGCTCCCTGCTCAGTGGGAGCGTGCTTCTCCCTCTGCCTCTGCCGCTCCCCCTGCTTGTGCTCTCTCTCTGACAAATAAATAAATAAAATCTTTGAAACAAAATCATTTATTTGTCTGTATTCCCCCAGGAAAGTATAAACCACATTAAAAAAAGACATGGTGTTTATGTTATTAGCATTCTATCTACTAATATATAACTTACCACGAACAAATTTAAAAATGAATGACAAACTAAAGATTCCATTTTGGTTTTTTAGAAAATGTTACACAAATATCAAAAACGTCTGAAAGACCATCCACCAAAATATTGTCCATTGTGGCAGGATGAGGTGTGATTTTTTATTTCCTTCATTATGCCTATATCTAAATTTTTATAAGCACATTTTACTTTTTAAATTTTTTTAAAAGTTATAATCATTTTGAAGAAAAAAACCATGACTCTTACCATAATAATAACTCATATCAATAGACTCATCCCATAAAGTTACTATTTTTTACTATAATTTATAGTTCATAAAGCAAGTTTATATAAATGATTTTGTTTAATCTTGACAAAAAGTCAACAAGAATAAAAAAGCCAAGTATGAAATTCTGATTCCTACTGGATTGCAAAATAAAGCCAACCCTCCCAATCAGGAACGAGAGAATGTGCCCTCACAGCCTGGGAACCCAGCTGTCTAACATTTCTTCTTCAACATGTTCATTTTTGGTGAGGTCTTGCCAGGCTTTGGGGAAAACAGTGATAGGGGAAGACCATATATAAGCCATCCCTCCCTATCTTCCCTGAGTCTCACTGGCTACATTCTTTGTCCTTACTTTTCTCTCCCTCCAAGTCCTATTCATAAAAGAGAATAGTATGCCTCTCCCGCGGCCTTATTGTCATCATTTGTTTGCATAAGCCTAATCTACAAGGCCGGCTAGGGTTGAAAGCCCTGTTTTTCCCTTACATCTCATGCCCCCCCTTCTCTCCTATAATGATAACACTTCACATATGCATAGCACTTTCCAGAAGGCTTCTGCTTATATCACCTCGCTGGATCCTCCCAACAAACCTTTGAGGTCTGCACATCAGATACTATTACCCCATTTTAGAGATAAGGAAACCAAAACACAGAGAGGTTACGTGACTTGCCAAAAATCACAGTTAGTTACTGATAAAGACAGGACTAGAATCTGGGTCCTTACAGAAAAGCCCAGAACCCTCTACATTTTTGCTTTGATCTCCTAGTCTAGCATATGACCCCTTGATAGGGCCCTGCAGAATCTAAAGCTGGTTACAAACTAAACTGATGAGAGCAAGATTATGGGTTCAATTTCTGAGCAGGCCAGTAGTGATCCTTGCATTGGAATGGGCTAATGCATGGAGCTGACCTGCAAATGAAAGACCTAAGTTACAAAAAAGACTAATTGAGGGTGTGTAAATGATTCCATCGCCATGGCGAGCTAAACACCTTAATTACCTATTCTTTTAAGTCCATAAAATATATAAAATAACTATTTCTGTAAATAGACTATGCAAATCTCTGCTATAACTGTCACTTTCTGTCATCACAGTTTTCTTGGGATAGTCCCAATTTCTACCTATTGCCATAGTGCAATTAATGGCTCTCCCTTTCTCTTAAAAAAAAAAAAAAAAAAAAAAGATGTCCCAGTATGGAGGATAATTTATATGGTCATCCCACATACATTTTACAGAGAACAAATGTGCAACTTCAGTAGACACCAAACAGTATTGATTTTCCAAGTGGCAAGCCCCAAACGTTGTAAGAAGGGGTTGCTGTTATAGAAATACACTGCTGGAAACCTTCCCAGTGTTAAATGGCCTTCACTAAAGACATGGTAAGACACACATCCCTTTGTGTTCTGTTGGGCTCAAGTTTTAAAATGTAGTGAAATTCTGGCTAGCTTCAATCCATTTGCTAAATGATTCTGGTTTTTCTGCACCTCATTCCCTCACCTGATATTATATCTTTGTCTCATTGCTTATCAGAAGTGTCCCTTTCCACATTCATTTTTTAAAATGAGAAGAAACAAATCAGAATTCACATTTTTTGGCTTAAAATTATAATGCCTCCTACATTTCCCAAAAGAATCCTGCCAAGGGAATGGCCTAGAACAATAGCTGTTTGCCAAAAGGTAAGAGGTAAGATTTTCACGGTAATTCCAACTCAAGGCTTTGAGCTTGTCTTTTTCTCCCCATCTGAAATACGGGGAGAATACCTGCTCTCAAGTTGCTGAAAAACCAGAGGAGATGCCATGTGAGTCGCACAGTTGATGAACAATTGTATTTTGCTCTCCTTTGAAGTCCCAGTATTGCCTCAACATACAGACCTGGTCCTCAGTCTCAAGAAGCTTACAATCTCATTTCAAAGGACAGAGACAAGATAGTACATAATTATTAATTTTAAGATTTATTTGTTTATTTGACAGAGAGAGAGAGAGTGAGAGCAGGAACACAAGGAGGGGGAGTGGGAGAGGGAGAAGCAGGCTTCCCCCCCGAGCAGGGAGCCCGTTGTGGGGCTCGATCCCAGGACCCTGGGATCATGATCTGAGCTGAAGGCAGATGCTTAATGACTGAGCCACCCAGGTACCCAAGACTGTACATAATTAAATGCTAGGAATGTACATTCAAAAAGCAGTATGTGTCAGCCTAAGGAGAAAGCGGTATGGATTGGAGTAGTGAGACAACAAGTCAGTGTTAATACTTTTCCTTAAGGGACATCTTATAGGTACTTTGAGAAAATGATCTGAAGGGTTATATAGCCACTTTCTCGAGATCTCCATGAATTCCTAATCAACATTCAGCTGAACTTTTCTGAATTTTGGACATTAGTTTTTGATGTAGTGTTCCATGATTCATTGTTTGGGGTAACACCCAGTGCTCCACGCAGAACATGCCCTCTTTAATACCCATCACCAGGCTAACCCATCCCCCCATCCCCTCCCCTCTAGAACCCTCAGTTTGTTTCTCAGAATCCATAGTCTCTCATGGTTTGTCTCCCCCTCCGATTTCCCCCCCTTCATTCTTCCCCTCCTGCTATCTTCTTCTTCTTCTTCTTTTTAACATATAACGTTTTATTTGTTTCAGAGGTACAGGTCTGTGATTCAACAGTCTTACACAATTTAGACTAATCCAATTCAGTCATCTGAGCAAGCAAAGATGGCAAAATGCAATTTCTGTTGAGAGAGATTCTTTGAGCCCTTTTTACAAAGATCTGTCTTCCCCCAGTCATTGTAACAAGCATAATCAGACTGCAGTTCTTTCTGCAGTATACATATATAAAGATTATGCCTAAAAGACATGAGCAAAGACATCCCAACATACATCCCAATAAGAAACAGACAGGAAGAGACAGAGTAACCTCAGATTCTTTGAAGCAAGAATGTAGCTATTCTATATCTCCTTCACAATCATTAATCATCCAGCATTACTGAGCACCTACTAGGTTCTCAAGCCAGGCACTAGGATGATCTCTGCGCTGCAAGAATATCTGAACTGGGAAAGAGCCCATAGCCAGACACTGAGCCAGGCTCTTTACCTTAAGTTATCTTCCCGGTTAGCCCCATTTTACAGATGAGGAAGCAAATGCTCAGAGAAAATACTATGCCCCAGTTTGCAAAGTGGTAAAGTAGGATTCAGCAAGGGTTTTGGGGTTTCAAATCTTCTGCTTTTTTTACCATCCCATGTTTCCTTTGTTCTCATTTTAATTGAGAGTCCTGTTAGTTGGCACTGCTGAAGAGACGGATCTGATATCTGGATGTTTTTTTCCACCAGATCCTCCCAGAAGAAGATGTCCTAACTTCAGTGCAACAAAAACCTGAGTGATAACATCAGATTTTGCCAGAATGGAGTTACATCCTGGCTGTCATACAGAAACCCAGGCTTCCGACAGTGAGCACACTATTATGTGACATTCTTTCAACAGCTCCAGGAGAACAGAGGAAAACAATGGTGTGGGTAATTTAAAATAATAGAGGATTTAAAAAAAAAAAATCTTTGTATCTGTCTTTTGAATTAATTATATAATTATTTGAGTTCCTATCCCCAGTTTTCAAATGTTAAATTACAATTATTATGTAGTTATTGGAACAATGTTAGCTGAGTATTAGAGCAAGCCAGCCAAGAAACCATTGGGCAGCTGAGAAAGAATTCAGGGCCCAGCTTCCATGATGCCCAAATGCTGGTGGCATCAGACAGGTCACTAACTTGTCTGGCCTTCAGCTTCCTTGAGAAGAAAATAAAGGGGTTGGGCTAGAAGATTGACTGATTGATTCAGTAAATATTCATTAGTAACACACAGTCTTGGCCCTCGGGTGGTTTCCAGTCTACTAAAAGAGATAGTTAAGAGGACAAACTACTTTAATGCAGTGTGATAACTGTTATAAAAAGGTAAATAGAGAATGAAATAGGAGCGCAAAATTCACTTGCAGGGTACAGGAGAGGGGTACACTGTAGAGAGAGTGGTGTCTAAAGCAGAGGCAGAAAAAAACCAAAGGCAAAGTGTGCATATGCAAAGGGGGAGCAGGAGCAGTGACCCAGGCAGATCGAACAGTGAGGGCAAAGGCCTGCCAGGGGCCACCATGGTCCCTTAGGAAACTACAACTTGCTTACCATGTCCGGTTTGTGCAAAGGCAGCTGGGAGTGGGCATATAGGAGATGCACAGGGAGGCAGGGGCCCATCAGCAGCGGCCTCGTATGTCACCAAAAAGAGTTTCAACTTGATTCATTTCTTCAGAAACTATTTATCGATCTCACTATGAGGCAGGCATTTTTTCCTAGGCTCTGGGGTCACCAGAATAGTAACAAGAGAAACAGGTTCCTGTTCCTTCCAGAGTTTTAGAAAGACCACACTTGCTGCCGAGTAAGAATGGCTTGGAGAAGGATAAGCCTCTTTCAGCTATAAAATTCTGACTCCATGATTCAAAACTCGGGATGTAATAAATCCTAAAACTCTCCATGTTAATATTTACATTATATATGAATATCTAATTATATTCTTTTCATATATATATACATATATATATGAAATCTTATATAAATCTTTGGGTCACAGATTTCTTTGCAACTGTTCAATAAATTGAGTGGGTTCTTTCCCCAATTGTATGTTCAGACATGGGAACATTTATTTGGTGGGGAACGAGAATGAGCGACACATACTGCCCACTGTGGACATATAGAGGCAATGGGGAGGAGTAGGTATTAATAATTCCCACTTTACAAATGAGGACTACTGAGTCTCAAATTTCATCAACTCTAAATGTCATTTGGTGAGAACAGGGTAAAGCCAAGATTCAAATCTGATTTTCTGCTTTGTTTGTTTGTTGTACATCAAAGCCCATATTGTTTTATGTCCCAAAGCATAATTATCACATTGTCACCATTCTCCCTGAGCTCTTGGAAGACTAGTCAAAAACTAACTCATGGGTTTCAGCTGGTTGGCTCAGTATAGTTATTTTTCACGTAAACATGTCCTATTTTCTTTTTTTTTTAAGATTTTATTTATTTATTTGACAGAGAGAGACACAGCAAGAGAGGGAACACAAGCAGGGGGGGTGGGAAAGGGAGAAATAGGCCTCCACGGAGCAGGGAGCCTGATGCAGGGCTCGATCCCAGGACCCTGGGATCACGACCTAAGCCGAAGGCAGACGCTTAATGGCTGAGACTGCCAGGCGCCCCTAAGCATGTTCTATTTTCAAATAAATTGCAAAACTCCTGATGTGCAGAGACCATGTGAATCTCAAAACTCTTCAGTGAGTTTATAGAAAACAGAACTCAAATCTAGTCTACCAAGTCTATCAAATATTGAAAGCGGGAGTTTGAGGTAAGGAGAAGGTAACACTTTCCTTGGAGTGGACATGCACAGGTAGGGAAGAGAGAACCAAGCCTTGAGAAATATTTAGTACATCCTAGAAAGTTGTTTTCCAGTACAAGAAATACTGCTTTCAGGCACAAGAATTCCCTGAGCTTCCTGAAAATAAACCAAAAATAAATAATAAAAACCACCTCGGGCCTCAGAGCCCGCTCCTGCTCTGCTCACTTAGCATTTCCTCTTCTCCTGGTACATCGGCTTCCATCCCCTCCCCATGGAATCCTGGTTCTCATTCAGCAAGGCTGGGGGGTAGGTTTACAAGGCCTCCAGGAGCCTGGTGGCCTCCACACACTTCCTGGTCCCTACCCACCACCCCCAGATCTTCCGGAGTGCCCTGCTTCCTGTCCTGGAGCTAAGCCCCTTACGAGACTCACAGGAGGTGGGACGCTTTCTTTTCAAGCCCCTGAAGGTCTCTGTTTCCTTGCAAGCAAGACACCCACTGTAATTTATAAGTTAGCTATAACCGTTGAGTACAGGAAAGACGGAGCATCTTTTTTGGTCATTTTGTTTGTTCTCATTTAAAGCATAGTATTCAATCACATCTGCTCACACCCAAGTGTAGCACTTGGCCGGTTATTTACCTTCTAACCCCAGATTTTCTTTGGGTGATCCACACAGTACACACAGCCTTGTGCTTTCTTAAACTATGCATGCTAATCCCATTCCCCTTGCTAGGAAGTCGTTTTTGCAGCAAGCATTAGCTGCAGCGATTCTAGCCAATGAGATGAGAGAAGTCAGCTGATAGGAGAGGAAGGTCTGAGAAATACTACCTTGCTGGAATAAAAAGAAAAGAAAGAGAAAAGGAAGGAAGGAAGGAAGGAAGGGAGGGAGGCAGGGAGTGAGGGAGGCAGGGAGGGAGGGAGGAAGGAAGGGGGGAGAAAAGAGGCACATAGGGGGAAGCAGCCCCTTCTTCCTCTAGGTCTGGTAACTGTAAGCATCCTAACCACCTTGCAACCATGAAAGGAATCCATCTGAGAACAGAGCTGACATGCTCAAGGTGGCAGAGCAAGAAGATGGAAAGAACCTGGGTCTTTGCATTCACCAGCCCTAGAGCTCCCTGACTACCAGGCAGCTTCTTATGTGAAGTAAGAACTTTTTCTCATCGCTTAGTCATTTTGAGCCAGGCTTTCTGTGTGTTTGAAGATGACCTTGTCCACTGCAGAACTGATGACTGGGACAACAAACTTAGTGTGAGATCAAGAAGACAGGCATGGGAAGATTGAGCAAGAAGAAAGGCTTTTGTGTCAAGGCAGTAACAATTCTGGGTCTGTCACTTAAATTTGTCTTCCAGTCCAGCCACCTATTGGGTTTGGAGATCATGAATAAATATTGAAAGAACCATTTATTTTTTTTAAATTCCATAAACCAAAAAAAAAAAAAAAATTCCATAAGCAGCATCCTCCCTCCCTTCAGGACTCCATGTGACAGAATGTATCATAGAGGCAGATTCCTCCCTAGTTTAAAACCAAACATCTAGGGCTTCACTGTTTCCCTGCAGTGAGAGCCACTGGTGCTCAGCAGACATCCCCAAGAGATGGTGCTGAGAGTGGGGAGGAGCAGGGGTGTCCATGGAGCCTGCAGGGCCAGGAAGTCCCCCACCCCACCCCATAGCAGACATGGTGTCCAGCAGGTGCAGCACAGAACCTGTCAGAGGACCGTGGTGACAAATGGCTCACAGCACTGCCTGGCAGGATGGGAAGGGTTTGCTTGTGAGCACCTGTGAGATCCTCTCTGGGGACTCCCAGAGATACTTAGAAGAATATTGCTGGAAACTGGAAACCTAGGGCCTTGTACCAATAGGTGGGAGCAAGGCAAGGGAAGCTTGAGTGATTGCTGTTTCTGTCACTTCATCCATACCTACAGGTGGCAAAGAAGAAAGCAAGTGAGCAGAGAGAAAGCCTTGGTGGCCCTTAGGAAGGGAATATTTTCACAGAAGTTCTGGCAAAATAATACATCTGAAGTTTAGGTAGAGTATGAAAGTGTCCATTTTGAGTAGTTTTTCTTTGAGTCTATCCAAGCAGGATCAAAGCGAGAAAGGGTAATGTACCAAGAGGACAAGAATCTACTAACCAAATCAACCTTTAGATAATTCTGGTAACAGAAATCATTGCCTGAAACTTAACTTGACATTTTTAATCAGAGAAGCCAAAAAGAGAAGCACTCCTGAGATTCAGTCATAGAGGACTTTTTTTTAAAGATTTTATTTATTTGAGAGAGAGAGTGGGAGGGAGAGAGAGAGCACAAACAGGGGGAGCAGCAGAAGGAGAGGGAGAAGCAAGCTCCCCACCAAGCAAGGAGCCCGATGCAGGGGCTCGATCCCAGGATCCTGAGATCATGACCAGAGCCAAAGACAGAGTCTTAACCAACTGAGCCACCCAGGTGCCCCAGTCATAGAGGATTCTAAGTTGCACATGTTTGGGACAAGTGACCTGGGACTATAACACTAGAAAAATTAAGGAATTAAGCCTCCCCAAAATTCACTTCGAATCTGTACTGAAACAATATCATGTGTGTTGTGTTCCCAAATCTGCTTCCCTTATTGGCTGTAACCCACATCATTGTAGGGTGTGTGTGTGGCTTTAAAGACCCAAGATCATGATAAACAGCGTACCACCTCTCACACTTGGCCTTGATGGACCTTCCCAAAAGAGAAATTGGGAGGTCAAAATCCATATTTGCCTAACCCTGGAACAGAGAGGGCTGGTTTCTACAATCAAGAATCCAGTGAACACAGCAAAAGAGGAAGCAACACGATGCCATCGAGATGAGACTTCAAAATGGTCTGAGATGACAGAAAACTGGTGACACAATTAGCAAAACCTTCTACTTTAATCTTTTTACCTTTCTAAATCTACAAAACAAATCACACTTCAGGGAAAGGTTGAGGTAAATGGGAAATAGTATATTCATTTGGAAAATGTCCAGTCTGAAAAAAGCAGGCACTGATCATGGCATGGTCTAGAGCAAGGTTCTATTATATTTGTAAATGAACTTTAAAAGGGGTAATTCTTTAAGTACCTAGTTATTCCAAAAGGAAAGTTCTATTGCCCGGTGTTGACTTGCAGGGAGTGAGGCTTGCATCCGGGTTAGGTTCTGGCAGCTCAATCAGGATCAGGCAGGACTGTTAGAGTCCCGGGGAGAAGGAGGCAGAGTCTAGGTGAAAGTACAGAGCCATGTTCAAGAGATCATGTGGGGATAAAACCAGAAAAGTAGAACACAACACAAGATCAAGGAGCTGGCTCCAGGCCAGGAACAAGAAAAGAAGCCAGAAGAGTGAAGGAAAAGAACGGGGGAAGGTAGGGTTCAAGGTAGTAGAGTTCAGAAAGTTTGCTGTGTAAAGATCAGATGCCCAAAAGATTCTCCTCCCGGGTCTGCACTCACATGCACTCACATGGTCATCGTGGCTTAAAGGAATAGGTAAAGGGAAAATGGAATGACTCAAGGGAAAATAAATTCCAGAATAACTCTGGCCTTTCTGTCTCCACCCTCGACCATCTTGACCCTCCATCTCACTTCTCATACATAAAACGTATGGTCAGCAATAACTCCTACATATATACCGGTATCTTATAAACAAATAAATGTTTAAAAATGGAATTTCAAGCACAGTTTCAAATATGTTGCAGGGGAGGTTCAAAAGAAGAAATAAATCACTTCAAGTCAAGAAGAGAACAGAAGAAAATATGCTAAGATTTTTGAGCACTTACTATGTGCCAGGCACAAATTCTCACCGCAGTCCTGAAATACCATTAGCCCTCATCATTACAGGAGGAAACAGAGACTCACACAGTCCATCCCCATACAGTCCAGGAGAGACAGATGCAAGGCCAAATACGACTCCAAAACTTCCTCTCGAGGGAACCAGGGACTCGAGTTTCAGGCCAAAGAAATGGCATGTGGTCTGAAGCTTGCAAGAGGACGAGGAGAAGCCAAAAGGGAGTTGCTGGACTTGAGCATTCCAGGAGAGGAAGCAAAGTGACCAAATGGGGACAGGTAGGAAAGGCAACTATTGTCAGAAAATGCAGAGTAGAGTGAGCTGGAAACAACATGCAACAAGGAGAGGCACAGAAAGGAGCAGGGTAAGGGTGAGTTGTGATCAGAGCCTGGAAATTCTTCCCCACAAAGTCATGTATCACCCTGCTTCTACCTCTGTGTTCTCCGGATGCTGCCGAGGGTCCCCTCGAGCAAATCACTGCAGGTCAAATTAAAGTTCGTACCTAGTTCTCTGGACTCCTCAACCTGCCCCAAATCATCCACAAGGGCCCTCCTGGAGTCAGGGCTGGAAACAAAGGCCTCACCTGGCAAACATCCAGGGGAGACCTCATTCTTGAGCTTTTACGGTGTGTTTTGTTTTCAAAGAATATTTCAGCTTCTGGAATATCACACTTATTTAAAAGTCTATGATCTATAGTGATGAAACTCCTCGGTTCATCCCTGGGGCTCCCCGGCTGTCACATAAACTAGTGTTTTACTTCTAGCTTATACCTCAGAGAGTCTGGAGACTACTGGAGCTTTTACATGTGTCCCTGAGAGGGTCACAGTGTTGCCATCCCTCCACAGGCTTCCTCTGCAGCCTGTGCCTCTGACCTCTGCACTCATCTGTTTCCCATGATTCCTACTGGGCCCCAGGGCGGAGCAGTATAACATAGTACGGCATAATTCACTTTTATAGAGCATCCTTCATGCGAGCTATCACAAGGAGCTAATCAAATGTTGACGAGAAAGGGTCTGCTGCAGGATAAGATTTAAAGGGAGGAACTGATTTAGTGGCTCCGGGGGCAGAAAAGAAATTTCAGATAGATGGGCTAGGCACAGGGAAAGAACAACCCCCGCTGCGGTAAAATGTGGGTGGAGGGAAGTGGCTAAGGCTGAGGGAAAGAACACGGAGGGGTCGAGAAGCCCCTGGCATCCCAAGAAACAACTACCAACATTTTCACAGGCCAAGGTGATGTGGATTTCATTCAGGAGAGTAAACGAATCATGAGAAAGCCTTTAGGTCCAAGGAACAGAAACGCCAGCCCAAAAGGATTTGAACAACGAGAAACGTTAGGAGCTCACATAACGAGTCCTCCTAAGTGATGGTGGCCAGGTTCATTCGGTGGTCCAACAATGTCAGCAAAGTCCCAGACTCTCGTTTTCTTTCTGTTCTGAAGACCACAGGGTGTCAGAGTTGTCCTCACAACTGGTATTCCGCAGGTCCCAGGAAGGCTGACGCAGTTCCAAGTGTCACACCTAGCTATGGCAACCAGTAGGCACAACAATAGAAGGCAACAGAAGAAAGAGAGGCTGTTTCCCAGCTGGTCCACTTTTAAGAGTGAGGAAATTCATCCCAGAAACCCCCAGCAGACTGAGCTCCGAGGTCCCTTTGGCCAGCGTTGGAGTCTCGTCCCTTTCTAAATCAAACTCTAGCAAGGATAGGATCATCGTGATTGGTTTAGACCAATCAGGATTCACTTCTAAGTCACGTAAGAGAAGGGGGGACCCCCAAATCAAGGCTTTTCCCATAAGGAAAAGGGAACAATGGCAACTGAGAGGTCAACCCACCCTAACTCACACAAGATGAGCAAGACGGGCATTGTGTCTGTTGACTCCTGGAGGAATAGCATACATCCAATACATAATTACCTACACAATTCAGATTAATTGTTTAGAATTTAGGAGGATCATAGTGGGGGGGAAAACTCCTATGCTGAGAAAGAAAATAAGAATTTCTAAGCATAAGGGTATATTAGGAAGAGGCAGGGTTGGGGGGAGCTGAATCTTGGCTTCATTCTAGAGTGAAATTAAACATATTTAAAGATGGGAGGAGAGTATGTTTGGGATCAAGGACTTCTGCTCTTGGCAGATGAGGCATGGAAAGGGAAAATGTTAATTCTGAATTAAAGAATGTAATGGTAGAGTCAGAGCATTAGAGAGCAAGAATCTCCTGTGTCTGGAGGCGAAAGGGAGATATGCAAGAATGCATAGCCAAATATCAATCCAGGGACATGCATATGAGAACTTCTGCAAAGTCCAAAGTGAAGGGGTGTAGAAAACCCACAGGAACAGGAGGAAGACACATTTTTGGTGAGTGTGGAACCAACCTGAACTTTATGGGTTCTGAGCTTCTTGCTTTTACTGAAACTTTGGGGGTTTGAGTTCATTTACTCTGTGCAAAATTCACCTTCCAAGTACCAAGAAAAAAAAATTGGCTCCAAAGATTACTGAACACCAAACTAGCTCTTAAGAAACCACACAGGGATGAGTTAAGTGTAAATGAATCACAAACACACAGATTGAATTTCTCCTAAACTGCACCAGGGTTTAAAGGCCAAGGGAAAAAAACACTTGAGGCAAAGACATTTTGGCTTTTGCAGAGCCTAAAACATTTTTAATGAGTTTGAATCCATTCAATTAACTGAAAGTTCAGCTGAGTTCTTTCTTCCAAACCTGGTGATCAGCCAAGCGATATCTGTATACATACAACCACCATTCTAGAGCTGCTTCACCTTAGAAAGGAAACTGCTTTAGTTTTTTTTTTTTTTTTAATATTCAATTCTTGATCCAATGTGATCAAAGGTAACTGAGACAAATATCACGACAACGACAAAATTATTGTTTCCAATGGCCTGTAATATAAATGGTAGAACTCAAAGTTCTATACTCAATTTGGGACACAACATTAACAACACTAAGAGAGATGACAGATGAAAATAAAGCAGCATCTTCTAAAACCTTTACATTTCATTTTTTTTTTAAAGATTTTATTTATTTATTTGACAGAGAGAGACACAGCGAGAGCAGGAACACAAGCAGAGGGAGTGGGAGAGGGAGAAGCAGGCCTCCCGCAGAGCAGGGAGCCCGATGTGGGGCTCGATCCCAGGACCCTGGGATCATGACCTGAGCGGAAGGCAGACGCTTAACGACTGAGCCACCCAGGCGCCCAAAACCTTTACATTTCAAATGCTAGTGAGTCTATAGCAGGAATTCCTGTGTCTTCTGTTCATTTGTGGGAAGTTATTATTGAGTGTGCACTAGGTAGGGATAAATGATAAGGATGAAAAATTATCTGTTTCTTTATCAGTTTACTTCTTGTTTTGGATGAACATTGCTTGGTAATTGTCACGACGTATTAATGCCACTCGGGTCACTTTCATACCCTCTTTTCCTCCTCTTTGGAGTAGGTGACTGTCCCCAGAAGTCTGTTTTATTTTATCTTCTACCTCTTACCTCTCAGCCACTCCCAGCTCAGACTCTTTTTATCAGATATACAGATATCCTTCCTTATAATAGATGCTCAAACACTGAGAAGTTGAAATATCATTAATCCTCTCTCTTCTCCACTAGACACCTCCACTTTTGCCTTGCCTACTTCTAGATAAAGCGCCTTCTGCTCTCTTTTTGATCTGCTCAAAATAGCACATAAATAACCCTGGTTAAGTACTCCTCAATGGTCTGGTTTAATCTAGGTGTAGAATCTAGAATAGCTGAATAAAAGTAGAGATTTGGCATCACTCAGGCAACTGCCCATTAATACAAGTTTGTGAAACTGAAATTGAGGGAAGTTTTGCATTTGATGTTATAGTCCCTTGGGATATAGAGTGCAGACGGTCTGTGCTAAACTATAGTTTTGTGATGATGCTCCCAATAAAACTCAAGCAATAGTAACATAGACATGTGTGTCTCTATCTCACTGAGGTTGAACACATTTGATGTCGTAGATACCGTGTGCTTGCATCCCCCAAGGACCAGTGTGATAGGTGTTCTTACTATCCCCACTTTACAAACAAGGAGTCTGAATTCCAGAGAAATTAAGTAACTAGACCAAGGTCATATTGCTAGGAAGTGGCAGAGGCAGAATCTGAAGAGGTCTGTAGGAGCCCAGGTCTGACCTGTTAACTCCCACTTCTCACTGGCTCCAGTAAAGCGGAGAAGGATCGCTGTAGCTCTTTGGCTGGGGTAAGAATGCAAAAGCTATAATTTTGTTTTGTTAGCCTTAATTCAGTTAAGGGGGAAGGAATGACACTTCAGGGAAAAGAACCCAAGTTTTTTGTGTTTTTTTTTTTCAATTAAATTGTATTTTACAAGAATCCTTGATGAAACCAGAGGGGGAAGAAAATCTTGCTTCTCTCTCCTTCAAACAAGCGCTTAAAATGTCCCTCCTAGTTCCTGACTTGAGGCGATGGCTTATGCAAGTATTATTACAGTGGCCTATCTTGCTAAAGAAAAAAACCTGAGGACAAGTGCACTGGGCTCCTTTGCTTCAGAACAGAAGAATTCCCTACAGGAGGAGACACTCATCAAATCCAGTGAGGAATAAAAAGATCACAGATCTTGAATTTTAATTTGGTTGTGTGCTTGAAGAAACAAACAGGAAAAGAATATATTATTGACAAAGAGAAGACAACTGGTGAACTTATTTTCATTGCACAAGTCCTGGGAAATTTTCTCTGAGAGCCAAACAGAGCATTCATCTCCTCTGTCCCTTTTGTAGAAGACTCAAAATAGTCAATGCATTTCCACTCCCTTTCTTAAAGCCACTTCTTTCCCCTCCCTCTCCCCACCCCCCCCCACTCCAAAACAAAACTTTTTTCCCTCAGCGACAAATTTTCTGGTCACCACAACAACAAGCAAATTCACAAAGAAAATGAGTAATTTGGAATGTGACAAGTATCTCTTCTGACTCACAGAAAGAAAAAAAGAAAAGGTTGCTGCTGCCAAAATGGAAACGCTTTCTGGAAAATTCTTGAAAATATTCCTAAAATCCCAATTTGGGCAAGTGACTATACCCTGAGGAAAACCTTGGAATTTCCCAAAACATGAACAAGGTAAAATTTTTAAAAGTGTTAAAGTGATGGATATGAATATGCTGGAGGGTCTATATAAACGAACTTTTTTTTTCTTTTTCTAGTGTTTGCTTTTAACACTTGAGCTACTGCTTCAGAAGTCCCTACCAGGCAGTAGATAGAGATGGTCCCAGAATTTCTATATAGAAGGGGCATATGGAAGATGATCTGGGTAGGAGGGCAGGTCGGGAACTTGAAGATGATCTAGCAGCTCATGGATTTTATTTAGATAGTACAATTATTATCAGTGAGGTACTTGGAGAATGAGCTCATGAAGGGCTAATGAAGATTACAGTGAAACTAATATCCCCCATACACACTCCAAGTCACAGTAGTCAGCACTGCTAGTTGTCTACCCAGCATCCACTCCTACTTTCTTTCTCCCTGACAGAACTCTGATACGACCAGTCAACCACTGATTGTCTACACAGCCATGATCCTTAGGGAAACATGGTCCAACACCAAATCCAGGTAGTCTAAGATAACTCCATGGGCCTTTCCTGGAATGTTTTAGAAATAAGCATATGACCTAACTCTGGCCAACAAGATGTGAGGAAAAGTTTGCTGGAGGATTCTAGAATCTATTTCCTCACTCCTAAGCAAGACAGCCTCCTCTGCCATGAACACTGACCTGAGTGGATGTGACTCCCAACATTGCTGCAGCCATCTTACTACCAGCCTGAGGATGCAGTCAACCCAGGGGCTAGCTGCTGAAGGAGATGAAAAGAAACTGGGTTAATGACAGCCTCACTGGCCTCTGAAGCAACACACTCGGGAAACCACACCATCTCTAGACTTCTTATAATGTGAAGCAATAAATCTCCATATTGTTTAAGCTAGTTGACTCAGAGTTTTCTGCATGTGGCTAAACAACACAATGAATAGAGCCGCTCCCTGTACCACCATCCCTTGACACAGACATTGGCTGTCTGAGCTTCAAGGTGTCCATCCAGAATTCAGAGACAGAAGCCACAAACTCACCTCCCATATAAGACCTAAGAACTGTTCATTCAGAGCAGACTAATCATAGAATGTTACACTGCATTTACTCAGTGCGCCCATTTTGGTTAGATTTGCAAGAGTTGCTCACCTGCTGATACTGTATCAAAACTTAAGGAATAAAAAATACAATCATATTATTATAGAAATAAGGACTTATTTCTCCAAAAGTCCCAAGATAAAATGTTTCTGTATCTTTTTGAGATGTTTATTATTCACACATCTCAGATCTACTCAGAGTAGGAAAAGTACAAAAGGCAATGGAGAGAAAGTCAGAATCAGTGAGAACACCTCACTCTTGCACTAAAAGAAAACTGATATAATAGGAATAACTGGAGTGATACTGAAAAATACTAAGTGCTTGTTTTATTTTGTATTTCCATGTATTTTGCTTCTCCTTAGTAAGCATAAAGCATCCACCAGCTCTTGTGGCAAAGTAGGATTGTTTTGGCAGAAAAGGAAAGAGCAATAGAGAGTTAACACTCAACTTTTAACTTTCAGAATTGGATTCCAAAATAAGGCAATAGATTTGCAAGTCAGGTTTCATTAAATAAGGATTTTTTTTAAAGTTTTATTGTAAAATATTTTAAACATACAGACAACATAATGACATTATAAATCTCTTTATATCTATATCCGAAATAAAAAATTCTTAATGTTTTTCCTATTTGCTTTGGATCTTTTTTTAACAAAACATAAGGGATAGCTTCCCAAGCCCATTCTTCTCTACTCTGATCAGTGGGTCTTTTTGTATTCTTTTACCATATATGTATATTTCTACACCAGTATCCTTTCTTACTTTCTGTGCCTTTAAACATTCTATGAATTGTATCATAGTGTATAATTTCAAGTGAAATTTTTAGGTTTCTTTAATCACTAATCATTATCCTTCTGAGATTAATGATAGATTAAATGATAGATGTAGCTATTTTCATTCAATTCATCAGCTTTAGAGTGTATTCTAATTTACTCATTCTCCTATTAATAGATAGTTTTCAATTTTTCACTATTCAAACAGTGCTGCAACAAACATTTTTGCCTCTCTCTAAACATTTGTGAAGGTTTCCCTTTGATGTGTAGATTGAATCACAGGAAATTGTCAATATTCAACCATTTTGACATACAAAATGACAGATTATTATGGTTCAACCTAGGGGTGCCTGGGTGGTGCAGTCAGTTGAGCATCCGACTCTTGGTTTTGGCTCAGGTCATGATCTTAGGGTCGTGAGATCGAGCCCCACTCTTGCTCATGCTCCCTCTCTCTCTCTCTCTCTCTCTCAAATAAATAAACAAATCTTTAAAAAATATGTATATATATATGGCTCAACCTATTATGTACCTGGAAATGAAAATGCCAGTTGATAGTATATAAACATCTTCAAGTCAACCAGCTATAGCCAAATTTTGAAAGATGATTCTCTAAAATACTTCTGTAATCAACATCCAAGTCTTGAAAACTCGGTTCACAAAGTTTATTCCACAGAGAAAATAGGTCTTCTACCTTTGAGAGAGAAGGAGAGGATAAAGAGAAGAACCTGGGAGTTCCCATGTAGCTAGGTCATCTACCAAACCTTGGAGAAGATGCTATGCTTCGTTTCAAACCCCCCAAGTTTCCACTATTCCCCAAGGCTAAGGCATCATGGATGACTGAAAAAATTTGGTACACTATCCTAGGAGATCTGTTCGATGAAGTTTGAGCTTGTCTTTAAGAAGCAGCCCAGGGGGATATTTGGAACCACAAATTATCTACAGTTAAAATAGCAATAGCTTCACTTGTGGTTCTCTTTTCTTAACTAGAATCAAAAAAGATGGGCAGTGGTTGGAGAGAGACAAAAGAATGTGTACAGATTCTTGTATCAGTTCAATTTCTGAACCCAAGGAATAAAGGTTTGTGTTTTAACACAGGATAAAATGGGCTTACGTTTGCTTTCTCAAGTGTGTGTATCATTCCTATAGATGACTTGGTAATTAAACTCTGGAGGTCTCCACTGTAAATTATCATGTAACTTGTACTCCTATAATATATATGCACCACTTGCCTTGTAAACACTATTGACAGGGCTTACAGCTTTGCTATATCATTAAAATGCCAACACCCAGTTATCAAATATGATATCTGGATGCTGGGAGTTCATTTTTAACAATTGGAAATGCCCTGACCACCATCCATCAACAAATATTGCCCCAATAAACACAGTGCTCAGATTTGGATCCTTGTGGAATTCTTTAAACATTTTACTTGGTTCTGGAGTCCTGGATAGAATTCCTCAGATTTTTTTTTTTTCCAGATGACTGACATTTGGAAATTTTCTTTATGGCCTCACTAAGTTTTATCTGCCTTTTATAGGTAAATTATGAGATTAGATCTAATAGACTTAGCAGTTTGCCACAGTAACAAACAACCTCAATACATCAATGGCTTACAATGAATATATCTATCTTGCTCTTGTTTCATGAGGGCTGTAGGTTAGCCACAGTTCTTCTGGTCTCTGCTCAGCTCTACACCCACTCATCTTCACTGGCCAGAGCACTGGCATGTCACAGGATCAAGCTCAAAGTCATGAATCAAGCAAGAATACTGGAGGCAAGGGCAAATCACACACCACAGGCAGGGGAATGTAGAATCCTATGACAGGGAGGGGGTGAATTGTGGTGAATGATAATCCAATATACCACAAATTTTCTGAAAGTTTCCTTGGCCAGTGATACAAAAGAAAAAAAAACACACACACACACAATGTAAATTGGTGCACATTAGCAAAAAATTGAACTTTGAAGTCACATCGAATCTGACACATTAGTGTGGTAAATACTACAAGGCCCTAAGGAGAAAGTCAGGAGTTGCTGAAAGTTCTTACTTCAATTTTCCCATTTGATTCATTATTTGTTTTTCCATTCATTAAAAAGTACGATCAACAGATAATGAACTTCCTTTGCTCAAAACATTTTCCCATATTCTCTTCTGGAACATTTCTAAGAATGTTCTCAGTAATGATGGCACTGTTAGTATAAACGCATAGTCTCTTAAGATGATACTTTAAAAAATAAAACTCACTTGATGATGCAAGTTCTGACTTCTGTTGTTTTGTTTTGTCTTTTAAATTTTCATTCTCTAGTCTTGCCCATATGGATTTCATGGCTACGATCTGTAATAACATATTTAGTACTTGTTTCTGTCTTCCACAGCAAGCCAACCCGTGTTCTCCAAATTGCCAAGGAAAGTTCTGAGGGCCTGTGATGATCACTGCATTATGCTCATTTCTACACAGATACAAAGTCTGTTCTGGTCCTTGGCCAGTTTTCATAAACTTGTATGTTACATTCCATCTGTGAGTCTGCACAGGTACTTTAAGCTGATGGCCTTTTCAACACTAGGCAAAGAGAAACTGATAATGTCCATGTATGTACCAGTGTAAATTCCAAATAAAATTCAGATGGGAGATGGCAAATGAAACCTTCCCTAAAGACAGCAAACCAAACGTACGTAATGTAATGTGGGCTGACAAAACAATGCTGTTCAATTACAGGTACGTATAATCATATGACTCTTCCTCTCCAAAGTCACGCCCAAGTCTTGAAAATGTCATGTAGAAATAAACCATAGAGAAAGAATGCCTAAAGCACGTACAAGTGCTTTGTAACCCATTGATTTCCATTCTAAAAATCATTTTAAAAATCTACTTCCCTTCTAAAAATCAATGCGATTTTCAAGCTCTCACTGTGTGAAAGGATATTCAGGAACCCAATAAGGACAATAGCGGCAGCCCCTGGATTATGGTGCTGGGGGCTCTTAATAGGATAGACCATTGTAAAATCTCTGTCCTACTGAGGCCCAGCTGGAGCTAAAACCCCCTCGGCCCAGCCTAAACTTTAAATCTTCTAGTTTATCACCCTTCCTATTTATTTCCCCTTTCTTCCCCTCTACGCACTGCCCCCCCCCCTTCTGGGTGGGGATAAGGGGTGGGGTGATAAAAATGGAAGAATAGGAGAGCTCATGAAGGGAATCGTTGGTAAGGGCATTAACACCAGTGTAAACTTCAGACCAGAGAGAGCAACAAGAATGACCTCAAAGTCACTCTTCATAAATTTGCATTCTTCCTTCCTCCAGTCCTGATACTTTTAAAGAATCTCTCGCACTGCACCGTCTATCCCTTCGTGGGCAGCTCTGCTGTTGAAACTTCTGAGCTGTAGGAATGTTATCCATTTCAGTACATTCACATTAAAATAAGTGCAGAAAGGAAAAATCTTCACTGCTGTGTACAAAACTCAGAAATAAGCTGCACGGGTACCGTTCCTTTCTCCTGAGCGCTGAAATTCGTGGTAAAGCACCAGCTTGCGCGTTCCCAAAGAGATTTGCTTACAAAGATCAGTATAGGAGAGGCTGGTTGGGTCTCCTGAGATAGATCTCATCCTCTGACAACTCACTGAGACCCCGCTGAATCTCGCTCTGCGTGTCTAATTACCTGCCTGATACCTGAGCCTTTCTCCCCGCAGCCTGGGAGCGCTAACTCTCCCCTCAAAGGCGTGGCAGACACACAGCTGGGGGGCCGGCCAGGGCGGGGAGCAGCCTCCCCATCAGCCTCTGGAAATCCACATTTTAGGGCCTTGTAGTCATTTCCTTGCTAGTGTGAGGAAAGTTTTTGTACATTTTTATAAAAGGAGGCCAGAAGAGAACACCCTCCTCTTACTTCCTAATATATTATGTCCTCCCCTGCCGAGTCCGGGGACTTAGTCTGGATTTGGTAACTGAAGTAATATAAATGTTAGCTAAGAAGTATTCCCGCAATATGGTTCCAATTTAGGCCTGTTTTGAAGTCTAAAGGCCCAATATGTCTCGTAGATTCTTCGCTGGACATTAGCGCTAATGTAATTTGCGGAGGAGCGCAGGCCGCAAGCTAGAAGGGCGCTTTCCCAGTGCCAAGGGGACTCTGCCTTCGCCGGTAGTTCCCCCCACCGCTTTTGATGTTGGGGGCTTTGCTCAGGAAATTGCCTTATACTTGCCAGGGTTTGCAGATAAATGGAGCAAGGTAAGTGCTGTACCCTGTCACCACCCTCTCTCCTCCCCAGGCTCTGGAAGGAGGCAGCCCAGGCTGAATGCAGCCTTTCTCTGCAAGCTGTTTGCACTTTACTTCAATAACATATCTCTCAGAACACTGGCCTGATTTGCGAAGACACGCCTGCATTTCGGAGCAGGGCTGACGCACCCCCACCCGCGGCCAGCCCCCCACCCCGCAGCCCAGCTCCGCGCTCACACCCCTCCGGAGCCCCCGGCTGCATCCCGGTAATGAGCATCCCCCTGGAACCGCCTGCCCTTTATCTTGCTGGGGGGACCCGCACCTTTTGAACTGCCATCTGTAGATTGTGTTGGTGCACTGACTTGTTAACTGTGCCATGCTGTGAAGGAAATGGCATGATTTAGATCAAGTGCTCAGGACGGCTGTTCATAAGAAACACTTGAGCCAAGCTGTTGCTGCTCAGAAAGTGCCCTGGGGAGAGGGGTTCCGTTTCGGGTCACGGTCCTGCCTTGTATGAGGGCAGGCGCAAAGCGCTGCAATCCTGGGCTTCGCTGGGGCTGGAGGGAGGGGGTGGGGAGAAACATTATGAAACCATAGAAGCGAGGCTGCCAAATTAACTTCTCACCCTTTCAATCACACTCCAGAGGATAAAAGCCTAACATTTCTGCCTCAGAAACAGGCTCGGTTTACACCAAACAAGTTATTTCTCTAATTTATCAGCCCGGCCAGCTATCCTTCTAATTACTGAAAATCTCAGCTGTTTATGAAGCCACTTTTGTAGATGTACAATGAACAGCAAGCTGGGAAACGGGTGTAGGAAAGTTTTTGTGGCCGGGACTTCCCCAGGGCTGCTTATCAAAATCACTCAAAAACAATAAGTTTCTGGGTTCAGTTGTTTTGTTTCTATGAAAATGTTCTCCCTTGTTCCAACAGGCTAGAAATAAACTTGGGGGACTGCAAGCTGAGGTAAGCAGAGATCATTAAATCCTCACCTCTAAATAGCAAAATTCTGCAAGTAAAGTTTAATTAGGAAGACAAAAGTAAAACTGAGACAGAGCGAGGAAAGAGGAGAACCTTCAGCTTAATTCATCAACTCCCAGGCTAATACCAAGGGCACTGATTTGTCCATTATATGGAAATAGATGATTAGGGTCATTCTCTAAGACAAATTTACTTTTCTGCACACTCTAAATCTGTTTAGTCACTTTAAAGGTGTCAATTATTGGAACAGGCTAAGACGATGAATTTCTTAGTAATAGCTTTAATAACATTTTGAAATGAAAAGCAGATACCTTGAAGTCAGCCTGCTTTGAAAAGACATATGAGCAGCTCTGGTTTTAATTTGTGTAGCATTCTACATCTGGAATCCCTTATAATTAAAACTAAAAACTGAACTACTACTTCCACCTGTCAAATGATGAAAAGATGAATGCACTAATAAGTTACTAAATAGCCCAACATGATAGAGTTTACATTCTCATTCTATACAGTAAAACAGAATTTTGGACAGGAGGCTAAAGGTCTTTGGTCATTACTAATAACACACTTTGAGTATTAACCTATATGTCCTGTTGCAACTACTGACGGGATCTTTTTTACATTAAGAGCACATTTTTGTAAGTCTTTGTTTTAAAAGTAAATAGAGATTTCAGAAAGAATATTCAAAACACATAAATTAAGATGTACTTTTCATCCCACGTTCTATGGTTTCATCGGTCTTGAAACCATTCTAATAGCTTCCTGTACTCATTGTGTACAGTTGTCCAAAAAGAAAATCCAGTATTAAAAAAAAAAAATCCAGTGTTTACAAATATTTAGCAAACACCCACAGGGTGCATGGCTTTGTGCTCAACACTGGGGATACAGCACTGAGCAAAACACATCTTTTTAGGTAATTTAGAGTTCAGAAAAGTTGCAGTAATTTCTTCAGAATGACAAAAACCGCATTTTTGCCTAGATTCGATAAGAAAAAGTGGTTTCCTAAGGCTTTTGCTGTCACTCCAATTAAAACAACAATGGTCATTAAAATGCCCTCAGACTGTCACTGGTGATCAGAAGGTTAATTATTTAAAAATGTAAATCCTGAGTTGTAATCCCTATTGAAGCTATTTGGAACAACTCCCCTGGCAGAGGTCGAGCTGTGTGGGCAGCCCCTAAAGGCTCATTTTTCTTATTACACAGTCTTGCTTCTCTGTCATGAAATAAAAATGGAAATATCACATTTTGAAAAGAGCACTGATTCTCGTCGAAAATGTAACGAAGCCTTTTTTGCCAGCCATGGAAGGCGTCTTCCACAGGGGAGATGCTCCTTTCGTGGAGGCTTGTCCCGATTGCTCCCTTCAACTAGTGACTGCCACTGGCACCAGAGACTGAAGGAAGAAGGCTAGGCCTGGAGACAGCCCTACTCACAATGAACTGAGTCCTCCCTCTGTGAAAGTATGCCCAGGAAGAGAATTCCAGCCTGTTTTAACTCTTTGGCACCAGCAGGGACTCCATTAAGTTATTGCTTTCATATCCCTTCCTATATGGGGCTACGTTCCATTCAAGAAAAAGTAGGATTTGGCTGCCACACACTTGTTCTCAGGCAGAGGTCACAAACCAACTGCCCAAGCCTCAACCCAGTCTGAAGACGTGTTCATGTGGACAGCACGTTGTTCTAAAAACCAAGCGAGCCACAGCAGCGTTATTCACAATAGACCAAAGTTGAAAGCAACCCAAGTGTCCATAGGTGGATGAATGGATAAACAAAGTATGGTATATACATACAATGGAATATTGTCCAGCCTTAAAAAGGAAAGAAATTGGGCGTCTGTATCTCTGTGTCTCGAATGAATCAATACAAAAATCTTCAAAAAAAAAAAGGGAGGAAAGTCTGGCACAAGCTACAACGTGGGTGATCCTTGATGACTTTATGCTAAGTAAAGTAAGCCGGATACAAAAGGACAAATGTATGATTTCGCTTATATGAGGTTCCCTGAGTAGTCAAAATCATAAAGACAGAAGATAGAACAGTGGTTGCCAAGGACTAGGTGGAGGGTGGAAGGGGGAGTTATTATTGTTTAATGGGTATAGTTTCAATTTGGAAGGATGGAAAAACTTCTGGAGATGGTTTCACAACAATGCGAATGTACCTAATGCAACTTAAAAATGGTTGAAATGGTAAATTTTATGTTGTGTATATTTTGTCATGATAGAAAAATGAGATTTTTTTACATTAAAATAGCTCCAATTTTTCTAGAAACAAAGAAATCCAAGTAACTGTTAGCATTAGCCAGTATTCCTGAATGATAATAGAGATTGAAACTGAGTAGCCCTCGCCCACTTAAATGCATGTTTCGGTCCTGGTGGCCCCCAGTCCTCCCTCTGGTCTTCTGCCCATTCCACTTTATCCACATAGGCTACCTGCCAGGCCCCTGCAGTCTTCTGCTCTAAGGGACCCTGTGGATAGCTCTCCCCTGTGCCTGCAGCTTTCAAAGACTTGCCTAGAATCAGATTTTAGCCTGCAACACAATTAACACCGTCTGTCCCATGCACAGATGAGGTGAGGTGAGAGACAGAAGATAGCATCCATGACAGAAACATGATGGAGAAGCCCATCTCCTACAAAATGAACCCTTGATACCCTCTTCCACCTACCCACAGTGGGGAAAAGACAGTGGATGTCACACTCTGGAGACCGACTAAGTCATGCTTCCTTACTCCACAGTTGCAAACAGGGCCATTAAGTAGATGCTTCCAAATGAATGAAAGGCACTTTTCAGGAGAAGGTTCATATTACCTATTTTTTTAATGCTGACTTTATATAAATTTATTACAGATTTTGTAGCTCAGAGTCAAGGAGCAATGAATGTAAGAATCTTTCTTGAAGTCTGGATTATCCCCAAACTGTGAACGTTCCTTCTAAGCCATTGACTGTCTGAGGGTTTTTCCTCTTAAATGCTACTGTCAAACGAGCATTTTAAAACATTTATCAAAAACCAATGACTGCAAACTTCAATCTGTACATTCCATACAAAGTAAACCCCAGTCTAGTGCTGATGCATAAATGATGTGTTGGTTTAATCTATTTTTCACAGGGGGTGTCTGAGAGTAGGAAAATTAAAAACAGGTAGAATGGACTATTATTACTGTCCCATAGTGTGCTTTTTTACATGAGGTCTGGATTAAGATAACATCTGGTCTATATTTCTTGAACTATTTCCCTTTTATCACAAGAAAAATCGGCAACCCATCTCACAACTGCTCTTAATTTAGATCTAAATATCACTGATGAAACATTGTACAACATGCTGTTATCTATTAAAGTGATTTCCCTGAAGGAACAGTTGATACTTTTATATATTCCAGCAAAGCTAATCATGCCAGGCCCCCTTAGTAGGACTTACCTTATAATCATATGTTCAAATGTTCCACCTAAATCACTACTTTGGTACCAAATGAGTCTTATTCTGAGATTGATTTCACTGCACTGTTAAATATAATGCCCTGGTCTGAGAGTCACAGAACAATCGAGAATCCTTTAGGAATACAAAACTTTACTCTGGAGCAAACAAGCCGTTGTTTCCCCCACACCATATACTATGGGCTTTCCAGAGCCCCTTGCAAGGGAAAGGCAGTAAGCTGTTTTCAGCACTTTTCAGAGTTCAAGTACTATACAACGTAGTATATTGATTTCACAGAATAAAAACTCTTGTTTTTTTTTCCCCCCAGAATTGCATAAGTTACTTCCACAGATAATAAATCAAGAAAGTATTTTCTTTAAAACTATTTTGCATACCTGTGGTACACATTCGTTTTGTTCATTTTAAACTACATCAAGACCTAGAATCACAGAAGGTAAGCCTATGCATTAACCAGTTACATGGGAAATTACTTTCTCCAACGACCACCTTTAATTTGGAAATATCATGTGTTCCTGATTTTTTTTAAAAACACAGAGACCAAAAGACTCAAAAATTATAGGGGTTAAAAAACTCAACTAGAAGTAATTCTTGCATAACGGTAAAAACACAAGAATGTTCATTACAGTAGAAAATGAAATTAGAAATGTATTACACATAAAATACAGAAAAATTAAAGTCAATAACAATGTGTCTTAATAGGAGGGTGATAAAATGAATTATGTTACATGCATAATGTGGAATATCTTATAGCCAGTCAATAAGGATAAAGAATATTTGTATGTACTAAGGAAGGATCTTGATGATGTGTTAAGAACAACACACCACAAATACATTTTCGTATCATTTTTTTGTTGTCATTAAAAAGAAAAAACAAAAATAGACATATATGTTGATGGGTCCATAAAAGGGGTCTGGAAGAATTAACATCAAACTGTTTGCAGTGATTAACCGTTAGGAATAAGAAAGGAAGAGAACATTTTGTAAGCCCCTGTGGGTTTTCTAGCTTTTCATAAGACACACATATTGCTTTCTAAATTAAAAAAAAGTAAAAATACATTAAAGAAAAAAAGCAAATAGAACAGAGATCAATTAGCTTTTCCCTTACAGGAATAAATCATAAGAAGGGAGGTGGCTGGTGGGGAAGGGTGGGTGCCTGCAGAACAGAGTAAGAGGAATGCAATTGACAGACATCCTGTCATCTTGTATTTTTTGGAGGGAATTCTGAGAATAAAAAGCCTTTGGAAGTTATCAGCGGTCAGGCTGGAGCCATTCATTTTTCACCTGCCTGTGTTTGTTGTTTGGCAGCCAGTCAAGGGTGCTATTAGCAGAATTAAGATCCAGAAGAAAAGATTATCCCGTAGAAGGCAAGATAAGGAGCTGGAAAGTGTGGCTGGTTATCAATATCACAATACCAAACAGGTCAGAAAGGATTCCGTATAGGTTTCACTTGAAGCAGGTAATCTCTGCAAAAATAATGGAGTGACTGTTCTTCCAAAACACTTCAGTACTGCAACATACCGCAGTTCATTTAAGATAAAGCGGCAGTTTTACCGAGAGCCCCATGACTACATTAGGCTGCAGAGTGGATAATAAAATGCTGCAACAACGTTCTTTTATTCCCCCTTATTCAGTAGCCCTAGGTAATGAAACAACCTTCCATCTTTCTCCCAGGTCATTTTTGATATTTTGAATGGTATACTTTCATTCACTTTTCTTTCCTTCCTGCTGAGAAAAGATCTAAATGGAATTCCATAGTACAATTTGATATAGGAAGTAAGAGGAATGATTGTAACATTATTTAAGTATTTAATTGTGAAGAGATTTTAAAAATCACCAACAGGAGCGTGGGTTCAAAGCAGCAACTCTTGTCTAGGGAGGTTTTGCCACTGTGGTACTAAAACATGTGTTTTCAAACAATGAATTGGAATGGTGAAGGTTTTGAGTTCATGTCAGCGCTGCAATTTACAAGAGTTCACATACAGCATGAACTTACATAGCATTTCACCATGTTGTCTATGAATCATTCAATTTTAAGCTCTGCAGCATATGGGCAATTGCAAAATGCAAAGAGGTAAGAAAACACATTTGGTATTTCCATTTTATATACCTCATACTGGAAATAAATGGTTTTGTTCTCCCAACTATTTTTCATCTAAATGGTAAGGGCTCTTTAATTTTGTTTTCTCTTTTCTTTTTTCTTTTTAGCAATTGCAACCAAATAGATACTAATTTGTGCAGCTAACTAATATTGCGGCATTGGTATTACAGACCTTTGTATTATTTGTACACAGATGGAGGGATCAACAACTAGCAGGCTATTTACTTTGAGTCGTCATTCCAGTAGTAAGTAGTAATGGATTGATAATGGTTCATCCATCTAATATTTCATCAATAAAACACTTTCCCAAGACAGCCGCAGTTAAGGGAAGTGTCCAACTACTGACAGAATAGCAAGAATAAAGACTGATATTACATCACCAATCGAGGTAACCACGCACGCAGTTAATGACCCAGGTACGACCAATTTATCAATGAAAAAACAAAACCAACATACATTTAAAATACAAATGGGCTTCAATATTTTTTTAGAGTCATAACATTGAGTCGGCTATAGCAGTCCCTGAAAATGCTCCCATTTCAGCAATGACTTTCAAAACCCTATTAAACTTATATTGTTAGTATGAATGAGACTAGGCTACACCCATAAAAGGTAAATGCCTTCCAAAATATTTTCATGCCTTCTCCCTATTTTTTCATCTACATTCTAAAAAAGGACATTACAAAAAAGGTAGGAAACTGTGGTAGTTGAACATTAAGACCCAGTTTTAAACAGTTTTTAATTATGAACACAATATATGAGAACATTTTTCTTATTTTTTAAGTGCCAACAATACAAAGGTATGTAGAATAAAAGCAAAAGCCTCCTTCAAACACCCGAATCCCCTCCCGCCAAATGCACATCACACCTCCCCCTCTCTCTGCTAACAACAATCTCAGTTAGCAATGCAGAAGGTATGTTATGGACCTTTCTCTGTGTACATACACACATGTGTAATGGAGGATTTTTTTTAAATAAATGAGATTATACTATAGGTATTGTTCTGTAGGTTGTTTTTCTTCCTGTTTGTCTCAGACACCACTCTAGGTCAGTATATTTGGCCAGAAGTTGCAAACCAGTAGGTCACAGTTCACAAATTCTTCTAAATTTTTAAAACTTGTTTTCAACATAAAGAAAGCCCATATTTCTTTCTTTTTTTTTTTTTTAAGGGAAAGATACAGCAACATTGTGCCCTATTTGCACCATGAACCAATGAGAAACAAAGTCCCTCTGGCGGGACCCCCATTCTCAGTATATCACATGCTCTGCACACCCCCCGGCCCCACATCTATCCTGGCCCTCTAAACCTCAAGTTTGCTAAACCTGATTAGACGTATCTACATTGTTCTTTTAAAAGGCTGTGTAATATCCAATAATACAGATGCACCATAATTTTTTGAACCATTTCCCTATTTATGTCACATTTTTAAAGCTCAAGCTTTCATACTGTATTTGATAGAGTAGAACCAAATCTCATATTCAGAAATGAACTTCCCCCTTTTTTATTTGCCATTTTATTTTTTCTTTCAGTCTGAGAAGATCCTGAGTCCGTAACTGATAATGCCTGAGCTGAAAATACAAAGGACTGTTCAATATTTTTCCCTTTGAAAAATGATATTGTAACTGAGAGACCAAAAGCCCAGGGAACGGGAGTGGAGGGGTGGATCCTAAAAGATAAAGAAAATTCACTCTGAACATTGGGTTGGATTCGATGTGCTATTTAGTTAAATCAGGATTTTTCTCTTAAAAAAATTGTCTCTGGCTTAAAAGTAACAAAGACCTACTGAATAATTACAGTCTTCTCTGGTATTTTCATCAGCTGCATCTGTTCCCATTCTTTTTCTCTCTTCTATACGCCTGGTTCAAAAAAATCTCTAAGAGCATATAAAGTTCCCATCGCAGGGGTTTGCAACTGTGAAAATGGGACGGCAATCCAAAAAGTTCAAAACTTATTCCCCTAAAGTGAGGCTGTTCATATGAGTACAGCTGACAGACTTCTAATAAGGGGGCCAGATCACAGTTACAATTTAGTAACTATGATAGACCCATGAGCCAAAAATCAAAGCATATGCAAAAGTGGAAAGGAACTAGAATTTTTTTTTTTTTAAATAGTCTATCAGCCAAAATAAGAAACACACCTGGAGTGACTATTCTCAAAGGAACAAGATTTTTGCCTATGTAATTTGACAGGAGGTAACATTGCTGCTCCAATAAAAAGGAGACACTGAGACAAAATTTGTCCACCTCCCATGGCTTTCTTCTTATTATTCAAATTATCAGAAAAGCCAGAAATTTGCCATATTTTTCTAGTGGGCTGCAGAAGATACCAAAAGTAGAGAAATTTTTACATATAGTTTTCATGAAGATCATATTTATCCGGTACATATTTAATACTTGGAAATAAATCAAAGTCTAGTAATAGCCTATTGTTCAATCTGTCTTTCTAGCCAAAATTAAGCTCTAATGATTCTTTACCTGCAGGCTTGAGACGTTGAGATAAAATATCTGTATCTGTTGAATCTCTTCTATGTGCCCAGCTATAAAGACTAGTCATCTCTGATTCTTTTCAATAGCATCTAAAAGCCCTTTGGAAGGCAGCAACATTGTTAGAACAAACGATTTTAAACTAAAATTGCATGTCTGTTTTGAAATAACTGATCCGTGCATTTTTTTTAAGTCACTTTATTGCTCATTTGAACGCCTCTTTAAAATTTGTGGCTATATTCCCTATGCTGCACTTTACATCTCCAGACTTACTTATTTTATAACTAAAAGTTTATACCTCTTAATCCCCTTCACCTCTATGGCCCATTCTTTCATTTCCCTCCCCTCTGGCAACCACTGTTTTATTCTCTGTATTTATGAGTTTGTTTCTATTTTGTTTTGTTCATTTGTTTTGTTTTTTAGACTCCCCATATAAGTGAAATCATACAGTATTTGTCTTTCTCTGACTTATTTCACTTAGCATAGTATCTTCTAAGTCCATCCATGTTGTTGCACATGGCAAGATTTCATTCTTTTTTGTGGCTGAGTAATATTTATACACACACACACACACACACACCCCACATCTTCTTTATCCATTCATCTACTAATGGACACCTATGTTGCTTCCATATCTTGGCTACTATAAATAATGCTACGGTGAACCTGGGGGTGGATATATCTTTTTAAATTAGTGTTTTCATTATCTTTGGCTAAATACCCTGAAGTGGAATTGCTGGATTGTAGAGCAGTTCTATTTTTCATTTTTTTGAGGAACCTCCATACTGTCTTCCACTGTGGCAGCACCAATTTATGTTCCCACCCAAGAGTGCACCAGGGCTCCCTTTTCTCCACCTCTTCGACAACACTTATTTCTATTTGAGCTCTTTATGATATTTTCCAGATAAGCTAAAATCAAACTTTTGGGCTTTACACAAAGGACACCTTGCACTCCTCACAGGTGCATGGAACGCTGCACTGACTGGAACACTTGGACCCTGTAGCTGATTTAAGAGGGCCCCTGGGCAGGGCAGCCCTGGGGTGTTTAGAACACAGCCATCTCTTTAGAAGAATAAAAGAAATGCTTGCAATACCTTGCAACAGTCCCTTCCCCATCCTTTGAGGTTACAGATAAACTCAGTCTTCACATCGTGCTATCTTTAAATTAATTCTCAAAATATCTCTCCTTTCCTATTATTAATATCAAACAGGTCTCCAATAAAGTTTTTTTATTACTCCTGTGATATTTTAATAGTGACAAAGAAAACTGGTCTCAAAAAATCAAAGTCTCAGAGGGTGATGCAGGAGTTGAATCTAAGGTGAAACACAGCAGACTCCAGGAGCTACTCAGGTCTAGCAAAGCCTTTGCCTCCATGCTACTCGAAGCTGCCCGTCTGGGCAACATGCAGAGGAGCCAAAGGCTGATAACCTTAGCCCGGAAAGATCATGCAAATACTGGTGCCGGTGTGTAGCAAGCCCTGTATTATGGACTTAAAGTATAAAAAATGGGTAAGCAGGAGACTCACAGTGTAGTACCTGAGCAGACCAATGAAAATATAATCACAAAGCATCCAGTGTAGCCAGTGCCAGGATAGAGACACACACAGAGAGGGAACTAACTTTTGATCGAGAAGTAGGGAACGGTCAAGGAAAGCAACCGGATGGAGTATGTTATGATAAAGGCAAGAACTGCTTTGTCCAGTTGTGGTGGTCCCTTATCCATTAGCCATCTATTTGGTTCCTAGCTGAGGGCTGCAGGTTTCTCTCTCAGAGCTCTATCAAAGGCATAAATCTCCAGGCTTTGAGAGAATCTGTTTACATTCCCTAGCTACATTACAATGATTTCGCTGTGTGACAAAACTGGATAATGATTTCTCTTCTCATCCCTCAGGCCACAGTTGAAGCAGTAGGAGAGAAGAGCTGACCCCAAAGTGCCTCTATTTGCATATTATCCAGAAACACCATAGTTTTACTTCAAAAAAGCATGTGCACATATATAAGTTCCAAAGGCTTATGAGGAGAGAGGGAACACAGAAATATGTTCTGATGGGTGTTACGTTCTTTTGAAAGCTGCTATCTGGTTATCTTGATTGAGCCAAGTTTAACACAGCCTTCAATTCACAGATACATCTCCTCAGGTGTTAGCCCCCCAAAAAAATCTCTGCTCAATTTCGCGTTGAGTTTATTTGATTATACAATACATTTCTTTTTTTCATCATCTATTTTTTTATTATGTTATGTTAATCACCATACATTACATCATTAGTTTTTGATGTAGTGTTCCGTGATTCATTGTTTGCGTATAACACCCAGCGCTCCATTCAATACATGCCCTCTTTAATACCCATCACCAGGCTAACCCATCCCCCCACCCCCTCCCCTGTAGAACCCTCAGTTTGTTTCTCAGAGTCCACAGTCTCTCATGGTTCGTCTCCCCCTCCGATTCCCCCCCCTTCATTTTTCCCTTCCTACTATCTTCTTCTTTTTTTTAACATATAATGTATTATTTATTTCAGAGGTACAGGTTTGTGATTCAACAGTCTTGCACAATTCACAGCGCTCACCATAGCACATACCCACCCCAATGTCTATCACCCAGCCACCCCATGCCTCACACCGCCCCACCACTCCAGAAACCCTTAGTTTGTGTCCTGAGATTAAGAATTCTTTATATCAGTGAGATCATATGATACATGTCTTTCTCTGATTGACTTATTTCGCTCAGCATAACACCCTCCAGTTCCATCCACGTCGTTGCAAATGGCAATACATTTCTAAGATCTGTGTTCAGAAACAATGTAAGTGGCCCATTTTATATTATCTGTATTTATTATAACAGTTGGACATCCACAGAACTGTAGATTCTCTACTCAACCATAGCTTTAAGCTTCTACATAAACTTTTACCCTATATGAAACATTGCAGTGTCTGTCCCTTTTAAAACAAGCTAAGTAGGAAGAACTAAGAATTTCTAGGAACCATGACATAGAAGATAAGACTATCACATCTCAAAATACAAATTTAAAAAGAAGATGCTTTCTTTTTTGCTTAGCAAATGGCTAGGGGTTAGAAAAGCAATTATAACCAGTAAATACAAACAGAGAGAAAAACCAACATGTATATATAATATGAGTAAGAGTGAAAGTTGTTTCAATCTTTTAAAGGCAACTTGGCAATATGTGTCAAAACATGTATACCATTTGACCTGTCGATCCCATTTCTAGGAATATATCCCAACAACCTAACCAGAGATGAATCCAAGGATTTTTACATTAAAAATATGCCCTTTTAGAACACCTAAAACACAATTACATGTCTAACATTCAGAGATTGGCTAAATAAAGTGTGGTACACCCTTATATTAGAGTATTATCATTTTTAAAAGGGTATTCAACAAAATAGAAAATGTTTGAGATATGATATGGTAGAAAAACACAAATTACAAGATAGTAAGTACAGTATGATTATAATTTTTCAGTCCACACTAGTATACTCACATACATATATCCAAGCACAAAAAATAGACGGAACAGGGTGCCTGGGTGGCTCAGTCAGTTAAGCGTCCGACTCTTGATTTCGGCTCAGGTCGTGATCTCAGGGTCAACATTCAGCAGGGAGTCTGCTTGGGATTCTCTCCCTCTGCCGCCTGCCCCTGCGCATGCCTACTCTCTCTCTCTAATAAATAAATAAATCTTTCAAAAAATTAAATTGAACATATATACTAAAATGTTAGTGCTTTATATATATATAATATAATACGTATATCATATGTATTATATATGCATATATATATAACTAATTAGCAAGACTCTAATTCAGATATGCCAAGAAAGAAATACTATACATTAGTATTTATTTCCATTGCACTTTTTTTTATAAACACAGTAATGTACTGTTTCCCACTATACTTCCCTTGCAGAATTACAAAATTGTGTGTGCCAGATTTAAACATGAGAAGAGAAACAGCTCAGTGGGTATAAAAACAGATGTTCAAAGATTATTGTGGGATCAAACACCAAAATATGGGAGAGCTCCTGGAAGTACCCACTCGGCCACTATCTGCCCAAAACTTGGTAACGGAAGGTAGATGATAGTGATTGCTTAGCAGCTGTTGTTTTAAAAACAAAAACCTGTTTCTTGCACATTTCAGCCTTAATTCCTGACAAAGAGAAATGACACAAAAACTTGATTCTGCTGGGGGTGGGATTAAAATGGAGTGTCGACCTTATCTGTTAAATGTCCTCTTTCCAGATAAGCCAGACCCTTAAGAGCATCCTAGTGTGTGATTACAAGGCCATCAGCTCTCTTTTTTTTTCCTCTAGGGAAAAAATAACCTTCACAAAACAACTTCATATGTGTTAGCTATTTTGGGTGAAATTTCCCTTAATTAACACCTATCTGAACCAAAAATAACCAAATTATACAGAAGGTATCTTAAAACTTCAGGAAAGAGACATTTCTCTTGGAGAAGGTCTTAAGTGTTATGTGTAGTAGGGACCAGACAGGAATGGTGGGTTCCCCCAGGGAAGCCAGTCTTCCTTCTGGCCTGAGAGACGAGAGGTGGTGATATGATCTTCTGGTCTCCTTCCTTGCTACTCACTGTCCTCCTTTTGCCTCTTTCTGAGTAGATGCCAAATCCAAAATTTAGTAGGGCTTTTCTATTTAAAATGTCCTCTTGAAGGATATCCCCAAGAAACCAATGGATTCTCCAACAGAACTACAAAATTTTTAAGGCAACTAAGTGAAAGTTTGGCCCAACACATAAATGTCCCATTTTATATAGCTTCTGGAATAAATCTTAAATGTTATTCAGGCATAAAACTTTGTGATTTGGGGCTTCCTAGGTTCTAAAGGAAGGATGTCAAGCAAGGATCTACTTTCCTTTAACTACCACAAAATGTAAGACTAAATTGGATCAATTTCTGAATAATCCCTTATAAATAATAAAATATATTTTTAAATATGAAACAAAAATGATAAATTTGAAAACTCTTCCTGTGACTCTTTGAGATTCGTTGTTAAACATCTCTCAAAGAATGAAACAATTTTCAGGAAGATTCTTCACTAAAAAAATGTCAACTTTAACTCAAAAGTTAACCCCAGACCTCATACATTCCAAATTTTCTTCTGACAAGCAGAAATGAGGAAAACTTGTCCACATAATTCTAGAGGAGGAAAACCTGGTATAAATTTATCCACATATCTTCAGTAACAGCCCCTCAAAACAAAGTGAAGAATGGACTTAATATTTACAATGCTCCTACATTCCAAAGTCACAGGCAGAAACAAAAATGTATCATACCAAACCCCAGCATAAAGTTTCCAAGGGATTGAGATCAAAGCTAAGAAAAGTGATAGAGCAGGGGTCTCTCTCTCTCTCTCTCTCTCTCTCTCACACACACACACACACACACACACGCCATCACCATCACCACCACAGTTTCACAATTGCCCTCCATTTATACATGCAGCGATTATTCTTTGAGCATCTACTGCATACCCAGGAGAGTATCGGGCACTTCAGTGACACAGTGTTATCAGTGACAATTTTGAGTTATAAACAACAGGATCCATTCTGGCAAGTTTAAATGGAAAAAGGGAATTGATTAAACAGTAGTACGTATCTCAGGACTATCCAGAAGGACCAGGAAGCCAAACCCTGAAGCTACATGGCCAGGAATCATGCTCATCCACAGCATAAGGATGTCTCTAAGGAAAATACCACTGCACCAATACTCAATACCTAAGACCCTTAGGGCTGGAGGCCAGGAAATATGCCACTGTCACCTCCCCTGCATATCTCTTCCGTCAACCTTAGCAAAAGATCAGTTCTCTCCCATGTTGCCATCTCTTGCAGCTTACTTCCAAATCTACCTTGCATGGGTTGGATCACAGAGCCCAGGTCACAGGCCTGCCCCCTGGCCACAAAGTAATCTAAGATACACATTTCCTGCCTTCTACACTGGAAAGGTAAGCCTCATATATGGGAAATCACCAAAAGGTTGGGTGACCACAAATGTTCACTATAAGATATGACACAGTCTGACAATATGGAGCATTCAATCCAGTATAATAGTATATAAACAAAACAAAACCAAAAATCTATAGGCAGTGATTACCAACATCATGCAGACCTTCCTAAACACAGTCTAATAAAAAATTTATGTTAAGCAATATATAAGGTTTACTTGGCTTGAGCTTTTCTTCCCTAAAGTGTTGTCTTCTCTGCCTTTTTCCATAGTTTCATACTTAACATGAATCAGTCTAGTCATTATGTTACATAAAAAGAAAACATATATTAAATACTTATGTGCTAGATTCTAGGCTTCTGCATGTAGCATTGTAGCAAAGAAAATAGACTTCTAGACTCAAATTCCAGGCCCACTATTATTAGCCATGTGTCTTTATTTCCCTACACCTTAGAGTCTGCTTCTGCTGCACCTACTACATAGAATTGTTTAGGAAGATTAAAAAGAAACAAGCATGTAAAAGACTCAGTACAGTGATTAGAGCTGTTGGATGTTATCCAATCATTATTTAATCTTTATGATGACATTACAAACTGGCATCACTATCCCCATTTGAACTGATAAAAATGAATCTGAAGTTTGGAGAGCTGAAGTCATGTGCCCAATGTAACACCAGGATGGTGTTGGAATTTGAACCCAGGTTTTCTGATGTCAAGCTTGGTCTTTGTCCACCACACTACCTGCTAACCCCTAAAAGCCATTACAATTAAGAACTCATAATGGTTCATGTAGGTTCTCAGAAAATCTTCCCTATCCTACTAAGCAAAGTTCCTCTGCTAGAGAAAAGTGCTAATGAACATAGTGAACCCACAAAATGAGATATGGTATGCAGTGGTGAATTTTTCAGCCACAAAATCCTTTTTTCCCAAAGAATCAGGTAGGATTAGTGAACCATAGGACACATTTGAGAAACACTGAGGGAGGAAAGAAATTTGTCATCTGAATACGGAAAAAAAAATGAGATAATTCAAATGTGACAGGAAGCTTCCAATACCACCCCTTTCAGAAGAGGTCCTGACCCCCTGGCTCAAATACCCAGTTTGGTTGGCATGAATTCAGATGCTATAGACAGACACGTCAGGTTATATGACTAGATGCACTCGATGTTGATATTGACAAGATCAGTGTCCATGTTCAACATACAACATTCTGATTATGTTTTAGCCTCCTCTGTAGTCATCCTACAGAGATAAGTGTTAGGAAAGCTGGTATGAATGCCTGGTACCCTTGAGAGTTGTATTTCTTGTTGTAAATTAATACAAATATTTCATCCTGCCAATAAGAGTATCCAGTCCACTTCAGCGTAAGTCAAACCATCGTCACTTGTTAGTTTTGTGGGCATGAGATGGTTTTCAAGAGTTTCTAGGTTCTGACAAAACCCAGTTTCTAAACCTGCAAATGTTAAGACCAGACAGAACCTGGGCCCTATTGTCATCACCAAGAAATATGACCCTTAAAGCACTGTGTAGGCATCCCTTTGAGGGTCTGTTATGCTCCTTTAAGATTAAACATTAAGATCCCTTATGCTTTGGCCCTGGTTTGCCATCCCCTATAGCCCTAGATTCTTGAAGAAATAGCTTTGAAATGAAATGAAAACATAAATTCCTGATCTGCCTTACTTACCAATGAGCATCTCTAAGGTTCAAGTTTTGAAAGCAGGTACCCAGGTAAGCACAGTTCTCTTGCTCTAACTGGCAAAATCTCAACAAGCCAAAACCAAAGAAACTCTGCAGTGCCACAAAGAACAAGCATGCATCTTTTATCCTGCAGGCAGGAGTCAATCTTCGGTCCTGAACTTGCTAAGCTACAAGTTGAAAAATCCATGCAAGGAGCCAGCTCTGCACTAGTCGGTTGACTGTGCCCACAGGGATGCCTGGATTGTGAATCTCTCCTGGAGAGAGGCCGGGGTGCTGGGAAGATCATTTTCATGAATACACTTACTTTCCTCCTTTGAACAAGCACACCTGTTTTCTCTACTAACTCTGCTTCTTCGGTCACTTATGCTCTAGGGAAAGCAGCTGTAAGAAATAGCAGATGCAAAATTTACACAGCAGAGAGCATTCCATCCTTTCAGTTTACAAATTCTGCAGAAAACGACCCAAGTGGTGTAGGACTAGTTTATGAACTGTGACCTCAAGCCGCTCATTGAAAATGCAGTTACTATCAAATTGTTCTTTGCAGATTTCCATTTTAAATGATAAACACATTTTGGGTTAGTCACACTTGAACCAGCCACACTTGCTTTACAATATTCTTTCCAAAAAGTTTATATTGTGTAATATTACATGATAGCCTCAATTTTACAGATGGAGAAACTGAGGCACAAGCATCTTGTGCAAAATTTCTGGAAAATGACACAGGAAATATAAAACAGCTTTCTATTGCAAATGACAAAATCTAAAAGGAACTACCATAAATGAAGTTGATTGGAGGTGTAAAGTTTGCAGTGTGTTCCCTCTTGACCAGAATCTCCTTTCAGATGGATTTGCCTGGTGAGACTTGCATGAAATTGACCTCTGAGGATAGAGTCCAGCTCTCCGGTATCATGAATGCTATTATTAAAAGGAGAAAAGTGGTCCCTGACCATTTCCAGTTCAATGACTCAAAAATGGGGAGTAAGATTATTTAAAAAGTATCAAAGTGTAGATAATCCAAGCAAGAGCAAAAAATTAAAATTACAAATCAGAAATTGTCTCAAACAAGGACAAATGAGGAAAGGGATGGGGAGGATACAGGTCTGCAGGCAAATGGATGAATAAGATATTCTTTAAAACATTCAGTAAGTGCAACTGTTTGATTTCTTTTTAAGTAAGATTTCTGCATTTAATAGACAGCACAATGAGTTTAAGAGAGTGCATTTTAATTTCTCCAAGTTTACTTCGCAATAGATATTTTTAAATTCGAGAAATATTTTCGATGTAAAGTCTTGCCTTTCTTTCACATTAGTGGTCCTTCAACATGGATGCACATCAGAATCACCTGGGGAACTTGTTAAAAACCCATTCAGGACATATCTACTGATTCTGAATTTCCTGGGGTACTCCCTGGAATTGCATTTTTTCAAAGGCTACCTACGGTTTCTTGGTCACCAATGACATTTGGGGACTTCTGCCCTAGATATACCAATTTTAGGGTGACCTAAAACAATGTGTGGCTGTGGGATCTGACTTATACAGTCCACAGCACCTTCCTTCCTTGTTCAAGAGTCTTCTCTGTGTCTCACCAAGGCTCTTTGTCCACCATTTTAGCCTCTTGACCGTCCCTAGGAATCTCTTCTCTTCCTTTATGTTCTGTGCTCCCCACATGGTTCACAGGGGTATTACCCTTCCTGGCTAAAGCTGTGCTTCTAGCACTCTCTGCCTGAAGTCACCAAGAGGCAGGTAAACCAAGTCATTCTTCTACCGTGGCTGGTGACTATGTCATGCTAGGGAAAGCATCCTCCTCCCACAAGGCTTAAAATTTTTCAACAAGTTACAAAAAAAAGGGCTGCTGTGCATTTAAATAATGTTTCCAAAATTCCTTTTCTGCAGGAAAGGTTTTCTTGAGACGAGGGTTGAGAGAGGTGAAGGGGGGAGAGTCTTGGTCCAAAGATAGATATTTTGAGTGATGTCACCCCATGTGACACCAGGAACCATCCCTCACTTACCACCTTTACCCCTTCACGGGTATCCCCTGCTTTTTCAGAAGTAATGGGGCTGTACTTATTGGTCTCCTTTGTCAGAAAGGAGATCCAGGTCTCTCTTAGGTGTCTCTACAGACCTCATAGACACATGCTCCTGGCAGCCTACTCTAGCATAACCAGGTACCCTAGAGGAGCACACAAAATAATAAGATTCCTCTTTACAAAAGAAATGTCTTCTGATGCTTGATTTTTTCCTACATGTACCTGAAAGTGCCTATACATATCCCCTAAAGACCATGGGGATCCTTCCAGATTCTATGTGGCATCTCTCCTCTTCATTTCTTTCTCTCCACTTTTTCTTGAGAGATTAGTGCCACAGACCTGCTGTTACACAATCTGTTAGCAATTGCTTTATGCAAAGGGTTCCATAGTGAAATCTATTTGGGAAGCACTGGATTAAAAACAAGTTACTCAAATCCAACAATGGGTAAAAAGAATTATACACCACATCTAAGTGGGATTTATCACAGATATGCAAGGCTAGTTCAACACTCAAAAATCAGTTAATATAATCCATCACATCAACAGGCTAAAAAATAAAAATCACAGAATTATATTGATAGATACAGAAAAAACATCTGACAAAATCCAATACCTGTCCATGAACTATATGATGTTAGCTTGATAAAGAATATCTACAAAAACCCTACAGCTAACAACATACTTAATAGTGAGAAACTTGAAGCTTTCCCAGTAGTATCAGGAAAAAGACAAGGATGTTTCCTCTCACCACTTTTTTTCAATATCTTACTAAAAGTTCTAGCTAATGCAATAAGACAAGAAAAGAGGAAAAAAAGGCATATAGACTGAGAAGAAAAAAATTAAATGTCTTTGTTCACAGATGAAATGATCATCTATGTAGAAAATTTGAAAGAATTCACCAAAAAAAAAATTCTAGAACTAATAAATGATTATAGCAAGGTTATAGGGTACAAGGTTAACATACAAAAAGTCAATTGTTTTCCTAGATATTAGCAACAAACAAATGGAATTTGAAATTAAAAAAGACATTACCATTTATATTAGCACTCAAAATATGAAATACTTAGTTATAAATTTAACAAAGTATGTATGAGATCTATATGAGGAAAATTACAAAACTCTGGTGAATAAAATCAAAGGAAAACTAAATAAATGGAGAGATATTCCATATGCATGGAAGATTCATATTGTCAAGATGTCAGTTCTTCCCAACTTGATCAGTAAATTTCATGAATCCCAATCAAAATCCCAGCAAGTTATTTTCTAGATATTGACAAACTGATTCTTAAGTTTAAGAAGCAAAAGACCCAGAATAACAGCTTAATATTGAAAAAGCAGAATAAAGTTGGAGGACTGACATCTGACTTTAAGACTTACTATAAGGTTATAGTAATCAAGATGGTGTGGTAACAGCAAAAGAATTGACAAGCAGATCAATGGAACAGATTAGGGAACCCAGAAATATACCTACATAAATACAGTTAATTGATCTTTGACATAAGGAACAAAAACAATACAATGGTGCAAAGAAAATCTTTTCAACAAATGGTGCTTGAACAACTGGACATCCACAGGAAAAAAAAAAAAAGATGAATCTCAACGTAGGCCTTACACCTTTCAAAAAATTAACTCAAAATGGATCACAGACCTAAATATAAAAAGCAAAACTATAAAACTCCTAGAAGACAACATAGGAGAAAACCTAGATGACTTTGGGTTGGGTGGTGATTTTTTCAAATCAACACCGAAGGCATGATCCATGAAAGAAATAATTAATAAGCTAGATTTCATTAAAATAAAAAACTTCTGCTCTGTGAAAGACAATGTCAAGAGAATGAGAAGACAAGCCACAGACTGGGACAAAATATTTGCAAAGACCCATCTGATAAAGGATTTTTATCCAAAGAACTCTGAAAACTCAACAAGAAAACAAGCAACCTGATTAACAAATGGGCCAAAGATCTTAACAGATACCTCACCAAAGAAGATATACAGATGGCAAATAACCATATGAAAAGATGTTTCACATCATATGTCATCAGGGAAATACAAATTAAACAATAATGAGATATTACTACACATCTATTAGAATGGCTAAAATCTGGAACACTGACAATACCAAATGCTAGCAAGGATGTGGAGCACATGAACTCTCATTCATTGCAAGTGGGAATGGAAAATGGTACAGTCACTCTGAAGATGGTTTGGCAGTTTTTACAAATCAAACATATTCTTACCATATGATCCAGCAATTGCACTCCTTGGTATTTACCCAAATGAACTGAAAACGTACGTCTCTGAAAAAAAACCAAATAAGCAAACAAACAAAAAGCCTGCACATGCATGTTTATAGCAGCTTTCTTCATACCTGTCAAGACTTGGAAGCAACGAAAATGTCCTTGTGTAGACGATAAACTGTGCTACATCCAAACAATGGAATACTATTCAGTGCTAAAAGTAAATGACCTATCAAGCCATGAAAATACAGGAAGGAAACTTAAATGCATCCTACTAAGTGAAAGAAGCCAAACTAAAAAGGCTATGTACAATATGATTCCAAATATATGACATTCTAGAAAAGGCAAAATTAAGGAGACAATAAAAAGTTCAGCAGTTGCTAGGGATTTGTGAGGAAAGGTGAACAGGTGGAGCACAGAGGACTTTTAGAGCAGTGAGGGTATGCATGTGTAGGAGTGGGGGACTTTTATATTTACAGAGCATGCTCTCAATTACATTATTTAATCAAACAATAAACAATTAGATTAATAGAACACAAAACTAATCTGAGATATTTACACAATTCACCGGATAGAGCTGGTTTAAAAAAAAAAAAGGCAGAGAGACAAAATTAGTCCAGATTAATTGCAAATATTATGTATCATTGCAAAGGAGCTTTTAAAAAGACAATTTTATATGCAACTAATGAATCATTGAACACTACATCAAAAACTAATGATGTACTATATGTTGGCTCATTGAACTTAATAAAAAATAAAAAATAAAAGTCATAGAGTAAAGGCTACATTGTGGAGATCACAACTATACATGTAGAGAATGAATAAAAAACAAAATAACTCTCTAATATTCTGTAAATGGCTAACTGTGGCTTGGGATAAACAGATTTCAAGCACATCTGTATCTGAAACAGAGAGGTGAGGACTACGTGCAGTTTCAAATCATGTTAGAAGACTCACAAGGCTTGGATGTCACAGATATAGGGGAAATGTTTCAATAAAATTGTTTCATAAACTTTGATAGTGAAAAATGCAATATTTCTATTTTAAATTATTTTATATGGTAGGTGATTTTTGAATAGGTATATAAACTACATTAATAAGCTACATCTGGGACTCCTGGGTGGCTCAGTCTGTTAAGCATCTGACTCTTGATCTCAGCTCAGGTCATGATCGGGATGTGAGTTCGGGCCCCACAATGGAGCCTACTTAAAAATTAATGAATCAATCAATCAATTAGTTAGTTAAAAATCTACATCTATACATAGACAAGTGACTAATTCATCTATATCCCTGTAAATTAATATAAGTGTTTTATTTTTTGAAAGATCTTTTCATTGCAAAGTGAAAGTTCCTTCTATATTCAGAGTCTTTCTAAGCCCCAGAAATATAGACACTTAGCTGTATTATGGTCCACCAACAAGGCCTGCTTTGGAAGAGTCTCTTCTAACTCCCTGGATTGCTAGAATCCCCAAGGGGCCTTGTTTCTCTATTCTGGTACTTAGCACAGCCCACTTTCCAAACGGATAGCCTACCTTCCTTGATTCAATGAGTTCTCTTTGCAGAAAGAAAGCTGTAAGACAAATGTACTAATACAAATAAGAAAATGTTGGATGTAGAGGCATGCATTATTCTTTTTTCCAATGTCCCCAATCTGTGAGTGAGATCTCATCCCTCAGCTAATGGCTGTATATTCAGAATATTATTTTTCTTGGGTTTTGGATATAATATTATGAGCTAAGAGCCATTACTCATATACTCCCATTATAATACTCTCCCCACCCACCCAGCCACCTACCCATACGTCTTCTCTTGGCCCCATGGTTGGGGAGAAAGATAAGTTATCAACACCACATAATTATCAAATGTTCAATCTTAATAGATTGAAAGAGATAAATCTGTAATTAACTAAAGTATCAACTTACTCTTAGGTACAGGATTCTTATCTAAGTACAACTTCAAGCTACTGTGCCAAAAATACAACCCAATATGACTGGTACTGTCTCTATAGACTTACAAGTATTATACAATTTGTTTCTTCACCAAACAAAATCCTTGGCTGTAACTTCATCAAGAATGGAATAAAAACAAAGGGAGTTCTGTACAGCCTCCTCCTCCTTACACTAGCTCATTTTGGGTACAATATTTCTTCCATCTTCCAAAAGGGGATTTGGAGCTCTAATTATATTGAGCACTTTTTTTCTTCTTTTCATTACAGATGTAGGCAACTGAGAATTGCATCAGTGGTGTTGCCTGGCAGGAGGAAGCCCAGCATCCTTTTCTTCTGCCAGGTTAACACACCCCATCAGAGGAGAAAGTACAACTTCAATAACCCTTTCAAGGCCAAGTTGCCCTGGAACAGGTGAGCAAGCCAACTCTTGAAAAGATTCAGGAAAAGCAAACAGTGGAATATCTTGGGTGTGCCAACCCTGTACACAGGTTTACCCACTTCCCACTGATGCTCTTCTCTGCTTTGGAATTGCCAGACTTGACACCATCATGCCTCGCCCATCCGAAGCCCTAGTTGGGTCCATTCCCTTCTCCTACTGATCCAAGAACCTTGGTCCAGAAGACACATGAGCATCCTGCCTATATAAACAAATATTCTAAAATCTATTCCCAACTATGATTTTCAAGAAAGTTACAGCTGGGGAGTTGGTGGGGGGAGGGTAAGAACAGGGCTTAGAGATTATCTAGTACAGAGATTGCAAATTTAAATTCCTAATGGAGTCAGGGAGTACATGAGTAAAGCAAGGCATGGATGAGATAATAGGGAGCGATGAGGATTGTGGCAAACTGCCTAAAAACATCCTTCTGATTATAATCCAAGATACCCATTTCACAGATGACGAAATGTAGTCCCAAAAAAGTAAAGTAATTCATCAGGATGAGAATTCAGGTTAGCTTATTTTCCACTAAACCAGTTGCCCTTAGATAAGGGAAGATTGTAACTTTCCCCAAACCTGCAGTTCTCTTGTTTGGGAGACACATAAAACCTGCGATTTAGGGTATTAAAAATGCCATCCCCCCTGGATTATGTGCCCTCCCAGTCTTACTCCACCCCATGGGCTATGGCCAAGGCCGCATTTGTTCTCAGGAATGTGCTGTCTAGGGAGGATTCCTGGGATGTGATCTGTGGTCAGTGAGAAAGCCCTTTTGATCCCAGTCACAAGAATGCAGCTGAGCTCAGAATCCCTCTCTCCATAAATCAGAGTCCTCCCGGGAATCACTGGGCGTGGCTCCCCACGCAGGTGCCCGACTGCTCCAGAAATCCTAAGGGGGCATTCCCTCACTTTGAAAGTCTTCTAGGAGCTGCTGGAGTAAAAATGGGAAATCCATAAGACTCTGCATTCACGTACAAATTCTTCCCGACTTTCCGGGCATCTGTTTTGTTCATTCTTAGCAGCCAGGTGTGAGTGCCTGTCTGCTTTGCTTCTGTTTGCTATTTCGTGTCTAACCTTCAGCTCTGAATTTGGCTTAGCTTGTGAACACTGGCCAAAGAGTTCTGTGTGTACACTTCTTTTAATTTGTCCAAGGATGCAGCGCAGAAGGAAGCAGCAGTTCATATCGTTTAAGAAGTCAGAATACCGCTGCAGCCTAAGACTCTGGGCCCAGCCAGCTGACTGAAAACTGGCTGGTGAATTTGGAATCTCCCTCCGAGCCTTTCCCTTCACCAGCAACAACCTTTCCCCCTCACAGACCAGCATGAGGTCAGCATGAGATACCTGCCAGGAAGACTCTCGCACAGGCCTGGTTTGGAAGGTTCAGACACCCCCAGCAGCTATGAAGTTTTTCAATGATTCACACCCCAGGATGTTTAACAGTGTACACTTCAGCTCCCACATCCATGAAGATGCAGCAATAGTAGCATTTACTAAATACTCAATGGGTGTTCAGTACCCATTACTCTATCCATTTACTTTACCCACCTAATCCGTTTGGTACCCAAGTACTTTACAGAAATTATTTCATTTAATTCCCACAAAACCCTGTGAAGTAGAGTTCTGTAAATGAGTGAAGCAAGCCATAGTCACCACTATTAAAATCTCCATCATATGAGAATGGTTAAGTTAATTTGCCCAAGTTCACCAAACTAACAAATAGTGACACGAAACTTAGAATGCACTTATTCTGAGTCCATGGAATCACAAAACTAGAAATGCACATTTCCAGAGAGAAATCTCACCAAGTAATTTACACCTTTGAAATATGCCTGAGTGGTTGTCAGATGGAGAGGCAAAAGGTCTGGGGACCGTGGGGGCTTCCGAGTCACAAGCAAAGAGAGAAGAAGAATAGGTCACCAGTTCTGCTGGGACTCAAGGAGCCCCAAATCCACGTACACCTCATGGACAAGCAAGAAGATGCAGGCAGGCTCTTTGTGCTGGTGGCAGAGGATATAGGTGCTGCTGCAGAAGGCCATGTCTACCTGGCACCAACCTCAAAGGGGTAGGATCAGGTCTGGTGGTCTTGGAAAAGCTGCAGTGCTTTTTGTACAAAGCTACAATACAGGACACACCTAAACACACTTGCCTGGTAGAAAATCTGTCTACTCCCTTCTGAGTTTCCTCGAGGCCAGAGGAGGTCTGGGCACATGTCACCGAGTCAAAAGCAAGCCAGAGCAGTATGAGGTAGGTCCCAGCGGCCAGGGTGCAGTCTGCCCAGGCCTTTTCATCGCCTGCTTCTCTGTCCTCCTTCTCCGCCTGAGTCTCAGAAATGACTCACAAGAGCAGCTAAGGTGACTCAGAGAGAAGTCCCTTCAATTTCGTAAGAAAAAACGTGCATGGCCAACAAAGAGGTGCATTTCCTTGCAGCCATGTTATTTTAAAGTCAACTATGTCTCCAAAATGGAGCCACCATCCTAGCACTGGGCCAAATCACACTGTGGGCCATTTTTAATGGAGAGAGGCTAGTTAAAATAACTCCAAGCAGGCTTGAAAATGTTGATTTATTCTTCTAAGAAGCTAAATCACACCATGTGGATTGGCGGAATCAAATAAGAAATTCTGAGACTAGTTATTACAAGCGGGACAAACACAGTTGAGGGGGATGCTGGCAGACTGAGCCATGGGGCAAGGCCCGTGTGACTGCTCTGCGGGGCCAGTGCACCCGGATGTGGAGGAAGGGACCGTGCAAGCCCATCCCTTTTTCCCCTCCTTACTCTGGCTCTTTGCTTCTGGCCACTCTAACACTCTTAATACTGGACAGTTAAGAGGAGGTTAAGTTAAAATAGTCATCTTTGCTCTTTCAAGTGGCTAAATCAAGGTGACTTATAAAATGACCAAATATAATATATTATAATACCTATAAAATATAATGTGATTATAATACTTCTATAATGACCAATAGAGCTCAAAACTATCTGCATAATTGTTTTCCTTATCGTCACCATATACTCTCTGTGCTCTCAAAATACTCCAGAAACCTAAGAAAGTAAAACAGTTCCAGTATCTCTATTAATAAACAGGAGGCATGAGGGCCTCCATGGGTCTTACCTTAGTCTTGGGCTGCTATAGCAGAATACCACAGACTGGGTGGCTTATAAACAGCAGACATTTATTTCTCACAGGTCCCTGGGCTGGGAAGTCAATGATCAAGGCACTGGCAGATTCAGTGCCTGGTAAGGACCAGCTTCCTGGTTCATAGACGGCTACCTCCTAGCTGTGTCCTCACAGGATGCAAGGGGAAAGGGAGCTCTTTGGGGTCTCTTATAAAGGCACTAATTCCATTCATGAGGGCTCCATCCTCAAGGCCTAATCACCTCCCAAAGGCCCTCCCTACAACTACCATCACATTGGGGATTAGAATTCAATGAATGGATTCTGAGGGGACACAAACATTCAGTCTACAGCAGGCCAGAAGACAGCTTTCTTCTTACTCATGTGCCTGGGATCAGGCTCAAACAAATGGATGTGGAGGAATCAGCTCTAGATTGTGCTTTCTGCCCAGTCCTCATCCTCAACGCAGTCGCAAAGTGATCAAAGTGACTCTCCTTGAGCCTTTTTCTTACCCTTATAGATACTTCTCCTTCTCTCGGGTGCCATCTGACAAGACAATTCATACTAGGAACTAGGGTATGAGAGACTTACTGTACATCGACACCAAAGTATCATATTCTGAAAGAGGCAGGGAAATTCTAACCTGAAAGGATATCCTCCAAATGTTAAGAGCCAACACCTGTGTGAGAGGGTCCTTCCCCTTGTATACCATGTGTGTGGGGCCAGCCGGGGACCTGAGTGAGCAAGGCCGAATGGCTGCGGAGGGTCTGGGCACAGGAGAGCACACATCCAGACCTCTAGGGGTCAGAAGGCATGCAGCTGTAGCCACAGACAGATCACAGGTGTATCCCCTTGTGAGAATGTTGGCCTGGCTCTCAGAGACTCCAATGATTCCAGAAAAGGCAGAGCTATAGATTTTCATGTGAAATCTCAATATTTTTATGTTAGTTCCTAAATCAGTTGAAAAACAGAAAAATAAAGTGTACCAGGGCAAACAACCCCCATCAACCAGCTGATGTGGCTCCCAGGTTGCCAACTTGCTCACCCTTGGCCCAGCCATGCGAATGTTCGGGGTCTCTGGCACTATGTGAAAGACTCCTGGTCACTAACGGTAGTGAAGAGCAAAGGGATTTTCATGCCCATGTCCTATTTCAGTCAGTGGAGCTGAGGATCCCCGTCCCCCTAGGCGACACACAGCCAAGGCTTATTTGAAACACAGGTGTGTTCCTGGTGAGCTTGGGGTCCAGGCTTCTGCCCACATCTATGCAGTAGAGGACATCTTCTTCTTGACTTTTTCACCCACCTCCAGAAGGCTGCCACCCAGCCAGTGTGATGTTCAAGACAACCCCAGGTCTGGCTCCAAGATCCTGTCCAAACTTGCCACGGTCACCCACATTCCTCCCTCACCTTCTGTTCTGGGGACAAATCTGACTTTGGAAAGTTGAATTCTCCAACTGCTACCCTCTTACCTCCAATTGAGAGGTTGGAGGGATTAAGCCTTTCAATGCTCAAGGCTATTTCCTTAATTAATCAAAACTAATGATGAAAATACTTTCCTACAAATGTCCCAGAATCAGTCCTGAAGTTCCGGAGACAGAGAATAACCATTTTTCTCCCCAGTAAGGAATGTTTTCACAATACTCTGTGCTCACAGTTCCCAACGTGCTAAGTAGAAACACGCTGAATCTTCAACTACATATGTGGCAAAGCGAATGTGCACAAAGGGAAATTTTTAATTCAGTTCTTCGACTTTCTGTAAAGTTAACCCCTCGGGATTCCAAAACCCCCTCTGAGAAGAGGCTTTCGTGGCAGCTGACAAAGGCTCCTGACAAAGTTTCCTAAATTCAGTTGTCCTAATGAGCCGGTCCCCCTCATCTTCTGTTTGTCCAACTGGCACCTTTCCAAATGCTGTCATTTCTGTGTGTGGGACAAAGCAGGCTAAATTCAAGTTAAACTGAAGAAGAGAGAGGGAGAAACTCTTGCCTGCCTCAGAATGTGTCCCCCAATCTTATTAGGGAAAACAAGGGCTACAAAAACAGGTTTGTTTTAACTCTTACGTTCACTGGCTGAAAGAATAAAAAGAAAGCAAGCTATTGTGTTCATCTTCAGATTAGCCCTCTAGTCTGTCACAGTAATACTGATTAGTAAACAATGTCCATAATTAAACTGTTGTCGGAGACACAAATGCCCCACGAGCCTGAGCTAATGAGGCGGTATTCAACTCCTTTACAAAGGCTGGCCAAATACAATCCCAGGAATGTTAATGCTGCCAAGTATCTGGGAGGCTCTCAACAGTGGGAAGACCACTGAGTTGAGGTCATTAAGTCTCCACAGCCTGCTAGAGAATTCTGTGCCAGTGCTATTTGTTTGTTTAGGACATGTGCTTAGGTACAAGGAATTGGAAATCTCTGAAACCAAATTGAGCACATTGGGCATCAAAGCACCCCAAGTCCTCTGCTGAGGCCTGTGACATTCATGTGCATGACAGGGGGGCAAGGGGGCCACAGTCTCCTAATTGTTCCAGAGACCTTTTAGTCTGGGGGGGGGGAGACTACATGTCTTGGTATTTATGTAATTAATTGCATTGAAATCCTCAGTGCAAGGGTCCCTTGAAGTCTGGCTGTATGTTAACGAGGGCACAGTAGATTTACTGGAGAATACTTTTCCCTTCTTTTTGCTCAGGGAGATAGATGCTTCTCCATAAAATACCATCATACTGAATTATTTTGTCTAGAAACCAGAGAATCGCATCTATTCTTCAATTCTAGAGAGTATTCCCACTAGGAACGTTTTATTTTCCTTCCTGTTTTTCTTGGATTCTCTTGAAAATTCCAATGCATGGCCCAAGTCACATTGCAATAAGGAATATCACATCAGGGGAGACTTTCTAAATGAGGAGTCCCGCACACGACCATTTCCGCCACATGTCCACATTCGTTATACACTCTTACGGGCCCGCAAGCCCCCCCACAATTGGCCCATGGCTGCCAACATCCCTTCAGTTATTCCTTGAAGCTCCAAGATGGGATCCAAATCCTGCCTCCTGGGGCCCAGGGGCTTCCTACCTGGAAGGGTTTTTTTTTTTTTTTTTTTTGCCCTAAGATGAGGATGGGAGAGAGAGGGCCCTACACACCTGATGTTCCAGCAACATTTCACTGCAGCCTTGAAGATGTCATCAGGAGGTCAAGCTCCCTGGGGGGACAAGATTATGACACTTCTCTGCTCCCAGAGATCAAAGGAAAACCAATTCCTGTCACAAAACTTCGAGGAAGGCAGGAAAAATGCTGGACCTGCCACAACTTAGCTCTGTCCATTCATTTATTCATTTGGAAATGTTGATGCGAGTCCACTACGAGCCAGGCCCTGGGGATACAGAGAGGAGCAAAACGAAACAATCCCCTCACTCAGAGAATTTATTGCCTACTGGGGGAGACAAATATTACCCAAATCGTTACACATTTAACCATGAAAAGTGCTCTGTGGAATAACAGTGATAAAACCAGAATGCTAAGCAAGCCACTTAAGCAGGCTGGTTGTCCTTTTCCATATCTGTTGAATGCCAAGTACTACCAGGAGTTTCTCCTAGGTGGTGTTTTATTGGATTTAGTGTTTTATTGGATTACTGTCTCTTTATGCATTTTTTTCCATGGAAGCTAGATGACTTCATAATTCAGACCATAGGTGTGGAAGCAAATCAGCTATCTGATTTGAGCAATTGGCTTAAACTCTCTGAGCCTCAGTTTCCATACTCTGAGACATGGGCAATGACAGCCCCTTCCTCAGTGGCTGGCTGTAAGGATTAAATAAGATGAATGTCCCGAGTGGGTGCATATTACAGAGCAGATACCCTGAGGATATCTTATATCTACCAAAAAACGAAAATATGTCAAGTTACACATGGATTTTTGTTCTTTGGTTTTTGTTTTTAATGAGGGGATTGGTTGAGGTAATTCTCTACAGCCCTAGTGCCTGTCAGTACAAGGATCCCATCACTAGAATTACAGTCCTTCTTCATGCACTACTGGTGTTCCAGGTCTCTTGTCGAGGACAACATGGGATTCTACTTTGGAGAGCAGCAGACCCCCCCCCCCACAAAATGTCCTCTGATGTGTGTCTTCATAACTCTTCTGTGATGGTCTTCTCTCCCTACAATGGGATATTTGGGGCTGGGGGTATTGTTTGGGATTCAGAGGTTGGGATTGAGAAGAGAAGAGTGGTAATGTTTCTTCCCAACCCTGTCCCCCAAATTCAAGCTCTACCCAAGCCTGAGGTGTAATCATAACTACAAATAGCATTAGTCACAAAATGACCTGATCCTTTGGAAAATGCAGTCACAGAACTTGGCTTGCCCACCTCTTATGACAATGCATTCCACAGTCTTTATGGAAGGCTCTTCAGCCTTTAAAATATGGTTAAGTAAATAAATAACTTACCAGCCCCAAACTCCTACACACCCCATTTCTTCTGATTTCTGTGAGGGCGACCTCTGACGAAACTCAACAAGAAGTAAGAGCAACCCAGTCATACTCTTTTTCACATAAATATCAGGAACTACTCAACAAAATGCACCCTAGACAGTGTGCTGGAAAACACATCTGCCTGTGGCTCTTTGCTGGTCTTCTCAATCTCCTTCTAGAAGCAGGAATGTTCTAGAAGGAGGTGGTGAAGACTACAAGGCCTTCAATTTCAAGCTAATTGGAAGCTAGAAACATTACTTAAATTTTAAATAATCATGTAAAATACCCTATTTTCATTTTACTCCATCTTAGATGGGCCTCTTCATTCCTAACTCTACCAAAAAAGAGAAGTGTTCTGTTATTGTTAACATGACACATTATCACTGAATGTATTGTCTATTGCATAACTCATGTTTAAAGAATCCATTTTAATAGAGACAAAGTTTCAACCAAAGCCCACACCAAAAGTGAAAGTTTTGCTGCAGTGGGGAACACAGTGGAAGCTCTACTCCACCGTGTCCTAGCTGTGTACTTACTCAAAGGGTAAGGACAAGAGTAGCTTTCATGAGAGGGTGAAGAAGGAACAGGCTTTATTTCAGAGGGGCGCAAATTTGAGGAAGGGCTAGGAGGGGTGTCTGGGCTGCGTGTTTGCCTCTTACCCTGTGAAGAAGGATGTGCAGAATATGAAACAAGAGATAATCAGGCCCCAAAGTTCTGAGCATGCTCTGGCATCAGGTGCCTTTACTCTGAACACCACCTGGGGCCCCAAGGAGACTCTGAGGCCTAAAGGAAAACCATTGGCCTGCCTGAACTGAAGGATGAAGCCAATGTCAGCACAGACCCCAGAAGCTGTGCTGAAGACCAAGGACCAAGATAACGAAGAGTCCACATTGGTTTAGGCAAAGCATGCAAATGTAAGGACACTGCTATCTGCCTTCAAGCACGCATGCTCTGTCAACTCCCCACTTCACAAAGCAAAACATAGAAGCACAGACTGTAGAAGCACAAAAAGGAACTTAAAAACCAGTTGTAATAATAGAGGTCCATATTATAATTAGGTCCAGCAAGGCTTGAGGTCTCTACCTCAATCCATCCTCCTCTCTCCCGACCCTCTTACTGAAACTTCTTTTCCCTGTGCTCCCACGACAGGCTCCATCCTGCTCTCCCACTGTGCCCAGTGTTCCTGGCAGCCTCCCCACAGAGCCCCAGGGCCATCTTTCTGGGACATAAATCAGGTCAATCTCACTCCCAGGCCAGCCTGGGACCAGGGTGAGAAGGGTAAGGAACTGACTCTCAGCATCAGGTATGTGCAGGGTCAGACCCTGTCTTTATTTAAAATTGTGATACTTTGTTCATCATGGATTTTTGCATTCATTTCCATTTTTTAAAAAATATACAATTTATCTCAATTATTGCATGTTTGGGGACCCCCTGGAATTTTGTGTCTTACTTTCCTGACATTTCTCCTAGGCCCCAAAGTCCTCCAACCATTGCCTGCACACTCAGAGAAAAACTCCTTTCTCCTTCTTATGGCCTACAAGCCTTGAGTGACTAGGCCACCATCTCCCTCTGAACCACTGTCTCCAGCCACACTGGCCCCCATGTTTCCATGTTGCTTGGCATTCCAAGCTCCCTCTGGCTTTAAGACGTTGTGTTTTCTGTCCCCTCACCTTTCAGTGCTCTTTTTCCAAATGGCTGGATCCTCCTTTGGGTAACATTCAGATGTCACCCAAATATCACCATTCACAGGGGTGAATGATCCCCTGTGAATGATCCTGAATGATCAAACTGAAGAAAAGCCTGTCCAGCCCCAGTCAGTCTCTTTGACCCATCCTGACAGATGGTCTTCATGCCACTCATCAGGGACTGACATTACCTGGTCTGTTTATTTGTTCACCTGATTTTTTTTCTATTTCCCCCTCTCCACCCACATAGAATCCATTAGAGCAAAACTTTTCTTTTTGTTCACCATTTCTTCCGAAAGACAGAACAAGATCTTTTGCATGGTAAGGACTCAAATACCTATTGAATGAATGAATGTACTGCAGATACCAAGCATTTAGGTTAATAATACAACTACGTGCACAGTATTTAAAGACTGGACATATTTGGGCGCCTGGTGGCTCAGTTGGTTAAGTGACTGCCTTCAACTCAGGTCATGATCCCGGAGTCCCGGGATCGAGTCCCGCATCGGGCTCCCTGCTCGGCGAGGAGCCTGCTTCTCCCTCTGACCCTCTCCCCTCTCATGTACTCTCTCTCTTTCTCGCTCTCTCAAATAAATAAATCTTTAAAAAAAATAAAATAAATAAAGACCAGACATATTTAAAACCGTAAATGCATTACTTTTTAACCAAGTAAGTAACTGAAAAAGTGGGACAATTTTCCATTTTTTTCTGAAAGTAGTTCTCAGTGAGGAGGGATGGTCACCATAGTACAGCTGTGAAAAGAATTCCTCTCTTCCATGTGATGTTCACATCTCTCCACTTAAGAATTCAATTTCCTTAATTATAAAATTAAGAGAATAAATGGCAATACAGATAACCAGCCTTGGAAAGCCATTCAGATTCACGGGCCAATTGGTCTCTGAAGCCCCTTCCAGTCCTAACTTTCCAGACCACTCGAATTTGTAGGTCACCCGCTCCTGACTTAAACAGGTAACAGGAAGTTCTTCTTTGTGATCAGAAGAACCAGCTGGCTGCTGGTGCCTTCCAATAAATCTCCAAAGAAAGCAAGCCAAGGACTAGAAAATTTTTATCATTCACATAAAAATCCCTATCACTGGCCTCCACATGAACAACATAAATAAATATTCATTAGGTGATTAAAAATCAGCTTCAAGCTTCACATGAAATTTTGTGAGTTTACTATATACATACCGGACTCAGTGCTGGGAGATCTTATTTATATTATCTTATTTAATCCTTGCAACACCTCTGTGAAATAAGTAATACAGGCCCACAGTCCTTTATCTGCAATTACAAAAGTCAAATCTCTAAAAACTAAGTTATTTTTTAACTCTTTGGTGGCAAAAACTGGCCTGAATGAAATGATATGAATGTAATTACAATTGTTATTTAATCCATTTACTATGAATGTTTATATGTGTTGTCACAAAAATAGGACGGTGTTTGATTGCAAGGAACTGCTGGGGTATACCGTAATATATATGTACTGCATTACTTCTATTCAGATAAAATCTGAAAAAAAAAAAAAACCCTCTAAGTCCCTAGACATAAGTAGCCCCAAAGTTTTTTGATAAAGAATTGGATATTAAATTCAGTTTTATAGGGGAAGACATTGAAGCATAGATGTGAAAATACTTGCCCAAAGTCACATAACTAGAATATGATAGGGTCAGGATTTGAACACAGGTCTTTTGACCCCAATTCCATTTCTTACCCTTAAGCAACTAATTTCCTAGGAAGGAAGACAAAACATCTATTAAATAATTACAGCATAGGGCGCCTGGGTGGCTCAGTTGGTTAAGCGACTGCCTTCGGCTCAGGTCATGATCCTGGAGTCCTGGGATCAAGTCCCATATCGGGCTCCCTGCTCAGCGAGGAGTCTGCTTCTCCCTCTGACCCTCTTCCCTCTCGTGCTCTCTATCTCTCATTCTCTCTCTCTCAAGTAAATAAATAAAATCTTTAAAAATAATAATAATAATTACAGCATAAAGGGGAAGGTGAACAATGCCATAAGAGTGGTAAAAATAATTCAAGGAAGAGAGATTCTTTGACTGCATTATTCCAGGAGGTCTTTGGGCTAATACTTTTCTTTTTCACAAATATCACTTTTGTCACAGCTCAAGGAAGTTTTGGCCATAGGCATGCTGTTACCTCAGCAACCCCAGGCTAGCAAAGGAGCCTGGAGTATATCTAATGACTGGTACCCAAAGTGGAGCTGGTTATTTGAGTTTGGGCAGGCCAGGGGTGGGGGTAGCTGGGGAGATAAATAAGGTGAGAAAAGCTGACACTGGCTGTGGGGGCTGTTCAAATATGGCATCTAAAGATCACAGCAAGCTTGGATTCAAGCAGTCTTCAGAATCAAGAAGTCCAATACGGTGGCTGAAACATCAGAGGATTCCAGAGAGCAACCTGAAAGTCAAGGAGGGCAACTGAAGATCTGTTCATGGCAGAGCCACCCACAGCAGAGCCACCCACTAGTTATGAGAATCAGCCAAGTGTAGTTAAGTGAGATGAACTATAGTCAAGAAAACAGAGAAGCACAGCAACATGTTTTGGGTCAGCATAGGAGGGTAGCTCAGAAGAGTATGAAAAGATTCTTTAGGTTTAGGCCTGACACAAGACATACTGGATCTGGATCTGACTGAAGACAGAGAATGAAGAACTTCTATTTGGAAAAATGGTAGGCTAGAGATCCTGAAATCTACCAGCTACAAAAAGGTTTAATATATAAAAGTTTAATATTATATACATATATAATAAGGTATGATTATCTATATTACATATGTCAATAACAATAATATATCACCATATATTATGCTATATAATTATATGTAAGTTACTCAATTATATAGACACACATTAATCAGTTTTAGAAAATAAGTGAAATATCCACAGACCTGCTAAGGAGCTGATGCTAAGATCAGAGAGGTAAGAGTTCTAATGCTAGCATTGTGTGAGACAGGAAGCCAGATTGGAGAGCCATCTCCATAGGGGCAGGATTCACAAAGGCTTATTCCTTCAGGAAAATGGCGAACTAAAAGGGAGTCCATCCAGTGATGGCAAGCACAAAGGAAACCTTGGGCTCCATATAGAGGTTAACAAAACAAAACAACAAAAAATCATCCTCTGAGATTTCAAAAATCCAAATTGGCCATACACAGGGGTTCAGGGCTAGAAATCACCCTATTTATGTGTGTGGGCCAAAAAACCTAGAGGAGAATTTCATTTAAGATGAACCCAGGTCTGTGATGCCTGCAGGCATGAGGTAAAGAAGATTGAAAATCCACCTAGAGAGAAGCACCTGGGTCACTCAGTCAGTTGAGTGTCAAACTCTATCTCAGCTCAGGTTTCAATCTCAGGGTGGTGAGTTCAAGCCCCACATTGGGCTCCACACTGTGCATGGAGCCTACTTTAAAAAAAAGAAAATCCATCTAGAGAAACAAACCCTCCACCCAGGTTTCATGGAGCTCCGTCAGAGATAATGCCAATAAATATGAACTTACATGAACTCATGATCAAAAAATCACAAAATCTACTGGGAGACAAGCAACCATAAACAAGAGTCATCGGGAACAACAAATAATAGAATCAGACCCAGAAAGATGTCAGATAGTGACATTATCAGATTCTAAATAAAGGATAAGTACATTTAATATTTTTAAATAAATGAAGGAATCAAAGCTATAAATAAGGAGACAGAGACTATCTAAAAACAGATAAAATGACCAAATTTGAAAAAGAACTAAATAACATTTTCAGTTGTGTGAATAGAATAATTGTTTAAAATTCAGGGAAACCACAAGCATACAATCAACCAAATACTGAATGTGGGGAATTGAATAGGACAAGTGACCTGTTTCTTCAATAACTAAATGGCAAGAAGGAAAACAAAGGGAATGGAAACTGTTATAGATTAAAAGAGATGTAAAACCTCCCCCAAATGCAATGGGAGGATCCTGATTCAAATAAGCCAAATCTAAAATATTGTTTAAAAATTATATTTATAGAGAATTGTTTGAAGCACAACAAATATTTGTTTTCCATTTATTTTGCTAAGATGGGCTTTTGTCTTAGATTTATATTGAGGGACAATGTAAGAAACAGCCATATAACAGCTATCCACAGTTTTTACTGTAAGGATACCTTCTGGGATAATGTCCCCTACTTCATAGTGTGGTCTTAATGAAGACCTACAGTAGGATTTGCTTTCAAGTCTCTAGACAACTGTGCTTCTCCTAACTGATTCAATCCTATCTCTAGGATACAACTCTTGAAACTATGCCTGTTTTTCTTTCTTACATCGGTCTTTAGGAAACCCAAAGTCAAATAGTCAGTCCACCTCAAGCAGCCTCACAGAACCATATGGGATATATTCCTGTGAACTGTTTTATCACAAACTAGCTCTATTTGCCTTTCCCTGGATTCCTTTAACCATATAGTTTATACTTGACATATTTTTTGTAATCCACCTCAAGGTTAAATAAAATTTTAAGCCATCTCAAATTCTTGGTGTCTGCTTTAAAAGGAATCCAAGCTTTATATATGTTTGGGGGGGCAGTGGTTAGAGATGGTACATATAATGTGCATGTCATATGGACACTCAACAAAAGTATTTCTGCATTTAGCTTTCATCTCACTTAAGTACAGCTCTGGAGGCACAAACTGTATCTTTTTCAAGTATATATTACATATAATGCCTTGCACACTTAAATAATCTGTTTAGGAGTAAGAGAACCAGAGCATCATTAAGACCCCATGAAACAATGTAATGCTCTAGGGCTTAATGACAAGAATGAATTCTAAACCACATTCTTTGAAGCGAATGTTTGAATTTGTGTGCTAGATAGATTTTCATGACCTACTAAGACACAAAGTTCTGAAGATAGAGATAAATATTGATGGGTATTTGGTTAATACATTGCATTCTACTACTAAGTAAATTGAAAATACAGCCCAAATTAACAAGGAAGATGCAGATCATGGCAAACTCATTAGACTCCCTCCTCTTTTTAAATCTGTGTTCTGTCTCTCAAAGTTCAAACTCTTATATATTGTTATCCTCGATCATAGCATCTAATAATTTAGTATCTGACTTCATTTGAAATTCTGTATATCTCATTTTCTGTTTGTATTAGTGTAGTCTCAATAAAACTAGAGGCTAAACAGCAGAGACACACATCACAGGGTACTGGCAGTATGAGTCTCAATTCCTAGGGAACCAGAGCTACAGGATAAATGAGAGATGGGCTAAGCAGGGATGGTACAGGCTACCAAAAGCAACTGTAATATCTGCATTTATTATATGTTTTTAAAGAAGAATTTATTATTCCCATTTTATAGGTCATGAAACCAAGGCTCTCAGAAGTTAACTTCCCTGAGGGCCATAATTAGAAAGTGACCAAACCAGAACTTGAACCTAGAGATATTTAATTTTAAAGCTCCTTCCATACTACCTTGCAATGGAGAGAAGTGTCACCAAAAAAAAGTATAAACAATGTGTATGGGAGTTTGGAGGAATGAGAACCACATGGGTAAGAAAGAAAAGAAGAAAGAAACTGATAGGAAAGGAAAGGGATATTTGTTGAACAACTACTGTGAACAAGCACTTTGACATGCCCTATCTTATCAAAGTCATAAAACCACTTTGATTGGTAGGACATTTTTGTCCACAGACAAGATGAGCCTCAGAAAAGAAAAGTGACATCCCCAAGGTCACATAGCCAGTAAATACATAGCTGGGAATCATATCCATATCTGGTGACCCAAAGTCAGAGATTGTAAAGGCCCATTTCTCAAAGAGTGCTTTCAAGGTCCTGTTTCTATTGAGTTTTGTTCATACCTTGTTTGACCAAGTCTCAAGAACCAGGTCAGGAAGGGATCAAGACTGGGTAATCAGAGTGGCCCTATCCGACAAGACTAGGGCAGCCAACCATCCTGGTTTCCCCAGGTCTGAAGGGTTTCTCAGGACACAGGACTCAGTGCTAAAATTGTGACAATTCTGGGAAAATACTGATAGGAGAACTCAGTGGCTCAGCCAAAGAGGGATCCATTCACCATGAGGTTAATAGTTCCACGCAGAAGTGGCCTTAACATGGCAGCCAAGTAGCAAGGTGCCAGGATGGAAGGGCAGACCCAGTAGGGGACAGGCAAGAAGACAGTGAAATGGGGTTGGGTTCTAGGGATTCAGGCACCAGTCTTGTGAACCCGGCCCATTTAAGATGATATTTCTCTTACTCTAGGCCAAGAATGCTTTCTGGATATGAAAAGTATTCTTATAGCACCAGAACTGCACTGACAAACATCTAACTCTACCACTTTGTTCAAGACCAAGCGTTTTTTCCCAAGCTCTTCGCCCTACATCCACCTACATGGCAAAATTTTGAAACTGATGGTTTTGAATCCTGGCTTCTCTGTCAATGTCTTTATCTCTCTGTTTTAGGCAATCAGCATTCTGAATTCCATCCATCTTTTCAAAATCTGGAAAGGCTCTGCACTCATTCATTGAATCCACTAGTGAGAATTAAAGCCCAGTGTCCCTTTTCCCGGGTGTGTTTTCATCTTACTTCATTCCACATCTCCAACTATGGAGTGCCTTGCTTTCCTAATAGTATCAAGCGAACATGGAATAGCTGTTGGGGGTGTGTGGGAAGGATCAGACAGCTCTCCCTGACCTCTCCCACCACCATATCACATGGAGCTGACAGAAGACAAGTAGTCAAATCTGAAGCCCAATCAACTGGTTGAAAAAAAAATGTGTAAGACTTATACTCTTGACATTGTATTCACCTGACTTTTTTTTTCCACAATTACAATGATAAGAGAGTTTTTAACATTATTTCCTCAGTCCAGGAGACATCTCTCTTTTGGTAGTTCACCGAAAATATGCACTGTATTTTGCTCCATGAGGAAGGCTACAAGGAGCCCTTGTAGTCGGGACCTTAGGAAAGGATCCTTCATCCCTTCTCAGCACGGGGGTGTCCAAAGGCCGATTTCTCTGAAGATGACAGTTTAAGAACAGAGTAAAGTGTCATTTGAAAACTCTCTAGTAACTGTAGAGTACAACCCACCAAGAGCAGTTCTTCCCAGATGTGACTGGAATATCAGTCCAGTGAAAGAGGCAGGATGGCAGAGGATTTTTGCAATTTTCTTAATATCACTTTTTAAAACTTTTTATTGAAGTATTATCTACGCACAGAGACACACATAAATCATGAATACACAGCTCATATTTTTTCAAAAACTGAACACACACGTGTAACCACCACCCAGATCAAGAAATAAAATATTACCGGTACTTCATTACCCAACCAGAGATAAGCTATTATCTAGACTTCTGAAACTAAAGCTTAGTTTTGCCTGTTTCTGAAATGCATTAACAGTGAAATCGCTCCATAAGTATTCTTTCTAGCTGGCTTCTTTCACTCAATATTGTCTTTGTGGGTATTGTTGCATGTGGCACTAGATGGTTCATTCGCATTGCTGTATAATCTGCCTTTGAATGGACATACTATAATTTATTTTCTATTCTGTTGTTGATGGCCATTTGAGTGGTTTCTAGCTTGAGGCAACTATAAACAACACTCCTATGAACTTTCTTATACTTTCTTTCCTTTTGGTGAACATGTGTATGCACTTCGGTTGGTTATATATGCCTAGGGATGAAATTGCAGGGTCATGGGATATGCATGCAAATGTTCAACTTCAGTAGATATTGCCAAATAATTTTCAAAGCCTTAGCCATTTGTGGGGAGGGCACAATCGGTAATGGAATCACAGATTTAGAAAAAATTCTGGAAACTCAGCGAGCACATTCCCTGGTTCCTGGCTGACTGGCATTCCCATTGACTCCACTGGGCACAAACCTCCTGATAAAGAAGGTACATAACCTCTTGTCCATACCCCTTTTACTAATCGTAACTTGGTAAAAGCAGCCGTGGAATGACCCCAGGTTAGGGGCCCTATCTTTAAACTTACAATCCCCCTCAACACCTGACTCCAAACTGGCCAAGCATGGAAACAGTTTGGAGCCAGTCTGGAGCACACTTTCTAAGTGCAAAGACCTGGATTGGGCTCAGTTACCGACAAGCAAGACATTCAGCTTCTCTGAGCCTCAGTTTCCTTAGCTGTCAGTTGGAAATTGTCATAGAAATGTACTTGCCCAGGGCTTGTCACTAAAGAGATTATATTAGTTACCTAGATCTGCCATAATAAGTACCACACACAGGGTGGCTTAAAATAACCAAAATTTGGGCGCCTGGGTGGCTCAGTTGGTTAAGCGACTGCCTTCAGCTCAGGTCATGATCCTGGAGTCCCCGGATCGAGTCCCACATCGGGCTCCCTGCTCAGCGGGGAGTCTGTTTCTCCCTCTGACTCTCCCCCCTCTCAGGTGCTCTCTCTCTCTCATTCTCTCTCTCTCAAATAAATAAATAAAATCTTCTAAAAAAAAATAACCAAAATTTATTCTCTCACAGTTCTGAAGACCAGAAGTTAGAAATCAGTAAGTCAGCAGAGGTGGTACCCTCTGGGAGAATCTGTTCCATGCCTCTCTCCTAGCTGCTAGGCAACCCCTGGCATTCCTTGGCTTGCAGCTGCTTAATTCCAAACTCTGCCTACATTGTCACATGGGCTTCTTCCCTGTGTCTCTCTCTGCACGTCCACCCTAATCCAGTGTGACCTCATCTCAATCTAACTTATTACATCTGCAAAGATCCCATTTCCAAATAAGGTCACATTCTGAGGTTCTGGGTAAACATGAATTTTGAAGAGACACTATTCAACCTAATACAGAGGCATTGAAAAAAAGGGTAACTATTAGTATCGACTTATTTTATTGACTAATGGATGGATGGGCCTCTCATTGATTAACTCAGATTTTTCCTGAGTATCTACAATATACCAGGCACAGTTATAGGTGCTGGTGAAACAGTTTCTGCTCTCATGACGGTTAACAGATAAACAGGTCTATTCATAATCATATAACTTGTCAGATGGTGATAAGAAGAAGAAAAAGAAGGCAAGAGCACTGTATCTAAAAATTCCTACTTGGTTTCCTCCATTCTATCCTATATGCAACCTTCTGCTCTGGGGCCGTGTTGTCTCGGCTCTTTGTTGTGTTCTTCGTAAAGGATGACACAGATTTTTCTATCTAAAAATGAGAAAACCCACTCCACATAGCACTTCCCATTACAGTGGACAAATTAATCATGATTATCCCATGAACTAGAGACTTGTATAACTGAGGAAATCGTTCCAAATGAAAGAATAGCTCACAGAGTAGGAGGTAAATCCAAATCCACAAGTGATAATAAGAGAGAGCAAAAAGAGGGCAGTTATGTATCAGGCTGCATGAATCATTTACTATAAATCCAGATGTTTGCAAAATGAAAAACAGGCCAAGGCCGTGACCTTGTGAACTAATGTAAGGACTAGTTAAAATATGATGGGAGAATAAATATCATGGATTTTTTTTTAAGTCATGAAAAGGCCATTTACCTATCTATCACCTTAAAAACACATAGGAGATATAAAAAATATTTAACATTTTATTTTGAACTACTATCAAACTACTTAAATTTTTTAGCAACCAAAGTTTCAATTATTATAAATCAGGAGCACAGCATGAGTGGCTTGTTATATCATTGTGGAGAGAAAAACACTTTGTTAAGCTCGTTTCCAAGGAAATGAAACGCTTTTCAGACATGTCATTAATGCTCATAAAATTCCCCCGGAGCCAAGTAGAGGGCAGATGTTATTTTTCAGAATGGTCACAGACCATCAATAGGAGGAAATCTCATTTAATTGTTTGAGTATTTATTTGCTTATTTATACTTCAAGGAACTAATTTTAAAAAAGGAGTCTGAGGTGATCTGTATTATTAAAACACATATCAAACAACATAGAAGGAACCTACAGTTAAAAAAATAGTAATAAGTGAAGTGCACATGGAGAATGAACCTATCCCAAGCAGAGGCAAAACACCAATCAAGTGGGAACTGTCTGTCCTTGTAAATTCATGAAGCAAAGAATCCTGCACCCCCGAGGCCCCTCCTAACCTTGTACTACCCCAGAATTTATTCCCACACGGGCCCAGCACATCACCAGGGCCCAATATCCCACGTCCACTCCACCTGCCCTCACCGCTTCTTCTGTACGCCACACTCCCAGGCATAGTCCCAAATCCCGCTTTTTGTCCTTACCTTCCCCGAACCATTCTACTTAGTTACTGGATGTTTAAACCGCTCTTCTTATCCTCTGCCCATCCCTACCGTTTTCTGGGAAATGACATCCCCACCTACCATGCATTCCCACCTCATACTTCTGGTCTCATTCTTCATATTGAATCTACTTCCCTCTAATCTGTTTACCCTGCCTTTAGGCTTGCAAGAATTTCCCGTCCCTTCCCAAGAAAGGTAGAGATCATCTTGGAAGCATAAAAGGCACCAACAGTCCAGTTTTCCTGGCTTTTTTGCCTACGGTAGGTAGAACCATGAAAGAGCCTGTGAGGCTTTGAAAGACAATTCTGAATTCTGCACTGTGTTCCCTCACAGAATCACTCATTAAGTAAATATTTATTGAGCAGCGTAGGGTGAGAAACTACCTTGACATAATGATAACCTCCAAGTACCCTACCAGGCAAGTTCTCCCAGGGGTCATGGAACAGAAAGGCTCTCAGACTACATTAATATGTTTGAATCACATGGTTGGTTCATTAAATAAATTTAAAGCACATAGTGAGAAGCAAGGGAAAAAGATATGGTGTAAGTTATCACACTTAGACTAGAGTACAAGCAGGTGGGAAGAAACTACATCACCTGAATTGGGTTCCGCCTTCCCTGTGGATGGTATTGGTGTGAGGATCAGAGTTAGTATGGGCAGGAGGGCCCCATAGGTGAAGGTGTCTGGGTTCAAGGGCATATACTTGTTCTATCAGAGCAATCCTACCTGGCCATAGCTGTAGTTTGGCAATTAGCCTATTCAGCAGCCATGGATGATTATATGTGTACTTCTTGGGTAGAGGACACACAGGCCAAAAGAGGCACATCAGTGAGTATCTAAATTAAGACCTTATCAATATTCAGTACCTTCTTATATTCAATGTATCATGAATATTCGGTAACTACTTGGCCCACCCTTTTCTCTGTGCATTCACACAAATATGCTGTACTTCATTTATTTGTCGAACTGCTTACTCTATGCTTAACACAACTTAATGAGTTTCATCCACTTCCATTTGCTTTCCTCTACAGCAGAACGGCACATTCTCAAACCATACGGCAAAACGCACATTAGGAGCAGTTACTGTTATTTCCAGCTCTAGGGGCAGGAAGATAATGCTCAGAGCAGGAAGCAAATGCTCAGAGAATGAGCAGTTGGGGATATAGGTAGGAAAGACACCTTAGTGGGGTTGCTATGTGAGGTAAGACTTCAAAACTGAGTGGGATGTGCCCTGGAGAAGCAGACGGTCTGGGCCTTCCAGAAAGAGGAATGAATGACTGAGCAAAGGCACTGAGGAGTGACACAGAGTGGTACCTGAAGCAAACTAGAGCATCAGGTGCACAGGTCAGAACAGGTGCCTGGAAGCTGGGGTTGGAGAGGAGACAGGTGGCAGTAGAAGGAACCTCCATATCAAGCTGGACTTGGATGTCACTGAGGAGAAGATGGGCAGCCACCCATGCAGGCTGTGTGCTAACTTGGGGGTCCCAGCCAGGGCTGCAGGTTACAGGCTCTGGTAACCACCTACGGGGTTTCAGAAGTGACGAAAACCTAACGTGACTCAGGGCAGGAGGGTTGTAGGCACTGCGTCCAAGATGCAGAAGAGCATGGTTCAGGGAGACCCACCTCACTTCAGGCTCTCTGCTGCCACAGAGCATTGTGGGCTGTTTGTCAGAACTGTCTCAAAGGAGACGAAGTTTTCACTTCGTTTCTGGCAGCTGATGGATAATATCACCCAGTGGTGGACAGTGTTCTACACTATGTCATTCTACATGACCATTCCTATTTGTTTTTGTGGAGAACAGGGGTCAGACTCAGAGCTCAGTTTTGACTTCCCAAAGGGACCCCTTTGCTCCACTCACTAAAGATAAACAAACCCCCTTTCTGGGCCCCTTTTCAACCAAAGCTAATTAGGTTCTATTTATATTTGTGATAAAAGGGTAAACATATCCCAATTTCTCTAAATATCCACTGATAGACTCAAAAGAAACTAACTAGTCTAACTCCTAATTCCCATCCTACAACTTGGAAGCAGAGAGGAAGCTTGAGGAAAGAAAGAAAATAAATTTTTGTGAATTATGCATAGCCTCCTTCCTAGTTCTTCAAGCCAGCTCAAATTGCAATGGGCTAACCCATTTTCTTATTCATTCACTCAACAAACATTCTTTGAGCCTCTAATGTGTGAGCAGCACATGTGTTTCACACAATGATTCACCATCAGGCCAGAGAGGATTCATATTACACAGTTTAATTAAATCAGAAATGGATGCACCTTAAATTAAGAAAGCTTAAACCTTGGGGCATCTCTCTAGAATAGGTACTTTCCAAGACCCTGTGAGGGAACTTAGCAAAAAGCTTACATAGTTGTATGGTTTATGAAATATGCAAATGCATAATATTTTAACTGCAATTGGCTTAAGTCCATTATATATTTCCATTTTGGCTTTCCTTCAGCCACACTTACCCTCAGTTTGGGTGTTTTTGGAGTGGCTATGGGCATTTTGGGGATCTGACTCAGAAGTTAAATTGGGGGTACATTTGTGTTTAGTAGGAGAAATGTATGTGATTCACAGTCATTTCCCACGGATAGTTAAGTCATTACTAGCCATCCCAGTGTAGAACCTCATTCCAGGAATGCTCCTCTACCCATTGTGCCGACTAGCTCTGCATCAAGACAACAGCATAGGGCCAGAGGTCATATCATAATCTGAATGTGTCCTACTGAACCCCATATCCCAAGTATGTGAGTAATTGGAGAAACAAGGTTGGAAATGTAAGGAGCCAGAAGCAGTCCATGGACAACTTTTTACTCATCAGATACGTAAAACTGGATCCTTTGGTTGGGAAGGAGACACGGACAGGCCCGCAGGATGAATTATTGTCAAGGTATGCCAGGCCTACTCTGGGAGTGCTAGAAAACTGGAAATGACGTAGATCTACTAAGTGAAAAAAGAAAAGAAAAAGGAAGGAGGCATTAAATGGAGAAGGATGGAAAGAGAAAGGAAAAGATGGCTTTGCTCACCTGGGAGAATTTTATGCTCTTGCTAAACTAAGTGACACAATGTAGCCTTGGTGTGTAGGGTTCTCTTTAGTCCTAGAATAGGATTCTTGACATAAAATTATGCCCAGTAGTTGGAGCCACATATATACAAGGTAGTATCCCAGACTGTCAGATCCTACCTTGGTCATCATTTGTATCTGTGGCTTTGACTTATTTATACGAGTCATGAGTGCCCTACTTCCTTGACTCTTAAACCAAAAGAAGAAAAGTCTCTGGCCTCAACTCCAGAGTCACGTTGGCTGAATGCCACAGCTTACTTTTATAAGTGAGTCTCTAAAAATGTGTCTTATAATTTTACCAACCAAAAACCTACCTCTACCTTCCCCAGAGACATCTACCTTCCTGTTCAGAATACATTAACACATGGTCCTCTCCACACAGTCCTCAGCCTGGAAGTCATCTCCATCAGAAGACCACTGAAGGTACCAAATGGCAATACCAAGTTTTCAGGTCACCTTGGAAAATTCAGTCCTTCTGTGCTCTGATGGGTTTCCAGAGCATTACCAGCCAACAGCTGCAGGCCCCCTGTCCTCATCATAGGAAAACGTTATTCATGCAGCTATGATACATATGCCTTAAGACGTCTAAGGAAAGCAGATATACCAGAAACTTCCATAGTAATGAGTGGGAAGTACAGTCTAAGAGACTCAAGACATAAAAAAGCATGAATCACCACAGTATCTTTAGCTTATTGCCTAGATGGATAATGATGCTTGATGGAGTTTCTTCTACATCTTCAGTCCTATTCTGGTGGACAGCACTAGTACGGGCAGTTCCTTACACATACATCAGTGTCATTTAGGATGGGATGCTTTGGGCAGAAAGCCTGATTCGACTAGCTTAAACAATAAGAACTCACAATCTCACATGACAGGAAGTTGGAGGCAGGGTCATTCCAGGGCTGGTTAATTCAGCTGCTCGACGATTTTTTTCCACTCCATCTTCAATGTGTGGTGTGACCTTCCAGGTTGGCTCCTCTTCATGGCACCACGAGGCCACTGCATCTTCAGATAATACAAGCTGAAGGCATTGTCTGGAAGGCCAAAATGGGTTGGCTTCCTCTCACTTATGTCTTTTTCTAAAGTCAGGTTTATGAATATATGGGTGACATACAGCAAAATTCAACAGGTTTAGGTTTACAAACTGGTAAGTTTGACAAATGTATACAGTCATGTAACAACCAAGGTGTAGAATATTTCCATCATGCCAGAAAGTTCCGTCATGTCTGTTTGTAGTCAGTCTCCTTCAACCCAGCACCCGGCAACCACGAATCTAATTTCTGTCCTTATAACTTGCTTTTGCCGGGATGTCATATAAATGGAATCATACGTTAGGGTTAGCCTTTTGGGTCTGTTTTTTTTTTTTCACTAAGCATAACACGTATGAGCTCCATCCATATCATTGCATATATCAGTGATTTGTTCTGTTTTATTGCTGAGTGGTATTCCATTGTATAGATATACCATAATTTGTTTATCCATTCACCAGTTAATGGACATTTGGGCTGTTTCCAGTTTTAACTATTATGAATAAAGCTGTTGTGAACATTCACAGACAGGTCTTTGTATAGAGGTATGTTTTCATTTCTCTCAAGTAAATCCTTAGGAGTGGGATTGCTGAGTTGGAAGGTTAATGGACACTGCTTTTTAAGAGTGATAAAACTTCTCCCAGTAGTTCCTATGTGTCTTAGAATGGAGTCACAAGCCCCTGCCTAGACCAATCTCTGGCAGAAAGAACAGAGAAACTCATTAAAATCCACCTCCCTTGCTATATAGGAAAAAGTACAATCCCGCCTAACCATATAGTTTCCCATGGAAACAAAATCCAGGCTCTTCCAGCAGGAGAAAAGAGAAAAACAGGTTTAGGCAGGCAACCGATGGTGACCCACCCAGGAACCACCCTGCTTCTGGACTTCTTATATTAGATAATTAGTTCCTTAGTCTGTGTACGCCACTTAAATCAGATTTTCTGCTGAAGGCATCCTAAATGGCCTTCATGTGACTGCCTGTAGCACTTAGACAATCAGAGGGAACTGTCATGACCTGCACATCATAACCATGGGGTCCTGGCCACAGCCGAATGGACTACATGCTGGTCAGTGGCCCATAAGAGGCTCGTTGAGGTGTCTCACTCTAGATTTGGCTCAACTGATCACATAGTCTCTGGGAGAGTTTAAGCTCAGGACAGAGGGAAAGAGGCAGTGAGTAGAAGAGTGGCAGCAGAATCAGGAGACCAACGCAGAGAAAGCAAGCAGAAGGCCTGAGGGAAGGATGTCAGTGTGAGGAAGCGGTCCAGAGTGATGAGAACAACAGCAGCAGAGATGAGCAGGGTCATGTGTAGGACCCAGTCATCAGATTAGGGAGCACTGGCCAGCACTTCTGGGAGAGGGGAAGAGGCCCACTGCCACAGGTGCCGTGTACCTGGAAAAGTCCTCTGTTCTTGCTGACAATGCTGAGATGATTGCCAGTCTCTTTGGTTTCCCCAAGTGTCCATATAGAGAAGCTGCCACCTGAGATTACCGGAGGTAACAGAACTAGGTCTGTCCTTTGCCCCCAGAGTTTGCTCACTTCAAAACCTGCTAATCACAATGCACCTGAGTGTGTCCCTGAAGGCCAAAGTACACAAGGAAAACTTGGCCACAAATACGGCAACAACCATGTCCCTCCTGAGCACTGTCAGCTCCCTGAGAGGGGGCAGAGATCAGTGCATGCGATGGAACAAACCAGAGGTCCCTGAGGGCTAACTCGGAGCTGGGCACCATATTGAGCACCTCACACAGGTTAACTCACTGAATCTTAAAAACACTATGATGTAGGTAATATTCTTTTTTTTCCATTTTTGAGATGAGGAAACTGAGGTCTAATGCTAGTAATTTGCCCAGCTTTCATAGCCAGGGAGTGGCAGAGCCTAAGACCAGGGGCCCTGATGGGGACAGAGCATGGAAAAGTACCAGGGAGGGCAGAAGAGCATCTCAGTCCCACTGGAAGCTGAGGAGGACAGCCGGCCAGTGAGGAACTCCAAAAGCAGGATCATCAGGAGCCCAAACTCTACCGTACACACACACATTTCAAACCATCCAGCCCAAGAAAAATGTCTCCCTCTTCAGAGTTCTGGCCCAGGGATTGAATTGGATCTCAGGCCAAGAGGAAGCCAGCAATTTAGACTTGAGGACTTGTTCTTGAAGGTCTCATGACTCAAAATGTGAACTGTGGCCCAGCAACATGGGCATCAGCTCGATGCTTGCTTGATGCACAAGATCTCAGGTCCCACTGGAGACACAGGAAGTCTGCGTGTGTGTTTGACAAGACCCACAGGTGATACATACGTCCTCAAGATTCTGAGATGTTCTGTCCTAAAGAGACCTGGAGTATCTGGAACAAGGGATAGAGGTTGAGAAGAGAAGAGGAGCCAGACCCCTCTCTTATTTTATCCTAGTCCAAACCTAAATGGCCAGTGTATTTTTCAGACCTTGTATTTAATGATGTCAGGATGTAGCCACCTCTGCACTGTGGGGCTGGTATTTTGAATGCCCATTTAACAACAAAAACAGGAATTAGTTTTTTCTTTATGAATTGCTTTCCTGAATCTCTTCTATGTGTCTCATCTATTTTCCCTGGCTCTATGTGTTTTTGTGTATGGAAAAAGCAGAGCTTAAATGTCAGAAGGAAGGGATCAGATTCCCTATCCTTTTGCCAACCAAGAGCACATTTACTAGTCTCTTCCCTCCATTAAACGTTAAATGATGTTTATGAAGCACCCACATGGGCCTCGAGCTTTTCTCGGTGCTTGGGGTTGCCAGGTGGCCGACATAATGGCATTACCCTTTATTTGAACTTTCTACTCTGGTGTTCTTGGAGGCTCTGTAGGAACATGAACAGGCTCATATTTAAAGTAACAACCAAGAAAGGAGATATATACAACACATGAGAAGTAGTTGCCGATTCTTATTCAGGTAAGTCAGTGAGCTATGACAGGTCAGTTTCCTCTTATCTCAGTTCATCCCCATCAGCCCTGTCCAACGGCTGTCTTCAACTTCTCTGGCCATCACCCACCCTGGCTGAACCCTGCCAGCTCCTTACTGCTTGGAGGAAAACTGGACAACCCAGGAAGTACTGAAAAAGGTGTCAAAATAGGCCAAATTTCCCTATTAAAATCTCAAAGATGGAGTGACCAGACTCACCAACTCCATATTGGGGTTCATGATTTTACATTGGGGAAGTACATTTCAAATCAGAGCTGGCCTGGAAAATCTAGATCATACGGTCACTACAACCGCAAACTAGATAAGTATAAAAATGGGCATTTTATCCTAACACAGGAGGAAAGGAGATAGGTTTTTTTAAAGATGAATTGCATCCTTTCTTATGTGTCTAAACCTGAGATCTTTCAACATCTTGTTCAGTGTATCAATTGCTATGTGAACTCAGGTGGGTAATTATCGTCCTATCATCACCAGGAACTGAGATCTATAATACGGAAAAGTAGACTGTTACATCCTCCTGCTCTACAAGCAGCATCAGTAAACCACACATCCACTCCAGAAAAAGCACCCAGACACTCCTTCCCAGAAACTCACCTGCAGAGAAGGCAGGAAGGAGGAGGGGGGTGAAGCTTGCAGACCACCAGACGCTTGCCCTCCTCTCTCTTGGAACCTGTGGCTGCGTTCAGGAAAAGGCTTTCAGGCCAGTAATAATGAATCCAACGCCACATGAGTGAGATGTGCAGGTGTGAGTGGGAGACTGCAGGGGCAAACCCAGACGAATGGGAACGTGGAGACAGAAGAATTTGGGGGCACAAGCAGAAGCAAAAATTGTGCTTGAATGAGCAAAAAGAGGACAGATGCCTCTTCCTGAGGGAGGGTGGATGCGTCAGCCTGAGAGGCAATGTAGAGCTCTGAGCTGCACAAGCTCGGTGCTGTGGTCAGGGAATCAGGGAAGGATGCTGCAGGATGGGAGACCGCCTCATCAGATAGAAAGAGTCAGAATTGTCTGAGGCCTGAAAAGTCTGTCAAACTCATTGGCCATAACTCCACAGTCACCCAGGGAAGGAAGCAGTCTTGATAGGTCAACCCCCATGAGAGCAAATGAATGGATAAGCCAAAGGCACAAATGCTTGCCACAAGCCACCTAGTAGGCTCTCAGTAATTAGTTACCGAATGAATGGGTGAATGAGCCAGTTAATCATTTGGTCCAGGAACTGTATCCATTCATTCATTTGTTCATTCAGCACATACATTCTGAGTGTCCCTTTTATGTCTTGAACTAGGCAACTAGGCATCAGTCAACAAAACAGAAAAGGTTTCTGTTTTATATCCAGAGCATTTAGTGGGGAGACACAGACAAATAAATATACAAGCAAATAAGAGTGAGGTAACTTATAACCAATAGCAAGTGCTCCAGAGAAACTAAAATGCAGGATTAGACTAGAGCAGAGGTCAACAAACTTTTTCTTGAAAGGGCCAGAGAGAAAATATTTTAGGTTTTGTGAGCCAAAGACTGTCTATTGCAACTACTGATTCTGCCACTGCAGGATGAAGGCAGCTATGGTCATTATGTAAATGAACAAGCCTGGCTGCGTTCAAATAAAACTTTATTTACAGACACCGAAATTCAAATTTCATATAATTTTTACATCACAAAATATTATTCTTGTCTTGTTCTTTTCAACCTTTTTAAAAAAATGTAAAAACCATGCTTAGCTCTCAAGCCACACAAAAACAGGCTGATGGCCGGCTGTGGCCCCCAGGGCACAGTTAGCAAACCCCTGGAATAGAGTGACAAGGCAAGAAGTGAGGGCCTGCGTGGAAAGGGACACTTGAGCTAAGACTAAAATGAGCATAAAGAACCAGCCAGGCAAAGAGAGGAGGGAAGAACATTCCAGGCACAGGGAGGAGTGGTACAAAGGCCTTAGAGAAGGAATTAACTTGACATGCTCAAGAAACACAAAGATGATCAGAGTGGCTAATGTACAGCGAACAAGAGAGAAAGCTGCAGGAGATGAGTGCTTCTTGAGGCACATGGTCTCAAAATCAGCTTTTAACAATAAAAAATACATATATCCACGGTGCTCTACACCATTGACAGTGGTTGAATGGTTGTGAGGGGAAATGGATCTAGAAACGTGTGTTCTCACTTGGTCATGGTTTGGAGATGTAAGGATGAACGTAACCCTGGTCTTTGCTCTTATCTTCATGTTGGAGAGACACATACGGTGAGCTTGGACTGATGGGCATGTCTTTGGACAAAACGGATTCTGACCTTACTGGCACTGGTTTCTCTTCTGCAGATTTCTTTACTGCTCAAGATTAGTCCTTCTTACATTGTAAACAACAGCATCTCTCTGGAAAAAAACTGTGGGTGAAGCAGCTCCCAAATTAAGATTTTGTTTGTTTTGTTTTGCTTTAATGAATAACGGCCACTTCAGGGTTTACAACATTAGGAGTGTTATAGATCATTTGATTCCTGGGTTCTAACCAACATGTGTCACCCTGGGGCCTTCCACATGACTGTTTTTCTATAATCTCATTAAATCCAAATTATCAGAAGTCTTCTGGAATTCTGTTTTCAAAGGGAAAATGGACAACTCCATCCAGAAACCACACACCAAGACAACTATGGCTACCACCAAAAACCAAATGGAATCAGGTTCTTGGAAGCCCCTGTTATACCTTCTCCATCCCCTACGACTTAGGGGTAGAGCATGAGGGGGTGAAGGGAAGCCAGGCCCAGGTGAAAGGAACTTGTCTTTGCAGCATATTGTTCTGATTCTTTGGCTTCTGGTCCCTACAGCCTTTGGACCTGAGTCAATTCCTGTTCTTATGGAAACTACCCAGGCCCATATGTTACCCTTCATGTGTGGATTTTTACTTTGTTAAATAACATTTCTTGCACAGAATTAAGGCACAGAATAGCATCTCAGCCCTTCAGATCCCCAATTGGGGGGCAAAGCAACTCAGCAGTTTTCAAGTCCTGGCGGCATCAAAAGAGCATCTGCAATCAATTACCACCTTCCCCCCACCCCTGTTCCTCACCATCCTTTGCTTAAAAATGGCTAACTTATTTTTTTCTCTCATATCCTTGTAAAAACACATGCACACAGCAACACACACATGTGCTCCCAGGCTGAAATCACAAGTGCCAAAGCTCTGCCTGGAGAGATCGTTTATGACTGGGTTATACATCCCCGAAAATAGGGGTTTATAATGGAAACACTGACAGATCATTAACTATAATAGCATAAACCAAGGCACAGAATTTTCATGTTGTCTCCATTTTGTTTGTGTCAGCAGGATTTCCAGACCAGAATCTGGTTGTAGCTCATGAACTGCGCCCTAATGTGTAAGGCAAATTTGAGGGCAAGAGGACAGCCCAGAGAAAATGGCTCGGGACATGCAGAGTCCGCTCAGGTGCAAGATATGCTGTGATGTTTGCATTTAGTGATGATCACGGGAATCTCAGCATGGAGAAGACACCATCGGCTCTATCAACTAAATCCCTATCAACTATTTCCTGTCAACTATTCATCTTGAATGACAGATTTCTCCTTGCCCCAAGTGTAACTTTTACTTATATAAAGAAGCACCAAGGTGCGTGGGTGGCTCAGTCAGTTGAGCATTGAACTCTTGGTTTCGGCTCAGGTCAGGGTCTCAGGGTCGTGGGATGGAGGCCCGTGACCAGCCTGGCATCAGGCTCCATGCTCAGCAAGGAATGTGTTTTGGATTCTCTCTTTCTCTCTCTCTCTCTCGCTCTCTTCCCCCCCCTTTAAAATAAATAAATAAATCTTTAAATAATAATAATAAAGCAACTTAGAGCAACAAGCTAGCAGTTGATAGATCAGAATTATTACTTACCAGAGCTCGGTTCTGTCTGGTTCTTGTGCTCTCCTGCAACGAGAACAATCCACTAACTTCATCCCCAGGGCTTAGGACGTTGCCTGACATATAGTAAATGCTTAATATATATTTGGTGCTGCCACGAACTGATGGATGGATCAGCGAGCTAATGAAGGAATCAGCAAACAAATCTCTATTGGCCTCAGGTTTCTCATTTGCAGTTCAACAAAATCAGTTTTTCTCAACTCTGGTTGCACAATGGAATGACCTTGAACCACTTTATAAAAATACCAGATCCTACCCAAGACCAAATAAGTCAGAATGTCTAGACATGGGGCTTGGGCATCAGTAACTGGAAAAACTCCCCAGGTTTTCTAATGTAGACTAGATGATCCTAAAATTCCTTTCTGTCTTTAGAATTCTATAGATTTGGGGGCACCTGGGTGGCTCAGTCAATTAAGCGGCGAACTCTTGATTTTGGCTCAGGTCACGATCTTGGGGTGATGAGATTGAGCCCCACATCGGGCTCTGCTCTGGGCATGCAGCCTGCTTGGGACTCTCTCTTACCCTCTCCCTCTGCCCCTCCCCATCTCCCTCTTTTAAAAAAGAAAAAAGAATTCTAGAGATTTTAACTAATTTGAGTCATAAACTTCAAGGCCTAGAATTTGTTTCTTCCCAGCTGAGGGAGATAAGAGGGTCGAAATGACATCAAGAAATTATGTTTAGGAAATAAGGACCATTTATTGGCTTCCCTGGGGCCAAGCACTGTGCATGGTATATACTACCTCCAATCCCCCTGACAGGTGACGTTATCTCACTATCCCTGTTTTTCAGATGAGGAACCCGGGGCTCAGAGAAGTGAGTTATCCAAGGGACAAGGAGTTATCCAGGGAAAGGCAGACCTCCCGAGTTGCCATGGGGTGTTGTCGGTCAACTCCTTTTCAGAACTTAAGGGTGCTCGGCATCAGGCGAAGAGTGGAGGAAGAGAGAGAAGTGAGAACTTCAGAACATGCCCCAGGAAACTGTGAGGACTGGGGAGGAGGAATTCCCTCCCAACCCGGTTCCTCTCCAACTTGAAAAAGGACCATCCTGCCTCTCCCCCAGGCCTGGGCCAGCTGTCAGAGATGAGACCTGATAAAGGCCCTGGGCCTCCTCCTTGAATTCCTTTGTTCCAGAACCCATCCCATTACAAAAAGGTCACACATCTTTGGCCCCTTTTAATTTCAGGGGTGGAGAGGTAAAAGCGCAGTCGGGGAAACATGTGCAATTATGAGCAATTACTTAAACGGCTTTCAGACAAGCCTTGGCCCTCCACCAGCAGGCAGAAGGGCCGGCGTCTGGGTTTTGTAGGCCAGGAGAGGGGTAAGAGGGTGGGGGTCTGAGGGAGAGGGGGGAGGGGAGACAGCAGAGCCTTTTGTCACTAGGCTACCAAAAAAAAAAAAAAAAAACCATCGGTATTTCCTGCCACTGGACTAGCTGACACTAACCAGCCCCAAGCAGGGGAACTATTCACTTAAAAGTCATCGTTTCCTTTACTTATCTGCCTCTAAAGAAACAAATCTATTAGCAGCAAGAAATCACTCCAACGGCTTTAACTAAGTGCTTCTCCTGCTGAAAATGCCCACGGCCTGCCTTCAGCTCCCACCAGCCATCCCCCTGGCCTCTGCTCCTCCCGGGTAGCAGCTCTGAGCTGGCCCGTGTCAGGGTGTCTCTGGCCACCACAGATAACAAGGGCCATTACGTTCCAAATCCTTTCCCAACCTCCTCCCCTCCCTTCCGCCAAAACCCCAAACCCAATTTCTCCCTGGCAGATCAAAGGCTCCCCAAGCTACAGGAGAGCTCACTCGATCAATAAACTCTTGACACAGGAATAAACACAATGATCCAATATTTTCCTTCACGATTTATTTGGTTCGCGAAAAAGCAGTGCATTGCTATGCCTTTTCTTTTGAGAACCACGGGGATTTGGTGTGGAGTTCCAAAGAGTTTGTTCTCTGAATTAAAAAACAAAAATGTCCCAGTAGCTCCAAGAATACTTTTCGCGTGTTTGTCAGTCTGGAACACACAAACCGTGAGAGGAAGCTAGCAGTACAGTTGGACGTTTTGAATCTTCCAAAAGCAATTTTCCTTCCGTTCAACTAAGTTTATGAGAGTTACTTAAGAGCTGCATACACAGGTAGATCTAATTTTAACAACTCATTTTGCAATTTAGGACGTATAATAAAAATTTATATGCTTCTCCCACTGTTCATCCTAAAGAATTCACAAGTACTTCACAGACAACCATCTGAAACTGTGGATCCAAAAGCACAACAAACAAAAAAATTAAATCCAGAACGCCCTGCATTTGGGACATACCAATTGTTTTTAAAGCCATGAGAATATTCATTTAAAAAACCAATTCCATTGATTCCTATATTGCTTTATGACCGTTGCTTTGATCCCTAATTCCTTAATCTATGAAACTGAAGGAGAAAAAATATAGGGAGCTAAATTGCTAAAATAGCCCACGGAACTCATTTTGGAATATAGCCGTTTAGATTGCCCCATTAACTAAGACGTTATGTTTACTCATATATGCCTTCCTATCTATCACATACATATTATAATTTTAGAAATAAAGTCTTGGCTATTCCTCCTTTATAACATATATAAATGTATATTTAGATCAATTTGAGCTTTTCGTTAGTAAGTATGGGAAATGCTCAACAAAGATCACTGACGCATATTAAACCACTTTGATTCAGGATCCAGATAAGAGAAAGCAAAGTGGATCAGTGACATGCGCCAGAAAATGAGGAAAAGCTGGGAAAAATGACACAATAACAGTTATACCTTAAGCCCAGAAAACGGACCATAATGTGTGTCGTCTTTACATTTATAGCCTCCAGGAAGAATATACATGCCTTGCCAAGCTGTTTTGTGTATTTCCTTCTAAAGCATGACTTAATATTGATAGCTACCATTTATCAAGAGCTCACATTTACCAAGCTTGGAGCTAAGCACCTGACAAGCTTTATATTCTTTCTTTTAGTTCTCACAAGAGTCCTATGAAATAGGTACCATTTAACAGATGAGGTAAGTGGTCCTAAAGAGGTTAATTGCCTTCCCCAGGGTCACATGGAAGTAAACTGGAAATGTTGGGATTTGAATGGAGGCATCTGACTCCGGAGCCAGACCGTGAACTGCCAACCTAAATCCAAAATGGCTACGAATTCCCCACTAGCCCACCAAGCGGCAGTAGCCTTTCTCTTCTAGAACATCTTTCCTCAGACTTCTCCATCCAAGCTTTCACATGACTTTAGCGGTTTGTTTTATTCATGCAAATGGTTGCATTGCCTATTTCCAATTATATTACTATTGAAACAGTTTCCCCTCATTCTTGCATTTCTCTTAATTAAGTCAGGAGAAAAATCAGTATTTCATGGAGGAGAACATGGATCATAAAGTGCATTGGCAGGGACCTAGAAACAGGCCCACCAATTCCTTGTGCCTTCCTCCCAAGTCTTATGACTTTCAAGAAATGTATCTTTTACATTAATTTCCTTAGTTTTCAAGTGCAACGTGTGAGAGAAGCCTGGCATGATTTCCCCCAACAGGAGTAGATCCATTTTTCTCACTTTCTTCCTCCTCTTAACACAACAATTTGTACTAATCCTTTAGAGGGGCAGTCTCCCGATTGCCTTCTGTTCTATTAAGGTAATGGGCCATTGTCTTCTGACCCTGTGTCCAATGACTACTTTGCCATTCCTCTCAAATAGTTCACCATGAAAGTTCAGGGTCAAATAGCCTTTGGATGCTGGAATGGCCAGCCTGGCTGAAGACAGAACTTGGCACCCTTGGCCGAAGATTGATTGATCAGCGCCACTGGTCCACTTTGTGGGGAAAAGTCTCTGAGCCAAACCATACAAAGCCAAAGTTGGGAAGGAGGGTTGGGGAGTTCAAGCCAGCCAAAAGGCAATTTTTTTTCCCTGTCAAAGAAAGCAGTCATGTAGTACAAAAGTGAGGCAGTGCGGGGCAGAGGCTGGAAGCTCCAGTGGCAACCATGGTGTATAATGGCCTCACAGGCCTCTCATCTTGATGAATGTGTTCTGGAGCTTTGTCAGCTTCTTGGTGCTTCGGTTCATCCCTAAGGAGTGATCTACTATCACCGTTATCAGTGACCTGTTCAGTTGCTGATATCTCTTTTGGCTGATTACAGTTTAGGCCCAAGCCCCCCCCTCCTTGAACTTGAACTAAACCACAGTTGCAAAACGAAACGATCCGGTATCTCAAGTATCATTTACCTTAAGGAGAAGACCTACTTTCCAGTGCTCAGTCACTGGGGTCATGGAGAGAATTCTCTAGATATAAAATCATCTCCAAACCCAGACTACCTTCCTTGACTGACCTATTTTGGCCATCAGCTGCTTTAAACATTCACATTACATTTGAATACCTTAACCTACAATGCAGCATTTTTTTAAAGGTTTATTTATTTATTTTAGAGTGGGGAGGAGCAGAGGGAGAGAGAGACTCTCAAGCAGATGTCCCGCTGAGTGTGGAGCCTGATGCGGGGCTTGATCCCACAATCCTGAGATCATGACCTGAGCTGAAATCAGGAGGTGGATACCCAAACAACTGAGCCACCCAGGCACCCCTGCAACATTTTTTCCTATCACTTCTTTGCACTTTGATAAATTATGTGCCTACTTAACCTAAACTGTGCCAATTCCCTAAAATGTTTATGTACCCTTCTGAGATAGAAGGTGCTATTCCTCTGAGAAATATGTTGCTCTTTTCTTGGAATCTGTGTATTTGAATATGGCCCCTGCTTGCTCACAACATGGGAATCAGTGAAGTGTTTAAAAACTGCTGTAAGACAAATTAAGACTCCAGTGGGGCAGTCAATAGAAGAACATGTTCAAAGGGAAGATTTGACTCAAGAAAATTACACCAAAGTGACTGATGGTAGCTACACTTGTGATGACCGTAGCATAAAGTATAGGCTTATCAAATCACTATGTTGTACACCCGAAACTCATGTAACATTGTGTGTCAACCATATTTCAACTTAAAAAAATTTCACAAAAGTATATTTTTACCATAAATTTCTTATGTCTGCGCTCTCCTGGAGTATTTTTTCAATTCCTTGGAAAAAGAGTCAAATTAGTTCCCTGCCCTCCATAGTGTATAACTTAAAGAAAGTCTTGCCATATGTTGAGATTTATGTTAAAATATAATCAAACCAAGTTGTTGAATAGAGTCAAAGAAGACAGTGGGTGGACAAGAGTGTCTTAGCAAATAGAGGGAGAACTAACTTGCCCAGCAAGCGAGCCTCCACAAAGAGTAACATTTCCTGCACTAGGACTTTCCATGGGATTTCTCAACTATCCGGGAATTTTGCTGACAGCAGAGAAGCCTCAGCTCAAAGTGTGTCTGTGGAGGCCACAGTGAGGCGATCACCTGCTCTTCCACATGCCCCTGGTCATGACAGATCTTCCCTGCCCACTGACATGCTATCACCTGTGCTCCCCATGGTCAAAGGCACATAAGCCGAAGCTGACTACATGAGTTAATGAATTCTTGGCCTTATAGCAGAACAAAGATTGCCAGCCACTGGTGTCTGACCCCACCACCTTGACCTCATTAGCACCATGCTTTCCCCAATAGAGTTAAGTTGCTGTATGCTATGTGGTCACGTCACCTAGCATGAAACCATCAACATGTGAGCCCTGGATAGGCAAGAAAAGTCTGGAGAAATTAAGGCTTAAATAACCACCTACACATCTATTTCTAGGAAATAGAATACTTCATACGACATGTTCCTATTTTCAAAAATATAGAAACTGCTATAGAATGAAAAGGTTGATTCTAAGCCTTTAATGGACTATACATATAATAGGTAGATAGATATTTTATATATATAACATAATTATAGTATTACATATATAATATATATTAAATACATATAATTTTACAACCTTGAGGAGAAACTGAAATAATAGGTAGGTAGATTTATACATATACATATACATATACATACATACAACAATTACCTTATTTTACATATATACACACATATAAAAAGGTATGTAAATATATAATATATATATAGAACATGTATAAAACATATATAAAATTTTATGACCTTCTTGGAAAGAAACTGAAAGAAGATGTTTCAGAAGCTTTGCAGTGGCTCCATTACACTCAGGTGCACCAGAAAGCTGGGGAAATGAGGATCTTTTACTTGTTTTCTAAAGTAAAATTACCACCAAAATTCTAGTGTTCTTTTCCCAGTGAGTCCCCTTTTTACTTAATCTCTCAGTCTTTCATTTGTTGGGTGCCTAAGGGCAAGGAGTCCACCTACAGTGGAAGCCTCTGCTTTAGTAGAGCAATTTTCTGCAGCAACCCCCACTCCCTTTTCTGATCCTTTGCTCCTTGTCTCTGTCTTCTCACTGAGACCTCAGCTTGCACCACTCTCCCTTTCCCTCACCACATTCCTGACATGATGGCCTTCTCTCTCAAACAGACCAAACCCCTTCCTGCCCATAGGTGCTTGCATTTGCTTGTTCACTTTACCTGGAAGACTCTTCCCTATGTGCCCATCACCTTTCATTTCTTCCCTCAAAATCACCAGCTCAGTCAGGGCACCTGGGTGGCTCAGCTGGTTAAGCATCCAACTCTTGATTTTGGCTTGAGTCATGATCTTGGAGGTGTGAGATCGAGCCCGGTGTCCAGCTTGCACTGGGTGTGGGGTCTGCTTAAGATTCTCTCTGCCCCCACCCCCACTCTCCCTCTCTCTCTCTCAAAATAATAAGAATAATATTAATAATCACCAGCTGAGAGACACTTCTGTGACCTCCCCACCTGAATCAGTCCTCTACCTCCATCCAGTTACTGTCCATTACATCCCCCTAAGACTTTTCTTTAGAGTACTTATGATCATCAAAAAACCTTCTGTGTTTATTTATTTATTCATTGTTGGCTCTCTCCTCTCACTAGAATATCAGTTCCATAAAGGGGAAACCTCACCAATTTTTCGCACTCTCAAACACCCAGTATCTAGGCAATGCATGGCACATAGTAGGAGATAAAGAAACAATGAATGAATGAACGAATTGCCCAGTGTTCCTCAATGGAAAGGCAGAACTTCTCAAGAGAAACTATCAAATATCTGGCTTGTTATTTAAGGAGTTTGAAGGGCATTAACAACTTCAAACACCCTGACACTTGGCTCAGTGTCCAAGTGTTATGAGAACCTCCCTGACTTTAAGGGTATCTTCTAGTTTCCAAACACAAAATTGCCTACATATTAGAATGCTTAGATATATTTAGCATCTAGATAATGATAATAGTTACCACTTAGTGAGTACCTTCTCTGCCAGGAATGTGTGTAACACATTCTCTCATTAGCCTGCAGAGCAACACAATGAGGTAGGGATATTATCCCTACTTCACAGATGAGGAGATTGAGTCCCAAGTGATTTGAAAAAACGCATGGAAAAAATGAGTGTTAGAGCTGGTATTTGAACCTTGTCTGTCCCATCCATCTTGAAGGCTCATGCTTTTCACCACTTCTTTGTTGGCGTCCAACTCTTGATTTCGGCTCAGGTCATGATCTCAGGGTCGTGAGATCGAGCCCTGCATTACCTGATTGAGACTCTCTGTCCTTCTCCCTCTGCCCCTCATGCTTGGGCTCTCTCTCTGTCCCTCTCTCTCTCTCTCTCTCTCAAATAAATAAATAAATCTTTAACCACTTCTTTGTTTTGAGAAACCAAAACATCAATAAAGATAATTAGCTCATGCTGCACATACATATGGTGTCCTTGCAAGGTTTGAAGACATTTGTGTAGTCATATTTATAGTAATAGTTTTCCAACCCCACCATAGCCATTCAAAACAAGTGCTTATTTGCAAGATAGGAATACAACTACTTCAGGTTTTTTGTGAGTTTTTGTCATCCCATCAACTCCAAGGGAAAAAAGCAGAATTATTTGAGATTTAGCACCTGTAGAAACTGCTGCTCTTTGTTCCAAGTGACAAACATCTTCTATTTATGGAGAATTTAAACTGAGTTCCTCACTCTTTAGTAGTAAGCTTCTCCCAACAGTAATGCGTAAGACAAAACAAAAGAATGTTCCTAGAAGTAAGATTTATACAGTTTACAAGATCTAATTTTTCTATAATAATAGCTATATCGTCATCAACACTGCTCAAACAAAGCTATAAGAGACATTAGGATACTATTTCAGAGAAAAATAGAGAAGGAAACAACTTACTTTCTTCAAACGCCCAGTTATTTCGCTTTTATCCCGATACCTGAGTTTTCTTTCTCAATCTGTCCATAGCTCATTCTGAGTCTCATTCTTTTCCTTTCTTCCTTCCTAGAACTCATCACAAGAGAATCTACCTAGTAAACTCTTGTCCCTTCTCCCCACCTTTTGATCTCCCCCACACAATTTCTACATGAAGTCTTCCAGCTTCTCCCTTAATTTTTTCCCTCTGTGAGGTGACTTTCCCAGTTCTTACTCCCTTCTGCTTGCCTTTGTACGAAAATGCAAGTGTGTGAGATTTACAACTCTGCTCAGCGGGCTCTCTTTCCATCTCTTCTTGGGGTTGACTTCTGAGCGAAAAATCCCCCAGCTGAAACAGCAAAGACGGAAGGTTTTGAAGACATATCCAAATCTCCCAGTTCACCCCAAAAAAGCAACAGCTCTCAAACTCGTTACATTATGGTGGGGAAGGAGTTCCACAGCCTGACTCATCTTTCTAAAAGGGCACTTTCAGCAGCCTCCAAGATGTATTAACCAAATGACTGAATTTTAATAAGAACCTTTTCACAGTAGGGAGAGCCTGGATGCACATGGACCTTCTCTCCCAATCCAGCTCAGAATAGCAAGTACCCATTCATAGGCCATCTCCCCACTCCTGGTTATGGGGGATAACAGGTCAAAAACCCCAAAGGTAGAGAAAATAAAACGTTGGAGAAAAGTGGGAGTGGTACGGCCTGGTGGTTAAGAGTAAAGGCCTTGAAATTCCCGTTTTGGCACAGAACAATTGTGTGATCTGGGGCAAATTAATGAACTCCTGTTACCTCATCTGTAAAATGGAGCTATTTATAGTATGCAATATGTCATTTTGCTGTGACAGGATAGTCACAATATAACAAGATAGAACAAAAAACACTTAATACTCTTATGGTACCATGCTTGATAAGTGGTTCCTATCATGACTGTTTTTATTCGCTATAACATCACTGAACCAGGCAGCTTCTCATGATAGCAAAGGAATTTAGGCCAAGAGGTATACTGTCAGGTTTCCCTCCTAGATAACCCAAACTTATACCAGATGAATTAAGTGGAAAAAAAAGGAAAATAATAAACAAAGGCCCTTTTAAATGTCTTTCCAATATAAATGGTCTAGAATCAGAAAAGAGAAAATCAAAGAAAAAGAACAGACAAAACAGATAAAGCTTGCATCTTTCCCAGATTTCAACATAAACCATCATGGATCAGGAAAAGACTCATCCATTAGTTCTTCAGAGTTCTTTTATCAAGGGAGAAGAATCTCCCCCGGAGAAGAGAGATAATGACTAACCTCAAAATACCAAAAGAAAGTTTAAAACTCTGGCCTCTGCATCGAGGTACAAGTCAGGAGCAGGTCAGGAGCAGTGACCAATCTCTGGAGCTACTGGAAAAGGGACTCCCAGATTGACATGTGTACGCTTTCCAGGGAATGCACTGGAAAGGGGGACAAATTTCACTAACCCCACCAGGCTGGTATTTCCAGTTGCTGATACTCTGACCCTCTGGCCACCAGCTGTCATAAGAGGGATATCTCGCTCTCTGAGATTCAGAGTAACCTCACTGAAAGGTTGCTCACAAGGCATGGGGTTCAGGGCAGACAAAACAAAGTCAGATGTGCAGTAGAATGGGGCCAATTCTGATGCTGAGACCAGAGTTAGGCTGCCTGGCACTTTGCCTGTTTAAAACTTGTTTATTGGGGCCAGAAAGCTCAGCGGCTTCCACATCCTGAAACACAAGATGCCAGCAACTGTCAGATGTTCCTCAAAATAAACTTTCATGTTGATTATTTTTAGATGGGGCTGAAAAGAGACAGTTGGACCTACCTATGGGTTGCTCGTGGCGTAAGTCGCAGATAAATCTTTCTTTAGTGTGTACTTCAAAATTTCTTCTGCATGGAAAAGGACACCAGCTATGTGCCTCAGTTACCTAAAAACCAAGCGTCCTCCTCCGTATGGAAATTTAATGATTCTGTAAACTATGACTTTCATTCTTCACCAACAGTAATTTTGAAAGGCTTCAAATATTTGAAATCCCTGTCAGAGGTAAAACACTAATTTAACTGCTTTCTTTCCTCTGTATGAAATAGCTGCTTAAAAATATGAATAGAGTCCAAGCCCATTTCCATCGCAAACAACACGAAACAAGTTCCTTGCTTTTTTGACTCGCCTCATCTAGCAACCAACGTGTGGAGAGTAACAGCAACTAAAACCGAGGACTCTGCTGAATGTTTCTCCTTTTATAACTACTTGAGCGTGGCAGGCTCTTCCTATTAACTACATTACATCATCATTATCAAAGACGAAAGGAAATTAATTTTGTTTTTCAAGGTCTTGGCAATAAGTCGGTTCTTTACTTCATCAGACATCTGCTACGTGTGTCATTTGCAAAGCTGAGTTTTCCTTATGACTTTATTCTCATAACAATTTATCACGCAACCGTGTTTACCAGAGAACTTGTGCCGATGGGTTTTCTCTCTCTGAGCTGAAAGTGTAACATTAGCTTAAAGCCAATATCATAATCTATATTTCACCCTCAGATCGTTTTCTGGGCTTAAAAAAAAAAAGCCAACAAGCCTGTCAAGAAAAAATAACCACTTACGGTCTCTGGCTGAAATGTATTGCCAGTGCAACTCTACTTTGTTTTAACAGATGGGCCTTTATCAGCAAATTATGTGGGCAGTTCACCAACTTCCCTTAGGAATGGAGGAATGCTTCCATTTACTTGGGCCCTTATCTGTTCACTTAAGGCCACACTTGACCACAAAATTCTAGGGATTTTTTTTTTCATGTATTGATACAAAGAATAAACTACAGAGAATCTTCTGTTCTCTAATAATTAGTCATTCCTGGGCTGATTGATAGGTCCTTGGCCTTATTGCACATCATTGGGAAAAAAAAAAATTAGGTGGTTCACGTAGTCACAACGGCTTCTCTACTGGGCTCTACTTGTATTCCTTTGCCTCAGTAGTAAGGGTCTCTAAAGAAGCTCTTCACAGCATTTACTTGGATGAATAATCTGCTGAGGTTTGACTCATTCTTCTTTTCCTTCTCCCATCTCTCCTTCGGCTGCTGACTAACTCTTAGCAGCCTCAGTTCTGCAGGTAAACACAGGAGCAAATTCATGGAAGCTTGTTGCTTTAGACAAGAGTCAACCACTCTAGAACGAGTGGTGCAGAGAATCTGAAAACGGATTTCAAGGAATATTAGAGAAAACTTTTATTTACCACATGCTTGATATAGGCACCTGGGTTTTCTGTTTATATTGTTTTATTAAGGGGCTTGGTGCCCCCCAAAAATGAATGATGGCTCTTATTTTTATTTTACCCAATTAATTTCACCTTTCCTTGTTACAGTATGCCGTAAACATCTCCACAAGAAGCAAATCCCCAGGTCTCGGTTTCTCTAAACCTATTAAATGAAAAGGTTGAACTAGAACCAAAGTTGGAGTGATCACGAGAAACACCTAGTTCAGTGTACAGATTCCAGAGTTCTACTCCTGGCAGAACTGATTCAGTAATGTTGAAACAGGAACCGGGAATTTTCCATTTCCAACTTCCCACGGGGGAGTCTAATGCAGATGGTCCATGGACCACGCTCTGAGAATACTGGTCTGATGAACTCCAAGGTGTTCCTATTCCAATTTTTCTTCCAATAGTCTGGGACTCTATAAAAATGTTAATGAGATGTTAGCTGATTATCTGGGCAAATCTTACATTTACTGACTTATTTCCATCCAGTGCGGCCTCATCAGCATCTCCACTCCCTGTGTCTATTTTGTGAACCAGCAAGCCCAGCTCTGGTGGGGACGAGGCTGAGCAGGATGTGGGTGGCAGTTTTGCCCTCCAAAGATTGAGCACGTCACTCCAGCCCAGCCTAGCCCAGCCCATAGGCTCCTACCAGCCTCAAAGACAGGGGGTTCTTTAAATGTTACATCCCTTTTGTGTTCAAAGTGAGTTCTCCAAACAGCAGACACTTGCATTTTCAAAGTTAAGTGCAGAAACCATTCATTTTAAAGGCAAGTAGTGACTTTGGGATCACCCATGATTTTTTATGTATTATATGACAAGTCTCCTCCATTAGCACAATGAGAGAATGTTGTAGAGATGCAGTTAGAAAACAGATTATGACCCACATGACAAATGAACCACAACTGAGCATGGAACTTTTCAAAACCACTCATCCTAACCTCAAGTTTCATAAATGAAAACCAGAGAAAGTACGTGGCTGGTATGACCCAGAGGCCCAGTGCTCATGTGTGCTGATGGAATTTACAGGGTGCTGTGTGGAGAAGAGTCTGGCTCATGAGCATATTGAAGTCAGAGACCAAGGCTTGATCACAACTCCTTTACTAACTGCTTGTGTGACCTTGGCCAAACTACTTCACTTCTCTGAGCCTCGGTTTCCTTATATATAAAATGGGGCTCATAGTTACTCAACAAATATTTACTGAGTGCCTAGAGTGGACCAGTAACTATATAATAAGTGCAAGCAGTGGGCAAAACAGGCAAAAATCCCAGGCCTTGGGAGGAACACAGAGAAGAGACAAAGAAATAGAAACTATAGTGTCAGGTAGTAGTAAATTAATATACACTATGATGAAAAATAAAGCAGGGTGAGGAGTTAGAATAATAGATTGCTATTTCAGATCATGTGGTCAGGGAAGGTCTCTCTGAGGAGGAGACATTTCAACAGAGACCAGATTAAAATGAGGAAGGAGCCTTACAACATCTGGACAAAAGCCGCCCAGGCAGAAGCAAAGTGTAGGTGCAAAGACCCTGAGGCAGGAGCATTTGAGGAATGGTCAAGTGACAGCAAGGAGGCAAGTGTGGGTTAAGAAAAGTGAGGAGGAAAGTGGTAAGAAATGAGGTCAAAGAGGTAGCCAGATCATAAAGGGCCTGAAAGTGAGCAGTTTGGGTCTCATTCTATATCGATAAGAAGCCATTAGAAGTTCTGAGCAGCATAGACTGATGCACTTTCAAGCTGCTGTTTGAAGATGAGACTGGGGGTGGTGAGGGTGGGAGAGGAGTGCATTAATCAGAATAGGCTAAGTCATCCTTCACTGTTGCAAGTTGACATAATCATTTCCCCAAGAATTAAGTTCCTTGGCCTCAGTTTCTCTACACCTATAAAATGAGATGTTAATAAACAACCACAAAATTCTAGTGGTTTATAAAACAAGGGTTACTTCTCACTTGTACTTCATGGCCACTGCAAATAAGCCCTGGGTCTGCTCCACCTCTCCTCATTCTGGGAGCCAGGGATGGAGAAACCTCCATTCAAATCACCATGACAGAGGGAACGGGGAGCACGGTGACTCATGCATGGGCTCTGAAACATCAACCTGGAAGTGACATGCGTTACTTCCACTCATATTTCATTGGCCAACGCAGATCGTTGGACCATATCTAACTTCAAAGGCAGTGGGAAAGTACAATCCTACCATGTGCCTGCAAGATGGGATACTGGGTGAACAGTGCTAACGAATACCACAGAGACCAGAGGGAAGCAGAGAGACCAATTAAGAGGCTCTTACAGTAATCCAGGCAAGAGATGAGAACAGCTTAGACCAGGCAGTCACAGGAGAGGTGTTAGGAAACAGATGCAGAAGATATTCTGAAGGCAGAGACAACAAGATTTCCTGATGGATTAGATGTGGAATAATCACAACCACCTCACCATGGATTTATGTGGGTGCAGATTAAATAAGATGATGTATATGAACTTCTTTCATGCTGCCAGACATGCCATAAGCCTCAACAATGGTGATTGTTACTGTTGTAGTTCTAGATTGAAGAGGTGCTGATGATCACAGAGCAGAACAGTTTAATTTTTGACCATCTGATTTTCCAAGACATACAGTTGCTTTACTCTTACACCACTGTTCACACACACATACACACACACATTGCTGAGAATAATCATAGTAGTTACTATCAATTTGACTTTAAATGGTCTTCACCTCTTAGGAAACTTTCTAATAATAAATTAATTTTCCCAGTAACTTCAAAGAAGCTTTCATTCCTGTAGACACATGTTTGGAACCCAGAAAGTAGCCTGCATAAAAGCCAGGAAGCCCCCAGTCTTTCTGCTCAGATGTTGTAGATTAACAGTCATTTGATTTGGGAATGTGAAATGAACTGATAAGAAAAGCTGTACGTACCAATGACATTCAGGAATGAAAACTGACAGATCACCTGCTTTAGAAGATTTGATTCTTCAGATTTTAAGGGGGTGTGGGGGAAGACCTTTAGTGACATTTGCTCTCTTATGGTTTACATTAAACAATTTAATATATAACATGAGGGAGAGAACATGATATAAACAATATATCCAGGAGGAAAAATAAATGACCTCAGTCCCAAGAGGCACTGTTATGCACTGATACTATTCATGTACATTATAAGGAATGATGTATCAGTTTTACTTCTAATCAGTATCTAAATATATCAGGGTCTGTTCCTGGAGTGCATTACACTATCTCACAATGCATACTCACATTTTACATTAATGTGGAAAGTATCCATCCGTTATCAGGCAGAACTTAATTCTATATTGAAAAATGAGGTGTCTGCTTGGTATACTTCTATTTTAAGGTTTAACATAATTGAGCAACCAAATCTAAAATAGAACTTTGTAGCTAAACTATGCTGTTTTTTATGGCATGGATGTTGAAAGATAAAGTTTTGATGGGTGTCTGACTCAGAGACATCACCGTTGGGTGCCTCTGGTTTCCAGCCCTGTTCTGGAAGCATCTAACCCAATGGTGTTGTGAAATTTCTAAAAATATTCTTAAAACAAATTTTTAAATAAACATATAATACATGTGGCTATTCTTGAGTTAATTATCCCCATAAACAAGCAAAATATCCCAGAAATGTCACAATTTCGGCTTCTAAATCATGTATTTTAAACTGCTTCCCACCTATTCATGTGTCTGGATTTGGGGTTCAGAAAATATGTTCTCTAGGGGCATGTGGGCAGCTCAGTCGATTAAGCGTCTATCTTTGGCTCGGTTATGATCCCAGGGTCCTGGATCGAGCCCCACATTGGGCTCCTTGCTCGGCAGGTGAGTCTGCATCTTCTCCTCCCTGTGCCCCTCCCTTCCACTTGTGCTCTCTCGCAAGAGCTCTCTCTCAAATAAATAAATAAAATATTTTAAAAAAAGAAAAGCAAGCAAGAAAGAAACTATGTTCTCTTTAGACACCAGTAGGATAAAAAGGGCTGGCTGTTGCCACATCAAACAAACGCAATTTAAGTATTGCAACACACCAATTGATGGGTTCCACAGGATAACAAATACAAGCAGGATCAGTTAGCCAGGCCACATGCCCAGGCCACTGTGGATGTTCCATAAAGTGAATCTGATGGATTTACTGAGCATCTTCTATGTGCCCAGGACAGCATTAGGTACCATGTGAAATCTGCATGACTGTCTGTGCTCTCAAACTCCTCCAAACAATTGAGGATGCAGTTGGCCCCTGCTCGGTACAAGTGTTGGAAATGTAACTTGATCTAGCTCAACCCCAACACAGAAAAAGTGGAGGGTGGTGGGAACTCACTGGCTCACCTGACTAAACTGTGGGGCAAGTGTGTATCTAGCCTTAGGGACAGAAGGATGAAATGTTTAAGTGCTTTGCTTTTTATATCTCGCTCATGTCTTTCTCTCTGTGAGTAGGCATCAATCATTCCCTCAGACCCAGTTTTCCAGAAAACATCCTGGCACCTCCAGATTCACATCTTGACCCCTTGGACACCAGAAAGAAAAAAACTCTTTTCCAGTGGTTCTAGAAGTGGTATAAATTTTCCTGGTGGGAATACTCCCACCTGGCCCCATTTCCAGCTACCCCCCTGAGGTCACTCCACCCTGAGGCCTGGGAAGAGATGGGCACAAAACACTGTCCTGAGCCTGGCGGAGCAGGTGCAAGCAGGTGCCTCTGTACATCACTGACTACATTATATTGCATACCCCTCTCTATGTACCTACAAAAGACTGAATGATACCTAGTCCCTGATTTCAAAGACTATTTCAGAGGAAACAGAGAAGGAAATAAATGATTTTAACATAGGGCAGTAATTGCTATAATACAGGCACACCCAAGATGCAGAGATGGCCCAAAGGTGGGGGTGACCCCCTCAGCCTCGGCTGTAGTTGGACCCTCAGAGGAGGCTCTGCAGAAAAGATGCCTTTATAGTTGAGAACATGTTCACCGGATTTGTAAGTGTGGTGGGGGAAGGGCATGCAAAGGAAACCCATGCACAAAGACCCACAGTAATGCAACAGAAAGTGGGGGTGAAGGGGCTGAGAGAATGGCTGGAAAGTACAAGAAGCTGAGAGACACCTAAGAAGCCAGGGGGTGAGGGCAAAGGAAATCTGGGACAAGTCATGAGGACTTTGGACACCTTCTAAGGAATTTGGATTTTTATCCTATCATCCAGTGATTTTCAACCTGTTTTAGTAGGGGGGACCATTTTACTGTGAAATGTTAAGTATGATCTCAACTTACATAACAAATTAACTTCTTATGTTGCTTATGTTGTTAGTGCATACTCATTGTATGAAAAATAAAGGGACTGGTCCATTTGATGAGAACATGAGTTTGTGAACTGGTCAAAATTTGGTAAATAGTAGATTTGAGAGAATTCATATTGCTTGTTCCTAAATGATTTTTTTTCTGAAATAATGTCAAACTTAAAGTTGCATACATAGTGAGGCACCTGGGTAGCTCCCACTCTTGATTTCCACTCAGGTCAGATCTCAGGGTCGTGGGATTGAGCCCCACATCGGGCTCTACGTTCAGTGCAGAGTCCGCTTGTCCCACTTTCCTCTGCTCCTCTCTCCTCCCCGCCCCCGTTTGTGTGCTCTCTCTAAGATAAATAAATAAAATCTTAAAAAAAGTTACACACATAGTTGCACACAAAGCATACCCATATATACTCTACCCAGATTCCCATATTGTTAATACTTTGCCCTGTTTGCTTTATCATTTATTTTCTTGCTCTTGTTCTTTTAAAAAAAAAAAATATATATATATATATACACATAGGTATTGTGTATACTTGTTTTTCTGAACCATTTGAGAGTAAGTTACATACATCATGGCTATTTAACACTAAATATCTCAATGTATACTTCCTAAGTGGAAATATTCCTTCCACAGTATAGTTATCAGTTCAAGTAAACTGAATGTTTATGCAAAACTTCACCCTTCCGGCCTAATTCCAGTTTTGTCAATTATCCCCAAACTGTCATTTATCACATTTCCCCCCCTCCAGTAGAGGACCCCGTCTCAGACCACATACTCTATGTAGTCATGATGTCTCTCTAGTCACCTTTAATCTGGACCATTTCTTCGACCTTTCTTTGTCTTTCATAACATTGATATTTTTGAACAATGCTCTCCTCCCCACTTTTCATTTAATAGAATGTTGCTCATTTGGGGTTGTCTGATGTTCCCTATTGATTAGATTTAGATACATTCCCAGGAGGGATGATACATGAGTGTTCCTCCTTTATGATATTAATTTTGATCTCCAGTCAGTGTTTTCAATTTCTCCATTCTATGTATAGTTATTATTTTTTACTTTGCTGTTAATAAGCAATTTGAGGGGAGACATTTTAAGATCACATAAATATACTGTTCCTAATCGAAGTTTCTCTCCTAGATTTGGCATCTAATGATGATTTTTACCTGAAGCAATTTTACTATGATGGTTGCAAAATGGTCTTTCCAACTTTAGCACCCCTTCCACATTTACCAGAAGGTACTTGGCATTCCATTATAAGTAAGAGCCCTCCCTTCTCCTCCACTGATTTCTTTATTCATTTCTGTATGATCAGTATGGACTCATGGATTCCTTTTTCTTCAGTTCTTATAATTCATTGCTGTCTTTAATTTTAGTGTTCAAATTACCTTTGATTTGACCACTGGGAATCCCTTCTAACTGGCTCCCGGGTCCTAGTGATATATCCCATTGGTTATTTGTTGCTAGTTTCTTTTTTTGCACTTTCTCACTTTCTAGCAAAACAAGATATTCCAGGTTTATCTTGTACCTACCCTGCTTCAGCCCTGGAATCATCCATTTCTCCAAGGAGCCCTAGTTCTCTGTATGGGGGAATGGCATTAGGCAACAAGATCTGAGCACCAAATGTACTCATTGCTACTGAGATGTCACTGCTTCTTGGCCCTTTTTAGTGGACAAAGCTGGGAAATATACATAGCTATGTATCCATACACAACACACACACACACACACACACAATTCTGAGTCCACACCAGTGCCTCTAATTCCAATCCATTCCCCTGGGTTCTTTCTTGACTTCCCTATTCCACATTTGGACCTCTTATTCCACAGTGACATGAACTCCCAACAACATGAACTAATTTACTCATTGCCCAATCCTACAATACCTCTAAAAGAGCTTCAGAAGGGCTTCTCCCAAAAGCAAACCTACAGTGAAAAGTTCAGGACTTTTTGCTCTTCTCCCCATCTCCCAAGCCTGCCCAAGACGGTGTGTATATAGTCATACTGTGTTCACAAATTACTTCAGTCAGTTATTTTTTCCCCTTCACTACAGTAATGTTATTCATACGAAATATAGCTACATTCATTTGCTTTAGTTTTCTTCCAGATTTAGGATCCTTTTTTTACCTTCCATCATTGTTGATTTTATTTCATTGTTTGAATATGTAGAAAATGCTTTCAAAAGTCAAAACTGCATGAATAGGCACACTCAGAGAAGCTTACACTGTCTTATTCCTGTTTTTAAATAAGTAGCATGCTCCTTCTATCATGACATCATCAAATGAGGGAGGAGGAAAAAGAGAAGGATCGTGCGATGGTCCAATGGCAACAGGGAGCAGAGAGGAGGAGGGTGTCACATAGCTAGAAGCTGGCTCGAGACCAAGCTCTGTCATCAACACAGGAACATAGAAGGAGGCAGAGAGGGTTGAAGACCAGTCTCTGTTGTCAGGCTAGAGTGCCCAGTGGGATGGAGGTACACCTCTGCAGAACACAGCTCAGAGGAGAAGAAACCAGTTTGGGTAGAAAGACAATGAATTCTGTTCTTGATATGTACTATATGCTGGCCCAGACTACCTTCTGGAAAGCCAGGAGAAGCAGGAATGAATGGGAGGGGAAAAGGAAAATAACAGCAGCAGGAAATGTGGCAAGGGCCAATGAAAGCTGCACAGCAGATGAACACTTGGCACTCGCCCTTAAAACTAACTTGAAATTGCCTCTCTTTATTGACTGGCCCATTACCATCCCCACAAACACCCCCCCCCCAAAGCCTGTGGCCCTTTCTCTCCATTGGCCCCTACGTAAGTCCTTTGCAGGAACACGTGGGTTGGGAATCACATAGATTTTACCTCAAATTCTAGCTCCACCACTTCCCAGCTGGGTGACCTTGTACAAGCCAGCTCATCTTTCTAAGCCTCAGTTCCTCTTCTATAAAATGGTGAGACTGACACATCACCTACCTTGCAGTCACTGTGGGCATTATAGGACAATATAAGGCAAGTGCCCAGCACAATGCCTGACTCAGAGAAAGCATTTTTCTTTTTCCGTTCACCTCAGGTAATCACAATTCCCTCTCCCTCACACTTTTAAAATAAGCTATACCATATTCTACTGCAGTGGCTCTCAACCTTGGCCACACATGAAAATCACCTGGGGAGCTTTTAAAAAATACCAAGACTTGGACTTAACCGGTCTGGGGTGGAACACAGCATTGGTGTTTTTTTTTTTTTGTTTTGTTTTTTTTAAAGTTCCAAGGTGATTGTAAGCAGAGTTCAGCACCGCTGCTTTCTTCACATACTAAATCTGAAGAAGGGCTCTCCTAGGTTGTACTCCCTCTTGACCCTTCTGACAGCACTTCAGAGGAGAAATAGATTGCCTAAATTGTTCTCTTTTTATCCCAAACAGCCAAAGCATATAGCAATATGTTATTCTCCAGGAACCTCTTTTCTGAGAAACATAAATACCACCTTCCCCACAGGAAGAAAGGAATGTTCCTCCCCACCCAAAAGAAACCTGCTCCTTTCTCACCCACCGAGGCGGGCTAGAAAGCAAAACACAATTGGAGCTTGGTCAGCGCAAACTCAGCCCCGAGGAGAGCAGCCAATGGGAGCACGTGTTTCTGTGGGCACAATCCAAATGGTCCCCACAGGCCTAAAGACGAAAGGCTAGGGGACTCCCCGAGGGCTTCGCTGTTTCCGCTCGTTGGACAAGTCATATTTAAGGGGTGTTGGCGCCCTCTCAGGAACTACGTGAACCGCGGCTCTGCACCTACATCACCCACGTGCACCAAACCTGTGCGCGCAGGTGCTGAAAGTCAACTCAATTGATTCGAGATTACCATTAAAACTCTAATCTGCCGGGGAAAGGGAACAAGTAACCATAAACAAAGGCAGAATATTAATGAGTGACTGAAGCCCATGGGGATAGGGTGGGTGAATAGCTTAGAGGAGGCTGGTCAAAGCCATTGCCTACCACTAGCTGCTTCCTTCAAAAAAAGGAAAAATTATTCTGAGAACAGGAAGTAACTTGATGGTCAATTTATTTTTTATTTTGCAAAACTTTATCTAATCTGTTTCATTTCTATTGTTTACCGGATTAGGAATATTTAAAAAAAAACTTTTTAAAATTTTTATTTATTTTTGAGAGAGAGAGAATGAGCAGGAACCCCCTGTGGGACTAGATCTCAGAACCTGAGCTGAAGGCAGATGCTTAACTGACTGAGCCACCCAGTTTAGGAACATTTTATAAGGGTGTTCCAGGATACCTTCCCTGGGAACTTAAATCCCAAAACTCCATAGTAATGAGGCTTGCTGCCTTGGTTCACCCAACTGCCCTCAGAGACCTGGAAGTCTGCAGATCTTTCATATAAAATGGGCTGCTGCATCTCAAAAGGTGTTGGGCAGAGCACCTAAAAGGGCAGTGGTTAGAATGTAGGTACCAATGCTGTACTTGGTTTTGAGCTATATATTTTTAAAGCACTGATGGGGGGCGCCTGGGTGGCTCAGCCGTTAAGCGTCTGCCTTCGGCTCAGGTCATGATCCCAGGGTCCTGGGATCGGGCCCCGCATCGGGCTCCCTGCTCAGCGGGAAGCCTGCTTCTTCCTCTCCCACTCTTCCTGCTTGTGTTCCCTCTCTCTCTGTGTCTCTCTCTGTCAAATAAATAAATAAAATCTTTAAAAAATAAAAAATAAAAAAAATAAAACATTGATGGGATTTTGAGCCTGGGCAGCCCAGTCTCAGAATGTCTGGTCATTCTTGATATGCCAGGCAGCCCAAACCAAATGTATTTCCACAAAAAGGGAGGCCTGATGGCTAGATGCCTAGCACAGATGGAGCTTTGGGACATCTACCAAGTCTGAGCCATGATTTCTGCACCTGTACAACCTCCCACAGCCATGGATCCAGAGTCCTGGGTGGTCCAAAAGTGGTTAGTTCAAGTCCACTACCTCAACCCCTCCCTTCACTCCTCATCTCTTCTTTCTAAACCTTGCTTTGGAGTGGTAAGAGACTGAAATCTTTGGCTCAAGAATCATCTCTATTATTCCTATCAGGTGTCAGAAAGACACCAGGGCTCTAGATGGAGAATGAGAAGGCAAGAAATAAATAAATATAAAGGAAAATAGGAGACTAAGGATTTGGCCATCAACATGAACAAGAAATTAAAACCCTTCTGCAAACCTACCTTATTTACCACTAGTCTATAATTTGCTTTAAGATACTTCCACATGTGCAGAGGGACATTGTGTATAACTTGGTTTAAGCTTTAAGTCTGGGGCTTGAGCTGCCCAGGTTCAAGAAATCATTCTACTCAAGAATACACAGACCTGCAGCACCTGGGTGGCTTAGTCGGTTAACAACCGACTCTTGATTTTGGCTCAGGTCATGATCTCAGGGTCATGAGATCAAGCCCCACATCAGGCTCTGTGCTCAGTGGGGAGTCTACAGTGGGAGTCTGTTTCTCTCCCTCTCCCTCTCCCCCTCCCCCCCGCTCACATGCTCTCTCTCTCTTAAATAAATAAACCTAAAAAATAGAATGCACAGACCTGCGGTGGTTGGCTAGAGTTCTCTTCAGGAAACCCATACTCTGAATGCAGCTACTACAAATGCTCCTTATTGAACTCAAGGCTCACAAGTTTAACATATTCAGTGTTAGAAATGGGTAATTGTTTTTAAACAAAAGTAGTGGTCTTTTTACGAGGATCATGACTGATAGAAATAGGCTTTTATTGGTGAAAGTAGAATTATTCAGTATGCGTGTATTGATGACAAATGTTATAGACCCTCCCCGCCCTTGCATGAATTAGGTATAAGATTCCAGATCTACCCAATACCCATTGGGAGAAGATTACCCAAGACTGTGACTATCAGGAGGTGGGCATCATTTAGGGCCATTTCAAAGGCTGGCTGCCTTCTGTTATCCTGAAGGGTTTTGGATTCTTGATGCCAGTTATGAGGGTAAAGAAATCCTTCCTCTAGAATCTTGCCAATTGCCTCAAGTAACCTTTCCTGTAAGATAGTGGGCAGAGCATCCTCCATAGAACGTCACTAAATCCTGAGCTCCTTTGTCAGTTCCCCTTTCTCCAGAATGTTCCTCCCTTCTCTTCCAATATAAATGAGCCAAGCCTGTGTCCTGAATCCCAGTATCAAGTATATTTGGCAAGCGCATTTGACCTGAGGTATTCGTTTTAATGAGGCTTACAACATTATCTTTCAGAGGAAACACATTTAGATTTTAACTGAAGCCTCTGGTGGTAGCACCTCCCTAGTAAGCTCTTTGGAAGATACTATGGAATGCAGAACTTTAATGCTAAAAGGGACCTTAGAGATCAGAAAGTATAATATCCTTGCCCTGCCGCAGAGAAGAAAACAAAGGCCCAAGGGGGACACATGACCGCAGACCTTCGCAAGTTCATATGTCCAGATCTGCAAGGATCTTTACAATCAATCAATCTTGTTTTCTCATTCTCTCTCTCAAATGAAAAAAGGGAAGCCTTTTTGTCACCCCCCCCAAATGGATCTAGGGGTGGCAGTGTTAATAGCAGAAGGAGGAGAAGGGTTATTGGTAGCAAACCCAGGGCTAATGTTAACTGTACGTTTGTTAGTCTTTCAACACCCTGGGTCTTCTGGCATTTTCTGGCATTTCCAAAGCCTACACTATCCAGCTTTTCTCTACTCTCCTCCCCAACCACTGCATCTGCCCTCTCCTGTCATGTTGATTGCCCTAGCCCTTGGCAGGTGGAGAGGCCACCGTGCTTACCCTACTGATGGCTGTCCCCCAAGGATAATGTCCAGGGCCAAGAGAGACCTGAGCACCGAAAGCTGGGGTATCTAGTCTTCCAGGATGGGCTCCATGAGACCCTCTGAACCAGACTGCCCTTGGAAGACAGGCTTTACCCCTGGACTTCATCTCTGCGCAAATGTCATCATTATTTGACATTTGGCAAAACACAGATATTCCTGCTACACAAGCTGGTTAAGCAACTTCATCATTAAAAAAGAAGCAAATCTCTGAGAGATCCCAATAGAATGTTAGCTCACCACCATTCCACGTGGTGTAAAGAACCCAGTTCTGGGGTTGCGCTCTGAAAACCAAGACTTCTTGGTCTGTACCACCAGAACCAAGAGAAGGGCAGCTGTCTTTTTTTTTTTTTTCAGATTTATTTATTTATTTGAGAGAGAGAGCGTGGGGGGAGGAGAGAGGGAAATAATCTCAAGCAGACTCCCCACTGAGCACAGAGCCCAACATGGGACTTGATCTCACAACCCTGAGATCTGACCTGAGCTGAAATCCAGAGTAGGTCACATAACCGACTGAGCCACCTAGGCACCCCAAGGGCAGCTATCTTTAAAGACAAAGGAATAATATCTTTGGAAACTGGATTTCAAAAGGCACACATTTCTTGATATTGTGCTGTTTGTTGGATTTGAGCTGCAGAGTATGATGTTCTTTGAACCTTTGAAAAGGAAGCAAAATCCAGGCTTTATGGGCAGGACTGGATCTATGTGTGATGCATATTTGCACGTTCACCACCCACAATCTTCTAATGGAAAATGACCTCAAACAGGCCTTTTCTGTGGCTTAATTAAACCAGTTCTCGAACACTTGACACCTTTGGCTTCCTAACAGGTTTGACTAGAGGGCGCATCAGACTGAAAGAGATTACACCTGGGCTGCAGTGAGGGCAACTTGAATTGCTGCCACCTCCCATGTGCCCCACTTGGCAAATCTGTGTTCAGGCCCCGTCACACTTCCTGAAAGATGTCTGGCAGACCTGAGAGGCAGTCCGCGTGCACCAGTTCATGGTACCTTTTAATTTCCCTTCTTGTACCCCAACAAGATGAGGCATTTCCTGCCTTGCCACAAGCCATGCCCCAAGGTCAAACATCTCCCACTCACATTTTACTCATCAAAGACCAAGAGAAAATGATCGGGTAGCATTTACAGAGATGACATCAAAGATCCAGCTGAACTGGGCCTAATGAAGGGCTCCGGGGGCTGTGGAACAGAGGAAGAGCTCCTTACAGGGAGGTTACCCTAAGTGTGGGCTGTTCTCTACCACCAAGGAAGAGTACCTTGGATTTGTACATGCCGACTGAAGCCAGATGGTGCACAGGTTCCCCTCCTAAATGTCTGACACAGTGGTTTCGAGAATGGAAATCTCTGATAATAGAAATTTCCCCAGGCACTCTTACTTAATGCCCTACCACTGTTACTTAATAGCTTACCTGATCCCACAGAAGAGCCAAGACCCATTCTTCATTTATTCAACAAATATTCTTTGAGTGCCTACTCTGTGCCAGACATAAGAAAATGCTGAGTATTACTTTATTATTTTACTGGTAGAAAAACCACAGTGCAGATTTCCAGTCCAGGCAGCAATCTATGATGATAACAGTGCAGAGATAGTAACACATTCTTCTTTCTTCTAAACTTTTCGTTGAAACTCAATATACAGATATTGAGGCAAAAAATTTTTAAGTATGCAGCTCAATGACTTTTCACAAACTTAACAATCCCACACAACCGACCCTCGAATCAAGAAAGAGCCCACATCACCACAGCACCCCAGAAACTTACTTTGCACGTCCTTCCAGTTACTGCCCCTTCACCAAAGGTAGCCACTCTCCTGACTTCTAACATCATAGATAAGTTTTGCCTGTTTTTGAACATTATGCATAAACAGAATTAGTGTATATACTCCTTTATATCTGGCTCCCTGCAGTAATAGTTTTTTTGTGGGAGTCCACCATGTTTTTTCATGTAGTTATGGTTTGTTCATGCCTGTTGCTGTATATCCCATTGTGTGATTATACCACCATGTATTTATCCATCCTACTGTTGATGAGCATTTGAGTAGTGTCCAACTGGGGTCTATTATATACAATGCTGCTATTCTTGAATATACAGAATGTACAGACATTCTTTTATGTGTCTTCTAGTAAACATGTATATGCATTTCCCTTGGCTATATGCCTAGGAGAGACGATATATTCTTACATAATTAAGATGTAAAAGACTTTGAGAAGTGCATTATAAATCTGATTTTTGCTGCTGGTGGCCCATCCAATCAATTTTTTGATGCAACCAATTTCTTCTCGTAGCTTCCTTTCTAATTTGGTGTCATGATCTGGTTCTAGTACCTGGAGCAAGTTGGGGTGGTGACTTCTGTCCTGGCAGGGAGAACTCACTCAAGACTCAGGCCATGGCCAAGGTTGCTGAGCTGTTCAGCAGGAGGCAGTGTGGGAAGTAACCACAACATGCCCTGGGGCAAGGCTGATAGGTCTGCACCAAAAACCAAGAAGCCATTCTATAGGGGCTTCTGAAATCACTGCCACTAGACTCCAGGCTCTGACTCCAGGGCTGACCGCTCCCTCTGATTTCAGACTTTCTGCCAACTCTGAATGTCTGGCTTTCTCTGGAAAGACTGCCAGTGTTTTGTCATGGGCCACAGAGACCAACCACTGGCATCCTAAGCATACCATTGCTGCTTGGATGGCAGGATTCACCTGATGCTAAAGAGCCCAACACTGACCCAGCACATTCCAAAGGGTGAGGGAGATTCGGTCACTCCACCAGTTCTCAGGCTGGGTCCCCGCACACCTCACCCCCAGCAATACCCACTAAGGTTGGGGGCCTCCTGCCCAGAACTGGACAGAACTTCTAATAATTGAGTTCTCCCAAAGTTGTAGCCTCTGGACAGATTTTTCCATTTATATCGTCTTATAAAATAGTCACATCCAGTCCCTCCATCTCAGTGTGGTAGGTACAATTCTATTTTACAGATGAGGGGATTGGAGGTTGCTAGAGGTTATACACTTACCCACTGTCATAAAGCTAACACATGGTAGGGCAAGAATTTCAACCAAGATCCAAAACTAGCTGTTTTCCAGTACAAATGGAGTCTCAAACATTTTAATATTAGCCTAAATAAAAGATAGTCAGGAAATCAGCAGTAGCTAATGGAAAGGATATGGAAGGAAAAATTGAGAGATCTGGGGATAACCTTCCATTCCAGTTTACCACCACTACTTGAGTGACCAGAGAAAGTCACTTAAACTCTCAGAGTAATAGTGTCTTTAACTGAAAATGAAAGGGTTGTACATTACCTACAGACCATCCCTCCATGAAGGCAGGGACAATGTCTTTTCCTCCTGAACATAGCGTTCCCAGCACCTGCCATAGTGTCTGGCCCATAGTAAGCATTTAATAAGTGTTGAATGAATGAATGAATGAATGGGAATACGTATCAGAATCTCTTGCCGGCTTTTTCAAATATACATACCAATGCCTCACCCCATAAGCCCTGGTAGGTGAAGCCCAATCATGTAAATTTTTTTAAGAGTTTATTTGTTTGAGAGAAAGAGAGCATGAGCAGGGGCCAGAGGCAGAGAAAGAGGGAGAAGCAGACCCCCTGCTGAGCCGGGTCCCTGACGCAGGGCTTGATCCCAGGACCCTGGGATCATGACCTGAGCTGAAGGCAGATGCTTAACTGACTGAGCCACCTAGACATCCCCCAATCATGTAAATTTTAAAAAAGAAAAAGAAAACCTCTCCAGGCAGTTCTGATTCAGATCCATAGTATGAAGTCACTTACAGCTCTAAAATTCTATTATTTTTCCTTTCATTACTATATTCTTCTCCAGGTTGCTTTTAAGAGTATATTATTGTCCTTGAATTACACCAGCTGGATTAAGACCATCATATCTATAAAAATATCCAAATAAATTAGAAAAAAATAATTTATTTTGATAGAATGCCTATGTGCTGGCTCACAAGTACTTCCCCTTTTTCTCTTGTCTTCATAGAAAGTTCACTTGGAAAGAGTCACTGCAAAATTTGTCATAATTCAGCACTCAGTTGTTTCACATTAAAAAAAAAAAAGAGGGAAAAGAAGAAAACCTAAATCAAATCAAACTCGCAAATAAGTCAAATGACCTGGTAGCCTACAAATAAATATTGCTGGCCTGTTTTTGTCTCAGCTGGGAAAAAGCTAGCTAATACTGGTTTTCTTTAGTATTTTCCCAGTAGAGGCATTACCCAACCCAAGTAGTGTTTGCCAGGCTGCAATGAAGCCATATTTCATTAAATACTGACTTATTTAAGCATCTGCTGAAGGTTTTTTCCAGAGCTGGAGCTTAAGGCCCTTCCCTCTTCAACTTACCTGAGGAACACTGGCCACCCCTACTACAGTGGGGGTCTGTGATCATACAGCCTTGCTGTCTATCTTACATTCAGTTGACCTAATCCAGAAGTCAAGGCAAACAGCAAGCTACTCAATTTTCTCCCTCGCCCCCTCCAGTCCCTGGGTCCTCTGTGGCTTTTCCACTTGGGTGTTATTAAAAAAGTGAAGAAGGCAAGAAAGAGAGAGTGTTTGCTGGCTCCTTTGCCAACCAGGCCCTTCCTTCCAAGGCCGCATGGCTCTAGTTTCTTTGTTTCCTCTTATGTTTAATTTTCTTTGGCCCAGACTTTCCTCATTGGTTTTCTTTTCGCATTTTATCACCATAAATTAATTAAAATGTTTCTGGCACTGAGTTCACATCTGATCATCTTGGCAGGATCCCCTTACACAGATGGCGAGGAGATAAAGAGCGATCCAAGCATCCAAGAACAAGAATGGCCCACATAGGGAGCTGGGCTGAGAGAATGCAAGAGGACAGGAGAGGCCAATTAAAAACAAATAACCGCCAGGCTGAATCAGAAAGTTGGGTTGGGGAGTGAGGAACGTGGGGGAGTGGAGGATGACTTCTGGGGACTCCCTGTATTCTTCCACCCCTCCCCCAAGTCCCCCAAAAGACAGCTTGTTACCAATTAGCGGGAGAACCAGAAGCAATTGTTCTACCTCTCCTTCCTCAACACCCTGCAAGTTTGGGTGGCTCAAATGGGCTACACAGCTGCTGGGAGATGGGGGGAGGGAGCACTTCAGAAGTTAAAGGTGGCTAGAGGGGACAGGAAGAAGCAAAGATCAACCTTGACTGAGAACCTAGTATGAGTCAGACACTATGCTACACCCTGGGAACATACGAAAGAGCAAGACATACATGGTCCTTCTCCTCACGGTATGCATAACCCAGTAGGGAAGACAAACATTAAGTACCAAATATATGTGGAGGGGAAAGAAAGATACCCTAGACTCAGAACTTGAAATACATTTTTGGCATTGCTCAGAAGTACGTCGCAGGGATAGACACAAGGGCCAACTACCCAGGGACCTGGCCCACCACTCCCAGGGCCTGGCCGCACTGAAATTACTCCAGAGGGACCTAAGCACCTCCAGAGGAAGGCCTTGGGGTCATGACACTCAGGTGGGAAAGAAGACACCTTGTGATACTCAGCAAGGGAAGGGAGGCAGACTTACAGTCATGTGTAAACTTCCAGAAGGCTATTTGAAAGGAGAGTCAAAACCCTGTCGAGACTTTAACCTTTCTTTCTCTAAAACTACGAACACATAATGCTGTCTTAGTATGGAGGGACCCCTCTCTTTGTCAAAACTAATGAACAAAGTAATTCATTTGTGACAAGTGCCTCCAGCAAAATAAACAGGATGCTGTGCTGAAAAATAATAGAGGCTGTGACCACATAAGGTAGGGCAACCCAGACAGACCTCCCTGAGTGGGGACATTTAAACCGAAAGACTGGAAGGATCCCAGGGACCTCAAATTAAAAACGTAGCATCAAAACTAATACAATTCAACCAGCTAAAATTAGGCACAGACCATGGTGCACCAAAGACCCACTCTGGGCATCCGGGGAGAATAAACAACAACTCTGAGTCTCAGAGCTAAAGTCTCTTCTAGAACAGCCCAGGTTTGGAAGCCTGAGATCTGGTCATTGTTTCTGGCAGATCTGCCCTGACAGCAGCTTCACTGAAAATCAGTTAGGTCTGTTGTCTCCTGGAGCAAAGCGAGAACGGCTTTCCAGTTGCTAACATCCTCTGCTCCGGGGAGGAAGGAAACGTGGCACATATTTGCCATACATGCCAAGGTTAGCGGGGGACACAAACAGTTGCTTTATGGAGGCCCTTTTGTAAGGAGAAGAAAATCTCTCAAAAGTTCCATGTGGTCCATCTCCAACTCCACCTCTGGCATTCCTAGCCTTCCAGCCATCACTGGGTCACTTTCTCCCCCCAGCTCCGTGAAGGTTCTTGAGCACTTGTATACACACATTTGTGTTACCATAACCCTATTTCCTGCATGTCCAGGCTCTCCACCCATCCTGACTCCCACTACCTCTGACAAGCCTGCAAGCTTCTTAAGAATAAAAACTGAGTTGTGTACTTTTTTTTCCAGGCACTTAGTAGGTGTTTGATAAACACACAAATTGAATTTTAAAGTTACAACATATAAATAGCTCATTTCCAAATTGTTAAACATGAACTCTTAAAGCATATTTGTGTGTGTGTGTGTGTGTGTGTGTGTACATCCCTGAATTTCATCTTGCAGGTTTATTTTAGAAGTTTTCAAAGAAAGAGGGAGGAAGAGGAGAAAGCACTAAAGTCTTCTACTGTTCTATACCACCATTTTCTTTATTATTCTAATGTGATAAGCAAAATCTATACGTGACAAACATACACACACACACACACACACACACACACACACACACACACACACTTTCTTTGAAAAAAAAACTCTCTGTACGGATTTCTTTTTCAACAGTACTCCGAGATACATTCAGAAAAGAAAACAAAAAATATTTTAAAAATTTAATGTTCCAAGCACTCCCTGTTTTTCTGTTCTTTGTTTCAGTTCCTAGAGTCCTGTACCCTGCTCTCCCAGCATCACTAAATTCAGAGCTATGCAAAGCGGATTAAACCATGAAACAATATGTTAGAGAGCTCGGAGGCCCTGCAAACCTCAAAGACACGGGGTCAAGAGAGTGCTGTTATTTTTATATTGGTTTACATTCGTCTCTGATTCTGAAGCAATTCCTAAGGTTCTTGTCTTGTCCTTGCACTTGCACGGCATCTTGCGTGTGCAAAGCAGAACCAGAGAGTTCTCTGTCAGAGATGCGGGGCCTGAGAAAAGGCTGGCTCTGAGAATCCCTTGTCCAGTCACTCTGGCCTGAGGGTGGATTGAAACCCTCTAGGAAATCGGACTTCCACCTCTGAGGTTTGAGTTTAGGTTGCTCCCGAGAAACAGCCTAGAGGCCGGCCTGGGCCAGCAAAAGGACATGCTGTGGGACGGCTAACACTGTCCATCTCCGACCACTCAGAATGTGGAGCCATGGAGCTTTCCTAATCAGCTGCCTCACACGCTCTCTCTCTTTGGGGTCTAGCACTTTGTCTCCCGTATTTCACTTTTTTGTGTGTATTTGAGGCTCAGGAGGTCAGGCGAGAGTGAGGCCTGAGAAGATCTAGTTTCAGAAAGATAACTTAAATAAGAACGACCTTCGTGCGAGCTAACTAGACATGTTGTTTCATTTAAGCACCACAAGAATCTTACAGGGTAAGCAATTAGTATCGTCTTTTGTAAATTAGGAGAAGGAAGCACAGAAAAGTCCATTATCTTGCCTTTAGTTTGCTGGACTGTTTCCAGGTAATGGCCAGCTCCAAAGCTAGAAGGATTTCCACCGGGAATCTGCCACACGCCCTGCTGCTGGAAGTCCAGACACACAGACAAAATTCCAGTTTTCAAAAGGGCAGGAAGGCTGGCATGGAAGCAAAAGGGACTTGTCTGCAGACTATGAATTTGTCTCCAGAACCCATGAAAAACTCTAAACCAGGCCTCTGGTTTCCCTTCACTTCCCCCTCACGGGTGATGGGACCATCCTTTGTCTTATAAGATTCCATCTCAAACGCACAGTTGACATTCAAGACATTTTAGACAACTCAAAATGAATTTCTTTCTTTTTTAATTTATTTATCTGACAGAGACACAGCGAGAGAGGGAACACAAGCAGGGGGAGTGGGAGGGGGAGAAGCAGGCTTCCTGCTGAGCAGGGAGCCCAATGCGGGGCTTGATCCCAGGACTCCGGGATCATGACCTGAGCCGAAGGCAGACGCTTAACAACTGAGCCACCCAGGCGCCCCTCAAAATGAATTTCTTACCAAAGATAAGAATATCAAGCAGCCACGCTGAGGCAAAGAAACTTTACCAGGTAGTCTTTTTAAGTTTTTAATTTTGCTACAAATCTGGAGGCCATAATTGGCTGCTGGTAAATTCTGCCATATGCCTATACTGGTTCCTTGCACGTAGCGAAGACAGAAAACTATCTTGCCACAGTTTAGATAGAATTGTAGGCACCTCTGTTTCATACAAACAAAATTCTGTTTAGATGCAGTCCCAAACCTGAAGACATCAGATACATGCCAGGAACCGGCCAGCTATTTATTTCCCCTCGAACCCGCACATGAAGGTGTGCGCACGCACACACGCTTTTTTTTTTTTTTTTTTTTTTGCTTTTCGTTCTTTTTGGGCAGATAGGGGTGAGAGGAGAATGGAACACCAAACTACCAGTTCACATCTGGAAGAAGCCAGGCCCCTGATCCAGTTCAGCTCAGATAACTTGTCAACTGGTCATAGTCCGTGAGATCAGAAACAATACCTTTCAACTAAAACATTTTTCTCAGGGTAAATTCTCGTGACAGTCCAAAGACATTGGAGTCAGGTTTGCAGTTGTGGTTAGAAAGAGGATTGAGGCTGCCCGTCTCCGCTTTGCAGGCTCACGGACCAGAAACAGAGTCTGGCATTTGGTCTGTGGACGCTGATACACAGCAGTGACACCAGCTTTGACTGGCAGGGGCTGCAGCCTCCCCAGCAGGGAGAAGTGAGAAGGAAAAGCCGCCACTCTTGGCAGCGTCCTGGGAAGCCCTGGGTTCCCCCATCCCCTCTCACCACACCCAGCAATCACCTTTCTCCCCGTGCCTCCCAAAAGACAGGACGGGACTCAGAACCTTGGATGTCCCACTTAGCCGAAGTTGCGTAAGAGACGGGATCTCACTCTGTGCACAGTGACCTGGGAACTGGGCACGAAGCCACCTGAAGGGGTAAAGGAAAATACCTCCCCTCCACTCCCCATAAAACTGCTTATAAAGAAAACAGAAGTAATTATGGGAAAAAATGCTTAAAAACCTAGAGGGCTCTATTAAAATGAACCTCACATGGATTCTAGTGTAAGTTTCCAAGACTCGGGCAAGAAGTTTTCATGTTTGAAGCCTTCCTCCTCCAAGATGCTTGGTATAGCCAGCGTGGTTGTCCAGAAGCCTAAACAAGCTCATCGAGGTGACTAGTGGCTTTTCCCTATTTTTAATTTATTGCAAAAACTGCACTAAAATAGCAACCAAGGAAATTAGAAGAGAGAAAATTTGCCTCACTTTCACCACAAACCATGGACTTGCTTTTAATCTCATCTTCCCCCTTCTATTCTTTGTCCATGGGCCAACACAATTTTTACATAGTAAATAAATGTCTCTTTAATCTCATTGTTAAAAAATGTTTTCCAAGTAACTGAATTTATTAAAATCCCACAGTGATCCATCTAGCCACATTCTCAGCCACATCCCCCCATTTAGATCTGTACGGAGCCAGCCACTTGTTAGGCCTAAAGACTCCTTCTTTGTACTAAAGCAAGCCACTTCCAAGTAGGTGTGACTAACACCCAATACCCAGTAAGACAGAGCTGGACCATAAGCTGCCGACATACACTGTACACCAGCCATGCCGGACATCCTCCACTTGCCCCTCCAGATCCACCCTCTACCCTTCTCCACTCTGCTCTATGCTCAGGAAGGCTAACCTGCATGGACTTCATCTTGGGCTCCCCCGCCCTCTGGCTCCTAGTTGGGGTCAGCCAATGGAAGGCACTGGCAGATTGGAGGGCAAGAGGAAAGTGAGGTCAGGGTATTTGGCCCCCCAGCTCCCTCCCTGCTGGGTCTCCACAGATTGACACGTCGTTCTCCTGAAGTCCACAGCTCCTCTCCTGCAAGCTTCCACTTAGCTACAGCTACCATTCTCAGGGCTCAGGAAATGTGCCCTCTTCTTGTTCTTGCAGGCTAAAGGTGGTGAGGCTTTCCAATATTGCTGATTTCCCTTAACTGTACCCAATCTGTGTAATTAAACCCTTCTCTTGGCTTGCCCTTTCGAGTATGCCATTGGTGTCTGCTGGGACCCTGACTCATCCATCAGGCAATGCAGAAAATGATTGTCCAACACCAAGTCACGTTCCCATTTCATCCTGTGTCTAAAGCCAGTGGGGGCAAAGCAGATCATCCTATAGTCCTACAGCAGGACAACTTCAGAGAAAAATCAATGAAATAGATGGAATTCAACCCAGTCTTGTGGCAGGCGTACTATCTGCCCAGGAATTGTGCTTTGCCCTGAATCTCAAGGCCACCCTGTGATGCTAGGGCCACACCTAGATGGAGGCATAACCGTCAGATACCTCTGGTTCCCCTGCAGCTCCTGTCAGCCCACATTTTACTCAAGCCCTTGCTGTGGCAGTCAGCTCCTCACAGGTACACCCAGCAGCAACTTGGCCTCAGCTGCACCCACAGTCTCTCAAGTTCTGTCTGGGAGGCTTCTCTGACATGGCAGCATGGGACATCTTGTCACTCACATTTCACAAACCTAGAAGTTGGAGGAAGTTAAGCCCATGGGACAAACCTTGACCTATGGAGCATGGGAACTAGTGGACAAATGGCCCCCTCTTCTGTCCCTTAGGCAGGTAATCCTGAGGTGCATTTTCCATGGCTCCTCATAGGGCTCCCAATGAACTGAGTCCCAGTTGCCCGAGGTGGCGACCAGCTCAGTGACGTACCTTACCTTGGCTTCCCTCTCTCCCTGTCACTATTCCCAACCCTCCCTTCTCTCTCTCTCTCTCTCTCTCTCTCTCTCTCTCTCTCTCTCTCCCCCCACAACCCTTCCCTTGAGATTCTTCATGCAATAAACTACCTGTACCCTAGCCCTTCTCTCCGACTTTGCTTTCTGGAGAGAACCCAAGCTAAGGGAGTGAGAAGTTCTTATTGCTCCAAAACAGAAGAAAAGCTCAGAAAACAAAGAAAAAAACAGTGAGGAAAACACCTTTTTCTTATGCCTATTCAAAACTCACCCCCCCACACACACCAGGTCTCAATGACCTGGCCAGCAAACCCCAATATCTTCAAACTTCCCCCAACCCTATATAAATGTGTCGAGGCAGAACCACACTGCAATACCAGCTACAGAGTACCTCAGTTTTAGATGACCCAATACTATGTTTGTCGCACATCTGCTCTTTCAGTGGGGGCGGCGGGGAGAATGAATAAACCAAGAGTGGGCACCCTAGAAATATAATGGCCAAGTTCTCTCATCCGCCAAAGACTTTAAGAAATGCACAAAGCTTGATTTCTGCAATTTATCTTCTGACTGTTCTATTTGCTGGATGCATAAAAAATCATTTCCTCACACCTCAAGATTTTTGTAACTATCCATCCAGCCTGTTTCCAGAAAATTTTCCCAGTACAAATCATCTTAAAAAAAAAAAAAATGCTTTGCTCTTCCAGGAAATTAAGAAATGACTCCTCCAGTACGTCTTTTGAGTATGAACGGAACTATATTGGTTTCCTACATCAGTAGTCCAGGGTGAAGGAGCAAGGGAGAGAACAGGTGATGGAAACAGGTAAACCCGAAGAGTGGGTAAAGTAGAGGGAGAAATCAGGAAGCTGCAGTCCAGTGGTAAGACTGAAGACAAGGTTTCAGCACTCAGGAAGCTCTATTCCTGGAGATGTCCAATGGAATAACTGTAAGCAAGCCACGTCACATTCCTTTAAGTGGGTAAGATTCTTTTCAGTTCATTCATCTGTAAAATGAGAACAAACTCCACTTATCTGGGTCAATGATCCACAGCAGAAGACTTCGCATATAAGAATATTCTGGGGACCACAAAAAAAAAAAAAAAAAGCTGGAAAGTCTGATAGAATGAGCTAGCAGTGGGATGTCACCAACCTCATGTCTAGCTTCAAATTAAACTTGTTAGGTCGCCTTCCAAATAAACAAACCCCTCGGAAAGACGTATGTAGAGAGTTCTAATTCCTGATAGTGCTGGGAAGTTATATGAACAGGATTTCCACTTCCTATTGTCCTCCTTAACTTTGTAAGTCAGCCCCCAGGCATGCACACAATCCCCCCCTCTCCCTGCCTTTGTTATTTCATCCAGCAGTAAAGCCCCATGCTCAGGGCCACACATGGGGCTGAGATGAACATCACAGGCCCAAACTTTGTGGAAAATAGTCTTTCAGCAGCAGCATCTGGCTTCTTGGCATGTTCCCCCAGCTGTTGTGCTGACAGCTCCGAAGTTGCTTTTTACTTTGTCATATGGTTCGGCTGCTAATGGGCTGTCTCTTCTTGCTTGTCCTCCTCTGGGTCATTTTTCCTTTCAAACTCACAAGGAGTTCCATGACTCCTCTGCAGGAAAGCCCCCGTCCCTAGCTGCCGTGGCATTCAGAGGACTGGGCATCCCAAGTGGGAGTAAGCAATCCCAATGCTCGAAGGGGAAACATCTCATTGCGCTGCCTGGTACATTTATCCTACGAGAAGTAGGCAATTAGGTAACTTGACAGGCACAGGTGGTAGACTAATATAGTGTTATTTGTCTGTGTTTACACAGGACCAATCACCATAGTACCCAGGGCTTAAACAAGCACATAATTTTGACACAAAAGGCCACAACTAACTTCTCGTAATTGACAATCCTGTTGGATTCCAAGTATTTTCTCCTCTTGGTGCCAATCTGAATATCCAAATGTGAAATTTAGCACCTGCAAGTGGTTTCTCAGGCTCCCAGCACTCACGTCGACAGTCTGTGGAGTCTCTGCCTGTGCAGTAACAGACCAGACAAGGGCTGGATGTCCAAACAGAAGCCTGCTTTCCTGAAACTCTATGAGAAACCAGCATGCAGTTGGCTTCTCATCGGACCTCTCTGGAGATACCCAAGGTCTGAATGAGCCCACGAGGACTTACAAAATGATCCAAAGTCAGACAAACATGCACCTGACTTCCATGAGTCCACAATCAGGGCTGCCACATACTGTGGAGCAGGCTGAGCGCTGCTCAGCTCCAGAGAATGCCATTCTTACAGGCTACTGATGTTGGGGCCCTAATGTTGTGCCACACAATGGTCCTGCCCTCAGCAAAGAGATAACTAGGGAATACAGGACAGGGTACAAATACCCAAAATTTAAGTTGCCCAAAATGTAAATAGCAGAGGCTGTAAGAATATTTTTGGAATACATAAAACAAGGATTTATGTTTTATGTATTCCATAAATATATAAAACATAAATCCTTGGAGTAAGTATAAATGAATTTTGGAGGTGATTGGAGAGTTGACTTAATCCTAAAAGATGGAACAGTTTCTGGCAGAGTAAAAGAGAGTGAAGAAAAAATGATCTGAAGAAGGAGAAATACAGTGTGATATGACAGCCACAAAGCAAAGCCAGAGACCAAAATATGGATGGGGCACCTGGGTGGCTCAGTGGGTTAAGTGTCTGACTCTTGATTTCAGCTCAGGTCATGATCTCCACAGTCAGCAGGGAGTCTGCTTGAGAGTCTCTCTCTCCCTCTGCCCTTCCCCAACCCCCGCTCATGCAAGCACATTCGCGCTCTCGCTCTCTCTCTCTCAAATAAGTAAATCTTTAAAAAAGAATATATGATGAAGTTGGAGTTACTTCTTCAGAGAAATTCTGGGGACATCTAAAGTATCGATTATGCGACTAGAACCCTATTTTCTCTCAGCTCGCTCATTCTTCCATCAGCCAACCTCTTCCAGCCCCATTCCGGCCCTCAGTGAATATGTGAATTCCTGGACTAGGCCCTGAGGAGAACTGAAATGTGAATAGGACGAGACCCCTGCCTTTCGGAAGTCGAAGTCTAAAGGAGGAAGGAAGGCAAGTGTGCATAAGGCAGTACGGGACTGTCCCCTTCCACTGTGTAAAATGCCACCAGCATCCCGAGGAGAGACAGGTCACTTCCAGCAGGGGGAATGGGGGTTCTCGGGGAAGAAGTGGCAGCTGGAACAACAATTAGGACCTCGGCAGGTAGAGGTGACAGAGAGCACAATGCAGGCAACAGTCGCACACAACTCAAGGCACAGAGGTAAAGGGTAAGGCACCGGGAAGAGCTGGCTTGGGATAAAAGGATGTGAGGGGCAACAACAGACATTGAAGAGAACTTCAGGCAATCCAACACTGGAAAGGTGGCCTGAAGACTGTCATCGAAGGCCCTAAGTGATTAACTAAAGATACTAAACGTTCTCTTGAGTCCACAGGAAGTAGCCCACTGCCATTATTCATAGGTTAGATTTTGAGCAGAGAGCGATATAATCGGGGCTGGGCTTTAGGAGAAGCCTGATCTGGCAGCAGTGGTCTTGTGAACTGGAGATGGTGGAGACTGGCAGCCCCGGACAAATTAGCAGGTGATGGGCAGCGTGCAGCTGGACAGCCGTGGCAACAGGAACAGAAAGTGTGGGTCAGGTGCCAACAAAACCAGGCAACCTTCTTGATGGGGCAAGCAAGGAGCGGGAAGGGAGAACAAGCTGAGGTTCTGAGAGAGGCCTGAGAGAAGAGAAACAGGGATGCTTACGGGAACAGAGAGAAGAGGCATGAATTTTACTTTCACTCATTAAATTTGAGGTGTTATATACAAACAATGAATCATGCAACACTACATAAAAAAAAAATTGAGGTGCTGGTAGAATACCCAGCTAGAGACACTCAGTTGGAAGGTGAGATTGAGCCAGCACCTGCATGAGAGGTGGACTGGAGAGGATGAGTTTTGGGGTCCTGGAGGCCTGGAGGCAAGCTGTGATTCTGCCTCTAGCACATCCTACTTATGTGATTTGGGGCAAGTTAATAACTTCTCAGTTAGCTCATCTGTAAAATGGGGATAACAACAGTATTCACATCCCCAGCATCCTTGTGAAGACTAAAGGAAAGAATACATGTTAACACAGTGCCTAGAACACAGTAAGCCTTCAATAAATACAGTTGACCCTTGAACAACATGGGGTTGGGCCACTGACCTCCCCACACAGTTGAAAACCCATGTATAATTTTTAACTCCCCCAAGAACTTAACTACTAATAGCCTACTGTTGACCGGAAGCCTTACCAAGAACATATACAGTTGATTAACACATAGTGTGTTATATGTGTTATACACTGTATTCTCACAAGAAAGCAAGCCAGAGAAAAGGAATGTTATTAAGAAAGTCATGAGGAAGAGAGAACACATTTACAGGGCTGTGTCGTAAAACCCCGTCATATAAGTGGACCTGTGTAGTTCAAACCTGTGCTGTTCAAGGGTCAACTCTACTGTCATTGGAGCCATTCCCTTCATTACAGCAATCAACTCCGTTCTTAACATTGCACCACAGCTGTCCTCCTGCCCTGTTGCCACTTGGGGTCCTTGTGTGGGCTTGTCTCACTCTGGTCTCTGGGGTCTGGGCCACCCATGAGCCCCTAACTCTTCCCTCCGACATGCTCAAGCTTGGATAAATGCCATGTCCCCCAAACTTGCCTTCCATCACAGATCCTCACCCTGAATTCACAAGCCAATGCTGCCCACGTCCTGGTGGGATGATTTGTTTTCTAATCCGGGGTCAACATGAGGGGAAATGGGCCCATGCCTCAGCCAGAAGGGTTTGACTTCAAGTCTTAAACAACATATTTCCTTACTATAAAAGTTGTAAAACATTGGGGTAATGTTACCATTTACTACCCCCTCCTTTGTGCTCCCGTAGCGCACTGTCCATCTCTTTGTGACAGAATTTATCAGGCTGTGTTACAGTTGGTTATGTGACTGCCTCCCCTGCCGGGCCACGGGCTCCTCCACGGCAGGGACCAAACCTTATTCATCTTTGTTTCCCCAGCCCTACCATAGGTGTTCAATAAATATGGAAAGAGAGTTAACAACAGCGTACATCTGTATAGGTCCTTATGTTTTGCAAAGGCCACTGAGGGAGATGGTGGAATGTGGCTCTAGAATGCTAAGCTATAATTTTTCTCTTGTTCAATGCACCTTGAGTAAGTATAGCCATCAAAATGGGAAGGAATAACAGGACCACATGCCAGTTCTAAAGAGAAGCAGTTCTAAGACTTTCAGATCTTACTCATTGGTTTTTAAAATAAACTTTTAATTGGGGGCAGAAACATGGTATCCCCAACTACTTATTTTGCCAAGTAAGTGCATTAAAGAATAACAATCATTACCAACTCCTACTCTGTTCATTTCACAAAAGGAAGATTTTAGGCACCCCTTCCTCAAAAAAAGAAAAAAAAAAGCTCCATAAACCAAGCCTAGAATACATGAAAACCTTTGAAACTGATAAAATTCACTTTATGAAACCCTAATACAACAGCCTGTTTTTCCCGTGTTTCACCGAAGACAGTGGACCAGCTCCGGTGCCCCAACTCACGTTGGGCAACCACATTTCAGAGACTGTGGTATTCCTGGGTGACTGAATTTGCTGCATTAGAATTTTTTATTGTGGTAAAATATCTGTGACATAAAATGTATCCCTTGAAGCACTTTTAAGTGCACAGTTCAGTGGCATTTAGTATATTCCCATTGTTGTGCAACCGTCACCACCGTCCAATTTCTAGGAACTGTTTTTCATCTTCCCAAGCTGAAACTCCAAACCCACTAAATAATAAACTCCCCATCCCCTGCTCCTCCGGGCCCCTGGCAATCATCATTCTGCTCTGTTTCTCTATGAATTTGACTACTCTAGGTACTTCTCATAGTGGAATCATAGAAGAGTTGTCTTATTGTCACTAGCCAATTTCACTGAGTGTGAGGTCTTCAAGGATCGTCCATGCTGTAACATGTGTCCGAATTTCCTTCATTTTTTTTTAAAGATTTTATTTATTTATTTGAGAGAGCGAGAATGAGAGAGAGAGAGCACATGAGAGGGGGGAGGGTCAGAGGGAGAAGCAGACTCCCTGTTGAGCAGGGAGCTCGATGTGGGACTCGATCCCGGGACTCCAGGATCATGACCTGAGCCGAAGGCAGTCGCTTAACCAACTGAGCCACCCAGGCGCCCCTCCTTCATTTTTTAAAAAAGATTTTATTTATCCATTTGTCAGAGACAGAGAGAGACAGCACAAGCAGGGGGAATGTCAGGCAGAGGGAGAAGCTGGCTCCCCACTGAGCAGGGAGCCTGATGCGGGGCTCAATCCCAGGACCGTGGGATCATGACCTGAACTGAAGGCAGATGCTTAACTGACTGAGCCACCCAGGCATCCCTAAGTTCCCTTCTTTTTAAAGGCTGAATAATATGCTGTTGTATGTGTAGACCACATTTTGTCTATCCATTCATCTCTTGGACATGTAGGCTGTTGCCATCTTTTGATTATTATACTTTATTAGAATTTTTAAGTTATTTTTTTCACATGATAATAATCTCAAATAAATCTCAAATAGGTAACATAAGCAAATTCGGAATCATCTTGCCAGTGCCTCATAAGTGAATCCTCTGGGATGACCAAGCCCGCTTCTGCCTCTCCACAGTATATGATCCACATGGGACAGTCTCCCAGTACTTCACATTTGAAACCACTGAGGGGAATTTGAGCCATCACAAGGCACATAGTAATATAAGCATACGGTGCTCAAAGGAACCTTTGTTGTAACAATCTATATTCCATTTATAATGTGCACTAATACATTGGGTGGCCCCTGTCTTTGTATATAATTGTCTGCACCAGTTTGTTACCTGCATATATTAGCAAACAACCCAAAAAGAATATTTCTAGTCCCAATTCCAACAATCTTTGAACCAGACACTCATTTGATGCAGATTTCAATGCATTGTAATGCTAATCTCACTTTCCACTGCAGAAGATACCTTCACACAATTAACTAATGCCTCATTCAGACTGGCATTTGAAAAATTTATTTTCAGCCAATCTTCTATTAACGTGAGGTCTGACTTTTTCCTAAACTCACAAATAATGCCTTGAAGTCACTAATCTTTTTCCTACGATTCATTTGCATGTACTGAAAATCTCAGAACTAGCATCTCTGAAGTTAAAAGTACAAACTAAACACAGGACTGGATCTCAGGTTTGTGCTTCTACCATGAATCAGGGATTTGGATTGAGCAAAACGACACCATCCACTCTATTTGATTGATGTTGTTATTTTGAACAGTATGTGTTCAGTAAGCATCAGGAATATATGTCCAACTTGATGCGTATGTAGGGTACAGTAACAAAAAGGATGTGAGTCAACATCAGGAATGCACAAAGACAGTGTTGTCCCTTTAAAAGATGTCTGTACATTTCTCAAGTTTGAGAGGCAGGAGTCTCAAGCTCTATTCCTGGAATGCTCCCCTTCTGCTCTCCTTCGTGTAAGAAGCAGTGGGGCAGGTCAAACCAATTAAGTGTTCCTAAAAACAGAGCTCACCAAATACCATGGCTGCGGGATAACACCACCAAGAGCCAGCCAGCAGCTTAGAGTGGGGCACGGAGAGGAATGACCCCAGGGGACACCAAGTGAAAAGCTCATATTTCACGTCCCTTACTTAGCACTTTCCTTTCAAGCTGCGACCTCTATCGAGGCCATTGAGAACAACATCTCTTCGCTCCTCCCAGGAGGGAGGACTCTCGCCTCCAGCTTCTGGGCCAGATTGCAGCCAAATGATCCGTCAGGCCCTCCCGTGGGATAGGCAGACATTTGCCCTGAGATCTATAATACCATTTGACCTTCTTTATACTGAAGTAAACACACCACCTGTCACCTCTGAAAACTCAGCCTTAGAGTCAACCACATCTGGAATCAGCCTATAAACGTAGTCCTGAGATTAATGTGGAACAAGAAGAAAGGCTAAGGTATTCTGCCACTGATTTCCACTTACTGACAATTCCCACTCAGCAGCAATGTTCGGCTTCCACATATGGACACCTGAACACCTCCCCGTCAGCAACACTATGCTTAGAGTGTCCAAAAACAAGCTTCGGGACACCTTGAAATACATTTTAGCTTCGGCTGAAACCCCAGCAGGTGGTTTTTCGCTTCTGTGCCCTCAGTCAGCAGAATCAGAAGTGATGAAGCGAGTCCCAAACGTTCAGCTGTGCAGGGTGACAAGGCTTGCTCACACGACTGCCTCAGACACATCTGGGGATGCTCCAATTTTCACCTCTTGTCATTATGGGGCCATACGCTGAAATCCTAGAAACTCACAAATGCACAGGAAATGTTCAGAGATGCCATCTACCCCAGAAAGAGGACACTTCTGAGAAACCAAAAGGAGAAAGAGAAGCATGACCATGCCTCATCTTGAGGCTAACTGAAGTACGCCTACGTTCGATGAAAAGGGTAAGTAATGCCACAGAAAGTACCCATTTCACAAAAATGATCTCCCCGTGAACACATGGAAATGAGCCTTGCGGATCTTGAGCCTGGAGCTCAAGACGTGGATCATCCGTAACCCCAGTTATACCTCGAACAGGTTGGCACTGACGACAGAACCCAGGCGCCCCACTGAGAATGAGGAAGACTCCTCCAGAGTCAATGAGATGTATCTCATTTCCCACCTCAGCACAACTGGGTAGGCTCCAGAGTGGCACGGGCTGGGTAACTGAAATGGTGCCTCTTAGTCACAGCTCCTGTGGTGTGTGCCAGGATTTAGTGGCACAATGTGATCATATCACAAACATCCTGGCCCTCCTCACTTTACCTCTGAAACCAATTTTGGTGACTGACGCTGCTTTCTTTGCAGCCTTATCAGCCTCTTCTCGCCTTCCGATGGTGGATCGGATCTCCCGCCCGGCATTCCTGTGTTTAGACTGCCTGGCTAAGGGCATTTCCCCTTGCTGCTTAACAAACAGGTTTTCGTAGCCTTCGGATTTGTTTTCTGTTTGTTTCCAACACAAGGCTGAGTGCACCGCTTTCTGGGAAGTTTCTAGTTGTTTCAGGGAGTTCCTAGTTTTTTCAGGGAGTTCAGCTTCCCGTTTTTTCGACGTGAGTGCCCTGAAGTTAATAGGGGATCAGCTGAATCATAAAAACAATTCTGCCTCCCTTGAGAAACTGGCTTTCAAAGAAAATTTTACTGTTTGCCTGTATATTTGATAAGAGTGAACAGGAAAGAAAACAGAAGACCTCCAAATCTTCATGCCATTTTTCATGTTCTCGCCGCAAATTTGATCCATCAAAAGTAATGCCGCTTAGTCTTGCGTTCGATGGCTCTTACTAATGTACACTTCTCACTAACAACCATTAGAACTTCACTCTTACCTCGGTACCTGTAACTGAACATGAGAGAGTAATCCACAATCCTCTTATTCTTTCCCTTTGGGCTTTACTCTTACACATGAAATTTAAATACTTGAACACATATTCCTACATACCTCCCAAAGCCAGCTTCGCTTTATCGTCTTCCTCCAAGAAGTGGAACACTGTATCCCATAAACAGGGCTGGTAAGGGCATATCGGAGCCAACCTTTTCTTTGGCTGCTTTTCAAAAAGTTGTTTAAAACAAGATATGTTCTTGAACTGGAAAAAGGAATTACACATGATAACCTTGGAAAGCAGATACTTGCTTTGCCCAACTAATATTATTGCCCAACACTGTGACTTAGCATGGAGCGCTGTCTTCAATTACAGGCCAGAGTCATGCCACCAAAACAACAAATTGAGATGAAATTAATTTCAGTGGGACATGCCCATATTGAAATGTTATTCAGAGTATGACTATAAAGTTGGTATAATTAAACACTTACCAGATATGGGATCATTATGAAAAGTTTTTCATCATAATGAAAAACTCTGTGTTCTATGAAGTAACAAGTGATTCCATTATTGGTCCTTAACCTCACCAACCGAATTCTAACAGTAGCACCTGCTCTGGGAGTCACCTTTCCGGTCTTAATGAATGAACTATCCCAAGTCACTCACACCGTTCCTCCCTTCCCAGAACAATGACCACATTTGTAAGACAGCAGCCTGTGCAATTGAAACATGTCTTTTTCTCTAGGCAGAGTTAACTAGAACCATTAACCCCTGACGCCAGAACACCAGATTTACTTAACTAAACCAACCCAAACGGATCCTACCCCACTCCCCTCAACAAGCAGATGAAACATACTTTTCTTTTACAACCTGTTAAAACAGACACATAAGCAAGCCCACATTCAAGCCAGTGGGCAAAAATACAGTCCTGGCCTCAATGGAGTGGGTCCACAGATACACTGTCTAATAAAAAGTAATCAACATGACCCAGAGAACACATACTTCTTTTGTTTACTTTGCAGTTTGCTCCTTCAGTGAGAAGAAAGCTTGCGAAGAATTTTTGAACTGAGGGGTTTTTTTAAGCTAACTGCAAGGCTGCCAAATGCTGTTATTGCAGAATTCTTCTACGAGTGTGGTGTCAGTGTTACTGTGGAATCTAGAAGGGATGGATTCTGTTAACTGCCCCCTCAAGTACTCCCACCATCACCAGATGTTAAGATAACGATCAGCACATCTTGTTCTCCAAGGCATGAGCCCCACCAAAATCAGCAAGGGATTCCTCCCTGTTTCGAACGTATTCAAATAGCATGATCAGAAGGGGCTCCCTGAGTTCCGGGGCCATTATAGACTCATGCTTCCTCACTGTGAGAAGTAACTGGGGTCTGAGTCTAAGCAAAAACTTAACTCCGAGGAATCTCCTTGCATAAAAGTGACCTTCCCATTACGGTTGCTTCTTGCCACAAACCTCAGGTGCTTGCTGCATCTTTCCTGATTCAGCCATCGCTACCAAATCACCCTCTAACTGAAGCAAAACTCTTGATTGCCTGGCACCCAAGTTCCCCTCCTGCAATGTGGAGCAATGGTAACCACTCCCAACTTTCAGGAATAAAGAACTGCAGGCTGCCCTTTCTGTGACATAGTCATTATTTCAGTAATAAGGATTCCTCTCTTACTTTCATGTTCATAACTCATGAAACTCAAAATGCATAATATACTTGGGATTAGTAAATTCCCCCAACTTCCTTGTTGAGCCACAGTGTAATTATTCCATACAACTGTTAGTTTATACAGAAGAGAAGTTACTTACTCTGTGACATACAGTGAATCTATGGGGGGGGAAAAAAAACCTTAAAATATCTTTACCATTTTCTTTTGTCCTCCTTTCAAAGTGTGGAATACCCAATGAATGGAATGGGCAAACACTAACTCCTGTGTTCGTCCTCTCCCCTGTGAGTCTTCTTTAAGGAAGAAGTTTTATAAGGAAAGAAATTTCTGAAGCATGATTTGTATGCAGTTAGAATCAAATCTCAACTCCAAGACTGAAAATCTGTCGAATAGCCAAAAATTAAATTCATCATTTTTATTTTTTTAAAAAAGACCTGCAAAATTGCTCTTCCCCTCCCCTTAACAAATTCAGTACCCAATGCTTCCCTATAAATAGTTGTCAATAAACACAACTGCTGCAAATGTATTCAGTAAATGTTAAGGTCAAAGGCCTTCACTGTTTATTGCCTTGTAAACTCAAAGACAAGTGAATTTATTGCTTGAATGAGTTTCAGGGTATTGGCCTTCATAAAAGTTCTGAATCCCAGGTACAAAATGCTCCATCAACTCACACCAAAGCTATTCTGCACAGAACTTAGAGACCGCCCACCACTGGATTCATAATTCAAACACGCTTTGGAAAGTGTATTGTTTGCCATGTTGCATAGATCCCCATGGATTAGTGTTGAACCGTGCCTGTCATTATTACAAGAACTTGCTTCAACCAAACTATAAATTGCTGCCGCTTCTAAAACAATATCACATATTATTAGCCTGCTACTGTAAACTCTCTAAAAAATAATAAGAAAGACATCAAGAATGGAAGAGTTTAAAATTTTTCTCATCTTCACATAAGGATACCTATAATCTCCTTGACATAAAATATGCCACATTTAAAAGAAAAGGACAACATTCATATCAGATCATGCAAGAGTGTATCGACTACTTCAGATAATTAAATTTTTATATAATTTGAAACCCAATTTTTCTAATTGTTCCATCATTTGGCAGCTTTACGTATAAATACATATGCCTAGTAGAGGCAGCAAAAGGAGAGGTCATAGGACAATTACTAACTATTGTTGTTTTTAGAAACTCTATAAGGGTAGTGAGAGAAGTTCACATTTATTGTTTTAAAATAACTGAATAATTGTTTGTACATTTCACTGGCCTGTGTTAATATTTTTCTTATGCCATAGATATTTCAATGTTAACTTTATTTGTATAAATAAATCTAGACTCTGGGCTCCGGGACCATTGGGCCTTACCATCTTGAATGAGGAACAAAGCAATGTAATACACAAAGGCTATGGTGTTAATACCAGAAATGCAATATTCATCATGAAGTATAAAAGAAAATACCAAACTCAAACCATGGGTGGTAAAATAAAATTATCCTAGGCTTCCGATACTCTTTCTGCCATGATGGCTATAGTCTCCAAGGAATGTTGCTGAAATCATACCTCTTAGAAACCTGAGTTAAAATAACATTAAATATCTTCCAACTGTCAAAATGCAGAGTATTTTTAAATGTCACACATGCACTAATCCCACTACAAAATTCACGTCTGGGCTTAATGTTGGATTATGTCATTTTTTGACATTACCCAGGGAGGGGTTGAATTCTTAATCTATTTTCTTTCATGTGAAAAACTGGATTATATCACTTTGGTCCTTAATAAATTCCTTTTATCCTAACAGACATTAAACCACTCTCCAATTTTCTCCAAAGCATGGTTATAAGCAGGAGTTTCTTCTCTGTATAAGATTATAATAGCATAATTGGAAGATATTAAGGTACATTCTTTTTAACAAATTAGCTGTATGACACTTAAACATATGATGATGATTTATAAACTGTCCTATGCAAAAAAGAAATGCATTCTTTTAGAAACATTTATTAAATTTCTACCCTGATAATATCTGTTACTGAAATGATGAAGACTGAAATGATTACTCAAGAGACCACCAGGGTGGGGAGTGTGGTGTGCAAACACATGATTACATGGCAACAAAGAGATACTTAAATGACTGGAGAGTCTAGAGGTGCTAAGGCAAAGCAGGAAGTGATAACTCTGCCTATACATCTTTTTTTTTAAAGTACTTAGACCTCATCTCCCCATGAAATAGCCATATAATGAACTGAAATTCAAATTATTTTCATGCATAAAAACTCTACTCCACTTAGGACAAGATGGAAATAATATACATGTCTATAAGACCTGTTCACAAGTCTGGAGTCACTAATACAAGCTGAAATGGATCATCTTTTAGAAGAATATGCCTCCTAGAAGGCAGCATGAAAATTTTACTACTCCTGTTACTCTTGAGGAGGGCACATTCTGCATGGAGCACTGGGTGTTATGAACAAACAATGAATCATGGAACACTACACCAAAACAAATTATGTAATATATGGTGATTAACATAACAATAAAAAATTTTAAAAAATGTTATATATGTCGAGCCTTTATTCCAGAGATATGAAAACTAATGCTCACACAAAATCCATATACAAATGTTCAAAGAAGCTTTATTCATAATAATCCAAAATTGGAAACAGCACAGATGTCCTTTGACAAGTGAACAGTTAAACAAATTGTGGATATCAATACCATGGAACACGACTGCCAATAGAAAAGAAGGAACTATCGATACAAACAACTTGGATGAATCGCCAGGGAATTACATGGAGTGGGGGGGGAAAAAGGCAGTTATAAAAGTTTACACACTGTATGATGCCACGTATATAACATTTTTGAAATGAGAGAATTTTAGAAATGGAGACCAGATTAGCGGTTGCCAGGGGCTAGGGAATTAGGGGCAAGGAGTGGTTCTAAAAGAGCAAGGTGAGGGATCCTAGTGGTGATGGAATTATCCAATGTCTTGATTGTGGTGATGGATAGATGAGCCTACATAAGTGATAAAACTGTACGGAACTAAATTGTGTACACGCACACACACACACACACTTGTACAAGTAAAACTTAGAAATCTGAACAAGATCAGTGGATTCTATCAATGTCAATATCCTGGCTGCGATATATACTAGGGTTTTACACAATGTTACCCTGGGGGAAACTGGGCTAAGTGTATACTGGATCTCTCTGTTATTTCTTTCAACTGCATGTGAATCAACAATCACCTCAGTAAAAAGGTTCCAAATTTTTTAAAAATTTAAATTTTAAATTATAAGTTATAGGTTTGTGATATATTATCAAATGGTACAGGTACAATGTGAGAAACTCCACTAACATGCACAACATTAATGTAAAAGGAAGAGCACCAACTATGATCTCTCTAGTCTCCTCAAAAACACACCTTGCACGTAGCTGGATTATTCAAGGATACAAGGATCCTACCTTATGGTACTTACAGACTGTCTGAATACCATTGGTAAATCTGACCTGGGTTTTTCTAAGCAGCTTCTGGGGGACTATTCTTTATTGATGAATCTTGCTGGAGGGCAGTGAGGAAGGCGAATTTAATTTTCAATCCATTTTGATAGCCACTACAATAAAAGAATCCTCATTAACTAATTTACTGCCTAGTACATTCTAGCTTTCAATTTTCAAAATGACACTAAACCTAAGATAGTGCAGAACATAAAGGCATCAGTTGAGCTAAAGTGGCCTGCATCTAGAAATATGTTAATTATCTGATGCTGAAACCATGGGAAGGATTAGAGGGGATTCCGAGGCAGTTTGCTGAAACCTTCCTTTGCACCTGGTCCACGAAGGGGCCAAGCTCCTCGCCACATTCAGACACTAGTAAAGCACTCTTCTCTGTCTCTGTCTCTGTCTCTGTCTCTGCCTCTCTCTCTCTCTCTCTCTCTCTCTCTCTCTCTCTCGTCCCCTCAGGCTCTTCGGGATCTAAGGCACTTTTGATAAAGATTGTCTGTATGATCAAGGCATTGATTATACCTGTGTCTTTCAGCAAAGGTAGGAATGTATTTCAGATAAGACAATTCCGCTTTTGAAAAGTGATCCATAGTCTTTCAAGTAAAAAACGTTTCTACAGAAACACTCTTTGAATAAAGCCTCCTAAGAAGCAGAAACGTTTTTAATGTATAGAGGCCCCTATTCACCCTAAGTCTATGAAAAATCATGCTGTGCTGACCATTTATTGACATAACCAAAAAGAGGTATGTTTCTCTATGAACCAAGGGAGGAAAGATAGGACCAAAAAAAAAAAAACACCTGTGGATAAAAGGCTCCAATTCCAGCCTTACTATCATAGCCTGTAAGATGAAGGGGCCTTTGTTTATATGCAGTATGTATGGGGAAGACAAAAGCACAGTTTAGAACCAGAAGCTGCTTAACTGGCTCTGGGAGCATGATTCAATCTGAACTTATTTCCTGAGCATCAAAATGGAAATCATGATTCCTCCTTTACCAAGTTTACCAGACTGTCCAGAGAATCCAGGGAGAAAACATATAGGAAAGCTTTACATTTTCAAAGCACCATACAAAGATAAGGGATCATTATTAATAGTCTAAAGAGGAGATGTCTACAATTAAAAGTCAATAGAAAAAAGGGGGGGGCACCTGAGTGGCTCAGTCGTTAAGCGTCTGCCTTCAGCTCAGGTCATGATCTCAGGGTCCTGGGTTCGAGCCCCACATCGAGCTCCCTGCTCAGCGGGAAGGCTGCTTCTCCCTCCCCACTCCCCCTGCTTGTGATCCCTCTTTCTCTATGTCTCTTTCTGTCAAATAAATAAATAAAATAAAATGAAAGTCAATAGAATATTCCCTAACTTAAATCCTGAAGAGTGCTTCTAAATCAAAACCTTACTTGAAGATTTGTTGATAAGAAGAAAAAAAAATACAGAAAGACTATGTAATTGTTGAGCCGATTTCCTTTGAGAACTCGTGATTGACCTAGAATTTTACCAGGTATATTAGGTGACAGAAAAAAAAAATTATCTAGGATAATCATGAAATAATTTGGTCTAACGAAAGTTAATAGTCAAAGCGAGATTTCTGAAAGGTTACCTGTATAAATCATTGATTAGGTTGCTTTTATCTGATTGGAAATTCCACCATCTGCTTTTTTCTTTTAATGAAGCTGTGATATTGCAAGAGCTGGTGGTCCCATGGTACATTTGAGAAAAGTGGAGACCAAAGGGAATCAAGTCTCATCCCTTTAATCCACACAGGCTGACTTCACATAATCAATGCCAGCACACCCGATACCAGGAAACATCCAACACGGATGGTACGTCTACGGGCAGCCCAGGATCTTGGCCAGATTCAGAAAAGAGGCAGAGAGAAAAGCACTTCCTTGGGCTTATTTGGATTTCCTGCAAATTCAGCCCAAGTCTTCAGATCTGCCCATTGGCTCCGCTGAACACAGTGACTAGGCAACACTGCCTTCCAGTGGCAACAATAGGTTTTAAAAATCAAAAACCACAGAATGTGTATAGTATTTTGCCCAGGTAGTACCTGTGTGCCCTCAGGCACAAGGAAACACCAAAAGATTATTTTCAAAGCCTTGATGTAGGCACTAATTAAAATTCCACTATTAGTAATACTCTTTCTTAGTACTTGTTGAAAAAATTCAAAGCACCTACCTCCTTTTTGTGGATGGGAATCCCACTCAAAGCAATTATGTTGTTCAAGTAACGTCACAGGAGAACTCTGAACTGACTTGAGTGTGGCAATCCTGTATCCCCTCATCAAAAGCGTACTCGGTAGCCAATGATTCCAGACATAGCAAAATCAAACCAATGTTTTGCAAAGTGGTTGTTCAAAGCCGCTTATGAACTTATGAAAATTCCAGTTTTTCCCTGATTAAAACCAGTCCACCCATTCCTTTCTTACATTTCTCCTAAGTTCTCCAAAACGCCTAACATAGTATTAACAATATTCTTATCCTTGAGAAATAAGGATCATGTTGCCCTTTTTAAAAGCCTAATGCTAACTAGGAAACACCATTCTCATTTTGTCTTAGCCCTAAAATACCTTCTCTAATTATCCTTCATTCTGAATCCTCCATTCTCGCTGGCCTGTCTGAAATCTCTGTGTGAGTTGATGAGATTTATCCTCTTTATTTTTATCTATGGCTTAATTGTCACCTTCCCTGTCTGTCTCATGGCTGGGCCTCTGTCTCTTGGAATCCACATCTCTAGTACCAGCATTCTTTCTTCCTGAGCTGCTGTTGCCATGTAAACATCTCCAGAATTTATGTTTCTAGGGAGTCTGAGCAATTATACCAAAAGAAACCAGGGCATTTCCCAAAAGGCCTGCCTGGCTGGGGGTAATTAGAATAGTGATGCCAACACTGTAAAGGCCTCGTATATCTGAAAGCACTTCTCGAAAGTTTTCTCACTGATAAACCCAACATCCTTGAAAGCTGAGCAGCCTCATATCATACCAACTGGAGGGAAAAACCAAGACAAACAGAAGTTTCCTAAATGTCTCAGAATTGGGATTGGTCAAAGGCAGTGAGTCATTCTGTGGCATACTATGCAACCATTAAAAAAATGATTTGGTTAAATGTTTACTGACATCGAAAGATGGCAATAATATACCACTAAGGAGATGAAAAAGCAGGTCACCAGTTTAATATACAACGTGTTTTAGTAAGTGTGTGTGTGTGTGTACATACACACACACAGAGGCACCGTCAATCACACACTTCCCCACACACTTCCTATGAGCTCTCCCTCACATCAGCTACTCCCAAATATAAAAATTAAAGTAATCATTTCTCGGATTTTTTTAAAGGCTTTTTAGACAAGTTCTCTAGTGGTGTGCTGGTAAAAGTTTAACAACTTGTTCCCCCGGGAGCAAGATCTGATTTCTGGCAACTGCAGTTGTCAATTTCCATGGTGTAAATACTCTCAACATGATCAGCTTAGAACTACCAACTTGATTTTACTAAATGTGGTATTGAAGAGAGAGGCTCAGAAAAGGCTCCACCACTCTCACAAACCCACAGGAACCAGCTCCAGCACTCACTGCCCACCCCCTACCTGCAAACATACTGTAATCTGTTGACCACTCTTACAGAGAAAAAACAATAGAATGCATGCTTTAGGTGGCTTTTGTTTTTCCTCTTGTTGATCTTTATTTTCTACTTTTTCAACAAAGACCACGTGATTCCTGTGTTGTTTTTTTACTTACTTAAATTTAAAAAGAAATTATGTTTCTTTCATTGCCTTGAAGTGGAAAAGACCTTTGTAATCATGACACAAAACCTAGAAGCCATAAATAAATTTGATAAATTTAACTACATAAAAATAACAGCTTTTGCATGGCAAAAAGCTTTCATAAGCAATGTTGAAATACAAATGACAAACTGGTAAAGAAAACATTTGCAATTCATTTCTCAGAAACATCCTCTACTCTAATATATATAATCATTTTCCAACTGACAACATGATAGAAAAATAAATTATGATTTGGACAGTGTAAAAAGAAAAGAAGATAGGGCCCTTAGATAGCTTTCCCCCCACCCACCCACTCATAAAAAGAGAAAAGCAACTTAAAATTTAACATGGAGACACCAGGTATTTAACCTACCAGATTGATCAAGTTTCAAAATATTGGAATGCGCACTGAGAGTGAGGCTGTGGTAGGAGTTTAAGCTGATACAAATTCTGTAAGTATAGTAGTCTGAGTAATGACCCCACAAAGATGTCCACATGTTAACCCAGAACCTGCAACTACGTCACCTTACATGGCAAAAGGGACTTCGTCCATGTGATTAACATTATGGATCTTGAAATGGGGAGATTATCCTGAATTATCCAGGTGGGCCCAATATAGTCACAAGAATCCTTATAAAAAAGAGACAGAAGGGTCAGAGTCAGAGAAGATGTGATGATGGAAGCAAGGGTCAGAGAAAAAGAGATCTGAAGCACTACACTTCTGGCCCTTAAAGATGGAGGAGGGGGCTGCAAGCCAAGGAATGCAGGCAGCATTTAGAAGCCAGAAAAACAAGGACCTGGATTCTGCCATGGTGCCTCCGGAAGGGACACAGTCCTCCAGAACCTTGGTCTTAAGATTTTTGACCCCCAGAAATATAAGATAATAATTTTGTGTTGTTTTAAGCCACCATATTTGTGGTAATTTGTTATAGCAGCAATGGGAAACGAATAGATCAATTTGGCAAATTACAAATGCATGTACTCTTTGGCCCAATGCCTCCACATCTAAAAATTTAACCAAAGATATAATTACATACATGCAAGATGATGCATGTCCCACATTGTTGTTTGTCACAGCAAACATTTGGAACCCATGTAAATATCCATCAAAAAGAGGCTGATTAAATATTCCATCTACATAATGTACTATTATGCAGCCATAAAAAATGAATAAGAAAGTTCTTTATATCGTGATATGACTAGATCTCCAAGAGCTAGTAAAGGGAAAAAAGATGCTTTTAGTATAAGCACAGTAGATACAGTAGGCTAACAATTATACAGAAATGACAAGGAGGGAAAATATGTGCTTATTTGCATATATATGTATAAATATGTCTGGAAGAATAAATGAGACATTAATAGCAGCTTCTGCCTATGGGGAAGGGCACTGGATGGCTGGACAATGGAAAGGAAAGGAGACTTCTTACCACATACTTTTTATATTTTGTTGAAATCAGTACATGTAATATAAATAGATTAACTATTCAAGAATTCAAACAAAAACAGAAAGAATATAAATTAAACAGGAAAAATATTATGTAGCTTGACCAGGGTCACCAACCAAGTCAGTAAAGACACCTTTACCATCAGTGGGTCTCTGCAGAAACTTCATTGTTTTTGAGGTAGGCAAGGCCATGAATTCCCGTCATTCTAGACCCATGACATTCTGTGACCTAAGGAGCAGGATGAGAGAGTTACTTCTCAATTCAGGTGGAATGTGAATAGAAGTCTTTGGTGAGCTAGAACAGAGCTAACTTTACATTGTCTCCAAAGGAAGATTTAGATTTGCTTTAAGTCATAGGTGAGGATTCTTTAGGAGTCCTTGCAGAAACCTTGTCCAGTCTCAGAAATCCTGGAAGTAGGGTTGTCAAATTCAACAAATAAAACAGTCAGAACCCCCAGCTAAAATTTGAATTTGGGGTAAACAATGAATAATAAAAAATTAAGAGGGTTTTTTTAATACTTTTTAATTTTTAATTATTTGCTATTGACCTGAAATTCAAATTTAACTGGGTGTCCCATATTTTATTTCAAAACCCTACCTCTAAGGAACTCCCTTAGAGGCCATGTGGCAGCCACAGGCTAGCAGGTGAGGAGAGATGGGCCCACGCAGATGGGGATATGGCCACCATCACTCTCTCTTTCATAGACACTGAGCATGCCCTTCTGACAGAAAAGACGAGAGAGCTGAACAGGTTTGTGTGGTAAGGCATTGCTTTGCCCTGGCAATATCAGTGGCCAAAGACAAAAGTACAGGTTTCCAATTTAAAGTAAGTCTCTAAGGCCACTTCTGGCCCCAGAATTCCCTGAAGACAATGTGTGGAATGCTCTAGAAGAGGTTTGGTGTGGGGGTGGGGAGGGTCGGGCAACACAGAGAAATGTTCTCCCAGCCCAGGTAATAAACGTATTCCTTCCCCCAAATACCGTTAAAGATGTTTTCAAAAAAAAAAAAAAAAAAAAATCTTAAAAAAAAAAAAAACCCTTTAAGCTGACCTCCTGCCAAAGTACACATCAATTATACAGCTTCAGTCAGGCGGATGCTCGAGGAAAGGGGGATAATGTTACACCCAGCTGGGCACTTTGTAGTTAGCACAAATGTAATATAAAGCACAGCAGAGTTCGTCAAGTGTCTGTCTGGATTTTCAGTTTTCATTAGTGCTATAATTAAAACCACATTTTCAGCTCTATTACCTGTAACAAGAAAGGAATGAGAAATGAGGTTGTCAAGGTCAGGCTTTTCCAGCTATTTATACTGAGTATCTGCAGGCCACAAGTTGTTGAATTTGGTGTAAACCAGAAAGACGGCTGAATGTCGCACAAGGACCCATCCTGTGTGGCTTGAAAGGCAGGCTTATGAGGTTACTTCCTTTGAATGGCCACTGGACCACGGATGTCCACCTCGCAGAAGGACCAGGAAGATGGGCAGTCAGGCAATCCACTTTCAGCCACAGAGACTGGCCACGGAAGGGGTTTCTCGCCCATTAAGACCAAACTGGTCACACACCCTGAAACAGCCCCAAAGGCAGTTCTCAGACACTCTCACTGAGTTCAAGAATCCTAAAAAGCTCAAAGCCATTTTCTCCCTAGCTCGAGTGTAAATGTGCAAAAGAGGGCTGGATGGCACTGTAAATGTTAAACTTCTCTCCCATCACTCTCCAGCCCACACACACTTTACAGGGGCCTCGCCATGTGCAGCAAATCCTGTTGGCCTGGCCTTCAAAACGCATCTAGAACCCAACCTCTTCTGACTGCCATCTGGTCCACAGCACCACCGTCTCTCCCCTGAATTCTGGCCAGGCCTCCGTACATCTGCCTCACACTCCCTGCTAAGGTCTGAACGTTTGTGTCCCTCCAAAGTCCTATGTTGGCATGCTAACCCCCAAGGTGATGGTATTAGGAGGTGGGGCCCTTGGAAGGTAATTAGGTCATGAAAGCAGAGCCCTCACCAAAGGATTAGTGCCTTTATAAAAGAGACCCCAGAGAGCTTCCTCCCCGCTTCTACCCTGTGAAAACACAGCGAGAAGTCAGTCCTCTATGAACCAGAAAGCACTCCTCAGCAGACACCAAATCTGCCAGCGCCTTGATCTTGGACTTCCCAGCCTCCACAGCTCTGAGAAATTTCTGTTGTTTATCAGCCACCCAGTCTATGGTATTTGTTCTAGTAGCCCCAGTGGACTAAGACACTCCTCCCACCCCCATGCACACACACACCCCATAGTTCTCAAGAGAGGAGCCAGACCGTGTCACTCCTCCACACAAAACCCTCCGGTGGCTTCCAGCTCTCTCAGAGTAGAACCTGCTGCCCTCACAGTGGTCTTCAAGGCCCCCATCCCTCTGGCCTACTGCTATTTCTCTAGGTGGACCTCCCATCACTCTTCCTCTCTCACTTCATCCCAGGCACACTCCTTCCTCAGGGCCTTGGCCCTTGCTATCCCCTCTGCCCGGAATTCTCTTCCTCCTGTTATCTATATGATATGATCTCTCTCTATATAATCTATATCCTTACTCAAAAAGCACCTTTTCTTTCAGTGAGGCCTTCCTTACCCACTCTACTTCAATAATGCAAACCACGAGCATCCTGCCCACTGCCAACCATAGCATTCCCTATTTCCCTGCTCACCTTTATTTTTCTCCATGGCACTTAACACCATCTGCTATTTTTTTTACTTATTTTCTTTAAATACCTGTCTCTCGTCACTTCCCAGAATGTAGATTTCTTGATTTGTGTCTATGTTTGTTCACCACTGTATCCTCAGTACTTAGAAAGAGCCTGGCACATAATAGACATTCAACAAATGTTTGTTGAATGAATGAATGAATCAATCAATCAATCAATCCACGGGTCACATAGACCAATGGAACAGAAGAGAGAGCCCAGAAATAAACCCATGCTTATATGGTCAATTAATCTATGACAAAGGGGACAAGAGTATACAATGGGGAAAAGACAGTCTCTTCAATAAATGGTGCTGGGAAAACAGGACAGCTACATGCAAAAGAATGAAACTGGACCACTTTCTCACACCATACACAAAAATAAATTCAAAATGGAGTAAAGACCTAAATGTGAGACATGAAACCATAAAACTCCTAGAAGGAAACCTAGGCAGTAATTCTCTTAACATCAGCCATGGAAACATTTTTTTCTAGATATGTCTCCTCGGGCAAGGGAAACAGAAGCAAAATTAAACTACTGGGACTACACCCAAATAAAGAGCTTTGACGGTGAAGGAAACCATCAGTAAAACAAGAAAACAACCTACTAAGTGGGAGAAGATATTTGCAAATGATATATCCAACAAGGGGTTAATATCCAAACTTACACAACTCAACACCAAACAAACAAACAAAAAAATTTAACTCAAAAATGGGCAGAGGACCCAAAGAGACATTCTTCCAAAGAAGACATACAGATGGCCAACAGACACATGAAAAGATGCTCAATATCACTACTCAGGGAAACACAAATCAAAGCCACAATGAGATATCACCTTACACCTGTCAGAATGCCTGGAATCAAAAAGACAAGAAATAACGTGTTGTTGAGGATGTGGAGAAAAAGAAATGCTTAAGCACTGGTGGTGAGAATGCAAACTTTTGCAGCCACTGTGAAAAACAGTATGAAGTTTCCTCAAAAAATTAAAACCAGAATTACCATTTGATCCAGTAATTCCACTACCCAGAGAAAATGAGAACACTAATTTGAAAAGATATACATACCCCTATGTTTCCTGCAGCATTATTTACAATAGTCGAGATATGGAAGCACCCCAAGTGTCTATTGACAGATGGGCGAATAAAGATGTAGCATAAAAAAGGGGGGATATACAGAGAGAGACACAGAGAGATGTATACACACATGCACACACGCCCCCCCCCACACACACAATGGAATATTATTGAACCATAAAAAAGAATGAAATCTTGCCATTTGCAACAACAGTGGATGGACCTAGGGGATATAATGTTGAGTGAAATAAGTCAGACAAAGACAAATACCACTTGATCTCACTCATATGTGGAACTTAAGAAATGAAACAAATGAACAAGAGAAAAGGAGACAAACAAAAAAAACAGACTCTTAAATACAGAACAATCTGGTGGTTGCCAGAGGAAAGGTGTGTGGGGGAAATAGATAAGGAGAATTAAGAGTACACTTATCGTGATGAGCACTAAGTCATGTATAGAATTGTTGAATCATTATATTGTACACCTGAAACTAATATAACACTGTATATTAATTCTACTTAAATTTAAAAAAAATGTGACTCAGAGGTGACAAAGTCAACCCCAAGCAGGCCTTCTTTGGGTGAGTGATCAGTAGGTCCTTGAGGTCCACCCAGCTAGAAAGTGCAGGAACCATCTGCTCATGGACCCTCCAATCCAATGATGGGTCTCAAGCAAGTGCTTGTTCTCTGGGCAAACCTCAAAGTGATTGAGACACATCCTTACCCACCACGACCACCCTTGGAGAACCAATTGGTAGTACCTTACAGCAGGTGGTAGTTGTATTCCCCTCACTATACAGGAACTGGAACATTCTCCAATACTGACCCCCTTGCTTTCCAGCCCAGGCCCTGGGCAGGTTGAACCCAAGCACAAAGTACCAGGCTTTGATGGTTAATTTTATGAGCCCAACTTAGCTAGGCTCACATTACTCTGGATTTTCTGTGAGGGTGTTTTTGGTTGAGATTAACATTTAAACTGATGGACTTTGAGTAAAGCCGATGTCCCCCCCTAATGTGGGTGGGCCTTATCCAATCAGCCAAAGGCCTGACTAGACCAAAACACTGACCTCCCTGAGCAAGAGGGAATTTTTCAACAGATAGCTTTCAAATTTGAACTGCAGCCTTGGTTCGTGCCTGCATCTCCAACCTTCCAGCCCACCTTGCAGATTTTATTTAAAAAAATAAATCTTTTCATTTATATAGAGTGCATGTGTGTGTGTGTGTGTGTGTGTGTGCGTGTCCTCTTGGTCCTGTTTCTCTGGAGAACCTTGACTAATACACCACCTAAACCATTCAGAGGCATTTCTCCTGGGGCTCAACCTTCCTGAAGGAAAGAAAACACCTTCTTCCATGAGCCAACTGCTCTGGATGCATGAGCTGCTGTCACTGACAGGAATTCTTCCCTTCATCCATGCACAAATGCTTACATAGCCCCTAGATATGCCAAAGGACACTAGTTGGTCACTTCCCTAGCCCAAAGGACAGCAGAGAATCCCATAAAACAGACTCCTCCTCTGCTGCTGTGTTAAGAACAGCAAGAAATATTTCCTTTTTTAAAAAAAAGATTTTATTTATTTGAGAGAGAGAGAGACAGAGCACGAGTGGGGCAGAGGGAGAGGGAGAAGCAGATTCCTCACTGAGCAGGGAGCCCGATGCCGGGTGTGATCCCAGGAACCTGGGATCATGACCTGAGCTGAAGGCAGACGCTTAACCGACTGAGCCACCCAGATGTCCCAAGAAATATTTCTTTATTTATGATGTCATTGTTGTGAAGAATCTTAACAGTGCAATAATATTAATTCATATATTGCAGGCAAACATTACACCAGCACTTTGAGCAAACACATGGCTGAAACCTACGAAGCTGAATAGAGAATGAAGTGGTTAAGAAAGTGTCCCTAGAGGCTGACTGCCCCGACTCAAGTCCCTGCTCTGCCGCAAACCAGCTGAGTAAAATGTGTCCTTTCCCCTAAGCCACAGTCTTCTCATCCTCAAAATGGGATGATAATAGCAGTGCCTATCCCACCAGGTTGTAAGAAGACCATTGAAATAAGTGGAAAAAAATACAAATAGCACACACATCCCCATGCTTGGCACATGGCCCATGTTCCCTGAATGTTACTATTATTATTGCCATGGCATGGTCCCAGCCCTTAAAGAGTTTTCTAGAAGCACAACATAGCACTTGGTTAAAAGGGATTAAATCAGTTATGACTCTGCAGGTTGCAAGTGAAGAAGAGAAAATCCTTGGGGAAGACCTGGAGCCCAAAGAACTGTTACTGGAAATGTAATGAATGGGAAGATGTTGCACAGAAATGTGGAAACTTTGAATTGGAAGAGCTCTTAGAGGTCATCCTGCCCAGCAACCCCAGAACCCCCAATGATTCCCTACCCCCCCCCAAGAGGCTGAGCTCACATCATTGTTAGGCAGACTGAATTGGAAAGAAATTCTACAAGTTACTCATGGAATATGAGAATAAACAATAAGCAAGTAAACAAACAAAGGCATATGTTCCAGGAAGGAAACAAACAGAGGACTTTAATGGTTCAAAAGAGGTGGGTGTGAAATGTCCAGAGTAGACAAACCACAGAGAGGGAATGTAGATTAGTGAATGCCAGGGGCTGGGAGGAAGGGGGGGTGGGGAGTGACTTCCTAATGGTATGGGGTTTCTTTTTAGGGTAATGGAAATGTTCTGAGGTTGCATCGTGGTGATGATTGCACAATCTTCTGAATATCCTAAAACCAACTGAATTGTACACTTTAAAATGGTGACATCTGGGCGCCTGGGTGGCTCAGATTGTTAAACGTCTGCCTTCGGCTCAGGTCATGATCCCAGGGTCCTGGATCGAGTCCTGCATCGGGCTCCCTGCTCTGCGGGAGCCTGCTTCTCCCTCTGCTTCTCTCTCTCTCTCTCTCTCTCCCTCTGTCTCTCATGAATAAATAAATAAAATCTTAAAAAAAAAATGGTGACATCTATGCTATGTAAAACATCATCATGTGAATCAGAACACAATTTAAATTTTTCTAATTAAAAAAAAAAAAGCTAGATGTGGAGAGGCCTATTTTAGACCCCACTGACAAAGAAGAAAGCCTCTCTGAGGAATTTGTGTGAAGCAAGGGACTGAGAAGTGGGAAGGAGCTGGTCCCTGGAAAGTGTGTGGACAGGTTCGAGGAGCAGATGCAGGAGCAAATGCAGACGGCAGAGTGTGGACCAGCTCGGCACCCTGAATAAACCGTTTCAGGTTTAGCCTGGAGGCAGGGAGGAAAGTGAGAGAGAGAGAGAGAGAGAGAGAGACAATGTTGAAGGTGCGGAGAGGCTATATAGTAGAAGCCTTGGGAGGCAGAGTAAGAGGTGGGGTTCGTTCTAAATGAGATCAAAAACCACCGACGGCTTTTATGCTGAGAGATGCCTTGTTCCAACTGCCATTTTTGAAAAACCACTTACATCTCGCTGCACACACAGTGGCAGTTACGGAGTGGCAGGACCAACGCAAGGTATAAAACCTTCAAGACGTTCATTCTCACTGGGTGGGGCTTGCACACCTCTAACGAAACCATCACCAAAGGATACAAATTAGAAGATGAGTTTATTCACAAGAAAAATATTACAAAAGGTAATATGAAAACAGTACAATTTAGTGTCTATTCCCAAATGCACCTTATCTCCTTTCCCATGAAATAGCTAGTAAGAAAAGAATATTCTCTCCCCACCACCTGGCTCCTTTTTCTAGGGCTGATGGTGGTGCTATTATTGAGCCACGCGCGCCCTCTACAGCTATGAGCCTAGATTGCTCCTTACTGCTAAACTAAGCCTGGATAAAGGAATTTTTTATTAATCGTGTGACAGAAAAATTACCATCCCCCAAGCCCATGCCACCCAACGCAAGCTAGATCCTCCAACACTTTCTTGAAAACTGGAGGAGAATATAAAAAAGAAGTGAAATCGGCAGTTTTCTTGGGCAATTTTAATGGAAACACAGATTCCTCTGTCTGCTCTTTTGGGTAATATGCTCTCCTTCCATAGACCAAAAAGAAGGAGTGTGTGTGTATGTGTGTGTACACATCTGCACATATATTCTCCACTCTAATATTCTGCCTCATTATGTAATTGCAAGGATAGACTATGTGTTTAAATGATCATCTTCTGTTCATCAAAATACTTGGCTTCAAGTCAGTAAAAAATATTTGCATAAAACAATAGAGCAACGAGCGAAGGAACTGGCTTTCCCTGGCCCGCGACAATGGCTGGAGGCCAAGGGGAAAGAACTGGAATCACGCAGCTGAACAATGGTATGGACATGCTGGAAACTGCAATGGACATCCAGGAGGGTGACAAAGTGGCAAGATGAATGTAAGCATGAAAATCTGGTGTGAGGCGAAAAAAAAAAAAAAAGAAGAAGAAGAAGAAGAATATCCTAGGGAGGGATAAAAGAAGAATATGCAGAGAGGCACCCGCTCCCGCAATAGCGGGAGAGGGAATAGGGAAGGGCTCTTTGTCCGGGAGACTGATGCTCTGCAACCAGAGCTGAGCAGCCTGGAAAACAGGAAAGCACCATCTGTGAAATGTATTGTTGCCCCATGCATGGTCTTCTCCTCATCCCACCATTCGCGGGCAAGGTTTATTCGGGAAGGAGAGATGGACTGGGCATCTGGGCACAGCATGTGAGTTCAGAACTGGTCTCCCTCTAAGATTCCCAGGCCACCTTAAGTACACCCAGAACAGGCCAGTGTCCCCAAGAGGCACGGGGGAGGGGGGTAGAAAAACAGATTCCATTCCCCAATTCCGCTTTGCACTGACTAACACAGCCATTAAAAAATGAAATCTGTTCACTAGACAAAATATAGTCAAACATTCCTGCGTGCTCCATCCTTGAAACAGATTTAAATATTGGCCTGTCTTCTCAGTGTTTGTTTTGGTTCCCTCAGCCCACATTGGAGTCCATGGGCTCTTTCACTCACTCATCGTTTCGCCTCCCGCTGCTTGGGCCGAGAATGCAGTAATAACTCAGCAAGCTGTTCGGGGCTTCCCATCAGCCCGGCTGCACAGAGCCGCGTGTTCCTCTGGCACAGGCATTCCAGTGGCCTTGAACTCCACAGCCCAGCAAGCCACGGGAGGGACCTTGTTCACATTGGCTCTCCTGCCTAAGGGAAGGCAATTTGGGAAGCAACGTGGGGAAAAGCACTAAAAAAGCACATTAATTTCTCCTCACTGGTTCTCACTTACCTTTTCTTACGAAGCTGGACTGTGGTGAGGGGTCCAGAAACAGCTTAAAAGGAAAAGTACAATTATATCTCAATAAAGCTGGGGAGGGGAAAGGAAAGGCAACTCTCTGGTAGAGGGTGTTTAATTAAAATCAACGACTGATTCTCTTTTCCGGAGAGCAACCTGCTGTGGCCTCAGGAAGGCTCCTTTTGTGTCCTTGCTTTTGCTTCTGTCTGAGCTGCAAGAGCCTGCCAGAGTCCCACTGTTTGGCTTATTACCCAGCTCATCCTTCTCCCTCGGAGCCTGGTGTTAATGCACACTGTAAGATATACCTGTACCCAGAACTTTCCAGAATCAAAAGACTTCCAATTACTTCACTATAACAATTGAGTGACAAATGAATTTTTATATGTTAGAAAAACATAAGTATTTGGATGAAAAGGCAATCTTGGGCCCCCTATTCAAACATAAAGAAGCAGCATCTGAACTCTTGAAGTTACTACCCCGAATCAATGAAATACAATCTTAATTATTGAATAAGCTTCTAATGCAAGCTCTGTGGGACCCTCCGGCCTAGTGATTTCCTGGAGAAGACTTGATAGCAAAGAAAAAGCTTTTCCCCAATGTAATGTAGATTTTTTTTAATGGACTTTATGTGTTAATTGTTTAGTTTTGGTGCTGGAAAATCAGACCCAGGCACTCTGCTCTTTTCACAGGACTAAGTTTTGAACTTTAACATAAGGAGCACAAAATGAAAGGACCCAGACTGCCTGGAAATAGGAACAGAAGAGCAGGATGATCAGGGGAAGGGCTGCAAGCAGTAACAGGGAGGGCAGCCAACGGTCTGAAAACCAATGCAACTGTAACTGACTGGCTGCAAGCCAATAGTGCAGGATCGTAATAGACGTCAATAGACACCAACCATGTCTACCGAACTGGGAAAGATGGGGGCGCCTGGGTGGCTCAGTCGTTAGGCGTCTGCCTTCGGCTCAGGTCATGGTCCCAGCGTCCTGGGATCGAGCCGCGCTTCGGGCTCCTTGCTCTGTGGGGAGCCTGCCTCTCCCTCTCCCACTCCCCCTGCTTGTGTTCCCTCTCTCCCTGTCTCTCTCTCTGTGTCAAATAAATAAATAAAATCTTTAAGGAAAAAAAACTTCTTAAAAAAAAAGAACTGTGAAGGATGAAAGGAATAATATGCTTAACAATCCTAAAAATGTTAGGATGGGCAAAGTCGAAATGAGCAAGGGAGCCACCAGGAAAACTACATCACATGTTATAGTTTGGCTACTGATTACTAGCAATAACACTAATAATAATATGCTGTTATAAAATTGACCAGTATGCCTTTTAAGCAGAAAATATCTTTATATGTAATATGTAGAGGAAAACAGAAAGGAAGAGTCATAGGAAGACTACACGTTGTGGGTAAATTGATAAAGTTAAGCTTGTAAAGGCACAAACTTGAGAGCAAGATCCAAGTGACTTCCCAGATACGAAGACCCTAAAAGTCATGCTTGAAACAACCATCCAGGCTTGTTGCTGCTGTCATCTGAATTCATGTAGCATGTAGTCAATACTTACTGATAATTCAGCTTTAGTAGCAATAGTAAGGACTGCCGAAAGTTTGATGATGCCTTAAATTAAAAGCTCCAGGGGCACCTGAGTGGCTCAGTCGGTTAGGTGTCTGCCTTAAGCTAAGGTCATGATCCCGAGGTCCTGGGATGGAGCCCCTGCTGATCGGGGGCCTGGTTCTCCCTTTCTCTCTGTCCCTCCCCCACCCCTCATGCTCTCTCTCTCTCACTCTCTTTCAAATAAATAAATAAAATCTTAAAAAAAAAAAAAAAAAGAAAAGAAAAGAGCACTCCAAAGGGCAGGAACTCTGATTTCCTGGCTCGCTTGTACAACGGCACAGAACCACAATAGGTTAAGATTTGCAAACAATATATTTTCTTATCACTCTCTGTTTCTCTGTTTGCTTGTGATACAGATGTACATATGTATTCTGCAGATAACGAGAGCTAACATTTATTGTTTGCTGTGTGCTAGGCACCAACCTAAATGCTGTACGCACCTCAAACTAACTCTATGAAGGAGGTGCTATTGCCCCTCTCTTTGCCAGAGGAAAAGACAGGCACAGAGAGACTAGTCAGTCTACCACTCCCATTCTCTTTCAAGCTCTCACTCCATGTGCTGGCAGAAATTACACTCCTGGCTAATTTCAAGTACATTAAGCCATTTCAAGGTCAAAATCAGTTCTGGAGTATCTCCTCCCCCTCCTTTCCCCTTAGTGGTTTCCAAGCTCCTCAGGCTCACACAGCATCATGACACCTGCAGAAGGCATCTCGTCCCTTGTTGCCATCATCTGTCCTCCACTGGTTTCTGCTGAGATGCTCAGCCCTGGTTGGCCCTTGGCTCTGGTGGATGACCCCCCCCCCCCGCCAGGCCAGCATTAGCTTAGGGGGCTGAATTCCCATCTGGTCTCCAGCCACACAATACATATATTCTCACCACGGCTGGTCTCCCTACCAAGAGACCCCTTCAGGCCCACCTGCTCTTGCTCTGCCTCTTGGCTAACTTCCAAGTCCTTCTCAAAGTGAAACTGTGGCTCATTCAGCCAGGAAACCAGGCGGGCCATCGAGGCCCCCTCTGTGTTGACACATTCCGCAGCCTTATCTACACTTCTTTGGGGACATCTCACCAGGGCAGTAAGGAAGCTCCAGAGTCCGCCTTGCTTTCCCAGACCCCACTCTGAACATAATCACAAGTTCCCTCTGTCTTCATATCCCCTTACATAGTTGAATGTCCTGGGATGCTCCCCTCCCCCAACCATACTCTCCAAGGAGGGGGTGGGGAGCAGCAGTGTTCCTTTCCCCAGGAACACAACAGCATCTAATACCCTTACTTCTGCATCTATCTCCCCCCGCCCCCACCCCAGCCCATAGTTTTTCACTTCTCTGGCTCATGGGGAAAAAAAAACCCGACTCCTTCAGTATTCTTCACAAATCTTACTTATACCCATAAAATGGTTTTTCAATTTAAAGTGAAGGGTCAGACATTTGTGTTCTCTACTTTCACACCAACAACCTTTCCCTAAAGCAACAGTGACTAATGTCGGGTGCCCACACTCCGGGCAGGGCCTCCATGTAAAAATGAGGAAGTTTGATGAAGCATAGGGGAGGAGAATACACACAAGTTATGACCCCAGAATATCGTGGTGCCTTGACAGAACCACCGGGAGAAAAGTTTAACAAGTGATAGAGACTTTTAAAGGCATCCACACCCTCTGAAACAAAGATCAGAATATCTCATTGAACTAGAAAGGCTACATATCATATGATTTCATTTATATGACATCCTTGCAAAGGCAAAATGAGAGAGACAAAGAAACAGATCATATCCATACAATGGAATATTATTTAGCCACAACGAGGAATAAAGTATTGATGCGTGCTACAAACACCATGAACAGCCAAAACATTATACTAAGTGAAAGAAGCCAGACACAAAAGGTCATATATATTATATGATTCCATCTATATTAAATATCCGGAATAGATAAATCCACAGAAACAAAATGTAGAGTAGTGGGTGCCAGGGGCTGGGGGGTAGGAGAGAATGAGAGAGAAAACTGTAAGGAGTTTTGCTTTGGAATAACAGAAATGTTTTGGACCTAGACAAGATTTGGTGGCTGCACAATATTATAAATATACCAAAATGCCACTCAATTATTCGTTTTAAAATAGTTAACATGACATTATATGTATTTCACCTCATTAAATGATTGTTTAAAAAAAAAAGATCAGTGGTCAAGGGGGAGATCTGACTACAAAAGGGCACAGGGATATTTGAGGGGAAAATCAAACTGTTCCGTAGCTTGAGTGTGATGGTGGTTACACAACTGCCTACATTTGTCAAGACTTGCAGAACAGTATACTAAAAAGGGTGTGTTTTACTGTATGTAAATTACCTTAATCTTAACATGGGGAAAGAGAGCTCTTCAACATCTAGAAACTAAATAAATGTTGTTGACTAAAATCTGCCATAGATTATTTTGTTAGAGAATGACTGCTCCATAGAAAGGACCACAGGAGGGGCGCCCGGGTGGCTCAGTCGTTAAGCGTCTGCCTTCGGCTCAGGTCATGATCCCAGGGCCCTGGGATGGAGCTCAGGTCATGATCCCAGGGTCCTGGGATCGAGCCCCGTGTTGTCGGGCTCCCTGCTCCGCGGGGAGCCTGCTTCTCCCTCTTCCCCTCCCCCTGCTTGTGTTCCCTATCTCGCTGGTCTGTCTCTCTCTGTCAAATAAATAAATAAAATCTTTAAAAAAAAAAAAAGAAAGAAAGAAAGAAAGGACCATAGGAAATATTTTCTACAATTCCATGATAATGAAGTGAAAAATGCCCTTTTTGGATGGAATTTATACTGGCAGTTTTTCATTATCACATTAGTCACTGTGAGAGAATTTGAAGGAGATGAGCTTGTTAGAGAACTTAACTCAGATTTTTTGATAAATATATAAACGTGTCAGTAGTATATAATTCAGTGAAGGAAACTACACAGAACTCCAAGGTCAATTGTAGCATGACAGGTCAAACTATTCTTGACATAGTAATTCCAAGCTTATTTTATTCTGGTTACCCATTGCTGTATTAACAAACCACTCCAACACTTAATTGGCTTGAAATGTAATTCTGTTATTATGACACAGTTTTTTGGGTTGAATGGGCTCAGCTGGGCAGATCTCACTTGGGGGGTATCATGCGGTTACACTGCAAAGTTGGCTATGCTTCAGTACGAAGACTCAGTTGGGCTGGGTGTCCAATATGCCCCAGTCCCATGCAGGCAGTTGATGCTAGCTATTGGCTTGAAGCTCAACAGGAGCCGGTAAGGGGCCTACACGTGGTCTCTTCATGCCTCTCCACACAGCAGAGCAGCTGGGTTGCCAGAGAGATTGAAAAAGAGCAAGCACTCCAAAAAACTCAGATGGAAGCCATAAGACCTCCTCTGACCCAGCCCTGGAAGTCACACAGTGTTCCTTCCACCTTATTCTATTTGTCAAAAAGCAAGTCACAGGGCCAGCCCAGATTCAAGGGGAGGGAATTACACAAGGTCATGAACATTGGGAGGCATGTTCACTGGTGGCCATCTTTGGGGACTGGCTTCCAAAAGAGGCACCGATAGCATAATATCCATTACGAGGATTTTGGAATGATATTAAGTTTTCAACCGTAAAATAACATTTTGGCATTTCTTGATAAAACTTAAAGTGAGTGTCAATTTTAGAAAGTACACATCTAGTTTATTCATTCAACAAATATCTATTAAGGGCCTACTATGTACCAATCACTGTGCTAGGTGTTGAGGAGGCATGGATAAATCTGTCATGGAAACTGTCCCCTTGCAGCTTAAGGTCTAGAGACCAATAGGAAACAAAAACCAAAGAAGTCCCACAGAACCTGTTGGAGGGCAAAGGAAAGTGAGTTGGTTCTCCTTAAAGTGGAGTGAAGGAATGCCAAGAAACGCTTCAGAGAGAAGGGACTTAGGAGGGGAGTCTTGACAAATTAGGATAAATTCCAATATCCTCAGCATTTATTTGGGAGAAGGGTGCGTGGGATGGGAGGAGCGTGAGGGGGAAGGCCGGCATTCTAAACCGAGCAAGCCGGCAAAAACGAAGGTGAGGAGGCATAGCACATGTTTAGGGCACTAGAAGCATTTCCATGTGGCTAAGATGCAGAATTCAGGGGGAGTTCTAGACATCTTGCACAATCTTACACAGATGTGTTTAATTTAGTCCACAGATCATGTGTTTTTCTTTTTCACGTTCATAATGAACTACCACACAGTGTTTTTTAATTTTTTAGATTAGTTTCCAACATTTAATAAACAGAAAGTTTAACATAAAAATCCAGCTTCTTATGGAAAAAAAACCTTTAATTTGGCTGGGCTGGGCCCAAATTCCCACCCGGCAACAACAGGCTGGAGTCAAAGAATGTCCCCTTTAGATGGGGTTATGAACTCTCCGATTCGCAACACCCACATCTGGTCCCCACCATCCCCTTCACTGTAGGCATTTGAGTCTGAACCGCTCCCCCCAACAAGAAAGCTAAGATGCATACTTTATGCCGGGGGGTGTTGGAGGGAGGGCAATTAACAAACAATATTTTATGCTATGCTCAAGGTTTGAACTTCATCCTCTCTACAGTGAGGAAAGGTAAAAGGTATTCAGTAGGGAAGTGACATGATCAGATTAGCATCGCAAAATGATCCCTCTGGCTTCATCAAAAGATTCACAGGGAAAATGCACTGAAGATGTGTATGAACATGTGTATGAAGCAAGTAGGCAGGTGGGAAACTCTTTCAATATTCCAGGTGAGAACTGATAAGGTCTGATCTGGGGCAGTGGCAGTGGGAGAGGAGGCCCAGACAAAAGGTATTAAGGAGTTGAAAAGGCAACAAACACCTGGTCACCAAGTAGGGGGAAGAGAAAAGAGGTAGGATGACGCTCAGGTGTGGGGCTACAATGATACAGAGGAAAAGCAAGTTTGAGAAAGAGATCATAATTCCAGCCTTATGGGTGTTGAGATTTATTGCCTGAGGGCCATCAAGGTGTGAGGCAGTCGTGGACATGGGTCCAGAACGAAGAAGAGGGGTGAGGGCCAGAGGTGGAGATTAGGAATTCATGGAGTTATTGGCAGTTGAAACCACAGGAACAATAAGACAGCCAAGGGAGAGTATGGGGAGTTAGAAGACAGCCAAAGAAAGGACCCTGAGGAATGTTTCCAGGGCAGTCAGAGAAGGAGGAATCAGAGGAGGGGCATTAGGATAGCCTACTCCTTGAGAACTGAGGGAAGAAGGAATTTTAAGAAGGGATGGGTCATCAGAATAAAAAACCACAGAGGGATCACCTGAAGTGTCCACTGGGTGTGACAGGTAGATTCATCAGGAGGTGACCACAGAGTGTATCAGAAGAATGCCAGAGATACAGGCTAGAATCCTGAGTGTGGTTGATGTGGAAGATAATACTGAGTCAAGCAAAAGTCACTGTGTTGTGTTTAGGATTCAGGAATAAACGTCAGAAATTCCTTTTTAAAGGACTCTACCTTTAAAGAAGAAAGGAAGCATTAGAATTGTTCCCTTTAACCAGGAAGAGTTTACAAGGGGCCTTTCTAAACCTTTTTCAAGAATGCACCTTAATAAAGATTAGCAAACATCCGCGGGTTCATTTATATCAACCAGTTCACTTGAAGAACCATCATTTATTTTCACCTGGTCAGTCCCTCAACCTTCAACTCCAGTAGATGGGGTCTAAATGAGGATTTCTTCTTGGATAATGAACAAGTTTTACAATAAGAGATTGTTCTTGTATTTTTCTCTTCTGTTGTCAAGAGAGTTTGCCAACAGTAAGTTCCATGATAACAAAATGCAATTTGATTTGGAATTTATGCTCTTATCCTAAGAAATCTAGCTAGCAAGGAAGAATAAAATCTGATTCTTATTCTTAAAAGAAAGACGTATTTTCTGATTTTATATTTTCCATCTGAGAGAAATTTTTCTTGTTTTGTCTCGCAAAGGATAAGAGGAGAAAAAAGAAGTGAGAAAGTGGAATCTCTTTCCATTCAACAATTGGGCTGTGACGGTAAAAGTGATATGGGGCTATTTTTGAGGGGTTGGGGTCATCGTGTTGGTGGTGGTAGGTGCGGGTGGTGTGTGTTTGATATTGGAGAAACCTGAGCTTCTGAGGGCTCTGAAGTAGCCAGCGATGAGAAGCAGGCAAAAGAGAGAAGAAATCAGTAATACTGTAAGATTCCACAGAGGAAAGGGATCTGTCTTGTGTGGAAGGGATGCCTCATTCGAACTGGAGGAACAGAGGTGAGCATTGTCATGGCCACGCCATGTTATAAGTACAGACAAATTTCCCTTTGAGACAGGCCAGGCCGCAAACTGAGCCAGGGGAAGGGGGCCTCTTCTTGAGCAGAGTAGGAAAGGCTAGGGGAGGGAGGGAGGCAGGAATAAGTGAAAAGCGTGGCACGTGCACACAAGGCCCCATTCGAGGTGCCATATTGACTTTCTGTTTGCCCCATTTAGTAGAGAAATGCCTATAACTGCCTTCTGTCTAAACTGAATATAAACAAAGTAAGTAGAATAAAAGAGAATAAGAAATGGACAATATGATATTTACTATGCAATTAAGAAGAGGTTGGGCTTACAATCAATTATATATTCACTCATTACTCATTCAACAAATATTTACTAAGTGGCTATTATGAGCCAGATGTAGATCTAGATACTATTAACAATGATTAACAAAAAAGACAAAAATTCTTGCCTCAAAGAATACATATTCTATCCTCTCCATATATGCCAAGAGAGTCCTTGCTCACATTCCTAAAAAGTGTTTGGTTTTTTTTCCACCAGCTTCCACTGCTATACAGACCATGCCAAGCAACAGTGTCCCTTCCTAATAAAGGGCTGAATCACAAAGAACAACTATGAATCAGGTACCATGGAGGACAGGTTGGTTAATACTCATTCAAATAAAACTGGAGGACCATTTAAAAAAAGAATGTCATTACTTCGTTTTGGAATTGGGCCAGGCCTCCAGACTTCACAGTCTCTAAAAGAATTAGTGTTTTCTAATAATCCATCTGACAGATTATGTTCCAAATGTGATTTTCTGATTAAGGTACTAGGCGTACAGCAGACAGATCCTGTAAAACCCACGCAAGATCCCCCAGGTGTGTGCTGCGGAAGCTGAAAGGGGCAAAGGATGTGGCCATATCCTTTCTGGTCAAGTTTCAAGATAAACAGATTTAAAGGACAGAATTCTAACCAGGATTTGGCCACCTTGGGAAGGAACGCGGTATTTGAACAACATGCTTCCCAGACTGAAAGCCACTCAGACATGGATCGTCATTCCAGGCATTTGGCATGCTGGTTTATACTAGCAGCCAAGTGCATAATTGCCAGGAACTGGCCAAATCCACGGAGACACCAATCACTTCTGAATGCCAAAAAATGTTTGTAATATACCATAATAAATGTAAGCCTGACTCATTTAATCAGATCTGCGTCCTACCCTGGGGATTTCTGCGCAGAAGAGTGATGTTTACTGAAACTACTTCTCTCCACTGCCACCTTCCCTTCCAGGAAGAATAGAACTATCATCTGGTTGGCCTTGCCAATTTCTGTTTTATATTTTACGTCATTAATATGGATGCTTATAACATACATGTTTCCAACTCATTCTGAATTCACTTCAGTATAAAGTGATGAAAATAACGCTTTCTCCTTATTTTAGATTGTATTGAAAAGGAACCTAAGTATTACTGAAAGACAGGGATTTGAGAGTATCAGGCTCTTCTCCCTTCCTGACAAGTTTCTCAGACTAGTTTCCCCAAAACCAATGAGATGAGATGCGGAGAAGTTCTAGTCGCCCTTGCCTGTGAGAAGCCGTCTGACTCAAGGCCTTTCTGGGCTTGAAGCAATTTTGAGGTAGGTGAATAGGAGCTGACCAGACGTTCTCCTGACATGAAGATGCAAAATCAAGTTGGCTGTTCCAGGTTCTCTTCCCCAGCTTCTTTTATGTAGAGTCTTGATTCCTCAAGTTCAGAAAGCTGATTTTCCCAAAGACCGGTCCAGTTATCTGGTATACACCAGATAACTGATGTATACCAAACTCAATGGGAAATTCTCTGAGCCCAGGTGTCAATTTTCAAGCAGCAATTTCATTTCATAGGCTACAGATGAGGAGATTCTAACTCAGGTTAGGTGACGGGGTGATTGGTCCAAGGTCGCGTAGGTCATTGCAGAACTAAGGCTTGAATCCAGGTCTTTCGACTTCAATGGCCTTGCGCTTTCTGCTAGAGCACCGGCCTTCCTGGGGGGAAGCTAGCATGCAAGGGTGACAAGAGGTTACAAAGAGCAGAGTGCGCAGCTGGGGGAAAGAGGACGGACACAGGGGAGGGCCGTGGGAAAAGCTGGCAGAGGACAGCAGGACCCATGTGACTGAAGGTCAGGAGCCAGAGTCCAGTTCCGGGGCATTCCATGGGATGGAGGAGATGGCAAGAGATCATCAGGGCCCTGTTCAGAACTAAAATATGAACAAAAGAGAAACTGTCTGAGGAACACAGCAGAAGCCCGATTAGGAAATGTGGGCACACGAGGGCGCACTGGGTGGGCCCACCACCCCAAGTATTAATTTCCAGCTGAGTTTCAGAGCACTCTGCTCCAGCTCTGCGCAAAGAAGAAACCGTCTGGGACCAGAACAGAGACCGCCGGTAGGTGGAGCCAAGCGGCTACCAGTCGCCGGGCTGACAGGGAGAGCAAGGGCAGTGGGCGGGGCAGGTCACTGCAATGTCAACACCAGCCTTTGGGGCTTCAGAATAGATAGTCTCTGTCTTGACTGCTCTAAAATGTGCTGTTGATTCTGCTTGACCTCTGAAAGGCTTCCCGAAAGATGGCTGGAGAGAGGGTGACCATATAATTTACCTCCCAAACCCGGAAACTTGTGAAAATAAAAGAGAGAGCTGTTAATACCTATGCCAGTACAACAGTCCTAAGCCAGGACTAACCCAGGCCGACCCAGACGTGCGGTCACCCCAGCTGGAGACCAAGCACTCAGGACTCAGGCATGCCCGGGCACACCTGGCAGAGGGTGAGATAATCTTACCAGGACTGGTGACAGGGAGAGGCCAGAGAACTCCTGGGAAGTAATTCATCCTAAAGGAACAGAAAGGCCAAGGACACCAATTGGGCTCCATGACATTAAGACAGGGCCAGAGGGGAGGGATGGTTCCCAGGTCAGCCCATTGTTGGCCACACCCAACATCTTGTGACCGTGGCTTTTAAAAAAGCCAGTGAAGGGGCGCCTGGGTGGCTCAGTCGTTAAGCACCTGCCTTCCTTCGGCTGGGGTCATGATCCCAGGGTCCTGGGATGGAGCCCCAAGTCGGCTCTCTGCTTCTCGGAAGCCTGCTTCTCCCTCTCCCACTCCCTCTGCTTGTGTTCCCTCTCTCACTGTGTCTCTCTCTGCCAAATAAATAAAATCTTAAAAAAAAAAAAGCCAGTGAAATTAAAAAGAGCTGTTTCATTAAAATTGCCATAGAACATGAAGTTTCAAGGGTTAGTGAAATCCTGCGTCAGCAATTTCAGCGGCAGCGACAGAGAAGGTGCGGTTGGCGCGATAGTCGGGTGGGATGGTAGTGATTAGTCACAGCCCCTTGGGTGGGTGCCAGCACGGCAGTTGCTCCAGGCTTGGGCAGTGACCAGACACATTACCCTAGCAAGCGAGAGGGGGAGAGCCAAAGACAGTGGGTGCTTTACTCTTATATCTCAGAGCATATGGAAGGTCATCCGTGAGGACTCACTGAACTATCATGAGGAATACGGAGGGGCTGCATTAATATTAATATTTCTCCCACCACAACATAAGGAGCTCATTGATGTTGTCTAAATTTGAGAACCTTCTTAATTTGGAGCCACTCAGTTCATATTGGCAGTTTCATAGTCTAACATAGGCTCATACCCTCGAAATATATATGTTGCAGTGATTCGTACATTTCTAAAATAATACAGAAAAATATGTTACCAAGTAATTAACACATAATACAGAAAAGTTTTCCAAAAATTCCTAAAAATTATGAACTTTTGCTACCTCTTAAAGAATGGCCTCTACTGATTCTCTCTGTCATCCAACTGATCAGTGTTAACCTTTCAACGATTTGAAATTAGATACTGCTTGGAAATAAAATGACTCACTCACCCCATGGCTAAAATGAAAAAGACAGGCAATACCAAATGTTGGCAAAGATGTCAAACTAGAATTCTGACACAGCGCCAGTGAGAGTGTGAATAGGTATAACCTCTTTGGAAAACTGTTTGGCACTATAGACTAAGAATGAACAAATGTACTTCCACTCCTTGTATATGCCCAACAGCAAGGTATACATATGTTTACCAAAAGACATGGACAAGAATGTTTATGACAGCATTTCTCATAATAGCCCAGCACTGGCAACTCACCAATATCTGCCAACAGTGGATTGGAAAAATAAATTGTAGTGTATTCATACAGTGGAATACTACCATGAGAATGAACAGGTACAACCACACACAACAGCATGAATGAATCTCACAAACATCAAGTTGAACCAAAAAAGCCAGACATAAAATATTCCATTTGTATGCAGTTTACAAGCAAGTGAAATTAATCAATACTGTCACAAGTCCAAAGGAGCTGGTAACGTTCCATCTCTTGATCTGGGTGCTTTTTTGAGCTTATCATTTGTCACTATTCGTTAAACTAGTCAGTAAGTTCAGACATATTTAAGAGGAGGAGTATTATGTGCTACCTTATGCTGGAGCATGGCAAAGTCACATTGCAGAAGAGCATGTGAGATGAGGGAAACTGTGATATCCATTCCAATTATAAAACACAAGAGCATTTTAAATTTTAAATAATATTTTAAATAGATTTTATAATCTACTCCAACTATCCAGTGCAAATTAGAACTCAGCATCATTCTGGGGTAAAACAGAAGGCTAAGGAAGGTAAAGAAGAAAGTAAGAGCACCACCAACCAAAGCACACAAAACAAGAAAGGACGCTCCTGTCGCGTCATGAGCCTTCCCTGGAGCAATAACTGTGACCAAAAAAATAAGGTACATTTATGGGTCAGTCTCAACCGTCTGCTCAACAAGAACACATGAAATGAAAAAGGGGCAGCTCTCCAAAGGGAAAAGCAATGGGAAAACAACATATGCCTACTGCCATGTTGTATACTGTACTGACGGTCATCATCACAGGAGAAATTCTTAAACTTGGCATATCAAGAATGAGGAAGTATGTTCTCTCAAGTGGCATTCAACTCTAAGGTTCCATTGTTCTCTCCCCTAACACACGTGTCAAATCCATTAGTGTTAACATTAAAATAGTTTAAAATACGGATCTAGTCGTAAAAGATACATCCAAGGGCAACTACTGATAGCAATCATATTTCATTTCTCTTTGAGCATCTCTCAAAATACTCATCTGTCTATGAACATGTGTTAACACTTTTCCCTCTGGCAGTTTGAATAAATCTTCCACATTGTTTTGACCACATACATTTCTGTTAACAGCCATGAAGTCACACACACCAAAAAATTAACTGAGGACTACAGCTGTGGCAGGCTGAACCTAACCCCCCACTCCTCCTTTCAGGGGAGAATCTTGGGGATTCGAGAGAAACCAGGTTACTATGATGCCATTTAACCAGACAGCTCAGCCAAAGACCTTGTCGGTTTATGTGGGACCCTCCATAACAAAGGGACCACGCCAAGCAGAGAACATCTTTTTGCATAATAAGGCAGGGACTCTTATTTTGCAAGAAGCGGGCTTAAAATCCTGTTGTTAGAAGAAACATACACTTTTCTCAAAGACTATATACCAGGAGTTGGGCAAACATTTTCTGTAACGGGCCAGGCAGTAAATATCTTACATTTTCTGTAACGGGCCAGGCAGTAAATATCTTAGGCTCGGCAGGCCATACAGCCCCTGTTGTAGGGACTCAGCTCTGCTGTGCAAAGGCGACCGCAGACAATACTTACACAACTGAATGTAGCTGTACTTTACAAAAACAGGCCTGTGGGAATGGGTCCATTGGCCAGTTTGCCAACCCTGGGACTAGACAAAAACAAGCAAACAAAAAACTACATCACAGAAGTGAGATGTGTTTGTCTTTAGGCAAAGACAAAGCCTAGATGCAGCCCTGCGGATGGAGAGAACAAACAAAAGTTGAAATGCTCCCAGGTGACCCCCAGCCCCCCACCCCCTTCCTACCATGGGACTAGAGCTCATCCTCCCCACTCTGCAGAATCAGCAAGGGCCAGAACAGGTTGATTCTGTGTTCACATCCAGCTGAGGCGAGAGGAGGCAGAAATCATACAACACTCAATGGGGCTGGGACTTCATCCATTCTGAGGAGGAAGGTATGTTCTGAGGAAATGGAAGAGACCCCTGATGCTGAAGATTAAAGAGATCTGTGCAGACAACATAGGGAGAAGGGGAAAGAGGGTGAGACTCAGAGAATGAGAGAGTATTGAATATCCACCAGAAAGGACCTACCCAGAGCCCAGGCCCCAATCTTTCTTTGGACCCTTTCTTGAATCCTTTAGAAAAGAAGCTCTTAAGCCACATGTCCCTGCTTTATTTCCTACCACTCTCTGCCTCATTCAGTTTCTCCCAAACTGGCCCCCTTGCTGTTTCTGGAACATACCTAACACATTCCTACCTCAGGGCCTTTGCACCTCCTGCCTTTTTAGACAGACTGAAAACTCTTCCTCCAAATACTCAAATGGTTCACTCTCTTTTCATTTGGATGTCTCAAATGACATCTCCTCAAAGATGTCTTCCTTGACTTTTCTATCTGGAATAGCATCTTCATCAGTCTCTACTTATTTTAATTTTTTTCACAGCACATATCACTACCTAACTCTTTTCACCTATAGCATGTGAGCCCCATAAAGACAGAGATATTGGTTAATTCATTCCAGTTCACTCCCAGCATCTTGAATAGTACCTAGAACAAAAGTGGTGCTCAATAAATATTTTCTGAATGAATGTATCAATCAATCAAGTCCAACAGGTCTATGATGGCTAAGTTTATGTATCAGCTTGGCTGGGCTATTGCACCCAGATATTTGGTCAAACATTGTTTTGGATGTTTCTATGAAGGTGCTTTGGGATGAAATTAATATTTAAATTGGTGGACTCTGAGTGAAGCAGACTGCCCTCTATAATGTGGGTGGGCCCCATTCAATCAGTTGAAGGTTTGAATAGAATAGAAGGCAAGAGGGCATTCCACAGCAATCTGCCTTTGGACTTCATCTGCAAAATCTGCTAGTCCTGGTTCTAAAGCAGACTGCCTTTCAACTTCAACTGCAACTCCTTCCTGAGTCTCCAGTCCCTTAGACGCCCCGTCAGACTTTGTGGACTTGCCAAACTTTCACAATTGGGAGAGCCACTCCCTTAAAATAAATGTCTTTATGTCTATATCCTCTTGGTTCTGTTTCTCTGGAGAACCCTGGTTAATACAGACTCCAAGTCAAACTACGCTATCTTCTTTACTAAAGAATTCCTCCTATTAGTTCTATGCCCACTGGTTTTCACAACCTGAGTCAGGGAGCTGAAATTTCCATATATTCTGCAGACATGCAGGTAATATTGCTCCCGATGACTTCCTTCTCCATGGTCAGCTAAATGGGGACGGGAGAATGGGGGAGAGGATAATCAAACACAATTTTTCAAGATTATAGCCAATGATGTAAAAACACTAGCACTTAAAATCCTTCCTTTCATACAATACCACTGCATTCATAGTGAACAGGAATGTGAATCTACAACCTAACCTTGTCTAGATACTAGAATGGTAAAGAACCTAAAATACCAAACATACAAGTTATGTTTATATTTTGGATTTTTAGTCGTGTCCATCGTATTTATATGACTAGATATGACCATAGGTATAAAGTCTATGGGGTATGGAGTGTTTTCCTAAGATGCTCCAGGACAGTGCTCCCCCCATGTCCTTAAAATTTTAAAAATTTAAGAAACAAAATTCCCTACCCTGGTACCACTCGGAATCCTGTCATGAGAAAGTAAGGCTTTCCAGCGTCCCCAAAGTGTTGGGGCTACGCTCAGACGCTTTCTCCGCTCCCACTTCCCGCCCTCTCCCCGCTCCCCACTGGCGGGAGGAGGGCGCCCTCCCAGCCAATCAACGTTCAGTAGGGCCCTCCACCCGCGCGTCTTTCAAAGGTCCCTAGCAACCAATGGGCGGTTAAAGGCCGAGCCGGGGCACTCGGGGGCGAAGGAAGAAACAGGGAGAGGGCCTGATTGGTTCCTAGAAGACGCCGCGCCCCACCTCACAGAGGGATGGACCAATGAGCTGAGCGAAGGGGCAGGCTCGGCGCGGGGCGGTGGCTGAGACGCCGGTGCTGCTGGAGAGAGGCGGCGGCAGGTCCCGACGCGGGGCGGCCAGCGATGAAGCCGGTGAGTCGGGCGGAGGCTTGGACGAGCGATGCCACAGGGACGGAAGCGGCCCCGAGGCCAGTTCTTAGGCCTGGGGACAGCCCAGGCGTGGTCGCGGCCTGACTCGCACTGTAACCGTCCTGGGTCGGGGAGGTGGCGCTTCCCTGTACCGGGGAGAGCGATGACTGAGGAGGAACAGGGTCGGTGGCGGACTTGGGGACGACGGACATTGGCTGTGCACCTGTTGTACACAGATTGGGAACTGCCGCCTGCGGAGGCTCCTAAGCCTCACGACAGCCCTGCAAGAGAGGGCTGAATCCGGTTTTACGGAAGAAACTGAGACGTGGAGAGCTAAGATGTCTCAGTGTTATCAGTCTGCCTAATAAGCAGCCCCAGAGGATGCCCGGGGATGCCCCGCGCACCCCTGGTGAGCGGTCCTCGCCGCAGATGGGGAAAACTTCACGAAAGACCTCGGCCCACCCCCGTTTGTGGGCGCGTCACCATCCCCCGGGGCCAACTGGCACTGCATCCCTTTCTGGGGTTCAGAATCCCTGGACCTGGGGGAGCAGAAACGTCCAACTCTGTTAGGATTTGTTAACCTGGCTGGGAGAGCCTGAATGAAGGAGGCACAGTCACTCTGAAAATCTTGAGTCGTCAAAACTGCTTTAAAGAGAAAGGAAAAACAGACGCAAGGAGCTGAGGCCCCACCTGACTCAATCATCTACCACCAGGGTTGACAACCTATTGAATATTAAAGGACCTTCATTTGAGTTGATAATAATAGCACAAAGAGATCCAAAGCAACTCACATCCATAGCCTAAATGGCTGTGTAGTGTGATCTTGTAGTAAGGAATAAATCCATTATAGAATACAGCTTCAGAACTGGAAAGAGCATTAGCTGGTTACACTTGCCAATCGCCATGTTTCCATGTGGAGGAGCATCAGCTGTCCTTCACTCCTGGCCTCTTTCTCCACTTGTTTCCGGAAGGGACAGAGCGAGAGGTCTGATCCCCCAGTTTGGGAGGAGCTGGACAAAACAGCTGAGCCCTTTCTTCCCTTCTCTCTGAACTGGGTTGTCCATTGCTCCCATCACCGGGTGGATAAGTCCAATTCTGGAGTGAAGAATTGGCAGGCCAACTTGACCACAGCTTTAAAGCCACATCCTCCCTTTGACACTCAGTAATAAAACCAACATATTGATCTCCATTTGCCTCTCCACTGTTTTATCTCTCAGGTGGTTCCAACTTGGAAATAAGAAGAAAGGTGTGTTTTTTATTGGTCCTATAAAACTAATGTGTCTCGTGTAGAAATCATGCCTACAGGATTGAGTTCCAACTCCTTAGATCATTACACAAAGTCCATCTTGATCTCTCTAGTCCAGTGATTCACAAAGTTGAGGGTATGTTATTCTACCTGTCCACCCCCCATCAACCAAACTACTAGGCCCGTATTGGGGTTATTTCTTGAGAAATGGGGTAGTTAAAACTACTTATCTGGCTTCATCGCCTCTGCTCCGATGACACAGTTCCTGAAAACAAGACCTTTCTCCTTTTGCTTTTATTGCCTTAACTTCTTCCTCATCTGCCAAAAACCTCCGCTCATCCTTCAAAACCCAGCTAATATATCCCCTCTGAAGTTTTCTCCAGCTCTGTAAGCAGTCACTCCCTTCTCTGGGACTGCAACTAAAATGCATAGTTTAGGGGCACCTGGGTGGCTCAACTGGTTAAGCATCTGCCTTGGGCTTAAGTCATAATCCCAGGGACCTTGCCCAGCGGGGAATCTGCTTCTCCTTCTCCCTCTGCCTGCCATTCCCCCTGCTTGTGCTCTCTCTATCTCTCCATCAAATAAAAAAATAAAATCTTTAAAGATAAAAGTGCATGGTTTATGCTTCCATTTTAGCACTTACAACTTTCTTTTATAATCTATGCACATATCTCTCCAACTATACTGAAGCTATTTATTTTATGGATCTTTGCATCTCCAGAGCTTGGCAAATGAATGTGTTTAAGAAATGTTTGTGAATTAATGAATAGATCTCCTCACTTTATAGTCGTAGAAAACTGAAACCCAGAATAAACCAAAGTTGCTTCTCCGAAATTATACAGTAAGTGGCAGAAACAAAACCAGAATCCTGGTTTGTTCCCAATCCAACTCTCTTTCCACTACAGAGCACTGTAATTGTTAATAGGATGGTAAAATCAGTAATTTATTACTGATATCCCTGATCATTCTGATATTCCAGATTGAATAAATTGCAAATATGTATTCAGTGTGTGTTTAAGCAAGGATCAACTTATATGTACATATTCTTCTTTACAGTTATTTAACATAACTGATTTCTTTTGAAGCCTAGTTCATTGCAAACAAATGAGTTTGACTCATCAGATGAAGAGCCTATTGAAGATGAACAGACTCCAATTCAGATTTCATGGTATGTTAACACTTCTGATCAATGATGAGCTAAATTATTTGATGTGTACGTCATAATCCATGTAGATAATGTAGTCCACATATTGAAAATATTTAGTGATTCTCTTCTGCTGATTGTGTTATTCTAATCTTTAAGGGATCCTCTAACTCCATGATTTATTTACTATCTATGATAGAATAAGGCTTTTCTTTTGGGTGGGGAATGGGCAGAGGAGAAAGTCGTTCTTTATGCATTCGGAAAACCACAGTAGAAACAAGTAAGTAAGGAGCTGAGATAGGATCAGAATATCTCCTACTTAGTACCAAAACCTACTTATTCTTTTATGACAAAAGAATAATATACCAAACATAGGATGAGATATTTGTTTATCACTTAGTCAAATCCTAGAACTACTTGCCACAATAATGCATCTATTAGCAGACCCTGCTTAAGATAAAAGTCATGTTACCATAGATACAAGAGCAAAAACAAATGTTTCTATATAGAATCAACTTCCAAATCTGGGCAGTAACTTATTGTTGCACTAGAATCTCTACAACAATCAGTGCTTTCTCTCACCCCTGTAAATGTAATAATCTCTCTATTTGAGAAAACATTTCCAATTATAGGAAGTGAAAAAAAGTATGTTATCCCTAAAGTTCCTTTTGTTCTGCCATCAAATAGCAATTATCTTTCATTTCCCCTTATACCCCCTTTAAAACTCAAAAACTCATCTAATTTTCCAAGTCACATGGTATTTATACAATGCCCTCTGTTTTCCTCTAAACTCATCTTCTGTCTTAAAGACCGGGTTAGCCTTTACCTGCTTTGTCCCTGAGTACTGCAATTGGGAATATGATTCTTTGAAATTATTTTATTTTAACCAAAATCCATTACAACAAAGAATGACCTGCAGTTTTTATCATATGAAATTATATCTGTTTAAGGAAGTCCTATAAAGAAATCTTAAAATAGTAATGTAGACTGAATGCTGGGGATGAAATCATCAGAAGGTCATTTTCTAGCTACTTCCCCAAGATTACTAATACAAAATATCTCCGATAACATACCACAGGGTAACTTAAGTATGCTTTATACTAGCCATAGGCAATCTAGGCATTATTATTTTTAAAGTAAGTTTAAATTAACTCACCACTTTTAAAAATTAAATTGTGACAGGGGTTCCTGGGTTAAGCATCCTACCCTTGATTTCAGCTCAGGTCACGATCTCAGGGTTGTTAAGATCAAGCCCTGTGAGCCCGAGTCCTGTGAGCCTGAGCCCTGTGAGCCCTGCACTGGGCTCCACACTCAACAGGAATCTGCCTGTCCCTCGCCCTCCCCGCTCTTGCCTGTGCTTTTTCTTCCTCTCTCTCAAATAAGTAAATCTTAAAAAAAAAAAAAAAAGAATTAAATTGTGACAAAGCAAATGATAAGTCCCTGTTTTAAAATTTCCAGTCTTTCTGGGCCTTTTTGTGAATAACGTTTTGATATTTGCATATGCATTTTTGTTTTGTGACTATGGTAAAACTTTAAAACACTCTTGTTCAGTGCCAAGCACACATGTCTTAAATTGAATTTCCATTTATAACTTTTTAAAAACTGAACTAAACTTAAAGTTTTATTCTTTTCAGGCTACCCCTGTCACGAGTGAATTGTTCTCAGTTTCTTGGTTTATGTGCTCTTCCAGGTAGGTAACACTGCAGGTGGCTTCGTATTGATATTCTCAAGATAATCTGTTTATCGGCTAGTACATCACTGTACTGAGCAAGAAGAGAATTTCATAGATCGTCAGCCTAGGGAACTCACTTTTGGAAGCCCTCATGTGAGCTCTAGCAAAAAGAACAGAGATCACTCTTCAACCCTTCCAGACCCATTCACAGTTCTGCATTTCTGATTTACCTATCTTAATAAGACTTCAACACTGGGGTACAAGGTGAGGCTGAGGGCAACAGGCAGGTACTTGTTACAGAAAGGACACAGAATAAAGACTCTTTGGATTAGGAGTTCCTTCAGCTGGGCTCTATGAGTCCCTGCAATTATATTCCTAAGAATAAACTAAATTGAAATCCACACTCAAAATGAAATGAAATTGAAACATAAAAATGATCATATAAGTATGACCTTGTAAAGTAGCTTTGTATGTGTTTAAATATATTTGTTATATGTGACCAAAAACTGACTTTTTCACTTGCTTTATTACTGCTTATAGGTTGTAAATTTAAAAATATTAGAAGAAATATCCAAAAAGATACAGGTAGGTATAACATGAAACCACCATATTAATAGTTTTTTCTTAATAACACTGAAAATCTCTTTGTCAAAAAGAACAAACGTTAGTCTCTGCTCATATACCAAATAAATGTGTGTTATTTCATAGTTTCAAACTGTAGACTTATTCTAATACACGAAGAGGTATTTGCAAAGGGCACAGAGAACTAACTCCTCATTTACTAAACATAGAATTGCTTTTCACTGATCATTGTAGTTACACATATTGCATTTGAGTTTAAATTGTATAAGTTGGAGGGAAGAAAGTATGTAAGTAGAAAACTGCCATTTCACTGCCCAGATCTTTGAACATACTGTCCTTTACAGACTTGATTGTGATAGTAGAAATTAAGCCTGAGCTGAGAACCCAGAGGTAATAGTGAAATTGTCCATGTTGGATAGAAAATTTAGAGAGCATCTAAGTGGGAAAGATGCAGTAGGGTCTGATCTTCACAGGCTCAAGGATGTTTATAACACTGTAGCCTCAAGTCTAATAACCCCATAAATATCCTAATAACCCACCCCACTTTGGAATTTACATATTGCATGGTACTAAAAAACTTGGATTTTCAAAATTTATCCTGGTTGGCCTGGAATATCTCAAGGCTAGTAGTCCTACCAATGTCCTTATAATACACCAAAATAAATATAAATAAATACACACACACCCTCACATACACACACACACACACACACACACACACACACACACACACATCTTGAGTCTGACCAGTATAAATTTTTGAAATCTTGAAATTTTTTCCTGGTTGTTTTGGAATATCAATTTATTAATTTGCTTTCTCTAATTTATTCTTTACCTACCAAAAAAGACTTACAGAGGCTAATTAATTGACTCGCATTATTTGTAAAGATTCTCTGATTTAGAGGTACATGCCATGGTAGGAAGTTTTCATATGGAGAACATTTAGGTCATAAGCAAACTATAATGAAAATCACTGGTTCAAGAACCAATCTTACACATTTTGTAAAGCCCTATTCATTTAGTATCTTCTATAAAAGGGGTTTCTAGTACTTTACCAAACCTTTTGTTTTCCAGTGAGATCTTAAATGGAATCCAATGTATAAAAGATAACAATCTGATGGGAGAGACCTAGAATCTCCCTGCATCAGCCCCTGTGGTTCCCTCCTCAGAGTCCTTTCTAGTAAAGTTTGAAAACCACTATATAATAGAAAGTAGCCATTGTGTGCAAGAGGCAGAGAGAAAATTACCTACTCTTAAAAATGGTTAAGTATGCGGACTTCAGTTTTAATCCTTTTAGAAGTACAAAAAAATAATAGTATTATCTAAAGCAGCACTGTCCAACAGAAATATGACGGGAGCCACAAATAGAAGCTACGTGTTTAATTTTACATTTTCTAGCTGCCATACTAAAAAAGTAAAAACAGATGAAATTAACTTGATATATCTTATTTAACCTAACATAGCCTAACTGATATCATTTCAATGGTTTTAAGCATAAAACAAATTATTAATGAGATGCAGGTTTTTGTACTTAATCTTTGAGATCAGATATGTATTTTACACTTACAATACATCTCAATTTGGACTAGCCACATTTCAAGTACAAATCTGGAGGTTCGTGATAAAAGGTGCTTAGTTAAATGTCCCTCGATTTAGGAGGCAGGGAGAGAGAGGAGGCTGAGATCAACCAGAATTAGTTACTCATTTTGAATGTAAGACTCTATAGTGAATATTGCCATAAGGATGTTCCAGTGTATAGAATGGCCAATAGTACTATTGCTTGGTTCATATTCATTATAATGAAATTAGCTAAGTCACCTAATTCTAACACAGTTAACGTTTTATTTCCTAGAGACCTAGTCCATAAAATTAAATGCATGATGGCAAGACACAGTACAAATATAAAGGAGAACGTGAGCACCATGGGCATGCAGGAGATTTTATATAGAGTGCTTAGGGTAAAACAAAACAGCAGAGGGAGGAAAGTAGCAAACATGGATTCTGTGAGAAGAAAATGAGAAAAAAAATGCTATCGTTTCTTCACAAGAGTTTATTTTGAAATATTAGATGTTTTAAAATTTATTTCTAAAGCCTTATTGAAAAAAGATTTTTTTTCAAGAATAGCAATATAGTTGACTCATCTTGAAATTCAGTTAAAAGCATTTTGAATTATTAAGTCATTAATCATAATAATATTATGATCATTGTATAATTATAATCATTGTATTATAATGCTATTATCATATTATAGTGTTATTATATAATTATTATTATATTATAGTATAATTTTATTATTTAGGTGATTAATTTTAATCACCTTTTGGTTCAGGTGTTTCTAATTCCTATTCTGTGCTTAGTGACTTCATTTTTACCCTACTTTGAAGAGAGATCAATATTGTTTTAGCTTACCAGTAAGTATTTCAAATGTATAGATTATCATGTGTTATTTACTTAGTTTGGCTTAAGAAATTTAACACCACATCCTCTGTCTTGACTGAATTTAAATTTGTAATATTTTGTACATGTGTATCTGTATCTTGGTTTATTGACAGAAGAACTAAAGAGCTATGGTATACAAGACATATTTGTTTTCTGCACCAGAGGGGAACTGTCAAAATACAGAGTCCCAAACCTTTTGGACCTCTACCATCGGTATGCAATCATCACTCATCATCATCCAATCCCAGACGGAGGGACTCCTGACATAGCCAGCTGCTGCGAAATAATGGAGGAGCTTGCAGTCTGCCTTAAAAATAACCGAAAAACCTTAATACAGTACGTTTTTATTTTCTCCATAAATGACTTGAGAAATGCCCCAGTCAGAATGATTTTTCTAATTATTGCATCCTTATTCACTTATTACCTACCTTCTAGTTTGATGCAAGGATTAAAAGGAGATGAGGCATGAATAGTACTAGCACAATGTCTGCTACAGGGCAAGCACTCAGATATCTGCCATTATTACTTTTGAAGAGCAAGGACAATAAATGAGTAGATTTGGAAATTTTTTAGAACAGGTTTACAGGCTTGTTATTCTTTCCTTTTGCCTTAGACCTTTACTTATAATTTTGGGACCCTCTTCCTCCCAAAAAAGGTGGGGCATCATCTTTATGATACCCTTACTCATTGGTCAGGCTTTCAGTTGCTTAGTTGCTTCTAACAGCAAAAAAAAGTCAGTTGGAGGGGCGCCTGGGTGGCTCAGTTGGTTAAGCATCTGCCTTCAGCTCATGTCATGATCCCGGAGCCCTGGGATCAAGCCCCAAGTCAGGCTTCCCACTCAGCAGGGAATCTACTTCTCCCTCTCCCTCTGATCTTCCCCTCCACTCATGCTCTCTCTCTCTCAAATGAATAAATAAAAAATCTTTTTTAAAAAGTCAGTTTTTAAAATATTAGCAAAGAAATCATTCATAAGCAATGAGCATTCTTAAAAATATGACTGGAAAATTATATTTGATGATATGAATTTGCCACCAGAATGAAAGAGGGACTCTCATTGTTTGTCAGTGGCTACGCACAAGCTGCTGGTATGGAAATTTAAAACGAAATAAAATGAGCTAAGGGGGGGAAAAAAAGAGGAGAGAGGAGAAAAGTAGCTTGAAGAAAGGAAGAAGGGAGTGACAGTCAGCAGTAGGCAGTAGCAATACGAAGATGAGAAGTGGTGCTGGGGGTAATGCAGCAGATGCTCTGCCGGAAGGGAGACGCATGGCAGAGGAGAGCCGGCCACAGGGAGCAAACTAGTCCTTCTCTGTGCTTCTCGTACGTTCTGTATCCTAATAAAATGCTTAATCCTTTCTGGAACAAGATAGAGTATCAAATAGCTTGATACCTCCAAAGCCCCAAAGTCATTGATTTGAACTAGAAAGTGTGCAGACAATACCAAATAAGCAGGTAGGCTCAGGGCACCCAGGGAAAGGGCAAGCCCAGCCAGCTTCTCTCCTTAGACCTAGAGCTGGGGGGCCTCGTGCCGACTGTTCCCATTCTGAAGGCAAACCAAGTAGTGCACAGGGCTCTGGGGACACACACTCTTCGTGGCTGAACTAAAGTCTAATGAACAGAGAACTAGAAACAATCCTACATTCTACAGTTTCCAGCCTTTCTCTAGAGAAAAGCATAATCTGTAATTGTAAGCAACTACTAATTGTTTTACTAATTATAAAAGCAAACTTTTAGAATAAGTTGCCTATACTAAGTAATTTTCTAACAAGTCTAAGGTAAAATAGCATTAGATAATTTCATGTGGCTCGTGAAAAATATTTTCCAATTTTGGGACCCACTTTTCAAATCAGTTCTGAGATTTTTTTTTTTTAAATACATCTTTGAAAAAACAGCCTCTACTGAAAAGTTTCCAGAGATCAAACTAGCTCAGATTAGTGAAATTTAACGAATTCTACTTGAGCAGGTGTCTAGCACACCAAATGCTGTCTGGTGTTTGAACAGAATACAAACAAGATGGAAAGATGGTTGCATATGTTGAATGCTTCTGGCTCCCATAAAATAAAGCATCTGATGACTGGAAATTTTCATCGTCCTAGAGCTTTCAAAGGTGTCCTACAGTGACTAATTTTCTATCCATTCTGCCATCTTTGAGCGCTCCCACTGCTAGACGGCTCTAGAGTTTATCCCTCAGAAACTGGGTCTGGTAAAATTTTTTCCACCATTTTGTTGTTTGCTAGCACTGTCCTGTTGATTCTCCCTGTGCATTTTTGTTCCTTTATAAAATCAGCAGACACTGCTTGCCTACTGTACTATGCTGTTCCCTAGGGCTGTTATAACAAAGTACTACAAAGTGGGTAGTTTGGACAACAGAAACTTGCTCTCCCCCAGTTCTGAAGCTAGGAGTCCAAAATCAATGTGTCAACAGGACCATATTCCCTCTGAGAATCTGGTAGAATCCTTCCTTGCCTCTTCCTAGCTTCTGGTGGTGGCCGTCACTCCTTGGCGTTCCTTGGCTCACAGCTCCATCACTCCAATCTCTGCCTCCATCGTCACATGATTCTCTCAGTGTTGCTGTGTCTTCTTGGGGTATTTCCTCTTATAAGGACACCAGTCAGGGCGCCTGGGTGGCTCAGTCAGTTAAGCGTCTGCCTTCAGCTCAAGTCATGATCCCGGGGTTCTGGGATCGAGCCCCTCATTGGGTTCCCTGCTCAACAGGGAGCCTGCTTCTCCCTCTGCCTCTCTCCACTGCTCATGCTCTCTCAATCTCTCTCAAACTAATAAATAAAAAATCTTAAAAACAAAAAAAAAGGATACCAGTCATACTGGATTAGAGCCCACCCCTGTAACCTCATCTTAACTTGATTACATCGGCAAAGATCCTATTTCTAGATAAGGTCACATTCATAGTACCAGGATTAGGACTTCAGCACACCTTTATGAGGATACAATTCAACCCCTAACACCCACTGTGTACCAAACACTATAAATACAGAACATGCACTGCGAGGCCCGCTCCCCACCCTCAAGGAGTCCAGGCTAACAGCGCGAGCACGCAAGTGCAGTAAGACCCTGTGGCTCACATCCTCTCCCAACTTCACCTACAGTACCCCATGCTCATTCATGTTCCAGAGAAGTCGTCAGCACCCCATCAGGTTCAATAAACCCTCTAAGAAAGTTAGGAAGTGTGTAATGCATTTTTTTAAAGCATCCTTGAAAGTAATTAGAATGAATGGTTTTGTTGCTTTGAGGTTTAATCATGATTTTTTTCTGGAAAACCCAGTTATGCAGAACTGCTGATTTCTTCACAAGGCTAGACTCTAGCAGCTAACATTCATTTACTTCTTACTCTGTGCCAAGCTCTTTACAAATGTTAGTTACCTCATTCAGTACTAACTATGATGCAGGTACTGTGGCTGTCACTATTTTTTAGGTGAAAGAAAGGGCTGAGGCCCAGAGAGGTGAAATCGCTTGCTTAGGTTCAAACATGCCATAATGACAGCCTTACCATTCAGCCCCAGACAGTGGGGCTCTAGAACCCAGGCTCTAAACCTCTGTAACACACCACCTCTGTACTCTTTTTAGATAAATGAAGAGTCATCATATGGACTTGTTCCATAACCAAGGTTTTGTTTAGACAGAGGAAAATAAACCGGCAGTTGGTCAAAATAGTCTGATTTCTATTTAGTAACATGTTCCATTTCTCAGATGTGGATCCTGGTGTTTAAAATGTCGATAAAAAGGCCCTGTCTACATTGACCGTTAGAGGTGTTCAGAATGCCTCCCAACAAATAAATAAGCACCCTTTGCTCTTGATTAATTTAAAAATACTTATTAACCTCTGTGTGCCAGGCACTGTGCTAGTAAGGCACTATTAGATTTAGAAGGAGAAGGCAGAAAGAGCAAGTCTTTAGTTCTAATTGGTGGGATGGAAGGAAAATGTACAATATTCAAAACTGTGCTTCCCTTTCAGCTGTTATGGAGGACTTGGGAGATCTTGTCTTGGTAAGAAATGTGTTTTCATTATTCTGTCTTTTTTTTATCCTCAAAGTAGGCAAAAGTATCCTGTTTCTGGGCCATATGCTCACTTTGTATTAAAATGAGACAAAACACAATATAAATCTGCTAAGACCTAAAGAATTATTTAAGGCCCCTAATTTGGTATTCTCTAGAAAGCTAGAGTGTGAATGGGAGGTATTTTCAACACTGTTTTGAAGGATTCTGCAAAACATAATCTACAAGTCTTAGCACCTGCATTCTTGTGTTTTGTTTTGTTTTCTAATGTTTTCCCTATGCAGGTGTTATGATACTGACAGTAAATTCTAAATAATATCCACCATAAGTATGAAAACCAAAGTTAATTACTTCATGCAATTACAGTTCACCTTTGAAGAAATGTGTTAGGAAAAAAGATAGTTAACAAAATGGCATACTAGAGTAATAGTTATTCCTTTTAATGTTGGACGGTATCAAAATTAAAAATGTTTATGCTTCTAAGGACGTTATCAAAATGGAAAGACATCTCAGAATGGGAAAAAATATTTACAAAGCATATATCTGATAAGGGACTGACCTAGGATATACAAAGAACTCTTACAACTCAATAATAAAAAGACAACTCAATTAAAAAATGGGCAAAGGATCTGAATAGATATTTCTCCAAACAAAAACATACAGATGACCATCAAGGACGTGAAAAGATGCCTAACATCATTAGTCATCACAGCAATGCAAATCAAAACCACAATGAGATACCACTCAATATCCATTAGGATGCCTATTATCCAAAAGGTGGGGAAAAAATGTGTTGGGATGTGGAGAAACTGGAACTTTCATACACGGCGGGAGAGAACGTGAAATGGTGCAGCTGCTTTGGACAACAGTCTGGCATTACTTCCTCAGTTAAGCCTAGAGTCACCATGGGCCCCAGCAATTCCACTGCTGGGTATATGCCCAAAACAAATGAAATCATGTCTACATAAAAACTTGTACACGAACATTTATAGCAGCATTATTCACAACAGCCAAAAATGGAACCAACCTAAATGCCCATCAACTGACAGTGAATGTATAAACAAAATGTACATCCATACAATGGAATATTATTCATCCATAAAAAGAATGAAACAGTGACATGCCACCATAGGTATGCATCTTCAACACATTATGCTAAGAAGCCAGTCACAAAAGCCCACATATGATTGCATTTATATAAAATATCTAGATTAGGCAAATCCATAGAAAGTAGATTAGTGGTTGCTTAGGGCAGGGGTGACGGGGGCAGGGGGATGATGACAAGAGGGGACAGGGCTTCTTTTTGAGGAGATGAAAATGTTCTAAAATGGACCACGGTGATGGCTGCGCCTATCTGTGAATACACTAAAATCCACTGAATTGTGCACTTTAAATGAATGAATCATATGGTATATTAAATAGTACTCAATAAAGAATGAAGCCAGTTTAGACTTCAATTTGACCACAGTCATTTAAAATCATAATTTAACTGTCAAAAACACATACTGAAAGTCTTTTAATTCATTTTGCACAATGACACTAAACTCCATCTTCTGCACCAGTGGAAGTCTAATTAAATATGCAGTGCTCTACCCTATCATTAATTATTTAATAATATACTATTTTCCTAACGTGTTCCGTTAGTAGCCGCCTGTCTCCTCCTCTACCTGTCTGACACAGTTTCACCACAGCAAGCCATCGACAGCCTGAGAGACCTGCGAGGGTCTGGAGCAATACAGACAATCAAGGTAAGGAGGCTGCCCACTCCCGTGAGCTCGCGGGTTAGGGGCAGTTACAGACACGTGGAATCCGTCATCAAGAGGGCAATGAAAACCCAAAGCATTCTGTTATTCATATATCACCTGCTCAAAATTTATGTTTAAATATAACTCAATGTTATATTTAATGTCTGAAAAAAGTGAGAGCAGGAACACAAGCAGGGGGAGTGAGAGAGGGAGAAGCAGGATGTCTGAAAAAGTTCAGTGTTTCAAACAAAATAATGAAACATCTGAACTTTCCAGTTTACTCTTGCAGGATCTACTACTGTTCAGTTTTTGCCCATCCAGTTCTCAGAATGAATCCTCTCATTTAGAAAAATTTTCCGAATTTTCCAAATGAGAGGATTCCTATAAATTTGGTAGTTTCTTGGCCAGAAAGATCTAGTGATGATCCTATCATATCACCAAAACAGTTAACAAAGACAGATGAATGACTGTAACACAAAAAACCCGCAAAGCAATGCTAATTATCCTTTGCCATGGATAACTAAGGTGAAAACTTCACCATTTACTTTCCCCTTAACACTTAAAAACCTCTGCAGTAGCAGAGGATATTATTATGTATTAATGTTCCTGAAAGATTCTGCAGATTTCACTTTATTTCTAGATTTGTAAAACCAATTTGCCTTCCTTTCCCAAGTACCCGGTCTCAGCATTAGGACTATATCAGAGGATCAGGCACAAGAGTCCTGGCCTTCAGCAGCTTCCTGTGCTTGAGTCCATCTTCCCAGGGTCAGGGGTCTACCCAAGGGCCATGACTGTGAATTATTACAGTAACTGACAAATTCACCAAGCAGTCTGATTCTCAGGACTTAAATCAGGTCATTCAAAACAATCCATACAGGATCCACCTCACTGTACAGGTTCTGAAAACAGAGAATTCCCCTTCTTATCTCTTAAAACCAAATGATTCTTCAAATTCAAGATGTTTTCAGGCCTCTCTCTGAAACAAAACCAAATGGTCAAACATATCCGAGTGTGAGTGTTTTACATCTTTAATCCAGGAGAGAATTAAGCCCATGTTATATGGACTGTCAGTTGATCACCTCAGCACTCTGTAGCAGACGGGCTTTCCCATCCCTGTGCTGACAGCCAGTAGTATGCAATTTCAACTTCCCAATGATAAAAAATGAGATTATTGGCAGAATAAGAAAATCCTCTGGGAAACTATTAAAACTCCAAATAAATTATTTAAAGCTTTATTTCACTTATCTGTTAAGATTAGTGATTTTTTTTAAGTTTTTTTTTTTTTTGACAGAGAGACAGTGAGAGCAGGAACACAAGCAGGGGGAGTGGGAGAGGGAGAAGCAGGCTTCCCGCCAAGCAAGGAGCCTGATGCAGGCAGGGCTCGATCCCAGGACCCTGGGATCATGACCTGAGCTGAAGGCAGATGCTTACGACTGAGCCACCCAGGCGCCCTGATTGTTTTTTTTAATATTGACTACTGTGAACATTGTTCCAAATGGATTATGTCATCACAAGAAGCAGAAATCTAGGGCTTCCATAAACTAAGAAATAGATTTTCTTGACTATACCATGGTTAATTGCTATAGAATGTACCCTCTCCTCCCTACCTAACCCCCAGAGGAAAATACATTAGCAAAAAAGAATGCCTTCATGTATTATTTTTAATTTTAATTTGCTCCAGTAAATGCGAGTAAAGGGAGAAAGGATTTTACAGATTTATAAAACATTCAGGTGTATTGCATGCTACCTTCTGATTTTTAAAGCAATAGTTTTTTCACACTATATGCAGCTTTCCTGAAAGGTAAAACTTCTCATAATGCAAACACTTCCTTACCCAAAAGGATGTAGAACTGTTCTTAGCAATTATTTTTTGATTCCTGATTCCTACTAGTATTGTGACTACTCTGCTAACTAGTTTTCTACAATATTATTTCAATATCTCTTTACTTTTTTCAGCAATATAATTATCTTCATGAGTTTCGGGACAAACTAGCTGCACATCTATCATCAAGAGATTCATTATCAAGATCTGTATCTAGATAAAAAAGAATTTCAAATAACATATATATGACCATGTCTGAAATTTAAGAGCTATTAACATAATTTGTATTGAAATGAAACTTACTAGTGTTACCAACCTGAATGTAAATGTGTATGTGCAGATATTACTAAAGCTTTTATTGACAAATCTCAGTTGTGTCTCTCATCTCTTACAGAAGATCGAAAAATTGCCATACGATTTTCCTTTTTAGAAATGCACTGACTTCTCTGGAATATTTTACCTGAAGTAATGCTGAAACAAACATATGGAAAAATATTTGCCTATTTTTATTATTTACCACACGTTTACCTCATTTTACTATTTGTAACTACGGGTAGAATATGACATAGTAATAAGTATAAAAATTGGTTTGAGTACCCAAGCTAAAATCAAGTAACTCATCCTCTATTCCTCCCACATTTTCTCCCATGGTTTTTTCTACTTCATAGACATACAGAAGTGTGAGAGATCCTAGGATTCGTCTGGTCACCTCCCACCCAATACTGGATCATCCCCAACAGGTGTTTGGCCAGCATTTGCTGGAACATTTTCAGATAAGAGGAATTCCCTGGGTCAGACAGCTGCTGTTTACAGAGCATTCATTTTTTTTTTACCCTAGGGACTGCATGGAATGAATTTAATCCCTCTTTCACATTCATGTGAGAAAGCACTTATCCACAGATTAACAGTCTCCAATTCTCTCACTCCTTCACCTCACCCTTTGCTACTGAATATGTCTTTTTGTCTTTAACTGTGATGTTGAGCAGTTGGCACTGTGGACAAGGAGGTTTCACAGGCGTCAGTAGCCTCAGTGCTACATACAGTAAGTAGTCCCTTGGCTGCTGGCAATCACAAATGTGAACCACGGGTCATAGGTACTTCCACACAAGACAAAGTAAATTTCACCGCATCAAAACTTTGTTTCTGAATCACCATGTAATTGCCAAAAGTTCCCTTTTGTTTCACACTCTTCTTGCTGCTGATGAGCTACTTTAATTTCATTGGGGAATACTTTAAAACAGTTACTAGTGCTGTTCGGGATCTTCAGACCAGAGACCAAGTACGTTCCATAAGATACAATCAGTATTTTAACACTTTGTTTGTTTGTTTTTTAAAGATTTTATTTATTTATTCATGAGAGACAGAGAGAGAGAGAGAGAGAGAGAGGGAGAGGGAGAAGCAGACTCCCAAGGAGCAGGGAGCCCGATGCGGGACTCGATCCCAGGACCCTGGGATCATGACCTGAGCCGAAGGCAGACGCTTAACCATCTGAGCCACCCAGGTGCCCAGTATTTTAACACTTTTATATATATATTACTTCAGGAATTTAAGATTTTATAAGACTACTAAGGAAGATGGGATAACCACAAATCCCACCAGTAGCTGAATATTTAAACTAGGAGTTTCTTATCTAGGATAATAAATGCCAAATTTACAGCCAGAAAAAAAAATTTTTTTAGTAAGTACAGGCTGCAATAACAGACTGACCTTCCTCATGGTTTCAGTATTACAACCAAATACAATTTAAAAATCTCAGTACTCTAGTAAACTTTAGGAAATCACTGAAATTGACATTACCAAATCTTACATTGCTTTTTCTTAATATGAATATAGAGCTTATTCATGAACACTTAAGAAAGTAGAGGGAAAATATTGGCATGGATTAACCAAATCCCTTAATAATCAACTGAATTTTCAAAGTCCATGCTTCTCTCATTTTTACTGCAAATGCTAGTTAAGCCTTCCATGTTTAAAATGGTTAACTACTTTAATACTAAGTATCAAGGGAAAACAATTATTCCGTTAACAGAGAAACATGGAATGGCACTACTCAAAAAAAAAAAAAAACCTGTAATTTCACACTTCTGGGAAAGTATTTTCTCTACAAGACCTATGGGATAGCCCTCCCTCAAAACAATGGGGGAGAGGCAGAGAGACAAGCTCGAGTCCTGGTCACACAAAAGCCAGAGTTAGCTGCTGAAACTGAATTAACACACAGACCCAGTCATTAACAATAAACTATACAAGGAAACATTTGAGACGGTTTTTATTCAATATACAAAAGCAAAATAAATGAAGCTCTAAGAAGGTAGGACTACTTAAGGGCATCTTCTTTGGACAGTGGTACAGCCCCAATCAAGTTAACTCAGATTTTAACAAACCATGAGCACAGATGGCTAACTACATTCTGTTTCTCTTAGTAGTTTTAGGGTCTACCTAGTCATCAACCTATTATTTAAGAAATTTTTCTTCTCCAGGCTACATGAACATAGTAAGCAAAGAGATTTAAATGTTTAGAAAACGTATCATACAATAAAATTAACTTATCCATGTGAAGATGTTCTCTACATCTTCACGTCCACAATGTGCATTAATAAAATTAACATAGGATAAAACCTTCACTCCAGTCCCACAGATCAGTCACTTTATATGGTTAATACTGTTTTCCAGAACTAAGTAAAACAAGCAGCAGAGTTGTTTACTCCTTTTAGATACTTAGCTTTAGGACTCTTCATTTTAATCGAAGGGAAATTGTTCTAAGAAATCTATTCAACATATCCAGAAACGGAGCCACGTTTTTTTCTCTTGGCATCACTCTAAAGATTCATTCAGAATCATCTTCTGAGCTAAAATACTGGTACCAGAAACTCACTAGTCGCTGCTCTGACCACAGATGAGAGTTTGGTTTCAGCAAAAGAGCTTAAATAATTTGAGACTAACAGCAGTAGTTTCCCAAAAGGATGAATATGAGTACTCTTATGAACAGTGCTAGACAGGTATCAATATTTTTATCTTTCCCCTTCAAATAGAGTTGTTTTAAAATATTTTTGCTGTCAACATTTGTTTATCATACAACTGATTATTGAGAGATGCACATTTGTGGGTGTTGAATGAATATAAATAAGTAAATTAGATGAATACTTTTAAATACAGACCATTATTTAATTGGGTGGGATACATCATCACACTGCTATGCCGTAGCCACACCTAAAATGAAAGCTCACACCCCTGCAGGGGGTCAGAAGTCATTATTTGCACCATGGCAATAATATTCCATGAACACATAATTGGAAGAGAAATGTTGTAGCAAGGAAACTATTTTTCTAGTTGAGTGTATCTACATTTCTATCTCCTTTCTATGCACACATCTGACATATTTTCAAAATATGCTGATTTGGAGAGCAGAGAAGAGCTATGAGAGCTATTAGCATGAGCGGTCCTCGGGCCTAAATAAACTGAACAGGCTTTAAATGAGACACATACTGCAAACCGCCACATAATTCGCCGCTCTGTGAAAGAACATTATCTGGGGATCTGATCTTGACTGCTAGGTCAGGCAGTTCATGGTGTAATCCACGAGGCTTCTCATATGCTTTCATAATACTCGACACATGTCAAAAGTGATTGTCTGGTCATTTCCTAACACTTCCCCTTCCCATGAAAAATAATTCAGACTTCAAACAAATTAGCACTTTGTCCATCGTCTGGGACCCATCCAACTCTCCTCAACCATGGGACAACTGGACAATACCAGTTAAGCATTGTGAAAATCATCAAACATCATTAATAGGCTTCTACCCCTACACCTCCTTAGTACTAAAGGGACGTATTCCATGATACACTATTATTACTCCATAGAATAACTGCTAAATAGACATTTATTATATAAGATTTTTAATTCAGGAGAATCTGTAGTACCATAGCAACAAAGAGTTGTCAGTATAGATACAAACCACAGTGTGGTATACTAATGGTTTCTGGAAGTTGGAAAACTCCTCAAGATAAAACAAGCACATAATAGCAAAAGTAATTGTAACAAGGAAAAAAAATACCTACGTAAACAGCTGTCACTGCACAGGAAGCAGGGTGGTAAAAGCTGTACGGATTAGGAACCCAGGCTAACTATGCCGCAGCTGGACTGCAGGAATAACAGAACGTGAGGGCTGCCCAAACCAGATTAACAGGGGCCACAAATTAGATTCCGAGCAAGGAAAAGAGCCAGTAGGATACTGCCTAATGCAAGGACCTTGTCTCTGCTTTCTCCTGGCAAGTGATTTAAGTTCCTGAAATACCAGAAAAGGTAAAGATGGGCAGATATTGTAAGAGCTTCCAGGTACTCAATCTTTTAATGGCTTACATGCTTGGGAACCAACAACCTACCACTGAGATGGGTAAAGCTCACTGGCAGTCAGTCACCTTTGAGGAATCAGCTAAGGACTACATATCTAATTTCTGAAGCATGAGAAGGTGGCTTCCACATATTGCAGCCAGTAAACCTTACAGAATTTTGAGAATATTCTGGAATACATTATTAAAAGGAGATGTGTTAAAACTTAGAAAGTAGTGCTTGCTAAGAGACAACAAAGGCTTGTGAAAATACTTTGACAGGAATGCTAAAGTAACAGCCCAAGAAACCTATCTGGACTTGGCAAGGTCTGTGATGATCAAAAGTACTTGTGAACCAGAAAGAAAAATGAGGAGTGGGTGCTGACATTGTTAGCTGGATTAGAAACTGAATGGCTGCTCAAACTCTGAGCATGAATCTTCAGTGCCTAGCAACTGGTCAATAAATAATTTTCTGCATGAACTGCCCCAACAGACAGATCCCTCGAGGTGTCCTCCAGACCATAAAATGTAAGGTCTTTAAAGCTTCTCTCATGAAATGGTCTGGCTCTCCTCACTCTTCTGGTTCTACATCCTCTTCTTCAGCACACTCACCCTGTTACACAATCCCAAGATGTTAACAGCTACTCTCCCAAAGGTGGGGAGGCATTGTCTCACTAGCCAAGAATTCAACAGCATCTAATTCAAGGAGCTCTTAGAGTAGGAACTCCACAAACTCATCCATAAACTCACTTGAGCATTATGTGGAATTCCTAGGTATTGGTTTTCTTCCTTTGATGTTTTAAACTTCTGAATCACTTACACTATTTTCAATTGCCTTAACTACTTCATTCCAAATAAAGCACAAGAATTCTTCCCAAAACATGCAAGCCACAATTTACCTACCTTACAAGCAGCAGCAAAAACTCAAATTTAACAAGTCATTTTTCCTTGAAACGTGCTGTTTCAAAAAGGAAAAAAAATTTTTTAACATTTTAAATGCCACAGTAATTTTTTAAATTGGTTAAGAAAAATGATGATGCTGTGCCATCCATGTTTATGAATCCTGTCAAGTGACAACAGAGGGTAATGTGCTTAGCCATTTAAAAATATTCCTTTTTAGAAGCATGGTATTTAAAAAAAAACAACAAACACGCACACATACAATGTCATACTCTACTATTTTTTTTTAAAAATTGACAGTAATATGTCTTTATTATGTATTAAGCAAGTGTAAGAAATAGCTATTTGTAATCTTTAAAACAATGCACTGAAAATAAGTTAATTTCAGAGTTTTATTGTATTGCACTAAAGGAACAGCAGGACGGTTATACAATGTTCTCTCTCATTCAGTTTTGAAAATCTAAAGTACTTGCAAATTCTTAAGAATACCTTTACCACCAGATTAGAACAGTTAAGTATAATAACCAATTTCTTTATAAATGACATCTTTACAAATTAAAACACATTTAAAATAGCTTTAAATGCATTCTTCACAAGTAAATCAGCATATATGTTTATATCATGTTCACTTATGCTTAAGAATTAAAGCAAGTATATTACTCTGATGGAAATATGGGAAATCTCTCATTCATGCAATATACAGGGATAATATTCAAGTTGGAGGGAAAAAAATTCCACTCTTCTTATTTTGTAAATATGTCCATATATAATCACATACATGATAAATGAGGAAACCCATGAAGTTTCCCACAAGTCAGATATATATTTTCAGTTCATCAGAAGCACCTGATATCTACAGCTAATTTATAATTAGATGGCATTTCAATAAAACCAAAATAAGCCCTACAAGTTCCTATATATAACAAAAGCTTCCAATGGACTAAGGATAGTCAATAATTAATGCAATCATTCAAGGGATTATGGCTGTTCCTTAAGGAGTGCAAGTTCAAACCTGTCAACACCAGAGGTAATCATTTTATATTAATTTATACGTAATTCCATTTAAATTCTTTATCCAAGTATAACATATGAAAACAGTCTTTCCACAAGCAAAAAATGTGGAAACATTTAAAAAATAAGGAGTCATTTTTTAAAGTAACTGATCAGATTCCATAGGCTACTCTTGGAAACAGGATCTTGCTGGATAGAATCCCTTCATTTGGTGGCTTTTTGCATGCACTTTGGACCAATTCTTCTGTGTGTTGTTCTAAGAGCTCACCAAAACATAGATCATGCTGAAAAGAAGAAAAAGCCTATTAATTCAAACATTCCTGACTATAAAAACTAAAAGCACCAAAAAGTTGAGACTGCTTTACATAGCAAACTGGTTTATGGTATCACGCCACCACAGAAAATGAAAAGACCAATGACCAGTTCACGGTACGATCTCAATTTGCATTTATGGACTTCTGCCTAAGGTAGGACTTGGCTCAGTGCATGTGCTGTGGTTATTCCCTATTTCTTTTCCAATTTTAGCAAGTAGAACAGCACAGCTGAAAGCTTAATAGGGGATCAGAGCTTAGAGAAGCAATCCAAACAGTGCACTGCCCTGGAGTTGTCTAATAATAGCAGCGAGCATCTCCGGAGGGCTCACTTCATGCCAGGCCCTCCACTAGATCTTTTATGTAATGATCTCACTGAATCCTCCAAGCAGTCTTAGGAGGTGGGTACCATTATTATCCCCCATTTTACAGATGGGAATGGTCAATTAAGAAACTTCCCCAATAGGGAAAGGCTCTAGACAACAGCAACGGGTTGAAAAAGGGCACAAATGAGCAAAATAAAAACAATTACTCAGGGCAATTCTACCAGAGTGATGTGGGAAAAGCACGGTTCAAAAGCACAGATCTCTAAATGGAAATACAAAGCAAAGGGTTGTGCAAACTCGATAAACAATTTAAAGCAGAAATGAAATGACCTAGTGCCACCATCTCCTGGTGAACATTTTCCCACAACTATACATCTCCAATTTTATCATTTAGTCAATGATTCATGTCTTTCTTTTAACATGTCTTTTTTTTTTTTTTTTTTTTTTTATTAAGTAGGCTCCACACTAGCATGGAGCCCAACGTGGGGCTTGAAATCATGACCCTGAGATCGAGACCTGAGCTGAGATCAAGAGTGAGACACTTAACCGACTGAGCCACCCAGGTGCCTCTCCACAAATACATCTGAAGTGCCTGCTATATGCGAGCACTGTTCCAGACATTTGTTAAAGAAACTGAAAAAATGAAAATTAGCAGGAAATAAAAATGACACCTGGCATTTCACTTTTCAGAACTTATTTCTGTTTCATAAATGAGCATCTGTAAATGCACTAAAGGATACTCATTTTCACAATTATAATCTCTAAAAGCATAAACGTACCTTTTTCATAAATTTCGGTCTAGCACTTCATCGTCTTCCATAATAGAAACTTATATGATACAAAGAGAAATAAGAATATAAACCAACCATCTAATACTTAGCAAGTTTTCAAGTAACAAAAAGGAGAGGGAAATAGAAAGAAGCTGAATGATTACAATTCCATCTTATACAGCCCATCTTCTTCATTGTTCGAAAATCAGGTGGGATGTCCTCTCTGGTTGAATATATGTCAATAAAAGATGAGAAAGGGTATTTACGTAGCCTAAAGAAATATAATTCCACACTTGTGAGCATCCTTTTCTCGTTTTAATGAGAATCTACAGGACACCTAGGGTGGTGGTTCTCAACCAGGGCTGGCTTTTGCCCCGCAGGGGGCATTCAGCACCGTCCAGAGACATTTTTAGTTTTGGTGACTGCAGGAGAGGAGGTGCTACTGGTGTCTACTGGGTGGAGGCCAGGGACACTGCTCCACATCCCACAATGCACAGGTGAGCCCCCACAACAAAGATTTATCCAGCCCAAAATGTCAACAGTGCTGAGGTTGAGAAACCCCGACCTGGAGGAATGATATGAGTCCATCAGGGTACAAAGGCAGAAGAATCGATAACTGCACCATCATATAAGACAGATCTGTTTCTTTCATTCATCCCATTCAGGTCAAGCAAGCCAGAAAATAAAGGGTAGAGCATACAGTTTGTCAAAAATGACAAAAAATTAAACACCATCTCAAGATAGTGAAGCCAGGCAAACGGTTTTTTGCAAACTCACACTTTTTTGCAATCCTCTCAAGGCCATCACTTTGCCATGGCGAATGAGGATTATCCTTCACTGATGCACTGTGTCCGAGAGTTTAGGAAGCAGCACCCCTTGCCCATACTTTCTGCCGCGGACTATGCAGCAGCTGGCCGCCCTTGCCAAGTACCCGTTTATTCCTGTTCAGTGTGCGAGCGTTTGCCGGTGTGCACAGCGCCGTTACCGGTCACCACCATTCAAGACACTGAGTTATTCTTCAAGTAGACTTTAAGATGTTAAGACCATAATGCCTGCAAACTTTTTCAGAAGGAAAATGAAATCATATATTCATTTTATTTTTTAAACTTACCCGTATAGGTAGTAAAAAAATGCTAGAAGATAAAAAGCTAATTTGCACCAGCCTTCTTTCTGACAATACGCTAAAATGTCTGCATTCATGATGGTCGTAGGGTCATAGAGTCCTGGTCCACTCATCACTGGTCTACTCATATACCTGTAATAAACATAGTCGGTTAGCCGCTCCAAAAGGGAAGACAACCTTTGAGATGGGAAGGAGGGGTTTTCTTCTCAAGTAACATTTGTTGCAATGAGAGGTGGTCCACACAGGGAAGCAGTTTAGTTCTAGGGTGGAGTTCTTTCCTCTTATCATCTTAATTTCAAAACAAGAGCCCCTATATGAGACCAGGACAGTTAAAAAAGTCCTATCTGGTCTCCCCAACAATTTCATAAATATAAGAAAAAGAAAAATAACTGTAAAAAGGAAGTAAGATTTTAACTTTTTAACATAATTTTAGGCTTACAGAAAGGGTGCAAGAACTCTTCAGCAAAATATTCCAAATGCTCACATTAACCACACAGCTTTACCCTTCTCTTTTTTGTTTTAGCTCCAAATATGCATACATTTTTTACAAAACAATTTCAGACTCAGTTACAGATGTCATACCACTTGACACCTAAACACTGCTTAAGTATATTTCCTAAAATCAAGAGCAATGAGGATTCTAACATTCCTATTAAAAAAAAAAAAACCTCTAACTCTATTATATAGATCAGACATAACTTTTAAAAGTTACGACATATGAATACATTTTATAAACAACCAAATTTAAAATCATAAAATAAACATGGAGAAAGAAGTTAGATACACTGTACATTTTGATTTATGTGAAGTTCAAAGATGGGCAAAATTAATCCAAGTTGACAAAGGTCACTGCTGTCCCAGGGAGGTACAGGGGTAACTGACAGGGATGGGGCTTCAGACTTATGCATATTATTGTATGTAAATTAAACCTCACTTTTTGAAAAACACCTTTAAAGAGTAACAAAGTAAGCTCCATAAAAGGTACTGAAGCAGTGCTTTGTTCATCTACTTGATTTTTAAAATAAATGCCAACCGATTTTCAGTTTTCATTTAGGTGACTAGCATGCAAGATAACTGTATCAACCATAGTATAATTAAAATATAATTAGGAAAAGTATTAGAAATATATCTAAATATTACCTCCAAATATGATATGCCAAGAGAGGCATATTGAGACCCAGCGTAAGCCACTCTGCTGCACAAAGAAACATGACACAGAAGAAAGCATGGATGAGGTACTCTGGAAGTACAAGCTGGAAGAAAAATACAAGCCAGTTATTAAAATGCCTTGGCGGTAAGTCAAATGCTAATTTGGAAAGCAGGTGGCAACCAAGTTTCCATAATGAAAAAAAAAATCAGTTTTCTTAGAATCGGGCACAAACGATGCTACTGAGGTCTGTTTCTGTATTTAACTTTTTACCAAAAGCAGAATTACAAGCAAACTGACCAGATGCTTGCTCTGAAAGAATAAACAGAACTTAAAATTTAAAACTCAAATTCTTACAGTAACAGATTAAATTATACAAAGTTACCACCCAGACGGTTCAGTTATTTGCTGATCACTTGGAATACTTTTTCTTTCCACCATTCAGTAATGATAAAAATACAAAAATGAGGTATCTGATCACATGCAACATGATATAAAAAAAAATCCACAAAAACAAAACTCCCGTTTAGAAAACTTTACACATTAGTGTTTTAAAGCTTTTAACAGAAACCAGGAATGCTATATAAACAATATTTAGCAAACCACATCACATTACCACAAAAGTAATTTTTCAATGGAAAGCCAAAAGCCAATAATCTCAGCACAGTCAGGGGGGAAAGAACACAGATGCAAACGATGTGCATTCTGCAATGTAGGAGGGAAAAGACAGTTCTGAACCATAAAGTTGGAATTTTCCTGGTTCCTGAGCTCTGATTCTTACATGGCCTTTCTGTTTCTTTAAGCCTGTGACAGACACAGCAGACCAGGAGAAGCTCAGAACTCAAAAACAAAATGATTTTTTTGACTGTAGGTGGTACTAAATGAGAAAAATTATTTGAAGCAAAATGCTTTTTATAAGGTGACCAAGAGTTCATGCTTTAATTCTTTTTCATCCTAAAGACTTCAGCCTAATGACTCTGTTAAATGAAAGTCCCAAACTTTTCATTGCAAGTTTCAGCTAAATAACTTCCTACAAGTCACAGATGCAAAGCCAGCTTCTCAAATGTCTGCATCAGATCAAAGTAAAATTATATGAATCCTCAGTATCATCAGATCATTCCCGAGAGGAAACCGTTGCTGTAGAAATAACAATTATACTACATATTCAAACCCACTTTCTAATACTCCCAAATCACTTTTTCCACTTCAAAGCTGTAAAGCAGTTTTTTTTAATGAATATTTTAAATGAAATCCCAGTAAAACCAACTAATCTACAACACTAACCAGGTATCTTCTACAAACTTAAGCAATATAATAAATAACAAAAGATAAACTCTGCATATGTATATAAACTTATAAATAGCACGAACCATTAAGCCACACCATTTAATTAAGATCAAAATCAAACATCTGCAAGAAAACAAGAAAATGTCCACAGGAAATCCTTGAAACGCAAGGACTGCAACCAGGACAAACCAAGAAAAATATATACTGTATTAGGAGTTCCAATAGAGCTGTTTATAATGCTAGTTTAAATTACAGGATTTTTCTTTACAATATAAGTCTATTTCAGCTCTCTAAAGCCAAGTGATATCTAACAATATAAATCATCATCCACGTTTTCATCCTACACTTCCAGACTGAGATATGGGGAGAAAATGACTTTGAAAGCACAATACCTACTGCTCTTAAACAATATGCTTTAGTAAGAGCGAGACTACAGATAATCTGCAACTCTTCCGGTTCTAATATGAAACACATGCCACACTCCCTTCTCCTCAAAAAAGTCCAGAAACTTTTATAATGCATCTCTTATAAAAACCAGTCCACTCCAATCATTGTTTCATGGTGAAATTTCCGCATAAGTGGCACAAAAATTATTCCATTTAGGAACCAATGTTTACACAAAAGCTAGTAGCCTAAAAAATTCCTCATGCAAATATGGCTGAAATGATAGTACTTAACATGCAAATCATAATATTCTCTAGTTAAGGTTCACATTTTAAAAAAAATAGTATTTGTCTTCCCCCATACTTTGGCAGAATTGTCAAAACAAATTTTAAATAGGGAAAACTGTCAGATGCACTGCTAGTAAGCCAATTATCGGCACCCTATCCAAACGCAACATGTGCTGATATAAAAACTTCTTCCAATCTATGCAGCATTAGGAGGTCCCAAGCACATGTCTTTTTTAAGTGAGAATTTCCTTCCATGAAGAAGAGTCAGAAATCACACATTAAATGTAAAAATGAAATTAGTCCCTCTTAAATTTACGGTAAATTAGGGGGATACCAAAGCTTGAGTGTAAAAATCCAGCTGTCTGGGTTCAAATGCTGGTTCTACCTTAGCTATGTGACCTTGTTGGTAAAGTGCTTCAACCCTGCTAAGCCTCAGCCTACCCTCCTATTCATGAGAATATCAATATACCTACCCTTCAGACAGGTCAGGAGCACTGAATGAAAAAGCCCAAGTAAAGATGCTTAACACAGAGCCTGGTGCCCAGAAAAGCCCTCATCTGATTTCAGCTCCTCATCCTCATTTGATTATTTGAAGTAATGAAAAGCCAAAGATAGAATACTATTAATGAACAACCGTCAAAAAAAGAAATTTCGGTTTCTTAAACTCTTGGTAACAATTAGTTTCAACGGTAGGTTAAGATATTTTACAATCAACAGTATTACTTTCCAACAAGAAAGCGGATTCGTCACCTATTTTGTTTCATAAGAGCAGAGAAGCGGCTAGTAAGTTAATACTTTTAACTGTACCTACATCAAGTCTTACTGTAGCAGTTCTTTGAAGACAAACTAGAAATCTACCCCATCGCTCGTATTTATCGAGGAAACAATGATAAAGTAGCAAACTCACTTTATAGACTCTTTTCCAAATAAAATCCCTCTGGTGTGCTATGCCTTACAGTTTTACACAACTAAAGTCTACACAAGTTCTCATCTTAAGTAATTTTTAAAGATGAATTATTATATTTTATTGCTTGGAGACATACCCACTGCTTTCTTACAAACAACCTTTCAGCTTCTGACCAATTAGGCAAAATCAAACCTACAGACGAAAGGAGAATCCTCCTAAATGAGTAAACTAAATGAAGTCAAAAATATATATAAACCCCTAAGCACAATGGAGCCACATTATAACTAAATCCATCGGAGCTCAGAACTTAGTGTAAGACAAGTCTGTCTTAGAAATTTAGAGTGATATTAGAAATAACTATGTAGACATTTGTATACAAATTGTTATCCACAAAATTCTGGCAGCATAAGTCCGAAGGTCAGCACTAGTGCAAGATTCCAGAGCCTAAGAAAAGAGCTATCATCTAGAAGGTGCTGAATAAACATCAGCTGAAAGAGTGAATAATTAATTCCAGAACAGACATAACCAAAGATAAAAGCAGACATGGTACTGAAGACTCCACTTCCAGACTACCTCCCAATAAGTCACAACAGAAGAATCTTCCTACCATCTATTAAAGTCATTTTATGTTAACTAACTTTCAAACACTGCACCAAATAATTTAATATAGAAGTGCCTATGGCTCTAGCATTTTTATTTTTATTTTTTTTTAAAGATTTTATTTATTTGAGAGAGATAATGAGAGATAGCACGAGAGGGAAGAGGGTCAGAGGGAGAAGCAGACTCCCCGCTGAGCAGGGAGCCCGATGCGGGACTCGATCCCGGGACTCCAGGATCATGACCTGAGCTGAAGGCAGTGGCTTAACCAACTGAGCCACCCAGGCGCCTGGCTCTAGCATTTTTAAAAATGCATAAGCATTTAACAGCTTTCCCTACTTGACTGGGCCAGCAAGCAAACATTTGCATAAAATGCAAAATTTCATGAAATCATAAACCTCAACAGGCATATGAACGAGGACACTGAACAGAACATTTTACAAATACAAATGCCCTGACCCTCCCCATGAAATGAATGTAGCATTAAAACATTAAACTAAAAAGCAGTACACACCTTTAATGCAATTTTGACTCTTTTAATCTTTTTGACCTTTTCAACTGTCTTTGGCCGACAATGTAAAAAGCAGATTGGAAGAATGTTAGTATGACAGCTGACAAGATCACTGGCAGATTAATAATAGTCAGAATAGTCAAGCAGGAAAAAGAATATTTTTGTAAATTCTGCCTACTTCAAAAAGTACAAATATATCATGCTACTGAGAATATTGGCCATTTTCAAAATAAGTTAAAAGCAAAAACAGTTTAAAAATCTAAAGAAAAATCCTATATTTATAACTTACAGGATTCAGGGTATTACACTGGTCTATAGGATTCTTGTAATCAGTCTTCAGTTCATCAAATGCTATAATCTAAAATAAAATTAAAATCAGTTAGGACCTTTAATAAAAAGCAACAAACCTGCCCCATCATCAAATGACAACTGAATAAAGCTAATAAAACAAAAGCAAAAGTATACCAATACTGCATGTACCAATTTATAGTAAATTCACTATGTACTAATAAATAACTAGAATCAGATTTAAAGAACTGAGAACATGTTTATACTGTCATTTAAATGAGCTGGTATCACTATGATAAATATCTTCAATTTTCAATGCCTCTGTTCAAGTCATTTTCTCTTCTCGAAATGATCTTTTCTATCTATCAAAACTTTTCACCCTAAAAACCCTCTTCCTACATCAACTCCTCTCTGTAGGTTTCCCTGACAGAAATGATTGCCTACCTGTCTAGTCACAGAGCACAGGGCTTTACAGTGCTACCAATATGGCATTTCTCTGACTGGGGTATCTGTGTACAGGTTTGTGTGCCCCTCAGGGTGAGGTATTTTTAATCATCTGTGCATGCCCTGCCCCTGGCACACGGTTCAGTGGAACACTAGAGATGGACTCACGCGCTTCAATTTGTTCCCATTGTGCCCAAACACATACATTTCAAAGTCCTGCTTCAATAAGGAAATACAAGAAATGGCCTCAGCATAGAGGAACACCAAACGATTATTAAACTTCATGGCCAGGACCACCACAAAGAGTAGCGCCCTTCCTGCATGGGACAAAAGGCCAAGGTGGGAAGCTCAAAGCCAGCCCGTGCTCCTGCTGTCGAGCACCCTGGCACGGACTCTACACGAGGCTCTGCACTGAGGGGCCGCGTCTGTGGAGGATTTTTCTAATTCTTCTGCCCCAAGAGGCATCTTGTTCTGATGCACCTAAAGTCATCAGATAAGCAAGAGCAGCGCTGTTCAAGGCCAGGATAAAAGTGATCAGTCTAACCTCCTTTTGTGTCCTATGCATAGCCCTATACTTGTGGATGGTTTCATGAGGTCACCAAACCAAAGACTGACAAAGGGTAACCCAGGTAGGACCAGCTTCTCACGGTATGAGGAGTCAGTTATAAACGTAGTAAGGGGAGAAAGATCTCATCCACCTAGGAAATATATGACAAGAATGTTTGTCTACACTCTGGAGAAATGTGGGTGTAACATTTAGGGTCACTTAACACAGTACTTCAAAGTCAAAATGTACTAAAAATCAAAATAAGGGCAACACCCCACTCTGTGGTATTAAGTCAGATGTCAAAATAAGAAGCCAAAGGCACCAAGTTTATAGGAGAGTTATTTTAGTTGCTGTCACTGGTCAGCCAGGAGATAAGAGAGCTCAGTCTGCCTTTCCTCTGGTGGGTTAGGAGTAGTATCTTTGTATGTGAGACCATGTTACTCAATATTACCGGTAATCAATGGAGTTCTATATTTCTAGCTTTTACTATGCTGGTTTATTTCCCTGTTAAAGTTTTTCACTTCATAAAAAGATGGGTTGTTCTTTTTTTTTAATTTCTAGAATTTTACAAAATCCACCAACCAGACCAAATAAAAATTCTAACTAAAACAGGAACAGAAGAAAATCATTCGACATTAGGATGTAAACTCCATGACAGCAAAGATTTTTGCTGTGCTCACTGCTATGTCCCTGGGCCTGGCTCATACTTTAATGTTCAATCAATATTTACTGAATGAAAGCCTAGCTTAAAAAGAATACAGAACTCACCAAAAGGCATTTGCCCTTGTTAATGAAACCTAACACATATGTTAAAAATGTTAAAAATATCATACAACTAGAAGATACTAATTTCTAATTATTTAACAGATATTATTAATCAAATACCTGACATTTGCTGTGTGATATATCCCCAATGCATCTTAGTAATAAAGTTCAAAATAAGAATTGTCATTGCAAATTAAATTACTTGCCTATAACAAGATCGAATTTAATAGCAGAGTATAAAACTTATGTTTTAAAACTAACTCTTGACTGGACATTTTCTTCAGGTGATTTCAAGGGATCTTTTAATGAGTATGTTACTGCATGAGCTTCTGTTTGAAATGCTATAAGATGTTTTCAAACTCTTCTGAAAAGATCAACCTACTGGTTTTTGTATCTTTTCTGACTGTGCGTCTGGACAAAGATGTTCACAAAATTTCCAACAGAGTGCAAAAACAAAACAGATATATCCCTAAAGATATCAAACTATGCAATTCAGGATACATTCAAATTTGACACATGTCTTTAGGGAATGACTTCTGTTCAAACAAACCTATGTTCCCATCTACTCTCCACAGAGTATCAATCACATGAATTAGTACTAAACTGACAGATGTAACCAACAGCACAAAAAGTATCCTCCATAAAATGATTAATGTAAACAGGATTCTTTGAATTTCTACTTCAAATTTCCAAGTGAGTCTTCTGATACTTAAACTACCTAAGAAAATAAACTGAAGGTTATGTAGTTAATAGAAAAATTAAAATTATATACTTTAGAATTCTCAATTTGTTCCCAAAGGATACATAATCCTCTGAACTACGAAGAAATCCCCAAGGATAAAAGCTTGCCACTAATCTGTGGAGTACAAATGAATTTTTAAAAGTTCTATAATAGGACTTAAAATTACCTACTTCACCCGATACATTCTCATTTCAAAGCTGAAACTAAGTTACCCATTTTTTTAATTTATTTTTTTTTAAGATTTTATTTATTTATTTGAGAGGGAGGGAGGGAGAGAGCAAATAAGCAGAATAAGGGGCAGAGGGAGAAGCCAACTCCCCACTGGGCAGGGAGCCGGATTCGGGACTGGATCCCAGAACCCTAGGATCATGACCTGAGCAGAAGGCATACACTTAACCAACCGAGCCACCCAGGCACCCCAAATAACCCATTTTTATTTTTAATGCAGTTCAGATTTTCCTTAAGCCAAACAACCTGGTTCAAAATGTAAACAAGGCCATCCACAGCTTTCTTAGAATCCTCATCATTTCAAAAAACAAAGAGTACCCACCAAGCAGGAAGTGACTTAAATCCATATCTACAAATGGAAGGGAAGCCACACATTTCACTTCCACCAGTGAAATGTGGAGCTAGTTTGCATTCCAAATGATCTTTATTTATTGTTCTTCCACCAAAGAGCCTATAGTGCTCTTAATTTATTGGTTCCTACTGACAAGTATTTTGAGGGAGCAGTTACCAAACAGCCTACCTAAGCATTCTCCACTATAGAGCAGTTAGGTTCTAAAATAATTATGAACATAATCACACTCCTTATCAAAAGAGAATAATTTGTAGTATTCTACTTCTGAGATTTTTTTTTTTTTTAACACAGGACACTGCTGCCATTTAAATCACTTTGCCAGGCTATGTTCCCTAAGAAATCCTTGTTATTGGCATGATGAAACCTGACTTAAAATTTACATGAATGAACATGTCCAATCATTCAAAAGAGGACTGATATTCCAGAAGTCACTAAAAGAGTATGAGGAGGGCAGAGGCAAATATAAGATACATTTTTAATGAATGCTGACTTCCAGAAGGCTCCTTCTAATTTTGTGCTAGAGAAACAAGAATCCTTAAAAATCTGTTGTAGAACTGTCACGAGGAACTTACTTGTTCCTTACAGTAACCAGTAAGGATGTGCTTCTATCCTGCAGCAAGATGTAAGTAAAAGAAAAAAAGAAAGAAAAAAGAAGAAAAACTGCCCTAGGGAAGTTTAAGATTTGTGAGCATTTTCGAAGACAAATTAAAACTACCTCCACTAAATCCAGCTACCCTGAATACAGAGGTGGCTAGGAAGAGTGTCTCTTGACAAACTCTGGCGGTCAAAGTATGATTTAGGGGAAAAGTTCGGAGATGCAGTCAACAAAGTAATCAATCCAATCTGCATCAAAGTTCACAAGGAAAATCTGGAGAAAAAAAGGGGGGCATTCTACTCGAAGAACGCCCAACAAGTGCTGAAAATAGAGTTGGAAATTCATCTAAAGTAGGCTATACTATCTCATTGGGGCCACACTCCAGCGGAAACCCGAAAAGAAAGACAATGTGATTAAATAATTGTAATTCGGCAAACTTCATTCCCGCTAAGCACGCAGCATGCCTCCGTGCGCCCTTGACATCCTCCCCGGGGATGCGGGGATGCCGAGCCCCGGGCCGGCTCAGGTCCACGCCAGCGAAGCGCTGTCCCGCAGGGCCCCGCGGGGCCCCGCAGGGCCCCGCAGGACCGCGGCCGCCCCACCCATCCAGGGAGGAGTAGCGGCGCGCGCGGCCTGAGAGGGGGCACAGTGGGCGCATCCATAGGGCCACCGCAGCCTGGACCTGCAGCCCCTGGACCTGCAGCCCCCGGCCCGCAGACGGAGGGTTAGCAGAGCCCTCGCCGCGCGGCCTGTCCCGCTTCGGCCCCATCCCCCGGCGCGCGGACCTCCGGGGGCCGTCGCCGCACGGACCGCAGACGCGGGGCGAGAAGAAGCTGCGCCGCCTCCTCGCCCTTCTTCCCCCGGTCCCGGCTACTCACGTGCCAGATGGCGAAGAAGATGAGCGCGGCGGTGAGCAGCAGCGCCAGCATGTAGCAGAAGGCCGCGAACGTGAACGCCATGGCCGGGAAGGAGGAGCAGGCAGCGGCGCCGGTGCCAGCGGAGAAAGGCGGCGCAGGGCCCTCTGGGTAAAACCATTCACTTCCCCTGGCCTCAGCCACGACCGCCGCCGCCGCTGCTGCCGCCGTCGCGGCGCCCGCCCTCTCTGCGCGCCTGCGCACCGGCCGAGGTGCGCCGGCGCCCTCTGATGGCCGAAGCCTACGATGCACCAACATTGTCCGCGCAGCAGATTGATTTTTCTTTTCCTTCCCTCGTTCATTCTTTGAACAAATATTTATTGAATGAGTGCCTAGTATGTTTCAGGCGCTGTGCTTCCCCTTTGAGATACAAAGATAGGAAACATAGTACTTGCGCTGAAAGAACTTAGTATAGTGCCGGAAACGAACACTTAAATAAATCATTACGGTATTATAACCCTGTTAACGGAAGTCTGCGGCTCCTGATGAAAGGTCAGAGAAGGGTATCCATCCCGTTCTGCAGCGTTCAGAACAGGATTCCTGGAGTATCTGTTTCTTAAGCTGAGGCGTATGTGATGAGCAGAAGTCCAGGCAAAGAGAAGGTAGAACGAGAACTCCTAAGAGAGGGTTCAGCTTGAGCAAAGACGCATAGATGAAAGAAAGAAAGAAAGAGAGAGGGAGAGAGGGAGGAAGGGAGGAAGGGAGGAAGGGAGGGAGGGAGGAAGGAAGGAAGGAAGGAAGGAAGGAAGGAAGGAAGGAAGGAAGGAAGGAAGGAAGGAAGGAAGGAAAGAAAGAAAAAAGCTCAGTGTCTCAGGTGAAATCACCAGCAGTTCTAAATTAACGGAACCTAGCACAAAACAGTTTTGAGAGTTCGGGGTTAGCGTGGGGTTCAGACCACAGAGTGTCTTATAAGCTTGGTTTTGTTCTTATGCTGGTTGTGACCCACAAAATTGATTCACCACCTGCTAACTGATCGCTGCTGATGGAAGTGGAAATCACTGAAGGATTTAAGCAAGAGAGGGACATATTTAGATTTGCATTAAAGATCATTCACCCTAGCAAATTGTATAGAGAGGGGTTTAGAAGCGGAGTCTATCCAGTGCTGTCCAACAAAACTTGTGGCAATAGTGGCAAAAGAGATTGTCTTTTTCTGCACTGTTCAATACAGTAGCTACTAGCCACATGTGGCTATTGAGCACTCTCAGTGTGGCTAGTATGATTATGGAATTGAACGTTAAATCTTGCTTATTTTCATTAATTACAATGTAAGTAACCACGTGTAGCTAGTGGCTACTGTCTTAGACAGTGCAGGTCTATACCACCAAGATTACAGGGCACCCGTGTGCAAATCACAAAGGTATTCTCTCCAGAAAACGAAGTCCACACTAGGGCACAGGAATGCAGGCTGTGTGTGCCTTGTGCAAACTGCCCAACTGTGCACCATGATCCTGAATAGAGGAGTGTGAGAGCAGCAGGAAGGAGCCCTCAGCAATGGTCCAGCAGAAGCTGGTATCTGACCAAAGCAACAGAAACCAGGAGAGAAAGGAATGAACAGATTTGATAGTATTTGAGAGATAAGCTCAGCAGGACTTGATTGATTGGATGCAGTGGTTAGAGAAAGGAAGGCCTACAGGCCCCAGAAGCTTAGCAAAATACAATTTTGGGCAATATTTGTCCAAGAGAGTTCATCATCTAATGAGGGGTGCAGTTTCCTGGATTCAGGGAAAAGTTTTTGGGGAATTGTCTAAGCCAGACCATGAGATGCAGCTTGGTTCTTATAAATAAATTCCGTCTACACTTTGGGAAGTGATGGTTCATCACCAAGAATCTCCAAGTCCTCCTACCTTTTAGCAACAAGCTATTCTCCTGATTCGCTTGAAATGTAGCTTTCCCTTACCTGGTAACTATGTGTAGCACCTTACTACACAAAATGGAACTGCCTCCCAAGAACACATCCTTGGTTCTGGAAGGGACGTCCCGCATTTCACCTGAGGAGATGGAGAGACTTGGCAAGAGAAATTTTTTCTGCTCCAACCCCCCTTAATCCTTAACTGCTGTTATATTATAAAACCCAAGCCCCTCCACTTCATTCAAGGGTAGCATTTTAGGTATTTCAATGAGGGTTTATTGAGCATTCATTCTATATCGTGTGGAATACTGATTTGCTCAGAAGCTGGGGCAGTATGAAGCCCTTTCACATTTTACCAGAACACATAGGTAAATTGTAGACCTGCATTGTCTAGTAGAGGAGACCTGTAGTCACATGGCTATTTAAATTTAAATTGATAAAATTAGGGGCACCTGGATGGCTCAGTCATTAAGCCTCTGCCTTCAGCTCAGGTCATGATCCCAGGGTCCTGGGATAGAGCCCTGCATCGGGCTCCCTGCTCCATGGGGAGCCTGGGGAGCCTGCTTCTCCCTCTCCCACTCCCCCTGCTTGTGTTCCCTCTCTCGCTGTCTCTCTTTCTGTCAAATAAATAAATAAAATATTTAAAATAAGTAAATAAATTTAAATTGATAAAATTAAATAAAACTAAAAATTCAGTTCCTCAGCTATACTAGCCATATTTCAAACGCTCAATAGCCTCATGTGGCTGGTGGCTACTGTGGTGAACAATGTAGATATAGAATATTTCCATCATTGCAGAAAGTGCTGTTTGCACTGCTTTAGACAGTATTACACCGCTGTAATCAGTTAAAGAATACACCCATTTTAATGAGGGCAAAGGGCTAATTAGATCAACTATAGGCAAGGCAGTTGGTGAGGAAGATAATGGGTTTACTTGACATTTTGGAGAACCCTTACAAGCAGCGAGTGATCTATACCATCCTCATTCAATCAATTCTCAGTATTCTTTGGAAGTTGCATCAACCCTTCCACCTCATGGGAGTAATTTTGTAGTACATACTGAATTAAGTTCCTACTTCTACTTGTATATATGGCTGGGGCTGGATGATATTGCAAAGAAATATTAATCTTATGTTCTCTTTCTCTCTCTCTCCTGCACCCCCCTTCTCCCACTCAGACTTCCTTTGTTCAACTTGTCTTTTCCATCAGTTTGCGCCCACTCCACCCACACTGCCCATGCCCCCAGCCCAAAAGGCTAGGCACAGGTCAGCCACTGGAGAATTA